>NC_090442.1:763026096-764410471 GCF_031143425.1 Pleurodeles waltl
GTGAAATGAAATGTCCACCATTCTCCTCTCTTCTGATATATTTCCCTGTTGATCCCGCCTGGGTCTCCAAGTCCGGAGGAGAAAGAATTCTGAGGACAATCAAGAACATGCGTCTTGGCCAGCCTGCCTTATGCTTGGATTTGTGAGTACTTTTGTTAGTCACAGTGGTCTCGATCATTTTCTGCGCCTCTGCAACAGTCATTAGAACAGGAATGTCCCCAAGGGAGAGCGAGGGTCCCTCCAATTGCTTCTCCCAGCCAGAATAGGACCTACATCCTCAGAGGATGATGAAGATATGAAGATATAGGTCTCCTTTCAGAAGTTCTTTTGCTCACAATCATTACATCCACAATTAATTTGAAACACAGCACCCCAGGTTAAATAAAAGATGTCAGTACTGGGAGGACCAATTCCATGTTTACCCCTACAGCAACTTACACCAACCCTGAAATGAGGATCTCCCACCAATCCTCAATCAACACTGTGCATGCTAAATTTAAAAAATAAAAAGGAGTAACTTGAGCCCTCAAGGGACACTTACTGTAGTTCTACCAGCCACATAGTGAGAACCTCGCTCTCCTTGCTGAAAACACGCTGTTCTTATCAAAATGCTGTTGCTGTCTCACCTCTGAAATGCCTTCTTAGCCACAAAGACCTGGCCATATACTGACACAGCTGCTCTAAGAGCTTCAGGGATCGATCAGCTTGCAGCAAGACTCGCCTGTGCTGCCAGCTGCTAACTGAGAGGATTACTGCCCCACAGCTCTTTACAATTCCCCATGACGCATGCATACATAAATAAGCAGCCCAGCACCGCCAGCGGCCACAAAGTGATCGGTCTGAAGACCAAAACAAATAGAGTGGCAAGGGGCCTTTTATGCTTGTATTTGGTTGGGACTGATCTAAAGAAGCAGGACTGCCTCATATTTTTATGAGTTTTAAAGAGGGAGATAACAAATAGATAATGCACAATGGCACTTGTTCAAGAGGTATTTTCCCCACAAAACATGATGAGGACTTGCACTTGTGGGGGACACGTGTTTACTGTGGGCTGATCCAGAGTCAAACTGAACAATCTCTGGTGGCGAGTCAAGTGAAGTTGTGTCAAATGCACACTTACCTATCGCCATTCTCTCAATGCTTCCGATGACCAGGCTGTCGTAAACTTGTCCCTTTATCCTCTCCATGGTCCCCCTGTACTGCTGGCTGTGCTGTCCCATATGCAGCAGCATCAGGGTGAAAGTGTAGGCCCCAATAGAGAAAGCATGCACGTAAAGTGGACGAGAAGAGAATGCCTTCTCGTTCTTCAGAAGCTCCAGAATCTCGGACGCATAGGCCATTCCATGCCGGGGCCAAAGGAAGTGCCTCACACTGCTCTCTATCACCAGGACATCAAATCCAGGCTCTAGGTACAGCTGGCAATAGCGGATGATGGCGCTCGACTTGGAGCCCAGCCAAGGAAGGAGGAGAAGGAGAGGCCGGGTGGTCTCAGCAGCTCTGTTAGGGTCTGGGCCCACACTGCTCCTGCTATAGAGGCTGATCGAGCTGGAAATTTTTTTCACGTCTATGCTTCCGCCAGGCGGCAACGAGGAATCTGTAGTGTACTTCATTTGAAGAAAATGTGACTGAAATAAAAGGAGAGAAATGTGTGAATGCACTCAACTGTCACAAGTAAATGTGTAAAGCCTGGTTCAAACAGGTCACTGCATAATACACACACTCACCTAACCAGTATAATATTCATAAGAATTAATTTTACTCGTATACTAAAACGGTTTCTTTCAGCGTCACGGTTTTCAATAACGGAAACGTTTCAAAGTACTGATACAGAGGTGAGGAAATATGGTGACTACCATATGGAGACCTCAGTTCAACATATTTCAAACTATTGATAGCAGTTCATATATGAAATAATGCATCATTTTGTGACTGGTAGAAGTAGTCTGTTTTGGTACAAAAATACCTCGTGACTGATACTTTCCATATCTAAAATTGTTCTCAGTTAAACCTTGTGGTATTAAGATGAACAGTACACAATTAATAATCCATATTAGAAGAAACGCCATCCCAAGATGCATTTAAGTTGATTCAAATTTCATCTCAGTCTTTTGTTGAGGAAACAATGATTACGTCCTTTAACAGAGGGTTACAATACAGGCTCTGAAGGTTCATGTGTCTAGAAATGAAGACTGAGGCCACAATAAGAGAGAATCTCCCATAACACCATATTTGCAACCACATGTTAATATTTATAAAAAATACTACATAAACATCCATATCCTAACACACAGAGATACATCATTTTTTTGTAATACTATTATTAAACTACAGAACTAACGCACTCACACAGGGCATTGCATTAAAAAAACAGGTCAAAGCCTAAAGGACCAGCTCTTTCACACAGGTTACTTCTTAGAACACTAAGTCTACCCGGGAACTAAATCAAATAGGCAGAAATCAATATGTAAGATCATTTAAACGGCCATAAGGCGAGTGATGTTGCAATGCATCTCAAAACCCAAGTAGGTATCAAGGGAACATCGTGAAAGGCCTGTTGATGATTGTCAGTGACTTTTTTCACTCTACACTGGGTGGCCCCTTTAAAGACCGAGCCAATTCCAGTGGCGCTCCAGTAGTACTCACTAAGACCATGTTCAGATGGATTCTTAAGAGGTAGAAAATTATTTGATCCTTATTTTGTTATTTGCTGTTTCTCTTTTCACGTTCTTAGACCATTGCCTACGCATTTCCATTAAGCCTCTTTTGCCCTATTAGTCGGTTCTAATTTTTTTATGTGTCTGCCCGGACTTTCCATTTATTTTTGGATGTGTTTAAATTCTAGTATCTTTGTCATTGGTCGTTATAATCATCCTGCTGCTTGAGAAGCCTATTTACTGGACTTTAAAGCTACACCAAGGTACTTGAGTATTGCTTCGTGCACAATTCCGAAAGACAAACCAAATACCGGATGATCAAAGATTTCTATAACCGCAAATTCTGTTTTATGTCCGCTTGGTGTCAGCAGTAGATAGCACAAACAGCGGTCTGACACAGAGGGCCAAGTTCATACAAGTCCATTGTACTCGCAAAGGTACAAATGAGCAGGGCTAAGAAGACAGATGACAACTCGCAATGTACAAAATTACACTGCACTTCGGTATCTGCACTGCAGCTTAATATTTCACACAGCAGTTCTCGATATGACAGAGCAAGATCATAATTTAATTAAAAAAAATATACATTGAGATGTCTTCCTCCAATGAAAAATCGTCAAGAGGCCTTCGCACCTTTTCTCTGTCTGAAAACACCAACTGCACAGAGAAACGAGCTATGTTGAAATTAGCCATTCACCAGCAAGAATTAATGCACCTTGATTAATCCACTTTGGAAATCTCTGATCCCGATGAAGGCTATTTGAAAACAATGTCTGTAACAAACACTGTGTCTACAATTTGACTGAATTGGACTACGAGGCATTAGGATTATAAATTAAATGGAATGATGAATACATAATATTCATGAAAGTGAACAGCTAGTCACTGGCATGAAAGATGCTTGACAAATAATTATATTTTTAATTAAAAAGTAGGGTCTTTGGATAGTAGAAAGATTAAATGGATTTTAAACATTGTATTGTTTAAATAATATGTGCAATAAACAGAAAAATCTTTCTCAGTTAAATTGTTTCAACTTACTGTTAAATTCTAGAATGGTATCTCAAGGGGGATGGGATGGAGGATGTTAAAGGGAATAGTTCTGACAGTGCTCAATGTGCAGAAAGTGAATAGTTTCAGTTAAGGTCTGTGAACTGGATGATGGTTGGTGTTCTTCTAGGATGAAACAATTACACATTGATTGGTGGATGGGCGGTTAAGTAGGTGCATAATGGAGACAATCGTTGTTTCACAGGTACATGTAGCAGGTCAGTTTCAGCCAGTTTATGTACAGGTCTATGTATCGGGCATATTGTGATCCAAATCAAATCAAATCATTAACATTTATAAAGCGCGCTACTCACCGCGGGAAGGACCTCCCACCCGCCGTGGAGCGGCGGATGCGAGGGATGGCAGCGAGCGTGAGGCCAGAGGAACGGAGGAAACGGGTGGGGGCGTAGAAGCTGAGGCGACGGTTGAGGTATTCCGGTCCCTTGTTGTGGAGGGCTTTGTGTGCGTGGGTGAGAAGTCGGAAGGTGATCCTTTTGCTGACTGGGAGCCAATGCAGGTGTCTCAGGTGTGCGGAGATGTGGCTGTTGCGGGGTACGTCGAGGATGAGGCGGGACGAGACGTTTTGAATACGTTGCAGGGTTTTTTGGAGTTTAGCAGTGGTCCCAGCATAGAGGGTGTTGCCGTAGTCCAGGCGGCTCGTGACGAGGGCGTGGGTCACGGTTTTTCTAGTGTCGGCGGGGATCCAGCGGAAGATCTTGCAGAGCATGCGGAGGCGGAGGAAGCAGGCGGAGGACACAGCGTTGACTTGCTTGGTCATGGTGAGAAGAGGGTCCAAGATGAAGCCGAGGTTGCGGGCGTGGTCTGAGGGGGTCGGTGCGGTACCAAGGGCCGCGGGCCACCAGGAGTTGTCCCAAGCGGACGGGGTGTTGCCGAGGATGAGGACTTCCGTTTTGTGAGAGTTCAGTTTTAGGCGGCTGAGCCTCATCCAATCTGCGACGTCCTTCATGCCCTCTTGTAGGTTGGTCTTGGCGCTGGCGGGGACCTTGGTGAGGGAGAGTATAAGTTGGGTGTCGTCGGCGTAGGAGGTGATGATGATGTGGTGCTTGCGTACGATGTCGGCGAGAGGGCTCATGTAGACATTGAAGAGTGTCGGGCTGAGCGATGAGCCTTGAGGTACGCCGCAGATGATCTCGGTGGGCTCTGAGCGAAACGGTGGGAGGTAAACTCTTTGAGAGCGGTTTGAGAGGAAGGAGGCGATCCAGTCCAGGGCCTGGCCTTGGTTCCCTGTGGAGCGGAGGCGGGTTATTAGGGTGCGGTGACAGACGGTGTCGAAGGCCGCCGAGAGGTCGAGGAGGATGAGGGCGACTGTTTCATCGTTGTCCATCAGGGTTCTGATGTCGTCTGTGACTGAGATGAGGGCGGTTTCAGTGCTGTGGTTGGTTCGGAATCCGGTTTGTGAAGGGTCGAGCAGGTTGTTGTTTTCCAGGAAGGTGGTAAGCTGTTTGTTGACGGTCTTCTCTATTACCTTGGCAGGGAAGGGGAGGAGCGAGATGGGGCGGAAGTTTTTCAGGTCGCTAGGATCAGCCGTAGGTTTCTTTAGTAGGGCGTTGACTTCGGCGTGTTTCCAGCTTTCGGGGAAGGTAGCAGAAGAAAATGAAGAGTTGATGACGGCCTGGAGGTGCGGGGCGATGATGTAGTCGGCTTTATTGAAGATGAAGTGAGGGCAGGGGTCCGATGGGGCGCCGGAGTGGATAGAGTTCATGGTGGTTTTGGTTTCTTCAGTGTTGATGTGGGTCCAGGTGTTGAGGGTGATGGCCGGGGGTGTGGGTTCGGTGATGCTTGGTTGGGTCTGGTGTCCGAAGCTGTCGTGGAGGTCGCTGATCTTGCGATGGAAGAAGGTGGCGAGGGAGTTGCACAAGTCTTGTGAGGGCGTGACGGCGTTGGCGTTGGGGTTGGAGAACTCTTTGACGATGCTGAAAAGTTCTCTGCTGTTGTGGCTGTTTTTGTCCAGTCTGTCGGTGAAAAAGTTCCTTTTGGCTGCGCGGATCAGGTGGTGGTGTTCGCGGGTTGCGTTTTTGAGGGCGGTCATGTTGTCGGAGGTGTGGTCCTTGCGCCAGGCCTTCTCGAGGGCGCGACAAGTTTTCTTCGATTCTTTAAGGGTGTCAGAGAACCAGAGAGGTTTTTTGGTGATGGCCTGTTGATGCGTGCGTCTGAGGGGAGCAAGGTTGTCTGCGCAGTTGGAGATCCAGTTCGAGAGGCTGAGGGCTGCGTCGTTGGGGTCGGTGGTGAGGGTAGGTTGGTTGATGGCGAGTGCGGAGAGGAGTTGCTCTTCAGGGATTTTGTTCCACTGTCGACGAGGGATGGGTTGAGTGCGGAGGTGGCGGGTCTCGCGTCGGAATGTGAAATGGACACAGCTGTGGTCGGTCCAGTGTATAGCGGAGGCGTGGCTGAAGGAGACGTGTTTGCTGGCGGAGAAGATAGGGTCAAGCGTGTGTCCGGCGATGTGGGTGGCGGTGTTCACCAGTTGCTTGAGGCCGAGGTTGGCGAGGTTGTCGAGCAGGGCGGTGGTGTTGGGGTCGTTGTTTTGTTCCAGATGGAAGTTGAGGTCGCCTAGGAGGATGTAGTCCGGCGAGGCGAGGGCGTGCGGGGAGACGAAGTCGGCGATGGAGTCGCTGAAAGGGGCGCGCGGTCCGGGGGGACGGTAGACGAGGGATCCTCTGAGGGTGGTCCTGGGGTCGGTGCGAATCTGGAAATGCAGATGTTTAGCGGCGAGAGGGGTGTCTTCGGTGGAGGTGGTGACGCTGATGGAGTCTTTGAAGACGATGGCGATACCTCCTCCTACTTGGTTGGTGCGGTCTTTTCTGGAAATCTTGTAGCCTTCGGGGATGGCAGTGGCGATGTCTGGGGCCGAAGAGGCGTTCATCCAGGTCTCCGTGATGAAGGCGACGTCCGGTGTTGTGGAGTCCAGGAGGTCCCAGAGTTCCACGGCGTGCTTGTGGACAGATCGAGCGTTGACCAGGATGCACTTGAGGTGGTTGATGGCGCGTGGGCTGGTGGTCGTGGTAGTTGCGTGGTGGAAGATGCGTTTGCAGGAGTTGCAGGCGAAGGGTCCATGGGTGCGTTTGGGGTGAGCTTGGAAGCAGGTGTTGGAGCGCCCTGGGTTGAGGGCGTGGAGGGTGGTGGGGTCGTAGCGGAGCAGCGGAGAGCTGGGGACCAGGGGTCGTGGCGCTGGGCGCGGGCCAGGCACGGACGGGCGCAGACGGGCTTGCCTCTGGCGCGCCTCCGGCACGCCAGCGGCGCGGTCGCGCAGCGGCCGCCATAAGAGGGAGGAGGGGGGGGAGGGGTCAGCTGGGGGCGAATGGGAGCTGGGGGCGTGCAGGAGGTCGCGGCGTGAAAGCGGGAGGGAGGGGGGGACAGGTAGAGTGAGAAGAGCTGGGGAGGGGGGTCTAAGGGTGGAGGGGGGTGAGTGTTAGGAAGTTTAGGAGATTAGGGAGAGAGATAGGAGTGGGGTTGGGAAGATAGGGGAAGGGGGTTGTAGAGGTGGGTGAGAGGTAGAGTGAGAGGATAGGAAGATAGGGGTGGTAACAGAGGGGGTGGCGGGAGGGGGGAGAGATAGAGAAATAGGTAGATAGGAGGAGATGGTCAGTGAGGGAGATAGATAGTGAGATAGAGAGATAGGTAGATTGGTAGGTAGGAGGAGTGAGGGAGGCAGATAGCGAACGGGGTAGATAGGGGTGATAGAGAGGGGGAGGCGAGTGAGGGAGAGAGATGAGACAGGAGCAGGAGGGCAGGTGCGGGAGGAGCAGAAGACGGAGGACGAGGAAACAGAAGAACAGGAGACAGAAGAACACAGAAGAAGATACAGAAGACGAAGAACAGAAGGCAGAAGACCACGAAGAAGATGAAGAAGAAGAGAGGCGACAGAAGAGGCTGAGAAGCACACAGATGAAGAGAGAAGACGGGGAAAAGAAGAGTACAGAAGAAGATTACAGAAGAGGAGCGAGGAGGAAGAACAGAGAGGAAGAAAAGAAGAAGGAGCAGGAGAGAGGGCGAGTAGCGCGGGGCAGGGCGAGGGGCTGGGAGGTGGGGGGTACTTACTGCGAGGTAGCTGGGCGGTCTCAGGAACCTGGAGGAGCTGGAGGAGCTGCAGCGGCAGGGGGAGCGACCTACCCTTGGGTCAAGGGTCACTACCACTGTCGCACAGCGGCCGCCATAAGAGGGAGGAGGGGGGGGAGGGGTCAGCTGGGGGCGAATGGGAGCTGGGGGGCGGGGCGTGCAGGAGGTCGCGGCCGGAAAGCGGGAGGGAGGGGGGGACAGGTAGAGTGAGAAGAGCTGGGGGAGGGGGGTGAGTGTTAGGAAGTTTAGGAGATTAGGGAGAGAGATAGGAGTAGGGTTGGGAAGATAGGGGAGGGGGGGGTTCATTATTATGAGTGGGATGGTGGTTCAAAGTCTTTCCATTGGGTTGCTCTTTGTTGGATTGCTATAGCTGTAAAAAAAAAAAAAAAAAAGAAGAAATCAACTGCAATTTAGATTTTGGTACAATCTATGGGGTTGCTATGGTCTGACGAATACAAAAGGTACAGCGTTTCGAAATTCCCAAGTCACCCTGAAGTCTCTCCCCCTACAGTGAACTTTGTTGGAGCAAGGAGTCTTTCATAAGTGTAGCAACAGACCTCAGTGGGACCGGGGGAAGGAGTAGACAAGACAGGAAGCCAACTAAGATAACAGCATAATATTTGGACTAGAAATCTACTAATTTTCCTGCTGCTGCAGGTTTTCTAAATCATAGGCTGCTGTAGTCAAGCCCCTTCCTGAGGCAAGATTCCAAAAGAGCGTTCAAAAGGTGCAGCAACATACATTGGCACTGCTGCACTGTGGTGGAGACAAGGTTGAAGCTAGGCAGAGTAAGGCCTCACAGGCCCTGTGGTGATAGAGACCGCCACCAAACCAGGGGCTTACATGTTTATGCCTATCCCTCCTGCGGTATAGCCCATCAATCAGGACTGTCCAGCCACCTCTGCCCTCGACTTTTCTTTCAGTCTGACTCCAGACATAGCCCATCTCATTGCAGTCAGCCTTAAGGCCTCTGTACCAGGAGTTTCCTGGCCTTCCTCTTTTTCTTTTCTCTTCAGTCCTCTAAGTCAGGGCTTGCCTGCTGGTGTTTGATGCCCGCTTGCAGAGAGTGTGACCAATCCAGCCCCAGGGTCTTTTCATGATTTCTACACAAGTTGGAATGTCTGCTGCCATAGGTCATTGTTGCTGATTGTGTTTGGCCTGAGGATTTTGAGGATTTTCTGCTGGATGATGAAGGTCTAGACTTTGTTGGTGGTGGTAACTGTTGTACTGCACGTTTCTGTTCCATATAACAGGACCAATTTTACATTGGTGTTAAAAAGCCTGATCTTGGTTTGCAGTGTTAGGTCCTTGGAGCTCCAGATCTTCTTCAGCCAAATAAAGACAGCCCCTGCTTTGCTTATTCTTGTCTGGGATTGGCATTTGTGCTGGCCCCACTTGTCTATGACAATGACCAGGTAGGTGAAGGCCTCAACCTCTTTCAGCGCATCACCTGAAAGAGTGATTGCAGTTGTGTTGGCTGTCGAGACAGGCCACTCACCTGAAAAGCAGGATGTCTGCGGAGGCAATGGTATGCCCCCGCCCTCCAGGAACACCTCTCAGCACTTCCTGGTGGACACAGAAACCCCGGCAGTTGTCCCAAAAGGAAGGGGGGGTGAGAGAGAAAGAGACAAAACACTGCCACGTCTTGCCGGTCCAGCCAGGCACCCTGTATCTTCGGGGGGGCAGGTCGCTGCTGACAGAGTGATAGTAGACTTAGTGCACTCAACATCCTTGAAACTGAATCTCTCTTTCTGATATGGGTACGGGAGCAGTAGAAGAACACCAGGATGCTCCAGAACTTTTCTTGGATAATAATAACTGTTGGCACAATTACTAACACTGCATTACCAAAAAACCAAACTGACCACCATAACAATAAGTACTGCGACACTGGGGCTGGCTTCACAGAGATTCACTGTTGCACACTACAATTAGAACCGTGGGTTGCACTTATCATGCACAAGAAAGACAAACAATGGCATTAATTATATCACATATAACTTTCCTGCATGCATAGGATTAAACTAAAAGGAACAAGAACAATTCAAGAAATACAATTAGAACCGTGGGTTGCACTTATCATGCACAAGAAAGACAAACAAGGGCATTAATTATATCACATATAACTTTCCTGCATGCATAGGGTTAAACTAAAAGGAACAAGAACAATTCAAGAAATACAATTAGAACCGTGGGTTGCACTTATCATGCACAAGAAAGACAAACAAGGGCATTAATTATATCACATATAACTTTCCTGCATGCATAGGGTTAAACTAAAAGGAACAAGAACAATTCAAGAAATACAATTAGAACCGTGGGTTGCACTTATCATGCACAAGAAAGACAAACAAGGGCATTAATTATATCACATATAACTTTCCTGCATGCATAGGGTTAAACTAAAAGGAACAGGAACAATTCAAGAAATACAAATGCCCACTCTGGGTTTAAACAATTAGGGTGGCACAGTTTGGTTTGGTTTCACTGTATGTGTAAAAAACCCTTCAAAAGCAAATTCCTCAAACCTGAAACACAGGCATGAATGACAATTTAAATCCAAGAGTTATGCTGTTAGAGAACGAAAAGTCACTTAAATGCTCTTTTAAAATTGCACTGTCACTTTTTGTAGTACTTGAGCTCAAGCAGATTTCCTGAAGCACTTTTAGGCAAGTAACTACAATAGTAATGTAGAATGTTCAGAAATGCATTTGTCTTTTCAAGATAAGCACTCTGAAAAAATACGAGGTCTGAAATACACCAGCTATTCTAGGAAAGTGCGGCGCTCAAAGAACAAACTCCCTGGAGAATACTGGTCACTTAGCTGCAGTCTTTTCCAGTGTGCTGGAGGAATGCCTGGTGTCAGCTGGTACAGGAACCAAGAAAATAATTGCCTCAAAAGTCCTGAATACGAGGATGACAGCAGGGGCTGGACTGCCAAATCAGATGCTGAGATTAGGAAGCAAAACAAAGCCAAGCAGGGAGGCATGCTTCACTCTGCTATTTATTATAGCCAATCAGGAAAGCAGTTGTTTCCACATGTGGATGAGTCACCACACCCAATTAGAATCACATGTCTACACCACACCCAATTAGAAGCACATGCCTACACCTGCTCACATTAGCAAACAAGCATTGGTAAAACAAGCATTGATAAAACCAATTGTGTAACACAGCACATTATGTTTTAATTAGAAACATGAAGGTTTAACCAAGAACAGAGATATGATTTAACCCTAATTACTGGGAATGCTAACAGATAAGGCAGGAGGCACCTTGGGGATTCCTGACACTGACTGAGTTAGCCTTCAGGATCTTGGTTTTTTCCCTGTGACCTATGAAAGTTGAGGTCAAGTTGTGCTGATAGGGCTGCCACCTTGCCAGTCTTCTCTTGCAATCTGGAGATGGGTAGGGCCAAGTCGTCTGTATATTCTAGGTCGTTGAGCTGTGTTCAAGGTGTCCATTGGATCCCCTTTCTTCTCCTGGCTGGGGATGTCTTCATGATCCAGTCTATCTCCAGCAGAAAAAGGGAAGAGCAAACATTCCTGGTGATCTCCGTTCCTCACTTGGAAGGCTTTGATGAGTTGTTGTCCATGGACTATCTTGCAGATCATTCCCTGGTAAGAGTTCCTGATGATTCTTACAAGTTTACCTGGCACATAATAATGGCGTTGGAGTTTCCGCAAGTCTCCCTGTCCATGCTGTCAAAGGCCTTCTCCTAATTGATGAAGTTGACATAGAGGGGAAGGGATGTTCCATTCCGTCAACTGCTCAATGATGATGTGTAGTGGTGCGATCTGATCTGTACAAGATCTATCTTTGTGGAAGCCACACTGCTGATCGCGCAACTGAATGCTGACTTGTTCCTTCATTCTGATCAGGATGATACTGTTGAACACTTTGCCTGGGGCTGATGGAATAATTATCTCTCTGTAGTTTGATTAGTTACTCAGGTCGCCTTGCTTGGGGATCTTGAGGAGGTATCCCTCCTTCTAGTAAGACTGCACCTTCCCTGAGATCCTTCCAAACATGGGGTAGAGCATACCTACTGATGTTTCAATGTCTGCCTTCAATGCTTCTGCAGGAATGTATTCTGGTCCTACTGCCTTCCCATTTCTGAGATGTTTGATGGCTTGCCATATTTCTTCCTTGGTTTGTCTGCTACAGTTGATTGGCAAGTCCTTGTCAGCTAGCCATATATGATTAGTGGAGACTGTGGTACGGGCTGGTTCAGGAGTTCTTCAATGGGCCCCACACATATATTTTGTTGGCCTTCGTTACCCATGATTTTATTCCCAGCTTTGGTCTTAAACAGGTCTTTCTGGCTTGCTGTATCCATCTGAGACTTTTCTATTATTGTTGTAGAGTTCTTACAAGTTTCCATGGCTTGCTGCTTCCTGGGCTTCTGAGGAAAGACCACTGATGAATCTACGCTTGTCTGCTCTTAAGCGTCTCTTTGCTTCCTTGTTGGTTTTGGTATGTTCGGCTTAAGCTTTTGCTTTTTCTGCTATTGTTCAGCTAGTGCTAACTGCAGCTTTCCTTACCTTTCTCAATTGGATTTTGCATAGAGTTTAAGTGGAGAACCCGTCTTTATGCTATTGTTTCTTAGGACCCAGTACCTCCTGCGAGGCTGAGGTCACTGTTTCTTTCATCTTCTCCCACTGACTTTCTACTGGGTCTCTTTTGTCCTCTAGTTCCTGCAGGATTTGAAACTTATTACTGATGGTGACGGAGTATTCACTCTGTTTCTGTGCATCTTTGACGAGGGTGATGTTATATCGCTGTCAGTTCCATCAATGCTTTCTTTAGGTTTAGCCTTGCCACAAAAAGGTGATGGTCCAATGCCATGTCCGCTCCTCATCACTCTCACATCCTGCAAGGACCTCTGGAAATTCTTAGCAATGCAGGCATTGTCATTCTGATTCTTTGTTAAATGGTCTGGTGACTCCCATGTTGCCTTGTGTATTCTTTTGTGTGGGACTACACTACCGCCTGTCACCAGACTGCTTATGGCACAAAGATTAGCAAGCCTTTCACCATTCTTGTTCATGTCGCAAAGGGCATGGTTGCTCATGACTTCTTCGAACCTAGTGTTGTCGCTCCCAATCATGGCACTGAGGTCTACCATCATTATGGTGATTTGTCTCTCAGGCATTCCTCTAGGATGGACTGGAGTCTGTTGTAAAATTGTTCTTCTCCCTCTTCTTTGCTGTAATTAGTAGGTGCAAAGCATTGTATAAAATTCATATTGATCCTCTTTTTCTTTGTGCGGAAGGTCGCTGTGATGATTCTGGGACCATGGGCTTCCCATCCAGTCAGAGCATTGTAGCTGTTAATGTTAGCATCAGTGCTACTCCCTGGTATGTGGGCATACTCTTCCTCATTGTAGGAAAGTGCCCCTTTTTGACATCGTCACCTCCACTTTTTGCCTGGTATTTGATACCATTTTAACAGAAAGTGCACTGGGTTCCTGCTATCCAGGTCCCCAGTGCCACAACTTTTCCCTCAAACTGTACAATTTTTCCCCAATTGGCAATACCTTTGGCACCCCTATAAATCACTAGTAAACGGTACCAAGGTACCTAGGGAACGGGTACCAAAGAAGATCCCTGAGGGTTGCAGCATGTATTGTGACACTCTAAGGTACTCCTCACCTAGCAAATGCAGACTGCCATTGCACGGTGCGTGTCTTGGTGCAGTTAAGAGTGAAAACCCAAAATGGCCCGCAGCCTGTGTGCCATGCCAACTAACACTGAATGCAATATATGTAAGCCACTCCTACAGCAAGCCTTTCAATCCTAATGCAGGGTGCATTATATTACATGTGTGGACAGATCTGCAGGAGGAGATATGCCCCTGCTATGTCTCTGTTGATTCCTAGACATAGTAGGCTATCAGGAGAGCCATTTTAAGTACATGTGCTGGACACTGGTCAATACAAGATCCCCAGCTACATGATGGCTTCACTGAAACCAGGGATATTTGGCATCAAACATCTCTTATTAATAAACCCATACTGATTCAAGTGACAGACTCCCCAATACATGCACCCATAGGGCACCTTGGAGGTGCCCCCGATGCACCTATCAACTACCAGTGTGCTGGCTGACTGGTCTTAACCAGCCTGCCACCACTGACACGTTTCTGACCCCAAAGGGTGAGAGCCTACTCCCTCGGGCTGTCTGGAACAAAGCCTGCTCTGGCAGGGGTGTTCAACACCCCTCCCTACAGGATGACATGCGAATTAGCATCCAAAGGCAGGGAGCTTCTAAGAGCTTGCCACCTTAGATATGCTGGCTTCCTTCACAGGTAAGGATGTCCACCCCCCTGAGCCAGGGCCCATTTGGCGCCTGGACAGGAGGAAAAATTAGTAGTCAGAGAGAGGTGTCCACCTTCAGGCCAGTTCCACCCCTAAAGTGAACTACCTGATGTGGATATGACATCTGAAAGTCTGCCACCTTGGTGATGGCAGAACTAGGAACTCTGGGACAGGGTATGACTATTTCCCACAGGAAGTGGTCATATAGGGGGCATAGTGACCCCAAGGGTAGGTAGCCCATTGGCTACTATCTTACACTCTCCTAATGCCTCGCAATCCAGTATTTATGGGAGCCCCTGGTACCAGAAAATCAGATTCTGCTGACCCGAAAGCAGATGAAGGACACTGAAGAGACGCAAAAGCAAGAACAGAAGATCAACAACTGACTTGGCGCCAGCCTGCCTGCTTACTTTGAGAAATACATCAAAGACAAGTCGTTCTGCAGTTGCTTGTGCCTCCAAAAGCCTGGGAGAACCAGGAACTCCTGTGGAGTAGTGGAACTGCTCCCCTGCATCTTGAAAGCACCCCAAGAAGAACTGAGAGGCCTCCAGACCACCAAAACCTGACACCGGATAGCACCTGTGCCCCCTAGCATGAGTTGAAGTGAGCCAACAGTGCCAGCTTGGTCCACAGATATACAGACACGAAGCCCACCTTGGGTCTGCAAACTATTGACTTCACGACATTTCCTGCAGCCTCTTTGTGCAGGCACCCTTCTACTGCACATGACCCAGAGACAAATACTGATGCCTCTGGACACCTCTTTAAAGAAAACGAGGCACACCCCGTGACCCTAGAACCGGAGTAGTTAAATAAGCAAAATAAACAATGGCCCTATAGGGGGAAGTAAAACCCTTGTCTTCCTGGGAAACAACTTTTAAACAATCTTCAACCATGAGCAAATTTTGTCAACAATTCATATTTTATTATATAATAGATGCATATTTCTTTAGTAAAAACCAGTCATTCTTATACTTTGAATTCAAATACAGTGCTCCTATAGTGACAGCGCAGTGAATATGAATGAAGTGAAAATTGTTTGTGCAAATATACTCTGTACAATATATACAAGAATTGGTTAAAACATACATTTTCTGCGATCTTCCATAGGCGGACTCATGTTACTCCAGAAGTCACTTTTTAGACTCTCACAAAAAATCCACAATATCAAAATGTTGCCGTTTCAACCCCATTTATGTAGATTAATCTATCTGGGGCCATCATCAGGAGTGGCAATTTGCTATAGGTAGCACCAGTCAATCATCGTATTCTGTCTTAGGGTAGTTATTTATTAATCTCATCCTCCATTTGGCTTTTGATCTTGTTAATAGGTCCTCTACTTGTGAAACTTCATGTGGTTTGTTTTATCTCTCTCTACTGGAGGACACCTGCTTGCATCTCACTGCAGATGCAAGCAGGTGTCCTCTGATGCTGATCTGCACATCTGCACCTAGCCGCCCCACTGCTGCCCGTGGTGACCTATTGGTGTGGCCTAGAATCCTACCCTATACTCACCTTAAGTGAGTATAGGGTAGGGTGGAAGATTTGTCCTGTATGATGCTGTAGAGTGTCTGTTTGCCGTACATGTTTTTCCTCCATGGGTTAGCATTGTCGCTTCAGAAAATTGCACTATGCTGACTTTTTAAAACTGTATTAATTTCTATTGCAAAATGTACTTTCCTGATCATATTCATTTTGGGGCATAAACATATATAAAGATACATGTTATTTTTATAAATTGGTGTGGATCTCCTTAATGAGTCGCGTATAGCATTTAGGTGCCTATAGCAGGTATCTAACACTCCTCTCTGATAAGTCTAAGGGTTCTTGACCACACTAACCACTAAAAGTGCACCTTGGGATTGCCAAAGAAATCCCCAGTCCACTAGTAAGGGACTCTTTGCAAAGTATACCTCATTTTGGTATACTAAATAAAGAGCCAGCTTCCTACATCCGTCTCCAGAATACTGCAGCATACCTCCTGGATCCAGTCTTTCTGTTCGGATTGTGTCCATCTGGTCTCACTGATGCCAAGCAGGTCAACACTGTAATTTTACATCTCTGCTGTCACCTGGGCTGTCTTGTCTCTCTGGACATGGTCCTCACATTCCATGTCCCGATGGTGATGGTCTTCGTAGAAAGCAGGATGATCAGCCTTGTGGCTTCCAGGGAGAAATTTCTGGCTTTCACCACAAGGCGTCAAAGCTCTTCTTGAAGGAGATTCCTCTCTCTACAAGGCCGGGATGTCTTTTGGTTGACATTTCTGTAGCTAGGATGTTTTTATGTGGTGGGGGGGACTAGCCCCAGGCATAACCCTCTTCCTTTTGAAGATGAGATTGGGACCACTCATAGTGGGGTTAAACCAGGGGCCTTGCCAGCACTCAATCTACTCAGCCAGATACTGGCAAAAAAAAAAAAAAAGAGTGTGGCACTTATCCTTGGTATCGCAAAAGAGGCCATCAACATGAAAAAAAAGACGACTGACCTAGTGAGGGCCTGGTGAAGACTGTGCCTTTAGGACAACAGGACTCAGTGGCTGCATTGGTGGTCAGAGGCTGAGTCATAACATGATGGCACAGACACACAGGCCCAATTGAGTGGAAATCAAGGAACCCAAAGGGTTTGGATGCAGGGCAGAACTGGGTGGAGTTTGTGCTCAGGCTGCCAGGCAAGTGGTACTGTGAAACAAACGTGATTATGGCCCCTGCAGATAACTTTTTGGGGATGGCTCAGTTTCCAGAGGAACTGAGGTCTATAAAAAGCCTAGATGAGTATAATATTTGCAAGGTAGTCTGTGAGGCAGATTGCCATCTCAGATTGAACCTTGGGGGCTTAGATCACCAACATGGAGCCAGAGACGTAATACAATGAGATGACAGGACAACAGAAAATGAGAACCCTAACTGATGGAAAACCTGGCCAAAAGCACTGTAAACAAGATAGTGTGTAAGGTGCACCATAATCCTGGCCTGACTGTGGAAGCTTTTGAAAATAAAGCAGTGCTGGCCCATAGTATCTCTGAGACAGACAATGACATGTTCACGTCAAGTGAAAAAATTCTGTAAATGGAAAATTTGCTCTGTACCATCAAAGCCAAAAGTAAGAATTTGGAATCACACACCTGCTATAATAATATGAGAATTATGGGATTGGCAGAGACTATGGAAATACAGAAGCCTTAAATGCTCGTAGAATCTCTACCCTCAGAGTTCTTTGGCAGGCCAACCTCTCAGATGCAATCATGGTTGAGAAGACACATAGAGCATTGGTCCCAAGGCACTAACAGTAAACATTATGATTTAAACAGAACAGGGGACAGTGCTGTCCCTCTGGGGAACAATCCTACTCACAGATAGTTCAGCAGAGTTAAATGGAGAAATGGCTACCATTTGTGTATGTCCACTGAGAAAAAAAGACCTAAACCAATCCAGAACCAATGTATCCAGTCCAACACATACTAAACAGTCAATCAAGATGACTGCTATGACTCCTAATAAAAAAAGTACGATCCATATAACAGCAAGACAAGTGCCAAACTGGAGCATGTGCAAAGATATAATCCCTACCTACAAAGCTTTGCATTGGGACTCTGTGGTTAGAAGAAACTCATTCAAAGCTATCTGCATCACCTACTAGGCAATCCATTAAAGTGGGTCCTCCAATCATACCTCTTGTTCTACTCCCAAGGAAGAACTCTTAGATACAGAATCCAGACTATTCCCTCTTAAAACTGCTGCATGGCCAATCATTCTCTGTACAGACTTGCAAGCTGTGGAACATATTCATAAAGGAATTACAGACAATCAGTAACCACCCTGGCTTTAAACAAGCTATAAGCCCTGGCTGTTTCCTGAAACAAAATACCACCAACAGGACTGAATGCCCAAGAAGCACTATCTAGTGTACACAACGTTTAATCCTACCTCTCACACCAGCTTTCTACTGTTTACGGCATCGCAACATGACCTGTTACCCATGCTTAGTGTATAGTGACATCCAACCTCACACACCACCTAGCAGGTCCCATGTTGGCCTTAGTACTAGTGCTGATACTAATACAAAGTGGGGTGTTCTCAGCCTGGCTGATGAGAGGTGATATCGCAAAACCGGTCCCTGGGTGCTTGTTTCCATCCCAGGGAGGACCTAGCCTGGCAGTTCATGCTAGACTGTTCCCATAGGGAGCAGGTTCAAGACTGCTTTGCATATGGCTGGGTCCGAACTGGGGAGACGTGGGAGGCAAAATAATGATGGATTAAACCCAGATCTGTGACCAGAGGCGAGTGTCTAGAGAGTTTCAACATTCCGCCCATCATAGTATTTTGTGATATTTCTATGTGTTTCTCATCTGTCAGGGCTACGAAGTGCAAAAAAAATATACAGAAACAACAACTACTTCTACGGCCATACAGAAAGCACTCTGAACCCCATAAGGGGAATGAAAGCGTTATACAAAAACACTAATACAATACAAATAACTCCAGCTTTAAACTCGGTTTCTGTGATGTAAACATAAATCTAAGTCATTTATTTAACTATGTTAAAATATATTTAAAAAAGTGTACTGTTTCTTTCTTGCTGCAGACAAACTCTATTCTCACTACATTAATCAAGAACTATAAAACCATCTAGTAAAATTTTTACTCTTTTAATACCTGAATTCAGCAAGGCAGTTGGTCAAATTGTGCAGTGTCTGGCACTATGTTGCACTAGCTGCAAAGTTTTTTTTTTAGCAATTTACGATTCTTCCTAAACTGATTTTTTTTTTGTAAACATGCAAATAATGCAGCAATGGTTCCCTATTTGGCATTTTTATAATTGTGTGGAAAAGACAGCGACTCGTAATTCCAGTGACCTTGATCACAACATTGTGACCACACAATAGATTAGGGATTAAATACTGCTCACTGTACTGAATGAAGGCTACTTTAAAAAATGAGGGTTCAAGCAAGCTGCTTAATGTTGAGTGCACTCATATTTTCTAAACTGGAGAACCTCCTGGCTCAAACCAAAACAAACAAGCATTTGCAATGCAACGGGTTTCGCGTTTGCTCATGTTAGAGCTGATAGCGTTGTAAACTCCTAACCCGACTTTTTACCTATCGGCAACAGTGCATTTATGTACGTAACCTGAAAAAGTACAATTAACTGTGTAAAGCGCTCGACTTCTGCCAAGCGAAATCGCGCTAGTAAATTAGAGAATAAGTAGTCCACGAGCCGGACAGAAAACAGCGAGCCTCACATGTTTTCTGTACTTGGTCGCTGCGCTCGAGGAGGGCTAGCCACCGGAAAAGGCATGACCTATGCATGCCTTCGACTAATGAAAGCAAGCAGATTTTAAATGGCAAGCCCACAAACCAATGAAAAACACTGGCGTGACGTCGACAGGGCTCCGAGCCCTTTTCTAAACACAAAAGCGTCTCGCTGCGATACGCATGCGCCAGCAACGCAGACTCGACCCTAAAAAGGAGCACCTGAAAACAGAGCAGCGGACGGACACAAATAATGGGTCCATGCTCCAAGGGAGGGATAAACCCAAGAAGGGAAGGGAAGTGAAGCCCACAAGCCTTAACGAATTAGAAGCAAGCAAACAAGAACAACAATGAAGCCAACCAATGGTAACCAACAGTTGAACTCCAAGTTCACTGTAAGCTATTAAATGTATCACAACAAACGGAGCATGCACTGTCTGAGGTGAGACCTAAAAACAATCAGGTCGTTTGACACAGACTCTAGGTTTCAGGCTTCCTTAAAGTGTATCAATTTGGTCAAACACCGAGTTTCACCACGCTACCGAAGTTAGCAGCCTTGTAGTAGAGTTTCCCACTCGCCTGAAAGTTGCTGTGAAAACACAACTTGAGCCCATTACAACATCGTGTTCAGCAAGTGACATCTAATGCACATCATATGATGATCTTTGACTTTTTTCTTTCAAAAAAAGTTATAAGGACTTTAGCCAAATCCTCACTGATGATGCAATTCCTTTCTTGATGATAATTTCTACATAAACACTACCTAATAAATGTTTCCAGATATGGGGTGTGTAAGGCAATGTGGAATGGGGCAGCAATGCGTACATTTTTGTGTACGACAATGTGAGGTATGGGGCTCCCTACAACAAAGATTTATTGGATTCTTTAAACGAGTGACGTGTTGTTGAGCTTAGACACATCATGTGAGCCAAGCCCACGGACATAAGGAACGCTTGTTCTATAGTTTATCACAATACAATTTATTAAAGAAAGACTTTGGCTACAAATGAACAAAACAAACTAACTTTCTTTGGCGAAATCTGAATACAGGGATAATAAAGAGAAATAGCTGTTTGTTCGGGTGCATCATGATAAACAACACTGTTGGGTCATTTTTCACTTATGCTCCATTCAGCTAGATTGCAAACATGTTACATACACTTGCAGAATAGCCTCATAATGTATCTGCAAAAAAAAACTCTTAACATCTAAGTAACCCTACAGTAAACACATGGAGAACAAACCAATCATAACATTTACCAAATTAACTCACCATAAATACCGACAAAATAGCTCCATTAAACAGTTGTAAAGCAAGCAGCCAACAGTCAGCACATACAGGATTGCCCTGTAAAACCCATAGAAACAGCAATCAGCCATCTGTAAACATATACAGAGAAGCCCTCTGAAATTTCTACGGAATACCCCTAGTTATTTTGCGGCATGTGAAAGGTCCATCACTGGTGTGGGGGATGGTTTGTCAACAAACAACATTCCATACTGTTCACCTGAACTCGGGCGTCATCATTCTGGCCTGCATGATCGGTACCCGCTGTGGAATCATTGGTCCTTCATTGGTCAGGCATCATACTCTCTTGATCATGGCAACCATGTGTGTCCTGGGGCTGGCAGTACTTTGGTATGCTTGCTTCTGATCCACTGACAAGCTCCTCAGTTGGCAGGCAAGCAAACCAGTAGAAAACAGGCAGAGCCTTTCCTTGTTTAATCCTGACCTACTTCAGGCAGCTCGATGTTCAGTTACACTCCTCATATCCACGAGGAGTCTAAACTAAGTACTAGCTCTAAGGATCCAGTCCATAGCCAAGCTAAGGGAGGTGGACAAGGTTCCAGCTTCAAATCAGAGTTTAGTTTGAAAGATTTTATAGGCAGCAGTTCAGGAAAGGGGCCCTTTATCTGGGCTCCTTTCCCGAGCAAAGTGTATGATGGAGGAACTGGCTTTGGTAGGGAAGGATAGTGCTCCAACTCCAGGGCAGATCTGACCACATAAGATCCTATGTCAAACCTAGTCGCAGGAGATTATGAAATAGCTTCATTTGTTTGCTGACATGCCATTAAAAACTTAAAAACAAAAACTCAGTGCTATTTTTTTTCTCATATAGAGAATGTGTTAACTGGTATAAAAGAGCATGTTTGAGGAAATTATGTGAATTGCAAGAGGCTGCAAAGACAATTGCAGAACCTAGAAATGATCAGTTAGTTAAAAAGAACATGCACAATCACCATGGGAGACACAGTGACAGGGAAATATAGGTTTAGGTATACATGTAAATTCGACATCTGGAAGTCAAGCAAAAGTTGAATCTGTTCATTCTAATGCACCCAGGTATAGCTAACCTCGGTTTCCAAAGGGCAAGGCATCTGGTAACTGACAATAATTTAAATTAAACCCTCTTTTTCTAGTTCAGACACCGTTTTTTGATTTCATTTGAAGCCTTGTGGCTTATAGACGGCGGAAATGCATTGATTTGCAATCGAAATTGTTTCAAAGACGTTGGCATGGATCCAGCCTGGCCAGAGGCCAATGCAACATAAAAGAGAAAATTATCATAAAATAATAATTTTAATTTCAATGACCATTAGAGACCAGAAAAACATTACATTTTGATCTCAAATATAGTAACCGCCAGTGCCAGAGGGAACACTTGCTTAGAACTCATGCAAGATAATGTTAAATGTTTACCTTTTTAGTTAATTAGAAGTATCACCACTGAAGTGGAAAGGCGTGCCACAATAACCAACATGTTGCATCTAACACAAGACATCATATAAGCCCTGGGAAACCTGTGAATTTTTAAATGTTATAAACTACAAACATAAAACTACATGAACACGATACTGCAATGGCTGCATTTTTCAGTACAAACGATGTACTGATCTGTAGTACACACATAACTGAATTTACACACATATATATATATATATATAATGACCTAATGGCAGGTGCCACTAGGTAGTTATAGTTAGGACCTAGTTTCTATAGAACAAGCATTTTTTACTTGCCTATCTCTGCTGCTGGGTGATGAATCTTCATGACATTTTCCAAAACAATTTAACACTCACTTCAGCTGCTGTCTGGAAAGTTTTGGGGTAATCCATCAAGCAGGGTCTGAGAAAAAAGGGGGTTCCCGAAACGCATTTTCCCCAAGCACTTTTCCATAGGGATTTTGAAAAGGACTACAACCCGGACCACTGAACAGAATTACGCCAAATTTGGCAGAAAGGTAGCTCTTGGCCCAGAAAGTGTGTGTTTTGTTCTCTAGTGTAAATCTGTTCAATAGTTTTGGAGATTTTAAAGAAAATAAAAATGTGTATATATAGGGTGCAAAGGCTACATGAACCGTCCAGGATCTCGTGCTGAGATCTTATTGGCAGCCACTACTTCAACAAGGAAGTGTTGGCAGCCATCTTGGGAGCAGAGTCCCTGATAAAAAATATATAACTAGCATTTACAATAGCATGGGTCTCGCGTTTGCTTTTGGTAGAGCTATTAGCGTTGTAAATTTATTTTCTTGCCACACAAATTGAAAATAAAAAGTAAAACAGTTGATATAAGCGAGCCGAAGACAGACAAAAGGAAAAAGAAGTTTGCTTGCAGTCAAAGTTATCAGCAAAAGTGCAATTATCCATGTAACAGGGTTGATGGCCATGGCGGTAACAAAGCCGCCCTAAGGAGGTACAAACATAAAGCAGTTACCATTGAAAACAAAGGACTTTTGAAAGGCAAGCCCAAGAACAAGTGATAGTGATGAGTGTGCGGTGGGCATGGTTAAAAGCCCAGATACATACCAACACGTCGGAAAGGGAGCGCTTGCGCGCTGCTATGCTCGACCTAAAAAGGGGCCAAGGTAGGGACATCCTGATCCCTTAGCTCTGGTGCTGGGGTCCCAGAGGGCCAGGGCAAACAAGGATTGCAGCAGATCTGGTAAAAAAACAAAAAAAAAAACAAGCACTGGCTCCCACACTTGTTTTGGGAAAAGCCCCCAGGTGTGCCAGGTCCTCGGGGCATCATTTGAAAAAAGAAGGGGGACTATTAGTAAGCAGGAGGGCCGTCCGGATCCCCCTGACCCCCAGGAACCATCAACTGCACTGGGCTTAATGTTTGTAATGCAGGGCTGCTTGGACCCCTCTCCTCCCTCCCCCCCAAATAACCCAGGGACCACCACCTTCCCAGAGCTAAATATTGGCAATGGGGGGGGCCACTGGAGATGCAGGCATGGAAACCGACAAAAAGATTGCTCTCACAGACAGGGAGCTGCATGTTTAGCAGCTCCCTGTCTGTGACAGCAATGCCGGCTCCTGCAGTAGGCTGGGAGCCGGCTGGGATCATGGGGGCATTCAGGCTACCACTGCGGTCCCAAACAGTGGTGACTGAGTGCCCCGGCCGGGGGCTCCAGGGGCGAGAGGGTGAGGGGGGAAATGGGGTGAGCAGGCCCTCTCCCCAATACAAAAAAATACATTTTAAGGCTGGGCCCCAGACCCAAATCAGCCGGGGAGGGGAGCCCATAAGAAGCACTTATGTTCTATAGATAAGAGGAAGGACCCTGGCTTAGTGCAGATTTATATCTTTGTAGTCTCATTGGCCTCTCTATAGGAGGATTCATGTTATCACAGAATTTTGGAGAAAGACACACAAGTCACAATCACATTACCAAACACACTCAAGGTCACTGGAGACAGTTCCTCGTGGTCCACAACACAGCTGTACTGTAGAATACACACTGGACATTTACCCAAGGAGTGAGAATGGACTCCACTTGGGTAGATATTTTGTGCAAAACTGTGGACTCTTGTTGGATAAAAGGGCAGGAGAGGTTCCTTTGTATTCGAGTCACTCACACAACTCCTGACACACCCATACTCACACACCCACTCAGATACTCATGCACCTACTCAGACTCACTCAGAGACTCATGTACTCACTCACAGACTCAGACACTCAGGCATCCACTCACACGCCCACTTAGACACTCACACATCCATTCATAGACCCACTCAGAGGCTCAAGCACACATTGGTAGACCCACACAGAGGCTCACAGACCCACTCAGAGATTCACACACTCACAGATTCACTTAGCCACTCAAGCAACCCCTCACAGACCCATTCAGACAATCATGCATCCACTCACAGACCTAGACTCCCTCTCACACCTACTTTTACATCTAGACACTGTCACACCCACATAGACCATCTTACACTCACTATCACAACCAGAAACTGTCACCTCCACTCTCACACCAAGAAACACCCTCTCACACCTATTCTCACACTCAAAGAAGCAGGACCTGCTGTGCTCCATCCCTTGGGGCCTTGCCCCAAATTAAAAGGGGAGGCAGGCCCCTTCCCCAGCCGATTTCAGACCCAGAGACCCCATCCCTCGGGGCCCAGCCACATCACCTTGGTGCCCCCAAGGCACCCCGTCACCACAGCTGGGGACAGCGGGCCTGAATGCCCCCCACCTTCATTACAGCACACTGCCCCTAGGAGGTGGCGGTCCTGGTGCAGCAGGGGTAGGGGTGGTGCGCCCTCCTCCCTATTAGCAAACTGACTTCCTTCATCATCATTTTATTTCAGCCCTGGAAAGGTGGCAGTCCCTTGGGCCGAAGGGGGGGCCCCACGGCCCACTTACCTGCAATGCAAATGCCCCCAAATACTCTTTAATTTAAGCCCTGGAGAAGTGGAGGTCCCCAGGGCATAAATAAGCCCATAAGGGGGCCTCATGCACCCCCTCCTTTATTTATTTTTACATATCCCCGGAAGCCAGCCCACCCGGGGGCTTTATTGAAACCAGCCCAGGAGACTGCACTTTTTTTTTCAATGCTGTCACGAATTTGTGCCTTTTGCCTTTGGGGGGCCCTCCTGGAGGCCAACACCAGTGTTAAGGGGTCAGGGTGTCACTACCCAGGCACCTTTACTGTTTTTTTGTTACCTTCTTTCTAGGACTCGGCTAAAGCAAAGTCCGAAGCTGGCTGGCAACACTTCCAGGTTGAAGTGTTGGCAGCCAATCGGATCTCAGCATGAGATCCGGAGGGTTTGTGAAGCCTTCGCGCCTCTAAATATCTATATATTTTTTCTTTTAATATCTCAAAAACTACTGAACGGATTTACAACAAACAACAAAAAGCGTAATCTGCGTACCGTAAGCGAAAGGTTTGCTAAATGTGGTGTAATTTCGTCTAGTGGTTCAGGCTGTAGTCATGTTCAAAGCTCCTATGGGAATTAGCATCGAAATGCACTTTTTTTTTTTAGCCCTCCTTTTTCATGGCCACCGCTTGGCGGATGACATCGAAACTGCCAATGCACAACAAGATTCTTTGCTACATTTTATTGGAAAATTTTGAGATGATTCATCAAACGGTGCCAAAGATACAGGCAAGTCAATAAATGCTCTTTCAATGACAACAGCCAGTAGGTAATATGTAATGTAATATTGCTGATTTCGGCCCCAGGGACCCCATCCCTCATCCTTCATTAAATGGTGAAGAGGGGGCATGCGGTTCCTCTCCCCCAGCCAATTTCGGCCCCTGGGACCCCATCCCCTGGCCTTAACAATTGTTTTTAGGGGGTGGTGGAGGCCCCACGTGGCCCCCTCAGCAGGCTGATTTTGGCCCTGGGGACTCCATCCCTCGGGACCTGGCCATCTGTCCTCTGTGCCCTACAGGGCACCCAGTGTGCAATGGGACCGCAGAGAAAGTCTGAAGGCTCCCGCGGTCCCAGTCGGCTCCTCACCTCCTGCAGGAGCCGGGATTGCTGTCACAGAGAGGGAGCTGCTACAGATGCAGCACCCTCTCTTTTAAAGCATTAGTTTCCTCTGTTTCCAGCAAGTAAGAGCTGTTTCACAGCTCTCTCTTGCTGGGATCAGAGTGTTTGCTCTAACCTGGCGGGAGCAGTCAAAGCTCCCACCAAGTAAGAGCAAACAGCTATATCCCAGAGGTGGGCACCATACACTAAATCATTCAGTTACAGTGGTACTCAGAAAGTCATGCACACCTTCAAAGAACTCCTGAGAAAGACCCAGTAGCAGTCTGATGCACACATTTGCAGACTTAGTCACACCCTCATATACCCATTCATACTCACACATCCATTTGCGGACCTAGGCACACTCTCATACACCCATTCACAGATTCACTCACACCCTGACGCACCCATTCGCAGATGCAGTGACACCCTCATGCACCCATTTGCAGACTCACTCACACTGTCATGCAACCATTCACAGATACACTCACCCCCTGATGCACCCATTTGCAGACTCACTGATATCCTCATATACCCATTTACAGATCCACTCACATCCTCATGCACCCTTTCACTGACCCAGTCACGCCCTCACACACATATTTGCAGACTCAGTGACACCCTTATGCACCCATTCACAGACCCAGTCACACACTTTTATACCCGTTTGCAGACCCAGTCACATGCACAAGCATCCAATGACAGACCCACTCACACCCTCAAGCAACCATTCACAGATCTACTCATACCCTCATGCACCTATTCATAGATCCACTCACACCTTTCTGCACCCATTCAGAGACCCAGGCTCCGTCATGCACCCATTCACAGAGCCAGTCACACCCTCTTGCACTCATTCATAGATCCACTCACACCGTTATGCACCCATTCGCAGACCTAGGCACATTATCATGCAACCATTCACAGATCCACTCACACTCAGATGCACTCATCTGCAGACGTAGGCTCACTCTGATGCACTCATCTGCAGACGTAGGCTCACTCTGATGCACCCATTCACAGACCTACTCACATCCTCATACACCCATTCACATACCCAGTCACACCCTTACACAACCATTTGTAGACCTAGTCATACTCTTGCACACACATTTGCAGACCTACTACTCCCATTCACAGATCTATTCACACGCTGATGCACCTACTCACAGACACAGTTACACGCTCATGCACCCATTTTCAGAGTCATCCACATTGTCACACACCCATTCACAGATTCACTCACACCCTGATGCACCCTTTCGCAGACTCGCTCATGCCCTCATGCACCAATTCATAGATCCAGTCACACTCTTATGCATCCATTCACAGAAGTAGGCTCACTCTGATGCACCCATTCACAGACTCACTCACACCCTCATAAACCCATCCACAGACCCAGTCACACCCTTACTCAGCCATTCGTAGACCCAGTCACTGTCTCAAGCACCCAATCACAGACGCGGTCATAGTCTCATGCACCCATTTGGAGACCCAGGCACATTCTTATACACCCATTCACACATCCACTTACACCTTGATACACCCATTTGCAGATGCAGTTACACCCTCATGCACCCATTTGCAGACTCACTCACACTGTCACGCACACATTCACAAATACATTCAGACTCTTATGCAGCCATTTGCAGACTCACTCATCCCCTCATGCACCAATTCCAAGATCCACTCACACCCTGACGCACCCATTTGCAGACCCAATCACACCCTCACACACCCATTTGCAGATCTAGTGACACCCTCATGCACCCATTTGCGAACCTATGTACACCCTCATGTAACCATTCACAGATCTCAGATCCTGATGCACCCATTTGCAGACCCAGTCACACCCTCACACACCCATTCACAGATCGACTAACAGACTGATGCACCCATTTGTAGACACAGTCACACCCTCAAGAACCTATTCACAGACCCAGTCACCCCCTCATACACCCATTTACAGATCCAGTGACATCCTGACACACTCATTGACAGACCCAGTCACACACTCACATACTCATTTGCTGGAACACACACCCCTGACGCAGCCATTTGCAGACCCACTCACATTATCACGCACCCTTTTACAGATCCAGTGACACCTTCAAGCACCCATCTGCAGACCCACTGATAACCTGACACAGCTATTTGGAGACTCAGTTATACTCTCATGCACACATTCCCAGATCCACTCACAGCCTGACTCACCCATTCACAGACCCAGACACACCTTCAAGCTCATTTTCGCAGATCCAATCACACTCTCACACAACCATTCACAGACCCAGTGACACCCTGATGCACCCATTCGCAGATCCAGTCACACCCTCTCAGTTACCCACTCACACCCTTCACACCATTCACAAACCCACTGCCACTCTGATGCACCCATTTACAGATCCAGTGACTCTTTAACGCACCCATTGACAGAGTCACACCCTCACATACTCATTCATAGACCCAGTTGCACCCTGACGCACCCATTCACAGATCCACTCACAGAGTGACGCACCCATTCGTAGACCCAGTCACACCCTCATGGACCCAATTCACAGATCCACTCACACCCTCAAGAACCTATTTACAGATCCACTCACAGACTGACTCACCCATTCACAGACCCAGACACACCTTCAAGCTCCTTTTCGCAGATCCAATCACACTCTCATGCAACCATTCACAGACCCAGTCACACCCTGAAGCACCCATTCGCAGACCCACTCACACCCATTCGCAGGCCCAGTCAAACCCTTCGCACCCATTCACATACCCACTCACACCCTGATGCACCTACCCGGAGAGCCACTCACACCCTTATGCACCCATTTACAGATCCAGTGACATCCTGACGCACTCATTGACAGACCCAGTCACACACTCACATACTCATTTGAAGGAACACACACCCCTGACGCAGCCATTTGCAGACCCACTCACATTATCACGCACCCATTTACAGATCCAGTGACTCTAACGCACCCATTGACAGAGTCACACCCTCACATACTCATTCGTAGACCCATTTACACTCTGACACACCCATTCACAGATTGACGCACCTGTTTGCAGACCCAGTCACACCCTCATGGACCCAATTCACAGATCCACTCACACCCTCAAGAACCTATTCACAGACCCACTCAAACCCTCAACACTCATTCAGAGACCCTGTCACACCCTCAAGAACCTATTCGCAGACCTAGTCACATCCTTACACACCTATTCACAGATCCACTCAAAGCCTTATGCATCCATTTGCACACCCAGTCACTCTCATGTTACCATTTACAGATCCACTCGCACCCTGACGCATCTATTCTCAGACCCAGTAGTGAGACACCACTGAAAGTCTGTTTCATGCAGCAACAGACACAGTCAGAGAGACATAAATGAGTTTAGAGAGCCATTTTGAGGGTGATCTTGCTAGTCTGGTGTAGAAAATATTTTATATATATATAGGTTCAAATTCTGAATGGGATAGTGTGTGCTGAAAGCCTGCTTTTGCTTTGCGTGTTTAACGATGTTGTTGCGAACATTGTGAAAAAAAAAAAAAAAAAAAAATTGTACAAAGAAAATGAACAATATTTTAGGGCAATAGGGTGTCCCGCAGAAGAGCTTTGGTGTTCATTGTGAGTATGTGACAGCTACATATAAGACCGGATGCTGAGTTTCAGGTTGCTAAGAAAGACCCTGTAGCCTTCATCTGTGAAGTGCATACTGTCACATCTATAAATACCATCGATGTCAAAGCGCAGGTTTTTTGCGATGGATAGATACAGCCCATGTTATTGCCCCAGAGGACTGCAGAAACAATTTTATTAACTTGTTTCCTGGCTTTGTCAATCTGTGGTTAAAACCGATTTGACCACTTCTATTTCTGCCAATGGCATAAGTTAGAGTACACCAAGACAGAGTGAGTTCAAAGTGACATCAGTTGTGCAAACCCTACCTACCCCGGTCAGTGTGCCTAGATCATTATCCCCACAGTGCACAATCATGAGGTCAGGGAGTCGGCAATCTCCAGTGCTTGTAACCAAAGGGAGCAACTGATGCCACTTTAACCCTCTCTGGCCAATCCATTTAATATCCACATTAGCCAAATCCAAGTTCCTGTAAATGCCACTCTTTCTAGCAGCCTCCCTAGCCCAAAATACATAGCTGTGCCAAACAATCCACAATCTAACCATTTTGAAGTGAAGCGGTAGTAGCAGTCAGAAGACTGGAGCTGAATGTGGCAGTTTTGGAAATGGCAAGCAGTTAAAATGGAGGTGTGCGCCTCCTTTTAAAAAATTAAAAAATCATACCTTTGATTAGGTAGCTTGAATATGTAGGTGACTGAAATTAGGTGGTATCTTAAAAGGAAAAGTGAGCAGTTCTCTGCTTGGCTGTTGTAAAAATAACATTTGTACTGCAGACTTAGATATGGTGTTTAATCTGCACAGTAAACCACACCTGCAGCAGCTCATTTTGTAACTAGTATGACCCTTGTACGATATGCTGTGAACTTGTCACCTGGTGGCTCTAGGGGGTTGCTATAGAGACTGTGCTAAGAGTGTATTTGGGGAAGGGTCTTAAAGAGAGAGTTAACTCTTTGTAAAAATTAAAAGGGGTTTGCACTCACTATTTTGCTATAAGGTTTGAGTTTGCTAGAGAAGCATTCCTAATGAAGTGTACTATACTCTTGGAGTCATAAATCTAGCAAGCTAAATATGGTTTTGGACACCAGTTTTCTTTGTGAATTCGTTGCAATCATTGTAATTAACTCGTGATTTTAGATATAAAATCCTACCATACTAGGCTTCTTTAGAAAAGTGTATGAAAGGTTTAACACACACCAACCATTCAGTAGTGGGCTTACAAAAGTAAAAAAATGAAATGTATGTTTTTATTTGTTTACACCGAAAGTATCACACAGTGCAAAGTTTAAAAGGTTGCAATTTATGGTTCCTATGTGTAAGAGTACTGACCCATTCTTATGCTTAGTTTTGACAATTCTTGAGAGAACTGACTCTATCCAATAACACTAACAATTTAAATCGTCAGTTATGTGAAGTAGGTTTAATTTTCAAGAATAAAAAAAGATTAAGGACATATTTGTATGTGAGAGTGTTAAAATATACTATTAAGAATATAGTACAGCATTGACAGTAGCTCAGATGATCTATGACTGGTAATGTGAATAATTGTATGTTTTTATTAAGAGGTAACTAACTTGCACTTTGTCTAAGGTATAAAGTACCTGAGTGAGAACTAAATTTACAATGTCTTGCCATAGAAATGCATATTCTAAATGTAGTATTTTACTGTATACTCTTATTGCTAGAAAAAAAGATATGCAAGCTGAGTCTTAACCATTTCATTCACAATGTATTACAAGATATCAAAGTTTTACATGTCTATACATGATGTGCTGCTCACAAATACTGTATTTGTAATTATTCTGGGAATTGTAATTTTATTTATTCTATTTTATAACATGATTACAACATTCAGAATTCAAAGAGAAATAAAATTTAGTACAGGTGTATGTGAAGCATTAATCTGTAAAAGATGACATCTTTGTATTAGATACACTTTAGGGTAGGTGTTGGTAAATTATAGGGCAGGTTTGTATGTGATTAGATGGAAACATATGTTTAAACTAAGTGAGTTATATGTGCAGATCTAGACTGATAGACATAGTTAAACATGTACCTTTTGAACAGGGATCGGGTTTTGTTGTGTAGACTGTATATGGTATAACGTGTCAGATTCTTATAGCATGTACAAGCTATTAGTAAAGTACCTATCTTATATTGTAATAGATATTACTCATCTCAGAGATATGATGTATCTATGTCATTAAGTATGGTGCAAGGTGCTTAAGTAAATAAAAAACATACTTTTCAGTTTTAGAGACTTCCCCATGCAATTGCAGACCCCTAAGCCAAGCACCTCATAAGAGTATACAACTCCTCAAATAACTGATATTAATGTTTCCACAGCATGGATCTTGTGTGTCAGCCACTGACAGAACGACAGAGACACTTTTATATTCACTGACATTCTAAGAAAATATTTCTATATGCAGCACAATCTAAGGGGATTGTAGATTTAGTACATACCCCTGTATTCACTAACACATATATAGGCTAGCAGTGACAGGATTTTATCATGTATGCAGACAAATACTGCTTTGATCACAGGTGAGGCCTAGTAGTGCAGTGTGTGTCTGTGTTCTGCTACTGGCGACTGATTTTGACCTGTAAAATCCCTTTGTGAGGTCTCAAACTGACATTTTAGTGCAAATATTCCACCTTTGTGATATGCTGAAGGTATGCTCTCAAGCATGGTGTAATGTGCTTAAGTGGTCAAAAGACATAGTTTTAACTTTTAAAAACATACTGATGCACTTGCAGACCCCTAACCCATGCACTATATCAAGTATACCACTCACCAAGGAACCGTCATTCATGGTATAGTCACAAAGCACTTATTTATGAAGGAGTATTCAAAGTAACATCAGACACTTGACGCCCCTCTATTCGCTAACAAAAGTACAGAGGTATATATTTCCCCACTTACATAGGGATTTACAGAGTCATTCTGGTAGTAAAACAGGCAGTCATGTACCGGCTCTGTCTCTGGTTACTGAAATTAGTCTGTAAAAAGCTTTTTGAAACTTTCAAACTCACATTTAAGTGCATATATCACCTCTGCTATATGTTGTAGGCATGTTATGAAGTTTCAATTGAGCACTTTTAGATGCTGTGTGTCAGCTAGTGAGAAACGGAGACATTTCTACATTCCCCCGGACATACTCAGAAAGCACTTACATATGCAGCAATATGAAAGGCAATTGCGCACACACTCACATGTCCCTGTATTTCCTAACAGAGCTACTGAGGTGTTATCATCCACTGAGTGTAACTCGTTCTATGAATATGTGAATGGATATGTGAGCAAGTATATGGATGAGTGAGTCGCTGTATGGGAGATTGAGTGGATGTGTAATTATCTGTATTGGTGAAAGAGTGAGTTTGTGACAGGCTGCATTGACTGAGTGACTGGTGGTGTGAGTGGCTGTGCAAATGAGTGGGTGTGTGAATGCTTGTATGAGAAAGTGAAAGTGTGTGTTTGGTACTGTATCAGTAGGAGAGTGAGTGTATGGGTGAGTGAGGAGTATCAGTTGCTTAATGCCTAAGTGTGTTGATGTGTCATTGGCTTCATGGCCGAATGAGTGGCTCTGTGAGTACCTTTATTGGTGATTGAGTGAGTGAATGGGTGTACGAGTGCCTGCCTGGGTGAGTGAGTGGGTGTGTGAGAGGTTGTATGTGAGTGAGTGGGTAAGTTAGTGACTGTACTGGTGAGTCAGTGACTCTATTAGTGAGTGAGTGGGTGGGTGTACGAGTAAATGTATACACATGTGCCAGTCAAGGAATACGAGAGTAAGTGGATGTGTGAGAAGCTGTATGTGGAAGTGACTTGGTTTATTAGTGACTGTATGGGTGGGTGAGTGGGTGTGTGAGTAATTGTATGTGTGAGCGAGTGGGTGTGTTACTTTTTGTATGGTTGAGTGACTGTGTGTAAGTGTCTGTATCGGAGAGTAAGTGGCTACGTCTCTGACTGCATAGCTAAGTGTGTGGGTATCACACAAAACAGTATGTCAATGTCCTACATATAAACCAATATTATTGTAAATCAGTGGACAAGCTAGTACTGGCAAAAGCTTCCTAATTAAAGTTCTCATTAGTTACCTACAAAAGACTATGGATTCAAATTATGTGGTTACAGCACTAACAGGATTAGCTGCTCATAACATTAAAGGAATTACAATGCATCTACTTCTGTTGCTACCTGCTGAACATGACAATAAACAGGAGTATCAGAAGTTATTTGATGACGCTTACCATGAAGTATCCAGAGTATTGAAAAATATAACTCTTCTCATCATTGATAAAGTAAGCATGATATGAAACTTAATACTTGCTTTCATACACTTAACGATGCAGATAGTTTTAAGAACAAATTATGACGTACTATTTGGAGGAAAACACTGAATTGCCTTTGTTGACCTACTCCAACTTAACCCTGTAAAAGGAAACCAATTTTCAGAACTATTCTGCATAATGAAACAAGGAATTCTCTAGGAAGTATTGGCAACATAAATATTCGGTTAAACTTTGAGTACAAGGAATTAGTTAAAAAACAATATGTGCCAAGCGTCTGATATGGAATATGGAGGGATACTGAAAGATATTAAAACAGGAGTTCTTACAAAAGAGCGGAAATGTGTTTTGCAAAGTCAACTAATCACTAGTCTATTCCCATGTGGCATAACTGCAACAGATCTAATGTTCAATTTCATCAAAGAGGAGAAATCTAAAGTTTGTTTATTGCCAACACTTCAAGAGTGCTCAAACTTTAAAGGAAAATTACTACAACTAGAGTAAGAATACATCTTAGAAATTACAGCTATTGATAAAATGGAACATCAAGGAGTCACAGTATTACTAACAGATAAACTTCAAGCATAATTGGAGTCTTTGGAGAAATCAGTATTGACAACTGCAGGATTAGAAAAGTGTTTACGTGACTGCAAAAAGTGTCAGGTTATTTTACGACTTTAAATGTTGAGGAAGGCTTAGTACATGGTGCAATGGGTAAAGTTATTGATTTCATTAATTTTCCAAATAGAGACGAAGCAGGGTATTTGGCAATAAAATTTGATAATGGCCGGTGTGTTGTATAAGTCTTGCAAGCAAAAACTGTACATCTGACAACAAGTTTCCTGTCTCTTTAGCATATGCAGTAACCATCTACAAATCACAAGGTTTCGGTGTTGATACAGCTTTGGTTAATATTGGAAGGTCTGTATCCAAAGAAGGAATCTCATATGTAGCATTATCTCAAATTAGAACTTTCTCCAGCTTCTTTTTAGTTGACTTTGATGAAAGTAAAGTTACTGTTGACATAAACTCTGTACAGGAGTATAATCAGTTAGAAAGCCTATACGCTCCTCATTTAGGCCACAACCCTGTTTTTTGAGAAAAGGATACTCTGTCCAAAGCAGAAGATTACACAACAGCCAATGGAACCTTCAGAAAAGAAAGGACAGAAAGACAACACAGACAGTACTAAGAAGAGAAAACTGGAAAATGATAGTTAAATTGTAGGTTACTAGCTAAAAAACAGTTCAGGTATCAACTGCTATGCAAATGTAATTCTCAACGTACTATTCCATTTACCCCATGTGGTGAACCAAACTGAACAAAAGTCGGATAAGAGAATGTGTTCTGCACTATATATTTTGTTGCAACGCTTATTGAATTACAAAAGTGTTATACAGTCTCCTTCGGGGATCCGAGATCTTTTAGATATATGTACTAGATCAATAATGTTTACTCTCAACACTCAACAAGATGCACAGGAACTATTTATGGTCATGCTTAATGTCTTAGAAGAAGAAGTAAATACAGATGATATTTGTGGACTCCGTTACACATGGACCTATGACTGCTAAGACTGCTCTTTTACATCTAGTACTGAAATAAACTCTGAACAATTTCTCTATTTAACATTACCAGAATGTAGTAGTGTACCTTTTGACAAATTGTACAGAAATGCTAATCAAAATATGAGATGCCCAAACTGCAGATCTGACCTTCTCTCTACACGGTTTCTAGAAATAATAGGATAATACCTTATAGTAATGCTACAATGCTGCAGACCAGATGGTTCAAACTGGAAACTCAAATTACAAACTTTAAGTCTGAACAAATATCACTTTCAGGAAGAACTTTTACTACTTCAGCTATCATATTCCATGAAGGAGTTACTACAACTTCTGGACACTACACTGTATTTAGAAAGTAAAAGTAAAAAGACAGAATGCAATGACACTAAACTAAAATGCAAACAAAAACTTACGTTCAAACTACCAAACTAATGTCTTCTCTTTCTTCAACCAAAGTTATAAGGTAAAATTATGGTTAAAAAGTGGCTAATAGTGTTCCCTCCTCATAGTTCATCTGTTTTTATTCAGCCAATTAAGGGCAATGTCTTAAAAAAAGATCTTCAAATGTCAAGAGTCCTTTTAATATTCTACAATGGAGGTAATATATAAAATCTATGCAAAACTCTCTAATTAAACTGCAAAAAAAGAACATACTCCAATTACAATAGTTCGAACTTTAAACAATAAAGTTCCTTCAAAATTGAAAAAAGTCCCCGTTTGTTTCTCCAATGAAACTTCTACATCCTAATGGAGGGGAAAAAAACAATTGAGTGACATTTTGTATAGATGGATTATGAACACCTTAGACATAATTTGCCCTATAAAAATATTAAAATCTGCTTGCTTAGATTACTGTAGTAACTAGACAGAAAGCCACTAATTAAATGAAGTGAGTGTGCTGCATAGTGTCACTTATTTGCAGTGATGTACTGTGCAGATTCAATCCATTGTTTTTTTCCCCCACTGTTCAAAGATGATGCTTTATACAAACCACCATTATAAGGTGAAGAAGTATAAAAGCGGACAACAGTAAAAAATGAAAGTGATATTTTAACTATGTTGTAATAGTGCTTTATAGTACTGCAGTCAGTGTTATTATATTTGTGTAACTGTGGAGATTAAATACTAACATATGTTTATCTTTTGTTTTTTCCCCAATAGTTGTTGAACATTACTTTTCAAAAGATTATTGAAGGGCATACATCTGGCTAACGGATACAATGGAGACTATTTTTAAGCATAAACAGGATCTTGTCATAGCTCTCTTTTTCTTTGCCTATTACATATGAAAACTTACAGTTTAATTCAAGAGTCTTATTAGAGAGTACACAACACCTTTATGAATCATTCAACTAATAGCTCATAGAAACAGTTACAGAACTATTAACTAACCCATACACCACTCATACGCTCACTTACTCATACACACACTCTTGCACTCAGTCACTCCCCCATACTAAAACTCATGCACTCACTCACCCATACACATACACTCTCTCAGTCACTCATGCCCCAGTCACGATCTCACTCACGAAGTAAGCAATACAGCCACTCCTGGATCCAGTCACTCAGCTATTCAGCCATTCATGCAACCAATCACTCACTCATATATGCACTCCTGCACTCACAAAAATCACTGATACACCGCTCATGCACTCACTCACCCATGTAGGCACTCATACACTCAGTCAATCACCCATACACCCCTCATGCACTCACTCATACATGCACTCATTTACTTACTGACTTACCTATAGAGCCATTTATGCACCACTCACTCACCCATTTATGCACTCATACACTCACACATAGATGCACGCTGTCAACTGCCCACACTCCACTAATATACTCAGTAAATCTCACCCATACATCCCCTCATGTACTCGGGCACTCTTGCTTCCACGCACTCAGATACTCCATCATTCACCCATGCATCACTCACGCACTCACTCACCCATACATGCACTCATGTACTCACTCATCTATAGAGCCATTCATGCATACACACAGTCACACATGCACTCATTCACCCATACATGCACTCAAAAGCCCACACACCTCTCATACACTCAATCTTACATATACACAACTAATGCACTCACTCATTCATTTACTCATGCATTATCACTCACACTTCCATGTACTCAGACACTTGTTCAGGGACCTATGCATCACTCACGCACACACCCATACATGCACTTGTACTCAAGTACCTATAGAGCAAATTATGCACCCACCCACTCATACATGCACTCACTTACGAAAGAGTATGTGAATAGTTGTGTGTGTGAGTGTATGTATGACTGTATGTTGGTATTAGCTGGTGTGTTAGTATTTTTGTAGATGATGTCATCAGTGATGTCAAATGAGATGTCATCACTGATGTTACTGACCATGTCATGAGTTATGTAATATGTGAAGTCATAAGCAACTCATTATGGGGGCAAAAGTTATATTTGCTCTGTTAGCTATAACTGCTGAATTTCTATGGTTTTGTACATGTGAAATGTGAACCTAACTATCCCGTCCCTGTAACCTTGTTTTTATTTGTACTCTATATATATATATAGTAACAAAAAAATATATATATATATATAAAAAACAACTCCAACAGATCCAAAAAGGCGCGCTCTTCTCATGTCGGTGCCTGCATGTGGGAAGGACCTATTCCCATCAATAATCTTCACACCAGTTTGACAACTGAGTCAAAATTGCGGCACTCACAGGATTACAGCAGGTTACTTTTATTTCATGGCAGGACCCCAAACAAACTAACACCAATGCGTTTCGACCCTCACGGTCTTGATCACGGTAATTAACCAATCCATTACAAACACTATTTATACTAATCCTCTAAGCCATGCCCTTAAGTGGCATTCTGGGAAATGTAGTCTATACAATGTGTGCTACTTCTAAAGCCAAACACAAAGCCTATTACACCCTAACGTGTGTTTCATATACAAACAAAACTAAGAAATAAATAAAAAGAAAGACTTAGTGCACATAAACAATACTATTAAAGCAAAATGGACCGAACATAACAGCTATTCTATTCATCATTCCAGACTATTTTTTTATACCACTTTACACTTTGCTTGCAATCCCCCGTCAACAATGTCCATAATTGTTAACAATTTTTATTCCAAATAATTTCTCTTTCCCCATTGCTCTGTAGGGATTCAATTCCCAATTACCATTTCACTTATTTCAATGAATACACCTCATTCAATTTTACATTAACAATGGGAATTAATCCATGTTATACAACCAGGTTTTAAAGATGACAATAGAGTTCCTCATCGTAATTTATCCCAAATGGCATCTTAGTCTTTAACCTAATAATGTATCTGGATTCCAACCGTCTTAATCTTTGAACCATGTCGCCACCCCGTTCATGTTTTTTGTATTGTTGCAACACCATAATACTTCATGGACAACCAGTCGAGTTGTGAGTGAGTTTTTAAATGTTTGGTCATTGCATATGTGGTATCCTCATTACAAACCGCCCTTATATGTTCCAAAATACGCTTTCTTAAAGGGCATACAGTACTCCCTACATACCTCAGACCACATGGACATTCCAACACATATACCACAAAAGATGTTTCACATGTGATTCTTGCTCTGATTTCAATTTCTCTGCCTCTATGATCTATTACAGCTTTTTTATTGCATCCAATTCTACATGCTTTGCATTTTTTGCAGCAAATGAAGCCCTTACTGCCCTCTGATAACCAATTGGGAGATTTTGGTATCTGTAGGTGACTTCTCACTAACATATCTTTCAAAGACGGTGCTTTCCGATATGTGATTGAGGGGCAGATGCCCACTCTTTGTCCAATGTCACTATCTTTTTGAATCAAGTGCCAATATTTCTTCAATATTTTCACAATTTGTAGGTTTTCCTTACTATATATATATATATATATATAAAAACCAAACAAATGTTAAATGTATAACTATGGAACACACACACACACACACATATATATGTTCTATATTACCTACTGGCAGTATAGTTAGGACCTCGTTTCCATAGAAAAAGTGATTTTTTGACTTGGCTATATCTTTGGAGCCGTTCGACGAATCTTCACAAAATTTACCAAAAAAGTGCATTCTAAGGTCTTGTTGTGCATGGAATGTTTTGGGTCAATACGTCAAGTGAGGGGGGCAGAGAAAAAAGGGTCGGTAAAAAAAATAACAAAAAAGTGAGTTTCCCATGTTAATTCCTATAGACGCTCTAGACATGACTACAACCCAAATCGCTGGACGGAATTACACCACATTTGGCACTAAGGTAGCTTTTGGTCCATTGATTACGCTTTTTATTATTTGGTGTAAATCCGTTCAATTGTTTGAGATATTAAAGGAAAGCTAAATTTGTGTATCTAGAAGCGTGAATACTTTGCGAATAGTCCAGATCTCGTGCTGCAATTTGACTGGCTGTCAACACTTCAACCAGGAAGTGTTGGCAGCCATTTTGGGACTCGGTTGACAAAACAGAAAAAAAAGAAAAAGGGGTCAGGGTACGACTACCCTAACCCCCCAGCTTTGGTCTGGGGCAAAACACAAATTTTTCTTTCACTGCACCGCAAGATTGGTGAATAAATAAATAAACAGGGACTCCCTATTTGTAGTCCTTCGGTGGGCCAGGTCCTGGGGCGACATGCAGGCTTATGTTTAACCCCTTCGCTGCCAGGCCTTTTCCCCCTCCTGTGCCAGGCCTTTTTTTGCCTATTTGGGGCAGTTCGCGCTTAGGCCCGCATAACTTTTTGTCCACATAAGCTAACCAAGCCAAATTTGCGTCCTTTTTTTCCAACATCCTAGGGATTCTGGAGGTACCCAGACTTTGTGGGTTCCCCTGAAAGAGGCCAAGAAATTTGCCAAAATACCGGGAAAATTTGGTTTTTTTTTCAAAAAAATTGGAAAAAGTGGCTGCAGAAGAAGGCTTGTGGTTTTTCCCCTGAAAATGGCATCAACAAAGGGTTTGCGGTGCTAAACTCAGCAGCTTCCCAGCTTTCAGGAACAGGCAGACTTGAATCAGAAAACCCAATTTTTCAACACAATTTTGGCATTTTTCTGGGACATACCCCATTTTTGCAATTTTTTGTGCTTTCAGCCTCCTTCCAGTCAATGACAGAAATGGGCATGAAACCAATGCTGGATCCCAGAAACCTAAACATTTCTGAAATGTAGAGAAAATTCTGAATTCAGCAAGGGGTCATTTGTGTAGATCCTACAAGGGTTTCCTACAGAAAATAACAACTGAAAAAGAAAAATATTGAAATTTAGGTGAAAAAAACATAAATGTTTCTCTACGTTTTACTCTGTAACTTTTCCCTGCAATGTCAGATTATCGAAAGCAATATACCGTTACGTCTGCTGGACTCCTCTGGTTGCGGGGATATATAGGGCTTGTAGGTTCATCAAGAACCCGAGGAACCCAGAGCCAATAAATGAGCTGCACCCTGACGTGCGTTTTCATTCTATACCGGGTATACAGCAATTCATTTGCTGAAATATAAAGAGTAAAAAATTGCTATCAAGAAAACCTTTGTATTTCCAAAAAGGGCACAAGATAAGGTGTTGAGGAGCAGTGGTTATTTGCACATCTCTGAATTCCGGGGTGACCATACTAGCATTTGAATTACAGGGCTTTTCTCAAATAGATGTCTTTTTTACACACTCTCCTATATTTGGAAGGAAAAAATGTAGAGAAAGACAAGGGGCAATAACACTTGTTTTGCTAATCTATGTTCCCCCAAGTCTCCCGATAAAAATGATACCTCACTTGTGTGGGTAGGCCTAGCGCCCGCGACAGGAAACGCCCCAAAGCGCAACGTGGACACATCCAAATTTTTGGAAGACAACAGAGGTGATTTTTGCGAAGTGCCTACCTGTAGATTTTGGCCTCTAGCTCAGCCGGCACCTAGGGAAACCTACCAAACCTGTGCATTTCTGAAAACTAGAGACCTAGGGGAATCCAAGGAGGGGTGACTTGCGGGGCTCGGACCAGGTTCTGTTACCTAGAATCCTTTGCAAACCTCAAAATTTGGCTAAAAAAACACATGTTCCTCACATTTCTGTGGCAGAAAGTTCTGGAATCTGAGAGGAGCTACAAATTTCCTTCCACCCAGCGTTCCCCCAAGTCTCCCCATAAAAATGATACCTCACTTGCGTGGGTAGGCCTAGCGCCCGCGACAGGAAACGCCCCAAAGCGCAACGTGAACACATCCAAATTTTTGGAAGACAACAGAGGTGATTTTTGCGAAGTGCCTACCTGTAGATTTTGGCCTCTAGCTCAGCCGGCACCTAGGGAAACCTACCAAACCTGTGCATTTCTGAAAACTAGAGACCTAGGGGAATCCAAGGAGGGGTGACTTGCGGGGCTCGGACCAGGTTCTGTTACCCAGAATCCTTTGCAAACCTAAAAATTTGGCTAAAAAAACACATCTTCCTCACATTTCTGTGGCAGAAAGTTCTGGAATCTGAGAGGAGCTACAAATTTCCTGCCACCCAGCGTTCCCCCAAGTCTCCCGATAAAAATGATACCTCACTTGCGTGGGTAGGCCTAGCGCCTGCGACAGGAAACGCCCCAAAGCGCAACGTGAACACATCCAAATTTTTGGAAGACAACAGAGGTGATTTTTGCGAAGTGCCTACCTGTAGATTTTGGCCTCTAGCTCAGCCGGCACCTAGGGAAACCTACCAAACCTGTGCATTTCTGAAAACTAGAGACCTAGGGGAATCCAAGGAGGGGTGACTTGCGGGGCTCGGACCAGGTTCTGCTACCCAGAATCCTTTGCAAACCTCAAAATTTGGCTAATAAAACACATGTTCCTCACATTTCGGTGACAGAAAGTTCTGGAATCTAAGAGGAGCCACAAATTTCCTTCCACCCAGCGTTCCCCCAAGTCTCCCGATAAAAATGATACCTCACTTGTGTGGGTAGGCCTAGCGCCCGCGACAGGAAATGGCCCAAAACACAACCTGGACACATCACATTTTTTCATAGAAAACAGTGCCTACCTGTGGATTTTGGCCTCTAAGCTCAGCCGGGCCCAGGGGGGCAGAATCGGCCTAATACCAATAGGCCGATCTGCCCCCAGGGGGGCAGAAATGGCCTAAAATAAATTTGCCCCCCCACCCTCCCCCCGGGGAGCGACCCTTGCCTGCAAGGTCGCTCCCCTTGCGTGACGGCGCAAAAAAAAGATCCCTGGTGCCTAGTGGTTTCTGCCCCCATTGGGGGCAGATTGACCTACAATCGGCCAATCTGCCCCCAAAGGGGGCAGAAATGGTCTAAATACAATTTGCCCCCCAGGGGAGCGACCCTTGCCTAATGCGTCGCTCCCCATCTCTAAAAAAAAAAAAAAACAAAAAAAAAAAACACAAAAAAACTATTTGCCCAGGCGCCTAGAGGTTTCTGCCCCCCCTGTGGGCAGATCGGCCTAATACCAATAGGCCGATCTGCCCCCAGGGGGGGCAGAAATGGCCTAAAATAAATTTGCCCCCCTCACCCGCCCCCCCCCCCCCCGGGGAGCGACCCTTGCCTACAAGGTCGCTCCCCTTGCGTGACGGCGCAAAAAAAAGATCCCTGGTGCCTAGTAGTTTCTGCCCCCCTTGGGGGCAGATTGACCTACAATCGGCCAATCTGCCCCCAAGGGGGGCAGAAATGGTCTAAATACAATTTGCCCCCCAGGGGAGCGACCCTTGCCTAATGCGTCGCTCCCCATCTCTAAAAAAACAAACAAACAAAAAAAAAACACAAAAAAACTATTTGCCCAGGCGCCTAGAGGTTTCTGCCCCCCCTGTGGGCAGATCGGCCTAATACTAATAGGCCGATCTGCCCCCAGGGGTGGCACAAATGGCCTAAAATAAATTTGCCCCCCTCACCCCCCCCCCCCGGGGAGCGACCCTTGCCTACAAGGTCGCTCCCCTTGCGTGACGGCGCAAAAAAAAGATCCCTGGTGCCTAGTGGTTTCTGCCCCCCTTGGGGGCAGATTGACCTAAAATCGGCCGATCTGCCCCCAAAGCGGGCAGAAATGGCCTAAATACAATTTGCCCCTCCAGGGGAGCGACCCTTGCCTAAGGGGACGCTCCCCATCTGTAAAAACACAACAACAACAAAAATCCCTGGTGCCTAGTGGTTTCTGCCCCCCGTGGGGGCAGATCGGCCTAATAAAAATAGGCTGATCTGCCCCAATGGGGGCAGAAATGGCCTAAAATAAATTTGCCCCCCATGGGAACGACCCTTGCCTAAGGGGTCGCTCCCCTTACGTGAAAAACAAACAAACAAACAAAAAAAACTCCCTGGTGTCTAGTGGTTTCTGCCCCCCTTGGGGGCAGATTGGCCTCATAAAAATAAGCCAATCTGCCCCCAAAGGGGGCAGAAATGGCCTAAATATAATTTCCCCCCTATGGGAGCGACCCTTGCCTAAGGGGTCGCATCCCACACCTAAAACACAAAAGAAAACAAATTAAAAAAAAAAAGTATCCCTGGTGTCTAGAGGTTTCTGCCCCCCCTGGGGGCAGATCGGCCTATTATTAGGCCGATCTGCCCCCAGGGGGGGCAGAAAAGGCCTTAAAAAAAAATGACCCCCTGGGAGCGACCCTTGCCCAAGGGGTCGCTCCCTTCTGTCAATTACATCTAAAAAAAAAAAAAATCCCTGGTGTCTAGTGGGGTTTCAAAAGCCGGATTGCAAGCAATCCGGCTTTTGAAACCCTCGGAGAGACTTCAAAGGGAAGGAAATACATTTCCTTCCCTTTGAAGCCACTCCGGGCCTCCCCCACGTGATCGAAAGAGAAATGCTGAGCATTTCTCTTTCGATCGCGCTGGAAGCTCTGCTTCCAGCGCGATGGGGGAGGTTGTGTGATTGTCAGCGCGCGCTCGCGCGCTGACGTCACAGGGGGGTGGGGGGGGGGGGCGCGGGGGTTGAAGGGGAAGGGATTCCCCTGTCAGCCCTGACCTAGGGGGGTGGGGGGGCGGCCCTCGGGAGGAGCGCTAGCGCTTCTCCCGAGGGCAGCATTCAGGACGTAATGGTTACGTCCATGGCGCCACATGGGCGCTGCCATGGACGTAACCATTACGTCCGTGGCGGGGAAGGGGTTAAAATAATGGAGGGGGCACACAGGGCCCTCCTTCAAGTGCTTAAAATGCCCTTGGGACCACTACCTCACCGGGGCTTATGGTAATATCGTGAGAGGGGCACAGACCCTCCCCTCGCCCAAGCCCCAGGAAAGCCCCTCCCCGGGCTATAAAAAAAAACTAGGGGACGCTGCTCAGACCCCCTGGGCCCCAGGAACCAACACCTCCCTGGGGCTACAACTATATAATTATGCAGGGTAGGGCACTGACCCACTGTGTCCAACCACCTCCCCAGGGCTATATTTAACAAAACAAATGCAGTACACTGCACAGAAACCTCCCCCCCCATCCCGGGGCCCCGGGAACCACACCTCCTCAGGGCTATATTTAAAAAATGGATGCCGGTGGGGGGAGGTTGTTGCTTGAGCCCCCCCCCCCCCCGAGCCCTAGGGACAACCACCTCCCTGGGGCCAATTTATCTTTGAAAAAGGAGAGTGGCCGCACCCCTCCCCACCTAGGCCATATACAGCCTCAGGAGCACCACCTCCACAAGCCGGCTCCTGCTACTTCCTGAGGTGCCCATCCTCAGGATGCAGCTGTTTGCTTCTGCTTGGCGGGAGCTGTGACAGCTCCCAACAAGCTAAAGCAAACACCCCGCTTTCAGCAAGTGGGAGCTTTAAGAATACTCCTGCTTGCTGAAAGAGGAGATTTCATCGCTTTCCCTGCACGGAGACATGCGTGCAGGAGCAATGCTGGCTCCTGCACGAGGTGGGGTGACGGCTGGGACTGTGGGGGCCTTAAGTCTAGTGTAATGCTATCTGTATTTTACCCCCAGCCCCATCTGGACCACTGTTGCCATTTTGTGCTTAGCTTAGCCACAAACACCGTCATATTGGTGGTGCAGGTATTTTTCCGCGCACAACTAATGCAACATGTTTTGTGCTCCCCTTGCTCTCTTTCTCACCAAGGCAGAGTCATAACATAGAGGAATGAGGGAGAGATCAGGATATACCAGAAAATGTTTATGGTACAGCAGGGAACAGTTCAGTCTTGGGAGCGTACCTTGGGATGTGGCCAATCTCTAAACGTGCTCTTTCAACACGGACCTGATACAGCCAGCATTTGAACAACTTACTTTATGGGAGGGAGGAGTTACAAGAATTCTCCTCTCCAGCTTGTTTAAGGTATTTAAGAGGGAAGCTTGATGCCCTGGGTTAGACAGAACTCTTTCTGGGAGGGGGACGCCCGGATTCCCATTGTGGGTAGTTCTCTCTTCTCGCAGTCGTTTGGGTTCACAGCTTGCAGCTGGCAAAAAAGATTATGTCTATGTCACGCCCTATGGTGATGCATTTTATCTTTGCATTGTGCATGAATATATAATAACTATATAATCTCTATACATGCACTAACATTCCATGGTTGAAGTAGTGTACTTTGTTTCTATGATCGTTATTATTCTACTGCTGTGATTATTTTCAAAAGTGTACTTGTTTTGCTGCATTTGATATAAAAGCTTTCCCTGTACGAATCTTGAGAAGTGCCTTAAAAAATTCTTTACTCAGACTAAGAGTGCTGCATTGTTGGCATTCCTTTCATTTTGTCTTCTCTCTGTCTGAAGGCTAGCAAAAAACTCAGGAAGAAAAAAAACACCAGCAAACAAACTTAGTTTTGTAAAGTACAAATCATCTAAGTGTGTTTTCTCTGCAGTTCCAACCTGTAAAGTAATCTGACGAAAACAGTTGAGAAACAATGACAATGGCAAAGTTATAGAAACATGTTGCCACTGGAGACGTTATAATGACTTACTTTACCCATCTCTAGTGTAGGAGATGACTATTGGGCTTGGGTAGAGTTCACAGAGTTCTGCTATGCAGAACTCCACGAAGTGCCGAAAAAACTCTACCTCAAAACGCGGGGTTCCGCAAGCGGCAGAGTTTGGGTAAGTTGTGTCGTTCGCACTGATTTTCAGCGGCAGGAATTTCTCTGGCACTGTAAAATCACCACAAAAGGCATCATGCGGAGCACCAGAGGGCGCCAACTTCTTTCTGAAACACAATAGTTTTTTTTACTCAAGTGGCAGCTTCCTCAATGCAGGCAGCAGCTTTCTGAACGCGGGTGGGCGCGACTGTCTGTGTTCAGAAATCTCGCTCACCAACTTAACGTTGGTAAGCCGCATGAGAGAAAAACTTCCATTGTCACTATGAGGAGTTTTTCGGAACTCCGAGCTCTACGCAGACCAGGCAAAACTCTGCAAAGTTCGCTAGCGGAGCAGAATTCTTCACCCACCCCTAATGACTGTTCATTTTACCCACTAAGATAGCACTTACTAATTAGCCAGTAGAAAGTACTCCAGTTGGGTAGGCATTCTGCACAAAATGCTGGTGCTGGCCTCTTCTTGGATAAATACGCAGGGCAGGATTCATTCAGGTACGATGCTCATTTCACAACAAGCAGCTGCAATGCAATGGGTCTCATGTTTGCTCTAGTTAGAGCTATTAGCGCTGTAAATTCCTGACTGGACTTTTATTGCAACATAAATTGAAAATGAAAAGTAAACATTGACATAAGCGAGCCAAATCAAAGCCCCACAGCTGCCCTGAGCGTGAGGGAGAGACACAAAAGGAAAAAGAAGTTTGCTCGCAGTAAAACATACCAGCAAACGTGCAATTATCCATGTAACCGGGTCGATGGCGAACCCCTGCCAGGAATGGCCAAAAGGTGGTAATAGGGTTGGTTGCAGGGCCTGGCCCCTAATACTGAGCAGGATGTATTCCTGGCGCACTTATCTACTATCCTAATTGATTGGGCACAGTATCCCTGGGTGATAGAAGGGAACTTCAATGCAGTCCTAAACGTTAATTTTGATTATACTCACCCTCACCCCCTTTGCGGGCTCCGTCAGGCCAACATCAATGGGTCACAGGGTGATCCCTATCTGACACCTGGCATAATAGGCATGCCAGAATGCATGAATACTCCTTCTATTTGCCCCATCATAAATTGCATGCATGCCTGGATAGGACCTTTTGCACTGCATCCCTACAAGCAAATGTCACCCATGCAAAGTATTTGGGTAAGACGCTGTCAGACCTCAACCCCCCAGAACTCACCATATCATGAGGCAGTGTCCCAACCCCCATTCCTATTTGGCGTATACAATCTCAGCTCTTAGAGGACATTGGGGTCGATTACGACTCTGGCGGATGGAAAAGGCCATCTGGCGAAGTTCCGACAGTCAAGTTGCCGCCAGTGCGGCTGCTTTCCCTCAGGCCACATTAAGAGTTTCCCGCTGGGTCTGCGGCTCATTGCCGTCCACCACAGTTTGGTAACTAGTCACCTCTTTGTTGAAGCCGGGCCGGGACCCGGAAGATATGTCCTCCTATAGACCTTTGTCCTTGCTGAATACCAAATGTAAGATCTTAAGCAAGGTGCTGGTGTGGTGCCTGTGCCCTCTGCTTCCACATTCAATAAATAAAGACTAATGTGGTTTTGTCCCGCATTGTAACACCTCACTCAACATATGCCACTTCTATCAGTGGTCAGTATTCAGCGGCTGGTTGTCTCTCCCTGTACCGACAACTAGCATTCGACACCCACCAGTAGGATTTTATATTTGCTGTCTTTGCACGGTTCAACATCCAGCCTACCTACACACGCTAGGTTAAACTCTGTTAAACACTACCCCCACCGCTCAGGTTGCATATTTCCTCCTTCTCGCCATACCCAGTGTTCTGTGGCACCAGACAGGGCTGCCCGTTCTCCCCACTATTATGTGTATTGGCACTGGAGCCCCTGGCCCAACACATCAGGCACACTGGGACTAACTACGCATGCCATATCAGTGTATGCTGATGGCATGATCGTATATGTCCACAATCTTGAAGTAGACCAGACACCTGTATCCACGATGCTTCACTTGTTTGGGAACTTGTCCAGCCTTCAGGTAAATTACAGCAAGTCCCATGCCTTTTGTTTTGCAGATACCAGAGGTTAGACCACTCTTCCTTTCGGTCCTGACAGTATACAGATGGCCCACAAAACATTTTGCTACTTAGGCATACAGCTATATTGGGACTCTAAGGATTTGTTGGATGGTAACCTCATGAAAACTATCACCTCGCTGAAACTTCAAATTGAATTTTGGGTCACCCTGGCCCTGTCTGTCGCAGGACGTCTAACTAGCCAAAATGGTCACATTGCCCCACCGGTTGTATCATCTTGTCAATCTACCTGTGGTCATTGCTGCACCAGACTTTAAGATACTATTTCCCTGCAGGTGCCAATCATCTTGATCTATGCGCACAATACCCCAGGACTGCCCTTTTCCCGCTGTTTTGTAGTGCTTGCCCATTAGCAATCATGAACAACCCACTAACGTTCTCTGCTTTACTCTGTTACATCCGTTGGTTTCGATGGTTTTTAGTACAAAGTCCCAGAATCCAGATTTTATGACAAGACCGGAGGCTCCTATTATGCGTTTCTTTTCTCGCTTTAATGAATCAGCAGCAGTCAAGAAAAAACTACAAATCCCATAAGGCTTAACACAGACAGCCAATGGGATTAAAAACGTAGTACAACACACATGAACCAATGGGAATACTACCATGCCATTATGATGTCACTTGACTGCAAGCAGCCCTCTTTTCTTGCTGCTGCAGTCAAGATAAGTTGCCTTTTCATTTCTCTCATGTCTTTATTGATTACTGAGTGCACGGTGTTTTCATTGCTATTTGCTCTTATTGTGTATAAATTCCATGTTGTCGGCAAGTTGCCGCATTTTGCCTTAATCGTTCATTTCTACTTGCTTTGGTTCGGTCTCAGACATCAGCGGTCGCGCTGTTTCTGAGCCGAACGGTTCGTTTTTTATGTTGACATTCCAGCACGCTTCGCGCGCGCGCGTCGGCGTTCCTCAAATTCTTTCGCCTCAGGCAGCAACCGTCATTCGGATAGATAACCTCCTATAGTGCGCGCACGTTTATTTTTTCCCTCTCACATTCATCACCCTAATTCTACGGAATGGTTTCCAGCTGACCATGTGGGTCGCTATGTGGCTCAAAAATTGTTTTCACCTCTAGATAAACAAACTAGATCCAAGCTGAAGTCGGAATGCCCTCGTCCTGTCCTTCCGAACAAGGCTACCATTACCCCTTCTATTGACCAGCAAATGTTGACCTTCTTTACTAAGCAGGGTAAGGACCCTCGCAAAGGGGTGGACAAAGCGTGGTCCTCCTGTCAGGACAAGCTTTTGGATGTTACTGGTCCGCTTACTAGGATTTTCGATCTGGTTGAGTCGGCCAGGTTAGAGGGTACCTTTTTAGACCCAGAAGAGTTATCGTTGTGGGTTCAACGTTGCTTCTGTCTACTGGGGAATGCAAATTCCTCTCTTATTCATGAGCGACACAAGGGCCTACTTATCAAACTGGATCCCAAATTAATTAACTTGTCGACCGTACAACCTCACATTCAAACAGAAGGACAACTTTTTGGGGAATTTTTCATAAAAGACCTCAGTAAATACGTGGCTACATTTACTTCATTGGACAAAGCTCAACAGTCCATGAGGAAAATGTTTCATCAACGTGTTTTTGCCAGGGCCGGTAGAGGCAGGGGTCGCTTTACCGGCCGCAGATTCGCTAACCAAGGCTCCAGAGGTTACCACAGTTCCTACCAGCAGGATTTCAGGCCACAATTCCACCCCCAGCGTGGCAGAGGTTACCGCCGCAGGTCCGCCAGACACTCCAGAGCCTCCAACTCAACAGGTAAGCCCTCATGTTGTTTATTTCCCGACAGGGGGTCGTATCTTCCATTTTCTGTCAAATTGGTTAACAATTACCGCAGATGTGTGGGTGCTAGACACGGTGCAATGTTACAAAATAGAGCTTTATTCTACTCCGGTGCAAACTTTTTTCCAACCTCATCCCCATTTCTCCGCAGAAAAAGATGCGTCCAGTCATCCATCTAAAACATTTCAACCGGTTTGTGGTATACCGACATTTCAAAATGGAGACAATTCTCCACCTCAGAGATATACTTCTTCAAAACTACTGGATGGTCAGACTGGATTTACAGGATGCTTATTTAGTGGTTCCTGTACATCCGGAGTTCAGAAAATGTCTTCAATTTCAATGCCTGGGCCAAATGTATCATTTTACCTCTCTGCCCTACGGTCTCTCGTCTGCCCCCTGGTGCTTCACCAAACTCATGAAGCCCGTAGTTGCTTTTCTAAGAGCTCAGGGGATAAGGTTATTAATTTACCTAGACGATATCCTCATTTTATGTCATTCTCCTCAAACTCTTCTAGAACACTTACAAACGACTTGCTCTCTTTTAGAAGACTTAGGTTTCATAATAAACAGAGAAAAATCTCTCCTAACACCCTCTCAAATCATAGAATTCTTGGGATTCCAGATCAATTACCTTTCGGCTACCCTTCTTCTGCCTACGACAAAAATAAAATCCATAAAGTCAGAAATTTTACAAATTCTTCGCAGTTCTCTCATTTCTCTCAGAACTTTAGCTCGAATAGTAGGCCTTCTCTCCTCTTCTATCCAGGCAATCTTTCCAGGTCCCCTTCATTACCGCTCACTTCAAAGACTGAAGATTCAACACTTGAGAAAGGGGCTATCGTATTACGACCTCGTTCCTTTAGACGTAGAGTCACGCACAGAGCTTCAATGGTGGATAGACCATTTAGATGCTTGAAACGGGAAAAGTATTTTTCCATCAGCCCCAGATCTTGTGTTAGAATCCGATGCGAGTCGTCTAGGTTGGGGGGCCCGGTGTGGTCCCATCTCTACTGGAGGTACATGGTCAACCGAGGAGTCCAAATTGCACATCAATTGTTTAGAGATGCTTGCCGGCCCCTTTGCAATCAGAAGCCTGGCAAAACACAAAGTGCATTGTGCAATCCTTCTCAGGATGGACAATATCTCTGCAGTCAGATACATAAATCTTCTTGGGGGTACAAAATCCAAACCTCTGGCAGATTTAGCCAAGAGTTTTTTGGAGTTCTGCCTCTCAAATCATCTTTCGGTTCATGCAGAGTACCTTCCAGGAGTTCTCAACTCTGTGGCAGATTGGCATTCTCGTCATCTTCGAGACTCCAGCGATTGGAGACTTCATCCTTCAGTTTTCCACAAGATACAATCACTATGGGGCCCGCTCTCCATAGAGCTATTCGCATCTCGACTGAACACACAGCTTCCTCAGTTTTACAGCTGGCGACCAGATCCCTTAACCTTAGCATCAGATGCTTTCTTACAAAATTGGTCTCATTCCCTCAACTATGCCTTTCCCCCTTTTATCATGATCAACAGGGTCCTAGCACACGCCAGACGTCAGCATGCCTCTCTCATTCTGATTGTCCCATTTTGGCAATCCCAGGTTTGGTTTCCTACCCTGTTGGAACTCTCTGTAGATTTTCCCTTACTAATTCCGTCCTTCCCAGATTTACTGCTGGACCCTTTTCAACGTTCTCACCCCCTTATTGTGGACAATATCCTCACTCTATCCGCCTGGAAGATCTCGGGTATTCCCAATCTTCCCCTGTCATTTCGGCGGAGGCTTCCCAATACATCTCAAATTCATGGGCCCCAGGCACCAAGAAAGCCTATAAGGCAGCCTTGTCTTTATGGGACGGCTGGTGTTTGGGAAGGCAAATTGATCCCTTTTCAGCTGATGTAATTTTTGTTGTTAATTTCTTGGCCGCAGAAGCCAGTAAAGGTAAAGCATTCCGCACTATCAATCTCTATAGATCAGCGATTTCTTCCAACCATATCCATGTCAATGGGAAACCGGTAGGCGAACATCCGATGGTATGCCAATTACTGAAGGGAGTAACATTTTCCAAACCTCCTCTACTAAAGTATAATCAATTGTGGGACGTCAATGATGTTTTAATTTTTTTTATTTCTTTGCCAGACAATCCAATTTTATCATTAAAGATGTTATCCGCTAAATTAACAATGTGGTTATGTTTGGTTTCCATTAAACATTTATCAGATGTTAAAGCACTGGACGTCTCCAACAGTCAATTCACTCCTTCGGGGTGTTGTTTTCGGTTGTACGACGTACCAAGACCAACTTATCGTCAGTTTTTTTTATCCTTATTTCCCGCAACATCCGAAATAATGTGTAGGCCAGTGTCTCAAGGTTTATGAGCAGAGGACTGCAGATTTGAGAACATCCTCCTCCCAACTTCTTATCTCTTTCAGGAAACCCTATAACCCGGTTTCGTCTGCTACGTTGGCTCGTTGGGTGAGATGGATTATGTCCTTAGCGGGTATTGACATTTCCAGGTTTGGAGCTCATTCTTCCAGAGGGGCTATGGCTTCCAAAGCCTTCTGGGCAGGCTCTCGTTTAGAGGATATTCTGAAATCTGCAGACTGGTCTAATGATAATACTTTTAGAGTTTTTTATTGTAAACCTGTTGACAATGTTTCATTGAATGTAATTAATATGCTTTAAACTCGCATAATAGGAGCCTCCGGTCTTGTCATAAAATGTAGATTTTCCTAGTTTATGACGGAAAGTCTTAATTTTATTAAAGACACGGAGGCGAGTATTATCCCACCTCTGGAATAACTTTATTTTTCTCCCTCCCTTTCTTCTAGCGCCAGTTTCGGCTACTCAACCAGTGTCCTAGTTGGACCTCCTTGCATCAACTGAATTCTCCGTTTACTTCAAGTTTTGGATCGTCTCCTCCTGTCTTACTGGAACATTCCTTCCTTTCTAAGATCTTGGACTTTTGTTCTGATGTGTTTGCATTTCTTATGGCATTGTTTATTCTTTGTTCATTATTCCCGTTATTCATTACTAATTGACTTTATTCGCAAGAAAAGAGGGCTCCTTGCAGTCAAGTGACATCATAATGGCATGGCAGTATTCCCATTGGTTCATGTGTGTTGTACTACGTTTTTAATCCCATTGGCTGTCTGTGTTAAGCCTTAAGGGATTTGTAGTTTCTTCTTGACTGCTGCTGATTCATGAAAGCGAGAAAAGAAACGCATTATACTCGCCTCCGTGTCTTTAATAAAATTAAGACTTTCCGTCATAAACTAGGAAAATCTACATTATGTTCCTCGTGTTTTTTGATAGTATGTGTTCTGATCCCACACAAATGTCTACAATCAGTTCCACAACAGCCACAAGACAAAGTGTTAGAATGACGGTTTTGGGAGGGTTGGGGGACGGCAGGTCTTGTTACGTTTGCTTTGTTGTGTGTTATCCATGGGGGGTTATATGGTCCTATTCTCCGCTATGGGAGACAGCCCTTCAACCAACTGTTCTACATGCCGTTACCTCAACCATGTCGGTTAACTATTGCTACTTTTCTCAATTCCAGCGTGTATATAGCACTATAGAAGGCATAATAATTCTGTTAAATGTGTGACTTTTGCCCGGGGGATGAACATCTGATCATGACATGTATGCTTTGCTTGTGACTCAACAAATTACAATAATGTTTGTGTTTAAAAAAAACAAGCAGAGGAGCCAGTTAACTCATATCACATTGTATTTACTTGCACAAGACTTCAGTTTTACCTGTCAAAGCAGGCAGATAAAGTGCCCAGATTTACACTGTATTAATGCAACCGGTCCAAAATGCAGCACATGAATCAGACTCACAGGTGTGCAGCTTTTAAATCCCACATTTCTTTTCTGTCCTTTTAAGCCATAAAACAGGTACTGAGAAATGTTTACTTCTAAAGCTCTGAGCATTTAAAGAATGACAGAATAATTGTGTGCCTTTTTTTTTTTTAAAACATGTAAATCATTTCTGTCCTCTTCTGCATGAGATTTCTACATATTATTGTCATGTTTTTCGGGCATTTCAAAGCCTGATGGGCTCCCTCGGTCTTTCATCATTCAGAGAATGATTAAATGAGCGCTACTGAGCAGAATAACAATAAAAAAATTGGTTATTGGGAGCCAAGATACACTCCTGGGTGTGCATAAACTTTAGGAACACACGTTATGTAATTTACCCAAGTTCTGTAACTTGCCGGATGTATGTCGGAACGACGCCTGCCTGAACAACGAGGTCGGAACAACAACCTCGTTGTTACCACTAATGCCTTTACCACTAATGCCTTAACAATAATTTTTCGTTGTAAAGGCATTCCTGGTAAAGGCATTAGTGATAGGCATCCATTGTTCCTGCATGCGTCCCCCCTGGATCCCCACCCCTAAAAATTACCGTGACCACCCTCTGCCCCCCTAAAACCACACCCACCCCCCACCCTTGCCCCTAAATCTACCCCCTCCCCCACCCGCCCCTAAAACTGACCTCTACCCCCTACCCCAAAACCTAACAACCCCAACCCCCACCCTATCCCTGAAACCTAAAGTACCCCACCACTAAAACTACTCTGAGCCCCCCACCCTGCCCCTAAACCTAAACCCCCAACCCTAAAATTACCCGACCCCCCAACCCACCCCTAAAACCTAAATCCCCAACCCCCCACCCCGCCCCTAAAACAAACCCCCACCCTACCCCCAAAACCTAAAACAACCCCAACCCCCACCCCTAAAACTACTCCGAGCCCCCCACCCTGCCCCTAAACCTAAACTCCCAACTCCCCACCCGCCCCTAAAATTACCCGACCCCCCAACCCACCCTAAAACCTAAAACCCCATCCCCCACCCCTGCCCTCTGGCCCTAAACCAGAAAATACCCGACCCCCCACCCCTGGCCCTAAACCTAAAACCCCAACCCCCCACCCCGCCCCCCAAACCAGAAAATACCCTGACCCCCAGCCCTAAACCTTAAACCCCGACCCCCCACCCCCGCCCCCCAAACCAGAAAATACCCCGACCCCCCCACCCCAAACCAGAAAATACCCCAACCCCCGCCCTAAACCTAAAACCCCGACCCCGCCCCCCAAACCAGAAAATACCCCGACCCTAAACCTTAAACCCCGACCCCCCACCCCTGCCCCCCGGCCCCAAACCAGAAAATACCCTGACTCCCCACCCCCGGCCATAAGCCAGAAAATGCCCCAATCCCCCACCACACCCCCACCCCCCAAACCAGAAAATACCCCTACCCCCACCCCGACCCTAAACCTTAAACCCCAACCCCCAAACCAGAAAATACCACGACCCCCCACCCCGCCCCAAAAACTAAAACCCCGAACCCCCACCCGGCCCCACTTACCTGAGTCATCGCCTCGTCGTCCTCCTAAGCCGACTCCGTTGTTTGTGCCTTAACCACGCATGTGCGTTGTTCAGCACATGCGTGGTTAAGGCACAAAACAACGAAGTCGTGGTTAACGAAAGCGTTGTTCCGCTTTCGTTAACCAGGACTTCGTTGTTTAGGAGTCGGCATTGAGGGTGTTTCCCGTTAATACTGAATTGCTTAAAAATAAGTTCCAGCCATATCTATTGTGCAATATTTTAGTTGCCTTTAATCATAGATAAATTAAATGTTCCTCTCTTACTTTATTTTGTCGATATAGTAAAGCTCTACTACAAGTCTGATTATTACATTTCTCTTTAGGTTAATATGCAGTCATTTTAAAACATCTGAAAGAAAATTATTTAATTGTAGCCAAGCCACTGAATCCTGATTAGTGAGATAAGTGAACTTGTACGCTAAGTTCTGCTCAGCCAGAGCCTAGAACTGTACTGAGAAGGACCTAGAACTAGCACCTTAGTTTGCTCGGTGGACAAAGAGCAAAGAGCACGCAATGAAAACAAACATGGCCAATGCAAAAACAATTCAGGGTGAGATAGCCCCATAAAACGATGCTGCACACCCATCATAAATACCTTTAGAATAACGTCATCATAAACAAGTGAAAAATAACCTTATCTGCATTACGTGGAGCACAGCCCAAAACGCTGCCACAAAAAAAGGCTACTGTGAACACCGACAAAATAACTGTCACATAAACACACATGATCATCAAGCTGCCACAGAATAATCCTGTGATAAGTATCTGCAGAATAATTTCATCATAAACACCTGCACAGCTACATTGTCTTAACCCCTTTGTTGCCAGGCCTTTTCCCCCTCAGGTGCCAGGCCTTTTATTGGTTATTTGGGGCAGTTCACGCTTAGGCCTTCATAACTTTTTTTCCACATAACTACCCACGCCAAATTTGTGTCCTTTTTTTACCTATACCCTAGGGATTCTAGAGATACCCAGAGTTTGTGGGTTCCCCTGGAGGAGACCAAGAAAGTAGCCAAGATACAGCAAAAATGTTTTTTTTTTTTTTAAACAGGATAAAAGGGCTGCAGAAGAAAGTTTGTGATTTTCCCCCTGAAAATGGCATCAACATAGGATTGCGATGCTAAAATCACTACCTACCCAGCTTTCAGGAACAGGGAGACTTGAATCACAAAACCACATTTTTCAACACAATTTTGGCATTTTACTGGGACATCCCACATTTTTACTATTTTTTGTTCTTTCAGCCTCCTTCCAGTTAGTGGCAGAAATGGGTGTGGAACCGATGCTGGATCCCGGACAGATAAACATTTCTGAACAGTAGACAAAATTCTGAACTCAGCAAGGGGTCCTTTGTGTAGATCCTTCAAGGTTTTCCTACAAAAAGTAATAGCTAAAATAAAAAAATATTGAAAAGGAAGTGAAAAAAAGAGCCATTTCTGTCCACGTTTTCCTCTATAACTTTTTCCAGCTATGTCAGATTTTTTAAAGCAATATACCGTTACGTCTGCTGGACTCTTCTGGTTTCGGGCATACATAGGGCATGTAAATTCATCAAGAACTCTTGGTACCCAGAGGCAATAAAGGAGCTGCACCTTGCAATGGGTTTTTATTGTATACCGGGTATACAGCAATTCATTTGGGAAAATATAAAGAGTGAAAAATAGGTATCAAGGAAACCTTTGTATTTCCAAAATAGGCACAAAATAAGGTGTTGAGAAGCAGTGGTTATTTGCACATCTCTGAATTCTGAGGTCCCCATACTAGCATGTGAATTACAGGGCATTTCAAATAGTCATCTTTTTTTTATTTTTATTTTTACACACAGTCTTACAATTGGAAGGAAAGAATTTAGAGAAAGACAAGGGGCAATAACACTTGTTCTTCTACTCTGTGTTCCCCCAATTCTCCCGGTAAAAATGGTACCTCACTTGTGTGGGTAGGCCTAATGCCCGCAAAAGGAAACACAACATGCACATATCACATTTTTACAGTGAAATCTGACGTGTTTTTTTAGAAAGTGCCTAGCTGTGGATTTTGGCCTCTAGTTCAGACGGCACCTAGGGAAACTTACCAAACCTGCGCATTTTTTAAATTACACACCTAGGGGAATCCAAGATGGGGTGACTTGTGGGGATCTCACCAGGTTCTGCTACGCAGAAGCCTTTGCAAGCCTCACAATTTGGCCAAAAAGCACTTTTCCTCACATTTCGGTGACAGAAAGTTCTGGAATCTGAGAAGAGACACACATTTCCTTCCACCCAGCATTCCCCTAAGTCTCCCAATAAAAATGGTACCTCACTTGTGTGGTTAAGCCTAGTGCCTACAACAGGAAATGCCCCAAAACACAACATGGACATATCATATTTTCCCAAAGGAAACTGACCTGTTTTTGCAAAGTGCCTAGCTGTGGATTCTGACCTCTAGCTCATCCGGCGCCTAGGAAAACCTAGCAAACCTTCACATTTCTGAAAAGTAGACACTGAGGGGAATCCAGGATGGGGTAACTTGTGGCGCTCTCAATAGGTTCTGTTACCCAGAATCCTTAGCAAACCTCAACATTTGGCAAAAAAACGTCCTTCTACCCAGCATTCCCCCACATCTCCTGATAAAAATGGTACCTCACATGTGTGGGTAGGCCTAGTGCCCGCGACAGAAAATACCCCAAAACTCAAAATGATCAAATACAAAACTACCTGGTTTTGTGTGGGGGTCACCCGGGTTTTTGGTCCTGGGCTCAGCAGCCATCTAAGGAAACCTACCAAACCCAGACATTTCTGAAAACTAGACACCCGAGGAAGTCCAGAGAGGTGTGACCTGTGTGGATCCCCCAGTGTTTTCTTACCCAGAATCCTCAGCAAACCTCAAATTTAGCTAAACAAATCACATTTTCCTACATTTCAGTGTGGGATCACATCAACTGCACAAATTTCCTACCACTCAACGTTCCCCTCAGTCTCCCGATAAAAATGATACCTCACTTGTGTAGGTGGGCCAAGTGCCTGTGACAGGGAAGGGCCAAAAACATGTTGAAACTGAGGGGGAACCAAAGCGGGTCGAAAGGGCAATTGAGAAAAAATGTTTTTAGGCCGACAAGTGGCGCAGAATTTTTATCAGTATAGGTGCCACAATGGTTGGTGGTAGGAATGTTGTAGATTCCTGCAAATTCCGAAAGCTTCCATAACAAAAATGTAGGAAAAATGTGTGATTTCAAGCAAAGTTGGAGGTTTGCAGGACATTGTATGTAAGAAAATGGTGCGGGTGCATGTGAAGCACACCACCCTGGACTCACCTAGATGTTTAGTTTTCAGATGTATCTAGGTCTCGTAGATTTTTCTACAGGACAGCATCCCAAAGTCCAAAAAGTGCAGCCCTCATCATTTCAAGAGGGACGATTTTGAGAGTTAGACAAGCTTTCATGGCACAAATGTAAAACCAAAACCCCAAATATTCAAATGTCCTCTTGCTTGCCGTTGGAATAAGATGTTTTAGTGTGCTGGGGAGAGCTGAAAGACTGTTTCTCCCTTCAGTTGGGGTAGGGGCAGAACACCATGCCCATACTGGTTGGTAGCCACCATCCCACTATTTTTTATTAAATTCCATGGTATCTAGTGGGCTTTCTGCCTCCCTCCCCCCAGGGGGCGGGGGGAAGAAAAGGCCTAATAAACAAAATGCCCCATGGGGAGCGACCTTTGCCTAAGGGGTTGCTCCCCTTATAAGGGTAAACAAAAACAAAAAAAACTCCCTGGTGTCTAGTGAGCATTCCTGCAGCCTGAAAGGAAAGGAGACCTGAAAGGAAAGGTAAAGCCTTTCCTTTCCACGCCTCCCTGATCTCCCCTGCCCCTGTACCGAGAAGAAACTAATTTGTTTCTCCTCGGATCGCGCTCGAAGCCATGCTGTCAAATAGATCTTTTGCTTATTAAATATATTTAGAGTGGCTTTTGGGTCCACCCCCTTTCAACTACTGCTTTTTAGGTTGAAGCCTACTGCTAACAATTTCTTGGAGGCATTCAGAAAGCTACCCTGGGAATGCATTCCTATTGATTACCATTGGCTTTTCGGTTTGTAATTCGCATTTTCTTGCTTACTATTTGCTGGCTTTATTTGTTTTTGGCTGTCCAGCGTGAGACTGTCCCTTCCCTTGCCCAAACCACATTTACAGTATCCTTCTGAGTGCTCCCTTTCTGTAAACAGGCCATTAAATTGTGTTCTTATCTTGTCACAGTTGATGTGCATTCAAAGACAGAGATCAAAAGCCATGCTCTGTCTTCTGAGGGAGCTTGGTGCTTACTTTTCTTTCTCAGACTTCAAAGTGGGAGGATTTGTGTGACAATCATGCTGGCTACTGGGACTAATTTCTGAAGTGTGGTGGCAACATGTTTTAATACCATCAAAAAAAATGCATACACTAGATAATGACATTTCCACACAATATAGTTTGGGTGCTACATACTTTATCAGTAAAACGGTATGTCTGTGCAAATTAAATGCTCAATTCAACTGAAGATGTGTTGTCTGTAATGGCAATGCGCTACCACACCATACATACTCTACTTTACCTTACTCCACTCTGCCCAACTCCATTCCACTGCACTCTACTCTGCACCACTCTACTTTACGCTACTCCACACTCCACCACTTCACTCTATGACTTTCTACCCTACTCTGCATCAGTGTATGCCAATGCACTTTAACCCACTCTACTATGCACCACTTCACCCCACAAGGTTATTCCCACACCAATGTACTCTGTACCACTCCATGCCAGGGCACTCTTCGCCATCCATTCTTCGCCAATCTAATCTACTCAGCACCACTGCACTCAACGCCACTGCATTCTACCCTGTACTATTCCACTCTATGCCACTTTGCTCTACTCTGAAACAATCTACTCTGCACCACTACACTCTACTGCACTGCCATCTACACTTCACCACTCCACTCTGTAACACTCTATTCCAACCACTGCACTCAAAGCCAATGCACTCTACACCTCTGTACTTTAATCTGCACACCTCTACTCTATGCCAATACCCTCTACTTTACTATGCACCACTGCACTCTCCAGAGTACTCTGCACCACTACATTCTATGCCAGTGCACTCTACGCCACTACTCTATGTCCCTCCACTATACCCTGCACCATTCCACTGTACCCTGCACTTCACTCTGCTCTGAAACTATCTACACTATTCCACTGCACTCTATGCCAGTCTACTTTATGCTGCACCACTCTACTCTATTCCACTGCGCTCTAACCAGTGTACTCTACACCACTTTACTCAAACCCAATGCACTGTACACTGCTGCGGTCTACGATAACTACTGTGTACCACTGCACTCTACTATACTTTGCAACACTCTACTCTGTCACACTACACCATTGCACTCTACAACACTGCACTCATTGCCACTCTATTCTACTCTGCACCACTGTACACCACTGCTCTTTACAGCACCCTACAACAGATTGCGACACTGTACTCTACACCAATGCACTTTACATCACTGCACTCCAAGACACTCTACTATGTAAAACTGCACTCTCTGCCACAGATCTCTAAGCTACCCTGCACCACTGCACTCTATGCCACTGCACCCTTCTCTGCACCACCTATTTCTACTCCAATGTATTCTGTGCCACTACACTCTACATCACTCTAACCTACACTGCACTGCATGCCACTCAAGTCTACAACTCTTCACTTTATCCTGCACCACTCCACTTTAGCCTACACCACTTCACAAGACTCTGAAACAATCTAGTCTACACCCTGCACTCAATGCCACTGTACTCCACTCTGCACCACTCTTCTCAACGCTATTGCACTCCAGGCCTCAAAAAAATCTACTCCCTATTGTCATATTATATCTGGTCAGCTATTTTTAGGACCTAGTCGCCCCATCTGGAATAGGTGTTCTGTTCAGTCAGAAAGTGAAGGTGCAATAAAGGAACCTTTAAATCTTGTTATCTTGCCAGGTTTGCTCTATGTTCAAAGACAGAGGTCAAACGTCTGTATGTCCTTTACAATTTCTTCTGATGGCAGAGTTCCAGGGTTTTGTAGGGTGAACTGTCTGACCTGCTGGACAAAGAGTGTGAAGTGAAAGGGATGAAAACACATCAGAATACTTTACTTGGCGATGTGCAAAAGATAAATGTTTTCTGAAACCCAATTTTCACAGATTATTGTAAATACATTATATACGTTTATCAGTAAAGCTGCAAGTTAGTGGGGAGGTTTTTGGACATTTCTCAGAAATGTACCGTCAGTAAATGACTGTAAGCTACCACATCATGCTTTAGTTATTTATATTTATTAAAATTGAGTATGTAAACATAAACTGAGAAACACTCCTGTCCCAATGGCAATGCTATTAGTAATCTAAGAAGCAAATCATGGATCACGTGTCCCCTATATGTAGGCTAGATTCTGTATGTACATGGAGCTAACGTTTAGTCTATTTAATCAAACAAAAGAGGTTTTTTTGTACAGCATAAACGCTAAGCTCAAATATTTGAAGGTGCAATCATATGTGAGAATGAAGAAAAAGTCGACTGTAATATTAACCAGGGATCAGAAAATTTTAGACCCGTTTCTTGGTCTAATACATTACAGTTAGGTCGAATAGGTTAATCAAGTTACTCGACCTACAAGTCTAGTAACGTTTTTATGATTTTTCAAGGCCTACACTCTACACCACACTGTGCCACCACTCTACTCTGCACCACTCTACTCAAATCAATGCACTCTAAGACACTGTACTCTATGCCAATCTACTCTGCACCACTGTACTTTATGCCACTCTACTCCACAACACTCCACTCTACTCTACTCTACTCCATTTAAATCTACTCCACTCTGTGACACCCTACTCCATTATATGTCACTCTTTGACACTACTCCCCTCTACAGAACTCCCTCTATGCCACTTTACTCCATGCTATTCTCGATGCCCAGGACACATTGTTTTGGGTCAAGGACAACAAGTTTTCATGTTTATTTTGTCTTTCGGAAGAGCAGGCCCAGCCCCCTGCAGCACAAACACTTTAGCTGCCAGTTTATAGAAGCACATTACTGAGCAGTTAAGGGCACGGTCTGCAGTTGAGGAAATATTTGTGTCCATATGTTAATGCTGTTCGAACTTGTATTTATGGTTCATTAATGCAAAGTCTTTATTATTAGGGTGAGCACTCCAAATAAATGTTGTAAGCTCGGACTGCAGGACTGACAGTGATTCCAGCCATGAAATATGTAGATGTGTTTGCAAAGTTTAACAATATGAAACCATGTATAATGCTCCCAGAATGCTCTCTGATTAAATGCTAATATTTGCAGAAGCTTGAAAACAGGATTTGTGACTCTTTGCTTCCAAACTAAAATGTTCACAAAAAATGCAACTAGATAAAAAACAAATGTTTTGCATTGACAATGCCAATAGGTCCAACATTGGTGGTTGGTCTTTTGGTTTTGTCAATGTGTGTCTTGTTTTGACATGGCTTTTGTAAACCTTTATTGTTGTGGAAGCTGGCAAGCCCTCGCCATTGTAACAAACATTGGCAAAAAGCAGACATATTTTTTGGCCTCAAAAAGCATACACTGTCATTGTAGTTCCTAGCACTGAGCAAAACTACTTTGTGTGTGGATATGCTGCTTGTGAAAGAGCAGACTAGTACCACTCGCAGTGAAGCCAGCCGACACATGGGTAGAGAGAGAGAGAGAGAGATAGAATTTTAATTTTTAAAAAAGGTATTGGTTAAAGTCAGACCCAATTAGGGGCACAATCCTTACAGAAAGTCACAAAAGTGCACCTTGGATAGATGTCTTTGCATTAGTGTAGAATTACATATTTGATGAACTCATAAGAATTTACAGACGTAGACCAGGAAATTGTACTCCTGCAAAATATATGTGAACTGTATTTTAGCACGAACAAATATACATGTGCAGACTTGTTCATGCGAAGGATCTGTTGAGCGTTTACAAGTTCCCTTTCCCTCCAGCCACTATTTTCCCCAATCCTGGAAGAAGTTTTATGTCTGCTCTTGTCAGGAGTGAATTTCCAACCTTAGTATGGGAAAATATTAGAGAAGAGCTGGTGAAAACCCTTAACACATGAACGTTAGTGGGTTTGCAGAGACTCAAAAGGGCATTCCAACCCTGTAATTATTGCTTACTGCTACCTCCAGTCCCATTATGTAGATCTGTGACAAGTTGGCAAAATAAAGAAACTGCAAATATTGAAGCCCTTCCATAGTATTGACCCTGACATAATCAGAGAGGTTATTATGAGGGCTCTTATATAATGAGGTTGTTGCCTTAATGTGTTGCGAAGTGCATGGCACCAAAGGGACAAGAATTTTTTTACAGGATAATTAGATTTATGAAGCAACGTGTCACATGGACAAATAGATATTTTAATAAATTGCACACCCCAGCGACACTCTACTCCTCAACTCTATGCCACTTCAGTATCCTATCCTATGCCACTCCACGCTACTCTGTCACTCCACTCTGACATTCTACTCCACTCTACGCCATTCCACTCTACAACAATCTATTTCACTATACGCCACTCTACAACACTCTACGGACCATCCTCTACAACACTCCACAAAACTCTACTCCACTCTACCCCACTCCATGCCCTTCCACTCTACAACACTCTACTCCCTCCACAACACTCTATGCCAGTCCACTCCACCCCACTGTACTCCATAACACTGTACTTTACGACACTACATTCCACTCTTCTTTATGCCACTAACTTTTAACCATGCTGAACAGCTGCCAAGCTGGTGTACAATATGGCTAAAACATAATGGCAAAGCCAACCACCATTGCATAAGCGACAACTACTGGCTTTGCCAATGCTCGTTTTCTGAGTATCCTCTTTCAATCATTAGCTTGACATTTTGTCGATAACCTCTTGGCTCAACCCACAGGAGCGTTTCTCCCTTGTCTGATGCCACTGGTTGTTAGGCCACCTCCAAAGAACTACAGGAGGAATTACTTTGCAACTGAAAGTCTTTCTGTCTGATCCTTCAGGCTCCTTCCCACTCCACCTGCTTCTCTGTTTTGCTTTACCTTTCTCCCTTACATCACCTTCTTAAACTCCCTCTTTCTCTGTGGGCTAATGGAGCCTACCCTCTCTCAGTACTCCCTCCAGCGCCAGCCTTTTTCCCATCAGTTCTTAGTCATTTCTACTGTAATCTCCCTATCCACCACTCCATCTCATTCACCCCTGTAACTTTTCACTAGTGCCGCCAGGGCTCAGCATTTTTATCTTTTGTTTTGTAGAAACACAAAATTGTCTTTACTGCTTTTCAATCGGCCCTCTTTTTGTTTCATTTTTAAATGAAGATACGGTGGAATGGAGCTTTCAATATGGCCCTTCCTTTCTAAGTCATAGAAACAACTGAAGGACTATAAAGGTTTCTGTTGCACTTCGAACATGCACACTGGTAGATAACCCAGCAGGCAGGTAGGTACAGGAAAAGGTACTTTATTCAGGAACAGGCTACAAGTACTCATCCAGGAGCTAGGATGTAACCAGGTTGGTCCCAAGCTGGAGACAGAAACTCCAACTGTCACGAATAGAACACTCACGCTAATTACATCATAAAACTCACAACATTCTACACCAGGAAGACAGAAGATACAATGACAGAACAGTAGAGAGGGTACCACACACCCCTCAACCCCCGAAAGAACAGAAGCACAACAAAGTACAAGAACATAAAGGAACATAAGAAACAGAATACATAATGGGCAAAATAAAAGAACACAATTTATTTGAGTTTTAATACACATAACACTGAAGCAACAAAAGTAAAATAGAACCTTATGAACCTCACACATACCGTATAAGAAACAAGCTCAAATTAAACACCACCATAAATAGCTTCACACAGGGCAAATGGCAACACACCCAAGCTCACACACTCCTTCACACTGGGAACTCAACTGCACATCCCAGGGCACACACAAGTAAATAGTAGATAAAACGTTTGCACCAATAATCAGCACTGATATCACAATCAGTGGAGTACGCACTCTACATGCAAACAGTACACAGGAGTACAACCTAGTGGAGTACACACACTCTGTACAAAGAGAACATGGGCCTTGAAACCAGTGGAGTGTGCCCACTCCATGCAAAAGCAAATGACCATCACTGTCAATGAAGTATGCACCCTCCACAGACACTCAACACAAGACCTCCAGCTCCCACCTTAAAGTTAAAAATCTGTGATCTAAAAGAAGTGCTCCAGCCAGGGCAAACATCTACTGAGCCACCCCTGCCCTTCAATGAGGCACTGAGATAGGTCCTGTTTGGGCTTTGCAAGAGGCTGGCCTGTTTGTAGTGGGTACCAAAAGGTACTTACACCTTATACCAGGTCCAGTTATCCCTTAATAGTGAAATGTAGTCAGTGTCTAGAAGCCAGGCTTTCTAGAGGAAGCTGTAGGCAGAGCAGCCAAGGCTGAACTAGGGGCCAGATGTAGCAAGCCTTTTGCGCCTCGCAAACTTGGAAAAACGCAGTTTGCGAGGCGCAAAAGGCCAAACGTGATGCACAACCGCAAATTGCGAGTCTGTACCAACTCGCAATTTGAGGCTGCGACTCGCAAATAGGAAGGGGTGTTCCCTTCCTATTTGCAACCGCATCGCCATGCAGAGTTGCTTTGGGACCGCGAATGCGGTCGGAAACCAACTCACAGTTACCATCCACTTGAAGTGGATGGTAACTCATTCGCAAAAGGGAATGGGTCCCCATGGGACCCCTTCCCCTTTGTGAATGCCACTAAAAATATTTTTTCAGAGCAGGCAGTGGTCCTATGGACCACTGCCTGCTCTGAAAAAAACGAAACCAAATGGTTTGGGAATTTTTCTTTTTGCAGCCCGTTTTCCTTAAAGGAAAACGAGCTGCAAAAAGAAAAGAAAACTGCTTTATTCAAAAAGCAGTCACGGACATGGTGGTCTGCTGTCTCCAGCAGGCCACCATCCCCGTGAGTGCCTAGACTCGCTATGGGGTCGCAAACTGCGACCCACCTCATTAATATTCATGAGGTGGGTCTTTGCGACCCCATAGCGAGTCGTAGAAGGTGTCTGAGACACCTTTCTGCATTACATTTTGTGGGTTGCAAATTGCAAGTCGATAGTACTCGCAATTTGCAACTCGCAAAATGTATTCATGCTACATCTGGCCCTAGGAGACATGCATAGCTCTTGCAATACCACTGTAGTCACAAGGTTCTTAATTTTAGTGACACAAGGCCACAAATACTTTGGAGACTATACTCCCTTAGGAGGTAAGTAAATTACACAATATATACACTAATAACCAAAACCAGGTAAGTAAATAGTCAGAAAATAGTGCAAACACTGAAAATCACAATACGTTGCAATGGGTCTAGGGGGAACACAAACCATATACTAAACTAGTGGAATGTGAAAGTCGGTTTTCCCCCTAGGCAAGTGTAGTGTGTAGAGGGGCACTGGGAGTGTAAGAAAACAACAAAGGTAAGTAAAACACCCCACCCCAGAGCCCAGGAAAGCAAGAGTAAAACACAGCAAATTTCCTAAAACACACTAGAAGGCGTGATAGACGATAATGCAAGAACCAGAAGAGACTGCAAGACACCAACAATGGATTCCTGGACCTGAAGACCTGTGGAAGAAGTGGACCAAGCCCAAGAAGCACTGAAGAGTCCAGGGAGAACAGGAGCCCCCTGCTGACCCAGATGAAGGTGCAAAAAAAAAAAAAACACCAGTGAGAAGACAAAGTCAGTATTGCACCAAAGAAGACAGATGCAGGTTCCTGGTTGGTGCAGATGTCCCACGCTGGATGGATGAATGCAATCTGGTTTGCGTCGTTGGATTCCGCAAACAAGCCTTGGCACCCGCAAAGCTCAAAAGTTAGCGGAAAATAGCGCTGCCCGGGACCAGGAGGGACCTGGTGGCCTCTACACAGGAGGGGGAAGAAGAGGGGGATTTCAGCAACTCATAGAGCCCTCAGAAGACAAGGCAGAGCGCACAGGAGTTCTACAGCACAGGGAAAAACTTCTTGGAAGGTCGCACACAAGCCTTGGCAACTGCAAGTCATGCGGTGCACAGGGGTACTGTCTTGCATGGGGAGGTAAACTCTTACCTCCACCAAAAGTTGGACAGCTGGACGTTGGGACTACTGAAATCACTTCACCTGTTGCTGGATCCAAGCCTGTCGTCTACAGAGGGGACCCAAGCCACCGGTCGCTGCTGCAGATAGGTGCCTGCTGAAGAAGGGAAGTGACTCTGTCACTCCATGGGAGATTCCTTTGGTTCCCCTGGTGCAGGCTGAAGACAGGCAGTCCTCGGAGGATGCACGACCTAGAAACTGTTGCGGTTGCTGGCAGGACCTGAAGTTACAATGTTGCAGAAGTCGTATTGGTTTCTTTGTTGCAGTTTTGTAGAGTTCCTGGAGCAGTCAACATTTGATCCTGTGGATAGAAGATGAAGTAAAGGATGCAGAGGATTCCTGCTGGAGTCTTGCAATCTGAATCTGAAGAAACACCCAGAGGAGAGACCCTAAATAGCCCTGAGAGGGGGACTGGTCACCTAACCAGGTAAGCACCTATCAGGAGGGGTCTCTGACGTCACCTGCTGGCACTGGCCACTCTGAGGCTCCCAGAGTGCCCCCCCAACTTGGAATCCAAGATGGCAAAACCCAGGGACACTCTGGAGGAGCTCTGGGCACCACTCTTGGGGTGGTGATGGATAGGGGAGTGGTCACTCCCCTTTCCTTTGTCCAGTTGCGTGCCAAAGCAGGGACTGGTGGTCCCTGAACCTGTGTAGACTGGATTATGCAAGAAGGGCACCATCTGTGCCCTCCAAAGCATTTCCAGAGGCTCTGGGAGGATACCTCTCCCATGCCTGTGACACCTATTTCCAAAGGGAAAGGGTGTCACACCCCACTCCTAAAGGAAAAGTATTTGTTCTGCCTTCCTGGGATTGCGCTGCTCAAGCCCCAGGAGGGCAGAAGCCTGTCTGTGAGGTGGGAGCAGCTGGGGCTGCAGTGAAAACCTCAGAAGGCTGGTATGGCAGTACTGGGGGTCCACTGTGGAGCCCCCAGAGTGCATGGGATTGTGCAATCAATACTGGAATCAGTACTAGAGTACAATCCCCAGTTGTTAGACACCTTACATGGCCATATTCGGCGTTATCATTTTGAAGCTGTACATAGGTATTGACCTATGTACAGTGCACACTTAAGATGGCGTCCCCGCACTCACAAAGTCTGGGAAAATGGGCCTGGACCATGTGGGGGCACCTCTGCTAGTGAAGGGGTGCCCTCACACACAGGTACTTTGCACCTAGCCTTCAGGGTCTGAAGACCTGATATATAGGTGACTTATAAATGACCTTGTGCAGTGAAAATGGCTGTGAAATAGTGCATGCACTATTTCACACCGGCTGCAATGGCAGTCCTGTAGAAACCTTTGTATGGGCTCCTTATGGGTGTCAAAAGAAATGCTGCAGCCCATAAGGATCCCCTGGAACCCCAATGCCCTGGGTACGTAGGTACCATATACTAGGGACTTATAATGGGGGGACAGTATGCCAATTTGGAGTGAAATACTGAGTTACCAGCATGTAAGGACATATTTGGAACCAGAGAGAGCATAAGCACTGAGGTCCTGGTTAGCAGGATCCCAGTGATACAGTAAAGCATACTGATGAAAACAGTGAAACATACTGACAAGTAGGCCACAAACCATAAGCACTGGGGCCGTGACTAGCAGGATTCCAGTGACACAGTCAAAACACACTGACAAACAGGCCAAAAATGGGGGTAACCATGCTAGGAAGAGCCTACTTTTCACATACTTGTGTCAAACCTTGCTCTGAATCCTCCCCACCTCCCTGGTCAATTGTCAGTCGCCAGATTGCGAGATGCCACCTCCTTCCCCTTGGCAACCCTGCGATTTTGTCTCTCCGCCCCTTCACTGAATGCTTTATGGTTCTTCAAGTATATTCAAACAATACCAGTTGAGGTTGCACTCACTGGAGTGACATTTACACACTAAACTGCTGTTTTTCCAGTAGGCCACTAAAAAACAAAGTTCCACGAGCCTACATTTACACTTACAATGTACCTCAGAGAGGTCATATTAATAAACTATTTTAATGCACACCGTGCTTTTCATTTAGTATTTAAAAGCTGGCATTTTGTGCCAACACTGCATCATACTTTTCTTTCAGTTCATCACTCCCTTCACTGTAGAGTAGTACCACAAACACCCTTTACCACAGTTGTGCTCACCCTTACCACACTATGGACATTCCTTATGATCCCAGGAGGAGCCTTCCAGATGCAAAACTGTAAAAACTGCTGCAGCTTCTCAGATCTCCCTGATCAGGAAGCCTTAACACAGCCTGGTGCCCTCTATCTCTTGCACTAACAGTGCCTCACATAAACCTGAATTAGAAGCCCTTTCTATAGCACTCAGTTGTTCAGCAAAACTTTGGGATACCTTTCTTAATCAGCACTTCTCCTTAGCTTACTACTGCTACACACCCATTGCGCAGCGGCTGTTCTCTTCTTTGGGGCTGCCAGGTTTTGTAGCACTGGAGGAATTCCTTCTTCAACTTGACAGTTACATGGATCTTCACTTTGATGTCTTTCACAGACCTTTAGTTTTCACTCATCATCACTGATGCATTTCAAAGATGCACATTGGTAGGAAGACCCAAGAGAAGGTAGTAGTTAGAGCACCGCATACTTTATTCAGGAACCAGTTACTAAAAATGGAGTCCCAAAAGGAGCAATGTCACCAGCTCAGTCCCCGGCTGCAGAGGGACAATCCAACCTACAGGGATAAGACACTCACACTAATGACATCACACATTTCACATGACTCAAAACTTTACACACCAGGCTAGACAAAAGACAGGATACCACAGTTTCCTTGCCATCTGAACTTTAACATAGAAACAAAAACAGGACGGTATATCGGAGCTAAAAGTGGCTTCAACAAAGACTGCCTTTCGTTGAAGTCAGCATAATAAACCCATACTTATTATTAGCTTTATCAATGGCTGGTTCAAGACTAATGGCATCCCAGCTGACACTGGGCCATTTGATGGCACTGTCTTTAATCTCTTGCTGTCCAGTTACAGGGCCAGACGACATGACATGATCAGCATTGTGGATACAGGGAGAACAGCCACCCTCACAGTAAGGGGAGGTCACTCTTAGAAGGGCCAAAAAAAACATTCTCAGAGGAGGAGGGAGTCAAGAGAGAGGAAAAGAAAGAGAGAGAGACCAAGGGAAAGAAAGAAGGTAAGGAACAGGGAAAGGCAAAGATTCTGACATGACACTTCGTAGATCGGAGTTTGCAAGGAGAGACTACAAGATCCACGGAAGTGCTGAGCATACACCCACCTTAAGCACTTGGCGCCTCTGTGACATGAAAAGACCACAGATTACAGAATCAGTAACCCTTTGCGATTCTCAGCTACAGTTCCAGGGTCCCTCATATAGATATTGGTGGTTTAAGTAATTTGTCTTATTAAAAAAAAAAAACAAAAAAAAAAAACTCTACACTGCACCTTACTCAAACCCAACAGATTTTCTTTCTTGGTAGGCTTGGTGTGGCTGCCCTTCTCAGTTAAGACAAAAAGCAGATTTAACCCTAGTGGACGGTCTAGTTCTGATGAAGCACTGCATTTGCGCACCCTGGTTACCTTGGAAACTCTAACTGAGGACTGCAGGAGTATTTCCTAAAACCTCATCCCAGCATTAATTCCCACCATGTCAGACTGATTGGCTTACACATACTGATATGATCGTTTTTGATTAATTTCCCTGTTTATGTCCCACCTCCCCTACCAAAGACTTTATAAAAGATAGAGTTCTTACCATCTCTAATGTCCTTCTGTAGAACAACTAATACCCAAGTTGGGGTAGAGAAATGGTGCTACTATACCCCAGACCAAGCTGTTCATCACCCCTTTATGGTGCAGAGGTGCTGTTTGCAGGCTTTTTACCTCCCCATGGTTTAGAGGTGATTTTACTGTGCCCCTACTTGAGATCAAAGTTGGTGGAAGCTATTGGAAACGACTTGCCCACGCTGTACTAAATTTATGCTTTGTCAGGGGTAGTAAGAGATTTATAAATACAATTAAAAAACAGTTCTAAACGTTTTTGTTTAAAAAAAAAAACGGTTCCTGAATGCTGAATGTTGACTGAATTGTCGCAGGCTAAAAGGGTAGGCGAGGGAACGCATCTACTGTGCAGGTAGAAAAGGGACAGGGGGCTAGAGAATAAACAAGCTCTCTCTGCACTGTGCCTGCTACCAGAAAACTGCAAATCTAAAAGCTGCTTTGGAGTCTGTAGGCTTTAATTGATTGTATCATTAGAAGCTTCAAGGTGAAGAAGAATTATTCTACTTGAGAATTACTAAACGGTCCTACCAGTCCAAGAATATGTCCTTTCAATGGAAACAGATAAAAAAAAAAAAAAAGGTTTGCACTATGTAGAGCCCGATTCCAAATTACTAAAAATAACTTTGAAAGTTCTGTAAGCATGTAAACTGCGAATGTTTTGCACATGTTGTGGCACCCTATCTTACACTGTGTGGTTTACATTTTTTTTAAATAATGTACAAATTTACAGTGCTTCCTGCCGCCACCCGACCTTATAGCACTATAAAAACACATGTTGGTAATGCCCAGTATACCAACCAGAATTCAAGCCAGTGACCCTTCGATTACACCGACAAACATCTGACGTGATCGCATTAACCAACTGAGCTTTCCCACCGGAATAATGCACTTCCCACAGATTAGTTTAACTTGCATTTATTTTTCATTTAAGGAATATGGATTATCTTTTACACGCAGGTCCCTGCAGCTAAAAGGCCAACAAAATAGTTGCAGCGATTTTGTTCCTTTTTGCCATGTCTTTGCCCCATCCTCGTCCCACTGTCCTCGGGATCACGGTCCCCAAACCTTTTATGGACGTCTATCGCTGGTCAATGCACTATAGTCCGGTTGGCTTTCAACCTCACCTTGGAACAGAGGTGGTGTTAGTTAACCTCGACAGGTGCAGGCATGGCGGTCCATCGACAGCGCGCGCAGGACTCGCCTTCACTTCTACTTACCTGGCCCCTTGTATGTGGCTGCAGAGGGCTCCAGGCTTTGGCCCAATTACCACCCCGAGCAGTTTCTAATCATGCCACAGGTCAAAGTCTGAATTTCTCTAACGTGGTGAAACACCGAGGTCAGAGGGTTTCTTGCAGCACGTACCTATCCAGGGAGTTGTCCCAAAGTCACAGAGTCCCGGCTTTCTTATAACTTCGCTTCCATGTGTCTGGTGACACATAGAAAGCACACCTCTCATCTGTTCACGGCTTCTCGGAGCTTTAATTAGTAACTTTTATGAGTTTTATGGTCACGTTAGAGCTGACTGCTGAATTATCAACACCAACCAGAAAACGAATTGTTTGAAATGGGTACTTCTGTTTTCAGTGCTGTCAAAGTCTGTTCCACTTACCCCGTTGATAACCGATATTGAAATAAAATGGCTTATCCCCTTTATCCACTTCTCGCATAATCAGGGCATTTTGCCTAGTGGCTCATTTTCAGGGTTTGGTTCCTGTAGGCCTCACTTCTGTGCCTCAACAACAGCAAACTCAGTGTCTCAGATAACAGATTTAGTCCCATGCAGGTAAATATTACTACTTTTTTAAAATCTTAGCAGCAAAAAGCAGATAAGCTTTAAACAATGCTTTAAACAACCGCACAGCTGTACACATGAAAAAATGCAATTGATGAGCTGCGATTCAACAGGGGGCTCAGAGTGACTGTGGTATGTAGAGACGGGCGAGAGGGCTATTTGTTTTCAAGACGAACGACTCCGGCAGCAACAAGTTAAAGAAAAAGACTATAGTCTCCAAGCTAATTTATACTTTGTCACAGATATAAATTAGATTGAGCAAGATTGTTTTGATATACATGTAACCAAGCTGTTGAGAAAGGTTGATGGCTGTTTGTTGAGGGTTTAAAAATGAATATTCTGCTGGTGACCTTATGTCAGAATCCGTTTTGGAGGGTCACGGTGCTATCAGGAATCACTAAACCCAACCATGCGGGTTGAGGCCTTTCACTCCTGATGTCCCACAGTCTGGCCTACTACGGGCACTGAAAAAATGTCCCAAGTTAGGTCTCAATTTTAGATTCACGTTTTAACAGGACATCTTATTCTAATGGTGACATTTCGCGTAGTATTCTACTAACACGAGAATGTGCTGCTTACTCATTTTATTCTTGGTAGTCATTGTCGCCCTGTAGTCTGCAAATCCAGTCCAGGGACATACAATCAGTATGTGATGACATTTTTTTTGTGCTCGTCAGGAGACAGCCCACTTATGCTAGACGAACCACGGTAGCAGTTTTGCACCTGTCATGGTGTAATAGGAAGAGTGTTTTATTATATAAACAGCACCCGTGCTACACTCTTTGAGAGGAACACTTCACACCAGATGATCATGGAACTACTATAATCTGTGACTGAGATGGAGCCCTTCTTGGGAAGGTAACCTGTACACTAAGACTGGATTCCCAACATTTAAGATCAAGGTATGGGTTTTAGACTAACCTAACTTATCAGGCAGAAGGGTACTTACACTATGCTCTTTTTAGTTTAGTAATAGATACAGATAGGATTTAAGTCACATTAATAACAATTGCCATAGTTGAATTGTTTATTTTTTCCATTCTAACAATGCCAATTACAGTAACATCTCTCATCTTTTTAACAATCACAGCAGCTGATGCTTTTCATGCAAGAATACAATTCTTTCAATAAATGTTTGAAAATTCATTTTCATATCTTTGTTGTGTTTACCTTGGGCATGCAAGAGAGACCAAACATGCATTCCTTGGGAATCAGATTGCCATGTTCGAGGTTACCCATAACATCTACTTTCCCTGGTTAGTTTAGGGGTTTGGATGTGGTATTGTGAGCTAGCTGAAACAAACCAACAATTACTGATTATATAGGTAGACTAAGGCACCGATTACGAGTGTGGCGGTCCTAGGACTGGCAGACTCGCAGTGGCAGTCGGACTGGCACGGTTGTGGCAGTCCGACCGCCACATTACGAGGTTGGTAGGCACATCCACCAATCTACCACCGTCCTTGCCAGGATCTTAGATCCCATTGGGCTGATGACGGAGCTGGTTGTAATCAGCCAGGGCGGCGCTGAACTCAGGGCTACCATGGCTGATTACAAACTTGTTCTCCACCAGTATGGCAGAGAACAAGTGCAGGCGCCCACAGGGGGACACCTGCACTGCCCATGTCTATACTCAGCACCTGTGAAATGCGCACTGTCTGCTGTGCAGACAGTGCGCATTTCAAGAGTGCTGGGGCCTCCTGCATGCAGCAGCATTGCCGCTGGCTCTATTTTGAGCCAGTGGGACTGCTGCCGCACCTTTCCCACTGGGCTGACCGGCGGAAACCTTGGTTTCTGCCGGTCAGCCCAGTGGGAAAGTTGTAATGGGGCCGGCGGGGAGGTCGCCAGCACCGCGGCGACCTCCCTATTGCGAGTTTGGTGGACGGATGTTTTCATCCACCAAACTCATAATCAGCCCCTAAGTCTCTATACTCTGAAGTTCTTGTTGTCATAGACACAGTCCTACCAACCTCGTATGAACCATATAACACCAGTATGAGACACGCAGGCACTCATGCATGATCTGTGTTCAATCATGGCCAAGAATTTGTTACCAAGGAACCATATGTCACTGCAGCTTGGGCACTCAGGACAAGAGTACACATTTACTGCCAGGTGAAGGACTTTTCCACCCTAAGACTTACTAATTTTAAAAGGCCTGGCACAACTGGGGAGTCTTCACTTTCAAGTGTCTGGCCAAGTCAGTCAGAAGTGACGCTCACAACCTTGAGTGTCGCTCACTAGCAAACAGGACCAAAGAATTCACATTCTCTTCTACTAATACACATTTGTCAGAACAAATGCATTTGTTTTGGCTCAGTTCCATGTATTCTGGTCCAATAAATACATGTGCTGTTAACAATTGTACAGTCCATTATGTTTAGTTAGTATCTGAACATTTATTCGCAATGGCTTCTTCAGTATTATGCACATCATGTTTTCAGAATACTGACCAAATTGGACTTAGTTCGTTCTAGGCACCCCAAATTAGAGACACATGCAGACATCATTCAAACATTTAAAGAAAACACCTTGTTCATTAATCACCATTTTAGATGCACATCAGTGGACTCAGTAGTTTTTACATTTTCAGTTTGGTGAAATTTGTTGTGGTCTGCAGATAGATAATCAGTGTTATTAGAAAGTGCACATTATTACACTAAAAAAAACAAAAACAAAAAAGAAACATCTTGAACAATGGAACCCTTGACCAATGTCCTCCAAACATTAAATAGCACATGCATATCATTTCTAAGAGAGTATATATGTGACATGGTGGAATCTGGGCCAAAACCGATGGTAAACTACAATTTCTGAATTACCTGCAGGAATTTAAACATAGGAAAGGGAAAAGAAGGCCCCTGATAATGAATATAATGGTGCAGACCAGAAGGGCAGGACACTTTACAAACACAAATAAAAAAATTTTTGTAGAGTGTGCCTTCCTTTTGACCGTTAAAGGGACATAAGGTGTCACTGAAGTTTTTTCCTGCCTTCTCCAAAGTCCCCTTTGCACAATTTTAAATTACGAACATCTATAGTGTGCCCTATGGAAAATGTATGACTGAACACTAGTCTCACACCAAAAAGCTCCAGCACAGCACTGGAGACCCAGTGGACTTTTTATGATTATAATTGATTGACAATTAATTAGGAATGACATTCAAGGAATAAGAAGATGATAATATGTAAATGTGATGAAACATCATTATGTAAACTATGAAGGAATTGAATTTATTAATACCTAATTGCTGATAAAATATTAACTGTGTTAGTGCTCTTTTTGAGGTTTTAGCTAGGTGTTGTGTATTGTATAGGATGACTATAGAATAGACGAGAGTTGTGTGAGGTTTTAAATTAATTTTTGTGTATGTGGGGTAGAGGATGTGAGGTTGGGGAGGTTTGACAGACTTATAATATGAATTGGACAGGATATTGATAAGTGTCATACAATGAATTTATCAAAAGAAATATAGTAATACTCAAATTTCTATACAAATAAATAAAAAGTTGGGTTTCTGCATATAATTTGAACTCTGCATTGAATTGTATGATGTAAGATAATTACTGTAGACTAATGAGCATTTCTGAAATTTGATGGGGAAGGCAGAATTATTTTTGTTTGTATAGGAAATTCAACATCACCTTAACTATGCTGTCAGTAGTGCATCAGGTGAATACATGAATACCTGAACCTACAAATAATGAAGCACACATTTTCAAGCTTTCCATCACTTGCCTATATGAAACCCACTCCACCACTCAGGCAACACATGTCGAGCCATCACACACCATACGCAAAACATCCAAAAGGACCACTTTAAAAGAGTAGTCTGCAGAAGGCAGATGTACTGCCCCACACCACAAGATATCACTTCAAATCCAACCACAATGCTGTATCCACGCCCATCTAACAGTACAAGGCTCATCAACACCAAAAAGGTGTGTGTTAACATCAACAAGAATATAGATACTTCTGAACATTAAGCTGATAAGCAGCTCAATTATACCATGCGGATCAGGTACAGACCACTGACGATGTATGCCACCAAATATGAAAGGTGTTAAGAGAATTTCTGAGTTAAGGCAAAAACAACCAAATAACCCAACAATTCTATCTCTTGCTCTCATTCACGCCCATTTGAATTAATTTTTCACCAAGCATGACCCTCATGCCTCTTCCCCAATGGAAGAGAGAGCCTAGAATTGTTTGGATCAAGGAGACATCATATAGTTTGAACAACTGAAAAAGAATCAGCCGGCTCTAAGGTGTGGTGGCCGGCAAATAAGAACCAGGGGTAGACGTGGGAAGCTTGAAGAGCTGACTCTTCAATGTTGTCAGGTATAGATCCCTAGACTTAGGAACTGAATCCCATTGACACAAAGAAGAGAGAACACAATCCCACACCACACCAACTTGGCAAACGCTAGATCATGGTAACCTGTGCCAGAGTACGGAAATGGACAAGAGAGAAACACTGCAAAACATGGTGTCCTCCTCCCCTAGGAAAACAGTGATGCAAGGGTTGACAGACTGTCATTATTAAACAGAGATGAATGGAGTGCGTATGACAAAATCATGGCTCACAGAAATGAATAGGCCTGCTCAGTGTGTGGAGGTGTGATTAAAAGACAGGAAACAGGATTGATTCCTTCGTGTCTCTACTTCCCCTGGGAATAGAGACCTCTCTTCAGGGAACTCAAAGTCCTGGCGCAACAGCTCCTCAAAAACTGAGTTTCTACAAAAAATCCCAGGCCAGAAGTGACCCCTGCTATAGGGAGCCAGAAATATAGTAGCAGAAGAGGTCTGCGATTCTCAGAGGAAACATCTATCTGTAAATGAGAAACAGAGACACAAGTAACTGGAACACGGTCACAGGGAAGTCTTGTCTGAATGGAAGAAAACTAAAGTAATAAACACAAGACTGATGAAATCAGAAGATAAACTGCATCAGAGCAAAACTTCTGTAAAGAGAACACCTATTTTATGTACAGGAATATGGAATTAGTTACTTTTAACCAAGACGTTTGCTCAGAAACAACAAGACAATACATAAGAGGAGGCCAGATCCTGGGCCAGAGTGAGTACAGGGATGTGTTATGTCCCTGCTTATGTGAAGTAACAGGTAGGAAGGTAAGCAAGAGTCCACCAGACTGTAGGAACGAAAAGAAGTGATGCACACACCTCAAGTAGATTACCTGTCTGCAAACGTGGGCCAGAGGTTTTACCATACCCATGGTCTCGAAACAATGTTCTGCAATTCAATAAGCACTCAAGAGGGACAGTTTTCTCTCTTGGGTGCAAGGGAGAATTAAAGGTGATGCAGGAGTATAGGTGTAGCAAGATGGGCTAGGGCATTTAAAGGGACAGAAGAGGAGGCTTAAAGAGGTGGAGCCATACTACATTTTAGACCCTTAAAAAGCTGGGAAAGGCTTGGAAGGAGAGGATCGGGTAGGTACTCCAAGTATGATTGGTCAGCACTGTACACTTATCTGGGTTAACAGTGAACCAGGAATTCAGGCCCTGGGCCCCTGCACTTTTTTCGTTGTGGCATGTTGTCCTTGTTCTTCAGCGTTGCAGCCCTGCACAGATGGTTTGTAGGGGTACTCGTAGACATTAATCACTTTTTGCAAAGCTAGTGCCCGCTTGCAATGTTTCTAGTTATATGTCGCCCTAGTATCCATGCCCCATGAGTGGACTCACAGCCCACCCCGGCTCGGCAGGGACATCACGATGAGCACGCTTTTGATGTGGGTAGGTGCAGTGGGACAGACTTCTCCCAATCTTGCTCTCCATCTACCGGAAAGCACGGTAAGATAGCACAGCTTATACAGCATGGTGATCCTATTTGGCAATCATTCTCCAGCTTCTATATGAATGTTTCAACAGGAGGAACAGCAGACACCTGTTGTGCCCTATGAGTTTGACAGTCCCAAGCGGAGCCCTTTATAACATGCCTACCAGCACGTATGAGCAGTTTCACTATATCTCACGGACAGACTTCATACCCTTCTGCTCAGATGTTACTACTCAATGGCAAATCTTTATCACTTGTGTGGCATCAGCAAGACATATGTTTTTTAGTTTACACTGCAGCCCCCAGAAACCAACACCCAGCTGTGAATTAGCACCAAGATAATACTGAACTAAAAGAGCACACATGGCACTGTCAAAATGTCAGGGACTATTTTGTTTACTGAAGAAGAGAGGTCCGTGGCAGTGAGCAAAGTCCAACAAAGAGACTGCCATCAGGCATTTGTAGGAATGTAAATTTCGCTAGCCAGGAACCTTTGTCAAGAGTAGAAGTGCACCCGCCAATGCCAGCTGATGAGTGAGAGGGTTTCAAAACAATTACTACTGAGAATAACAAACATGCTAAACTACGGATGGATGAAGAATTCCAGTTCGAACTGTGTTAGTACAGCCCTGCTAATTACAGGTTGGACCACCACATTTTAAGGTCGAGCGCACAGGCGCTTTGACCTGTTGTAAATATTGTGGGCTTTTAACCATGCCCATCTCACGCCCATCACTTTCATTTGTTTGTGGGCTTGCCTTTCAAAAATCACTTGATGTCATTGGTAAATGCTTAATGTTTGTCCCGCCTTGGGGCGCTTTGGTTACTGCCTTGGACACCGACCCTGTTACAGGGATAATTGCACGATTTCAGATATACTTCAGCGCAAGTGAACTACTATTTTCTTTTGTCTGCACTTCATGGCTGACATGACGTTCACAGCGTTCGGATCGCGAATTCGATCAGCTGTATAGTTTTTATATTATTATGTACTCTGATCTTCTTAGTACATGTTCTTTGCAGCAGGCATATTAACCCTGTGCCCTACCTTATGATGCCTCCAAGCTTCCATTAGACAAAAGTATGTTCTCTTGGCCGCCATGGCGCTCAGAGTGCAAACTCGATCAATGGTATCGTTTTCACATTATATGCACTCTGATCTGCTTAGTACACGTTATTTGCAGCAGGCATATTAACCCTGTCCACTACCTTATGATTACTCCAACCTTCCACTAGACTAAAGTACGTTCTCTCTCCAGAAAGAACATAAATCGCCAGAGTCATTGACATTTTTACATCACATGCACTTTGTGATTTGCCTAGCACTCATTCTTTGCAGCAGACACGTTAACCCTCTGTGCTACCTTATAATGAGTCCAAGCTTCCACTAGACAAAAGTATGTTCTCTCTTCAAAAAGAACATTAATCGCAAGAGTTATTTTGATATTTTTACAGTATATGCACTCTGATCTGCTCAGTACACGTTCTTTGCAGCACACTTTGATTCTGGGACTTGTTGTATTTTTATAACGTGATACAAGCTGGATAACCAGCCCTTGGAGTTCTATTCGTAGAGTTGTCCAGCTCCCTAGTTCAATGCGTGATTTGGTCATTTAGGTTATGTTTCAGCTTTGCATTCTGGGACTTGTAGTTTTATTTTTATAACGTAATACAAGCTGGGAATACAAAGCATAAACCTGGCTAGATGAACTACACACATTTGAGTCTATGAAACTTGAGCTGTGAGTGTATTTATAAAACTAACCTTGAGGAAAGCTTACAGTTGATTGTGCTGTACAATGGTCAATATTTTATAACTAATATTTCAATTCAAGACTGACTGAGGATCATTAATATTATGCAAGGTCACTCTCCTCAAGCATGTAAAAAATCATGGGCATTTTGTTCAACTCCCCAGACTGCAGTAAAGGGGCAGTTATCCAGTAAGTACGCATTTTTGGAGTACAATGAAAAATTTCCTAGCTATCGTAACAGAAAGTTTCAATTCTATTAAGGACACGGAGGTGAGGATTATGCTTTCCCTTTTTTCCTGTAATCAAACAGCAGAAGTTAGAAGCAAAAACAACATTTCCCAGAACACCCTGGAATAGGACTACAAAATGTCATCAGCCAATCCATGTCATTCTACTGCTTATATCCCGCTGCACCTCCTCAGGCACTTGCTCTTTCTTGACACGAGATTAAGATAATGGACGAATCATTCACCTTTGTTGACCTCATTACCCAAGAGAAAGAAGGCACAAAACAACATCTGACCAAGAGTCAAAACCGCATGCACCTTATCATTCGCTGCAAGGAAAGTTGTTAACATCAGTAACATGACAAAAAACATAGCATTCAATCAACATCTTATGTATCATTATGACATCTGATTACTTTACTTACTCTTAACCAGACCTCTCATGAAGGGAAAAAACACCCACTGAGCAGGAATAAGACGAGCAGTATTCGGGAGGGAATAATCCTCGCCTCTGTGTCCTTAATAGAATAGAAACTTTCCATTACGATTGCTATGAAATATTTCAATTCTATGTCAGGACCAGAGGCGAGGATTATGCTTGTTCAAAGCTTATCCACCACCAATGATGCCATGTCCAACACTGGTTTAAAGTAGAACCTCTTGAACATGATCCCTGCCTCCTGCATAACCCATCTTACTATGGTCGGCGACGAGACAGCTTTGAAAGGTTTCCTAATGGAAATGAGCAACTGGCGCTCCCCCAGGGGGCGAATGTCCTCAGTTTCAAGCTCGTATGCCTTGAGGCATGTTACCACGCACAACCTGGAAGCATTGTCAAAGGCGGGATAGGAAATAAGCCTTGTGTCCATTTTTGTCCGTCTGGATACATGAAATGTGACTCCCTGAGGTGTAAAAAGCCTACTCGAAAGGTCCAGGTCTCGAACATCCGAAACCCCTTTGCAGGAAACAAGGCACAGTGACATCGCTAATTTGGTCGATATTTCCTTCCTTGAAAGGTATTCGCTTGTTTACCAGGATTGGAAGAGACTGACATCCCATAAATTGGAGTACTTGGGTTGTGGAGGGAGAGCAAGGCGAATACCCCTTAACACTTTACACACTAAAGGATGTTCCCCTACCAGCAAACACTGGATAGGATGGTGACCCGCTGAAATAGCCGAGCAGTATGCATTAACGGTGCGATAAGCCATACCCCAACGTCGCACCCCATGGGATCTTCTTTGCATTGAAGACACCAATGTACCCATTTTGTCCATGCAGATTTGTATCTCTTAGAAGTGCAGTCTGCCCAGGCTGCGGCCAGCAGTCTTACAGCTTCCGATGAAAGGCCTGGGACTCTCCATCGATTCCTGTAATCCTCCAGGCCATGAGAGGAAGACGGCCTTGGAGAACTAACAAATGACTAACAAATGACTAACAAATGACTAACAAATGACTCTGTCCCAGAGGATCCTTTAGAACATCCGGATCTTGGGGGAGAGAGACTGGAAAATCCCAAGAAAGTTCCAAAAGAACAAGAAACCATACTCGAGATCCCCAACCCGGAGTGATCACTACCACTTGCGCCTCATGTCTGCGCACCTGCGCAGCTAGGCGCGTTATCATTGCAATGGGGGGGAAGGCATAACCCTTCTCCTTGGACCAGTCTTGGAGAAATGCATCTGTCGCCACTGCCTGTGGGTCCAGCTTCCAGCTGACATAGCGGGGAACCTGGTCATCCAGCCATGACGCAAAAAGGTCTATCATGAAAGGATCCCACATTGCATTGAGCTTCGCAAAACCCCGCGAAACAAAGCAACACAAACTTGTGTCCACCAGTCCGGTATTCGATTCAAAGACCCTGGGAGGTATTCCGCTTTGACAGATAAATTGTATGTCAGACAATATGCCCAAAGATCCTTGGCCAAATCTGCCAGGACTTTGGATCTGGGGCCCCCTAGGTGACTGATATAGTGGACCGCCGAGCGATTGTCCATCTTGCGTAAAACCAAACAATTTGCCTTGTCTTTGGTCCAGCGCATTGAAATGTGAAAGGGCCTGCCAGGAGCTCCAGAAAATGTATGTGGAGGGCTTGCGTGGCTGACGACCATCTTCCCCCGGTGCAGGAATCCCTGCAGCAAGCTCCCCAACCAGAGCCGCTGGCATCAGATTCTATGATAATGTCTGGATCGGAGCCGAAAATCACTCAGCCGTTCCAGGCCTCCATATGAGAGAGCAACCAGCTCATCTCGCTCCTTGCGTCCTCTGTCAGAGACACCAGATCAGAGTAGGAGAGGCCCCTGCACAAATGGGAGGCTTTCAGAAGCTGAGGGACCCTGTAGTGCAGGGGGCCTGGAAATATCGCTTGTATGGAGGAAGCCAGAAGCCCCACTATGCGAGCAATCTGGCACAGGGACTTGCAGACTTAGAAATAGTTTTCCTTAACTCCATGTGAATCTTCGCAACCTTGCGAGGCGGCAGGCTGAGAGTCTGGTCTACCAAGTTTATGACAAAACCCAGAAAGGTTGTCTGTCTGGAGGGAGTCAAAGACTTCTTGGCGTTGATCAGGAAACCCAAACTCTCTAGAAGAGAAATGGTGTACTGTAGCTGCTCTCGCAGCTTGTGGGGGCATTGATCCATCATCAAAAGGTCGTCTAGATAGATGATCAAACGTATTCCCCTCGCCCTCAGATGCTCCATTGCTGGCCTCAGAACCTTGGTGAAGCACCAGGGAGTCGAGGACAGGTCGAATGGCAGTTTTGTGAACTCGTAGACCTGCCCCTTCGACTGAAACGGTAGAAAACAATGATGGGGGGACCGCAGATATGCGCCCTGCAGATCCAGGCGCACCATCCAATCGTTGTCGCGCAGAGGATCACGCAATAGATGGATGCCTTCCATCTTGAAATGGCGGTAGAGCAGCCAGCCATTGAACTCTCTAAGGTTGACTACCGGACGCTGGCCCCCATCCCGCTTGTCTACTAAAAGATGTTGCTCAAGAAACCCCGAGGATGAACAGTAGTCAGAACTATAGACGCCTTTGCGGCACAACTCCCTCACCTCCTGGTCAACCAAAACTTCTTGGGAATGGATGAACACTAGGGGACTTGGGCGAGAGACTTGAACGGGGGGACTCAAAGATCTCTAGCTGAAAACCTCTGATGGTCTGGAGAACCCAAGAGTCCGAGGTAAGCGACTCCCAGTGGTGTGCGAAAAAAGCCAACCTACTCCCAACCGGTATGAAAACTGCTGACATCACACTCCCCAGCTTGGGGTCCTTGCAGTTATCCTCGGAAGGCCCCTTTGGCTCCTCTACCTCGTTGACCTTGTCTGTTGGGGAAGAACTCTCCGTAATGAGGTTGCTCTACTGCCCTGCATGGGGCTTGACCTCAGGCAGGACCCTGGATGTAAAAACAGCCGGTCGAGCAATCTCTCCCACGACCGGCTGAGACGAAAAGGTGCAGCTGAAATATCTTTTTTTTTTTTTTTTAAATCGAGGACTGCGCCCCTGAGAAGTTCCCATGTGCAACCGGCCCCGCCTCCATGGAAGCAAGGTCCCCGAGCTTCGGGTCCACCTTTATCAGGAGAGACCTGCGCCTCTCCGCTCTGATCCACAGTTGACGTTCCCCAGAAAGATTATAGCTCTCTGGGCCCACCCGGAGACCACCTCTGGGGAAAAGGCAGTATCCGTTGCCTTTGCCTGCTCCAGTATTTTCGTAAGAGGCCCAGAAATATCGAGCAGCTTGTCTTGAAAGGCCCTCCGGGACCTGTCGATCCCCTTTTTAGGATCCTTCATAAACTTTTGTAGAAAAGTGGCCATCCTGGGATCTATTTCTGGGATGGAGGAGACTTTCCATGGGAGAGATGGGCAGGGATGTGACCTTGTTAGAGGGAACCCATTCGGAGGACCGAGGGTGGACTAAGTCCTCAGGGTCTAGCATGTCTGATGACCCCGTTGCCTGATGGAGTTTCGAGACGGTTTGGGTTGGTCTCCAGGGCCTAGATGGGCCTGCCTCGTCAATGGAGTCATGTGAGTCATCCTCCTCAGGATCTGCTGACAACCATGAGAGTGGATCGCCATCTAGGGTGGAGCACTTTGCAAATGCCTGCTTCACGTTATCAAAGGCTGTCATGTCCAGCCTGCTCTCCATTTTGCGTTTAAGGGGACATTGTGCTGACTGCCCCCAGTCTGTCTGTCTGTCTCTTGGCAGGGAGAGATAGGTTAAGGGGGTTGGGCACGAATACACCAGCTGGAGTAGAAGTCTCTCCAGAGGCTCAATTGCAGCGGCCACCGCCAGATGGATGGAGCATCCACCGCCTCACAGAATTCATTATCAATAGGAAGGACAGAGATGGTCTCTTCCTCTACGTAGTCCTCGCCTTGCATACTGGAAGTGTATGGGAGGCATAATATACAGGCCAGTGGAGCCACTGAAGTTGCTGGTGAAGGCCAGAGAAATGAGACTGAGGCTAAGCTCAGGGCATTCCCCCTGGGCCGGACCAGGTCCAGCAGATTTAGACACAGCATGCAGTTGTTAGGGAATGCCCACTACAGGATTTTCCAGCTTAGAGCCTTTTGTAAGGCACTTGGGGTATCCCCCTGGGGCCACCTCCCTTTAGCTCTATAGGGAGATATGAACACCTGGGCCCGACCACCCAAGCAGTGGTGAAAACGCTCTCTCGCACTTTAATGGCCTAAGCGCAAGGAGCCTTGCGGCTCAATACTGACCCGGAACACCTGGGCGACACCCGCTGCTAGACCAACTGGGGCAAGGCAACTTGTCTGTGCCCAATACGGACCCCGAGTGGGGCGTCAGGGCTTCCAAGGTGTGCGGTGCTCCGAATCGCTTTGCGGTGGGCTAAGACTCCTGTCAAAGACAGAGCGGTGCCCTCACGATCAACCAGACGCGCGGTGCGCGTCAGAGAAACCCTCTGCAAGCGCACAGGGTTACCGTAGTGCTTGCCGAATGGGGTTGGTGACTAGCCCCCCACAGATCCCTGCGAAGGAAAAGTTGGTGCGTTGTTTTAAGGCACCACTACCTGCACGCACGACCTAAGTAACTAAATCCTAATAACTTCCAACAACGTGAAACACAAAAGGCACTTATCTTCTTCCGCAGCAGGAAAGAAAAAGGAAGTGCCTGAGGAGGTGCAATGGGATATAAGCAGTAGAATGTTGTGGATTGGCTGATAAAATTTTGTAGTCCTATCCCAGGGTGTTCTGGGAAATGTTTTTGCTTCTAACTTCTGCTGTTTGATTAAAGGAAAGAAAGGAAAGCATAATCCTCGCCTCCGGTCCTGACATAGAATTATTTATTCTTTGCCACGCGGGCAATGTCACCTGTTTCAACTGCCAAGTAAATATTTTTGGCACCTGGGAATAGTTTGTGTTTTTTAAGGGCCTTGTTTGAAATATATTCCAGTAGGCCCACTAGCCCTTTAGTTATATGCAGGGCCACTGGAATTATGTAGCAGAAAGGACCAAAAATAGGGGCAGTGTTGACCAATAAGTTGTAGCAAGACAAGTCCAGGTATGCATTTACAATGCCAATAGCTCCAACTCAAGTAATTGCGAGACCTATTGCATTGCAAATGCTTGTTAGTGAATCCTCTCATTACCACAGGGTTTTATATTTGTCACGCATACGGAGGTAATAACTGATAGAGCGTTTATTTGCTATTGCAGTCTAGCTTTATGCAGAAGAGGACTTTTGTCCTGCTTGCCCCCCCAACCCGGCTGACTGCAACAATCCTGTATGCCTTGGCTATCCCATACTCACTAATCACTGTACAGTGTCACATGGCCTTTTGGCTATCTCAGACTAGCTCACCAGAGAGTAGCACATGACCTCCAATGGAGAGTGCCCCTCCTTCATGAGCTCAGTGGGTGATGTGGTGAGCTCAAACCTTCCTAGGAATGCGCTCTGCGACATCCCAGTTCATGGAGAAGTTCATTTATTTGGTGCTGTGTATTGTGCGCAGATTCAGTGGTCTACGACCGTCTAGAGCAGTACATAGAACGAGAAGACAGAGCACTGTGCTCTTCATGTCCGCTGGGGTGGGAAGCAGCAATAACACTTGGTACAAGGGTGTGACAGCTGTCAGTTGTATAATAGGGCGATGGTAAAGTGCTAGTAAGGGACTCTGCTTGCACACACAGCTCGTGTTAGGTTACAGGGCTGGGCCAGGCCTATCTGTGCCGAGACACATGGTTTTAGGGGCCAGTGAAAAGATGAGAGAAACCCAATATTTTTGGTTCCTCAAGGGTCTGCCCTTTTGACTTTGTTTGTGTCACTCAGTCCTGATGATGGGCTTGCAGACTAGTTATCCATTTTAGACTGAAACAGTACATCCTCTCTAGCTTCCATCAGTCAACTTTGATCAACCTTGGATTGACTATGGTCAGAAAGTCTGTGATATGTTAGGTGGAAATACAGATCCCCATTGGTCATTACAAAATAATTTTACTTTTGTGATTAATGTGCTCTTTATAATATTTTATTGTGGACCCTGATTGAACATTGTTATAAACGATTATGTACAATGTATTCATATTTGTTGCTGAAATCTTATTGCTAAAAAAAGAAAACATTTCTACAATTATTTTTTGGTATGCCTTATTGTTAGTATATCTTGTACTTAATTGACTGTAAGTTGGGTTTTTATACCAACTCAACTCTGAGTATATGTAACTCCTTCAGGAGCCTAGTGTTCCACGATTACGTTTATACCCAGTCTCCTGGGGGAATATTGGGCAGCACTAGCGTGTTTTGTGCTATGGACATGGGTGTAGAGGCAAACATGCCTTTAGGGGGCTCACTGAAAGTGGGCCACAAATAAAGTGCACTTTCAGTGCACCTACCAAAAGGCAGCTCTTTGGAGGAGAAAAATAGAGTTCAATGGACCCTCCCAGACATCCCCTTACAGGTGGGTGCAGTCACTCACTGTACCCGCCTGCAAGGAGATCGCTAATCCCTTTTGAAAGTGCAGGCAACTGCCACCTGCACAGTGAAACACAGAGCAGCTTTGAAGCAGCCGCTACGTATTTCAGTTGAATGTGCTTCCCCCCTGGGGAGGGCAGCGCAAGTTTGAAGCTGCCCGGAAAGCAATGCATTCACCATAATAGGGCTCACTTTCCCTCTTTGCGCCCGGCGCAACTGTCTTAATGTGCATCATGGCACAAACTGGGAGAGTGCGCCCGTATCACAATATGGGCCCTGATAGCCACAGAATTGGAGGTGGAGGGGGCAGTGGCTAGGGTAATGGAGGTACCCAGGCATGCAAATAAGATTTTGAAATTGACTGTATTCAGCAAATAAGTATTTTTAAGTCTTGCTACAGTCAGCTTTATTTTTTAGGGTCGAGTCTGCGTTGCATGCGCTCGCGCATGCGTATCGCAGCGAGCCGCTTTAGTTATTAGAAAAGGGCTCGGAGCCCTGTCAATGTCATCTCAGTGTGTTTCATTGGTTCGTGGGCTTGCCTAGTAAAATCTGCTTTCTTTCATTAGTGGAAGGCATGCACACGTCATGCCTTTTCTGGTGGTTAGCCCTCCTCGAGCGCAGCGACCAAGTACAGAAAACATGCGAGGCTCTATGATTTCTGTCGGATCGTGGACTACTTTTTCTCTATTTTCCTAGCGCGATTTCGCTTGGCAGAAGTCGAGCGCTTTACACAGTTAATTTCACTTTTTCGGTTACGTACATAAAAGCACTTTTGCCGATAGATGAAAAGTCGGGTTAGGAGTTTACAACGCGATCAGCTCTAACATGAGCAAACACGAGACCCGTTGCATTGCAAATGCTTGTCTTATATTGTGGTTGCTGCCTAATTCTGCTACCAAGAACAGTCTGAGTAACGGTTTAATACAATCTGAGATTACACACAACTCAAGAAGGGGCTGTTCCCCACAACAGGCTCAAAGACTGCATGCGCTAAAGTGAGATACCAAGGGGCACTGCCCTCCGAGACAGCCTACAAAACGGCACAATACAGAATTAGAACACACCTCAAGATAATACTGCTGCTCATGTGGACTGCTCCCCAGGACAGGATGAGAGCAACTTTGACGCAGTTTGTGATTAAACTCAAGGAGAGACTGCTTCCCAGAGCTCAGATAGTGCACAGGGTAGGGTGATATTACTGGTCCAAGATGCTCCTCTGCAGTCCAGTTTAAGAAAGACCACAACATAGCATGAGATCATATCTGAAGAAGAGCGAAGAGGCTCACAGACTGCACAATGTAGAGGGACATCATTTCACAACAAATGGAGAGACCGCCACCCAAGACACACTCTAGAGACAGCACAATATAAACCGAGATAACAACAAAAGGAGGGACTGCTAACAATAACAGGTTCAGGGACCATATGAAACAGGGACCCCAATTAAAAAACAGACTGCTCCCTACAACAAGTGCAGGGATTGCACAGCACAGAGATCACAACAGACACTACTTCCTGGGGCAGTCAAAGAGACATGCACAATGGAGAATGCAATCAGAGACGCTGCTTCCCAGGACTCCCCCTAACTAAAGGATGTGCAATACAGATCAGAACAAGCCTTCGGCCTCCCTTGGCTTTCTGTGTTCTAGGCTGTTTTAAAGGGGACCATTAAATGGAGTCTTTCTCAACGCCTCATCAATAACAATCTTCATTCACTGGCATTCTAGAATTTATGTTTGATTATGTGTGCTGGGGTTTTAAGGTCAATTGAGACATAATTCACCGGATGGTCACATTTAAAACTTTTTCTAGACCCTAACATTACACGTCTCGTATAGATTCTTCCATTTATCTCCCAAGATACAGAAACAACTGCTTTGTGTACTTGTGATAAAGTGTAGCATCTAAGGCAGTAAAATGTCACACAAGCACACCGAAAGCACGGAAATGTCACAAATAATGAGAAAATAAATCTGGCAGCTAGGTTATTAGTTCATAAGTGAAGGTAATTCCGAAGTATTTCTACTTTTCTTTTTCTCCAAGTGCCAATCAGCAATCTCTGTCTGGTGACCCATTAGTTAGAGGAGCTGGGTGAGGAACCTCGTATCTGTGTTTACATGCCTGACCACTCACTGTCAGACACCCTGGTCCTTCGGCCTCCCATTCCTAGTGTTACTCTGAACGCGCTGGCCCCTCATCTCTCCTATTTTCTTTTGTCTCCTTCACACTGTGGCAGTGCCATTCCTGGCAAGGGACGGCAGGCCCGCCCCAGAAGGCCCAATATCACTGGTCATTTATAGAGTACACACTATTGGTCAGTCCTATCCTGGCTCACGCCCCGTTCCGACGAGAGTGACAAGGTGTTAGAGAGAGGAATCCAGAAGCAAACTTTGCGGGTGACAGGTGGTGTACACAGAATCGGAACAGAAACCACGGCCACTTAAAGAGCTGATCTCCTAGAAAACTGTCCGGCCTCCGACAGTACAACACTAGCTTACAAGAGGAGGCCATTCCTAGACACCGTTGAGCCCTTCAGTGGAGACTTCAGCAGCACAAACTTCGCATGCACGCGCATGTTGGTGCCTTCTGTGCAAATGTGGCAAGAAGCTAAATGTGAAGGTATTAACTAGGGCACACCCCAGAGGCTGTTCAGTCCTATAAACCAGACCTTAACAGATGCTTGAATCCATGTACACGGAATATATAGTAGGCTCTGCCAAGTTTGAGGACAGTATCATTTTTTTTTTCTGTTTACACATGAATCTTGTAATGTTTGATGACTCTGTTGTAGTTTATCTGTGGGCCGAGGGCCAGGTGTGCTTTCTCACTGCAATAATACACAACTGCTTGTTTTATTTGAGCTATTAAATTAGACTATACAAACTTACCGCCAGCGTCAGGCTGAATAATATAATAATAGTGGAGGTTTTTGTGCTGGCGGGTGTCCATGTAAAGCCGCGTGGACCTTTCAAAGGTACCATCTGCTGTGGAAGTCTGCCATTTCCCACTAAGCAATTCTCAGAGATATATAGATATTCTCTTTTAGTGCAAATAGGATCAGGGATCCCGATTTGAGGCCCAACTGCAGGACACAGGATTGGAAATTATGACATTCACTGAAGATTTTTCTGATGGATCTGATGCATTGCAGATGAAGACAGGCATCCTGAAGAGCGAGGATTTAAAAGATTTCGCCTCAGAGGCCCTTGGAACTTAGGGCCAGATGTAGGTAGGTAGAAATTTGCGACTTGCAATTTGCGAGTCATAGCGACTCGCAAATTGCAACTCGCAAAACAAAATGCAGAAAGGTGTCTCAGACACCTTCTGCGACTCGCTATGGGGTCGCAAAGACCCACCTCATGAATATTAATGAGGTGGGTTGCAGTTTGCGACCCCATAGCGAGTCCATGCACTCACAGGGATGGTGGCCTGCTGGAGACAGCAGACCACCATGTCTGTGACTGCTGTTTTAATAAAGCAGTTTTTTTTTTCTTTTTGCAGCCCGTTTTCCTTAAAGGAAAACGAGCTGCAAAAAGAAAAACTTCCGAAACCATTTGGTTTCGGTTTTTTCAGAGCAGGCAAAATATTTTTTTAGGCATTCACAAAGGGGTCTCATGGGGATCCCTTCCCTTTTGCGAATGAGTTACCATCCACTTCAAGTGGATGGTAACTGCGAGTTGGTTTGCGACCGCATTCGCGGTCACAAAGCAACTCAGCACGGCGATGCGGTCGCAAATAGGATGGGAACACCCCTTCCTATTTGCGAGTCGCAGCCTCAAATTGCGAGTCAGTACCGACTCGCAATTTGCGGTTGTGCTTCGCGTTTGGGCTTTTGCACGTCGCAAACTGCTTTTTCGCAGTTTGCGGCGTGCAAAAGGCTACCTACATCTGGCCCTTATTCTCTCAGACAGTCCATCTTGAAATAAGATGGCTAAACTCAGCTGTGGACATTCTTTACATTCAGTGCTGGATAATAGCCTCTTGTAAGCGTTTCACCTAGAAACAGAGTAAAATAGATACCCCCTCCCCTCTTCTACCAATAGAGCATGAATCACTGCTTTCTTCTGTATGACAGCCTTCTCACCGCCTTTTAAAGCGTGGGCCTTATCCATGTTCTGGGAAGAGGCATACTTTGAGGCACCGAGAGACAGTCTAGAATACAGCCTACTCAAACCACCTCCAACACCCAATGGTTTGAGACTTCTGCCATCCAGTAAGCTACAAAGCCTTGGGTGTACCCGCGAACTACCTCTCCAACCTCCAGCACTCTGCATTGGGCAGGAATGCTGCAGTTTATTATGAATATAACAGCATTGGGCGGTACTATTCTTCGCCAATTTCCTGGGTTAAAACGGCTTTCTCCTGTATGACTTGGAATATTCGCAGAAATTCTTGCTTGATTCCAAAGCACCAGAGTAGGAAGAACCAGAAGGCTCTTTTTTATAAGGTAAAAGTATGCTTTGTCTTTCAATACTTTCGTGGCCATTTGTTCTAACTGGCCTCCTAAATGTTTAATGACTAATAAGGGAATCTTTAGAAAATCTGACTTCCCTGCAGAATCTGCTTGTCAGTAGCTAATCCACATGTGCCTTCAGGATAGCAAAGAAGCTCCAGAGGTCACAGCAGACGCCTTGATCCCATCACAAGCAATAGCTTATAGAAAACGAACTTGCTACTCCGTTTGTACTAGAAGATCTTATCCTTCGTACAATGCTCCTGCCAGGAACTTCACGTGCTTCACCAAAGATTTGCAGGGTATGCTGCATACACCCCTGCTCCTAATGCTAAACTGTTCCCAGCATCTTTTTTTTTCCCCTCACAATACTGTGTTTGTCTTCATGATCCACGGCATACATTCTTCTGGGTTTACCAGTGTACATCCCATCAGGGTGGCAAGAAGAACCAGTCCTTCCAGTGAAGAACCAGATTCCAAGTCCCTTTCTTCTTTCGAGTACTGGCGTCTACATGCCTTTGTTTAACTCTTTCAGCTGCTATTATTGCCTTCACATCCGCACATTTTACCGTCTTTTGTACTTCAGCCACAGATATATGTTCAGGTTTATCAGGATTTGTAGGAACTGGAGAGACAGTATGCCTTGATTTACTCCTACTGGTTCTTCTATCTTCATCATTAGAACAATCTACAGTAGCCATGTGTCTGTACTTCAACGCTCTTTAACCTTCGATTGCCATTTTAACATTGATTAGGCAAGGCACTGCAAATAGCAGCTTTGGAGGTAACCAATGAAACCTGTAACCTGTGCTATCCCTTGTGATCAATTAAATTCCTCAAAAAATGAACATATATCTTTTGACAGGTAGAATAGGGCGCATGAAGCAGAGAGCCAGTGAGCAAATCGGCAGAGAGGACATTGTAGAGGCAAATGGAACAGGGAGCAGAGGGGCTGTGTGTGAGCAGAAGTAGCGAGAAGCATAGAGGTGCGTTTTTAAAGAGGTTAAGGGGCAGAGAAGTAGTGTGTGAGTAGATGGGACATGGAACACAGAGAGGGCAGTATTTGTGCAGAGAGGGCAGGAGAAAAGATTTGGCAATGAGAATAAATTCAGTGTGCAATCTTAAAATGGATTGAATTGCATCGATTTCACAAGTGGATAGACCTGCTGCAGCCCATTACTACCTGCAGTTCTATACAACTTACATTTTAAATTGGCTCATATGACCTGCGTCCCACCAATGAGTTTGCATACCGGGCTCGTCCATGCATTGAGCACTAGAACAGTACTGCGCTCATTCCCCACTAGTACCTAGAGAAAATTCCCATATATTTCAATTTCTACTTATAGCATCCGACTTCCAGATCCCTCAATAGTGCTTCATCTTTCAACGCGCTAGGCAGCAGAGCTATAAGTGTGTTGGGTCCTGCCAGGTCTAATTAAAAAACCTACTTTGAAACTAGTCAGAACCTCTCAGTATATTCATGTACTTTACTGGCAAAAAGACTGATTAATTTCTCAACAATGACTGTAAAAAACCCTTGAGGGCTTCCAAGTCACCAATCACAGTTTATATTTCACGTTTTGATTTCCCTAAGACTATTTTCTTTTTTTCAAGTTGTATTTCTGTATTTTCCTTCATGCAACAGATGACTCTTGCTAGGGCTCAAGTTGAAAGTACAGGTGGGTGGACTGCATCTACCTACTCTTTTCACAGGGTGGACACTGTCTACCCTGTCAAGTAGTTGGGCCGAGATAAATATGCTAAACTTGACCCAAAGTAGTTTTCAGGCAAAGGGTCACATTCAGCAGCACCTGCATGTTATCCGCTTTTGTTCTGAGTAGCAACATGCAGGTGGGGAGGGGCTTATCAGATTCCCGCTGGGCTCATAACAAAGGCTGAAATTAAGGGGCCATCAGATCTTCTTTTCTTGGAGTATCCTGGATGGAAACAATTGAGAGCTTCAAACCTAAATATAATGGGGGGGAAACAAACATACACAGCCTACCACTTAAGCGAGGCAGGCTTTTGACATTGTTCAGTCCCTGTATATAAGAGATACGCGTGCACTGTAAGAATGTCAGATGTGTTGGTCTGTCCCACTATTGACACAAATAATTTAAATGCCACTATTTTGTTTTTATTTCTTTTATAGCGCTACTCATCCCCATGCAGGGTGTCAGAGCACTTTACATAACACGAACACATTAAACACTGACAATAAATCATGTGTGTGTAAATCAATGTGTAGGATGTGTTGAATCAGACATTGAGGGTTACAAGGTGCAGGAATAATATGTCCTTTATAGCTCACTGTGTTATATTAGAAGGATTACAATTTTTGAAACTGCAAGTAACAATAGGATCCCTGTGTTAAAAGCAGTAACCCACTTACTCATTGATGTAAAATGAAAATATGTTATCTCTGTGTTACATAATGTGCTCTGCAGGACACAAATTAACCCTCTATTCTACTCTGGCTCAAAATTGGGACTACACAAAACACATATCTCTCCAGCAAACACGTTAACCTCCATAATTATCTTACCATGATCATCATACCCTGAAATTTAGGTGGCAGAGAAAGATCTTTTAAAATGCAGACTTTGCAACCAATTAAGAACGGATGTACTGCCACCTTACTCCTTGTTGCCAATTTCTTTGCAGCAGGGTTTTAAACAAGCATTGGCAATGCCAATAGGTCTCGCCTTTGCGAAAGCGATAGGCGTTGTCAATTTCTTTTTTAGCAATGTTGTATAGTATGGTATGGCCTGTCATTGGATAGTATGGCATGGAATAGCTTTTCACTGTATTCTATGGTACGGTATGGTATAATACAGTATGGGGTAGCCTGTTATTGTATAGTACAGTATGGCCTATCATTGTATAATATGGCATTGTATGGTATCCTTGTCATTATATAGTATGGTAAGCTTTTTGGTGGACTGGCTTGTCATTGTATGGTATGGTGTGGCATGAAATGAGCTGTCATGGTATGGGCTGTCATTGAGTGGTATAGTACGATATGGTATGGCATATCATGGTACGGGTAATGTTTGGCATGGCCTTCCACATACATAACTTTTAGTTTACCACTTTTGTTGCAATACGCATTTTTCTTCCTGATTTAGACATAATAACTCAACCCATCCTCCCACCACCAGTGTGCAGCTGCCCGAGCCTTTCACCTGGACAGTCGGCTGTGGCTCAGCTTTTGCTTATGTGACAAGAAAGGGAACAGGGAGAGCAGGCTTTACCTAGGGGGTGGAGTGTGATGAACAGCAAAGGTGGAGGACCTACACAAACCAACATCACAGACGACACATAAAAAGTACCTGTCTCGATGGATGAGAATGGTACCTTAAAATTCTGAGCATATTGCCGCGAACAAGGCTTTCTAGCCATTCATGTCCTATCAGCCAATAACACTTGCTACATAGTGACTTGCAGTTTGACACGTGGGGACAGCAACATTACAGATCCCAGAATGCAAATTGCTTAAAAAGTCAGACTGACTGAATGTGAGTGGATATGCAATGAGAGTGACTTGGGAACTGTACTGCTGTATGGCACACTTAGGATGTTGACGGTGACGACAGATTCTCTGTACTCAATGGTGCTCCTTTTTCCGACCTCAGAAGGATTAAGGACTAAACAGTGCAGCTACAATTGGAGTCATTGGTCACAGGCTCGTCTAGTGATACATTAACACAAATGGCCAACATAAACCAAAAGACAGTGTGAAAGCATTGGGAACATTAGCAACCCGTCAAACCATTCCACTCATTAAAATAAACAGAAATAGGAAGGAGTGAATGCTTGTTTATACATTAAACTCACCCTTTTAATGGTGTTTAAAATATTTGTTAAAGTTAGCATTGACAAGTGTAACCATTCATTAACACTGCCTCACTAAAAGTGATCTGAGAAACACAGAAAGATGACTCAAAACGTCAGAGGCTCGGAAAGGCTTGCGAACCTGAGTCCATTTATTAGACATATCCCAGTTTCTAATTTTAGCAACATAGCCCAGCAGATTAATGCAGTTCATAACTGTATCTTTGCATGAGGTAAACTCCCCTTTAGTTAGAAAAAAAGATTACATCAAACCTATCAAGTTTGAGGCTATTTGGCTGCATTACCTGTAAAATATGCAAGGGAGATAGGATGTGTGTTAGGGTACAGGACGGTGTGTGAAGTATACAGAGGGTTAGTCATATGCAGGTATGTAAAGACATTTGTGCGATGGGAGACATAATGAGAGATTGTGTGTTGTGCACAGGAACATGCTGAACATTTGGATTGCTGTGTTTAACAAGAAGAAGCAGCCATCAGACGGGAGGAGGGCCATCACATGCTATAACAGGAGGAAGAGTGATATAGTGTGATGGCCAGCAAAAATGTTCTCTTAGTGAAATCGCTTGGAAAGGAACTAAGCACACAGAGTGAGGGACATTTAGAAAAATGTACCACTAAAAAGGAACCATTTAAGACAAGCACAACAAAGCATGAATGGCAAGAGTGGGCGTGGTTAAAAGCCCACAGGCTGAATACATGTCTTGCAGACATCGCTGCCTACGTTCGACCTAGATAGGTATTATAGAGGTCCAGTTTTGTGTCCGTTTTTTGGCACAACCCTGACACAAAATCTAATTTGTTAAATATTGTAATACGCTCAAATGTACCCATGATAGACCTGGTAAACATGTGTGTGAGGTCTAAGATCTGATGTCACTTTTTGTGATATCACTTCCTGTGAGCTCATAGGTTGTGATTTCACGTACGATGTCATGCACCATAATGTCACTTGCATACTGCCTAACTTGGTTAGTCCCCCCACTTTTTTTTTTTTTAGGACTTGGGCCCTGATTCTCACATAGTGCACATTGTGAACTGAGTAACCTCCAGATGTCTGAGTGAGTTCGGGTTTGTGTGGGTTTTTATGATTTACTGGTGGTGAGAGCTCTGTAAATGAAGCAAAAGGCAGTTCTCACAGTCCCTGTCAGTGGGTCACAAATGTTAATTACTACTTGCATACCCAAATCCTGGCCTCTCAGCAAAGCGATGGAGGCATACCTGACAATTGTAATTATGCTTCTTTGGCCACAGGCCTTCTATAAGCCCACCCCCAACTTTTCCATCCCACTTAGCATCCCAATTTTTCACCCCCGACCAGACATTTACTTTCTCCAGTGCGACATGATCTGCTTCGTTTAACTGTCCATATCCACCGCCTTATTATTGTAATAGTCTCTTGTGGTAATTCCCGTATACACACATTGACATACACGCCCGAGTTCTAATAATATTTATGTCACCCTTGTACACTGTGCGTTGATAAAGCGCTCTGATGACTCCGGTCAGGTCGGCACTATATAAAATTGCGAAAATAAAATAATAAACTTAAAGCATTGTTAAAACGCGTTTAAACCAGATCACTCAAAAGGGCGCAGGCGTAGCGCCGAGTCCTCTGTACTAGGAACTGACACCGAAAACGCGATTACTATATGCGACAAAATAATGAATAGAGCCACGGGTACCCGCTTACGGGTGGGACTCAGGTACGCACTACTCACCCTGCTGCTGCTCAGTGCTGGCAACGGGTTTGGCACACCCCGGTTCTGGTCCACCATATATCCCCGGGGCGTCTTCGGCAAAAGGTCTGCCATCCGCCGGCTCCACGTTACCCGCACCAACCGAGAGATCATGTGTAATGTCCAAGCACAGCCTCGGAAAACGGCCTGCTCCCTACACTAGTTGTTTGTGCGTAGGACGGGATAGAGGAAGCCCGGGAGGAGGAGGAAGAGGAAGGTGACGCCCCACAAGCCCCTCCCAAAACACCCCCGACCCGGGGAGTGGGTGTTGTGACTTAAGGCTGCTGCCTGCGGCGAGTTATGTGGGGCGTGCTCTTCACAGTATTTTCACATCGCTTTCTTATGTTTATAAAACGTTTAGCCTGCTTAGGTTACGGAAAGCCTAGCACGTGGCCACCTTCCATTGACCAATCGAAGTCACTTGGGCTCCCTTCGCAGAGAAAAGCCGCCCTCCTATAGAGCCGCTCAGCTTGGGTGCTACTTTCAATTAAACATTAATTTAGGAATAGAGATATTGTGTAGGAAGCTGTGCATTCTTAAAGTTATTTATATTTTTTAATCAGATAGTTATCAAGAATGACATGAAATCAAAGGCATTTTTGTGATACATTTCAAAGCATAGTATTCATAGCTGCCAAGGTTTCGTATTGCTGCTATTTGTGACATTTTCCAAATTTCGGTGTAATTATAAGTGGCATTTCAACGACTATGAGTGACTATTTCTTGCAAGCAATATAGCGATGAAGACGTAATAATAGCGAGAATCTTATACTTCCCTTTGTACACCAGCGCTACCTTCTGGCCTTTGATACATACTACTCGGTGCTCACCTAGCAAAGTGAAAAACTGGAGCAAGAAGGTTTTACCGCATTTAAGGACTTGCGTGACAATCTCAGGCATTGCGGTAATGCACGTAAATGACCGGAAATGCTGTTCTAAGCTAGATGCGTCACACTTGGCAGGGCTGACTATTGTGCATAATGTTTGTGATTAGGTCATCCCCTTCTGGGACATTTTTAGGACTCGCCTACTGTAAGCTAAAGTCTCTTGTGACTCGGTTGCTTCTTATACGGATTGCATTTTTATGCCTTGACAATGAGCACTTGCACTGTCTCTTGTGAGACGTACTGATTTCTAACAGTGGACTTAGGTGTGGCCCATTGGTTGGCTCATTGTCACTCTTATTTGCTTGTTTCTTATTAGTCCACTGTTGTAGAATTCCTTCTGCTTTGTGTAGAGCATAGACATAATACTTGTGTCCTTCTAGCGCTCATTTATTTAGGTGCTACTTCTTTCTATTTAAGCACTCTAGGGGAGTGCATGTTTTTCAGCTGTCTTCCTCGTTTACTACTCCCCCTCCGTGTTCCTCTTGCACTCCATCCTGTGATTGTCCATGAAGCTTTCCTTCCCTTGCAGCCCCCTCTTTTCTTTATCCATGTTTCTTGCCCTCACCAGCCCTCCTTCTGTTTTCCGTGTTGCATGCTCCCACCTTCACCAACCCTCCCTCCTCCTGTTGTCCATGTTGCTTTCCATCACTTGTCCTCTCTCCTTCTGTTGTCGGTGTTGTGTACTCCGCCTGCTCCGACCCTCCCTCCTTCCATTGTTGGATTTTCTTGCCCCACCGCCCTCCTTGTGGTTTCTGTATTCCTTGCCCCCACCCTCCCTCCTTGTGTTGTCCATGTTGCTTGCCCCCCCCTCCTTCAGGTGTCCGTGTTGCTTGCCCCGCGCCCTCCTTCCATTGTTTATGTTGTATGCGCTCACCTTCCCTCTCTTCTTCAATTGTCCACGTTCCCTATGCCCATCCGCCCTCCTTCTTTCCATTGTCCTTGATGTCTGCACTCACCTGCCCTCCCTCTGTTGGCTGTGTTGCCAGTGCCCACCTTACCTCCCTCTCTCTGTTCTCCATTTTGCCTACCCCCTATCTCTGTTGTCTGCTACCCCTCCCTCCACTGTCTGTTGTCCCTCCCTCTATTGTCCGTGTTGCCTCTACACCCATCAAAACAAACAAAAAAAGCAATATGATGTTGATAAAGATGTCCTCGTCATAGCACTTTTTGCCCCACTCCCTCTGTGTTGACCACGCCACCCGCTCTCCCTCTTGACCCCCAAACTTCTCTCTGTGTTGCCTCCCACACAGCAATAAAAAATGCACTGTGACGTGACCAGGACCAGCCATGTTGTTTTCCACACCCTCCATTGTCCATATTGCCTCCAACCCTGCCGTATCTCCCTCCCACCAGCAATAAAAAAAAGTGCTATGGCCAGGGCTGCCCACTTCATAACTTTCAACAATGCTGCACAGCAGCTGCACTGATGTAAAACATGGGTACAAAATAATGACAAAGGCAACACCCCCGCATAGGAGAGACTTGTTTGATTTGTCAATCCTTGTGATTTTGGTTTTTGTCCCTTTCCTAGAGCATAGCCTCCTTGCAGGGGCGGACTGGCAAAGCAGGCAGTTGGGCATTGGGCAATGGGCTGGTGTCTCTGTGCCTTCTGTGGGCCATTTGTTTAAGTCAAGCATAGCAGTGTAGAATCGCTGCTTTTCGACCTGTTGTAATCTATTCTGCGGGCTTTAACCACGCCTATCTCATTTGTCCCAGGACCTGCCTTTCAAAAATCCCTTGATATCATTGCTAAATGCTTTACATTTGTCCCGCCTAAAGGCTCTTTTCTTATGTCTTGCCTTGACCTTGTTACATGGATCATTGCACGATTGCCAATATATTTTAGCGAGGGCAAACAGTTTTTTCCTTTTGTCTCTCCCCTTCACGCTCCATGACGGCCATGGCGTTTTTAAGTTTCATAGAGCTCAAACAGCACAAACTCGATCAGCGGTATTGGAGCACTCATCACATTGTTCACACTGTTACCTAATTTGAGTCATTTCATTTAAATTTTGCTTTAGTCTCTCCCCTTTGTGCTCCATGGCTTATAAAATTCTCTTGTAATTGGTAAATGCTTTACATAAAAAACACAGAAATCATCAAAGCGGTCTCCAAGCACAGCGGGAGAGCCGGTACTACAATATTCACTGCACTCAGGAAACCTGCCCCATAATGCTTTGCGGGGCATTCCTTTTACAAAACATTTTTGCTCATAACTCAGCCTGTGGTGGTACTAGGACAATAGGACCTCCATCAAAACGTTCAACATGAGGTGCTCTTTCTAACTATTCATCTCTGGAGCCCCACACTGGGTTAGTGCGGAGCCCAAAATAATAACCTCTCCCAGCAGTCAGTGTCTTTTTACGCTCTCTTGTGGCTGGAACTTTTGATTTTCAGCTGGGAATAGTTTGTGTTTAAGGGCTTTGTTTATTATATCATTGCAATAGGCCGGCTAGCCCTGATAATGTTTAATGCACAATGCCCTTTTGGGGCTAAATATATAGTTACACTGCATTACTTTCTGCCATTCTGTTTTCATGTGGTTATACCTCTAGGGGCTATCTATATGGCTACATAACCATGTTTCTTACAAATGCTATTTTTAGTGTGGTGTCTTTTAGGGTCTGTTCTGAGCATTACAGTCAACATACTACAATATTCACAGCACTCGGAAACTCGCCTCATAATCCTCTGCAGGGCATTCCTTTTACAAAACATTTTCACTCATAACCCAGCCTGCGGTGGTCCTAGGACAATGGAACCACCTTCAAATCATTCACCACAACATGGTCTTACTGACTAGATCATCTCTGGGTCCCCACACTAGGTTAGTGGGGACCCCAAAATAATAACCCCTCACACTATTCAGTGTCTTTTTAACCTCTCTTACGACTGGGACTTTTGTTTTACAGCTGGGAGTAGTTTGTGTTTTAAGTTTGCTTGTCATTATATTCCAATAGGCCTGCTAGCCCTAAAAATGTGAAATGCACTACGTCCTCTAGGGGCTAACTATATGGTTATACTGCATTACATTGCCATTCTGTTTTCATGTTGTTATGCGCTCTAGGGGCTCTCTATATGGTTACATAACCATGTTACTTACAAATGCTATTTTTATTGTGGTTTCCTCTAGGGGGTGCCCTAAGCATTACAGTAAACATACAATATTCACAGCACTCGGAAACTCGCCCCAGAATGCTTTGCAGATCATTCCTTTTACAAAAACACTTTTGCTCATAACTCAGCCTGTGGCGGTCCTAGGACAATGCAACCACATTCAAAACGTTCACTACAACCTGCTCTTTCTGTCTAGATCACCTATGGGTCCCCACACTAAGTGAGTGGGGGCCCCAAAATAATAACCCCTCCCACCATTCTCTGAATTGGCCATCCTATGGCTCAAACATCTGTTTCACAGCTGCAAGTAGTTTGTGTTTTAAGGGCCTTGTTTGAAATAATATTCCAATAGGCCTCCTAGTCCTTTAGTTATATGCAAGGCCACTGGAATTATGCAGCAAAGAGGACCTAATTATGTGGCAATAAAAGTCCAGTCATGCATTTACAATGTCAATAGCTTAAACTCAAGCAAATGCAAGACCTATTACATTGCAAATGCTAGTTTTTTCCCAGCCCACAGAGGGCACTGGACAGGTGTGATGCTATTAATGGAGTTTGACCAATGACTTTGTGTTTCACCACTGCGCATATTAGTTGCTCAATGTTCACCAGTAGCACATTATATGTTTTGTTCAGCCTAGCCGCCTATTGGCTTTGAAATGGCATTAGCCATTACTTTCGGTATTCAATTTAGGTGCCTATTGGCTTTGACATTGCATTAGCCATTACATTCTGTATTCTGCCTATTGGCTTTGACATGCTGTATTCAGTTTAGCTGCCTATTGGCTTTGACATGATATTAGACATCACATTTTGTATTCAGTTTAGCTGCCTATTGGCTTTGACATGATATTAGACATTACATTTTGTATTCAGCTCAGCTGCCTATTTGCTTTGACATGATATTAGACATTGCATTTTGTATTCAGCTCAGCTGCCTATTGGCTTTGACATAACATTAGACATTACATTTGATATTTAGGTTTGCTGCCTATTGCCTTCAACGTGGAGTTAGACATTGCAGTTGAGAATTCAAGCTGTATTTTTCCAAGCTATGTTTTTCCACAAGAGGAACCAAGATGTTTTCTTCACACCAGACTAGACCTGATAAGAGAGAGTACATTTGGTGTTTTCCTTTCTGCTCAGGCTTGGGAAGAGGAGAAGTCTAGGAGATCTGGCCAGTCTCCAAAGGCTTGCGTAGTTTTCCCGAGTCTGAGAGGAGGGGGCACGCTTTTGTAAGGATGGCTCGGGCTTCAGAGAATTAGATTCGAATCTGCTTGACTTCGGGCTGGAACTTGGTGCCAGTTGCCAGTCTCCCGTGTGGGTAGATAATCTCTTTCTCGCAGTTGACCGGAGTCATCAACTTGCAGACCCCAGAAAGATGAAGCTGTAAATAGTTTCTCACACGGTGAAGTATTTGTTTTGCTTTGCATTCAATATCTTATCAATATCTTATATATATATAACCTGCTGTGTACATTGCAACTGAGAAGTACTGTGATATGTTTTGTTTTCATTGAACGTGTGCTGAAAATCTATTAATTCGTCTCTCACGAACTTGTGGGTGGGGAGGAATTAACAACAATAAAGGTCTTCTTTGAACTCAGAAGTGCATTCTTGATATGTTCTGTAAGCTCTGATACGAGATAAGAAGGAAAGCAGAACATTTTGGTACCAGAAGTGGGGTAGAGTCGAATTATAGATTTCTACGTGCACAATTTAAAAGTGTAATTGTTTTTTGTTGTTTGGAGAATTACAGAAGCACGGCAGACCATGTTTGAAAATGCATGTGTAGTTAAACTGCCTGATGGTGCTGTGAGAAACATGTTTTGTTGTGATAAAGCATATTTAGAAAATGTGCCTTTTGAGAGCAGTGATGTTCCTTTTGTTTTTGACAGAAGGGTTTGGGAACTTTTATCTGCTTACAGAGAAATGCAGGAGAAATGTAGGCAGTTGGAACATGAAAATGAGAATTTACGTGAGCAAATTAGCCAGAATACATTAATGCAAGATAATGCTGAAAGTTATAAAACTGCTGTTTTAGAAGAATCTGTCTTTTCCCATTCCAGTAATGAGGGGGTTAAGACAGCTTCGAGCTACTCTGAGCCTCTGTGTGAGCCAGGTTTTTTGGCAGTCGAAGTGCATTCCTTAACTGATAACACGGAGAGAGCTCAGAATGTGATTTACGAGTTACCGTTGCAAAATGAAGTAAAACAAAAGATTTTAGAGTTTCTTAATGTTTGCACTAAGCAAGAGACACTGAGTTTCATTAGCTTGTTTGATTTATGGAAACAGAATAGCCCTCATCTGAGTGAAATCCTAACACTTTGGTATATGGTCACTGGGAAAAATTATAGGCAGCTGCGCGCTTGTGATTTGGCAAATGAAAAAATGCAGACTTTAGATTTCTGCGCAGTGCAAGAGGGAAATACTGATGTACATGTAAATCAGGAACAGGGGAAGAAAAGAGTGCCCCTAGCTAGGATCATACACTGGATCTGGTACCTGCAAGACAGGGCTAGAGTACCACAGGTAAAAGAGTCACTAGTGAAATTGAGTGCACCATATGAATTTGTGTCCACTGAGGATAAAAAGCATGTTTGTTTGACTAATGATTTATTGACTGAAATGTTATTTTCTGGCACAGGAAAAGGAACAGCATTGTACAATGTGTGTCAGACTTTAAAGCAAGAGCTACGTGAGATGTGCCATTTTTACACTGATTCTTGGTTCATTGCCAATGGTTTAGCCGTTTGGTTTTCCACATGGCTTGTACCTAACTGGTTCAATTCCCTTGCAGATGTTAAAGAGAAAAATTCAGAGAGAGAAGTGTACACCCAGAATTCTGACTTAGTGGGGATGGCTAAGTGGGTGCACCAGAAATGTGAACAGCTGAGAGAAAAATACACGTACAGGTGGGCAGAGATGAGAGAGATGCACATTCCCATAGATTTGATAAAAACTGTGCAGCACGCACAAAAGCAATCTGTCCCACAAGCAGTCACAGAGCAGTTGGGGAGAGAAAAGTTACCAGAACAGAAATGGCAAATTGATCAGGTTTTAGGGCAAGTGATTGCTGCAGATTACCAAGGAGAAATCAAAATTATGCTGATAACTAGAAAATAATCTGATTCATTCATACAAATTGGAGACAGAATGGCCCAACTTGTCAAAAGTGCAGTGAATGGAGGTTTGGTAAAGAATGAGTCTGCCCCAGCCCTTCTGACAGTGCAAGAAAAGGGAAGCTGTGGTGCAGCAGATAAAAACCTCAGTGCTGATGTGTGGGTTGAAGCCCCAAGTGACCTTCCAGAACCTGCAGAAATCATAATAAAGGGCCCCAAAAACATCCTGCTGATTATAAAACAGGGAAAGAAAGAGGAAGGGTACATTTCAAATGACAAATGTTATTTGCAAGAAAAGTCATACTTTTTTCTTTTGCAGATCCTACCACGTTTCGTCACTATCCCTGAGTGTGCTGTGTGGTCCCCCTTCGGGTGTGTGCGTGTGGGGTCGGGGAAGGGACCGAACCCCCAACCTGAACCTGACTGAGTACAGTACAAGCACCATGGATCTATTTTGCGCAAGTGGCGCCTTCAGTTCAAGTTCAACTTGTTTGATTACATTCTTCTACTGGAACTAAGCAACCTTAACAGTTAACTGTCTGTGTTTTCTCGAATGGAACTCTGACTTTCTCTTACCTTCCAGCAAACCTTTCAGGTGGACCGTGCACCTTTACATGAGTAGTACTCATGCTACATCAAATTGCTATTTTAGAGACACTATAATCTCATTCAGAGTATAAAAGTTTCAGTCTTTTCTGTGTAGATGTATCTGATGTGAAAGGTTATGAGATCAATGTGTTAACCCACTTCCATTGCTTTACAGTGATTGGTTTGATCATTCAAATCTGATTTGCTGATAATGTTTTTTTTTGTGCTGATGTTTTTTTGGTTTTTGTTTGAAACAAGAGATATGTGAAACAAAAATTCATTGGTCATAGGGTGGAATGTGATGCTATTAATGGAGTTTGACCAATGACTTTGTGTTTCACCACTGCGCATATTAGTTGCTCAATGTTCACCAGTAGCACATTATGAGGGTCATTCTGACCCTGGCCGGCGGCGGGAGGCGCCCGCCTGGCGGGAACCGCCAAATGGCCGCTCCGCGGTCAGAAGACCGCGGATGCCATTCTGGCTTTCCCGCTGGGCCAGCGGGCGACCGCTAAAAGAGCGCCCGCCGGCCCAGCGGGAAAGGCCCTGCCACAAGGAAGCCGCCTCCTAATGGAGCCGGCGGAGTTGCAGGGGTGCGACGGGTGCAGTTGCACCCGTGGCGATTTTCACTGTCTGCTAAGCAGACAGTGAAAATCTTTATGGGGCCCTGTTAGGGGGCCCCTGCACTGCCCATGCCAGTGGCATGGGCAGTGCAGGGGCCCCCAGGGGCCCCACGACACCCGTTCCCACCATCCTGTTCCTGGCGGTAAAAACCGCCAGAAACAGGATGGCGGGAAGGGGGTCGGAATCTCCATGGCGGCGCTGCTTGCAGCGCCGCCATGGAGATTCAGCCCATGCAGGGGAAATCCGGCGGGAAACCGCCGGATCCCCTTTTCTGTCAGAATGGGCTGGGAAGTGCATGGGCAGTGCAGGGGCCCCCAGGGGCCCCACAACACCCGTTCCCGCCATCCTGTTCCTGCCGGTAAAAAACGCCAGAAACAGGATGGCGGGAAGGGGGTCGGAATCTCCATGGCGGCGCTGCTTGCAGCGCCGCCATGGAGATTCAGCCCATGCAGGGGAAATCCGGCGGGAAACCGTCGGATCCCCTTTTCTGTCAGAATGGGCTGGGAAGCACCGCCAGCCTGTTGGCGGTGCTTCCGTGGTCCCCGGCCCTGGTGGTCTTGGACCGCCAGGGTCGGAATGACCCCCTATATGTTTTGTTCAGCCTAGCCGCCTATTGGCTTTGACATGGCATTAGCCATTACTTTCGGTATTCAATTTAGCTGCCTATTGGCTTTGACATTGCATTAGCCATTACATTCTGTATTCTACCTATTGGCTTTGACATGCTGTATTCAGTTTAGCTGCCTATTGGCTTTGACATTATATTAGACATCACATTTTGTATTCAGTTTAGCTGCCTATTGGCTTTGACATGATATTAGACATTGCATTTTGTATTCAGCTCAGCTGCCTATTGGCTTTGACATAACATTAGACATTACATTTGATATTTAGGTTAGCTGCCTATTGCCTTCAACGTGGAGTTAGACATTGCAGTTGAGAATTCAAGCTGTATGTTTTCTTCACACCAGACTAGACCTGATAAGAGAGAGTACATTTGGTGTTTTCCTTTCTGCTCAGGCTTGGGAAGAGGAGAAGTCTAGGATATCTGGCCAGTCTCCAAAGGCTTGCGTAGTTTTACCGAGTCTGAGAGGAGGGGGCACACTTTTGTAAGGATGGCTCGGGCTTCAGAGAATTAGATTCGAATCTGCTTGACTTCGGGCTGGAACTTGGTGCCAGTTGCCAGTCTCCCGTGTGGGTAGATAATCTCTTTCTCGCAGTTGACCGGAGTCATCAACTTGCAGACCCCAGAAAGATGAAGCTGTAAATAGTTTCTCACACGGTGAAGTATTTGTTTTGCTTTGCATTCAATATCTTATCAATATCTTATATATATATATAACCTGCTGTGTACATTGCAACTGAGAAGTACTGTGATATGTTTTGTTTTCATTGAACGTGTGCTTGAAATCTATTAATTCGTCTCTCACGAACTTGTGGGTGGGGAGGAATTAACAACAATAAAGGTCTTCTTTGAACTCAGAAGTGCATTCTTGATAGGTTCTGTAAGCTCTGATACGAGATAAGAAGGAAAGCAGAACAACAGGGATAGGAAAGCAGACTCACTGTGGAGGAAGGAGGGCTGTTTGATGTGGCTGTTGGGCCATTGGCATCTGTGGTCTCCCCTTGACCTTCTCTCCTATCAGGCAATCACCCTGAGGCAAGGGTGGCCTAGGAAGGGGTGATTCACTGTGAGATTTGGCCTCCCTGGCGGCCAGGTGTGGCTCTGGCCATTGACCCATTCTCATCTTAGCCCCCATGGGGTCAGTGCCGCCCAGAAACAGTGTCTTTCCCTGACACCTTCTACACCGCAGGCCATCACATTCAGGCCATGGTGGGTGGGGGAGAGTTGTTGTATGCCGGGGATTCGCTGGGAGGGCAGGTGATGTTGTGGCCTTGGGCCATCTTCACCTCAACCCCCACCCTGATGGATGGCACAGCAAGTGTGTCTTCTTAATCCCCTCCCCTGCCAGGCCATTGCTCTGAGGCAATCAAGGGCTGTGAAGGGCTTGAGTAATAGAAGGGGCCTTGCTGTTGTTCTGCTGTTTGGGCTGTAAGCTATTGTCACCTTGGACTCAGTGTCTTTCCCAGGATTGATCTTCCACATCCAAGCCCTGTATGTGCATAGGCAAATGTGGCGTGAAGGTCAGAGTTGCACAGATGAAGAATCAGGTTTGAGTCCCGGCGTCTGCTCAGCATCCTGTGATTCTGGGCAAACAATTTAATCTCCCAGGCCCTTAAACTAAAAATCTGAGTTTGTGTAATGTAATTGGTGCTCATGATTAGTGCTTAAATAGCCTGCTGCAAGAGGGTAGGATCCTCTACAGTATCAAAAGTAGCACTGAGATCTAACAGGATAATGGCTGCTGATCCACCTTGATCCTGGAGGCTCCTGAGTTGGAATGAAGAAGTGCATTCACACTTTCAAAGACATGTTTAATAAAGTATTTTTCTAGAAGTTTAGAGACTCCAAGTGACAGAGAAATTAGCCTATAGTTTTTCAGATTGGATGGGTCTAAGTTCGGCTTCTTTGAAAGTGGCTTAGCAATTGCATATTTTCATTAATGAGGAACAAGCCCACAGGACAGGGAGAGATTGAACAGCTCTGTCAATACTGGGGCAAAGACATCACACCCTTGACGAAGAATATGTAATAGAGCAGGATTCCGGGGCAAGCCTGATTTTACAGTATTTAAAAGATCCTTAACCATGCATGCAGTGAGCAGTGGAAAGACCAGAAGAGAACACTCTGGAGGGACACAGGGAGGTTCACTGGGGCAAAAGGCAGCCAAATTGGAGTTGTTAAGGAAGGAGGAATAAATGTCCATGATTTTTTTCTGAAAGAAATAGGCCAGTTCATTGCAATGTTCAGCTTATGCCACTGAAGTGGAGCCAGCTGCCATGGGCACACTAATATTTTAAAGAATTTTAAAGATTTCTTTTGGGGAGCTGGAAGAATTGGCAATTTTAGTGGAATAGAAGGCCACTTGAGATGCTTTGATTTGCGCATGATAGCACCTGATGGAGTTCCTATATTCTGCTCTACTGGTTGCATCTTATTCCTTCCTCCATCTCCTTTCTAAGTGCTTACATTCTTTCTTTAGTAATAAAAGATCAACTTTGAACCATGGGGCTTTATGGCCTTGCTGAACATCTTTTTGCCACCTTAACAGAAGAACAACATCCAATGAATTGGCCAGCCACTCATTGAAGTGGTGGGTGACTACTTCAACAGTAACCAAGGAGTCAAGCTTGGTGGTTTCCAGGACCTTTAGCCAGTTCTTCTAGTTAAGTTTGGACCCAGGCGATCCAATTGTTTAGCCAGGGAAGGAGGGACCGGAGAGGAGGACATGGGTAAGATAAAATGAATAAGGAAATGATCTGGCCAGGTCAGGGGGAGAGGGGTTAGTATCTGTAGGTTCTTAATATTGGTAAAAACAAGGTCAATGGCGTGGCCCTTATCATGAGTCGGGCCTCCTGCAAGCTGAAACGGCTGTAGAGAGGCCATATTGTGGAGTAATGTTTCAATCGCATTAATGCACGGATCATCCATATGGGAATCGTCTGCGGATCGTCCATATGGAAATCGCCAAGTAGAGGAAAGTTCGGCCTTCCCGTAGCTAGGCTGGTGGTTACCTACTGGAAAGCTCGAAGAAATTGGATTTGGGGGCCTATACAGGAGAATAGCGTGAAAGGAAAAGGTAGGGCTCAACATTAGAGAAAAGGCTGGGCTCTCGCAATTAGGAATAGCGGACAGCAATTAGGAGGATTTAAACAGATCCCTGTAAACAATTGCGATCCTACTGCAAGTTTTACTCTGCCTAACCAGCCTTAAAATACAGTAGCTCGGAGTGAGGGCCTGCACGTCATCCGGGCTAGAACATTCTGACAGCCACGTCTCCATTCGAAACAATACATCAGGACTGGAATCCAGTGAAAGAGTAAATATGTCTAGCTTATGGGTGGCCAGGGAGCAGCAATTAGCGAGGTAGAAATGCCAGTCTTCCGAGAAGGAGGAGAGGACTCCAGGCTGCACTGCCCAACCACAAAGGTTACATGGCAGTAGAGGGAGGTTGGGATTAATGACATGCATGCAGGAATCAGAAGGAGTTGTACAACTCCTGAGGTTTAGGCAGAAGGCAGTCCCGACCCTCCCATACACAACTACAGAGTGTTCACCCAGCCTTTTTTTTTCAGTTACTCTTCTCAGTCAGCAGCATCACAGGGCCAAGCTCCAACTCAAGAGGGCCAGCTAATCCCCTTTGCACCCCACTCTCCACAGGGCTGACCAAAGCAGGCTTAGTAAAGCAGTTCTCCAAGCCCCATCTAGTGCTTCACAATCGCAGACCCACCACGTCCAGAAAATTCTGCACTAGGCACAGTGCAGTAGGTGTACCTCAAAGCTTTATTGATTTACCCCATCGAGCACCAAGGCGCCCAAAAATGCAGTGTTTTGCTACCTGAGCCCTTCCTATGAAGCAAGAAGGAACAGGTAGGAACCATTTTCATGGACTTTTTACCCATTCTTTGCACACTTAAACTGAGTCATTTGTGTTCCAGTGAAACGTTCAGCTCTATTTTGAAGGCCTCATCCAAAATGCAGATAAGGGACTGAGGGGGTTATTACAACTTTGGAGGAGGTGTTAATCCGTCCCAAAAGTGACGGTAAAGTGACGAATATACCACCAGCCGTATTACGAGTTCCATAGGATATAATGGACTCGTAATACGGCTGGTGGTATATTCGTCACTTTACCGTCACTTTTGGGACGGATTAACACCTCCTCCAAAGTTGTAATAACCCCCTGATTCTCCCTATGCCAGGAACATTGATCAGTAACGTTTGGTTAGTTTTTGGCTGTAGTTTGTAGGTCATTCTGACTAGACTCTGTTTTAGGTCCTAGGGCAGAATGTGCCAACATTTGTGTGTGTTGATTTCAAGATATTTTTAAGCCTTTGTTTTAATGTCCTTTCTCAAAAGAGAACTGTTTGAGCCTCTAAACTAGGCCCTGCTTGAGGGCTGAGCAAAATTTGCAAACTTGGCACTTCTTTCTCTGTGCAGCAGGATTGCCTCTTCTAGCATGTTGAGGTTATATGTAATTTTTGCTAATTGTCTATTATTTTCATAGTTATTGCCATTGATAGAGGAGCTTTTCTACAAGATAATTGCCTGGGGTCTGTTTAAGGGCTTAGTCCCTGTTATGACCAAACATGTGGCTCTGTTCTGCCTGCAAGAGAAGGGCCATTTGGTATTGTACTTTTTCTGGTTGGTTGTGTTTTGTTATCATACATGTGGCCCGCAGAACGTGCTTCAGATTTGGTGCTACAACATGTGTTTCACACATGGGGTTCATGTGAAGACTTGTGAGGGACAGTTACACAGATGTAATATATACACAACCAATATCACTAGTTGTCTACATGTCACTTTAACCACCATTCTGAGAATAGAGGCTGTTTTTTTGCCTCTTCTGAAAACTGTGTGGCATTTGATACTTATTCTTTTTGGAAAAAATTAAGAAGATGCATTTTGCAAGTGTTTTCCCATGACCATAAAGTATTACCTACACCCTGTCAAAATACACCAAGTTATACACCACAGCAACAAACATGTCAACACAAACACCAATCAATAGCATGACAACAAAATGTTTCAAACAGACACAAGCTCATCACACAACACACACACTATCAATGTGGGACAAAAGCACACCACACAGCCACAAAGCATACTGCCCAAACAATACAGGTAGCACAAGCTCAAATACAGACACACAACCAGTCTCAGCCGGGAACAGCTCCATACTAGGAAAATAAATGCAGTTTTGGACTGCATCTTTTCTTCTTTTACTGTTTTCATCCAGCATTCTTTATTCTGGCCCCCTATTGACGCACGTTGCCCTGCAGACTCCACTGCGATATTAAGGGTTTTCTTTTCTTTAACTGTTTTTTTTTTCTTTTTTTTTTTCATTTTTCTTTTTCTTTTGCTATATTTCATCAGACTTTCCATTACGGACCAGTATGATCTAGTCTCTACTTGGACAACCATTTTGACACCAATATGGCCTCATTGGTGCACCCATCCAGTACCGTGCCTTCCCTTTACACCATCCCTCTCTGTCAATTTGCCATGTTCCAACATGGCCGCCACAGTTTCTCCTCTGGCTACCCTCACTTGGCTTGTCCCTCTTCTATTTTTTTCGCTTTTTAGGCCCTCTGGCTTTCCGTCCGGCTTGTAAGTCAGACTCCATTTCCTGCATAGATGTGGTCGACATAGACCAGGTAAGCTACTCCATACTACCCAATGTTATTTTGTGTCCTGTTCCCCTGCCTTTTCATTAACACCCACCTCGTTCACCCTGCCACTCCGTTTTATGTCACTCTCTTTGGTCCATTTTTGACGACCATTTAGTCAGCTGGTTTAGATTTGTTGTGCTTTTAACACCTAGTCGCCTTTTCACTGCCTCGTTGCATGCTGCACTAGGCCTACTGCTACAGGTCTCAGGTGCTTTCTGGCAGTACTCACCCACCGGCCTTTTTGTTTAGTCTGTCCTTTCTCTCTCAGCCAGGAGTACATTATTTGCCAATGTGCTTTCATTTCTGTGGCAGTACTATCCGCCCCTTTCTGACTACACCTGATTTCTCCTGACCTGTTCTGACGCCAGCCTTTTCTGTTTTTCTTTTTCACTCTCTTTGCCATAGGAAGGAGACTTACCACGGTCTTGGTCAGCAGGGTTTACCCTTCACCCTGTTCATTTTACTATTGAATGACCTTACTTACTTCCCTACTTACTGTGTTATCTCATAGGTGAGTTCCCGATGCATGGTTTGGTCTCTTTTACACTCAACGTACCTCTTATTATGTGGTGCTTTTTACTTCATTTTTTTTGTTAATTCCCTTCTTTTAACGGAAGTTTAATTTCTACCGAGCATGTCTACATAAGGAGGTACTACCGTCCTACTACTACCCCCTCATACACCTTAATTTTATTTTTCTTTTAATACGTGGTCTCCCACTAATAGGTCTAATCATGTTTGGGCTTTCTGAGCACATAATTCACAATTCACTGGTGATGGTGTTATGGTTTACTCACTTTGTGACAGATATCAGGACACTGCTATGTGGTGAGAACACTCTATGAGGTGGCTCTTGCTAACTTACACAGTTTAATCTTGCTAGGTTGCCTTATTTCCAAGCCACTTTCTGCAGATTTGCACGGGCATGTCAACACCCTTCCTTCACTTGATTATGGACGCATGCCTATGAATTCACACGTACAACTACTTTGCTATCATCCTCTATTTTGATTTATTGTACTTGGCTACTACATATCTCTGTATATTTTGCAGCCTTGAAAAAGTCACCTCTTGTGACGAAACACGTGTTGGCTGTGTATATGGAACTATGCTCAACTGACTACCTTGCTGTATTTATGGATCAATCCTCAACCGATCTCTTTTGATGCCCTTGACTACTAATTAAAGGAATCCACTACAACCAACTCAGCTGGAGGACATCTTTATTATGAACATTGTTTTGAGTGCTGTGGCTTCTGTGCTAAAAAAGTAGAAAGGGGTGTAGGAGGACAGAGATGGTGCTGGTGTTGTCCGAACTGGGTCCGCCACCGCCAGGGATTGTCCACTTGAGGAGGATTCTGATGATGATGAACTGAATTATTTCTCCCCCTTGCCTCTCCCCTCGCCCTTCGGGCCACTTGGTCCCTCAGTGTTGGTGGTATCATGACTTGAGATCCCTTGGCCAACAGCTCCCCCTCTTGGCTGTGCCCTGTCTCCTTCGCCTGTCAATGCTGATGCTGGAAAGCAGAAAGACAGGTAGGTTCATCATATTCTTTTCAAGCACTAAAATCACACTGGACTTATCAATCACATTACAACCACTTGTACTACACCCACAGGTAGAACCAGGTAGAGCCAACATCATGTCACAACTAGTGGCCACCTACACCCCTACATTACAACAATGTCACACACCAGCTAAGCTACCTATCACACACCTAACATATCATCATATCAGTAGAGTAATCACAATAACCATTCCATGACAACCTGACTTGCCAACATGAATCTAAGTCCCTATCCAAGGCGACATAGTCATCCAACAACCAAGCAATGGGAAATAGTGGTAACATTCATTTCAACATCTCACAAACACAAAATCCACACATACCTTCTTTTTTAGCTGATATCATGTACCAGGAAAGGAACCACATCATGTGCCAAACACAAGACAGCATGTTGCATACAAGCCAAAACCATTTCATGTCACAGAATCCACAAACTTCACAATTGGCATGCACCAACTATACTTGCCTTTCCAATAATTGGAATATGATAGAGTCTAAACACGTCAGCAACACATGTCCCAATAGTCTTGGAGGAAAGCATGATACGTACTCTGTGGGGCTACTCATCTAAGTCATTCTCCACCTGTATACAAAGTCATGTATACTTGTAAGGGCAAACGTAGCCCACAGGATTTATCCACGGACAAAGCCAGATACCATACCAGCACATGAAATACAATATCCACCTGTCATGTGCATGAAGGCCACATACAGTACAATTAATCATGATGAGTGGCAACATCAATAGCCCATTATTCAAGTTGTAACATCACTATCCACACTTCAGACATTAGCAATCTTACATCTGGATCTGAACATTAAAATGCCACAACACACTTCTGAGCTTAACATGATAGAGACATACACATTGAGGCAAGCCTAATGACTGACTACACATACCATTCCAACAACATGTGTAGGTGAAATATCAGACCTGCAACACATTTGAGTCAGTACAAACTATAGGATTCCATACCAAAAGCCTTCAAAACATATCCAAAATAGCAAAAGTAAGTATGTTGAAGCTGCATCACAATGTTGATACATGGCTGAATTGACAATGTACACATGATGTTGGCAAAAAGCAGTTTTGCCAACCAATTACCAAGATGTTGTGGCGTATTTAGCATGCCCACAACACATTGCAATAGGACATTGCTGTGAAGCCACTTACCATCCAAAGAACATGTACATGGGACTAATATTTTGAGCTCTCATTTCAATGATATGGGTTGCACTAGGAGACTAGTTATACCACCATGGTTTAGTACATGCAGGATTCCCATTCGGAGGAAACATCACACGTGCCAATGTTTAGTCCACACTTACCAATGGGGACACCTCCTAACTGATCTGAGTAAGTGCAGCAAGTGTGGCCTGTTGAGATCATAGCCTCACAATAAGTTGACACTCATTGGAAACCTCAGTTATAGTAGGCATGTACTGAACTTGTCAGACTTAATGTTGCACATAGAGATGGAAAAAGGTGTATATGAATGGACAGAGGGTAAAAACCAGGACAACTTACCATCAGGATATTGGGAGTATGGATCTGTAGGTGGCAAGGAACAACCAGCAGAGTACTAAGAGCAGTATAGGGTTACACATATGACGCAGACACGTGCATCATCATATGCTACTGTACAGAAGGAGTGACACAGGTGAGTAATATGTCCCTATACACAATACAATATGCACACCTGTGTACCAATGTTGAGGACTCTACGACTAGGTTTTCCTAGGAGACATTTTACCTTTTGCACTTACCACATTGTCATAGCTTAGAGTCTTTCACATCATACACTGATCTTGCAGGGGAATGTAAATGAGTTTAGTCAGTACTCCCCCCGGGTAGCTGCTGTACTACCCTCAAACAACCATCCAACTCAGGGTGTCAGAGTCACCAGAACCTCGGAGTCTGCGCACGTTCCCAACACGTCCACCACTGAACAGCTCCAAGACTCTGATAGATAAATCACAGAGGCTAAGAGAGTTCAAGCGGGGAAGAGGGGATTAGGAAGGGGACAGCTGGGAAGGAGACCTGTGGGAAGCAAAAGATTAAACAACACAACATCAGATTCAAAACCAACATTTAGATTCATAAAGACTCTCGGTTGGATCTATGGTTCAATGATACTTGGAACATGAAATAATACTCTATTAAGTTCCTGAATTCTATAACACTCGGAACATGAAATAACACTCTGTTGAGCCTAAAGTTCAGTGATACTTGAAACATGAAATATACACACTGTTGAGCCTAGAGTTCAGTGATACTTGGAACATGAAATAACACTCTGTTGAGTCTAGAGTTCAGTGATACTCGGAACATGAAATAACACTCTGTTGAGTCTAGAGTTCAGTGATACTCGGAACATGAAATAACACTCTGTTGAGCCTAGAGTTCAGTGATACTCGGAACATGAAATAACACTCTGTTGAGTCTAGAGCAGTGGTTCCCAACCTGTGGGCCGGGGACCCCTGGGGGTCCGCGAAGCCTCCTCAGGGGGTCCGCGGCTGCTTAAAACATTTAATAATATTAGGTCCCAGCTATCAGTAATGACTCCTCGGGGGTCCCTGTGTTCCAATAATGATTCAGTGGGGGTCCCCGGGCTCCAGTATTGATAAAATGGGGGTCCACAGAAGTCAAAAGGTTGGGAACCACTGGTCTAGAGTTCAGTGATACTCGGAACATGAAATAACACTAAGTTGAGTCTAGAGTTCAATGATACTTGAAACATGAAATAACACTTAAAACTAAGAAAACATGAATGGTCTAGAACTAGACTCTAATTAGACCTTACTAAATCTAGATACCTGGAAAAGAATCAAAAATGGTTAGTATAATGTTTCATATAGAATTTTCCATGAATTGAAAACATACTGTTCTAGGGATACTAGAACCTTCCTGAATAATGTCCCAAAACAAACACAGCCTCATTACATGAGGATAAGACTCTCCAAACATTCCTTGGAAAACAATAGGAATTGTACTAGAGACCCTACATGCACATAGAATACAATATCCAGAATTCTAGCACAATAGAACTTTAGAATGTCAGAACATAGATTGTGCACATCGCAGATTTCCACAAGAGTTCTGTAAATGTCATGAGATAGTTGCGCACAATGAATAACATGAATTAAGCATAGGAAACAAATCGTGCGTTTTAACTGATTTGAAGGCAACTTTATAAATGCCAGAAAATGGTTGCGCGCAATGAATATCTTGATTTATACACGAGTAAGAATCGCGCGTCTTGCAGATTCAAAGTCAACTTTGTAAATGCCAGAAAATGGTTGCGCGTAATGAATATCTTGATTTATACACAAGTAAAGAATCGCGCTTCTTGCCGATTCAAATGCAACCTGGAAAATGTCAGAAAATGGTTGCGCGCAAAGATTATCTTGGTTTATACACAAGTAAAGAATCGCGCTTCTTGCCGTGAATAACAGAAAATGATTGCACACAATGAATACCAAGAGTTAAACACGAAAAGCAAATCGCACGTCTTGCCGATTCGAATGCCACCATGTAACTGCCAAGGAATGGTAGCGCACAATGAATATCACAAATTAAATACAAGGACAGAATTGCGCGTCTTGTCGATTCAAATGCCATCATAAAATTGCCAAGGAATGGTAGCGCGCAATGAATATCACGAATTAAACACAAGGAAAGAATTGCGTGTCTTGCCGATTCAAATGCCACCAAGAGACTGCCAAGGAAATGGTAGCGCACAATGAGCATCAAGAGTTAAATTACTAGGAAACGAATCGCGCGTCTTGCCGATTCGAAGGCCACCATGTAACTGCCAAGAATTGGTAGCGCACATTGAATATCATGAAGTACGCACAAGGAAAGAATCGCGCGTCTTGCCGATTCGAATGCCAGCATACAAATGTCATGAAAAGTCCAAACGCACATCCACACACGCAAGAGCAAATTATTTAGCACAAAGAATTAGGCCCAAGAATTCGAGCGTCATTGATACGGAGTCGGGGCCCCAGCCCGACCTCCGTCTTACCGCCCTAATCAAGAATCACACAGCCGAGTGAAAGGGCGAGGCCTGGAAAATCAAAGTAGGCCACTGGAACAGGAGCTCAGGAAGTTGCTGCTGCTCTGCACCGGGACCTCTGAATAGTGAGCACGTGGAGCTGGGCTGGCTCCCTTTTATAGAGTCTTGGCCCAGCCTACAACCACACCCAGGCATGCTGCAGGGAAAGCTTCTAGAAGGCCCTGGAAGGGGGCCACACCCTGACACACTCTGAAAGCCTGCAGCAATACATTGCAAATGAACAGTATTTATAAGCGCCTTAAAAATAAGTTTTCAGGATTGAACTCTGCAATGCAAAAGGTTAAACAACAGCATATCAACATAATGCATGAATTACGTCATCTCATACGTGCTGGGTTTTTGCATTCCAGTCGCCCGTAGAGCGCGCACTGCCCAGATGTTGACACAGGGTAGGTCAACGCCAATATGCAGGCCATTAGGAGGTCAAGTTCCGACAGGCACCCCTTCGTCCTTGGGGGAACATCCCCAGCTGGGCCTCAGCAGTCTTACGGGCCCAGTGTCTCAGGTCCTCCCACTGCTTTTGACAGGGTCCCCCCAGCGTCTGCACTTTCTTGGCGATGGCATGCCAGATCCTCTTTTTCTGATGGGCGCTGACCTGCATGGATGACACAGACAAGAGGAGAAAGTCATGTACACATGCTCCATCCCGAAACAAGTATGGTGAACAATCAAGTTAGTGCAAGTAGCCAAACATACCCTTCTTCAAACCTCAAACTTTTTTGCAAGTCACCCTCTGCAGTCAGGACATGTGTGAAGTGGAGTCAGGCATACAACATAAATACCCAGTACCAGGTTTTGGCTAGACACATAGGACCAGACCTCAAGTATGTCCCTAAAATGGTACATCTTTACAACCATTTGTCACACCAACATTGATGTAAATGCTGTAATGTACATATGTGGATCTGGGTACATATATCACACACTACCTACTATGTATCGGGATAACAGTCTTTCTATGCACACGTGCACATTATCATCTACCCACACATGATAGCTCAATCTTTCATTCATGCACATTTCATCTTCCTTATCATACACTCTACCTTTTACCCTTTGGTATTGCATTGGACTCACCTGCTTCTCTGGTGCACCATATAGCTGTTCATACAGGGATAGGACCTCCTCTACAAGCTAGTCCAACTCTTCTGGAGAGAAGGCAGGGGCTCTATCACCTGCAGGACGTGGCATGATTGCTCCCACAGGCAGTACACAGCACCTCAGGTCTTGAAGGTCTTGCTGGCAGCAGTGTCAGGAGTCAAGTGAGGGATTGTGCAGAAGATGGCTGTCACGTCTGCCACGTATAGGACCGTCACCGCCAACGGACGTTGCTATTGGCCCAAGCCCTCCAAAGGCAGCAATCTGCTCCAATGGCAATGTCCACCGCGGTTGTAACTGCCTACCGCCATCCGCCGGCAGAGTGATGTCACTTCCTGATGTCCAGTACAGTACGTCAGGCAGCTGCCATTTTAGGGCTCAAATATGTATGATGTAGTAATTAAAGTTACGTCATTTGCTTAAACCTCATATCTATGACAATGTGTGAAGTGCAGGTTTACTGTTTACTAGTATTAATGTGCATGTGGTATTTTGGGTTATGTACACGAAACAGTATTGTCATCATACTAATGACAATCTGAAGATGGAATAGGTGCAAAAAAATGTGTTACATGTCTACGGGGTTGATGTAACTTTCACTGTCAGTGACATGTATCTCCATGTAGAGTACATGCAAGGGTTTAGGGGATTAGAATCCGGTACACTTTCATATTTTGTCTCGCTATGTGCTGAAAACCACATACTAATTGTTTAATGTGACATGATTTAGATATATGTGTGAAGTTGTGATCATAATTATGATGTATGGATTGAGTCACTCACATTCATTCTGGTGTTGTCCCACATAGTTACCCTGGCCTGGGGATAGCAAGACACCCTCCAGTGTACTGTCCACTAGCAGACCTGCAGACCATGGAGGCAAGACATATAATCCAAATATATTGCCTGGATAGGTTTACAATTATGGATCTCTGTCGTCAGTTGGAGTCAGATCTGATGCCTGCAATTTGCAATCCCAGAAGCATACCTCCCATCATTCAAGCCATCTCAGTGCTGCACTTCCTGGCCACTGGGGCCTTTCAGAATACAGTGACCCTAACTGCAGGGATGTCTCAGCCCATGTTCAGTGTGGTTTTGAAGGCTGTACTATCTACATTGTTAAAACACCTGGACAGCTACACCAGATTTCCTTCAACATGAGCATTTGGCCCATGTGAAGCCATATTTCTATTCTTTGGGACACGTTCCACTTTTGATTGGAGCCATAGATGGCACCAATGTAGCCGTGGTTCCCCCAAGTGCAAATTAACAGGTATATAGAAATAGGAAAAACTTCCACTCCATAAACGTCCAAGTGGTCTGTGCTCTACATTTCACAAGTATGGGCAAGGTATCCAGGAACAGTCCATGATTCCTTCATCATGTGGAACAGCAAGATCCAGGAATGTGGAGTTCCTATCGCCCAACGCCCGGGACATATTGTTTGGGGTCTAGGGCAACAAGTTATCATGTTTATTTTGTCCTTGGGACAAGTAGGCCCAGCCCCGGCAGCACAAACCCTTTGGCTGCCAGTTTACAGAGAAGGGAACTGTCTGCGGTTGAGGTAATATGTGTCCATTTGTTAATGCTGTTTGAACTTGTATTTATGGTTCATTAATAAAAAGCCTTTATTGTTAGGGTGAACACTGTAAATAAACATTTTAAGGTCACACTGCACTACTGGCAGTGATTCCAGTAAAACAAAAGTGTACATACATGTTTGAAAAGTTTAACAACATGAGGGTAAGTATAATGCTCCTAAGATGCTCTCTGATTAGATGTAAATGTGTAAATGTTTACAGAAGCTTGTAAGCAAGAGCTTTGATTCTTTGCTTTCAAAATAAAATGTTCAGAAAAAATGCAAGTAGGACATTTTGGGTGCTGTTTCTTTGAAGCGTCACTTAGTTAAATGTGTCGATGCATGCTAGTACTTCCCAAAAATATTCCTAATGGAAAAATCAGTGTAGCCATTTTCAACAAGATTATGGGAAGCAGGAAAATAAACAAGCACTGGCAAAGCCAACCAATCCTTCATATTTATTTTTGTGAGTCTTTTGGTTTCGTCAATGCGTGTCTTGTTTTGACATAGCTTTTGTAACACTTTATTGTTGTGGGAGCTGCCAGGCCCTCACCATTGTAACAAACACTGACAAAAAGAAAAAAAAAGCTTTTGGTCTCAAACAGCACACATTGCTACCAATGGCATTACAAAGGCCCACAGCCCCCCTGAAGGGGCCCCCTCAGCACAGCACCTGCCCTGAGTGAGTCTGGAGGGGAGGGGGCCTCCATGTTCTTTGCAGGGGGGCCCCCTTCAGTTTTGTTACGCCACTGATTGCCACAGTAGTTCCTGGCACTGAGCAAAACTACTTAGTGTGCCAATATGTTCCTTGTGGAAGAGTGAATGTGATCACTTACAGTAAAGCCGGACGATAGATAAATAGAAGTTTAATAAAAACAAATGTCTTTGTTAACACTAGACCTAATTAGGGACCCTATTCTTAAAGAAAGACACAAAAGTGCACCCATGGTATATGTCTTTGAATTAGTGGCTTTCATGAATTCACAAGAACTTACAGAAGTAGACCAGGAAATCGGACTCCTAGAAAATATATGTGAACTGTATTTTAGTACCAGCAAATATCCATGTGTAGATATGCTCATGTGAAAATCTATTAAGCGTTTACAAGTTCACTTTCCCACAAAACCCCTTGTTTCACAATCCAGAGCTTCTATTTATGCCTTTGTCAGGAGTAAATTTCCAATCTTTCTCATTATGGGAAAAAATTAGAGAAGAGCTGGTGAAAATCCTTAAAACATGCAAGTTAGTAGGTTTGCATACTTAACGGCATCCCAGCGCTGGAACTATTGCTTACTGTTTCCTCCAGTCCCAGTATGTAGATTTGTGAAAAGGTGGCAAAATAAGAAAATGTGTATAGTAGGGACTGAAATTGCAAGTATTCAAGTAGTAGTAGCCCTTGCACAGTCAGAGAGGCTTACAAAAAGAGATTGCTGTCATAATTTGTCACCGCACTACATGGCACCAAAGGGACAAGTAGATTTTTTTTACAGGACAAGTAGATTTAAGACGCAACCTGTCTCATGGACAAGTAGATATTTTATTAAATTCCACACTCATGAAGATGACACGACTACACACAGAGAGTGCCTGGCTGGTTGGTAAGTCATGTGTGTCTGTACCCTTTTTCCTGCTACCATATATGTGGATGTCCAAGATTAAAGTTTGGATTGGTGTCACTATACCTTACAGGGGACTCTGGCTACCCAAACCATCCTTGGTTATTGACACCACTGAAGTGCCGAAACCACGCCACAGGAAGTCCGCTTCATGGAGGCCCATGGAAGGATAAGGCATGTTGTGGAGTGAACATTTGGGCTCCTGAGGGCAAGATTTCACTGCATAAACACATCTGGAGGAGCCCTCCTCTACTCACCCTACAAGGTATGTCAAATATGTGTTTTACTTGCTGCATGTTCCACATCCGTGCCCTGAGACGTCAGATACCATTCATGCCAGATGAGAGGGAGCTAGCAGATCCTGTGGGTGGAAATGCAGATATGCCATGTGAGGAGGAGCATGATGAGGATGAAGCTGGAGACATCAGGGCAGATGTCATCAACCAGTACTCTTACTGACTCAAGGTATGTAATGTGATGTGACAATAGAGATTCCACGGAGTATTGTTGAGGTTATACATCCTATGTAATGTTCTTTTTACCACCATCAGTGTGGTCTTACGTGGTTCCAAAGCTCATTACTCAGATATGCATGCTGAATGTTTCTTTGTGTTGTGTACAGAACTGTTATGTAAATAGTCTATTGTTTAGAAAATGCACAATCAAAGTCTATTTGTAGTTATGAATACACAATGTGATGTTTGTGTTCCACTCTGGCCTATACCTTATCTTTGTCAAACACAGATTTGCAAATTGGCTGTTTGGCTCACCCTCATTTGGCATTGTTAGACAGTGTCACAGGCAGATAGGATTTGCAGACTGACATGAGCAGTGGACATGGATTAGACCAGGTACTGTTTGCATGAGATTTGTGGTGTGTGAATTATATGCCCAGACTGTCAGGACAGTGGTTTTGAAGTATTCTTTTCAACAATATAGACATGTTTGGTATTGGAGGTGGCTCAAATGGTGGCATGTGTGTGTCCATTTGTGTCTAACACATGTCATAATGTGGTGTCCAGACACACTACCATCATTATGTTTTGTGTTGTATGTAACCTAACTTGTCCATAGCTGTCAGTGTGTGTCATCATTACAGACCAATGTGCATGTGTCTGAAGACTGACATAGGTGAGTGGCAAGCCTACAGAAACTGGCCATATTAAGTGGAAGGTTCCATGGCTGGGAGGATTAGTACAGACCCCTTTCTGTTTCATGGGATATGGTCATTTGGGAGGATAGGGTATGGGTATGTGATAGGGCTTTAGCTGATGATACACTGAACCAATCTGTCTGTCTCCTGGGATGGTGATAGACTGACATGTCCCTAACTTTTGTATTCTGTGGGTTGGTAGTGAATGACACCTAAGCTGAAACACTGAAGTCCACAGCATGACTTCACATTGTGTTGAGTGTCATTTTGCAAATAAATATGTGGAGATGAACAATACAAGTGACTTGTAGCATGTGTATCTTACACGTCCAATGCAATATGTATCCTGGATGTCCAGTACATGTGTAATAACCATAAGAGAGGTATAACATTGGAGAGGAACATTTTGGTACAATAGTTGTCATATGTGGTTGATACATCACACTTACCTAGGATCTATGATTAAGTGGTAATTATTGGAGAGTGAACAACTAAATGAGTGAATTGAAACCAGAAATGAAATAAAATTAACTGTAAAGGGTTCAGTCATGATGGATGCAATCATCAGGGTAGCTGCTATACCATTTGGAAACACAAGTCCAGTTTCTGTGCACCATAATAAAATGGAGTAAGGTCTCAGAATGGTCACCAGGGTGTATCAGTCACACACAAGGGGAACCAATCAGGAGAGGTTCACTTCCTGGCAATGGGTTCAGTCTTGGCATATACTCCTCCTGGATGTCTGGGTTGACGCCCATGTTTGTGTGTGTGTGGGGGGTTCTGCTACAGAGGGTGCGTGTCTGAGGCACGCATTCTCTTCCCCTGGCAGGGCCTCAATTCCACTAGCAGACACAGATGTTGAGGAGCCTGATGTCTCATGGCTAGTGGAAAAGGCCTGATGCTGGGTGTCAAAGCTACTCAGGGTAGTGTTGATGTCCCTCAGCACCCCAGCAATGGAAGCCAGGATGGCATTTTAGGCCTGCCACTCCTGCACGGCTTCCTGGTGGTTGTCCCTCTGCAGCTGTTTAATCTCCCCCATCATGGTCAGTACCTGGCCCATCATGCCTTGGAAATTTTGGTAGGCTCCCAAGACTTGGGAGATGGTCTCCTGGTCAGTTGTGTCCCTTGAAGCCCCCATCCTGTGGCCCACACCATCTCTCCCACACACCCTACCCCACGTACCTGTGCCCCTGGCACAGTGTGCCCATTCCCACTGGTGGCAGGACCATCATTGTCAGGGGTGACATTAGGAAACTCAGGTACCTGTACTGGGGGGCACACAATGGAAGAGACTGTCCTTGGGATACAGGTTTGGGGATGAATGGTTGCCTGTAATATAGTTGCAAAAGGGCTAGGAGGAGTGTTGTGGGCAGAATTAAGCTGACAGTTGTTGACTGATCAGGTATCCCTGATGGGCCTGCTTCGTCCTTAGTGTCCAGACATCCAGGGCTGTTTTCCTCACTGGGGCCTTCATCCAGAGGGGGAGTGTCTGTCTCTGGTATCCTCTCAATGTTAGGCGTGGCAAGGTTACCTGTTGGAGAAGTGGAACACACAGTTGGTGTAAGTGATGCAACAAGTGATATATAAATTAGACAACTAAACATGGTATGTGGGATGCACACAGTGCCTTTACATGATCCCCTGACATGACAATGACAGCTGCTACTTAATCTGTGTTAGTGCAATGTGGGACACTGGGATTTGTAATTGTTTACAGCATGCTCCATGCTCTGAGTATGTTGGTGTTCAATTGTCTGCAAATACCCTCATATCTTGTCTGTGTGAAGACATGACAATGTACATTTCTCTCCTAGTAAGGTGTGTGCCATCATTGAGCGAACTAGAAACTGTACAATGCACAATGGTGTCAGATCTGGCACACAAAATTATTGTTACAATTTGCCCTGGGCCTCTGTCTGGATGTACTGCAAGTGTGTCTAGTTTGCCATTTAGGTGTCCTCCCCAGGTGAGTATATGACATTATTAGGGATGTTTTCTCTGAGTCCAATTTGGTATCGGATACAGCTGTAGCTGTGATGTGCTTGTAATGGCACTGGTAGGTGGCCATTACATAGCTGTCATTGCCATGATGTGTTAAATGGTGGACCATTCAGGTTGGTTTACTTTGATTGTGAGTTTCACATGCAAGATATTTCAACTTTGGTGCATGGTTCTGGTTTTGTTAACGGTAGAACAGTGCCTTCTGGGAGTTGTAATGCTGTCAGTTCCCAGGACTTCACATGCCCTTCCTAAACACTGTGTCCCAAGGTGAGTTTTCTTGTCATGTGGGATGGCAGTGGTGGGTATTTGGAGATTTGGACAGGGAGTGGAGGGTGGTTTGGTCATTGGGGTGGGGAAAGGTGGTGAGTGAGCATGCAAGACAAAACTGTTTGGAATGTTGTTGTGACTTTCCCAACTCCACTCCCCCAGTATTCCTGTCAGGCCCTCAGGGTGCAGGATGTTCAAGACCTTCTCCTCCCATGATGTGAACTGTGGGGGAGGAGGTGGGGGCCAACCACACATCTTGAGAACTGCCAGCTAGTCCCTGGATGACATGCCTGGATGCCATGGAACAAACCTTCCCCCTGAGGTCGTTCCACCTCTTCCCGATGTCGTCCCTTGTGCATGGGTAACTGCCTACTGCATTGATCCTGTCGACTATCCTTTGCCACAACTCAATTTTCCTGGCTATTGAAGTTTGCTGGACCTGTGTTCCGAATAGATATAGCTTTACCCTGACAATGTCACCCACCATGACCCTCAACTCATCATCAGTGATCCCGGATGTTTTTATGGAGATGGTAGTGGTGGTACAGATGGTGAGGTAGTATATAAAAGGATGTAAAATGTTTGTGATGAGGTGTGGGGGCTGTGATGTAAGTGGGTGAAGGTTGTTGTGTATTGTGTGGTTTTGTAAATCGTGTGTTGTGTATGCTGTGCAAATGTGGGATGTGTGCTGAGTGTAATGTGTAGGGGTGTCTGTTGTTTGTTTAGCTAGTTCTTTTATTTTTGGCTAGTCTCTGGCTGTGAGTGGCATTCTGGTTGCAAAGGATTATGGATTGTGGAGGGGTGTGTTTTATAGTGCAGTGTGTATGTGTGTCGGATGTGTGAATGTGTGTCAGGTGTGGGGTATTTGTACCATCCAATGTGGTGTAGTGTTCTGACTGATGTGAGTTCAGACTGCCGTGGTTCGCACCGTCAATGGTTTTCCACCATGGAAGAACGTCTCTCGTGATTTGTGGATAGTAATTAATCGGTTGATTTTTGTTTGTCTGGCAGTGCTGGTGGTCTGACTGCCTTTTTTTCAGTCCGCCAGTGTCCTGGCGGTTTCAGGAAATTGGCTGTTTTTTGTCAGCCTGAGCTGTGTATCTCTTGATATGGCAGTTGGATGACTGCCAACACAGTGGTCTTTTGGCGGCCGCTAAATGTGGCAGTCTTACCGTCATACCACCAAAGTCGTATTTAGACCCCTAGTGTTTGGATTGCACAATGTGAAACCAAAAACTTGGGATTAATTCCAGCTTCTCCTCTTAATAAAATTATGTGATCTTAGGCAATTGTTTTATTTCACTTTTTCTCCTTTTTCTTCATTATCACACACAAGGACCTCAAAATACAAGACTTCAGGATGGGTGCTGTACAAAACCCTTTCTTGTGTTTAATTTAATAAACCATTGATATTGATAATTATATAGAGCTCTTGAATACCCGAAGGCGTTTTGGTGCTAAAAACTACCATTGACCCAATGATCTAAACTGTAATGTTGCTCCTGTATAATAGAAACCCAGGTCATCCAAACTGACTTGCCTCTTAGTACACTTCTGGCATTGATGTTAGGGTGTTGGGGGGAGGGAATGGATTTTTCTGAATTCATGTTTTAAAACTATCACTTTTAAAAAATACTTCTCAATGCACTGATATAATTTGATGAACCAAGGTGAAACGGTTTTGCATGTTAATAAAATATACTATTTTAATTTTGAACAGACTTTATCATACTTTAAAACTTTTGCTGCAAGATGTATTTGAAAATGAAGCTGTGTCTAAAGTTGAGCGGTGCAGGATACCTTAGTTACGTCCTTTCTTTAACTTCAATTAACCTTTAAATAAATGCTTGCCTGTTTATTTAGCATCTTTTAATCTCAGCACTGAGTTGAGTAAACAGCAGCCCATTTGCTGCTCTTGACCAGGGGCCGCATGTTAAGTTCAGGAGGGCTGCATGTGGCCCCCAGGCAATACTTTAACTATCACTGGGCTAGAATGTGCTTTCTTTAACTGGCCTAAAGTGATTTCTTTGTGCAGTGTTCATACTAAAAAAGTAAAGCTGTTAAAATAAAATCACAATTTATGTTTAGCAAATAACTAGGCTGCACAAAAGTCTGGGAAGATGTATTTGTTAGCAGTTTTGCTCTTTCCTGTTTGTTCTCACTCCGCCTGGAGAAAAGGAAAGAGGGTGCTGAAACATTATGAGAGAAGAAGAGAAGACGGCTTAAAGAAGTGAGGGAAAACAAGAAAATGTTCAACATGTTCACAATGCAGACCAATAAGCTGTATCGCAATGCGTGTACTACAGCATCTAGGGCCATATGTATGAACACATTTTCCCATAGACACAGAATGGGTAAAACCCTTTGATACATCTGGCCCCAAATCCTCTATCTTCAGGTGCATATGTTGAGCCCATTACTTTGTCAGAAGACTCCACTTGCAAACAAATGATAGAACAACATGATTCTGAAAGAATGGCAGATAGAAAGTCAGAGGAAGCAGGAGTCCTGTCTATTGATGCAACTAAAGGTGTCACTAGTGATCAAGAGTCACAAATCAGTACTTCTGCAACACTTGGTGCAAATGTGGAGGAAGAAACAAAATCCAGTGCAATGGCCACCTCAGTAGATGAATCAAATTAATCCACTGAGTCAGGTAGATCTGCCTCCATCTTTTTGAATCTGCCAGAAGCTGGGATCCAAGATATGACGGAGACACAAGGAATGGACCAAGCACAGATAGTAGCCCTCTTCTTTCAACAGCAAAAAACATGATCAATTTTCTGAGTTCTTTCAGTATCACCCGAACCAACCTTAAAGGTCAAAAGGGCATTCATGAGAAAAGATGGGAGTAAGCAACACTGGTCAAGCTTTACGAAAATCCAAAAAGCTTTGTTTTGCACGATTTGCTTGGCATTTAGCAAATGTGAAGAAAAAGGTCCTTTTATCCGAGGGATGAAAAAAATGGAGGCACTTATACATGCGCATTACAGAGCATGAGGCGTCCCAATTTCACAAAAGATGCACTTATTTGTATATGATGACCATCTCTGGAGTTGACATAACCACTCTCCTCTTCTCTCGGCAAACAACAACGCTAGCAGTACAAGGCGAAAAACTAGAGCATGTGGTTGAAGATATTAAAGTGATTGACAAAATAGGGCTCAGCTATAACAGGAAAGAAGATTCTGTTTTTGAGTTGGATGATGATTTACTTGATCATGGGAACTTTCTTGAACTCACCCTTCTCCTGTCAAAATAAGACCAACCTCTTAAACAACACTTTGAGTCTGACCATGGTGTGTCTGTGATCTTCATGTCAAAAAACACTACTGGCTATGTATTAGAAACAATTTCCAAACTGATAAAAAGACACATTACTAAAGAAATACACAATGCAAGTATGTACTCAATCCAGATAGACTTTACTCAAGATATAACTGTTATGAACCAGTGTTCAGTTATCATCTGATATATCACAGACACTATACATGAATGCCTAATAGCAGTCATAAATTGCACTTTGTCAACAGGAAAAGGATTGTTTGAGTTGGTAAAAACAACAGTTCAACAAAATGGAATTGACATAGCAAAGTTCTTTGGGAATTCAACTGATGGAGCTTCCAGCATGCAAGGTCAGTACAATGGACTCTATACTTGACTAAGCAAAGAATCCCCAAGTCACATACATGTTTGGCGCTATGCACATGTTTTAACACATGTACTTATTGATGTGATCCAAGCTTCTAGGGCGTCCACCTCTCTCTTTGGACTGCTACACAGAATTCTGCAATTTTGATGCTGTGTATTCTGCTTTCACAACATTTGCAGAAGGGGCCAACAAAGGCTTAGAAGAAAGGAACTATGACCAAAAAGTAAAAATGGCACTTCCTGAAGGGAGAGTGTCATTTAAAAAGATGCCTGGGATGAGCACATTACCTCTTGTAATACTAGTTGTGTGCCAGCAAAGTTAACAGGGGGATATACTGTGAAGATCCATATAGGGAGCCTTGTGTCTGTGTATACAAATTAACCCTGTCCCTTTACTGGTGTGAGGGGTACCTTTCTTAATTGTTGGAGTTGACCTTTTCCTGTACACAAGTAGCCTGTGAGAAATGTTTTTCTAAATTGAAGTGTATCATAACCTGCCTAAGAAACCAAATTGGTCAAGAAAACATTGAAGCCTTTAAGCTCATGTCAGTTGAATGGAATGTGCTTTCTCAGTTGAAAAATGATGACATTGTAGACTTAGGGCCTGATTTAGATCTTGGCTGTATTACCGCCAATCCGCCACCGTGGTGGACCTGAAAACACCATCAAGTCGACTGTGTTCTACCTGCCATATTTAGATGTATTGTGGCTGAGCTGCCGACTGCCATGACAGAGTGCTCTTCCTAGCTGTCAGGCTGGTGGGTTCAACCCGCCAAGCATATTTAGATGATACAGTCCTGCAGGCGGTGTACTGCTGAGGTTTTCTGACGGAGGGAGCTCTGTCGCTGGACCCAATGGACATCGTACAATGGAAGTGGCAATGGAATAGAGGTAAGTCTCACACACACACACACACACACTGTACCTTAGCCGTATGTGTCCCCCTGTACAACACACCACATACACACAATAACCCATTTCCATTCCAACACCACACAACACGTACATGGCGAAAACACACATTGCCCTACATCCATTACACAACATACACACTTTGTTGACACTGCACCCACAAACTACACACAACCACAACAACTGACACAACTACACACTTAGCTACACAAACACACTTACACAACTGCACACATCACAATAATGGGCACCACACAACAACAACACTCATCTGAATGTTACACACAGCAACACAACACACACTCAAACATGCACACCATCAAACCCACATGCATGTGGCACACATACAGACACAACCATATCACTCACTCCAGCTCCCTCCACCTTGACCAACTAATTCAATCTCACATACACATACATGTACTGACTCACATACACAACTAGACTCACAACATCACAGGTACAGATTCACTTGCAATGTGTCCACATTGACATGGTGGCAAGTGTGATGTCATTGTTATTGTGATCCCAGCAGTCATTTGACAATGAATACTCATACCACAATAAAAATTGTGTATGTGTGTGATATGTGCCCTGTACCAGTGTGTCCCCATCAATCACTGACACAAATGTGTTCAAAACATTGCATGTCAGAGGTATTAAAAAAAAATACCTGTGGCATGTATATTTCTGCGGAGGTCCTGAGCTCATGTGCATGGCCCACACAATGTACACAGTACAAGCAGTATCACTACCTTTGCGTCTGGCAGTGGCGGGGCCATGTGTCATCCGTGTTCCAGTGGCAGCAGCAATGGCAGGTGATGTTCAGTCGGGTCCAGTCCAAAACAAAAGCAAAAACGTAGAAAAAGGTAGGGTTTTGTGCCTCTTACCCCTCCAGTCTACCAACTCATGTGTGGAGGTCAAACTGCCACAGTTGTCTTGGGGTAAGGCACATCTAAATATGCTCAGAGGTAAAGGTGGCTGTAGTCCCACCGACAGCTGCTATTCCCAGTGCCACTGCTGCTGCAGCTGAAGATCCTTGGCAGAGTCGGCTGGTCTTAGGCAATGTTTTGCCTATGGTCCCACCAACATCTAAATAGGGCTGGCAGACCACCAAGGCGGCAGACTGTTACAGCCAAGCTCTAAATCAGGCCCTAATTTACAAAAACAAATGTGCATTCTTGCAGGAACTCTTGATTCCCTCCATGGCCCAGACTTGAAGGTAGAAACAGATGTGAACAACACCGTGTTTTTTTTAATATCAACATCAACTGCTAGCTATGGAACAAATTTACTACTAGATAGTATGGACACAGTTTTTCAGCATTCTTTACACCCCAGAGTGCCCTTTCCTCTTTTGTGAATTCAAAAGAAGAAGAAGAAGAAGAATTGATAAGAGAAGCTACATTGATTTCAAAGCTGCACTTTTTACCAAGCATTTCTCAATCCTCTGGAGAAAACCCCGTGAAGAGTTTGGCTACAAAATGCACATTTTTAGGTGAAATAACTCATATACTACAAGAATTTGATTTTATGTATATTGCTCAGTTTTGCACAATTTTGTTTTTATTATTTCTTTTTTTCTGTTGGTACAGATTATATTCTCTAGAGCCTCTGTAATGAATTTAAACAAAAGAAGTATCTACACAAATGTTGAGGACAATACTGGGGTTCACTCTAGTCCTGTGCAGATAGCCTAGTGAAGACTTTAGGCAAGAGGTACATTCAAGCAGGTGAATGACAGCAAATTATTCTGTCTTGAGTTAACTTTTTTGTTTTTTGGGAGTATCCTTTGGTAGGAACTAATCAAGTGTTATTTTCTTTGTACAAGTTATTTTCTCTACTAGTCCACTCCTCTATCCCATGCAAATAAAGGACCTGGCAAAGATCCATAGAAATTCCAAATGCACTCTAGCCCTACAGGGACAATCCTGTGAAATATTTTGGAGAAAAGATGGATACATACTTTCAGGAAAAGATCAGGTGTTTTGATTGAGATACATTATATACTTTGGAGGTTTTGTCAGGATACTTTCTGCAGTTGACATTTAGATTTTATTTTTGTTCTTTCTATATTGTTTCATTTCTGTTTTCTGGAGTCCTCTATGGTGAAGCTGGACAAGGGAATTGTTGATATGAATGCCAGAGCCTTTGGTGCTGAGATAATGTAGCCTTGCAGAGAGAGGGCAGCAAAAATCTTGGACAAGCGTTTGGGCAACCATTTGGCCATTTCACCACATGTAACATCCAGGTAAAAGATTACACATTTTGATCAAGGTAGGTTTCTTGCTTTTGGATTTTCACAGTATATTTTTGCTGTCCCTAATCATTATTTATTATTTGTGTCCTCGCAGGTTCTGTTTTCCACAATGAATCCTCTGCTGACCAGGGAAAGAAAAGCACGCACAGAAATTTCAAATCCATTCTAGCCCTATGGAAATTATCCATGATAATTGTATATATCTGTGAATTTATTCGGCGTATTTGGTGCAGAAGTCATTTCTTTTTCTGTTTATATTACATGTTCTCTTCTTTTCCAGTAAATCAGGAGAAGGAAATATTTGCTGGAATTAGAGAGCTGTTACAACCACAACAAACTATGCTTGCAGGTAAAATGGTAGATTTGATCTGTTTTTTACAATCTTCAAGATATGCTTTATGTAGGGATAAAAAGTAAACATACTGTCCTTATTTTTGTTGTCGCAGGTTCTGTTCCCCAAAGTCCCTTCATTGTGATTTAGCTAGAGAAGAACCCATGAAAGTTTAAGACCAGTTCTTTCTGGGCAATTGTAGTTTCTGTGTCCAGATATCCCGGCCAAACCCTTACCCACTTGACTGTGTGTGAGATTTCTGATTTGTTTAATGATCAATGACAAGCACAAAGTTGGTTGGGAATGGGTATCTTTCCACCTTGTGCAAGATGTTTAGTCTTCAAGTAATTATACCAACAAAGATACTACATTTTCAGCTCTAGTCATGGAGCTGTTTTAGAGAATACTTTGGTCGACATCTACATAAATTTGCGTAAAAAGCCAGACTTGTGAGGGCACTAGATTTTATTAATTTTGGAGAGCTTTAGATTCTGCTTTCCATAGGTGACTTAAACATGTTTTTTCTCTGTCTGTATTATTACACAAGTGAATCCCAGCCAAGTGGATCATAGAAGAGCTAGCACAGTCAAGTCTTAGAGAAAAAGGTACTTACGTTCAAGGAAAAGTGCAAAATTTGTGAGGGAGCTACATGTCTAAAATATGTTTATGGCCAATATGAAAAATGTATTTCTTTGCTGGTTGTCTTTAGAGGTTCTCTTCTTCAATGAAGAGGTTCAGAACTGCTCTTTCTCTTATTTTTGTTATTAGAGGTTTTATTCCCAGAGATTCAAGTATAACCTTTTCCCAATTACTTTGTACTGGATTTTTGATATATGTGATGATCAGAGTCAAGGACATAGATGGGTGGGAAAGAGTATCTAACTACTTTGTGCAGGACGTTAGGACTGCAAGTAAGTATTCCATTTTCAGTACTGCAGTGCTCCTAATCTTCACCAATGTTACTGACTCTATAAACTTTAAAATTCTTAATTTGCAAACATTTCTCTAAAAATGAGACCCCTGAGAGCAACCAAATTGTTTCATGAAAGGGCACGCCCCACAAATGTGAGCCATTTTGTTTAGCAGTGCCCTGGCCAAACTGTGATCCCATTCCAACACTGCCTTTTTTCCGTCCTTTTGATTGGCTGACATGTATTCTTCCACTGCTCACATTAAGGGAGCTGCTTTTGTTCTTTTTCATTCAGCACTCCGTGGGAGTGAAGATGTGTGAGGAAATTGAGTGTATTATATGGTGTCGTTTTGCAGCCTTACCGTATAATGCACTTACCAACCCCTTTAGAACCCTTAGGTTTCCTTTGTCAACCCTTCAGCTCAACCCTGGTAGCTGTGGCTCTGAGCAGCAAGGCTTACACAAAAGAACAAGTGCAAAGTTTTTAAACAGTACCAAAATAATGGAAGAAGAAATTGACAAGACACCAAAGAAATCTGACACCAATTTATAAAAATAGACTGAATCTATATGTATTTTTAGACACCACAATAAAAAAGAACCACCAGAGGATTCCAGAGATACAGAATTTACAATGTATAGTTAAGTCAGTTCCAAGCACTTTTCTCCTTTACAGGATTTTCCTATGGAAGTGGTCCTGATGCAAGGGATGAAGGATGCTGTGGATACGGCTAATGGGGACTTGCTGCGACTACCACTTTGTCCATGAAGGGGCTGAGGTATTGCTGGTTACAGTGTCAATGACCCTCGAAGTCGAAGTGCTGACAGAAGTTCAGTCGCCACTTGATTAACAGTCGCTCAGTATTGTGGTCACGGTCCAATCCTTCCTGGGTTGATAACTCATCCTCTGGAGGTCCTAGCTGTGGTTCAATGACATTCCTGGGCTCAGCGAACTGGGGTGCAACTTTGTGCATCAGGTCCTAGTCGCTGGTACTATACAGTGGCTTGTTGAAGGCAGATTAAAGACTTTGGACTACCAACATGCCCCTCTAGGCTTCTTAGCTGTTGTTTCCCTGTGCTGTGAACAGGTCTCCAGCTCATTAACCCTTGGAATCTTTTGGTTTTGGCTGGGCTCTGAGCACAGCCTGTCCTCGAGCAGGACACAGCAGGCATACTCTCTCTGCTTTGCTAGTCACCCAGTGCAGCAGGTGCAGTCCACGGTGGTGCAGCCTCTCTTTCCTGGTTTCACAGTGTACCAAGCAGTCCTTCCTCAGCCCTCTTTTCAGTCCAGTCGAGATCTGGGCTTGGGGTGCATGGGTAGCTCTCCTCGTGCTAGGAAATTGCCCTCATGGTTGGATGCAGTTGGTAGCCAAAAGGCTACCAGGATTCCTCCCACCTGATGGCCACTTCCTGCAAAGTGTGGCATCTGGGCATCCCAGGATGCACCATTCTGCATTCTCCCAGTATGGCAGGATCTCTCTTCCGGCGTGTGAAGATCCCTAGTCAAACACAGAGGTGTAGCTAGCAAAGAGGATACACACCCCTGGTTTGACAACTAGCTGCCTAAACAATGGAGCAGCCCTTCTCCCAAGTGTGTCCCATTTGCCCTTCAAAGACGCCAACATAAAATCGGTCCTTCTGTATAGAGCAGAAACTTGGAGTACAGCAGCGAGCATTACCAGCAAAGTCCAGACCTTCATCAACATCTATCTAGGAACTGCTCTTCCAGCCTGCAAATGGTGGGCTGATGGTCTTCTTTTTACTCGTGTCACACCCAGGTTGTCACAACCAGTGCTGTAGGCCCTGAGATGACTCCCTACCTGATATCCCTGAGTACCCTGGTGCCATTTACTATGGACTTACGGGCACATTAGGTGAGCTAATTAGGTATGAGCCAATTCGACATGCCAGTTTAAGGGTAAGGGCACAGTCACTGAGGGCTGGTTAGCAGGCTCTAGTGCACTCTCAAAATTAAAACCCCAGCAGCATTAGTTCAAAAACGTGGGGATGACCATACATAAGGAAGCATTTCGTTACAGTACCGAAGATAGGATAAGGAATAAAACACCACTAAAGAAAGCAAGCTATACAAGGGAAAATGAAGCAGTTCAAAATAAGGTAAATCCAAACACAAAAACAGCAGCCTTATGTGACCTGGAAGAACAAACAAGGGCTTAGAGTGTAAGGGACTTTGGACACAATGAAGAAGGAATACTACCCTTATATAGTAACTAGTGTAGACAGTCCCTATCATACTATGTGCATACAAGCCATGTAGTATTATCATCTCCCATAGGAATAAATGGTACTTCCTGTAACAAGATAGTCTTTGTCATACAGACTGCCAACCATTAGATGTCCTCATAGCCAACCAAAATACGTTATGTATTTTCCAACATATCCATGTGCCAAAACTCGAAAGGTGGAGTATATGTAGGGCTCTCTTACCCAGTGCCAAGCAATATGTACAACACATCTTGCAGTGGCTGCAGCTTTTTCGGCAAGCATGGTCCATCACTCAGAGCCCACTAGTCCCATTCATGACGGGATCTGCAGAACCACACTCTGTGGTGGCCATGGAGTGTAACTGTACAGAACTGAATCAGCAGTCAAGACCAGAGTACCTAAAATCTTTAGAATTAGCATGGATCAAGACCATGGAGTTACTAGGGGCCAGATGTAGGAAACTGTTAGCGACTCGCAAACGGCAAAATTTGCCGTTTGCGAGTCGCAAAACGCAGTTTCCTATGCAGAAATGCATTTTGCGAGTCGGAACCGACTCGCAAAATGCATTTCCGACTCGCAAATAGGAAGGGGTGTTCCCTTCCTATTTGCGACTCGTAGTGGGATGCAATACCATTTGCGACCGCGTACGCGGTCGCAAATGGCATCGCAGTTACCATCCACTTCAAGTGGATGGTAACCCACTCGCAAATTGGAAGGGGTCCCCATGGGACCCCTTCCAGTTTGTGACTGGACCCAAAAATATTTTTTCAGGGCAGGGAGTGGTCCACGGGACCACTCCCTGCCCTGAAAAAATACCGAAACTAAAGGTTTCGTTTTTTTTTTAAGTGCAGCTCGTTTTCCTGTAAAAAAACTGCTTTATTTAAAAGCAGTCACGAACATGGAGGTCTGCTGACGACAGCAGGCCTCCATGTTTGCGAGTGCCTATACTCGCTATGGGGCCGCAATTTGCGACCCACCTCATGAATATTCATGAGGTGGGTCATTGCGACCCCATAGCGAGTCGCAGTCGGTGTCTGAGACACCGTACTGCATACCAAATTGCGAGTTGCAATTTGCGAGTCGGATGGACTCGCAAATTGCAACTCGCAATTTGGTTTGTTGCTACATCTGGCCCTAGATCTTATAGAAGCTATTTTTACCATCTGCCACTCAATACTACTGGACAGGCTAGAAAGCCTTGTATGCTCAACTTATTATTACAATGTATTGAGTCTTTTCTCTGCAACAGAAAACAAATAGTGGCAATCTTCCAATTTTAGATCAGCCTTTCAAGGTGCAAATTTTGAGATGCCTTGGCATTTGGACCTATCCTCTTCCTTCTGTAGTCTATCAATTCTGGGCACAAAGATTAAATGGCACAGAAAATGAGAGCACATTCCTCAGCAAATAATATCTTATCCTCACTGGCAGAGCTCAAATTGTCTAATTTCTAGCATTCTGTTTTTGCAATTCATGTTACCTGTGGAGGTCCCTCCAGGACTCAACAAATGCGCCTCTCTTCTTTAATGTAAACCTGCCCCCACTTCCTTCCTGTCCTAGTTTAATCATTTAAACGTACCTGCTATAACCATGCTAGTGGTACCCAGATCATCTTAAAACTCAAAATGTGCATGCAGTATAATACTTCGACTCATCAACATTGTGTACAGAAATCATAAACGTCAACCAGAATTCCTTTATTCTTTCTGAGACATAAACACATAACATAGTATCCAAGATCACAGTTAGCTAAAGGTGCATCTTTGAAGTCAATATGAGGTTAGGTCAAGAGTGCAGTCGTCAGGATACAATCAATGGCCATGGGGAAATGAGAAGCTGGATTCTCTACAGGACCTTGTACTAATGTTACATAGGAAGAGGTAGTAATTATATTTCAAATCTCGACAACATGGACATGGAAAGGTGTTGAGTATTAGTGGTAAATGACAATGTGACAACAGCATGGGGTACAGCCACAATGAGAGGTGATATCACACCAGGCCAGCATGTAAACATCTGCTGTCACGGCATTGAGGGCAAAGTAATACTTTTATTTTTGTCACCATTATCTTGTACTAACCCTTCCAAAGCAAATCCCTACCTCTTTTGTCAATTAAGCATGAAAGGTTTGTGATAAGCAGGCACACCTAGTGTGAGTAGTACAATGTTTGTTTGAGAGATACTAATGCTTTTTGCCTCTTTAGACCAAGGCAAACATTCAAGGGTTTCTTTCTTAACAAAGCCTTGCACCGGTTTGCTCCAAAATCTAGTAAGAAGTAAAAATCTCAGCAGCCATTTTTGACGTGATTGATATAAAAACCACACCAACAACCATAATGTAATGTAAGGTGGATTTCTAGAGCACTGTTTGTCACCCGTGAGGGTATCCAGACACTGCCCTGGATTGCACCCTCACTTTGCTTGGAAAACATTTGAGATGAGAGCGTTAGCACACTAGGGCAGCATTGTTTATGGATTCCACCTCAGTCAGCAGAGGATCTAGCTCTAGTGTCCAGATCAGCGTTGATATTACTCAATGTACTAAAAAAGAGAACACATGCTTAGTGATCAAGAATTTTTTTTTTGAGAAAGAGCAATTAACAGTGGAGAAAAGAAGACATAAATCTCATGAGCATAAATATTCTTTGAGCGAGCAGGTCTATATTCTTTTAGATGTATCAGAGCTCCATCTAACATTGTTACATTATCTCTGAGAAGTGTCAGAACCTGGATTAAGGATTGGAGAGGATACATTAAAAGATTTGCGGAAAAAATCAATCTTCACTATGTGAGAACCACAGTCGCCTTTGTTTGCTTCTTATGAGGAAACTCAGGCAAAGTTTAATACTTTTCTCTTTATATCTGCCTCTTAATAAAAGAGTTTAACAAGGTAATCATCTTCACTGTACCTCTAGTGTTGCTAATTTTGTGTTTGCTGGATGAGTTGAAAAAAAAAACGGGGACTGAGCGTAAAAAATATATCCACACAACCACATCCACGTTTGCAAATATTCCTTTGAGGTCATTGTTCGGAGGGTAGGGGTTATTGGGTTTATGCTTAGGCTTAGGATATGATTTGTCCTTACCAGACAGCCCATTGTTTATGTTCTGTCTTGTAGATAGTAATGAGATATTGGGAACCACTGACAAATCCAACCCACAGAATGTACTATTACTTATTCTACCCCAGTGGTTCCCAACCTTATGACTCCTGAGGACCCCCACTGAATCACTACTGGGAGCTGGGACCCCCAAGCAATTTGTATGATTTAAATTTCAAACATTAAAACAGTTATTCACAAAAACATACTCAAACAAGTACACACCAAGCAAATACTTGAATTACTAAAGATATAATTATTTTATATTGAAAAACTATGCAAAAATCGACAGATTTTAACAGGAAAGTTGTTGCTGCATCTCGGCGACTAACTTTTTAATGTTTGGTTTTATTTAGGAAAGCTAAATCCTCAGGCCTGATTCTACATTTTCCAAGCAATTTCTGTTTCTATTTTTTAGGCGCAGAAGAGCTGAGAAAGCTTTTTCACATAAATATGTGGTGGGGAAAGAAGGTGAAACCAGAAGGGCCTCTCATCTCTCCATAGCCCCTTTTGTCACATACAATTCATTTGTTTTGCAGCACCTCTCATATCAATGTAGGGTTTTGAATCACTTTACATGGGACTACAAGGTGTGAGATTCACATGCCATCCACACTGGTATGCCTTTTCTAAGAGTGCTTAGTCTGGAGAAGTACAAACTCAGGATTCAGAACATAGCACAATGGTTAGTGTTGGCTTTAATAACAAAATTGTAATTCTATGCAAGCAAACCTTTTTTTTTGCAGCATAAGGGCAATGGAAGACTGAGGTAAAAAAACAACTTTCTCATTTGTGCCATGCAGTTTGTATGCAGCTCTTTGATGGCAGATCATAGCTAACTGTACTAGATTATGATTGTAGCTTATGAACTGCACAGTAGCAAAAGAATCTCTTTGACAAAAACAGTAACCCACTGTGCTATGCACATAAAATACTGTTCTTTGCAGCAGGCATATTAACCATATGCGCTACCTTAGATGAATCAAAACTGCCACTAGACAAAACTCCCATCTCTCTCCAGCAGGTACATTAATCACCAGAGTTATGTTGACACTTTTATTTTTGACTGAAAGCTGCTGGATGTACAAGAAACTTTGCAGTGCTTTTGAAACTGTTCGACAAATGAAGAAATAAATATAAAACACTCACATTTTTCTGTCGAAAGACCCCAGCTGGAGAAGTGACTTCCTGCTGGCCCAGGCGTGCAGACCCCCTGGGAATGTGTCACAGACCCCCTGGGAATGTGTCACGGACCTCTGGGGGTCCGCGGACCACAGTTTGGGAACCTCCTTCAATCTACCTACAACTCCATCTCTAGTGATGGGAAAATATCAAAGGTAGTTGTTACAGGGAGGCAGATTGCAGAGTGCAGGTCGCTCCTGTGAGACATGGGGCAACCAAGACCACTAGACATGGCACCTGGAAAATGAGTAAATGAATACCTATTTGCTGTCGAGGTGTATAGGAATGAAGAAGAAAGCAGAATACAAGTCTATAGTAGGGAACCATGCAGCTTTTTCACATGACAGAATGATAGCAGGGTTTGGTACAACAGATAAACTTGGAAGTGCAACAAGTATAGCACATAAATCTTGCACAAAAGAATTTGTTTCTTTACCAGGCAAATTTTATCAGTAAAATAGGATTATTACAAAAGCTTATAGTCGGCACTAAAACCTGTTGTTTCAATAAAGCAGCAGAGACTGGGTAAAGCTCTGTCTCCAACTCAGGACATGGTGGGTACTCTGCAATGCAAAGGGTTAATACAGATCTTTACAAGCTTCATAGTTAAAACGTACTCTATATCAATAACCATGTTCGTACCATAAAGTAGAAAGCACTTGATCAAGCACATCAGATATTGATTGTGGTGAGGGTATCATAGTATCATCACTTTTGCATGGATCTTTATTTTCGCACACGACAGCTAGCACAGCATTTTCATTTTGATATGGACATACAGATACAATACACACCATCCCCAGTGCAAAACGCAGCACAATTTAGTTTTCACAAAAGATCCATCCCCAGGAGGTTGGCAGGTGAGGTAGGGTTTAACACAAAAGAGTGTGTTGGGTAGAATGAAACCATGTAATATCTTCTTTGAGAGAAAGCTTTATTCCGTCTTATCATCACAACCTCTGGAGCCACTCTGAATCCAGAAACAGTTGCACTTAACATTCCATCAAGTCCACTACCATAACTGGGAACAGGGAAGAAGGGACACGGGCAACACCATTTATATGATATTGATATTTACATATTTTCAAATAAGGCTTTATAAAATTCACGAAATAACATAAGCGTTGAGCAATTCAATCTATTATTACAACAGCGTGTTGGTCCTTGATTGGGCCCAGAGAAACAGACTTGGGCGCAGCACTGTAGTGAGCAAATTGTGTGTTAGAAATGCCAACTGCATCAATTGTTTGGCCTATGATTAGGCAGTGGTTCTGGGGACTAGTGTCTGACCACTCCTCCCTCCCCCCAACCTCCACCTGTTGTTTTCCAAAACAGAGCCTTTAACGGACACACACTGCTTTAAAAATGTGGTTCTCATTTTGGAATGCAGATACAGGAACGGATATCTGTTGTCCCTTGCAGTCCATCATCCCTGTATTCACAGCTATTTCCCTTCTTTAGTGCACTGATGTACTGTAAATGTGATTTGTCAAAGTGCAAACTTCTTGTACACAACAGTGCTCTACTTTGGAGCATCACCTTCCTCAAAGACATACAAAACCTGGCAATTCCTCCACCTTTTAGATCAACTTATAACACACTGCATTGCGGCATCACATAGAGCTCTATCATTCCTCTTCTTCTATGCAATACCTACCTAACATCTGTGCTAGATCTCATTAAATCCTTCAACTTATAAATGTATAGGCAGTGCACAAATTGTACTAAAATGAAAACTTGATTAATGTCTGTGCACCATAGACATGTTGCTGAAGAATAAGCACCTACAACTGAAAAATAGAGAACATGACCTGCGGACAGTGGCAGTAACACCAGTCTATGACCATATGGCTAGATGAACTTGATGCTCTGCAAAAAACATCAAAAACCTTAGGAACCTCATTTTACATATAGACCAAGGCCTATTTTCTATTCCACAAGTCAACAAAGTGACTAAGAACACCTTCCACACCATAAAAACATTGAGGCGTAACTTACCAAATATGGATACCAACAAAACCTTCAAGCTCTTCTCACACTCAACACCTCCAAGGTACACTTTGCCAACAGGCTAATTCTAAGGGTCCGATACTTCCTTGTATAGAAACTCCAGTGAATCCAGAATGCCACAGCAGGACCTGTCCTCAGCCTACACCCCAAGGAACACTTGAGGGGAATCATTAAAATCCCTTTACTGGATTTTAATAGCTAGGCTATCAAATGTTCAAGGGCCTTTGCACTGTTCATAGTGCTTCCCGTGGAAAAGGACCATTATACTGTTAAAATACTCCCACCGGAGATTAGCATCCCTGATCATTGAACTCTCCTACAAACAAAATCCATATGAGTTTCCACATTCTTGGTTCAAGGCACAAAACTCTGGACCTCCTTGACAAACAATACACGATGCATAATCCATAGGATGCCGGGATATTACTCTTAACAACGACCTGCAACTACAAACTACCACCAGTGTATGCATGGCCCATAACAAACAATGCCCTATGGTCAACTGCTGACAGTGCTATGACAGATACACGTAACCCACCTGTGCCGGACGAATCTGCCCTTGCTCCTGCTACTGAATAACTATAGCAACTAAGCAATCATAATATTCATTACACTTATTGGACAAGTAAATATTGTCAGATATCTGCCAAACGTTGCTGGCCACTGAATGACTTCAGAGTCCATACTTGCACGCCAGGCTAATGATATATCTTAATCATTATTTGAAACTTTATAGTTAAGTGTCTAGCAGTCTTGAAATAGGTCACTGTATCCCAGTGATAGATTTTAATATCTCAATCCCCTGATGTGATAAAGCCTTCCCTAACCCCACCCCCCCCAAGAGGATCTCAGAGAGGACGAGATGCTACTACAGTCAACATATCAATTTGAACCCAGAATATAAAGAATTCATAACATTATAATGGACCTGCAGAGCTAATCTGAGATAACATCTATCCCATCACTTTGAGGGGTGTCCCAAGACCATATAGGAGCACCTCACTGGCCACTCACAGACCACACAAAAACACTTCCCTGGGTTCATAACAATGACAGCACACTTCCAGCGACACACTGTGATGGGTTTGGTAAGCTCTTTGAATTGGAAGTGATTCAGCGCCTCACAACAGGATAGTAAGTACTGGAGAAATACTACAATACAGTACAAAATAAACGTATGGCCCAGAGCTCTTTTGACTTCTTACAGCGTTTGCGTCCATCTGTTCTGTGTTACTTGTTCAGGGGGTGTTTTCTGTACCAAAGAGAACTGCGCAAATGGTGTAACTGTAAGGTAGCAACAATAGTTACGTAAAAACCCAAAGCAGGCTTTATCAGGATTACAAAGGGGATTGTCTCCAAATAAGGATGTTCTGGTCAGAGGTGAGAAATAAGATCAATCGGTCTAGAGGCATGGAAGTGGAGATGTCGGCTGGTTTGGTGCCTTTGGCGGGGGGTGGAGTGATACTCGTGTGCACATTTTGTAACATCGCAATGATAGTGGCAAGATGAGATGTCCCTCGGAGATGGGTGGCCACATGGCACAGCTACAACCACAGAATAAGAAAAAACATGGATTGGTGTATGTTGGTGGAGAAAATGGTATATGAAGCTCAGAGATGCCTCAATAAATTTTAGAAGCTCTGGGCGCCCTAACTGGAGAGAAAACAAAGCTCCAGTGGGATGAGATGGGATGAAAATGAATAAAGAAACTAGAGTGAAAAGTAGGATGTATTACTATAGAAATAATGATGAAAAACGCAAGTGGAAAATACAGGGTCCAATATAACCTTCAACGTGTTCAGTATAGTGATATGAACCCCAATAGCTTGGAAATGTCGGTGTGTTGTTTCCTGTATCGTATACAAACCAATAAAAAGAAGAGACAGGTGAATCTCCTCGAGTGTCCTGTGGCTTAAACTAGTTGAGACGGGTCCTGCTTGCATTCTTCTGTTCACCACCAGGGACCGGCAGTGTACTGTAATTGCAAAAATAAATTATAATAAATTAGAGTCAAGGAGGCTGTTGTGTCGAGGAACCTCCGGCGGTTCCCGACACGCTAGGGCAGCACGCGCTGCAATAATGATGATGCTGACTCATTTCGTTTATGGCTGAGTCGCGTGGTCAGTCGCGGCCCGGCCTCAAGCGATCGCGGTCCGTCGTGGTGCTGGCGGACCACGGTGCGCTGCTGCGAAAAGCCCCCACTGACCACGCCCTGTTTATTTTATAGCCCCAGGCCAGAGGCCGCGGGGCAAACCAAAAGATACAAGAAAGGAGTGGGGAAACCCGCCTCCACATCCGGGGAACACCCAATTGGGTAACCCCTTCCGCTATGGAATGTCGGCTGATCGGTTACATCACTGATCAGCAACACTACATTCCTCCAAAAATTTCTAAACAAATTAACAACGCACACAAAACATGGGAAACATTCACGCTTCGCAATAATGGTCACGCAGACGAGTGGAGGGGCAAGGATTGTTACGTAAGTTATATTTGGTCGTCTCTGATCGGCTCTGAGCCAAACTCATGTCAGACAGGGTGTTCGGCGGGCCATGATGCACCTGGCGTGGCAACTCGCCACAGTAATCATTGGGTGAAGAATCAGAACCACCATCGTCAACCGGCAACAACGGTGAGTCATCGTCATCCTCGTCACGCCGCTCACCCCTGGGATCTTTGCCACTAAGACAGTACCTTTTGAAGAAGGACACATTACGAGTGACAGTCTCACTTCCTCGATGAGCCACCACAGCAGACCCTTTCCGATGAATGATGGTCCATGGGGCAGTGTCGAAAGGCGTGCAGAACTTGCTTCCTGGTGAGGCATGTTTCAACAACACCTGATCCCCAACAGTGAGGTCTGATGGAGCACTCCTTTGCCTCAGGCTGGCCCGCTGATTGGTTACACGCCTATTCTTCTGATCACGACCCACAAGGGATGATGAGGAAGGGTGTCAGCGAACAATCTCCCAAACACAACATGGCTCGGTGTCCGGTTCGTGGTAGAGTGGGGTGTTTGTCGGTACTTGCGCAGGAAAGAGAATATGGCTTAGTCTACAGCTTGACCATCCACAACGGCAATACGGAACATCTTGTTGAGAGTTCGCATGAACCTTTCCACCTCACCATTAGCTTGAGGCCACCAGGGAGTGACTCGTCGATGATGGGTGCCAGTAACGCTCAGATACTCCGCTAGTTCACGGCTTTGGAAGGGCGGACCGTTGTCGGTCTTGATCTCAGCTATTAAGCCATGAGTGGCCATGGCTTTTTCCAAGCCCAACACCACAACGTCCGCTGTGAGGGCTGGTATGATCTCCATCTCCGGATACTTTGAGAAATCATCTATCAGGACCATGGTATGGCGACCATCAGGCAGACTCCCGAAATCGAGGCTGGCAGACATCCAAGGCCCTGCTGGGAAAGATTCAGTCTCAATAGGGGGCGGGCCTGCTCAGCTCTCCAGTGGCTTGACACCACACACAAGATCACACCAGCGCTTCAACCTGTTCGTCCATGAGGGGAAACCAAACTTTGGATCGCAACTGCCCTTTGGTTTTGACCATACCCTGATGGCCGCTGTGGGCTAACTCGACAGCCCGGGTGGTGAGGGCTGACGGGATGACTAGTCGAGTTCCTCTCAGTAAGCACCCTTCCGCATCAGTGGTGAGTTAATTCCTTACGCTGTGCAGACTCCCGATTATGCGTTGGGACTCTCGGGTTAGCACTGGCAACTGCTTCTTCAGCACATGCCACTGGTTGTCTCTCATGGCTGCAAGGACCTTTTGTAAGCATTCGTCATCTTGAGTGGCCTGCACGATTTTGTCCATTGACATGGGCCTTGGTTGGGATCGATCCGTGACGTATCTCACGTATTCCTCAGTCTCTCGGGCCTCGTTGACCTCGGCGTCTGACACTGCACGGGGATGCCTTGACAGGTAGTCTGACGGATTCTCGGACCCTGGACGATACTCCAGTCGACAATGGTAGTCCTGCAGCTGCAACATCCACTTCTCTATTCTCGGTGGAGGCTTGGAGGCGGTGCCATTAAAAAGGGGAATCAAAGGCTTGTGGTCGGTGGTGACGCTGAACGGACGGCCGTAGACGTATATATGATAGTGTTTGCAGCCCCAGTGCACAGCAATGGCCTCCTTCTCTATTTGAGAGTATCGCTGTTCCGTCTCGGTAAGCGACCGGCTGGCATATGCGACTGCGGACCACATCCGTTCCATTTGCTCCTGGAGTAGCACGGCACCTAATCCTTTTGGCCCTGCGTCAACCGTGATCTTCGTGTTCCTCTTCGGGTCGAAATACCTTAGGGTGGTATCGCTGGATAGGGCGTCCTTAATAGCTTCAAAAGCTGTTTGTTCTTCGGATTCCCACTTCTAGGGCTCTGCAGCTTTCGTTAACCTGCGCAGGGGTTGGGAGAGGTTGGACTGGTCTTTGATGAAATGACCACAATAGTTAACCATTCCAAGGAAACTCCTGACTTCAGTGGCACTCGTAGGAGGTGATGCGTTCTTGATGTCCTCTACCTTAGCGGGATCCGGAGCAACGCAGTCTGCCGAGAAAGTGTAGCCGAAGAACTGTATCTTGTCTTTGAGGAATTCACACTTACAGCGGTGCAGAGTGAGTCCAGAATCCTGAATGCGCTGCAAGACACTTTGGAGGCGAGAGTGATGTTCCGCAATGGTGGGGGCGTGGACGAGAACATCATTGCTGACGTTGATGGTTCCGGGCAGGTTGGCCAGCAGTTCCTGGATGATGTTTTGGAACACTTCTGCTGCACTAGATATCCCAAAGTTTAGCCGTTTGTGCCTTCTTAGCCCGACGTGCGTAGAGAAGGTTGTGATATACCTGGAGTCCCTTGCTAATACCAGTTGGTGGTACCCTGACCGGAGGTCAAGCTTTGAAAACCATCGGAAGTCGCTGGATGTCGTCAATGGTGGGGGTCAGATGTTTTTCTCGTTTGATGGCAGCGTTGGGGAGGCGCATGTCCACGCATATGCGCACCGCCCCAGGTTGCTTGGGTTTGCGGGCTACTACGATGGGAGAGACCCACGGAGTGGGTCCTGACACCTTTTCAATGATGCCTGCCTTTTCGAGATGGTCGAGTTCTTTTTCCACCTGTGGTCGAAGGTGAAAAGCGACCCGTCGGTGTCGGAGGGCTACCGGCTGTACCGTCTCGTCGATGTGGAGTTTGACCTCACGGTCTCGGAGGCAGCCGATCCCTTCGAAGATCCCTGTGTACTTCGCCAGCAGGTCCGTTATGGATTCATGATGGATGCTAAATGCAAATGTGACTATCTCCAACTCCTCGGCAGCCTTGCAGCCCAGTAGCATTCCTTGTCCCTCTTCGGTCACATAGACTTTTGCTGGGATGGACCGGGATCTGTGAGTGAGGGTGGTTCGGAACATGCCCTTCAGGGCCAGTGGGGTGTTCTGTCCGTAGGTGTAGACTCTTACACTCACCTTCGTTAGCGCTGGGCTCGGTGTCATGCGGCAAATATTCTTCCGCTGCTAGGAGGTTGATGGACGCTCCTGTATCTACTACTGCAATTGTCTCGTGGGTGCCCATTCGAATCTGACACCGTGGTAGCTTGGCCTGACGGGAGTGGGTGTGTTTGACTGTAAAAAGGGCATGATCTCCGTGGATGATGGCCTCATCGTCGTCCATGTCACTCCCAGGCTCTGACTTACTGGACGTCGTACTTTCGATTGCTACATTGACGGACGCATTCCCTGTTCTAGCTTTTCTGGACCTGCAGACTTTCGCGAAGTGGTTTGTCTTCCCAGAGCTGGAGTATATCTTGCCTCTCGCTGGGTACTCCGAGGATTTGTGTGGAACTCCTCCCAAATATCCACATTGCCTGGTCCGGGTTTTGCTCGGCCGTTGCTTAAATTTGCTCATGGGCGTCGTGATCGTATTGGCTGTCTCTTCCTTTATGGGTCGCTGTAAAGCTGCCTCCATGTGGGAAGCACGGGCACGTGATAATTCTTTTGTATGCCCCATTTGCAGGATGTCCGGCATCGGCTTTCCTGATTCCTCTAGAATGCGTTCCCTGAGCTTTAGGGGGGCGCATCCCTGGATGAGTTGTCCCCTCACTTCCTCCGTCTCATCATTGAACCGGCAGGTGCTAGCTAGTTCTCTCAGCCTCATATGGAATGCAACCAGTGATTCTTCTGTCTGTTGTCTGGCCTGCCTGAATATGAACCTCTCATAGTCAGTGTTGACCATGGGCTCGAAGTTCCTGTTCAACGCAGCTATTAGCGTTGTGTGTGTTTTTTGGGGCGTCTTCTACGAGGTTCTTAGATATTTTGTATATGTCTCTCCCTCCCATATGGATAAGCTTGGCACACTTCTGGTCATTTGCTACTTTGGTGGCTTCGAAGAAGAGTAACACTCTTTCTACCCACTCCTTCCATCTAGGGGCCTGAGCAGAGGGTGACCTTCGATGATGAATGGCTCAACTGGGGGTATGGCAGACATGGTGGCTGGGTGTTGTTATGACAGTCAAAAGCAGGCGTTGCTTTCCCCCTTTTTTTGAAGTCTTTTTTTGCTATGAGTGCAGGGCATAGGGGGTCTACTGTACTCACATTAAGGCCCTCATTCTGACCTTGGCGGTCTTTTCGCGAGACCGCCGAGTTACCGCCGCGGTGAAGACCGCCGACCGCGGCGGTATGCCGCTGTGCGCATTCCGACCGCTGGGAGCGTTCCGCCGGGAAACCGCCAGCAGCCACACTGGCGGTCGGCGGAAAAGTGGAGACTGGTCAACCTCCACCGCCACGCCAGCAGAACACCGCCCACAGAATTACGACCCACATATCTGTGTGGCGGTCTTCTGTTGGCGGTGTTCTGTTGGTGGTCACCTCCCCATGGCTCCCGTCGCCTCCCGGAGGACCAACGCACAAGGTAAGTTGACCGTCCGTGAGGGGAGGGGGAGGGGGGGTGTTGTGTGATGTGGGCGTGCATGGGGGTGTGCGTGTGAGTGTGTAGAGGGGGTGTGTGAGTGCGTGTATGCGGGCGGGGGTGCTGCTGTGTCTATGGGTAATGTGTGCTGTTCGGCAGGTGCGCATGTCTGCATGTATGTGTGCGGGTATGTGTCCCCGTTGTGTATGTGTGTGTAGGGGGTGTGTATATGTGCATGTTGGGGGTGTGTGCATGTCGGGGTGCATGTATGTGCATGTCGGGGTGGGGGTGGGGAGGGGATTCGTACCACCTCTGGGGGGTGGCAGGGGGGTGGAGGGTGTGGGGGGAGGACTCGGGTGGGTAGTGGGGGGTGGGGGAGACCCCTATCAGTGCCAGGGAAGGAATTCCCTGGCCCCGATAGTGCTTACCGCCATGGTTCGCATGGCGGTTCCCGACCGCCAGAAACCGCGGCGGTAGGCAGGGTCATGATACCGTTGGCGGTCTTGGGACGACCGCCGGGCCGGAGTGCGCAAACTCCAGCCCGACGGTCATGACCGCCGTGGCAGTCGGAGTGGGGAAGTGGCGGTCGATCGCGGCGGTGACCGCCGCGGTCAGAATGCCATTTTTCTGACCGCCGGTCTGTTCGCGGTCCGACCGCCGCCTCTCCGCCGACCGCCAAGGTCAGAATGAGGGCCTAAGTCTTCTCCATGTGTAGCCCTGTGGACGGGATCCTGTTGTTGGGAGTCAGGATCCTGCTTCAGTGAGTAAATTTCTCCAACAGTTTCTTCTCTTTTTTTTGTTTGGTTCAAAGAGAGCACGATCATCTGTTGGGGCAGAGAGAGAGTCCCAGAGGCGGCACAAGCACCGCTTGGAGTGCGGCTGCCGCTCTGGTGTGTTTGTTAAAGGGATTGCCCTTGCCGCACGAGCACCACGATATGCGGCCGCTGCGGGGCAATCCTGGCACGTGGGGCCGCCTCCCTTATCACCAGTGTTGTGTTGAGGAACCTCCGGCAGTTCCCGACACGCTAGCGCAGCATGCGCTGCAATAATGATGACGCCGACTCGTTTAATTTATGGCTGAGTCGCGTGGTCAGTCGCGGCCCGGCCTCAAGCGATCGCGGTCCGTCGTGGTGCTGGCGGACCGCGGTGCGCTGCTGCAAAAAGCCCCCGCTGACCACGCCCTGTTTATTTTATAGCCCCGGGCCAGAGGCCGCGGGGCAAACCAAAAGATACAAGAAAGGAGGGGGGGAAACCCGCCTCCACATCCGGGGAACACCCAATTGGGTAACCCCTTGTGGTATGGAATGTCGGCTGATCGGTTACATCACCGATCAGCGACACTACAGAGACATTGTCAAAGTCATCGCTTGAGATATACTGTAACGGCAGATTTGTAATGTGTTTTAATACATGTACACATACACACACTCGCGCCCATTTTGTAGCTATATTTGCTTTTTCTAGTCTCTCTAGAATAGTGATACATGTTTTGCCTTCCACTTGGAAATTAGTTTGCTTTCTAAAAGGCTACTTTATTAAAATGTATTCTCGGACAATTCAGTTCAATTAATCTGTAGTTGACTAGGACAGTTTTATAAATATATTTACCCATATTAAATGAATTTTCCACACAAGCATTAATACACATCACATGGTGATGCAATAAATTAAGACTCATTAGCTGCTTAAATTATTTCGTTTCGCGCCATTTTCGTAAAAAAAAACTAAAAGAAAAATGGTCCCCATTTCAACAGTTACCAACACAAACGTACATTTGTTATGCGTAGTTTCAAATCTAAAACCATAGCCTACAGCATTATGGCGCGCAGCACATGTATGCAACAACTAATATTGTAACTCATTTGTGCACAAACATTTATAAGACATATAAAACAAAAACTTTTGGTAGCCTTTGTAGTACTATGAAGAACTAAAGAAAGAAGTTGGCTTCTTACTAATGTAGGTCAACAGTGGGTGTCGCTTTCATACCTGTCACATATTTTGACTCTCTCAGCCCTAGACCACAGTAAACATAACATCCCATATTAGATGCTCAAAAGATTCAACAGCTTAGCTGGTCCAATAACTTGAAATATTTATTCATTAGTCTTCTATTTCAGTGGCACGGGCTACATTTTAAATGTACTTGGGTGAATATATGGGCTTGATTCACAAAAGCAATTTTACATCTTAGTGTAAGTTCATGATTTTTATGCCATTCCAAAATAAGTTTTACGAGTAGTATCTTTACGACTGCAGAGTTTCCGCACTTGTGGCAGTGAATCCCTGCATAAAAATATAGGACATCTTTTTATGTGCAGAGTCTCCACCACGAGTGTGTAGACTCCGCAGTTGTAAAGTTCCTACTCCTAAAATTTGTTTGTGAACAGCAAAAAAATGTAAACTTACTATTGGAAATGGCGCTTTCTGCAAGGTTATCCCCAAACCTTTTGCTTTTCTACTTCTATTTTTCTGACCCTCTTTTTGTTGGCTTTAGGACTCTGGACACTTTACCACTGCTAATCAGTGCTAAAGTACATGTGCTCTCTCCCCGAACATTTGGTATCATTGGCTTACACCTGTTTGGCATATTTAATTTACCTGTAAGTCCCTTGTAAAGGGGTATTCCATATACCCAGGATCTGTAAATTAAATGCTACTAGTGCGTCTGTAGTGCTGATTGCGCTACCCACAGAAGTAGCCTTTTCAGCTTGTCTTGGGCCTGCCACTGTAGGGCCTGTGTGCAAACTTTACTGCCTCATTGATCTGGCAATTCAAGCTACTTGCCAAGACCTAAAATCTTTTTTTACTTCACCTACGTCACACCTAAAGTAAGCCCTAGATAGGCCTATGGGCCGGGTGCTGTGTCTGTAAAAGGTAGGACATGTACTTATATGTTTTCACATGTCCTAGTAGTCACAAACAGCCTATTCAGTTTTTCACTACTGTGAGAGCTGCTCCTCTCATCAATTGGCATTGGGAATTCCCTTATATATTTTGAAGTGGTAATTTGTGATCTGTGAGGAGTAGCGTGGGCATGTTTGGTATGTTTGGAATGGTAGAGAGAAATCCAGACTCCACTTCACGTCTATGGTAGAATGACAACTCAACTTGGTACATACTTTCCAGACAGCTGCAACACAGGCGGGACTACGTGTGACAGAAGAAGCATCTGCATTCTGATAGTCATTATGAGCTGGGGAGAGAGAGGGTCGGTCACACCTTAGATGTCAATAGGCTATATCCTACCCTCACACATTTTCTTGGTTTATTTAGTAGATGCATTTCATTTCATATATGCTGTTACAGTGCTAACAAGTGGTTTATCTGGACAAATGTGCCACATAACTACATCCACTATTTTTTGGTTTTTCATTCTCCTTGGCCATCTCTTATGAGGCGGAAGCAGTTACCAAATCATTCAACAGGTGTATGTGTGCAAGGCAAGAAAATTACAGGCTCCTTCAGCTGCTCCCCCACAACTAACAGCATGGGAGGAGCAAGTCTTGGCAATACTGCATCCTGAGGAATTGGCTGGAGTAGGAGGAGGACTGGACTTTGGTAAGTCAACTCTATACTATTATCACCCCATACATGCATGCCATCACATACCTTCACCCTCACTCCCATCACTCTACCACCTCCCACACATCCCACCATCACATCTCACTCATCCCAATGCCAAGCCCTGCATACCCAACCATTGCATGGACATCACACACAGCCCTGCATGGACACCTACCACTCAAGCATGCACACTAGAGAGAATCAGCTAGCCCACCACATGCCAACTTACACAAGTGAAAGCTGCAAGGGCAAATACATTCAAAGAGGGCAAGCCACTGATGCACAATATGTCACACACAGAAACAATAACACATCATTTACATCCCCGCAGGTATCCCAGCCAATGTCACCGGAGAGGAGGTGCCAGCAATATCCAGTCCCCCAACTGAAGAGGCCCACAGTGATGACAGCAACTCTGGTGGCCTGGATCTGGATGACCAACCTGGCCCATCACGGACCTCTGGACAGTCGGTTACCCAAGCCCAGTCACAGACAACCACAGAGCCTCCCCATCTGGAAACACCGCCAGAGCACCCACCCAGCGTACCCACTCCTCTGTCCCTAGGACATGTCAACCAGCAGTGTGTCCACCTCTACAGGGACCCCAGGGCACATCTCAAACCCATGACAATGAGGGACCTGGGGTCAGTGGCAGTGGGCACACGGTTCAGGGGACAGAGGCACAGGACAACAGAGAAACTGGGAGGACTGCTGTGCCCCAGAGGGAGGACAGGCCCAGGGAACCGACTCTCAAGAAGGCACTTGCAAAGATCCTGGGAGAATACCAACATTCCCAGGACATGATGGGCCAGATCCTGGACAATGTGCAGAACAGGCGGCTACAGGAGGGACAGTACCAGGGGATCAGGGAGGACTTGCAGGCCATCAACACCACCCTGGTCTCCATAGCAGGGGTGCTGGCAGACATGGCCAATATTAGGAGGGAGGCAGTATCACAATAGTGGGCCCCTGCCACTAGCTAGACATCTGAACTGCCTTCCACCTCTGCTGCCGCTAGTGGACAGTAGGCCCCGCCACAGGACTCACAGGCCACCAGCAACCCTCCCCCTGCAGAAGGAGAACCACCCCACAAACAGTCCCTGTGATCCAGGCAGAAGCCAGAGACTATTGCCAAGACCCCAGCCAGGAAATGAGACTCTCCTGACTGTCACCCTTGTGTCCCACTCTGTCACCCTGTCCACCTCGAACTGCCATTGCTCCCCTTCCTATGCCCCCATGGACAATGCACCTGTGCTACAGACTGGAACTATACCCTGAAATTTCCTCCATCATCACCCCATCCCATTGCACTTGCCCCTCAATATCTTAGCACTTCAATAAATACCCTTGAAAAATATAGAAGTATAGAGTATGTCAAATTTTCTAAGTATGTATACTTTTAACCATGTACAAACATTACAATTCAACTGTACAGTAAATGAGCACATATGAAAGACCTGTAGTTTCCTGCAGTGATCACACCAGGAGCTATTATGAGGCGCCAACATCTGTAAAATGAATTGCCAAAGGGTACCGTAAGTGGGCATAAAAGTGGGAAATAACAGCATGCCAGTGCCACAGAAATTCAAAATAATGACAATGAAATGTGAAGTAACACTGTCTTACTTGTGTGTCACTGGAAATATTGTCTGATCACTGCTGTTCTGTTGTCCTCATCTTCATCCTCTGCCTCCTCATCCTCACTGTCTACAGGGTCCAATGCTGCCACACGGGCATCTCCAACCTCCTCCTCCTGCAGAAAAGGTACATGTCGTCTCAGGGCAACATGCAGCATGCCACTATTATCTGGCAGACCTTCTTGGGTGAGTAGCACAGGGATCCACCTGTTAGATGGAGGCACTGAAACCTGGCCTTCAGGAGGCCAAAGGTTCTTTCTATGATCATTCTGGTTCACCTCTGTGCCTCATTATAACGTTCTTCTGCCCATGTCCTGGCATTCCTCACAGGGGTCAGTAGCCATGATAGGTTGAGGTAACCAGAGTCACCTGCAAATATTGAGGGACAACATTTAGCCACACACTACCCATATGGCCCACACCATACCCATACACCAACATATACTGGGTGGGGACCAGGGCTCATCTACACACCCTGTACCTCTGTAGTTGGGCTATCACATTTGGGATGCTGCTATTCCTCAGAACAAAGGCATCATGCACTATCCTAGGATACTTAGCATTGACATGGGAGATGTACTGGTCCGCCAAGCACACTTTCTGTACATTCATTGAGTGGAAACTCTTACGATTTCTGTACACCTGGTCATTTTGACGGGGGGGACAAATGCAATATGTGTTCCATCAATCGCGCCAGTTCTGTAGGGGATATGTCCCATTGCATAGAAGTCAGCCTTCACTGTGGCCAAATCTTCCACCTGGGGAAATACAATGTAGCTGCACATGTGTTTAATCAAGGCAAACAACACTCTGGTCAGCACAATTGAGAACATTGGCTGTGACATTCCTGCTGCCAAGCCCACTGTCACTTGGAAAGAACCAGTTGCCAGGAAATGGAGCACTGATAGAACTTGCACAAGAGGGGGGATCCCAGTGGGGTGACGGATAGCAGATATCAGGTCAGGCTCCAATTGGGCACACAGCTCTATCAAGTCTATATGTGAGGATGATGTGCCTGTCCTCCATTGTTGCCAAGTCCACCAGGGGTCCGTACACAGGGGTATGTCTCCATCTCCTATTCATCCACAGCAGTAGCAATCTAAGGGACAAAAGAGTGAGGAGCCGGTCACAAACTGAACAATGGGGCAACAACAGTACGATGCATGCTGTCAAATTGTAATTGCTCAGTGAGACTTGTCCTGTATGTCCAAATTTAAAAAGTGACGCAGTAATTACCCAGGGCCTGCCCTCCCCCCCCCCGAAATGGCCTCCGCCTGTCCTGTGTGGATGGACTGATGGAAGTGAGGTAATTCCGCTGACACTGTGCGCCATTGTGGGAGGCGGTCGGGAACCGCCATGCAACTCCTCATTGGTTAACATTGGGTCCTATGGATTACAGTGGCCAATGGTGATGTACGTCGGCGGTGACAGTATGCACTGCCGCGGACGTGACTGCCATTTTCTATCATATTCCTCACATCCTACCTGACCTTCAACAGGAGAGGACCTACACTGCATGTGCTGCTGTGACCTCTGTCTGGAACCTACCTTGGCCCGTGTGACTGGGGAAAGGGCCCCTGCCTTTACTTCGGCGGAGTTGGAGAGACTGGCAGGTGGGGTCCTACCCCAGTACAGACTGCTGTATGGGCCTCCAGACCAACAGGTGAGTACATTGTTGGCAGGGTGTCAAAAACCCAGCCAAGCATCTCAGCCACCCAGTCCATAGGCCCAGCAGTCACCACACCCACTCGTGGTGGGAAAGGATCCAGGGCACATGTCCTGAGGGTGAAGGAGCCTGCACCAGGCAACCTCAAAGGTAAGGAGCATGCCCCAGCTGCTGCCAGGAAGACCAAGGAGCCTGCCGCAGCTGCTGCCAGGAAGACCAAGGAGCCTGCCGCAGCTGCTGCCAGGAAAACCAAGGAGCCAGCACCAGCAGGCAGGAAGGGCAAGGGGCCTAGGGCAGGAACTCTGATGGAGCTCCCACCACCAACCATGGTTGTGCAGCCATCTGAGGCTGCAGGGGATGGACTGGAGCCTCCCCCCACCAGCAGCAGCACCACCACCACCAGTGGGCAGCCATCCGAGGCTGCAGGGGATGGGCTGGAGCTTCCCCCCACCAGCGGCTGCAGCAGCACCACTACCACCACTGACAAGCCGTCACTGCCGCCAGACAGTATGTAGTACTGCCTCCATGGGCTGCTGTGCGGCCTGGTCCCTGCAAATCCAGCGGGTATGACACCCACCTGAGAGACTGTGACCTTGCACTCCACAGCATCAAGAGCACAGGGCACGATGCCCTCTCCAGAAACAGTGTGTAAGACACCCACCAGCCCCAGCCTCCCCAGGATCAAGAGCACAGGGCATGATGCCCCCTCCAGATCTAGTGGGTAAGACACCCACCAACCCCAGCCTCCCCAGGATCAAGAGCAGAGGGCACGATGCCCCCTTCAGAACCAGTGGGTAAGAAACCCACCAACCCCAGCCTCCCCAGGATCAAGAGCCCAGGGCACAATGCTCCCTCCAGTGCATGTGGGCAAGTCACCCACTCGAGAGACAGTGGTCTTGCACTCCCCAGGACCAAGCACAGGGCATGTTGCCCCCTCCAGAGCATGTGGGCAAGTCACCCACTCGAGAGACTGTGGCCTTGTACTCCCCAGGACCAAGCACAGGGCATGTTGCCCCCTCCAGAGCATGTGGGCAAGTCACCCACTCGAGAGACTGTGGCCTTGCACTCCCCAGGACCAAGCACAGGGCATGTTGCCCCCTCCAGAACCAGTGGTCTTGTATCATCTCCCGACTGAGGTGCCCCCCCATCCCGTGGCCCCCTGAGGTGCCTGCCTATTTATCCAACTGATGCCCCTGCAGTGTTCTCTCCGTGTTGATGCAGGTGACAAGTGGGGCCTTGGACTTTGGCCTGTGGTCATGTAGCCCACGCAAGTTGAGGACTGGGCAGTGTCCCTTGAACTGTACAATTGTAAATATCTGTAACATTGGCTAAGTTATTTTTATACTGTGTTGATATTATTACACTCACTTTAGTAAATTATTTTTGTCCTTGCATTATTCAGGTGATTTCGGTGGAATAACTTGTTTTCTTGTGCATCTGATTGTGTGTATGGTGTGTGTATGTCGGGTGTGTGTTGTGCATGTGTGTATCACTCTCTCTCCCCCCCTTGTGTGCTAGGCGGCTGTACTCACTGTCGTCTTTGCCGTCGTTGGTGTTCAAGATGGAGCAGCATGTAGAAGAGCATAGGGAAGACATGCAGCTCGGGCTCCAATGCGGCGTGGTTGTTCCCTGTGTCTCCAATGGTGAGTCCTTTCCCTTCTGAGCTCTGTTTCCGCCAGTCTTTTGATTTCAATGGTACCGCCCCGGAAAAGGTGGCGGATTGCCATGTTTTAATACGGTGGGAGGAACATTGACTTCCGCCTGGCTGTAGAAGGCTACCGCCGTTGTGCCTTATGTTTTCACAGTGGCGGCCTGGATCTGTCCGCCATGGTCATAATTTGGCAGTAATTACCGCCAGCCTGTTGGCGGTATTACCGCCACTTTTACACCTACCGCCAGGGTTGTAATGAGGGCCATACTCTCTTAACCATGCATAACCAGTCAGGTTACCAACCATTGCAACCTACCATCCTTACACACTTCAGTATTGCCAACATGTTTAAGTATAGTACAAAACCCACTGCAACTTGATTGTAACAACCTATAGTCCATCTTTCATGACACTAGAGGTCACATTATAAACATGCAATCTCCCAACGATGCATACCAGGATAGGTTTGCTCCAACACAACTTTCACCAGGCAGCACTTTGGTACCACACTAGTCTTATTCAAAGGATATTATACAAACAAATATTATATTACACTGGCCATAACGTTCTTTGTTTATGTACTCCTCGCAGAGCACGAAAATGTAACATTAGGAATTACTTTAGCTTAATCTGCTTTCAATAAGATACCCATGTGCACCTACCAGACATATACTACATCTGATTAAACCTTTCAAAATGTAGTGGTCCTCATGACGAAAGCGAAAAAGCCATGAATTGAATGCTTCAATTAATCTCATCTCTTGTTTGGCCTTCTTGCCATTCTAATCAGAGACCCGCCAAATACGACTGCTTCAGTAGGAACAGCCCCGTTCATACTGACAGACCAGGGCTTCTCTAGATGGAAACAAATTCAACCCCAGCCTGAGTTCTGCTTTTTTGGCTCTTCAGAAGAAACACAGCCAGGTACTTTGTTAGGTATATACAATGGTTTCAACAGATTAGTTAGAAATAATATTTCAATGCTTCAAAAACAATCAATTAACTATTCTAAAGGCATACAATGCTCATGAAATACATAAGTTCATCCACAAATAGTTCAAAACAATAATCTAAAAGAAACCCATAAGTCATCTGAACAATTAGATCATGTAAAATCCATATTAAAGATGAGTAGAACAGCCAATCCAGGACTATAGACAAAATGCACCAAGGGTAGAATCAGAATAAAATCTTCTAAGGTTGAGTATTTTATGGTCTGACATGCCAGAAATGTTTATGTAAAACGCATATGGAGGGGTGAGGGAACATTTTAAAATTCTTAGTTGGTGATGATGGTGTTAGAGTGAGCTTACCTGGACAGTCAAAGACCAGATGCCCATTACTGCGGGGAAAATGAAAATAAAGAGTAAATGACATAAAATGGAAACTTTTTTTAACAGACTCAAGGGAATTTTTCTACAGAGGGCATAAGTAAAAGCTTACTGCAGCACGAAAAGTATTGGCAGTTCATGAAACTGCAAACTTAATGTGCGAGAATCTGTCCTTGTGACCGCTCAACCAAACTTATCGGAGAAAAGCTAGATAAATATGGAATGTTTGAAAAGATGGGTTTGCAAAACAATTAAGTCAAGGTGTATAGAAATCACTATAACCGGAGACAGACTTCCATCCGATTCCTTCAAAAGATATTATGAAATGAATTGATAGAACAAACGCCAAGATCAATACTTATGCATCTAGAACTAATATTAAAGAGATGTACTGATAATTTGGAGCATTAAAGTCACTGAACTAATAGGGGAATAAGAAAGAGGAAACACTTATTGTACGTTGCAGCAGACGGTGCCCAGAGGTGATTTCAAAGTACAAATCGGTACCCTTTGAAAGGAAATTTCAATCAAAAAATAATTAATAGTACCAAATGGGGACCAGAAAGTAAAAATGTACCAGTACATTCTTCAAATGAATTGTGAAAAGAGATACAAAACAATAGATGACATCTTCCATCACAACAAATATACACACGTTGTGAGTGTAAGCATTGTTTCCAACATTTTTGTTTCCAAAACACATGGTCTGCATGGACTCCAAGATTTTTTTTTTTCAGGGGGTGATTAGAGAATTCAGATAATAGATAATTACATATTAGAATTAGATAATGCATTATACGTATTCGATAATATATTAGATAATAATAGATATTGATCTGAAAACTGTGGTAATCAACCATAACAAAGTGATATAAACCATCCTAGGACATGACAAATATACGTTTAGGCCCAGTGTTGCTAATGCTTTGTACCGGGTTTGTGTCAAACCCTGCACAAAGTATTAGGGTGGGACTTACTATCAAATGCAAATGGGGAATTGCTCTGGAAAGTATTCCAAGTTAAAGCAGTGTTGCACTATGCACCACTTTGCGCTACTTCTGTGCATTATGGAACACAAACAATCTTGCACTATGGCACAAGGGTGTGTGCATGGCAGCCAAACATGCACCAACGCTGAGGGAGTGAAAAATGTGTCATATCTTAGTAGATACTGTGCATTTTTTATCTCTCCCATTGACACAAGGCAGCGTCAGAGGAAGATGCAAGGCAGCGACAAAGGGAGATGGAAGGTAGCATCAAAATGATGATGATGCCCTCAATGAGGGCATCAACCTAATTTTCAGAGGTTTCTCACCAGATGTCTCCATTCAGTTTGTAAAGCGTGGATTATGTTCAACATGTTTACCCTCACAATCCGTAAGGTGGCAGTGCAGTAATCTGTTCAATGGCCTACCAATGTTGGTCGTCAACATAATGATTCTGTTCATCATAATGTTGAAGAAGCCGCACACCAAAGAAATGGCATCCTATTCTGCTTCGGTGTTGTAGTATCCATGCTTTCACCATCTGTGTTGTTTGGCCAATATACAGTCTCTTGCAAGGACACCACAGTCCTATAGATCATGTTTTTGAGTTTCAGTTTGTGTGATATTTCAACAGAATTTTGACACAATCTCATTCAGAGATTACACTACATTTTCTACATTTAAAATATCCAAAAACAGTGTCGAGTAAGGTCTCATTATTCTAATGAGACTACTGGATTTTGAGTGGCAGAATCGCACCGGGGTGTGGGAGACTAAGTCTAACCCACTGTGGGTGACACCTGTCGCTCCAATCCGGGTTTTGCCCCGGCTAACTAGCAGTGCCTCATCTCTACCCAAGGATAGGGATGACTGGGCAGGCGAGCGCATGACATGCTTGGTTTCTCAGGGAAGCCGTGGTCACTCAGGTCTCATCCGTTTCTCTCAGTTACATTTAGTCTCATATATAAATGACAAACAGAGGCACTATATGTTTCAATAATGAGTTTAATAAAACAACTGCATCTTAGATAGCAAAGCGTGGGCTGCAATAACCAAGACGACACAACATGACAGTATTAAAATGGTGACCAGGAGAGTGAAGCATAAGAATAAAGCTATCATACTGTCACTATTGTCAATAGACTAACTCCTACCTATGCTATGATAGAGCACAGCATGTTAAGCTCTAATTCTGCCCTTCAGGTTCCCCTTGGAGGACATCATCACCCATACCTGAGCAAAGGCCTGTGGTCTGTGTTAGCATCTGTAGCAAAGCGTTCGGCAATCAGCATACAGTCGTGGTTCTCTGGCTGGAATCTCCCTCTAACGTGTAAGGGACAAGGAAGTGTTTTTATAACAACACAGCTGATGTTCTGGGAAAATGTCCCTACGTAAGGATGTGCGTTTTCTACGAATGTTGGAACCTAAACTTCTACCATGTTCACCGGCAATGTACTGTGCTGTAGCCTTGGAAGAAGCACAGTGTGATCAAGAATGTCTTGTCTGAGAACAGAGTGCTGGCCTAGGCGAAAACAGTTAGATAAACAGAAAATAAAACAAGACCGTAAAAGTGGCTATTGTAGCAATAATAAAATGAAGCCGAATAAAATATATCTAGGTTAAGGTGCACAGCTGCTTGGCCTAGTGTGTTAAAATAACCTGCATGGAGCTATGGCTAAAATGGCTACACAACAACAGGAAGCAGCTACCATGAGGACCTCATAGATGGTGCTGGGATCACTGGCAATATAGATCGAACCACAATGTCATAAATACTTGTGCCTCATTTGAACAAGATCATTGGCATCTGGAAGGACTCTTAGACACCATTCAGTAAGTATCAATGTCTATTGATGATCTTTTTGTATCTGATTACATAGTGATTTGTATGAGCTTACAAAAATGAGTCGATCAGAATTAGTAAGTGTTTGTTTTTTCTAGGAGGCGCTAAGTTTTAACAAGGAACAAACCATGCTCCTTTTCTAGATTGTTTAAGAAGCCTAAGATAGTATCTGGTAAATAGAATATCAGATTCTATTAAATAATGTCAGGAATCGGGTTAGGCGAAAGGCATTAGGGCCGTCAAGCACTGAAGAATGGGAATATAAAAGTTAAAATGAATGAGAACACTAAGGGGCAGATTTAAGAAAAGTGGTGCTGCACCCAGTGTAGTGGCACTTTTCTTTCACCCCAATAACACCACCATGTGTGTGCTGTATTTAAGATACGGCGTACCATGGCGGTAGTTAGGGAACTAGCATTTAAATATTTGACACTAGTTTGGCACTTTGCAGGATTACCTTAAAATGTTGACGCTAATCCTGCAAAGCATATTGAGACCCATTATAAACAATGGTGTGCCTCCTTTTAACACCTGCTCTTTGCAGGTGTTAAAAATGCAAAGGCATAATGAGGCACAAGGTGTTACAAAGTGGCACAATGCATGTATTGCCCCACTTTGTAATTATGGTGTGGTGTTTTTACCATAATATCATCATGTTAGCTTAAAAAAATGATGCTAATGTGGCAATATATATGGTGTTAGTCCCTCTTAAATCTGGGCCTAAACCTCTAGCTTCTCCACAGTTCTCTCATACTTACTTCCTAAATTGGAGTCATTTTCAAGTCAAGAGGAGCAGAGACCCATTTAGATTTCCTGTGACCTTAGCTCTGTGCATAGCAACGAGTTACCTTTGGCTTTTCCAATCTTCACTACAGTTTGCACCCATTTTGTATCCCACACTGTTTGTTGTTTTCTCCTTCTTGGTTCCATTGGCCCCTTTTATAGCGCCCCCCCACCCTTACAATAGCACCTTTGGTTGTTAATCTGTGGAAACCCTTTGCCTGTAGAGTCTTACCTGTTTGTTTCCAACAGTGTACTGAGACCTTCACCGAATTCATGATCAACTCTGAGCTCATCATTATACCATTCGCTAATGGAACTGGTTAGTCTTGTTTCTGTTCTTTTTTGTATTTTACATTTAGCTGTTATCTGTACTGTCCTTCTGCCCACAAGATTCATACTTTCAAGGCAAAGTGGTGCCACCCCTAGATACAGACAAAGGCGGTCATTCTGACCGCGGCGGTCGGCGGTCGCCGCCCGCCAAGCGGTTCCCGCCGAAAGACCGCGGCGGCCATTCCGGCTTTCCCGCTGGGCCGGCGGGCAACCGCCATAAGACCGCCGGCCGGCCCAGCGGGAAAGCCCCTTCAACAATGAAGCCGGCTCCGAATGGAGCCGGCGGAGTTGAAGGTGTGCGACGGGTGCAGTGTCACCTGTCGCGATTTTCACTGTCTGCAAAGCAGACAGTGAAAATCTTTGTGGGGCCCTGTTAGGGGCCCCCTGCACTGCCCATGCCAGTGGCATGGGCAGTGCAGGGGCCCCCAGGGGCCCCACGGCACCCGTTCCCGCCATTCTGGTTCTGGCGGTGGACACTGCCAGAAACAGGCTGGCGGGAAGGGGGTCGGAATCCCCATGGCGGTGCTGCAAGCAGCGCCGCCATGGCGGATTCCCTGGGCCAGCGGGAAACCGGCGGGAAACCGGCGGGAAACCGCCGGCTCCCCTTTTCTGACCGCGGCTTTACCGCCGCGGTCAGAATCGCCCAGGAAGCACCGCCAGCCTGTTGGCGGTGCTTCCGCTGCCCATGACCCCCAAAGTCTCAGCGATTGAGTTCCAGTCTCTTTCCCTGTTTCTCCCCCTTTGTCTGTGTTTTGTGTTGCTTATCACTCTGTTCACTTGTACAGAGACTTAAGGATGGCAGGTACACAACATTGAACCCTGACAGTTTGTCGGGCCAAACATGGACCTTTCAGAAAGCCCCATTAAATGATGGCTCCAGCTATTAATTACATCCACAAAGAGCATGAAATTGATCAGCAAGAGCAAGTTCTTTTGATAAGCTGCCTGAACCAATTAATGTCTGGTTCAGGTTATACTACTACCTCATCACTAAATGATAATCCTGCAGCACCATACTAATACTAAAGAAATTAGGAGGGGATCCTCAGAAATTCTAAAACTTTATGGCCAAGTATCAATTGCACTTCTTACTGATACCTCAACTCTTTAACAAGGACACTTCAAAGTAATGTTTGTAGTATCATACCTTACAAAAGATGCCTTATTATGGGTAGCACCATTTATATCAAATCAGAGTCCTCTACTTTACAAATGCACTCTAAGTATAGCTCAGTCTTCCATTTTCTTTGATCGAAACCTTATCACCCAGTCAGCTCTCACAGGTCTGTTCATGCTCAAACTGGAAAATCAGGTTTTGTAAATTGTCACTCATTTCCAAAACCTGACATCGAAGGTTGCCTAGCTCCTTCACATGGGCACACTACATTATTTGTAGTCATTGACTATTTGACTAAGATGGGACATTTTATTAATTTAAAAAAAATGCCTTTAGACCTAGAATTAACCAGAGCCTTTATTGTGTATATCTTTCACCTTCATGGATTACCAGAGGTCATTGTTACAAACAGAGGATCATAGTCCGCATATTTTTTCTGGACTGAGTTGATGCAAAGGGTTAGAACCAAGCACCAGGTACCACAACAGCTAACCCTTGATACTTTTAGGGCTATCCGGGGTTATGTTGTCATGATACTAACATTGACTAGAAGTATTACATTTTGAAATTTAGTTTGGATAACTGTAGAGCTCACTCTACTTTTCATGATTTAGGAAAACTCATTCTCTTGTTAAAAACCGAAGGCTTTACTAGTACAGTCTTATGACTTGTACAGTTTTTTTGATAGGAAGAAGGCTAGCTAGTTGATTTATAGGCCAGTCTGAGTTTCCAGCAGAAAAGTGCAGAATGTAGAACTTGTATTGAATACTGCATTTTGAATCAAAACACTGTGAAGAATTGGTGTCCAATACCCCTAATAACCATTTTTATTGACCAGGTTAAGGAGACAAATATCTTCAGCAAATTTGATTTTATCTGGTTAGAGTAAGACTGAGGAATGAATGGAAGACAGCCTTCAGACAGCCGTGTAACATTTGAATACTTTAGTATCAGGTGATGTCTCTTGATACTTTTCAATTCATTCTAAAGCAGTTTGTAATGATTTATTAGACACATGCACAGTGGTATATCTAAAATATATATACCGATCTCTTGAAAAACAGGTTTGTGTTATCCTTTTTGGAAGAGAGTCTCATATGCTAAACTTGAGAAGTGAGTTTTTCATATTAAGCACATTTTATTAGGGTTTATCTTAAGACCCTATGGAATTCAGATGGGCCATAAAAAAAGGTAGAGGATATTTTGCAAAGGAAAGCCCCCACAATCTGTGAAAGAAATTCTAAGTTTCTGGGGTTTTAAACTCTTTTGATCGATGATTTATCAATCACTTTTCTACTACCATAGCCACTTTCACTAAACTACTACATAGCACACAGGAGTTAGGTTTGAGTGGACTGCTGTAGCTAAGTTTGCATTTCTGAACTTAAAGCAAAAACATGTCTTTGCACCCATTCTGCAGCATTCAGATCTTATTAAACCCTTTAGGGTTGAAGCTCACACCTCACAAGAAGCTGTCAGAATGATCTTATCTCAGAAAGACCCTGTTTCTAACCAGGTGCACCCAGTGGCTTACTTTTCAAGAAAGCTCTTGCCTGTCTAGAGAAGTTTTACAACAGCAGGTCGAGAGTTGCCAACTCTAAACACTGCCTTTGAAGAAAAGTGACACTACTTTTTAGGAGACAGCTCATCAAAATCTACAAACTTAATCTCTAAGTCAGCCAAGGCCTTCTCAACTAGGCAGCTGAGGTGGGCATATTGTTTGGGAGAGTATGATTTTATCATCTGGTTTCATCCTGAAAGGCAAAATGTCAAGGCTGATGCTTTCTCATGACTTGGATATGCAGGAGAATTGATCAAGCTGCTTCTCCAGTAAACAGAATGCTGGAAAAGAAATTTATAGCTACAATTAATTCAAATTTCTTTAAAAGAATTTGGAAAGCCCATCAAACTTTAGACTCATCCCACTGAGAGGTGCAGATGAAACCACTGAAGATGGAGTGGTTCTTAAGTAAGGGAAGATGTATCTTCCCACCCCAGAATTACAACAACAGGCCTTGCATTTGTGTCATTCTTCACCCTTAGCTTGACATTGGGGAGGTTAAGACCATATAACTGTTGGAAAAGGATCTTTCCCAAGCAAATAGGGTTACTCTGGTCCAATGATCGTGCTCTCACTTAACCCTATAAAGCCAAGTGACCTTTATGGCTTACATTATACACAGTACTAAAATAGAGGAGCAATTCCATTGAAACACTTACTACATGATAATACATTTTAGACATACACATTTTATTTTGATTTTAATATTGCTCTTAATATACTACTTACAATCCACACTTTAAAAATAAGTCACATATTAAAACAGATTAATGGAGCAGCATTCCACTAGCTCCACAATTTTTCCATCATAAATCAAATTAATTTCTGTCCAAGTTTATATACCCATCCTTGGAGTTTACTATGCTTGTTCAATCCTCCTTTAGTATTTAGTGGTTTTTATTATTGATAAATTAAATACCAACTTCACGTTTAAAAAAAAAAAATCACAATCTTAATTGGAAATCCAATCCATCGAAAATATCTTTAATTGATGAACAGTTTCAAGTTTCTCGTCAGATTGCATACTCAGCAGCAAGAATCAAAAATACATTAGTCAAGTGTCCAACATGGAGTCAACACGTGTTTCAGGGTGTGCTGGTGCTTCCTCAGTGCTCATTTCCAACCTAATGAACAAGAAATGTCTAGTTACAACCAACGTGACTTAAATATTCAAGAAATCTACACCTTAACACCATCCACAATATATTGAGCTATGGTGAGACAGGCATTTTCAAATCTGATCCACAACACGTTAGATAAGTGTGGGCAGACAGTCCTAAATATTTCCTATATTGAATACTCTGACACAATGGCATATATAATTACATTTGAAATGCCCCGCTCCAGGTCACACTGCTGCCCCAGCCTGCCTCCCTGATATCTACCATTACTTACCTCTGGGGAATATCCTCTTCTTTCTTCCTATTTTCTTCTTTTTCTTCCAACTTCGTTTCTTTCCTTGTTCTGGTACCCCTGTTGTCTTTCTTCTTGGTGTTCTTTTTCCCAGCATGCCTTTTTCTTTTTCCTTTTCTACTAGTACTTTTTTCCTATTCTTTTCTATTAGCCTTTCCCAGTCGAAGATGGTGTTGCTCTTTCTTCCTGTTTGCCACTTCCTGTTTCTTGGTATATAAGCCCTTCAGTTCTTGTCTTCCTTGTGTTGCAAACACTTCCATTTGGTGGTGACCCTCGCTCCTGTTTCTCCGTGTTTTCTCCAGTTCCTGTTGCTCTTTGCAAGAGATTATTCAATCTTTTCCTTTTTTCATTATTTCTTATTCCTCTTTTTCAGGAGTGCCTGTGTAGAGGTTTTTTCCCACATTTTGGGGTTTTTCCTTTGGGACTCCTTCTGGAGGGTGCGGTCTTCTTTGAGTTCCGAGTCAAGCAGCATTGTGGCTACTAGAAAGGGTCAGCCCTATCTTGGTCAGTCCAGAACCAGTAGAAGAACGGGAGCTTCTTCAAGTTCTTCAGCCAACGGTGGTAGGTGACATGCAGACCGAGACAGGATATTTTTCAGACATATCATGAAGGACAGAGGTTGCAACAATGCTTCATCTACTTTATGCAGTGAACTAGTGAACACTAGCTCCTGCAGACCTTCCTTTTGGTGTAAAACGTCTAGTAATGAGCTATAGAGCAACCCAATATAGCTAGAAGCCTGGTTACAATAGGTATGTAAATGCAATGGTTTCTTCCTAGTCATTAGAAATAAGACGTTAATGCTTGAGAAATCAATCAATTAGCTATTCTGAAGGCATATAATGCTCATTGCAATTCGGGCTGGACTATTCCTATTAGGACAATACCAAGGATGATATACATAAGTTTGGCCCTCGTCTTTAAAGTCACAGTGAACAAAAAATTAGGCCTCCGAGTGCTTACCAGCATCTGAGATTAATCCAAGCATCCCATCCATCACTTTCCGTAGTTTTGATTTTTGTTTTTCCTTGGGCTGCAAGATGCCTTAATGTCCCTCAAAGTTATCAGGAGGACCGCCTGACCTGGGGATAGGACGGGATAGGCTCACCACAACTACTGTATTCTGCAACTGACCCCTTGCCAGAGGTCCTTTATGGCACATTTATAAGATAAATTATTCACCTGCGGTAGTTACTTTTGTTTTCTGTGTTTTAAATTCCCTGTGCTCACAACGTGTCTGAAGAGCACCAATTTGTGATTTTAAGTGGTTTACAATCAAAGCCAACAGCAGTGATACAAGGCCCGTGGGCAGCCTTTACATTTGTATGCTAGCTTGCTCCTTAAGTGAGCCTTGGAACCCCACTACTCAGAACCCCAACAACTGATGAACAGTGAGATAATATCTGTATGAAGAGGCTTGACAGGGCACATCCCGTGGGAAGACAACGGAAAAAAGCTATAAGCTGTCCAACATTCGCGAAAGTGGAAAAAGTTGTTTTGTAACGGACAAAAGTGCCAAAAACAGAAGTTCTTTATAGGAGAAGTTCTTTCTGAGAGGGTGGTGCCTTCTTGAGGTGGTGACTGAACGAGAATGGTCAGCTCAGGAAAGTTTGTGGCGTACTAGTTACAAATTAAGCCTGGTGCAGAAGTCAGACTTCCCTCTCGACACAAAACGCATTTTCTTTCTGTGGCCACTGCAAGGTGAGTGTTGAGTTAGGGTCATCATCAATCTAAAAAACTCAAGTGGAGGAGATAAGCAAAAAGTCTATTGATTTGTCTGGGCTCTCCTGTAAGCAGGTTCTAATTTATTAACTGTAGCCTGAAACTTGTGGGAAATTGATCTCAAGGGGAGGAGAGAAACAAGACAGGAAAATGGCCCAGAGTACTAGGAGGAAATGGATGATTAGATAAGAGCACACAATGTAAATGGACGGTCAGAGCTAAACTTGCAAGAAAATGCTAGACCAGCCTCACATTGCACCAAGCAATGCATGGTTAAACTAGATGACTCCTGCCCACATCCCTCGGTTTGTTTGGGGAATTTTCGTCAAAGGAATGTTTTGGTTACAGTGGCACCAGCCTACATTTTACTGCATTGTTCTTCAGATATATTGTCTGAAAATCCACAGGTTTGGCAGGCAACTCTGAAGGAGAGCTAAGGAAATATTTGCATACCCCATAGTCCTCCCTAGTACTAAAGCGACGTTTCACTGTAAAAGCAAATAACATATGTAAGTGTAAGTAAATTGTAAAAGAAGTTAAAAAGGTGGAACGACCAGTAAATATGCGTGCTACATGAGAAGCAACACCCACTTCACACAGTGTTATCCAGTGGAAAATCGGGCCACACAAAATGCTTTCCAGAAGGAAATATGCCAGTTTTCAATACTGTATAATGGAAAGAGTGCATGAAGTGCGCATTTTCAAACGTGCAATTAGAGAAACAGCACAGTGTGATAAGTATTTATTCATTCATTATTTATGCATTTTTGCTCAAATTAGACCCACAGATGATAGAGCGCTTTTTAAAAGAATCAAATCAAATCAAGGTTTATAAGGTGCAACTACTCACCTGTAATGCGCTAAGGGTGTTTGTCCTTTGAGCTTCAGCCGAAGAGCCAGGTTTTAAGGTCCTTTCTGAATTGGAATAGTGATAGTGACTGCCTGAGGTGCAGGGTTTTCCAGCTCTCTGCCATGAGGTAGGCAAAGGATCTCCCACCAGAGGTCTTCCGAATGCAGGGTATGGTGGCTAGTGCTTGTTGAGCAGAGTGGAGAGGTCTGGTGGGGGAGTACAAGGTGATGCAGTGGTTGAGGTAGGCAGGTCCTAGGTCACGGAGGGCCTTGTAAGCATGGACAAGGAGCTTGAAGTTGATTCTCTTCTCAATAGGGAGCTATTGGAGGTCTCTTCGGTGATTAAAGATATGTTCATGGCTCGGAATTTCCAGGATGAGTCTGGCAGAGGCGTTTTGGATGTGCAGTAATTTCTTGAGGTTCTTCTGGGTAGTACCGGCGTAGAGGGCATTGCCATAGTCGAGTCTGCTGGTAACCAGGGCATGAGTTATGGTTTTGCTGCAGTCCTTTAGGATTCATTTGTAGATCATCCGGAGAAGTTGGAGTATGTGAAAGCAGGAGGATGTGACTGAGTTGAATTGGTGGGTCATGGTGAGCAATAAGTCCAGGATGACACAGAGGTTGCGTGTGTGGTTTGCTGGGATGGGGGATGCCATGGGTCAATGACCACCAGGAGTCATCCCAGGCTGATGTGTATGGTCCCAGGAAGAGGATCTCGGTCTTGTCAGAGTTGAGCTTGACGCAGCTGTCCTTCATCCAAGCAGCGATGGCTTCCATCCCGTTGTGGAAATTCTTCTTGGCAGTAGCAGGGTTTTCAGTCAGTGAGATGATCAGCTGGGTATCGTCGGCATAGGAGATGATGTTTCATCCGTGGTCCCTAGGATTGATGCGAGAGGGTCCATGCAGACGTTGAAGAGTGTGGGGCTCAGGGAAGAGCCCTGTGAAACTCCACAGCTGATCTCCATAGATTCTGACAGGTAAGGCGGGAGTCTGACTCTGTTTTCGGCCAAACAGGAAGGAGTGTATCCATTGTAGGGCCTTTCCACAGATGCCGGTTGGGTGGAGCCTGGAGCATAGGGTGAGGTGTAAGACAGTGTCGAAGGCGGCTGATAGGTCCAGTAGGATGAGGGCTGCTGTATAGCTGTGGTCGAGGAGCGAGCAGATGTCATCTGTGGCATGGAGGAGGACGATCTCCATGCTGTGATTGTTCCTGAAGCCTGATTAGGAAGTGCCCGTAATGTTGTTGTCCTCAATGTGCTTCCGGAGCTGATCATTGATGGCCTTTTCAATTACCTTGGCTGGGTAAGGCAGTAGAGAGATGGGGGGTAATTCTTGAGGTCCAGGGGGTCGGCCCTGGGTTTCTTCAAGAGCAGACAGATTTCAGCATGCTTCCAGTACTCCAGGAAAGTGGCTGTCTCTATGGAACAGTTGAGGGTGAGCTGGAGCTCGGGTGTGATGGATGTGTTGGCCTTGTTAAAAATGTGGAAAGGACAGGGGGCTGTAGGGCCTCCAGAGTGGATGCTCTCATGATGATGCTGGTCTCGTCTGTGGTGAGGGTGGTCCAGTGGTGTAGGGTCTGTGGTGGTTCGATGGGACATATCCAGGGGGTTGTTGGAGGGCTCGTAGGGTCTTAGGAACTAAAGCTATTGTATATGAAGGATGCTTGCTGTTTCTGGTTGGGGGTTAGCAAACTCTATGACCATGGTGAAAAGCTCTTTGGTGTTGTGAGCAGTGGCGCTGATACGGTCCTGCAAGGCGTCTTTCCTTGTGACTCTGATGAGGTGGGGATAGGAGAAGAGAACAAGAGAAAACACAGAAATTCAAAAACAGCAAATATATCATTCAAACATAAGAGAATACGTAGAGAAGGATGCAATACATGATGAAGGTGACAAAGCTAAAATCACTCAATCATAAAACCCAACTACAGTTGTGTAGGGGACTCAGGGGTCATGGAAACAAGGGGTTAAATATAAAGTAAGCAGACACCTGCCTCTCAAACACAGTCCCACCTCTCAAAAAGTCAAAATGTCTGTGGAATAGAAGGATTTTAAGTTCCTTTTTCAGAGCTGCAAAATAGGGAGTTGGTCCGAAGAATTGGTGGAAGCAAATTCTTGATTGCTGTGGCCATGCTAGGGAACCATTCTTTCATGCAAAGTTCTTGTTTAAATGTAGGAGGCCCAGGAAGTGATTATACATTTCTTGAATACCATTGGCCACCGGATATTTTCAGTTTATCTGATAAATAGTAGGAGGGGGTAGATATGTGAAGTACATTGTAAGTAATGCATGCCTATTTAAAAAGTGTGTTTGCTTCCGTGGGAAGCCAGTGAAGAGTTCTTAGGATTGGGTAATGTGGTTGAATTTCTTGCAGCCGGAGACAAAGCAAGTGACGGCATAAAGCACCACTAGTAAATGAGCTACATTAACTTTAGGAAGGCCAGAGTGGAGTTTCCATAGTTCTTTCTAAAAAGTACAAGTGCCTGAACTAAAGTCTTTAATTTTCCTGGTAAGAAGTGTACCGTTTGATACCACTAAACAATTTGAGTTGATAGCATGCACTCTTGGCCATGGTAAAACATTTGTTTTTGTAGGTTGTTTGTTGTTGAAGTTAATGCACAGATTTGATATTATCCACAATAGGTGGTTTGCAGTCGAGAAAAGTACATGACCGTATCCAAGACTGTATGGGTAGGTTGCGCTCCTTGGGTGAGGTTAAGAGGAACTCAATTTATGAAGAGTTAAGCTTTAGGTGGTACCATGACATTCACCTTTGGATGTTTTCAAGACTTTTGGGGCCCTATTTATACTTTTTTAGCGCTGCATATGCATAATTTTTTGATGCAAAAGCGGCGCAAACTTACAAAATATAATAGCATTTTGTATGTTTGCGCCACTTTTGCGTATAAAAATGATGCAAATTTGGCGCTAAAAAAGTATAAATCAGGCCCTTGGAAAGCAAAGCAATATCAGTGAGGGATGAATTTTTCAGCCAGATCTGGGTGCCATGGGCGTATTGATGTTATAATTTCCCAGAGATTCTAAGGATAGCCCAAAGCGGTCCCATGTGGAGACTAAAAAGAATTGTCCTAATGATTGACCCTTGAGAAATCCCTTGTTGCAGGATGGAATTGTGTGATAAAGTGCTGGCAACTTTCAATACATGGGTACGGTTTGACAAATAGGAGGAGAACCCACTTAGGGCCACACCTTTATTGCCCATTTGATTCTTAAGGATGTTGATCAGGGAGCTATGATTGACCACATATAAGGCAGCAGAGAGGTCCAGAAGTATTAGTAGGAACAAGTGATCTTAGTCTAAGAAGCAAAATGCATCATACACAGTTGGAGGCAGTGCACTCTTAGTGCTACAACCCTGTCTGAATCCAGGTTGAAGCGCATCCAAAACATTGATTAGAAGTGGATGAAAAGTTATGAGGCAACACAGCCCTTGGTAACCTTCCTCAGGAAATGCTGACTTTATAGGAGGATGTTATTGAGGTCATTAGGGCCAGTTAAGGGTTTTTTCAGAATAGATGTGACAACCAATTTTCATACTGTCAGGATGTTGTGACAAATGATTTACCAGGTCTTTACATATCTTACAAGGCACTGCATCAATTAAATGGTTTGAGGGTTTGGTTTAGTGTCACAGTGTAGTGGGACCAAGTTGTCGGAGCTGTCAGGATTAGTTTCTCTTCAACAACTGATCAATGATTGGATAGTGATACCTCAATTGATTGTATTTTTTTTTAACATATTTTCACAAAGTTTTCCCATTTAGATTCTGGGTCATTCAATAAGCTGACATTGCTGGGGACATTGCCCTGTTTAACTGGATCAAACATGATTTGGGTGATCTTAGCAGAACCTGAAAGAGGTTTGATATGTGAAGATTTAGATAAGAAAACAAGTTTTTTGTAATTTCTTCAGGCTGCACTTAGCTGAGCAAGTTTGCTGAGAGAAGGGGTTGCCTCCAAGTGCTCTCTCGCCTTCTGATGGATTTTATTTCTTTACACAAATCTTTCAAGAACCAGGTGGTGGAGTGTTTGGGACTGTTCCCTTGCTTTTTGGAGAAGCATACTCCCCAATCAGGGCTTTCATATGATTTTTATTAGTAGAAGTGATGATGTTGATGTCAATATTATTGCTGTCACTTAACCACATGCTTCCATTTTTGTGTTGACCAATTGTTTTGGAGTGGGCAAAGACTAGATTAAAATGAATCTCGCAGTGGTTGGACCAATAGACCAATAGATCAGTCTGTCAAGTAACAAAGGTCTTTGGCAATGATTGGATAAAGATAGATACTTTAGAGTGCATGGGTTATCGAACAAGTTGTAAAAGATCATTGTCCTGCACAAATGTGGATAGCAGGTTGGGAACCTGTCACTAAAAATACACATTGCAAATTGATGTCACAGAAGAAGATGCTGTTTTCAGGGGCCAGCAAATGGGATTTAAATAAATCCATTAATTTCTCAAGGACTGTGTGGTTCTTGCCTAGTCGATGATAAGGAATGCCTAACCTAATCACAGAGAGGTTATGCCCAGGCATTTGAAGAGCAAAACATTGAAAGAAGTGTTTTTGGTCAGTGGGAAACCATATACTCATATTCATATTCTTATAAATGAATGCTGTTCTGCCACCTTGTCTGTCTTAATCTGCAGAGGGAGGACGAGATTGAAAGCATTATGTAAATGTCTTTAAACTAGCTTGTGGTAAGAATCAGAAGATTAACAATGGTTCTGAAGATCTCCAGGTGGTGCTTCACTGCTGATCGGGAATAATGTAGCCGGCATTGAAAGGAAGAGTAAGAGATTTTGGACACAAGGTCCAAATCAATTATATTTACATGATCCACCTTGTTGCATGAAGGAAACTGCAGAGACGATCTGTGGTTAGTGATGGAGGGGTATGGAAATTATTTTGGTAAAGTCCGGAGCTAGGGTACAAGTTGAAGGTTGGATTTCATAACTTTTGTCTAGATTTCAAAGTTCAACTTCTTTGAAGTAGGTGTTCATCTTTTAAGTGAAAGGAGCCTGGTTGAAATCAATTTCAACATTTTTGTTCACTGCATGAAGGCCATTAACTTGATGAATTGGTGTAAGATACCCTTTAAGACTCTATATGGAACAAGAGATTTAATTTACTGTCTGTATGAGAGGATTGTTTTTTTCGATCAGATCATGAAAGGTCGATTTGTGCGCTAGAGTGTGAATGGGGTCTATCTCAGTGCAAGGTGGGATTACCACCTGTCTGGTACCCAGGCCATGACTTGATGTACAGATGTTAGATATGCCAGGGGTACCTTTCTTTAATTGGGGAGGGGGCATGAGGTGACCCATCTGGCTGTGTGCAGGGCTCTAGGTGGGTTTGTTCAGGGTAGGGGTAGCTAGGTGCAACCATCAACATCATGTACAGCTGTGGGACCTTCGAGATGAGTGGGAGATGAATTATAGTAAAGGGAGGCAGAAAGGAGCCTAGAGTGGTGGAAGGGAACATTTTAGGGTATAGGTAGAGAGAAGAGATTTGGGAAGAGGACTGTGATGAGTTTGGGTAATTCTGAGTACATTGAGTTGTGGTTAGGGAGAGGTTGAAGGGAGTGCACGGTCTGGAAACCTCTAGTGAGTGGTGTGGGGTGGGGTACTCTTGAAAGGATGAAGGCTGGATGTGGTGAGAAAAGAAAGAACATATTGAGAATGGTATGTGAGCTGCTTGAGGATAGGAATAAGGGGGAAGTCATAGGGCAGGCTGTGAGGGCAGGCAGTGGGGAGGAGTTAGATAATGACAATAAGGAGGTATAGTTACTAACATTGGGAATGTCTGGGGTAGAGTAAATAAGTGCTGATGGATGTTGACATGAGAAGGAGCATCGGAGAACGAGCTCTTAGAGTAAAAGGGAGGAACACTTGAGCATGGACTGAGAGGTTGATAGAGGCAATCTAACAGTGCTAGAAGTGTGTCCTGTAATTGATTCATGATCTTGCCATTGTAAAAGATATAGATAGATTGCCATTGATGTCAAATGAGGGACCTGGCGGTATGTTCATTTTGGCAGTAATGTTAAGTCTTGTGAAGTGAGACCTCCAACCTAGTTCGGTGAGAAGTGAACAGTAGAAGGTCATCCTTGGTGTTGTCTTCCCCCAGACATTTTTGCCTCCACTCCTCCTATTTTCCAAATGGTTTTTAATTGGCTTAATTTACTTGTAAGTCCCTAGTAAAGTGGTACTGCATGTACTCAGGATCTGCAAATGCAATTTTACTAGTGGGTCTGCAGCACTCACTGTGCCACTCACTAACGTAGTGCTTTAGAGCATATCTCAGTCCTGCCACTGCAGCCTGCAGTGCAGTTTTAAACTGCCAATTCAACCTGGCAGATAAACATTTTGCATAAACCTTCCTTTTTAATATATATGTCACCCCTTATGTAGGTCCTGAACACTCCACATGCTAGGGTGAGTTGCATTTAAAACATAGAACTTGTGATTTTAAATTTTATGTGTCCTTCGCCTGGAAAACTCCTAACTTCATTTTTTATTACTGTAAGGCTCACCTCTCCCATAGGATAGTACTGTGTTGCAATACATTTAATAAGTGCTAACTTTTGATTGGGAACAGGTAGAAATGGCATATGTGGCCTCAAAGAAATTGTAGTTTAAAATAATTTTTAATGGTAAAATCAGATTTCAAGTCACAATTCTGAAAATGCCACTTTTCGAAAGTTGGCATTTTCTTGTCCTACCCATTTGGTGCCTACTGCCAGTGTCCGGGATCACATGACCCTGCTGTTGGGCTCTGTGTATTCCTCCCAGACAGAGATACAAAAGGGTACTAAGCAGGATTGGCCATCCTGCCAGAATGGTTGGGGCAAACCTATTTCTTGTTTCACTTACATTTCAAAGGGCTGCCTCCAGCACACACACACACACACACACACAGACAGACACACAAAGGAACCGGACACTAGTGTTTTGTCACTGCAGAGGTTTTGGAGCCTAGGCAGGCGAAGGAAGGAACTTTACAGAACCAGTGGTAGGGGTGACCTAGAGGATTCCCCAACTTTAACGACTGACACCAGATAAAAATATTGGGCCCTCCGATCAACTCTTATGCTCCTCGACCTGTGGAGTACTTCAGAAGCACTGCATTGGACCCCAACAGCTTGCCCTGCTGCTTGACACCTGCCTTGTACCTCAGAGGGCTGCCCTGATGCCACCAGAGGACTGCCCTTTCGCTTGAGGCTTGGATTGCTCCCTGGTGGATTGTCCTACTGCTTGAGGCCTACCTTACCATTTGAACCCAGGACTAACAAAGTGACTCCAAGGGCTAGTTGGCTGGCCTCTCTTGTGAGCTACAGAGACATAGCAAGCTCCAGAGACCTTGAAGTCTACACATGTCCTCAGCTGGAGAGAGTCCTAACCCCTCCCCTCTATCCCCTCCAAGAGGTGTACCTCCAGCCCAGACCATTGGAAGATATATCAGAGCCCTTTTCAAAGGTCTCCTGAGCACGTAGGGGCTACTGTGCTCAACCCTGGTGGTTGACACCTTTTATTACTAATGTCCCAGAGCCTGGCCTACTATGGATCCTGCTCAACTGGGCCAAGTACCCCTTCTGCACTTGGCTCCCAGTGGTAGCTGTGATTGAGCAGTCAAGGCTCCCTCGAGGGGCATGTAGATACAGGTCAGTGAATTGGGCTCATAACTCAAACTGCAAACAGTACAAACAATAAATCAATTATGCCAATGCTTTGCTTGTGCCTGCCAACATGCGATACACGCTGGGTAAGCCACATTGAGAGCCATTGATTACAGAGCTGATGAGGCCAATGAGTCCGCTACAGCCACTTAGGATTTGGAGCCAGTCTCTGACACACCACTTTGCCATTGCCCTGCCTCTTCCCGTTTTGCCAGGGGCCGGTTCAGGGGGCAGCGAAGGTCCCGGGTTGGGCCTGCAATAATAGGTGGTATTGCTGTTGTCGCCACTCTGTCTGTTCCCTTACCTGTATTCTACAACTATACTTGGCTCGCTCCCCTTGCTTGTGGGAAGGGCAGTCACAAGTGTGTAACAGGGTGGTAAGGCAGTAGGGGGCAGCAGGTGGCTGGTGGCAGTAGGTCGGGGGGTTAAGTTTGTGCCTTGTCACTCTAGGCTGTCCTGCAATGCTGTGTTGTGATGCACAGCCATAAGACTCTAATCTTCAGCTGCATGTGTGGGGGGAGGTGGCAGCTCCTGCAAGTCTAGGGGAAGGCAGATAGACCACTTTTGTTGCTGTTTTGCTGTTTTGCTGTTTTGCTGCTGCAGTTTCTATTTATGCTGTAGTTGATGTTGCTGTTGCTGTCGCTGTTCTTGTGGCCTGGTGAACTCTCACCCTTGACATTGACCAATTCTGCATCTGTAACATCTGTGCTGTGATCTTTAACTGTGATTTTATATTGATACTGCACCACCTGCACTACATGCCCTTGGATACTGGACTTGGATGTTGTTCTCTGGTTACACCATGGGAAAAAGAAAGGCTACAACGGGGGTGCCCTGGTCACACAAGTCCACACTCTTTCAAGCATTGATAACTTCCTGGTGCGGGCTTAGGACCTAGTTTCTAATGCAATTAAGTTGGCAGAGCGCCAACTTTCTCTTGTAGCTGAAGACGACATACATAGCTTGCCGCTGGCTAAAACACCTTGAACTTCTATCATGAGCAGCAGCAAGCCCCCAACATCTTTCGCACAAGGCCTAAGTACTTTTAGGTCTCCTGTGGGGGACACTGACACAATGGTAGACCTGTGCTGAATAGCCTAGAGGATGGGGCGGCAGCTGCTACTATTATCAGTTCTGGTATCAGTTCTGGTAGTGGCTCCGTTAGTTTGGAGTGTATACCTGAGCCTGGGTTAAAGCTAAGGAAAAGGCCACAGAAGGCAAAAACGTCTAAACCAAAATTAACTGAGCTACCTTCGGTGACACCAGGGCCCGATGATCAGACCATCTCATGCCCCCCAAATACCAACCTCTGGGACGATCTTAGCATGATTCTTATTGAACTTTTGGATGCTAAACTACTCCCGATTTATGACTGCCTTGCCACCATTGAGGCCAATCTGAACTTATCAATAAAACTAGAACACGTTCCAGACTCCTCACAAATGACACAGACACCCGTTTCAGCGGGTGCTAGTTCCCCAACTGCCAGCGTAGCACCAACCATACAGCCTTTATCTGATACAAGGGGTATCAAGCCTAGAAGTGGTGCTAACACTGTAACTTTGTCTTCAGTCACAATTTCAGGAGAAGCAATCAACCCTGCACCTCAGTGGAGTGGGCCACAGGTTCTCCCTAGCAGCTCTCCGGCCAAGGCATGCTAGCCTCCCTGTGACCGACCTTCCACCGGCCTCATGCACCTATGTAATCACCTTAGCTAATGTTCTTAGCTTGGGGATTGACTCACCTGAACCAACTAGTGCCCTAAAGAACAAATTAATCAATTTTCCGAACAACAATGTGAAATGTCAGTGAACTTCCACAATGAAATTCTCTATGTACAGCAGGTGTGGGGGCATAGGCCAAAGGGGAGGCAATTCCCAGGAGATATCATAATCATCAATGTTCACAACCCCATGGTTGCAGGGAAAGTACTGGCGTTAGCAAGAGATGGTATGGTTAAACCAAGCTTAATCAAAATCTTGCTGCTTGGTTTCTTTTATAGATACGTGTCCCAGCCCATCAACAGGAACGGTGGGGGGCAATCTTCAATTCAATCCCAAAACATGCAGCAATTTCACTCTGACCTTCCCCTGCAAAATAGATTCCAGGCCCTATCAGATTTGGATGGCAATGACTGACTCTGCAAAAAGAGGGGTGTCTGTGCTGAAGATAACGTTGCTGAGATGATCAATCGCTATAGGAACGTCATTCCATTGGGTAGCGCATCCATCCCCCCTAAGGTCTGCATCGAGAGGCCTGACTGCCTAGCCAGGGGTTCTTATCTTTACAAGACGAACTGTGATGCCTTAAACAGGGAGGTGGCTGCGGCCCGTACAGATGGGGTGGGAACTTAATTTGCTAAAGGATGATGGATTGGATGGAACTGTGCCTGCTGCACTCCATGTTTACACATGTCCCTGCCCCCCCCATGTGGGGGAGGGTCACTCATTTCATTTTTCATGCAGTTGCTAGGGATAATGTGGGCATGAACGGGGCTGCTTTGTCGATGCATGACGAGGTTGATGAGGTGGGTGGGGGTGAGGTAGCAGCTCACCCTATTACAAATACCAGGTTATTATCCTGCAATGTAGTTGGTCAATGTAAGTAGTCTGGCATCCAAATTGTACTGCCTGAGGGGTGTGCATTCATCGATACTTATTATATGTATATTTCAGGAAACTTGGTCAACTGTCCCAGTGCTCCTTTCAGTGTTTGTGACAAATAGCAAGGAGGGATTTTTGCCGGGCATGGGTAGGCCAGCAGGAGCTTTAACAAAGTGGGTTAAATCTACCCGTATTGGATTCCCCGGACCTGCTGTGCATTTCTTTAATTTCTCCAGGGACAGCTACATGTTTTATCCATAATGTTTTTTGCAAGCCAACTGCAAGTAAATCTGAGTCTGTAGTAATTCAAATGCTCTCTGTCCATTTGGCTGGTTTTCTGGGCAAGGGTGTTAAGATTGTAGGGGGAGATTTTAATTGTCAGTTTGTCTTTAGATGCTGCTATGGAATTTTATTTGAGCGAAGAAGACCAATTATGGCAAATCCCTGAGATAGCTATCCCTATAGCTAACTTCAATCTTTGAGTTTCAATGTCAGAAACTCAGCATGATGGAAATAATCCTCTTTTTGGTACAAATTCTTCGGATCCGCAATAACTGGCTATAGGTGAATTTTCTTTCAAATTTCTCTGATGATGACCAGAATAGTGAAGTGTTTCTATCAATTTCTGTGGTAAATAGGGTAGCGAAGAGATGATTCCCATTGTGCTTAATAGTAAAATCCAAGAAGTTAATTTCTTCCTTGCTACAGTGTGATGTAAACTTGATGTCTGGTGTTTTCTATTATGGAGCCAATCCACCAATTTCTGCAAATGTCTTACTTCAACACGCCATATGATGAAGACATCATCAATGAAGCACTTCCATGTCATGATGTTGTTTTTAAAGCGGTTTTCTCAGTGGATCTGTTTATCTTTGTAACTTGCCATAAACATAATGGTCATTTCTGGGGTGAAGGGACATCCCTTTGCAGTCCCTTTTACTTGCAAGTAGAAATCCTTATTGAAACACACAAAATTCCTTTGCAAACAAATTTTCACCAATTCTATAATAAACCACATAGGTACTTTATGGGGGTGTTGCCTTTTAACCAAAAAAGATTCCATTGCTTCAAGGTCAGCATCTTAGTATATAAACTTATGATGTCAAGGGTAACAAGTACATCCATTTTGGCATCAAACTCAACATGACTCAATTTGTTCAATATTTCCATAGTATCATTCAAATAACTTGGTATGTGGTTAATCAAAGGCTTTAGGAAGACATCCATTGATTTAGCTGGATGTTCCAAAATGGAGTTAACACCTGAGATAATTGGTCGACCTGGTGGGCTATGGGAATCTTTATGAATCTTTGGCAGTGCATATAAAACCAGAATTCCTGGATTTTTATTAATAAGAAGTAATTTCTCTTTTTCAGTTAACCAACCGCCATTTATACCCTTCTCAATGGAATTATTGATTTCATGCATTATTGAAAGGGACAGATCTCCAGTATTTTTTCTGTAATGAGATTCATGTTGAAGTTGCTGGTATATTTAATTCTCATATTTCTCTCTGCTCATTATAACAATCACCCCACTTTTATTAACTGGTTTTATGATTATATTCTCTTCATCCATTAGTCTATTGAGGGATATTCGTTCTTCCTGTTGGAGATTATGTCTTATCTACTTATTTTTAGATTTGATCTGATCCACTTCCCAGAGAACAGTCTTCTCAAATGAAATCAATTCAACAGGCATATTGTTTGTAGATGGAAAAAAGTTTGAAGGTTTCCTTAAACCTGAATATCCCTTTGTCAGGAGGTTGTACTTCTCAGAAAATAAAAATTTTAAGCTCATCTTCCGAAAGAACTGTATCATTTCAAACCTGATTCATGCACGCTCAGGCTTTCCATTGGGGACAAATTACAAACCCTTCATTAGTAAGCTTTGCAAATTTTTATCCAGTGGTCTTTTTGACAAGTTGTAAACGGGCATCAGTTTTCTCTGCCCCATATGTATATTTGTCTCCTCGTGCATATTTCCCCAGTGCCTTGTTTTGTATTGATCCTTCTCTGTCCTCTTCCTCGCCCTCAACTCTTCCCTAAAAAAGGACCTCTTGAGAGGCCTTCAAGAGCATTAGTTGATGGTTCAGAATCGATGATGTTAGTATCCGAGTATGACGAGCTGTCGGAGAAGCTACTGAATGGTCACTTACTCCTACCTTGATATTGAGGAAGAATCCAGATGTTTTCCTGGTTATAGAAATCCTTTTTCAAATATGGGTATATCAATTTCTCTGCAAAATTATGTTCTTTTGTAGTTTCTTTTGCTTGTAGGTTTCAGTATTCACCTTGAAATCCCCAACTTCTTTTTCAATGCGCCATAACAAGGCCTGAGACTGTCAAGAACCTACCTTTTTGCAGGAGTGAAATGGGCATGAGGTACAATTCCCTACCTCCCAGCAAGTCAGTCCGACAGATCGGTGTAATGCTCTAGCCTGACTCACCTGGATTAAGGGGTGAGGACAGGACAGTGCGAACCCCAGACTGACACCTGATGACTTCAGTTTCTGGCTTTGTGTACCTAAAACAGGCAACAAACTGTTAGTATTCCGAATAATACAGGTGTACATAAGCATAGGTGCAATGAAGATTCCACATACCTATTCTCCCTTCCTCCTAGCTTGTTAAGCAGAATGTGTCAGTATACATTTTCTACACCTGCAAGAAATAGAATTTTAAACCAGTAAGTATGTAACTCCATATTCCTATCTACATTATACCATAATATGTCTGTGTATGCAAAAAGCTCGCCTATCGATTTAATTGTGTTAACTCATTATTGAGGCAATCAGCTTTCATCATTTCCTGTACACATAATTCATAGTCTTACTTCAATAAGCATTGATACCAATGACTAGTAGTTTTTTAAATCTCCTGTGGAAGTGATATAAAATAATCAATACGAATAGCTCTTGTTCTGCTTTTCCTCTCAGAATGATCATGGCTCTGTCTCCAAAAGAGTTCAATAAGTTTGTGCCGAGATTCAAGAAGAAGTCCAGAAAACCTCAGATAAGTTTTTCAATAGTTACTGTGGTAATTACAATATATGGGCAACAGTATTACTGCTCACTTGTCTTTTACGTTTTACGACAGTTGAAGATCTTGAGTCAACACTGTGATGCAGAAGAAGGCTGGCAGACCCAATGCTACACGACAGTGCTATATTTCCCAAGAAGCAATATACAAAGTAAGAAAACGCTGTGGACTGAAGCCAGAAGTCCAGAAGCAGGTGCATTTATGAGAGACGAAGAAACAACTGGAGCTGAAACCATGCAGCAGGTAAGTGGGATTGAGGAACATTAGCAACTGGAGCTGATGCCAGGCAGCAGGTAAGCAGGATCCAGGAACATCCACAATTGGATTGGATGCCAGGCAGCAGATTCCAGGGACATAAAAGAGGGACTCACAACCACGAGCAATTGTTCAGGTGCAGTGCACAGCCTTAGAGGCTGCGCACTCCACCCATTAAAGGAGCCCCTTTCGACACCCGCCTGCCATGCTCGACAGCACAGCCCCCAAAGATTCTCCCCACAGGCTGAAGCTTGTCTGGGTTGGGTTGATTAAACATCTGTATCAGGCAGGGGGTATGCACATGACTTGTAGGTTCTCAAGTGCTATCCTCTGGTCCATAACCCTTCGAATGGATCAAATAATAGAGTATATGGCATACTCGTTTGGAGTCCAATATTGCCCCAACGTCAAATTCAGGTTCATTGCCTATAACAAAAGCTGGGGGTCTTTGTGGAAGTACTGTTCCAGGAACAACTGGTTTTACCAAAGATACATGAAACACTGGGTACACACACAAATGTGGAGGCAATTCCTATTTCAGGGCTACGTCATTGATTCTCTTGATTACTGGATATGGACCTATAAATATAGGTTGGAATTTCCCTAGCCCCTTAATGTTGAGATGTTGTGTGAAAAGCCATACCTGATCCCCAACCTGATATACCAGGCTTTGCCTACGATGTTCATCAGCAGTGCATTTCTAAACCTGTTTTGCCTGTTCTAAATTGGTGTGCAGTCTGTTTCATAGTCTTTATATATTCTACATAATCTTGAAGTGCTGGGTCCTCTGCAGTATGAGATGACAGTAAAAACAGAAAAGGTGGATGCAGGCCATAGTTACACTGGAATGGAGAAACATTTGTAAAGCTATGCTGAGCTCTATTGTAAGCAAGCTCTGCAGCCCACAGAAAGCTGTCCCACTCTGCAGTATCACTTAATACTTGACACCTGATATATTGCTCCAAGCACTGATTTACCATCTCTGTCTGTCCGTCTGTTTGGGGATGATAGCCTGTAGATAAGTGAATCTCTATTTGAACTTCCTTGCACAAAGCCCTCCAGAACTTTGAGACAAACTGAGGTCCTCAATCAGTGACAACCACTTATGGTAAGGCATACAATAGTTTGCAAAAATTTATCCACTAATTTCTGAGAGGTAGGTAAGCCTGCCATTGGTATTAATTGGGCCATTTTAGAGAAAATATCAACTACAACCAGTACTGTGGTGAAGCCCTGCTCTGTCATTGGTAGATCTGTAATAAAATCTATGGATAGTGTATGCAGAGGATGAGAGGGAGTTGGCAGTGGATATAATAAGCCTACCGGAGTTTGATGTATAACCTTATTTTGTGCACATATGATACATCTTTGCACAAATTATGTAGTGTCAGGTACAAGTGTGGGCCATCAAAATAGTGACAAACTAGTTTAATCATCTTCTTCTCACCAGGATGACCAGCTAATATTTGTGTATGGCACCAATATAGTGCTTGTTGCTGTAGAGCTGTTGTGGGTATGTATAAACCATTTTGTACATGGTACATGTCATTAATTAACTTACTATCTGGTTCCTGTATGATCTTATCTGCTTCTTCTAGGCACTGTGCTGCAGCTACATCTAGCAGAAATGATTGTTCAGACACTATAGCACCTATAAGACAATCTGAAGTTAATATAGAACGTGGTTCTGCTTAGTGTACCTCCACCCGTAGCCCCAGACATGATAAGGCATCTGCCTTCCCATGTTGTTTCCCTGACTAAAACTGTATTACAAAGTCATAGGTAGTAAAGAATTGGGCCCACCTTAGCTGTCCCATGCACAAAGTTTTAGCTGATTTCTGAAATCGTATACTCCTGTGATCCATGATTTCAGTCACTGTATGCCAGGCACCCTTCAAGTAATGTCACCACTCCTCAAAGGCTTTTGCCTTGTCTTCGATTGATTAATTCATCTTTGCTGGGTTCTGTTTGTATAAATATTAAGCTACAGTCTGAAGCTGGACAATTTCCTTATTCCTCTGTGATAAGACTCCCCCCTCACAGCCACATGGGACGCATCAGCCTCCACTATAAATGGTTGGGCAGTATCTGGGTGTTGTAAAACAGGGGCTGTAGTAAAAGCCTCCTTTAAGTGTTGAAAGGCTCGTTCAGCAGCCTCCATGCAGTGAAAAGCCTTTTCCTTTCTTTCACAACTGAGCAATAGGAGTTACCAAAAAGGAGAAATGATCTATGGATTGTTTGTAAAAATTAGCAAACCCTAGAAAGCCTTGGACCCTTGGACCTCTATTACTGATCCAGGTGACTTCCACTGTAAGATAGCCTTAACCTTTTGGGGATCCAAGAACGTACCCCAAAAGAAAGCCTTTGGTACATGAAATTCACATTTTTCCAATTTAACATAAAGTTTGTTTTCTCGTTATCTCTGTAATACATTCTTCACATGTATCTGATGCTCTTTCATTGTAGAGGAATAAATGAGTACATCATCAAGAAAAACCACCACATATGCATGCAGAAAATCCTTCAATACTTCATTTATGAAGAACCTAAAGGGCATTACACAACCCAAATGGTAAACCAGGTATTCATACATGCCAAATTTAGAGCAGAAAGCAGTCTTCCACTCATCACCCTCCCTAACTCGTACCAGATGATAAGCCCCTTTGAGATCTAAATTATTGAAGTTGTGTGCTACGTATTCTTGATCAGGAAGGCTGGAAATAAGTGGCAAAAAATAACAGTTCTTCACTGTGACTTCATTAAGGGATCTATAATAAATACAAGCACACAGCGTACCCCCCTTCTTTGGCAGAAAAAAAAGAGAAGAAAATGCTGGAGAGCGGGAAGGTCTAATAAACCTTGTTCGTAACATATCATCTAGATATTCTTTCAGATGGATGTTCTCTTTTTCAGTTAACACATAGGCTCTCATTACAACCCTAGTGGTTGGTGATAAAGTGGCGGTAATACCACCAACAGGCTGGCGGTAAATACTGCTTAATTATGACCATGGTGGAAACAGCTCAGACAATCAGCCACTTTAACACACCGACCGCCAGGGTGGAATCAACAGGCACCACAGCGGTAACCGCCTACAGCCAGGCGGAAGACAGTGTTCCGCCCACTGTATTATGAGAGGCCAATCCGCCACTTTTTCAGGGGCGGTACCAACAACATCAAAAGCCTGGCGGAAACACTGCACAGAAGTCAAAGGACTTACCTGTGGAGACTCAAGGAACAACCACGCTGCCATGCAGCCCCAGCTGCATATCTTCCTCATGCTCTTCTATGTGCTGCTCCACTACGAACCCCAATGACGGCGAAGATGACTATGGAGAGTACAGCCGCCTAGCACACAGGGGAAGGAGGGGAGGAAAAAGAGAGTGACACACACACTTAACACCCCTAACACCATACACACAAGCAGATGCACTAACATAACATATTTTCCCCATACCCCTCAGGTATAATGCAAGGACAACTACTATAGATTAGAAAGAGTGTAATAAGATACAATAGTAGCAATACATGCATCCAAATCAAAAAGAATATACATATTTACAAATGTAGGGACACTGCCCAGTCTTCAATGTTCGTGGGCCACAGGGCCACATTACAAAGTCCAAGGCCCCACTTCACTCCTGCAACAACGTGGAGAGAACACTGCAGGGGCATCAGGCCAAAAATAGCCAGGCACCTCAGGGGGATGGGGAACAGGGGCACCTCAGCCGGAAGATGGTACAATGCCACTGGTCCTGGAGGGGGCAACATGCCCAGTGCTAGGTCCTGGGGAGTGCAAGGCCACAGTCTCTCAAGTGGGTGACTTTCCCACTGGCTCAGGAGGGGGCATCGTGTCCAGTGAGCTTCATCCTGGAGAGGATGGGGTGGGTGGATGAATGGCATCTCCACTGACTCTGGAGGGGGCATCATGCCCAGTGAGATTCATCCTGGAGAGGATGGGGTGAGTGGATGGCATCTCCACTGGTTCTGGAGGGGGCATTGTGCCCAGTGAGCTTCATCCGGGGGAAGATGGGGTGAGTGGATGGCATCTCCACTAGTTCTGGAGGGGGCATCGTGCCCTGTGCTCTTCATCCTGGGGAGGATGGGGTGAGTGGATGGCATCTCTACTGGTTCTGGTGGGGGCATCGTGCCCTGTGATGCAGATCTTGGGGAGTGCAAGGTCACAGCCTCCCAGCTGGGTGTCATACCCACAGGATTTGTAGGGGCCAGGCCGCACAATAGCCCATGGACTACACACTGTCCGCCAGCGGTGACGGCTGTTCAGTGGTGGCAGTGGTGCTGCTGCAGGTGGAGCTTGTGCCCATCCCCTGCAGCCTCAGACTGCTGCCCACTGTTGCTGGTGGCAGTGCTGCTGGTGGAGCTGGTGGTGGTGGGGGGAGGCTCCAGCCCATTCCCTGCAGCCTCGGACAGCTGCCCACTGGTGATGCTGCTGGTGGTGGTGCTGGTGGAGCTGGTGGTGGTGGGGGAGGCTCCAGCCCATTCCCTACAGCCTCAGACGGCTGCCCACTGGTGCTGCTGCTGGTGGTCGTGCTGCTGGTGGAGCTGGTGGTGGTAGGGAGAGGCTCCAGCCCATCCCCTGCAGCCTTGGACGGCTGCCCACTGGTGCTGCTGCTGCTGCTGGTGGTGCTGCAGGTGGAGCTGGTGGTGGTGGGGGAGGCTCCAACCCATTCCCTGCAGCCTCGGATTGCTGCCCACTGGTGCTGGTGGCAGTGCTGCTGGTGGAGCTGGTCGTGGCAGGGGAGGTTCCAGCCCATCCCCTGCATCCTCGAACAGCTGCACCACCATGGTTGGTGGTAGGGTCTCCGACTGAGTCCCAGCACCAGGCCCCTTGTCCTCACTGCCTGCTGGTGCAGGCCCCTTGCTCTTGCTGCCAGCAGCTCGGGCTGGCTCCTTGCCATTCTTTCCTGCAGCACTTGGGGCTGGCTCCTTGCACTTCCTTCCTGCAGCACTTGGGGTTGGCTCCTTGCCCTTTCTTCCTGCGGCACTTGGGTCTGGCTCCTTGCCCTTCCTTTCAGCAGCACTTGGGGTTGGCTCCTTGCCCTTCCTTCCTGCAGCACTTGGGGCTGGCTCCTTGCGCTTCCTTCCTGCAGCACTCGGGCTGGCTCCTTGCCCTTCCTTCCTGCAGCACTTGAGGTTGGCTCATGCCCTTCTTTCCTGCAGCACTTGGGCCAGGCACCCTTTCGGGCTGGCTGGCTGGTGGCTGGGATCCTTTCCCACCCTGAGTTGCTGGGGACAACACTGTACCTGTGGACTGGGTGGCTGAGGTGCTAGCCTGGGTTTTGACCACCCTGGCCTGGCGTGAAGGACGGGAGGAAGGTAGGGAGGAGGTCAATGGTGAAGAGGAAAAGCTTCTTAGGGACATTGGGGCGGGGAGAGAGAGAGATGTTTTGGGAGTGGTTGTAGGAGGTGTTAGTCTACTGTGTTTGGGTGCAGGTGCATGGGCTGGATGCTGTTGAGAGGTGGATGGCTGTTGGGTGTCTGAGTGCTTGCGTTTGTGTACTTTGGGATGAGGGGGCACAGACACAGTGGGAGAAGACACAGGGGATGTGTGCATGGATGTGGGGGGTGGTGACTGTCAGTGAGGGGTGTGTACTGATAGGTGTTCAGGTGACGGTGGTAGTAGATGAGAATGTAGTGCATGCAGGTGTGAGTGGAGACACAACTGGGAGGGAGGTGTACAACAAGGAGGAGGGGGACACAGTGGAGGCAGTGGATGTTGGTATGTCTGCATCTAGATGGTGTTTGTGTGAGTGCCTGTGGGATGAAGTGTGGGGCTTGTGTTTGCCATGTCCACTCTTGTGTGTTGTCCTGGGTGTGCCTGCTTGTCTGCCTGTGTGCTTGGGATAGGTTGGGGTTGAGTGGAATGGGATTGGGTGGAGGAAGTTGGAGGGGGGGTGGAAACAGGGCAATGGCCATCAGAGAGGAGGCCAGAGCCTGGATTGATCTCTGTTGGGCCGCCAAGCCAGTGTGAATGCCCTCCAGAAATGCATTGGACTGTTGCATTTGGGCTGCCAGCCCCTGGATGGCATTCACAGTGGTTGACTGCCCAACAGAGATGGATCTCAGGAGGTCAATAGCCTCCTCACTCAGGGCAGCAGGGCTCACTGGGGCAGGGCCCGAGGTGCCTGGGGCTAAGGAGATACCCACCCTCCTGCGTAAGCGGGCACGGGAAACTTGCTGAGGGGCTGCTGGGAGGGCAGTGCTGGTACGGGGATGGCGGCTGTACCTGTAGCTGGGGTGGGCACAAAGGTGTCCGCCGACACCAGGGAGCTTCGATCAGAGGAGGTATCTGTGTCCTAATTGTCCCCTCCAGTCTCCGCCGGTGCCTCTGCTCCTCCGCCAGATGATGCTAATGCACATAAGGACAGGGTGACAAAACAAAAAGGGGGGGTGAAAAGACAAAGGATACACTTGGTCAATGGCGGTACCAACACCACCGTTGGCGTACACAACCCACACACACACAGGGAACAGCCCTACACACTAGGCAATGCACTACCAGTTATAATGCTAGTCACCAGCCCATGGATGGGGACACATACCCCCAACTGCAGCATACCTGAGACCCACACACCCCTGCCCAGTAGTGGATGCCTACTAGCTTGGTTGGAGGACTTCCAGATCAGAACCCTGCCCAACATGGGCCCTACTCTGAAAAGTCAGGCCTGGTCTAGGGGCACTCACAGGCCCTCATCCGCCACCCGGATACCACCCCACCAGGCGTAAGTAGTAATGAAAGGCACTGTACTCACCCCCTTGTTGCTGCTGTGATGCCCCCAAGCGCCCATCTAGCTCCAGATAGGCCACCACCAGTATGCAGGATATCAGGGGGCTCAGGGTTCGACGGGCACCCCTTCCTCGTTGGGAAGCCATCCCAGCTGGGCCTTCTCCGTCTTCCACACCCAGCGTTTCAGGTCCTCCAACCATTTCCGACAGTGGGTGCTCTGCCTGCCGTAGATACCCAGGGTCCGCACGTCCTCTGCGATGGTACGCCATATACCCTTTTTTTTATCGGCCCTGACCGGCAGAGGAAATACACACAGGGAAAGGGATTAGTTGGACCATCCTGCCTGTTACACTTTTATGGCCCACCACAACCCTTTTCATCCCCATTAGCACAAACATGGCCCAGCATACATGCTGCATGCTGCCAAGGGCCCATCCACCAACCCCCCCCCACATGAGGCCTTTACACACAGCACTCCATGCAGTCATGCCCCATGCATCGTACTCACAGAGTACTCACCTGTTGCTCTGGAGGCCCATACAGCAGTCAGTACTGGGGTAGGACGGACCCCATCCATCAGTTGCCCCAACTCCGCCGATGTGAAGGTAGGGGCCCTTTCCCCAGTCACATGAGCCATGGTCGGTTCCAGACACAGGTCACAGCAGCACATGCAGTATAGGTCCTCTCCTGTTGAAGGTCAGGTAGTAAGTGAGTGAACAGTTAGAAAATGGCGGTCACGTCCGTGGCGGTGCCTACTGCCACCACCGGCGTACTTCACCATTGGCCACTGTGCCCCATAGGGCACGATGATAACCAATGAGGAGTTGCACGGGCGTTCTCGACCGCCTCCCGCAAAGGTGCACTACGTCAGAGGAATTACCTCATTTCCACCTGTCCCTCTATACTGGACAGGCGGGCGCCATTTCTGGGGGGGGGTCATGCCATGGATTCTTACTGCACAGTACACAATTTCACAATCTGGCCATATGCCACCAAAATATTGTAACAATCATAATTTGCATTGAACTGTATTTGTTACAATGTATAAATAATGACCAGCTGCTCACGCTTATGCCCCATAGATTGCAACCGCTGCGGATGAATAGGAGATGGAGACATCCCCCGTGTACAGACCCCTGCTGGACTTGGCAACAATGGAGGACAGACACGTTAGCCTCAACTATAGACTGGACTAGGCCACAATCACAGAGGTGTGTGCCCAATTGGAGCCTGACCTAATATCTGCTATCCATCATCTCACTGGGATCCCCCCTCTTGTGCAAGTCCTATCTGTGCTCCATTTCTTGGCAACTGGTTCTTTCCAAGTGACAGTGGGCTTGGCAGCAGGAATGTCTCAGCCAATGTTCTCAATAGTGCTGACCAGAGTTTTGTCTGCCCTGATTAAACACATGTGCAGCTACATCATTTTCCCCCAGGTGAAGGATTTGGCCACAGTGAAGGCTGACTTCTATGCAATGGGACATATCCCTAACATCATAGGTGCGATTGATGGGACACATATTGCATTTGTTCCCCCCGGCGAAATGAACAGGTCTTCAGAAACCGTAAAAGTTATCACTCGATGAATGTGCAGATGGTCTGTTTGGCAGACAAGTACATCTCCCATGTCAATGCTAAATATCCTGGGTCGTGCATGATGCTTTTATTCTGAGGAATAGCAGCATCCCTAATCTGATGTCCCAACTCCAGAGGCACAGGGTGGGGCTAATAGGTGAGCCCTGGTTCCCACCCAGTGGATGTTGGTGTATGGGTATGGTGTGGGCCATAAGGGATAGTGTGTGGCTAACAGTTGTCCCTCGATATTTGCAGGTGACTCTGGTTACCCCAACCTCTCATGGCTACTGACCCCTGTGACAAATCCCAGGACAAGGGCGGAGGAACATTACAATGAGGCACATGGGTGAACAAGAAGGATAATAGAAAGGACATTCAGCCTCCTGAAGGCCAGGTTTCGTTGCCTCCATCTAACAGGTGTATCTCTATGCTACTCTCCCAAGAAGGTCTGCCCGGATCATCGTGGCATGCTGTATGTTGCACAACCTTGCCTCGCGACGCCATGTGCCTTTTCTGCAGGAGGAGGAGGAGGCTGGAGATGGCTGTGTGGCAGCAGTGGACCCTGTGGACAGTGAAGATGAGGAGGCAGATGATGAGGATAAGGACAACAGAAGTGCAGTCATTCGTCAAGACTTCTAATGACACACAGGTAAGACAGTGTCATTTCACATTTAATTGATTGTTTGATGTGTGACATTGTCACTGGCAGACTGTGAATTCCTACTTCTGTGCCCTCTCACTGTACCCTTTGGCATGTCTTTTTGCAGATGTTGCTGCCACACTATTGCTCCTGGTGTGTTCAGTGCAGCCAACTCCAGGTCTTTCCTATGTATACATTACAGTACAGTTGAATTGCAATATATGAACCTTGTTAAACAAATACATTTTGAAAACATTTGACATACTCCATACTTGCATTTTTTCAATGTGTGTTTATTGCAGTGCTCTAAAGAAGAGGGGGAAATGCAAATGGCTGGGGTGATGATGGAGAAAAAGTCCAGGTTAGAGTCCAGTCTATTTGTAGCACAGGTGCAGTGTCCAAGGGGGCATAGGAAGGGGAGCAATGGCATTTCAAGGTGGTCAGGGTGACAGAGTGGGACACAAAGGTGACAATCAGGAGAGTCTTATTTCCTAGCAAGGGTCTTGGCAATAGTCTCTGGCTTCTGATTGGATGGCAGGGAACGTTTGCAGGGTGGTTCTCCTTCTGCAGGGGGAGGGGTGCTGGTGGCCTGTTGGTCCTGTGGCGGGGCCTCCTGTTCACTAGCGGCAGCAGAGATGGAGTGCTGTTCAGTAGTGTGGCTAGTGTCAGGGGCCCACTGTTGTGCCACTGCCTCTCTCATACTGTTGGCCATGTCTGCCAGCACCCCCGCAGTGGAGACCAGGGTGGTCTTAATGGCCTTCAAGTTCTCCCTGATCCCCAGGTACTGTCCCTACTGCAGCCGCATGTTCTCCTGCATCTTGTTCAAGATCTGGCCCAGCGTATCCTGGGAATGTTGGTATGCTCCCAGGATCGCGGTGAGTGCCTCCTGGAGGGTTGGTTCCCTGGGCCTGTCCTCTCCCTGTTGCACAGCAGTCTTCCTAGCTTCCCTGTTGTTATGTGCCTCTGTCCCCTGAACCATGTGCCCACTGCCACTGACCCCAGGTCCATGATTGTCCAGTGTTTGTGGTGTGCCCTGGGGTCCCTGTAGTGGTAGACACACTGCTGACTGACGTGTCCTGGGGACAGAGGCCCGCTGGGTGGGTGCTGTAGTGGTGTTTCCTGAGGGGGGAGGCTCTGTGGTGGTGTGAAACTGGGCTTGGGTAACCGACTGTCCGGAGGTCCCTGATGGGCCAGGTTGGTCATCCAGATCCAGGCGAGCAGAGCTGCTGTCATCACTGTGGGCCTCTTCTGTGGGGGGACTGGATGTTGCTGGCACCTCTTCTCTGGAGCCATTGGCTGGGGTACCTATGAGGATGTAGGCAGTGTTCTTGTGTGTGACATATTGTGCATAGGTGGGTTACCCTCTATGGTTGTTATTGCCCTGGCAGCTTTTCCTTGTGTGAGTTGTTATTTGGTGGGCTAGGTGATTCTCTCCAGTGTGCATGCTGTGGTGATAGGTGTCCATGCAGGTCTGTGAGGGGTGTCCATGTATTGGTGTTGCATGCAGGTCTTGGCATTGGGATGAGTGGGTTGTGATGGTGGGGTGTGTGGGAGGCGGTGGAGTGATGGGAGTGAGGGTGAGGGTGGGGCTATGTGATGGCATGCAGGTAGGGGGGGTGATAGTAGTAAAGAGTTGACTTACCAGAGTCCAGTCCTCCTGCTACTCCTGTCAGGCCTTCGGGATGCATGATTGCCAAGACTTGCTCCTCCCATGTTGTCAGATGTGGGGGAGGAGGTGGGGGTCCACCGCCAGTCCTCTGTACTGTGAGCTGGTGTCTTGCTGCAATGGAATGCACCTTCCCCTGTAGGTCGTTCCACCTCTTTCTGATGTCATCCCTTGTTCTGGGGTGCTGTCCCACGGTGTTGACCCTGTCCACGATCCTCTGCCATAGCTCCATCTTCCTAGCAATGGATATCAGCTGCACCTGTGGTCCAAATAGCTGTGGCTCTACCCGGATGATTTCCCCCACCATGACCCTTAGCTCCTCCTCAGAGAACCTGGGGTGTCATTGTGGTGCCATGGGTGTAGTGTGAGTGGTGTGGGTGAGGGTGTGTAGGGGTGTGTGATGTAGGGTGCGTGGGTGGTGTATAGGTGATGGTGGTATGTTGCTCTGGTTGTGTGTGTGCTCTTACTGCCTCTCTCTGCTGGCAATGGTTTGTAGTCGTAAAGGGTTGTGGGTGTTGTGGGTGTGTGTTTTATAGTGGTGTGGGTATGGTGTGTGTAGGGGGGGTCATTTGTGTGTAGTTTGAATTGTCCAATGTGGTACTGTTTTGTTTTTGTTAATGTTTGTGTATATTGAGCGCTGGGGTATGTAATACCAGTGGTTTACCGCCACTGAATATCCGCCGTGGTGATTTGTGGATCATAATGTGATGGGCGTTGTTCTGTTGGCATAACGGTGTGGGTTTTGATACCGCCAGTTTATCACTGACCTTTGGTGTGGCGGATTTGTGTGTGTGGCTGTATAGTGACGTATTGGTGTGTGTGTTATAATATGGTTAGCGGATATCCGCCGCGGCGGAGGTATGTTGGCGGCACTCAGCATGGCGGTAAGTGGAATTTACCACCAATGTCATAATGAGGGCCATAGATTCTTCTACATGGTATATGGGCCCCAGGGAGCAAGTCAATCTGACAATCATAAGGACGATGCAGAGGGAGGGTGTTAGCTTTCTGTTTGTCAAACACATCCGCTAGATCTAGGTAACATGAAGGAATCTGAGGTTCTTCCTCCTCTACAGTATTGGCTACAGTCTTTTCTACTGTAGGGGCCAGGTTCTTGCAATGTTCAGTACAGAAGGAAGAGCATAAGGTTACAGTCTGACTCTTCCAATCAATGTGAGGGTTGTGTTATGCCAACCATAGTATACCCAGTATGGCTTGAAAGTGGGGTGCATGTATCAAATAAAATGTTATGGTTTCCATGTGAGTTTCCTGTATAGTCAGTGATAAAGTGGAGGTGGTGCGAGTAATAGGACCAGATTTCAATGCGCTGCCATCAATAGTCTTGACCTCATCTACCTGTTCTTTTTGTTCCCATGGAATACAATAATGGGAAGCAACGGTCTGATCCATGAAATTCCCTGTGGCCCCTGAATCTACCAAAAATAGGAATACCACTGAGCCCCCAGGCTAAGATAAATAAGCCTTCAGAAATAAATGACTTTAATGCTGTACACTAAGGCCGTCTTTATGAGTTTGACGGTCTTCGGGCAGGACCGCCATGGAAAATCCCCTCACCATCCTGCCAGTGTTGGCAGTAAAGTGTCCGCCGTATTAAGAGCCACAATCACCAAGCCGACGAAACACAGCCAGAAATCCAACACGCCAATGCCACTGATGGCGAAAGAGCGACTGTCCGCCTGTAGGGCCCGCCACGCCGACACCATTACGGACGCCATATTATGAGTTACATTTCAGCACAGCGGAACATGCACGCTGTGAAACCATTCGCGGTGCACACCGTGGCGGGCTAGAAAATCACAGCCAAAGGAAGGCAACATCGGATTGGACAGCTCGAATACCCCACATCTGAAACACATACACACACTACACACACCTATTCACTACACCATAATACACACCCCCTCAAACCTTTGCGAATGCTACCACGACCCAGAGACACACGATCCACGAACCACTGCACACTGAGCATTGATTTCACACGGTGCACGCACCCCCACAACATGTCATGCCACAAGCACCTACGCTTCACCAACAATGAGTTGCAGGTCATGGTGGATGATATAATCAGAGTAGAGCCACAACTGATGGGAGCACAAGTCCAGCAAATATCAAAGGCCAGGAAAAGAGAGCTATGGCAGAGGATTGTCGACAGGGTGAACGCAGTCGGCAGCTACCCACGCACACAGGAGGACATCAGAAAGAGGTGGAACGACATAAGGAGGACGGTCCATTCCATGGTGTCCAGGCACAACATCGCCCTCAACAAGACTGGTGGTGGACCCCCACCTCCTCCTCCTCTTGACTTGACATCCTGGGAGGAGAAGGTCTTGGGCATCATGCATCCTGAGGGCCTGACTGGAATCATCAGAGGGATTGACTCTGGTAAGGAAGCAACACCTACCCTGAGCACTAACCACTCCAGTCCTGCATGCCTCCCAAACACACACCACTCCCCATTCTATCACAAACCACAAGAATCCCCCCCATCACCCCACCTTCCTACTCTGCATTCCACACCACCCCCTCCCACCATCCACACACCCACCCCGCACAATGCACGCTAAATCTTGAGTATCTCCTCAACTACCACTCCCACAATCCATCACTACGAACGCCGGACTCGAGTCACACTCACCCCTCACAATGGAGCACCTGCATGGACAGTCATCCCACTGCCCACCCCGACTGCTAACCAACACCGCTTCACTACCTATGGCAATTACAGCAATGTCACACAGCAAACCCACGACAACATATGATATGACAAGCAGGGCCCAAAGCACATTCACCATGCAGTGTCTGCATTGCTGCAAATGTCATTGCCATCCCTGGGTAACGAATCCACCCACTGCAAGCAGCACACCATGACACTACAACGACATATCCATGTACTAACTCTCACCCTTTCCATCCACAAGTAACCCTGCTACTGCTAGCCAGCAGAGGATGCAAGGGTCAGACAGCCTCCCCAGAATGAAGGCCCCATTGGATGTCTGGAGGATGACAGATTGCCTGGGCCATGTGGGGCGATTGGCCAGTCCACCCCCAGCAGCCCCAAACTAGACACCCCAGACTCACCCTCCTGTGTGGCTACAACACCTCAGCTAGCCCCTCCTTCCCAAATGTGTGCCGCAGGGACAACTCAATTAGAGGTGTGCCCCACAGTATAGGGGCCTGAGTCAAGGGCACCCGCCCCAAACAATGATGGCCCTGGTGCTACTGGGAGTGGGCACACTGTGCCAGGGGCACAGGCACAGGGGGGTCAGAACTAGTGGGAGGGGATCTGTGATCCATGGGAGGGGCAGCAACAACGTCAGACTGGTCAGGAGGCCCTCACCCAAGTTGTGGGTGCATACCACCAAACCCAGGACACCATAGGCCAGACCCTCACTACCCTCCAGGAGATCCAGAGGCTTCAGAGGGAAAACCATAAGAAGGCCATGCAACAGTGGCAGACCCACAATGCCACCATGGCCTCCATAGCAGAGGTGCTGACGGAACTTACCACCATCCTGCTTCAGTCCACCTCCCTCCAGCAGGCCCCTATCATTAGCCGGATCACATCTGAGCCCTCCACGTCAGCCTCAGCCAGTGGAATGGAGGCCCTGCCACAGGACACGAAGGACACCAGCACCGCTTCCCCTGTAGCTGAGGAGCCCTCACACAAGCGAGGATGTCCAACCAGACATCCAGCCTCCACTGATGCCAAGACCACTGCCAGAAATGTGAGCACTTCTGGACATACTCCCTTGTGTGTCACAGCGACACCCTGTTGACTGTCCACTGTCATAACTCCGTTTTCATACTGGACTTCGACTCCCCAAAGGTGGGCTAAGTACTCTGATGATCCCACTCGCCATGACCCCACTCATCAGCCTTCGCACTTGTATAATTAAAATAAACACCTTTGAGCACAGTTTCTGCCTACGTCTTTATCTAACATGAGTAAAAAAAATTGAGACATTACGTGTAACAGACAGACCATTGTTCTACCAATGTCTGTGACAGTGCCAGAGGTGGGAGAAATCACTTGCAAGTTCTGTAATACAGATAACAGCACCACATCTAAAGTAGTGGGTTCACCCAATACCCACATTGAACATACAAACCTGGTAGCAGCCGTGCAAACAGCAGACATTGCTACTGGTTACATAGCATGGCTTTTACACATACCTGTATGTCAGTGAAAGTATTGTTGTATCAGCTCTGCTCTGGAATCAGCTGCAGCCTCGTCATCCTCCTCCTCATCACTCCCCATGTCCCTTCATCAGCCACTGGCACATCTGCACCCTCCTCAGCATCCAGTAATGGGATGCGACGTCTGAGAGCCAAATTGTGTAACATGCAGCACGGTACAATGCTCTGCAACACTTTCGCTGGTCTGTACAGTAGGGCCCGTCCAGTAAGGTGCAGGCACCGGAATCTGGTTTTCAGCACTCCAAAGGGGCGTTTGATGACCTGTGGGGTCCTACCATGGGCCTCACTGAAACTTTTTTCTGCTGCTGTAGCCGAATGCCTGAGAGGTGTCAGTAGTAATGGCAGGTTGGGTTAACCAGAGTCACCTGTGTGCACAGAGGTAATAGGCATATTGAAAACTGGGGGGAAATCTCGAAGGTGATGTAGAGTGTTCAGAATACAGAGGCACACATCTGACACGCTACATACCAATGAGCCAGGCACGATCCCTTTGCAGTGGTGCCATCAGGTGTGGGACGCTGCTGTTCCGCAGAATGTAGGCATCATGCACTGACCCTGGGAACTGGGCAGTCACTTGTGTGATGTAGAGGTCTGCGAAACATACCACCTGAACATGGGTTGAGTAGAAGTTTTTACGGTTCCTAAACACCTGTTAATTCCTCCAGGGTAGCATCAGGGCAATGTGGGTCCCATCAATAGCCCCAATCACATATGGCACATGTGCTACAGCGTAGAAGGCTGCTTTCACAGTGGGCAGATCGTCACGTTGGGGGAACCTGATATGGCTGCCTATATGTTTGAGTAGGACACATAGGACATTCTTCAAGACGTGGCTGAACATGGGCTGGGACATTCTGGCAGCCCAGCCCACTGTAAGTTGGAAGGACCCTGAGGCAAGGAAGTGGAGAACTGCCAACACCTGTACTATGGGTGTGATGGCCTTTGGATGACGAATACTAGGCCGCAGATCCTGCTCCAACAGCCTCACAAGCCCCCTGATACTATGACAGTTTAGCAGATAGCACTTGTATGATGTGCCGCTCTTCAAGGGTGGCAAGATCGACCAAGGGCCTGCAGACAGGAGCATTCCTCAACATAATTCTTCCACCGTACTTGGGAATAGGAGGGAGTAGCAATCATTATGTGCATAAAGGACTGTGTGGACGCAGTGGAGCTGTGCACATTTCACTGTAAAACATCCATGACGCACCTCATAAACCCCCCTCTATACAAATTGTAGAAGTAAAATGGCAGCCGCCTGTCCTGCATGCACAGGACAGATGAAAGTGAGCAAATCACACCAGCGTAAGATGTCATGGCGGTAGGGGGTCGCAACTGCTGTGCAACTCCTCATTGGTTAACATGGTTGCATCTGGGAGACATGAGCCAATGGTGATCACCGCAGGAGGTGGCAGTGATGTCCGCGGCGGCTGTGACCACCATTTCATGTACTCATGTCCCCTTGACTCCTGGCACTCGTGCTGAGAAGACCTCCACTGCATATGCTGCTGTGTTCTGCCACTGGTAGCCAAGATGTCACGTGCTGCAGGGGATAGGGCCCCAGTCTTCTCACAGGAAAAACTAGAGAAGCTTGTGGAGGGTGTCCCACCCCTATATGCCCAGTTGTATGGGGCCCCACCTTCTCCCCCCTCACAGTCAGTCCCAGGTCCAGGTACATGATCATCACTGCCACAGTCAACAGCAGACCCTCATACAAGCACCCCATACACCACATCCGCATGCACCACAGCAGTCAACACAACCACATGTAGCACATCCACCCTACCCGCACACAACACCCCAACATTCACTCACTCATCATCCCTGCCATATCCCTGTGTCTCCTCCACTCCTCCTCCCAGTACACTTATATGCCCACACTCATCAACCCAACACACACCCAGCACACACATATTGTACACCCACTCACCAGCACCCAAACCACATCCATGTACCCACCTTATCCATTACCTACCCGCTGCCCCTAAAAAAAGATTCCTCCATGAGTTTTCCCTCTTCCTGTCCCCTGGTCCAGTCCCTGTTCCCCACAAACGCCCTGCTATCCTTGCCAGACCCCTGCCTTTGACCTCTCTGTCCGCCTCTGGGATGAGCTATGCCCCGCAGATAGCAGTCTGCAGTGCAGCCACAACAGGCACACCTGCCCCTCGCACCTCCAGCCCTGGTAGCATCCATCTAAGTCCACTGCTGTCATGGCCTCCACCGTCCCACCAAATAAGGCAGGAAATAGGGGGAAGGCTAGGGCGTCCCCCCCGAAAGGAGGACAGTAAGGAGGGGAAGCCTAAAAAGAAGAGTAGGGACACCCCCATACAAACCCTGATCACACACACCCCGAACCCCCCATCCCTGAGGTGCCTGCATGTCCCATTGGTTCCCTGCCTTGTGGATGTCTGCACATTGCAGTCAGGAGTCAAGTTGGGCACTCCTCATGTGCCCATTGTGCCTGGGACATTTGAACATCAATGCACTGGCCCCTGTGGCATTTTGTAAATAGTTGTTTTATTTACGTATTTTATATTTCATATTATATTTATCTACAATGGCACCATTGTTGTCGATGCTACATAGCTTGTCCTGACTTTCCTTGCACATGTATGTGTGGTGATTGTGCGTTTGTACGTGTGTGTGTACAAATATCCTTCCCTCCAGTGTGTGCTAGGCTGGTGTACTTACGGCTGGTGTCTATGTCGGCGTTACTGGTCCTGGATGTCAATGGCCAGTAGGAGATTTGGAAAGACTTTTAATTCGCATATGGACGTGCCTGTGTTTCAGAATATGGGTGCTTCCTTTTATGTTGTTTGTTTCTGCCATGGTTTTTGCAGCGGTTTGACCGCCCTGAAAGTCCTGGTGGTGTGCAGCTTGTAATACGGTGGGTGGAAACTGTCTGACCGCCGGCCTGAAGAGGCCTTCCGCCGGCAACAGCGGTCCGTCCACAATGGCGGTCCGGACGGAAACTTGACTGTGTTCTGCAGGTGCCTTCCCAGTACTTGTAATATGGCGGTCTATACCGCCAGTCCCAAGGAGGAGCGACCACCATCTGCACCGCGGCGGTCCACTGACCGCCAATCTTGTAATGAGGGCCTAAATGTTTAAGCCAAAGTTCTTGAAGCTGAATCATCCTGCAACCCCGAAACACTCGCCTTCCCAGTTTTCGAGTCCCTTATTTTCCCGATCTTGCCTTTTTCTTGGGTTTTACTGGACAGTCGCACAAAAAATTACCTTTATCACTGCAATATAACAATGTTTTAACACCCTACATCTTCAATGTTCATCTTCATTCAGGGGTTCTCTGAGACTCCCTATCTGCATGGGCTCCACTTCCTCAGTCTTTTCTCTCTGCTCTTTTTACCCTGTAAACCAGCAATTTTGTGTCGGTCTGTCCTCTCTCTCTATGGCATTCTGACGAACGATGGTCTTATTTTACCACTAAATCTATTAATTTGCTAGAAGTGTCAGGGGGATTAACCACTTGAACTAATAGGTCTTGCAACTTATCCTGTAACCCCTTACAAAACAAGGAACTCCTTTTGCTTTCTGGCCAACCTGACTCTGACACTAGTCTATTGAGTGTTGTTGTATATGTCCCTTAAGGTAAATTTAGTAATTCCGTATCCACTGATTGTATAAAAATATGATGATCAAACAACCACTTTAACTCTGCCTTTAAGGCGGAATAGTCATATAACAAAGGATCCTTTCTCTCCACGAAGGGTATCGACCATGTAGCAACTGTACCTCCCAAATAGGACAATAAAAAGGCAACCTTAGATTAATTGTGAGAAAAAAAGTGGGCTTACAAATAAAGTGTAATTGGCACTGATTAATAAAGGTTGTAAATTTAATGGAATCCCTAAAGAAACTTTCGGGAGGAGCCAAAGGAATAGCAGATGGAGTTGTTAGATAAATCACGGGGTTTCCGATCCCAGAGCTAGGTCCTTCTGCAGCATACTGTACAAAGCTATCATCAACAGATGTCCCTCCCTGATCTAGCCCCATAGTACTAGGAGTGATGTTCGATCCCCTTACAAAGCATCCATCCCTGTGTGAGAGCTTGAGTTTCTTTATGTAGGTTTCCTATCAGGTGGGCCAAATCAGCTAATGTGACTTCATATGTTTCCATTTCACTCAGGCGAAAATATCAACATGTGCTCGTTGTTCTGGCAAAAACCTGCATTTGTGCGGGAGTGAAACGGGCATGGGGTACAATTCCCTCCCAGCAACTCCCAGAGATAACGACCTAGCCTGACTAACCTGGATGTGCAAAACTATTGATTTAATTGTCAAAAAGTGTGTTATCTCATAATTGAGTCAATCAGCATTCATCATTTCCTGTACACATAATTCATAGTCTTACTTCAATAAGAATTGATACCAATGACGAGTAGTTTTTGTAATCTCCTGTGGTAGTAATATACAATAACCAGTACGAATAACTCTTGTTCTGTATTTTGCCTTTCAGAAAGATAGTAGCTCTGTCTCCAAAAGAGTTCAATAAGTTTGTGCTGCGATTCAAGAAAAAATCCAGAAAACCTTAGATAACATTTTCAGTAGTTACTGTAGTAATTGCAATATAATGCAATGCCCTGGGCAACAGTATTACTGCTTACTTGTCTTTTACGTTTTACAGGAGGCTGAAGAGTTTGAATCAACGATGTGATGCAGAAGAAGGTCGACAGACCGGATGCTACATGTCAGCGCTTTAAGTCTCAAGAAGCAAAATACAGCGTTAAGAACATGCCGTGGACCGAATCTACGGAGACAAAGAAACGACTGGAGCAGATGCCGGACAGCAGGTAAGCAGGGCCCAGGAACATCAGCAACTGGAGTGGACCCCAGGCAGCAGGTAAGCAGGCCCCAAGAACATCAGCAACTTGAAAAACCCCAGGCAGCAGGTAAGCAGGCTCCAGGAACATCAGCAATTGGAGCGGACACCAGGCAGCAGGTAAGCAGGATCCAGGAACCTCAGCAACTGGAGCGGACCCCAGGCAGCAGGTAAGCAGGATCCAGGAACATCAGCAATTGGAACTGACGCCAGGCAGCAGGTAAGCACGATGCAGGAATATCAGCAACTCAAGCGGACGACAGGCAGCAGGTAAGCAGGAACATCAGCAACTGGAGCGGACCCCAGGCAGTAGGTAAGCAGGATCCAGGAACATCAGCGAGACTCACATCGACAAGCAGTCGTTTGGGTGCAGCGCTCAGACTTCCGCCCATTAAAGGAGTCTCGCCTGAAACCGTCTGCCCCGCCCGACAAGATGGCAGAATTTAATTTGATTGCTTCTTGCAGTTCCTTAATTTGTGCCAATTGGTTCTTTCTCATGCATTGTGCTCTTTTTATGGAGAGGAACATCCAGTCGCAAGAGCATTTTGTTTCTTTGCAGCTGAAGTCTCCAAGATACTCAAGGTCATCAATAAACATTACAGGTACCTTTTTCACTTGTAAGCCTAATAAAATAGTTCTGTTTCCATAAGAATTTCACTATGTAAATGAGTACATATCTGTTTTTTCCTTAATTTTCCTTTCCCTGGTTTAAGGCTGATGGTATCTTAAGTAGTTCAACATTTCATCCTCAGTAAAGCTAAGTGTTTGCAATCCAGACATTTCTCAAAGACGGTATGGTGTAAAAAAGTGTATTCAATGCAAATTTGTTAGAAATGGGAAATACATCCTGAAATGTAATTCTTTATACTAGAAAAACCCTTGGAACTTAGTCATAAGTGTTTAGGGTGATGCAACGCCATTTGCAGCAAGTTCCACCTGGGCCCAACTGGCCCTGTTCTTGTCTTCCATGCTCTTGCAGCACAGAAGAGTTCAGCGATGCAGCAGGTGCCTACAAATTAGAAGCATTAGAAGTGACCCTACGAAGCCTATTTGTTCCAAGATTGAGAATATTTGTGAGAGGGCACTTCATAACAATCTCATATCTAAGTCTGAACTTGAAGACTGACAGATCACTAGTCCCAGACTCCCCCTTATATATGGGATACCTAAGCCCACAAGGATGTACATGACCCTCCCCTTAGGCCCATTGTATCTATGATAGGATCTGTCTAAATACATCAAAACCTTTCTAAAACCATTGATCTCTAAATTCACTTCTTTCGTGAATTACACTGCCCACACGATCACCGAAGTAAAGGGCCTTGAATTTAATTATAATAGGGAATTCTTGGTAACCATAGATATCGAGGCCCTCTACACTAACATTCCCAGAGGTTGCTTATGCCTAAGAGGGGGCTTTTGATGCGGTCAAATCAGTGCTTCTTGAGGAAGCTCCTAAGCTCCCGATTGCCTTTACTTTACAATGTTTGGCAATCATGTTGCATGAGAACTATTTTGAATTTGACAGTAACATTTATAAACAAATCAGGGGTGTAAGTATGGAAGTGGCTTGTGTCCCCAGTGTGGCGAATATATACATGGGTCTGTTTGAAAGGAGATGTATCTACAATGAAGTTGTCCCTTTCCTTGAAAATGGCAGAAGCTGGGCCACATACTTTGACGATATCCTCTTTATGTGGGAAGGGGACATTGATACCCTTAATGAATGTATGTAGTGGATTAATGCCTGTGAAGATAATCTTAGGTTCATCTGTAAGGTGAACAAAAAAAAGGTAGGTAGAGTTTTTAGATATTTGGATTTTTGAAGATGAACAACGTCAGCTATCTCTCTATACCAAACCAACTGCATGTAATACTTTATCACATTTTGAGAGTTTCCATTCACTGTGTCAATGCCAGGGGATACCTTTTGGCCAATTCCTCCACATTCGGAAGAATTGTAGTACCCTAGGAGAGCATGACAGGAATGCAGCTATTTTGAGAGAAAAATGTCTCAGAAGGGGGTACCCGAGGAGACATATACGTGTTGCTTACAAGAGAGACGGTTTCTATGTTAGTGTCACTATGTTTACCAACCGGCGGAGGGAAAAACCAAAATGTTTGGCATGTGTATCAAGACATTCTCCTATAAACAACAAGGTGAGAAAAGTAATTAACACTCAATGGAATATTCTGAATAGCAGTGAGGATGGGCTGATTTTGCCCAAGATCAATATTACACCAAGAGAGCGAGAGAAATGAGCCTCTAGTTACGTTCTCGCACATGGAACTGATAAACACAAATTTGTAACTAGGCTTGAGAAGGGGAGTAAAGAAAGGAAGAAGTAGGAGTCACTGTCAGGATCTACCGCCAGTATCCAAAAAGAACTGGAATAGATGCATCACCCACTAATAGTGGCATGCTTCATCATCGACGCCTGTCCACACCCTGGTAGGATAATACGACCAGGGCAGACTCAACCATAATTGGCATTGCTTATATAAAGTATCTTGCTGGATAGAAGCAGGAATCCAGGAAAAGGTCTGTTAAAAATACCTCCTAGTATACCCAAGGGTTTATCCTCTTTATGTAGGGTACCAGGGGTATATTTAAAAACAAAAATCTGGGTTTTCTTTCGGAAATTAGTGTCCCTAAAAACCTTTGTAATGCCAACCTGTTTCGGCCCTCGAATAGAGCCCATCTAGGTCTGGGGCCTTTTTCAGGGATGTCACTCTGTCCCTGCTTTTCCCGATGAATGATCTTTATGTATTTTATTATCTAATTTTACACATACTGATATCCCCTACTGTACTCTGAGAAGGGGATCTTTGGAGCTGATGAATAGACAGATCAATTTTTTCGCATGGTAACTATGAATTTGATGTACATTTTTATTTTTTATTTGACCCAATATTGTTGGTTTGGCGTTACATATTTTTATGACCAGTATGAGTGTGAAGGTTGAAAGGTATGTCTGAATTCTATGAATGTCGTATATTTTAATGTTATGGGGGAGGTTTTTCTGTCAATATATCATTTGTGGATTATGATAATTGTTGATTTATTCTATTTGTTGATTTGTAAAATAAAGATATAGAATATTTAAGCATATTGTTTTTCAGTCTATATAGTAGGAGCAATCTTTGGATAATGAGGATTCTTTATTTAGAACCTACGTTTAGAGGTGTTTTTTTTTCTCTTTTTTGTTTTTCTCTGCACACCTGAGATTCCTGCTCAGATTGGAGAGGTCAGACTGCTCTCAGGTCTTGTGGCAGTACCCAGCGTTGCAGGCTCTCTCTCTGGAGCAGCCCTGGAGGTCACTCAGAAGTCTAAGTAGTTTCCTGCCAACAAAGAAGTGTTAAGTTGACTTTGTTCAATGGGGGTAAAGAATCCTTTCTTCAACTTCTGACGAGAGCCAGTGAGGATGCAATGTTGTCCATAACATCTCCAGCTGTCCTCTGTGGTGAGTTGGGGGCAGTTCCCTCGCAAAGCGGGACCAACCCACAAGTCATAGCCTCAGTCTCTCCTTAGGGCAGGGGTCTGAATTCTTTTGCCACTCCTGGCATATTAGGTTGCTGCAGTCTGTGATGATACAGACACAGGCACTTCCAGTGGCAGCGCCCAGGCCCAGACAGTCACAATTATTGGCACTCCTGGAAATTATACTTTATCAGTGGCCCCCTCTGGCATATGGGGTCACCTCAGCATGGCAATACAAGTATACCAAGACCTGTATGGCGCTGAACGTGCAGCTCAGTCTACAGTAACCCTCTTCTGGCATACAGCGGGTCACCAAAAACAATCCTGCACACAGGCAATGGCCCAGTTGGCACTCAGCAGAATCCTCGCATAGGGAGTCCTCATGGCAGGGATCGCCACTGGACCTTGCTCCTTCCAATCTCTCCTCTTCCTCACAGGGCACACTAGTCATGGCATACAGGCAGGCACTGGTGCTTCAGGATCCAGGGCAGGTGGTCTTTGTTTCACTGGGTGAGGTCCCTTCACGCAGCAGGGAGACACAAAGGCCTTGTCCCCCAGTCTTGGCCAGAGGGAGACAGCTTGCAGAGGTTCCCTTTCTCATACAGCCGGTCTGGCTGCTTGGCAGGTGACAAATGTTTGGGGAATCAACCTCTGCATCTTATAGTCCTTTTCCAGACATGAAATGTGATTTAAGGTACAGCACTTTGAAGTTTTATGTTGGGATTCTGCTTCTTTTAAAGTGGCCATTTCTCCTTTTTATCTTCTTTCATGAAGTAGATCTGTCACAACAGGCACCACTCCGAAGCTGATTGTCCACAACATAATTCATGGGAGTGACGAGAGTTTACAGCTGTATGTCAGCCACATTGATATGTGCATCAAAGTGTTAATGCCAGAACCCCACGTCTACTCTTTATAATTCTCTGATAAGCCCCATCTCTCTTCCTGAAATGTGTTGAGACCCCTTCCTTGTGATCTGTCACTGACTCAGAGAGCAGTCTTATGAGAACTAAAGGGAGTATCTTTCTTTCCTCCATTTTGTCCCCACCCAGTTCACAGGAATGCAACAATACACAAATCTGTCTGGGGGATTCCTCACTTCCTCCTGTTTTTACCAGGCAGACCTGGGTTTCCCAAAATGGAACCTAGGGTCTTCAATGCACCATTGCAGGCACACTCACTCAGTTCACATTAATAGCACATCTTCTGTTCAGCCCTAATACCGCTATGCATTGTACCCTCAAATGTACACATGCCTTCAATTCACACACAGACCGAGTGCACTGTTCAGCACTGAAGCTTTTTTATCTTAACCAGGGTGTGTTATTTCAAAACATTCCCATTGCCAGCACACACACTCACTATGTGCTCAATGCACAAGTTTTCAACCTTCATGTATTGTACTTCACACAAGCACATATACCCAGCAAATGTGGTCCCTGTGCAAACACATTACAGCACAGCACTACATCTCTCATGTCATGTATTCCTCTCAGACATATATACACCCAGCACATTTACTAACCACATACGTACTCCACAGTACTGCTCCATCCTTGTAGTGTACACTTTACAAGTACACATACAACTAACATAGACTCACTGCTCCTACGCTATGCAGCACTCACCATCTTCCTGATGGGGGTCAAGAGTGAGTCAAGCACACAGCAGCAGAACTTTTAAAAAGGCGATTGAGCCTGTAGGCTTCACTTGAGCCACATTGAGTAAAATGGTCCTGTTCACTCCTACCGACCACTACAGAGTATGCTGCTAGCAAAGCACTCATGCTGCCTAACTCCTGGTGAAGGTGATAAACTTCTTCCACTATGAGGGTAGTGCTTTGGACGCCCTTCTCAGTCCAACAAGCCCAAATTTGTGAGACAGGCCTATGCCATTCACAAGCATGATCATGATCCATGTTTGCCTCTGACAAAAAAGCAGCATGAGGGATCCAGACAACAGTACAGTTGGGTACACGGACAGAGATACATGTTTTTACAATGCAGAGAACTTTCCATCCCAACAGAAGAAGTGCTAGAGATGCTACTCCTTTCTATTCCTGTCTAACCCTAAAAGTTGGGACTTTCCGCCAAAAAGTACCAGAAGAACTGACAGAAGACCAGGACCTACCTGCCAGCCAATCTGCCCACGGTGCATCACCAGTCGGCCTGACTTCAAGGTTGCTCCCACTAGGTACTTCTCCACAGCAGCAAATCATGATCAGCAGGACCTCTGAGCTATGGTATCAGGCCTCTTGGAGCTCTCTTCTTGCATCGTTGGTCTGCTGGAGGTTTTTGACTTCTAAAATGTTGTGTAAGTTCGAAGGTAAAAATCTTGACCGGGCTCAAAGGCAATAGGCACCCCATTGAAGATGACCTTGTCGGCCTGGAAATCTGGTTTCTCCTTCCTGCATTAAATGATTCTTGGGCTGGGGGTGTCACACCAGTCTGACAGCAACCGGAAGTAGGAAGACAGGTAGGGTCAAGTACCTGAGCACTCTAGGATGCGCTCTACATCTTGCCTCCCATTTCATGATCTTAAATCTTTTGTGGATGTTTATTTTTAGTTTTTTGCCTTGCCAAATAGCTAAAACCACTGTCAAAGCCAAAAGGCCCTAAAGGCACACTTACTGGATTTGCCAACGCTTGTTAGGACTGGCTTGACAGCACAGCTGCCTACAAAATGTATTGTTGCCAATTGTTTGATTCATATTGAAAATGGGCTTTGTCTCTATCCAGAAAAGTATTACACTCTCATCTCATAGGCTATTGGGTATATCATTCCCCCTTCTAGTAAGCACTTCATTTGGAATGCACAATGGACTATTTTACACCTGAAAAGTACTCTCCATCATCACACTGTTTGCCACATTTAAATATTTATCTCCTTTATGCAATCTATACAGAAATCAAACCTTTTTGTTACTTTGTCCCACTAGGCCACCATCAGAGGTTCCCAAACTAACCACAGAAGTGCCCTGAATAACCAGCCTCCTGAATCATCACATACTGACACCATTTAATAAGCAATACAGGCCACCTGTGCAGCTCTTGAAACCAGGATGGATAGGTGGGAACAGACATCCCACTACTCTGGCAGGACCTGCGTAATGTAGTTGACACGGCCTCCACAATAGAGGGCTGCATTGCTAAACTGGACGATGTAGTAACAGGATCAAAATCCACAATGTCCCTCCTCACTACACCATCCAAACTGTTGGGGGAACAAGCTGAAGATGCTGAAAACAGGGCACAGAAACATAACCTAAGATTTCATTGTTTTCCCAGAGAAGGTTTAGGGCCATTTGCCTAAACTTTCTGGAAGTTTCTGAAAGTTTGTCCTGGCTGTCACTGAACAAGCTTTCACCCTGCGTTGTCCAGGAAAGGGCCCGCAGAGTGATAGCACAACGTCCTCTATTAGGCGCTTCCCCCTCCCGTCCTGTTATTGCCAAAATCTTGACAGACCTATATAGACAAAGGCACAATTCCTAAGGGTGCAGGAGCAATGGAGAGTTGTCCTTCTAATCCACCAGAATCATGATCTTTCCCACTTACACCCACCTACTTCTAGTACGAGCTCTAATCAGTAGTAGACTGGACTATGGCAATGCACTTTATATGGGTATTGCAGACTATCTGTTCACCCGACTCCAGGTGATACAAAATGCTGCGACTAAGCTTATCTACAATAAAAACAGATTCAGCTCAGCATCAGCCTGCCTGGCAACCCTTCACTCACTGCCAATGTGCAAAAGAGCCCATTTCAAACTTCTCTGTCATGCCCACAAAGCGCTATATCACACTGGCCCCGAAATTCTACAAGCCAGAGTGGAATTCTATATCCCAATGCATGATCTGAGATCACGGAATCTTGCACTTGCTAAAACAAAGCGGATAGTAAAAGTCAAATCTGGTGGCTGCTCATTTTCACAACTGGCAGTGTCCCAATGGAACACTTTACCTTTAGACCTTTGTCTTACCAACACCACCTTAGTTTTAGAAAAAAACAAAAATATTTTTTTTTAGCGCTTAATGTTAATATTTTAGCTATTATCAATTTACCTTAGTGTCGCAGTTAGAAGGATATGGAGCATCTCAGCACCGTAATTTCCCCCTTGGGATGATGTCACACTCTACAAATCACGCAAATAAATAGGTAAATTGTTCAAAAACAAAGAAAGTCCTTTGTTGCGCTCAAACAGAAGTTGAAGGTGATGAACCTTAAATAAATGCTCATGTTCCCAACCAAGCTTAAAGTGCTCCATGACTCTTGCTTCTTCTTTGACTCCCCTGAGGCAGCCTGGGGCTGGGTGGCCAAGGAAAAGGAACTAAAGTGTAATTCTACTCTCTTGTGGAAGAGGTCATCTGAAATAGATGCTATAGAGGATACTTTGGCTGCAGCAAAGTGAGAAGATTGAGGCTTGTGCCCCGATTGAGAGGCCTCCCTAGAATCACCAGACCCCTTGCACACACAAAGAAGCTGCCCGCAGAGTGAATGCAGATAGTAATGCCCCTGCTGCACAGCCGTACCAGATCCCACAATTTCCATCCAGAGCGGGTCTGCTCCTTGGGATCAGGATGAACCAGCCATGTATTTATCTACCACGTCATAGTGTTCGGAAAACGGGCTGGTGGAAGCCCTACCCCGATTCTCACTCCTTGTGTATTTTATTGTTTGCTCCATGATTGCAGTGTGTAGGATGGGGTTATATCTTTACAAAAAACATCAGTTATGTTTGTTAAATGGGGATTGCTTGGGTGACAGATGCTTCTTTACAGACCGGTTGGTTTCAGTTTTACTACATTTTGTTCTTACTTACAGTGCTCTCATTTCCTGGGGTACATGGATCGTGGATTCTCCTGTATAAGGTTCATTACAGTACACTCAGTGCATTCGGTTCTGCCTCCCATTAACAGGGCACTAATGACTCCCCAGTTACCATGGCCCTCATGACCTCTTTTGCTGTGATGTCGTGGAACGTCAGTGGCCTAAATGATCCTATTATGAGGATGGAAGTTCTCAGATTTTTAAGTGTCCTTTTCCGACTGTATTGTTTCTCGAGGAAACTGATCTCCTTGGCTTGCATTGTTCCTTCAAGGCTAGATTCAGGTATATTTGTGAATTTCATGCTGGCCACACTAGGGCTTTAGGGGCACCAACATCTTCCTGCACAAAGCCTTCCCCTGTTTGTGTCTCAGGTCACCACTGACATCTATTGGAGGCATGTGGAGGGCTGGCTAGAAGATAACCCGTGTAACTTTATTTACACATACATTCCTCCGCAGCTATCCAAACCTACCCTTGATGACCTTTGAACAGTAGTATTGGAACTGCCACCAGGCCTAATCACCATAAGTGGTAATTTAATGTGGCATTGGACCCAGCACTAGACTCAACTGGGGCTAGAGCAACAAGACCGCAGGGAGCTGTCGCATTGGCCAACTCAGCGTCCTCCTTGGACTTTGTGATGTGTGGTTAATCTAGCACCCAGTGCTAAGGAAAACACCCATATCTCGGCTGCACACAAAACCATGCCTAGAATCAATTTAGTATTTCTCCCAGCCATTGACATGCTGTGCATGATGCCAGAGAGCATCCTACCCTGATCGCTCCCCACTTACAACTAAAATCAGCCACCCTCCCAAACCCACTCCCCTAGGGGAAATAACCCAAAGCGGAGTCAGAACCCTTTGTGTTTGGTTGACGTGACGTGCTTGCAGTTTCTAATACAAGAGCTGAAAGTTTACTTTGAGCTCAATGTAGGCTCGGTAGAATCGCCAGATAAGCTGTAGATGGCAGTGAAAGGGCCACCTTACTTGGCAAGGCAAAAGCATTTTTAAGACAGAAGGAAAAGAAGAAATAACTAGCCTCCAATCTGGAGGCAAGCATTCTTACACTTGAACAGGAATACCTTGTCAAGGGTGGAGAAAGAATCAAATTACTTTTAGTGACTTAAAAGGCTTCTTTGTGATGGCTCAACCTAGAAGAAGCTCACCAATGTTGGATTGTCTCGAACAGATGGATCCACGAATTAGGGGACAAATCCAGGAATTTGTTAAAATGACTGCAAAACAGTAAAGTTGCTTCTAGGGTGATGTCTGACATAGTGGAACCAGGTGGGAAAGAAGTCAATACAGCAGTGGAGATCGCCTCCACCCATAGCTCTTACTTCACATCCACAGACATAGCTTCCGATACCTTGGGATAAATATCGCATTAGAACAGGGACTCACATGGAGCCTTAATTTGGCCCCACTGCAGCCATGTCATGAAAAGCACAAGATACAAACAAAGCCAAGGAGTATTTATAGACCAGTGAGTATGCACGCCCAATATTAAATCAGAAACACAAAAAGTACCCTGGTCTGTATATCCTCATGGCACTTAGGGAGTCATTATGACCCCGGCAGTCAGCGTAAATATGTAGGAAAGTACTGCCAACAGGCTGGTGGTACTTTTCTCCATATTATGACATTGGTGGTTTTGCTAAAGCCAAACCACCAATGTACTACACCGACCGCCACTGCGGTAATGACTGAGTGATCTCCAGCCCGGCGGTCGTCACTTGCCTGCCTGTGGGATTATGACCCCACCTACCGCCATGGTTTTCGTGGCATCCTTACCGCCACGAAAACCATGGCGGTAGGCATTATCAGTGACAGGGAATCCATTCCCTGTCACTGATAGGGATATACCCCCTCTCCCCCTCCCCAGTTTTTCCCCCACCCCCTTCCTTTCCAGACCCCCCTTCATACACACCCCTCCCTTCACACATGCACACACGCATACACATACCCATTCCAACTTTCATACCCGCATGCATACATCCATTCACACACACATCCACACAGACCTACATACATACATTCACACAACTCAACATACACGCACTTACAAATCCATACAATCACACACACACAACACGCAACACACACCTGCATACACAGACATGCACACACACACCCACACACACAACACCCCCAAACCCCCTCTTCTGTCGGAGCACCCAACTTACCTGTAGTTAGGGGGGGGCGCTGCTGCCAGCAGCAGCATCCGCAAGCAGAACACCCCTAGGCCGTATTATTCTCATAACACGACCGGTGGCGGTCTACTGACGTGGCGCTGCTGCTGGCAGCAGCGCCACCTTACCGCCATCCGCCGGCATGGCCACAGCCGGATTTCCATCATGGAGGAGTCCATTTACAAATCCAGGAGTTGCTCACATAAACGCTGCAAAATCTGATGGTGGGACTACTATGATCTGATGGATGGATAAAGTGATAAGATGGCATGTACTGTTTTCTTGGATGAATTTCTGATACTGTGATTGCCCTGTATTCCTAGATGTTAATTTTGTAATTTAAAAACCAATACAATGTGGTTATTACAAAAATAACAAAATCTTTTGTCACTCGGGGCCACGTGCACCATCAATGCACGCACCCACAAAATGAAGCCACCATTTTTTTTTTAGTTACTGTTCCGATTTGGATCAGTAACTAAGGTGAAAAATAAATGTAAAATCATCTTTTTTAAGCAGATGGGGAGAGGCAACAGGGGAAGGGATTGGGGGTGGAAGCAACATTGGAGACATGGGGATGGAAATAACATGGGGGCGCAGGAGGAAGCTAATGGAAAATAGGGTCACAGGTGGGTGGAAGCAGCACGGAGGCATAGGTGGGGGGGATCAAACTGGCGAAAGACAGCAACGTGGAGCCAGTGGGGAGAAAGCACATGGTCAAGAGGCAATGCGGGGACAGTAGGGTAGAAATACACGGGTCAGAGAGAGAAACATGGAGTGTAGTGGAGGGGGAGAGAAGCACACAAGGGAGACAAGTGGAAAATGGATGCACTCTCGTAGGGTGCTTAAAGAAAAAGGGCAAAGACAAACGCAAGAAGGGAAGGAAAGCTTATAATCCTGATGAAAAATTAGCAAGCAAATGAGAGGGAGGATGAAGACAACTAATGGTGAGCAAGGGACAAGCTTTAAGCCCACTGTAAGCTTGCAACATGTCTTGCAACAGACACTGCGTACGCTGTTTAGTAGGCAATGCAATAGAAGGGACAGGTATCCGAAAGGTGCCCTTGTCTCTTCTCACACATTTCACAGTCCAGCAAACTTGAAACTAACATGTGCTGTGTGTTCAGGGGGTTTGGTCGTTAAAGGAGCAGGGCTTTATGCCAAGAACTACCAGAGAAGCCCACCTGCCTCGTCCCCTGCCCCCATTGACCTTCCACCTGCCAAAAAAAACAAAAACAAAAGCTGCTCAGGCTGCTACAGATGTGCTGGGGTGTTTTCACACCCCTTAATGGATATCAGCTGCTTACAGCCTCAAAAGATTAACTATAAACAGATTCTTTGGAGTGGTTTACAGCACGTATTCCCTGCCACCGTGTGATATCGGCTCCTCAGCGGGTGAACATGCAAAGTGAGATGATATCGTGTGGCACACAGTACCACCCTGTGATTTTGCACTTCTGATTACATGCATTCATACAGCACTGTCCAAACACTGAGGACCTGATACACTAGCTGCAGCTCGTGGCACGGAAAAAAGGGCGGGGAAGCGCATGGCAGGGAGGGACGGGGGAGAGAAAAAATATTTTGAAAAAAAAAGAAAACATATCTGAATCGCGCCGCATTGCCGCATCGCCACACACCAGTCTTCAGGCTGCACTGCAGGCACAGGCTCCCGGCCTGCCCTGCGGCCAATCTGAACGCTTCTCTCATGCTACAGCATGAGGCAGTGTTAGGATTGGCCGGACCGCCCTGGCTTGGCACTCCCAGGCAGACTGGAAGCTTCTGCCTGCTATCTCCAACCTGGCAAGAGTCCTGGGTTGGAGAGAGCTCAGTGCTCATGTGTGTTTGACTGGCCCGAGACAGCCAGCCAAGCACACATGCACACTCAAGAGAGTGCTGTGCACTACTCCTCCATGCATGTCATCACCATGGCCCGACCATTTGAAAATAGAACGATAATAAACATAGAAAATAGAACGATAATAAACATAGTTTATTACTGTTTTATTTTTAAAGTTTTGCAGCTGCTGGAGGGGTGGGGATGACGCCCCTTTGCCATAGCGGAAGAGCCGCCGCTGTGATTCACTAAGGTATTCACAAACTACGAGTTTAATTTTACTTACAGCAATTTTAGGACTGCGGAGACTCCACAATCTGGGCGAAGAACTCTGCATATAAAAGATAGGGCAGTCCTTGTAGTTTGTGAATACTAAAAAAAATAGAAAATTTCATAAAAGTGTGAGATAATCTCTGTGAATCAGGTCCCATGTCTCCCGTGTAAAATATATCAAAACAGCATAATGATGTTTTTGTTTAATTTTGTGATGCAAAGTTAAGATTTCTATATTTTCATGTTTGTACAACACACTAAAAACTGAATTCTGAGTTCGTAAACACAAACGAACTATAACTTTACGGTTCTGGGCCAGGTTATTAGCACTAAGTAAAAGAGCTAGCTAACCCAGTGAGCCAGTTGCTTGCCCCATTAACACCATCTCTACGGCTGCTATCCTCGTGCTTGATTTGTTTAAACAATTTGAGCTCTGCCTCAGCAGCATCACTTTCAAACCCAGTCAGGCGGATGCTTGTGTGTTAGTTGCAGGAAAGCAATGGGTCTCGCTGCCAGGACCCCCAGGCCGCCCTGGGAGGTGATGTCATGGACTGGCCTGCCCTTTTCCGGCATTGTGTTCATAGTCCTCATTGTCTGGCTGGTTGTGTGTGTCTTGTCATGGGTTGCTGAGATTAACAAGATCACCGTTGCTTTGACAGAGGCTTGCAGTTGTTTGCCATGCTGGGTTGCGGCCCTCACTACTGAGCTGGGGTCCTTTGCAAGTATTAGATTTGTATTATTATGGTCTCTCATTTTTAGGTTGAGTCTGCAAGACAGCGCAGCTGTCTGGTTACAAAAGACATGTTGTAGGTGAAAGGATGTAAAGGTACGCCTTCTTTATGTTCAAATCATCTTAGGTTTATTCAAGATAAATATCACATGAAATACCCCATCCAACAGACATCTTCTTTCTCCCAACTCCAACTGCCAAATCCCCTTAGTTACTGTCAACAGATTCCTACTGTGCATACATTCTACATGGAAGTTCTAAATACAGAATGCCACAGTAGGCTTACCAGGAACGCATAAGGGGCTCGCAGCCCGCCTATTTCTTACCATTGGCTAGCTTTACTGTCACTTTCATTTGCCTGTTTCTTATTCAGTGGCTTGCATTGCCCATCTTGTGTTTGCACCTCCTTTGAAGCATTTCGAATTTACTTGTTTCTGTCCAATGGCCACCTTTAGGGTAATATTTGTTTTCATTTTCTCTTAAGCACTCTATATGACTGTATGTGTTTCCAGCTGTCTCCCTAGGTTGCCTCTCTTCCCCCCTCAGTGCTGCTCTCTCTCACCCTTGTGCTTACCCCCTCTGAGATGTTCTCACGTTCTTCCCTCATATGTAATTCAAATTATGAAGAGCATGCTGTCATACACAACTATTTTCATAAGCTCGAAATTCCAGTTAAAATGGTTCTTTATTTTGCATTGATGAATTAAAACAACAAAAAACCTGACAGCCATTACGTTTCCTTTCAAAGACACATGGAACTACAAAGTGAAATAGCACTCAAAGTCCTTAAACTAATTATCTTGTTTACATTGCCATCACAGTGTACATTATATTATTTCATTTTATTGCTGTGATGTCAGTAGAATGCCATTGAATACAAAATCCAACACAAAAGAAATTGCTTTCCCAATAGTGTGCTTCTCTCCCTAGTTCCAGTTTGCTCTCTCTTTACCTGTTTACTTTTCTCCCTCCCCGCTCACCGCATTGCTCTCTCTGTCGCTGGTTTGCTTTACTCTGCCCCACACACGGTGTCCATGCTGCTTACCCTCACTCACACGCCATGTTGTTTCCCCCGACTTACACCCCCGGTGTTGCTTCGCCCCCTAGCCGTGTCCTCCGTCTTGCTTCTCCCACCCTGTGTGGCTTGTGATTGGTTGTAGAAACATGAGGGGAGAGGGAATTGAGAGGCAGTTGTTCCACTGCTATGATGCTACAAAAAGAAGTGCAGGAGTGAAAGGCAATCTTGAAGAATGGGAAGATTACAGCTTGACATCATCAAGGTGTATTTTCCTGTGGATGGGCCCCAGTACACTGAAGAACCGGGATCTTGAAATGATGCAGGGAGGCCCAGGGCTGGTAAATAAATTGTGGTTGGGTAGCACAGGTTTCTAATAGGAATGTAGTCAGTGAGGTAATGGTACATGGATAGACCTAAAGAGTACTCCTACCAGTGCTGGTGTTTATATGACCAGGGAACACAGAAGGTAATTTGATCTTTTGAGACAGCCAGAGAGATGAAGTGGCTCGGGGATATTTTTCCTTTTCTGCACTTTGAAAACATCTTGTTTGCAATGTTTTTGTTACATTTATGCTGTTTTTGCAGGACAAGTGACTGCTGTGCAACATCCCTAACACATAAATCAGGCACAGCACAACATCAGCAACACACCCACACCGCAGGCACAACACGAGCAGCTGAACTCTCACGCATAGGGCAAGCGCAGCATGGGCAGTAGTAGTACGTGCTTCCGTCACACGCAGCAGGTGAAGCATGGGGAGCTACAGCGAAGGTTTCCCGCACTCACAGAGCATGTGTACAAAATATTGAGAAGGGCAAGCTACCCACGCACATACAACAGGGGCAGCAGGAGATGTTATAGTGAATCCTCCCTTACTGACAGAGCAAATGCACCAAACGCAGCAGCTACTTTCTTTTTCATGCACAGGATAGGTACAGTATGGTCAGCAGCATACGTCACGGTCACGCTTCTCCAGTGCCCGTACAGCAGGTGCGGTGCATGGTTTCCCTAAACACAGCTCACAGAGGACAGAGATGTGGATGGAGGGCCTCACAAGCAATTGAGTTTTTATACCGACAGCTCAGAAACAGGGGTGGTCGTTCTGAGCTGCACTGACTGAAACTCACATGCTATCTCTCAGAGCTCCCATGTTAATGGACGTGCTGCAGTTACTTGAAAAAATTCTGCACAGTTTCTCCACCCTGTCATTGAGACAAGTGTAGCTCAAATCATGTATTCCACATAGAACTACTGGAACATGGGACAAGCATTGGCAAAGCCAATAGATCTCATCTATGCAAGAGCTGTTGGCTATGCCAATATGTTTTAGCCATGTAGGACACCAGCGTGGCTGCGGTTCAGGATGGCTAAATATTAATGGGGTAAAGGAGAGTGGCGTGGAATGGACTGTCGTAAAGTGGAGTATGGTGGACTGGTGTGGGGTGGCATAAAGCAGAGTTGAGTGGCAAGGAGTGGAGTGAACTGGAGTGTCATGGAGTGGCGTGTAGTGGTGTAGTGTTGTGGAGTGTTATGGAGGGAGTAGAGTGTCCTAGAGTTGACATGCATAGAGTGTAGTAGAGTATCAAGAGTGGAGTAGAGTGTCATAGAGTGAAATGGCATAGAGCGCCATGGAGTAGTGTACAGCAGAGTGGAGTGGCATAGAGGGAGTTGCTTTGAGTGGAGTAGAATGTTGTAAAGTAGAGTGCCTCAGAGTGGAGTAGATTGTCGTAGAGTGCAGTAGTGTATGAGAGTGGAATGACAGGGTGGAGTAGAGTGTTGTAAAGTCAAATAGTGTAGAGTGCAGTGGCAATGACTGTCATAGGGTGAGGTGGCGTACAGAGGAGTAGAGCACCATAGAGTGGAGTATTGTAGCATGTAGTGTTGTAGAGTGGAGTAGAGTGGAGTAGAGGGACCTATAATGAAGTGACATAAAGTACAGTTGTGCATAGTAGTTTGGCGTAGAGTGCATTGGTTTTGAGTCAAGTGCTGTAGAGTGCATTGGCATGGAGTGCTGTGATGTACAGTAGAGTGGTGAAGAGTGCAGTGGCACAGAAATAGGTGGTGCAGGGTAGATTGCTCTGGCTTAGATTTCAGTAGCGTATAGTGTAGTGGTATACGTTAGATTGTTTCAGAATAGAGTGAAGTTGTGTAGAGTAGAGGGGTGCAGGGTAGAGTGCAGGGAAGTAGAGCAGAGTGTTGTGGAGTGCAGTGGCATGGAGTGCAGTGGTGCAGAATTGATAGGTGGGGACTAGCATAGAGTGTAGTGGGGTAGAGTGTAGTGGTGTAAAGTGCATTGGCAAAGAGTGCCAGTGGTGTAGATTTGAGTGGTGCAGAGTGGCGTATAGTGACGTAGCATGCAGTGGCAGAGAGTGTAGTCTTACAAAGTGTCATAGAGTAGAGTGGCTCACCGTAGTGGTGCAGAGAGCAGTGATGTACAGTACAGTGGTGCAGAGTAGAAAAGAGTGGTGTAGAGTGCAATGGTGTGGTGTTAAGTGCAGTGGTGTAGGGTGCAGTGGCATAGAGTATAGCAGTACAGGGTGCAGTGGTGCAGAGTAGTTGGCACATAGTGCATTTGTTTTGAGTAAAGTGATGTTGAGTGCTTGGCGTAAAGTGTAATGGTTTAAGGTAGAGTGGTGTAGAATGATGTAGAATAGAGTGCAGAGACCCAGCATGCAGCGGCGTAGAGTGTAGCAGAGTAGAGTATTGTGGCATAGAGTGCAATGGTGCAGAGTAGTTGGTGTAGAGTGTAGTGGCATAGAGTGCATTGACTTTGAGATAAGTGATGTTCTGTGCACTGGCAAAGAGTGCAGTGGTTTCTGGTAGAGTGGCATAGAGTGCATTGACTCAGTGTGGATTGGCACAGAGTGGAGTACAGTAGCATAGAGCGCAGTGGCATAGAGTGCAGAGGCATAGAGTAGATTGTTTCCCAGTAGAGTGAAGTGGCGTAGAGTGGAGTGGTGTAGGTTAGAGAGCAATGGGAGAGTAGTAGCACATAGCACAGTGTTGGAGAGTGGTGCAGAGTAGAGTGCAGTGGTGCAGAGTGGAGGAGATTGGTGTAGAGTGCAGTGGCGAGGAGTATATTGTGTAAGAGTAGACTGAAGTCGCATAGAGTGGAGTGGTGCAAGGCAAAGTGCAGTGGCATAGATTATTGGCATAGAGTCCATTGGTAGGTAGGTAACTTTATTGCATGATTACTTAAAATCGTTGCAGACAAAATACAATAAACATGCATAAAATAAGATCAAATACATCTTGTCATATGCTGTAATAAAATAGTGTCAACCCAGCAGAGAAAGTGCAAATGTCAATGAAGACAATCCTAAGGTCTGGTATCAAATCAATTGCTATAACATTTCTATAGATTACAATGAAGTGCAGATGTCTTAAAATGCTATAATCGTAGCAATGAAAGTGCAAACACTAGAAGAAGCTATCCTTAAAGTCTGACATTGCCTCTGATATTATAAAATCTTATCTGTTACCTTAAAATACAGTGAAGACGCAAAAAGAGATACCTCTAATCCTATGTTATAATACAACAATGTAATCACAACAATGAAAATGCGGAGGCCGATTGAGACTGTCCTAGCAATCTGATATCAAGTTATTATAAAATTCTAGCAATCTGATATCAAGTTATTATAAAATTCGGAGTTTTACAATTAAAATGTGAATGCCATAAAGTGCTATAATCACAACAATGAGAGTGCAAGAGCTAATACAGCCTGTCCCAAGAGTCTGGTATCTCATCTGTCGTAAAAAATTCTAAAACTTAAACGTGATAGTGCAAATGCTGAAAAAGAGCTATAAATACTGCAATGAAAGTGCATGTGCCAATTAAGTTTATCTGGGCAGTCTAACATCGTAGTTAAACAGAATATGAAGTTTGAAAATGTGGAACAGAATGGCAGAGACCAGGAGTTCAAGTGAAAGTTCCATGTCTTATATGCATCGCTATGATCTTCGTCAAAGACAGCATAGATATGAGTGAAATTAGTATGGGTGAATGAACCACTTCGACAATAATGTTTCTTTAGGGGCCACATCTCCCCTTTTAGTTCCAGCACGTTGCTGGCCTCAAACAAGCTGTAAAGCCTTTCTCACAATAATGACAAATTTCCCAAGACAGCCCATTTCCATAGGGATCTCTGCAGTGAATGTATATTTTACGGCTTCTTTGCATGATCTCAGACCATGTTTCGGGAATAGAGGTCTTAGTACCTGATGTCTCTCTGAGGCCAAGCACGGCCAGCAACATGTTAAATGTATTATGGATTCAGTATAGTAGTTACATAGAATGCATTCTTGTGAATATCCCAGTGTTGACTTCCAGTTGGGTCTAAAGTCCCAGACGGAGAGTGTTAAGAGACGCTTGTGCAAGATACTCTGAAACACACGGGCTCCCAGGGCTGCTTTCATGTACAATTGGGCATTAGTAGTTGTATGAGGCTCGGCTAAACCCTCTGCTCCACTAACATCCCTGATTATGGCAATGTCTTTTTCTCTTTAAGCTCGCACAGCAAGGTCTTCCAAAGTCTTTTTCAGCAGGGTCATCGATATGAGGGGTCCGATAAGTACAAGGGAGCTAAATTGAAAAATTCCTTGGCTTGCCTGAGATAAATGGCCCAGCTGCTAGAATCATCTTCAAAGATTGCTTTCAGGGACCCTCTCAAGCTATCAATTTTGGTCCTGCAGGCACAGCGGAAAAGCTTAATTATATCCATTTTGCAACTTATATCTATTCTTATTATGTTAAATTCTAGACGTATCCCTGCATGTTTGGTTGATTTAGGCATCTGGAATATGCTTTTATATGCTCTCATTTGGCACTTCTCCAGCGGTGCAATCAGCCTACCGGGATATGCAAGGTGTCCATAGGTGATAGCAGGTATTAGTTTCACTTTAATTACTCTCCTGATTGCCTCTGGTGTTGGTGAATGCAGCCGGAGGTGGAGTTTTGCTCTAGTTCTCTCTGCCGTAGTTCTCAGTGCCACTACCTGACATGATATTTTCCCTGTATTCGATAGCCAAACTCCAAGATAATTATATTTTTCTTCCGTTTCTATTTTTAGCGGACCGAGATTCCATTCTCTTTGATGTTTTTTGGTCTGACGTCCAAAGACCAAGACCTTGGTTGTTGCCACGTTTACCCTGAATGCATTTTTTTCGTTCGAGCTATGTAATATGTCCAGACTCCTTTTTAACCCTATCTGGGTCTGAGCAAGCAGGACCAGATCATCTGCATATTGAATTATGGGAAGCACTGTCTTACCCAGTTTCGGGGTAAGAGTATTTCCACTGAGCAATTCCGAGCCAAGGTCAGCCGTGTACAGATTAAAGAGAACTGGGGCAATGACACATCCCTGTTTTAGTACTTTGTTGGTGAGTATTTTCTTGGTAACGTGTATTAGTGATCTTGAATCTCACCCAAGTGTCAGAATAAAGTGCGATTACGGAAGCTAACAATTTCCTTGGAATACCCCAGGTCACCAGCTTCTTCCAGAGGATGTGGCACACAACACCATCAAAGGCTGCACTATAATCAATGAAACAAGCAAAAAGCGGCTCAGCAGGTGATTTCAGTGCTTTCTGACCTCGGTATGACAGAGCAAGAACATTATCTAGGGTGGAGGAGCTAAGTCTAAAGCCGGTTTGATATATTTTTATGATGTTATTTTCAGGGATCCATTTTTCAGGGTCTTGGAGCAGAACCCTTGCATAGGCCTTGCCATCCACATCCAGTAGAGCTATTAACCTATAGTTTTCTGGGAGAGTAGAGTCGCCTTTTCCATAGATTGGGTGCAGTATTGAGCCTTTCCAGGCCTCTGAGACCACAGAATAATGTAGAAAGTCATTGAAAAGAGTGGTCAGAGGTTCAGCCCAATAGTCTTCATCATCTCTAAATATGCTCCCTGGAAGGCCTGGGAGCTCCATCCTGCCTGATACTGTTGAGCACCAATTTAGCTGATTTGAGTGTGACCATTAACGCCGTATTTTCTAGGCCATCTAGATAGTGCTGTCACCCCGTAGTACCCTGGCCTCCAGAGGACTCTGGATCTACATAGAGGTTGTCCACATGGCATTCCCAAATGCTGGCGGATATCGCATTGACCTTATTTGCAGATGCGTGTAGCAATGAGTTGACACAGTCCCAAAATTCTCTGCTTTTGCTCAGAGGCAGTAGTGCATATAAATGGATCCAGCGTTCTTCGATCTCCTTTTGCTTTAATTTCCATATTATTCCCTTGTGCTCTTTCCTCGCCTGCCTTCTATAGGCTTCTGCTTCTGGGGTTTTGTTCCTTCTGCATCGCATTTCTGCCCACCTGAATTTTATTTTGCTCTGTGTATATTCCCTAGTTTCCGTAAGTATATCTGCTTTTTGCCTTTTGCTTCCTGCAAACTCTTGCTACGCTGGACAGCATAAAGAAGTGGGTAAATTCTTGATCGTATTTGCCCACTGGTCACTGTTCTTGCTTGTCTGGCATTGGCTTGCTTCCAAAGGTCGTAGTTTGCCTTGCTGGTCACGCTCCATTTGATCCTCTTTGTCAATGGGCATAGGTTAGTTGATAATTGCTGTCCGCTGGCCTTGTATGACTGATGTCTCACCACTTCAAGGTCTATGTCTATTACGGCAAGGTAGTGGTCACTCTCAGTTCTTTTTTTGGTGAGGGCTAAGCCATATATGGTTATTGCGTGGATCTCACTAATCGATTTTACCTAAGGCACCAGTTTAACCGCTAAGTCTAATTTAATGTATGTTGCAAGACCTCCCATATGTCTTCCTAACAAGTTTTTCTTTTGTGCAGGGGACTGAGTTGTTATGTAGCCCAGAATGGTTTGTGGTTTCTTCATCCAGGTTTCCTGAAGGCATATAATATCTGCGTTGTTTAAGACACCCTCAATGTTGGGGCTAGCAATAAGGGAGACCAATCCAGCCACATTCCATCTGATTATCTGAATCACCTTGTGTGGTTTGTTTAGTGAGAGTCCTTTACGGTTAAAGATACATTTTCCTTTTAGTGGTCAAAGCAACAGGAATCCAGTTCCAGTCCCACCCTCCCAGATTGCTGTCATTGTTTCTTATATCATCAAATTTAAATTGAGCCCCTCCTGTGTTCCTTGTCAGCTGTATGGTAATTTTCTTATCTACCATCAGCGGTTTTATCTCCGGGGTTCCCCTCAAGGCACTGAATGATTTTTTGGTTGGGCCTGTTGATTGGTTCCCCTTAGACAGCACTCAAGGGTGGAGTTCTTTCTCTAATTTACTGATTTTTATGCCCAATTTTCCAGCAATCCCTCATATTTAAATATTCTCTTAACCGTGCCTTGGTCAGCCCATGTTGTTAATGTAGGTTCTCTCTGGCTGAACCATGTATATGTGTTAGAGTTTACTGCTCAGAGGTCCCCTGTTGTAAGATTTGCCAGCGATGGTAAATGGTGCAGCAGCAGTGGGATATTTGACCTACTAAGTATATCCCAAGGACCCTGTGCTGCATATAGAGGGGTGAATATTAGTGTTGGCTGTTCATTGGTTTCCTGTAAGTTTACAGTATCTATGTTTGATGTCCCATAGTGCACCTGCTCGTTATCTGATCTATGTATGATGGAATATTGTCAGGTAGTTGTATGAACAGGTGATCAATGGCTTCATTTTCTGGTCCAGACATGCTCCTGAGCCAACTCTATTGCCTCTGTAGGATTATTTCTTGCGTAGGTTTGTGTTCCTGATGGTCATCTTTTTGTTTCACTCATCTTAATTCCAGGAGACTTGCCACCTGCTTCCCTTTAGATTCTGTTATGGCTGATTGATTACTGGATCCTTGTGTGGATTCTTCCTGGGATTGTTGCCAGGTGACAAAGTTCGTCGTAGCCTCTCTGTTGTATTTGTTTTGTAGTTTTGGATCACCATTGTTTGTGTATGGGGTGACCCTGCTACCTTGGCGCCTGTAGAACTCCTACTCACATCCAGATCTGGCTGATAAATCAAGGGTTTCTTCTTAGGGATAGCCCCTCCTGTAGGGTCATTGCCCCCTCGAACACGAGGTTTTTGCCTCAGACCCATCGCAAATTCTGTCTCACCAGTCTGTGAAGATGCTTGTTTTTTTTTTGGTATTGAGTCATCTGTTTCGTTTTCGCAACCTTTGCATTTGGGGTACGTCTGGTCAGAGTTTGCTGTGGGCCCTGTCAACCAGTGATATGACTGCCTTCCACATTTTTGACCGCTTGAGAATTATGTTTTCCTTTTCCGTCTGAGGCCTCCCCACTTACTGGGATGATGTGTACATGGAAGCGGGTTTCAGGTACCAGAGTAGATAGCGATTTCTGCTGGAAAATTGGATAGGTCTCGATCTGCACTGAGATATTCCCTGATGCCTGTCCGACTTTCCCAGTGCAAATCAGTCTGTTGGTTTTTTTTGTGGCTTCAAGTGTTTTTTTCAGCTTCTTCTTCTGTCACCTTGTTAGTTGTAATTGTTGATTGATCCTAGTATCAAACTCACACAGTGATTTGGAGATTACTTCCGGAACTTGCTCTTCCATGCTATTTTCGGCAGCATTAGTGTCTAAAGGGGTCAGCAGCATTGGGTGTGCCACAATTGATTGCCTGTTGTTTGATTCCATCTCCATACTTCCTTCCTCACCTTCTATGGGTGTGGTAGATCCCCCTTTGCGTGTTAATTCGGTACTGTGACCTGCTGCTTTCCTACTGGCGTCCCAACGTTCTTTTTGTTAGTTTCATCAGCTACTTTACATTGTTGGATGAGGCTAGTTAGCAGCTCTGGCAGATTCGATATTTTATCTATTATTTCATTGTTTGCAGGTCCCTTCCACCGCGTTGTCATCTTTTTATCTATTACCCCACCTGTCTAGTTTTCCATTTAATGAGTTCAATTTATTGTCTAGCGTAAGAACACTTTGAGCCAGCACGTGGGTTAGTTCTAGATGGATCTCCATCTTGTGTGACTGCCAAGTAAGTGCTTTAACTGCTGCTAGGAGAGAGGCATTAATGGTGTTTATAATGTAGTCTGATCTGCCCACTTCTCCCGGGTCCTCATTGGGCGACTTTCCCACTCCTAAGATCTCCTCATGCATCCCCCTAATCTCATTTTTGTGACCTGGTGCTTCCACACTAGTTTCCTGCAAATGTCCAGCCATCTTGACCTGTTGCAGTGAACAGCTCCTGGGGAAATTCTTTTGTGCCTTGTAAGGGGGTGGAACAGGTCTGGCTATTGCCCGTGATTTCAAGTGCATGAGCTTTCCCTATTTGTGATTGTGCCGACTGATGAATCTCTACCACTGTTTGACATTTATTATTGCTTGGAGATACAGCCTACCCCCTTTTTGGCTGGCTGGATGTCGCTACCATGGGAGTTGGTAGGCGGTCAAGGCCCACTGGGCAAATGTTGATATTAGTTGTTCTATCATTGTTATTATGACTGTTCTTGCTTTCTCCCAATGCGGTATCTGCCAATTCTAGCAATTCTCCAATTATTGAAACATCCAGGCTGAAATTTGCAGCACAGCTAGCAGGATCGTGTGCTTGCCCAGTTTGTGTGGACCTAAGTAATGGAACAAGCTCCAATATCGGAGTAGGAGGAACAGCGTAAGTCTGTGTAAATTGGTTATCCATAGGTTTGATGGATACTCCTTCTCCTGCCCCACTCCTCGCTCTTGTAAAATAAATATGTATATATGTTTTCCTAGTATTTGGAACCTTTCACTTAACGCCTGTCTTGTGATCCTTCAGGGTTTTGGGCTCATCTGGTGGCAACTGACCTGCCTCCTTGTCAGGTTCATAGTTATCTCCATCGTGACACTTTGGTTCTATGGGTTCTGTAACGATTGCAGTAGTCCTCGTAGAGTTTGCTTTGACTACGGGGCTTACAGGGCAAGCGGGGCACCCTCCTTCGTCATCTTCCACCGCTCCCATTTTGATCATGTTTGAGTGGTCGGATGGTCTCAGTCCTGTGTATCTGGATTGAGACTGTTGAGCTGTTTCAGGTTGCCTTATCAAATTGCCACGAGCCGTACGTATAGAAAAAATCCTATGTGCCGGTTTCTGACAACCCCCAAATATTTTTAAAACTCTATCTTCTTTCCAATTTTTCATTTTTTTCTGTGCCCTTTGTGGCCTAGGTACCGGCCTCGGAGGATTCAAGATTCTAAGCAAGTGTAGTGTTGGTTAGTGGGTTATTGCTTCTCCTGGCCTTGGTTCCAGAGCCCGCTCCTCTGCCTGTGCACCCTCCAGGGGAGACATAGGCCAGCTTAGCACTGGATTTGCTCAAGTTATTTGTTCAATGAGTTAGCTGGTGTCCTGAGTAGTGTCCTGAGTGCTGACTGTCTTTCAGTGACACGTTGAATATTTCTTTAGATAAGGCATGCTTTCTTGAGTGGTTGTGTAGCTCTCACAATATAGAATTATTTAGCATAGAAAATGCTAGTCAGCCTAATTCAGTTTAGTTTGCCACTAGCCACTTGCCTCAGCATGATTGAGTGCCGTCTCACCCCCTGCCCCTGTGCACACTTTATTCCGTTTCATCTCCGCAAGCCTGGGGGGGCTCTGTTCAGACGCAGTCGCAATTGGCAGGTTGCAGTGCCATGCAATTTTGCAGTTCAATGTTGCAGTTCTGAGGAGCGCTTTGAGGGCCTCCTTACAGCTTCAGTGGCTCCAGTGTTTTTTTTTTTTTTTTTTTTTTTTAGCTCTTTGGTCTTGTGAATTGTCCTTGTAAATTGCCTTAAAATTTGGCCTTAAACAGTGGCTCTTACGATTGCAGATTTTGTTGCAGTTTAATTCTATTGCATGTCTAATAAGATGCTGGGAGCTGTAGGGCAAGTCTAATCAGAGTGATCCACTATTTCACACCTGGCCCTTCGGTGCTCCTTCTTAATCTTAGTCTCGGTCTTAGTCTTAGTCTTTTATGTGCCTCAAGACAGTTGCACAGAAGTACAGTTAGTGCAGTAGCAAATAGGCATTATCGGTATGCCAGTTTTTGTGGGGGTGTTGGAGGGCTTTTTTGGAGGGGATGGATCGGTAGGAATCACCTGGCATGTAGTTTCAGCATGTTTTGTGGGCCTCGCTCTGCCGCTATCGACACTCAACGCTCAATGAGGCAACATGCGCCAAATTCCGGGACTCACAGGCTCTCCGATGATTACCACACTCCTGGTCTCCTGGTCTCCTGGGCTCATGGGCTCTCTCGGGCTGTGGGCACGGTCTGACCCCTGGGCTCCGTCAAGGGGTGGGGGCCTCCAACTCCGAGCGGGACATCTTGTGAGCACCGCTAGGCCTCTCCCTCTCTCCGCTCCACGGCTCCGTGTCTGGTCCACGTCTGGTTCCCAGGGGGGAGCCGGGGAGACCTCTGCTGACCGTCGAAAGGTGGTGTGGGACAGCTCGGGAGGAAGCTCTGCGTTCGGTCGCTGCTGCCTCAGGGTGTTCGCTGGCTGTTCACAAGCCTGCCCTCTACGCCTCTGAGTTCTGCAGGAGAAACCCTTTTCAGTGATTGGCTTGTACAGTCCTCGGGTGCAATGGCATAGAGTGCAGTCTTGCAGAGTAGAGTGGCAGATAGTGGAGTGGTGCAGACTAGAGTGGAGGGGCCTAGACTGAAGTGGTGTAGAGTGCAGTGGTGCATAGCAGAGTTGGGTAGAGTGCACTGGCATGGAGTAGAGCACAGTGTTACATAGAGTAGTGGTACACAGTGGTATAGAGAGTAGTGTTATAGAGTGCCTTAATGTAGAGTGCACTGGTGTACAGTGGTGCAGAGCAGAGTTCAGTTGCAGACAGTGCAGTGTTGCAGAGCAGAATTTTGTATAGTAGAGTGGTGTAGAGTGCATTGGTGTAGAAGGCAGCGGAGTAGAAGGGGGCAGAGTGTTAGAAATGGGGTCTCTGGTTGGTAGTGGTGCGCTCTGTCGAAGTTGAGACCCTCACTCTAGTCCGAGTAAGGGAGCCACACAGCTAAGATAACCCCGGCTCACCCCTTGGTAGCTTGGCTCAAGCAGTCAGGCTTATCTCAGAGGCAATGTGTAAAATATTTGCACACACATAGAGTAACACAGTGAAAATACCATGAAAATACTTCACACCAAATAAAAACAAGCATTTGCAAAGCAATGGGTCTCACATTTGCTCGATTTAGAGCTATTAGCATTGTACATTCCTAACAGGTCCTTTCTTGCCACATAAACTGAAATGAAAAGTAAAACAGTTGATACAAGTGAGCCGATTCAAAGTGGCATGAGCGCAAAGGAGAGACACAAAAGGAAAAATAAGTTTGCTACCAGTCAAACATGTCGGCAGTCGTGCAATTATCCATGTAACAGGGGCAGTCTGCAAGGCGGTAACAAAACTGCACCCATGAGGGACAAAAGTAAACCATTTACCAATGATAACAAAGAATTTTTGAAAGACAAGACCACGAACGAGTGAAAGGTGATGGGCATGCGGTGGGCGTGGTTAAAAGCCCACAATACTTACAACATGTCAAAGCACTTGCGTGCTCGACCTAAAAAAAGGAGATATTGAAGGCTTCAGGATAGCCTACCTTTCCTTTCTTATGAAAATCTGCCAGGAGAGAAAGCCGCCCATTGGAGCAATGAGAGAGTGTGGTAGGTAGAAAAACCAGGAGCAAAAAGAATAGCGGGGCAGATGTGAGTTACAAGAGTGTGAACAGGAAACACAGAGGACAATGGGAAAGAGAGCATCAACAGGAGCAGACAAACCTCACAGGAGGGAGCCAGCAGAAGCATAGTGTGAAATAGTCGTAAAGCATTTCAATGCAAGCACTGCATTGGAGACAGAAAGGATTGTTGTTCCAGTTCCTTGCTCGTTCATGGATGTGCATATATTAAGCAGTAAGCGGTATTCCATCCTTTCAAAAATAATAAAATAAAATGTTGCTTGGCTACCACTGATGCCAACAAGTCTAACTCTTTCCTTTTGGCATCCTTTTAATCATTCAACAGTTACTCTGCCTGTCACAGGGTGGCATATAGATTACTGGGCTGTTTTGATTGCCTCCATTTGGTGTACACCACCACAATATCTTTCTGTCTCTATGGCTAAGCCAGTGCTGTTTAGCTGCCTATATGGTTTAGCATATATCACAGTTATAATTGCCTATCTCGCACATACCCTCACCCATCAAACCACAAGGTGCTACATCCCATAACACGATAAGCACATCTCTGTGGGCATTCTGCACAGCATGAAAACACTTCCCACACAGCCTCAAATCAAAGATAAGTTTCCAACCACACACACCTTGTGTAATGTAGCTTGCTATCCTTTTGGGTAAGCACTTCAGTGCCCAACAGAGCAGTTGTAAGTTCCATACAAATGCTACAGTACAAAACGCCCAAGGGGCCAACAGCACCAGGTGAGACAAAAATGCTCCTCTGGACTGAGTCAAGCCATTATTGAGAGAGTCCTCAAGTTAATGACAGAAAGAGACTAGCCAACAAGACAAGCATTGGCACAGCCAATAGATTTCGCCTATGCAAGACCCGGGCCCGGGGAGTGACACGGAGAGTCGGAACTCCGGGGCCTAAAATTGAGGGACTGCCTGCCTGCCATATGAGGTTGTGGCACAGTGTGACTGCTGTAGGGCCCTACCACAAGTAACTGAAATCAGCAGGAGACACGGAGCAGATTGGGAAAACACCATGACCTAGCAAGGGCCCTGGACACTGGGATCTGAAAGCCCTGGGATACGGAGTAACTGCGAAAACCACAAAGGGGACTCATGGTGCTGGATATCTGATCACTCTAATTGTTGAGGCCAAAGTGCTAGAAAAGCTGCCACGTCTCATTTAAACCACAGCAGATAGCGGAGACAATACCGCTATAGACTTTGCAAAAAGGGATGATGATCGGCCCGAATGAAGTGCTATTTCCTGACCCATAGGAGCAACCCCTGTGATGGTCCAAGCAACTACTGGTGAGGGAATGATTGTGTGAACTGGTCCCTGTGGCCTTTTGGGAAGAGCCACCCCTCTTGCACCACGAGCAGGCAATAGACAGACTGGGCCCCAGAGTGTGGACTGTCACTGCGGACCCCTCTTGACAGTGGTGCAGTGACCACAGTGAGCAAGATGGGGAAAACCCGGACAATTGATTCTCAAGCGATCCTCGTGGACAAGCAACATCCTCAACAATTATGTCACTGCAGGACCAGGGAGTGCTGCATGCTTCTTTGAAGACAAAGCTAGATGCGGTGCTATCCGCCATTGAACAAGCCAGGTCCTTGCTAGAATCTAAAATAGACACTATGGCATCCTACCCTAACCTGCTACACACAGACCACCGGAAACTTGTGAACAAGGTAAATGCAACAGAACAAGCGCTTGACTCACTGCAACCAGAAGTCCTCACCATAGACACTACATTACAAGCGCTTACTGACTGAGTGCAGAATCTGGAATCGTGGATTGAGGATGCAAACGGGAGGTCCCGCAGGAATAACATTTAGGTTGTGCAGCTTCAGGAAGGTCTTGAGGGCCGAAATGCAGTACAGTATGTAGAATCCTGGTTACGTGATTCATTGTCAAGTTTCTTCTCCATTGAAAGAGCCCACAGGGTTCCGGCTCGTAAACATCCTGCTGGAACGTACCCCAGACCCATGGTGATTCGCTTTCTCCACTACTGTGAAAGGGACAAAGTTTTAAGGGAAACCAGAAAAATCTCCGAAGTACAGGTCGAAAATGCAAATATTGTGTTCTTCCCAGACTATACACTAGCGGTCCAGTGACAGACAGGAACATTTATGGCAGTTAAACAGAGACTCAGAGAACTGGATCTAAAATATTCATTACTGTTTCCAGGACGCCTCCGAGTGATAGCAAAAGGTACTACACACTTTTTTGACTCCCTGGCGATGCATGGAAATGGCTGGAAGACTCTGGCATGGACAGTCAAAATCGGACTACCCTGAAACAACAGTGTGCATGCAGGAGACCCCAGATCTTGAACAAATAATAGCAGAGCGATGTCAGGCCCTAAAGAAAGTGGCAGCACTGACAGCCAGGCCTCGCTCCTCGAGCCCAGAGTTGGAGAAACTACAGTCGTCCGATGAGGAGAGTTCAGTTGCCATGTGGTCCTCAGGCAGTGACTTATTGCATCCACAGGATGTCAACCGGGCATTATAATTTAGTACCTTGTAATGGGTCTACATCAGGGTTTGAGGAGTTGCCAAGAGACTGCCCATGCTGAATAAAGGGTGGCTTCACATTCCTCTTACTCCTCCCCTGACAATCAAGACTGATTGTACCGGTCTCTCGCTGCCTCTTCATCAAATCCCCCTCAAAGTAAACTTTTGTTAAATGTTTGGGCAACCGCTGGTCAAAGTGTAACGCTCTCATGGTATTTAGACTGTTGGTGGTTACAAGTTGTGTTTTATGTATTCAGTGTTTCTGCCAGGCAGGCCAGCATTCCTTGCTAAAGGGTGATTAAGATGTCAAATACTCCATTAATAATATTGGTTATGGGGTGAATTGAATTTCTGTCCATATGGTTCAAACGTTTGTATGTCTTCCACTAAAATACTGACCTGGAATGAAAGGGGCATTCATACACCCAGTAGACGATATGCCATCTACGCCTACCTTCGAAGGCAGGCAGTACAAATAGCGTTATTGCTCTACTCTACTAGTTACTCCTCCTATGCTCGAGGAACTCTGATCTGGATCCAAGCAGGGGTCCAATTCGCAACTGAAGAAGTAGTAACGGATCCAGAGGGCAGATATGTGTTTATGAAAGGCTGCTTGGACGGCAGATATGTCCTCATTGGCAGCATTTACGCTCCTAACACTGACCTGGCCTCATTCCTAAGACAATTATCAGTAGTTATGTCTCACTGGGCTGGTATGCCAAGGTTAGTTGGGGGGGACTTAAATAGCGTCTCAAATGTAACACTTGAGCGCTCTTTTCCACCACTCCCCAGCACCACAGCGACCTCTAACGCACATAACCTAACTAAATGGCTACATAATTGGGATCTCCTTGATATATGGCTTGCCCGTAATACCACTACCAGAGTCTACTCTTTTTATTCAGCTCCTCATGGATTACATGTGCGTATTGATAGGTTGCTCTGCACTTCTAACCTAACACAATATGTCCAACACACAGACTACATGGGCCGAACACACTCAGATCACAACCCCAATATCTCCAATTACACTGGGATCTAGAAATTACACCAGTGCCTACCTGGCGCCTACAACCAGAAGCCCTAGAAGACCCTGCATTCCAGGAGTCAGTCAACTACATGATAAAGGACTCCTTTGATAGAAGTAAGGGCTCTGTAAACACAACTGCCATGGAGTGGGATGCCTTTAAGCTAACTCTGCATGGTCATTGCATGGAGCTAACCAGGAACATGTGAAATCAGTTAGATAAGGAGGTGACCCTCTTAGAACAAAAGTTGATACACCTAGAAAATGAGGCTGTACACAACACTGAGAGCCAAGCTCCACCTATTGCGGCACAGAGGGATCAATTGTCTCTCTTAGAAAAATTATGTTTCTTGAACTGCGCAGCACATGCAGCTAGAACTCACACTGCAGCAGATAGGGCTGGTTCTCTTCTGGCTTGGCTACTAAAACAAGAAAGACCCCCATTTCTATAGCGTTCAAACCCTTAGCAGTGGCACTCAGGGAGCAGGGACACAGGAATGGGGAATACCCCAAGGAGATGGCATGCATGCATTATCGTTATATGTAGATGACATCCTCATTTACTTACGAGATGTCACACATCTGCCTATCTCTATCATAGAAACATTTACTACCTTTGCGGAACTATCGGGACTCCACATCCATTGGACCAAGCCCTGTATCTTTCCATTTTTGTCTACCACATCAGATCCCGCCTTCCCCCTGTCGCAGCGCCATTGGTATGGCAACCGCAAACATTTAGATATTTGGGGATACAGGTATACCACACGGTGACCACCTGATTGAAGGCAACATAACGCAGGCAGTGATCTCTCTGAGGGCACAAATGACCTTCTGGAAATCCCTTCCACTTTCTATGGCAGGTCGAGTTGCACTGATAAAAATGGTTGCATTACCTCGCTTATTATATTACTTTACAAATCTCCCAATATATATCCCGGCATCATATTTTCGTTCACTGGAATGTTTACTTTGGAGTTCCTATGGCACGGTGCACGTTGCCAGTTAGCACTCCCAAAACTTTACAGGGCCACTGATCAGGGTGGAATGGCACTGCCTAACTTTGAACTTTACTACAATGCGGCCCAACTTCAATGGGTATCACACTGGTTTGCTGGCAGGAATCTGGTGGACATGGCAAACCTTCACCCCAGTATGGACATTTCCCGACTTGCTCAACTTATTCCACCCACGTACAAAACATTCTACACCTGAGGCCCCTCTACTGCGAACAGCGTATCACAGTTATCGCCGGAGTCTATCTCTCACGAAGGGAGTGATCCCTTACGCACCAGCGATTGCACTAGTGGGAATGCCACGTGTAGCACATATCACGTCAACATCAGAACTGGCCACTTAGAGTGCAGCCGGGATACATACACTTGGGGACCCATACGATAATGGCGCTCTCCTCCCAGGTGCCACATTACAGGAAGATACTAATAAATCCCCTGGCAGCTTCCTCCTACACCACTCTCTCACTGCGGCAGGCCTGAGGGGACATCAATCAAGAACCTCCACACACCTGACATTACAATATTTGCACGTACTTAGCAAAGGAACACACTATGATGGGTCTTTCCGATCCGACCCACACTCTCCCCGGACTTGTGCTGACTCTGCCTTTTTAGCGCCGGAAGTAACCCAGGATAACAGCGCTGGCACTGGATACCTAACAACACCGCGGGACCTGAGGGGATTTAAAAGACGGCTTCCTCCCCTTGCAGGAGAGCGCGCCGGGAATAGGAGCTGGGAGGCACCGGAGTTCGTGGACACAGAAGAACAGTCGACTGAAGAAGACGCCGAGACCAGAAAGGAAGAAGCCGCTCCTTGGAGGAGTGGAACGCCGCCGGAGTCGGAGCCGAAAGAAACCCTTGAAGACGGCCGCTGACCCCGGGGAGCTGTGCGAAAGAGCCGCCACGCTTCAGGAGAAGCGTGGCCTCTCCAGGTACGGGGTGCAGTACAAGGGGAAGCAGGCGGGAGGTACGGAAAAGGGCAAGGAAGGGAAAACAAAGGGGCACGGCACGGGGAGCACTGGGAGGAAGGGAAAATAAAGGGGCACGGCACGGGGAGCACAGGGAAGAAGAAAAAAGATGGGAGAGAGAGAAGGATAAAGACAGCGAAGAGAGTTATATATGTATGCTAACATATAACATAAATCCAAAGAGTTGAAAAGGGAAAACAGGAAAGAAAGGAAGTCTCTAGTATCAGAACGACAGGAAAAGAAAGAAAAGACAGCGAGGAAAGAAATAGAACAGACCCAAAAGAAAACCAGGGAAGAATAAGTAAATAAAGAAGAAAAGACAGGAGAAAGGTAAATAGAGAAGAGAAGAGAAGAAAAGAGAGAGAAGAAATAAAAATTAAACCACAACCCCACACTTACCAGTTCTATGTTCTCTTTCCACACGCTTCCCGCGAGGTCCTAGGAGGGAGAGAAGAAGAGGAGGACGCGAGTTATAATTCAGAAGGAGAAGACGCCACAACCTACCAGAACATAACAACCATCTATGTCTGTTTCCTATATATTACCTATCAGACCAATACATCAAACCTACTAATTCAAGAAAAACCCGCGCAGTCTGGTGTTTATAACAGCCATCCTCGTACACACACCTGGTGCATTGGCTAGCAGAATCCCTGAGACACCACACCTCCCCTCCACTCACACAGTTACATAAGCTTTGGGAGGCTCAGAAGGATGCACCATACACAGATAAACAATGGTCTCAAATATTGCAGAGCCCACTGAGGGTGTCACATAATGCTAGATATTCCGCCTCATCCAACACTATATTATCCATCAAGCTTAGTAAATTAATCGCTTTTCCACAGAAATGACGTGAGCTGCCACTGATGTCAACTGCTGGACGCAGATATTATACATATGTTGTGGTCCTGCCCCATTCTACAGGACTCCTAGAGGGCAGTGATGGATAGACTACAGCATTGTACGGGCTGAACAATCACTAACACCTGGGAAACATGTATACTAGGACTGCTCCACTGTACTAAACATAACCGTGCCACTGCCAGATTTCTTGGCCTAGGATTTATCCTAGCCAAAAGATTAATTACCCGAAGATGTAAGACAACTAAGGCGCCATATTAGGAAGCCTGGTCCTGATCTGTGATGGTTTGGGCACAGGCAGAAAGTGTAGTGCTTCACAGGGAGGATGCGCTGGGTCTCTGCAAGTCCTTATAGCGAGCCAGTGGGACACAATACTAGCAGACTTACATACACCTCTCACTGACAATGCACGGGGGATCAGTTGCCTCAATAAGCATAATGTCAGAGATGAGAAAGCTTTCACGCATACTCCCATGACCACACGCAACACGCAGACGCAGATGGTATCGGTCAGTATAAGATAGTACTGTCCGAACTACACACTACACACCACATTGGGCCATCGGAGTGGAATCCCTAGGACCCCGCTTCACTCACACTGTGGATGTATTTGTAAAACTGGAAGCCCGCTATTTAATGGTCAGGGTAATCACATACCCTCATACCTAGTTTGCTTCAGAGATGGCTTGTTACTCTTTTAGTTTGCTTTGTTATTATGTAAGATCTGTTAACTGAGGTTACACGCAGAGAATGGTCATTAATTGGAAGAAATGTGGTGGTCACCTGCCAGGTAAAACATTACTCTTGCTGAAGGCGATGTAATAATTTTTACTTATGGTGTAGTGCATAATGTAAATCGTTGAACAACATTTATCATAATGAAAAATGTCATAAACCGGACGATACCATTGTATACACTGGTTCGCTGTAATTTCAGCTACAAAAATTGAAAAGAAATAAAACATATTCAAACAAAAATAAATGGGGTTTGGGTGGCAAGCACCAAGAGGGTGGGAATTAATGTGTGGTGGGAGGTGACGGGTGGGTTAAAGAGAACAACAGTGGGGGATGTTCTAGAAGGAATGCACAGCAGGTAAGATGGAGGTGTTTGGGGGTGATTGATACCACAGATGGTGGGGGGGATGCAACAGAGAGTGGAAGGAGAGCGGTAGGAAGGTTAACACCATGAAGAGATGGGGTGAGTGGGGGGGGGTGACGAAAAGGTACTGCAGAGGCATGCACTCTTTAAGAGTGCATACCAAATTATTATTTTTTAAAGTACCTGGAGGAGCCTATGCCCAGCAGAAGGCCACTGGCCACATGAAGCTGTTCTTAGTCCATGCTCCAAAGCAGGGACAAAGACTGAAACCCAGGAGGCCTTCCTAACACTGATCACTTGAAACAATGTCACTAATTGGAACCTACAAGGGAGCAGTGAGATAGGAAATCTCAGAAAATCTACTGACTTGGTCCACAGATAAGTCGGCGCTTCACTACCTTCGGCCGCACTGCTTCACCTCTGCCGTATATGCCTCATATTGCCCCAAAAGCCCTAATTACCATAGTACGCGTGACATTACACTTTCAACACAGAAGTAAGGTGGTCATTCCAACCCTGGCGGTCCATGACCGCCGGTTGGAGGACCGCGGGAGCACCGCCGACAGGCCGGCGGTGCTCCAATGGGCATTCCGACCGCGGCGGTAAAGCCGCGGTCGGACCGGCAACACTGGCGGTCACCCGCCAGTGTACCGCCGCCCATTGGAATCCTCCAAGGCGGCGCAGCTAGCTGCGCCGCCGAGGGGATTCCGACCCCCCCTACCGCCATCCAGTTCCCGGCGGTCCGCCCGCCGGGAACCGGATGGCGGTAGGGGGGGTCGCGGGGCCCCTGGGGGCCCCTGCAGTGCCCATGCCACTGGCATGGGCACTGCAGGGGCCCCCGTAAGAGGGCCCCTAAATGTATTTCACTGTCTGCTGCGCAGACAGTGAAATACGCGACGGGTGCAACTGCACCCGTCGCACAGCTTTCACTCCGCCGGCTCGATTCCGAGCCGGCTTCATCGTGGCCGCCCGCCAGCCCAGCGGGAATGTCAGAATTACCGCCGCGGTCTTTCGACCGCGGAACGGTAACCTGACGGCGGGACTTTGGCGGGCGGCCTCCGCCGCCCGCCAAGGTCAGAATGAGGGCCTAAGTGTGCCAAAGAATAACCTGGTTGTAGAAAGGAGAGATTTTGAGAGAAAGAGGGAAAAAGAAAGTAGTCTGTTTAGACAGGTCAAAATAGTGAAGGGTGGTGTCAATGCTGGGACTGGAAGAGTTTTGGGGTGCAGTCGTAGGCAGGAGTGGGTGACCGTAGTGCTGTGGCCTGGGCTGGGTCTAGACTTGGGTGAGGGTAGTTTTGACTGGCGATGCTCCTGGGAAAGGGCGATAGAGATTTAAAGTGGCGACCGTCTCATATTTGTGGGATGCCGAAGATCCTGCTTTGTGCTCATTTCACAAAATGTTGAGGAATGCCCCGAAAGAAGCGGATAATAATTGACTAGGTAACAGAGTTTGCTGCTATTTATCGCAGTTTTAGTAATACAGTGTTTTCACCTTATCTGTACACTTTTCAAAACAAAAACAAGGGTTATATGACGAAACACCGAATTTTAAACTACTACTAACCTTAACAACGAGGTCGGAACACCGACCTTGTCTTTACTACTAATGATTTTACCACGAATATTTTGTTGTAAAGGCATTCCTGATAAAATCATTAGCAATAGGCACCATTCACCCTACATCCCTCACCCCACCCACCAACCCCACCCCAAAACCTAAAACCCCCTGACCCCTCACCCACTCCCCAAAACCAAAAACGCCCCACCCCCCCCAACCCCACCCTAAAACCTAAAACCCCCTGACCCCCCACCTACTCCCCAAAACCAAAAATGCCCCACCCCCCCAACCCCACCCCAAAACCTAAAACCCCGACCCCCCACCCCCTCCCCAAAACCAATAACGCCCCAACCCCACCCCAAAACCTAAAACCCCCTAACCCCCACCCCCTCCCCAAAACCTAAAACCCCCCACTTACCTGAGTCGTCACCTCGTCATCTGCGTCGTCCCCCTCAGCCACCACAGCTCGGGTGCAGGCAGAGGCACAGAGTCAGAGAGTGGAGTCGGTTCGGAAATCGCTCTGGAGTTGATATGCTTAGTTTCTTCTTGGTTGCACCAGAGCTCACTTCCAAGGGCCCAGGAACTGGATTTGGCACCTCTGAGCAAGTCCAGACTCTCAGCAAGAGAACCCAGGCACTGGCAGGTGAAGTCTTTGATGGCCCTGAGACTTCTTAACTGGAGGCAAACTCAGTTCGAGCCCTTGGAGAACCTTGGAAAGCAGGATGTAGAAAACCAAGCCCAGTCTTTTCACTCTCAGGACAGAAGCAGCAAGTGAGCACATCAAAGCAACAGGGAGAGTGGCAGTCCCTACTACAGCACCCAGCTCTTCTTCCTGGCAGAATGTCCTCATTCCAGAAGTGTTCTGTCTATGTGCTGTCAGAGGTCCAGTACTTATAACCATTTCTGTCTTTGAAGTAGGCAAACATCAAAGAGAAGTCTTTGTAGTACACAAGACACAAGATCTTGCCTTCTCTGCCCTGGCCCCAGACACACTTGAGGGGGTTGGAGACTGCTTTGTGTAAGGACAGCCACAGCCCTATTAAGGTGCAAGTCTCCTACCATTCAAGCTCAGGAAGACCCATCAGCCTAGTGATGGGCCATCAGGATATGCTGGGCACACCTCAGCTCCCTTTGTGTGACTGCCTAGAATGAATGCACATACAGCCGAACTGTCTCCCTCACACAGACGTGTATTTCACAGACAAGCAGAGGCACAGAATGGTTAAGCAAGAAAATTCCTGCTTACTAAAAGCATTTTCAAACCTACAATTCAAAAACCAACTTCACCAGAAGATGTATTTTAAATTGTGAGTTCAGAGACCCCAAACTCCATATCTCCATCAGCTCCCAATGGGAAATTAGACTCAAAAGGCATTTCAAGGCAATCTCCATGTTGCCCTATGGGAGAGACAGGTCTTGCAAGAGTGAAAACTGTATTTACAAATATTTCACTATCAGGACATGTACAACACACCTGTACATATCCTACTGTGATCGGGCAGTCCCGATCACGTCCTCGGCGCTGGGGGTCACTGACGTGTCGGATGGTTCCGACACGTCATTTCCACGTCCCCGCGTTGCTGAGGGAATGCTCTCTGACGACGGATCGCGTCACCGGGTTGCCGGGGAAACCCCGGAGGGCTTCCGGGCCGCGGCGGTGGAAAAGGGGTGTGTCCTGACGATCAAGAGAATGGAGGAAGAAGACGTGAGGAGAGAGACGGGAGGAAAAAGAGCTGAACCGGAGGAAGAGAGGAGAAACATCGCTACACAGACCAACGAAGAGGCGCTGGAGAAGGAGGCTGCCGCCAGGGAACCTTAGCTGACGAGACACCCAGGAGCCAGCCACGACCCAGGAGGGTCGTGGCTTGCTAAGGTACGGTCGTTTTGGGACACCAAAAGAAATATAGAGATTAAGAGGGCACTGGGGAAGGGACCTGGGAAGGAGTGAAGGGAGGGCTGGCAGGGATCGTAGAGAGCACATATTGAGGCAGAATTAAGTCACAAAACGTGCACTTTTAAAGCTGGTATTTCACCTTGCCCAAACTCACTACCAGCACAACCCCACCCTTTTCCCCCTTCCCCTTTAGTATAAAAAACCTACGTCCAGATTTAAACGCCACACTTACCGTAGCGTTTTCCTTCTTTTCCGGTACATCCTCGCTGGAGCCCACCGAGAGACAGAGGGAATGCCAAACTGAGAAACAAAGAAGATAGGAGAATAAAAACCCAATAAGAAGAGTAGAAGACGACCACCAGAGATTTTAACACCCTGTAAACCTAAGGAAAATAAATAAACAACCCACCCCTCTTAAAATAAACCACTTACCTGATCACCACAATCTCTCTCCGTTGTATTTATACCGTTCGACCTGCCACACCTACCTTCTAACTACACTGTACCCTGTCGATGGGGCTGCCTTGGACCCACTTTAGGGGTGACTTACATGTAGGAAAAAGGAAAGTTTAGGCCTGGCAAGTGGGAGCACTTGCCAGGTCGACATGACAATTTTGAACTGCACACACAGACACTGCAGTGGCAGGTCAGAGACATATTAACAGGGCTTCTCATGTGGGTGGCACAATCAGTGCTGAAGGCCGACTAGTAGCATTTGGTTTACAGGCCCTGGGCACTTTACTAGGGAAATACTAGTAAATCAAAGATGCTAATCATGGATACCCCGATCACCAATACAATTTAAACAGGGAGCACTTACATTTTAGCACTGATCAGCAGTGGTAGAGTGCCCAAAGTCCTAAATTCAGCAAAAACGAGATCCAGCACTGAATCAAAAACAGGAGGTCAGAAGCAAAAAGACAGGGGAAACCAGGCCAGGAGCTGACAGGTCTAACAAAGAGTAAAGTGACATAGAATGCAATAATGTAGAGTAGAGTGCAGTGGCATAAGGTAGAGTGTTGCAAAATAGAGTATAGTGGCATACAGTGCAGTGGTGTAGAGTACATTGACGTAGTGTGCAAAGGAGTAGAATTTATTGGTTTTGAGTAAAGTAATATAGAGTGCACTGGCACAGAGTACAGTGGCGTAGACTGGCACAGGCTAGATTACTGTGTCATGGAGTGGATTGGCATAGTGTGGAATGGAGCACAGTGGGATAGAGCGCAGTGGCCTAGAGGAGATTGCTTCAGCCTACAGTGCAGTGTCAAAGAGGGCAGTTTAGAGTGGCGTAGAGTGCAATTGAGTGGAATGGTGTGGTGCAGAGTAGAGTGCAGTGACACTGATAAGAATTGTGTAGAGTTCAGTGGTAGAGAGTGCAATTGTGAAGAGTAGATTGCCATGGAGTGGGGCACAGTGGAGTGGAGTGGTGCAGGGTAGAGTGTAGTAGAATAGTGTAGTGGCGCACAGTGTCTCGGCATAGAGTGGTGCAGATTAGAGTGCAGTGGCAGAGACTGCAGCGGTGTGTAGTACAGTGCTGTAGAATGCATTGGCATGAAGTGCAGCGGTCCACAGTAGAATGCTATGGCATGGAGTGCAGTGACATAGAATGGTGCAGAGTAGAGTGGCAGAAGACAGTTGTGCAGAGAGCAATAGAGTGGCTTAGAGTACAATGGCATAGAGTGCAGTGGCATATAGTACAGTGGTGTAAAGTGTTGCGAGTAGAATATAGTACTGTAGAGTCTTGCAGAGTACAGTGGCGCAGATTGTAGTGGTGCAAAGTAGTTGGCATATAGTGCAGTGACGTAAAGTGCATTGGTTTTGAGTAAAGTAGGATAGAGTTCATTAGCTTAGAGTGAAGTGATGCAGAGCAGAGTGCAGTGGTGCAGAGTAGAGTGGAGTGATGCAGAGTGGAGTGGTGCCGAGTGGAGCAGAGTGCTGTGGAGAAGAGCATATTGTTTCATAGTAGAGTGGAGTGGTGCATGGTAGAGCACAGTGGCGTAGAGAAGATTAGAGAGGCATAGAGTGGATTGACATTACGTGCACTGGCAAAGAGTGGAATGGCACAGAGTAGAGTGCATTGGTGTAGAGTTCCATGGCATAGCATGCAGTTTTGCAGAGAACAGTGATATAGAGTGACGTGGCACAGAGTGTAGTGGTGCATAGTAGAATAGTGTGGGGTAGAGTGCATTGGCATAGAGTACAGCAGTATAGAGTAGAAACACATAGCGTGGAGAAATGCAGAGTAGAGTGGAGTGGCGTATAGTGGAAAATGCATAGTGTGGTAGTACACTTTCATCACAGACAACACATCTTCAATTGAAATCACCATTACATTTGCACAGAAATACAGTTTTACTGATAAAAGTATACAGCGCACAAAAAACAATGTATGGAAATGTCTCCACCTATTGTATTGATTTGATTTGATTGTTTTCAAATATTTGTTTCCACCACTCTTCAGAATTACCAAAAATATGCTTAATTTGGGAGCTTTTCTAATTCTAAAGTATCTGCACAGTTACAATTTTTACATTTTAGTGTGTGCTATAAAAATATCATTGTACAGCCTTCCTCAACATTTCCCCAGATCAAGCATGATTGTCACATAAATCCTCTCACTTTAAATTCAGAGAAAGAAAAGCAAACACCAAGGTCCCTGGAAGATCGACCCTGACATTTGACCTCTGTCTTTGAATGCACAGCAAATGTGACAAGTTAAGAAAAGGATTTAAAGGCAGTCAAGGCTTGCTGCGCTTTAAAGGGGCGGGACGGCGTGGGGAAACGGGGAGGAGTGGGTGGAACAAAAACAGCCTGCCCTGCACCATTCCTGACGCTGCTCAGAGCAGCGTTAGGATTGGCTAGGAGCATGCAGCCAGGGTGCTCACAGCAGACTGGGAGCCTGTGTCTGCTCTCCCCAGCCCGGCAACACAGTGCCAGGCTGGAGAGAGCACAGTGCGCATGTGTATTTGGCCAGCCCAAGACAGCCGGCCAAACACACATGCGCAATGCGGGGAGTGCACAGTGCACTCCCCTCGTCCCCGTCATCCCCCAAGGCCCTGCTCCTTTAACAACGAAAGGGTAATAAATACAGTTTATTATCCTTTCGTTGTTAACATTTTGCAACTGCTGCTGCTCGTGGGGGGCGACGCTCCTCCACCATAGCGTAGGAGCTGCAGCTGTTTAAAGGCCTGTTTACAAAAAAAAGGAGCACTTGGAATGATACTGTAAATAAGGTTTGGGCAAGGCAATGGACAAACTTGAGCTGGACAGCCCAACAAAAAGAGCCAGCAAATAGAAAGCAACCAAATGTGAGTTACAAACCACAAAGCCAATGGTAAACAACAGGCGCATTGCATTCCCAGGGAAGCCTTCCGAATGTACCTAAGATGTTGTTAGCAAACCAGACAGCTGAACTGAGCTGTATGGTAGGCTTCGCCCTAACAAGAGGAATCAACTGCTCTCATATACAATTAGATTCAAATGCAGGTACAGAGTGAGGGCTGCAGGTCTTCCATGTGGGACCTATCAGCTTTGCCATTAGTTTTTGTGGTGCTGTGCAGTTTTTATGGGAAAAGCAAAATGGCTTTAAATTTTCCTATGCAGCGAGAAAAGAAAATATGTGGAATGACACATATTAGTGCTAGCAGAATGATGCAGGTGCCATTTTCTTTAAAAAATGTTTTACTGATCCAAGAGGACGGACACCACTTGGATCAGTAAATAAAAAAGTATATTATTTTGCCCAAAAGTGCAAGAAAAAAGAAAACATAAGATTTGGGCATGCAGATGACTAGCAGATTGGGCTAGAGAGGACAGCAGTGTGTGGGGAAGCAAGCAACACAGGTGTTGAGGCGACACCAATGCAGGAGGAGAAGCACACAAATGAGTAGTGGATGCTGAGCGAAAAGAGCACCGACCACAGGGGGGAAAGCAAGTGAGAGAGCAAGCAGCACATGAGAGTAACAGCAACTCAGGCTGCCAGGAGCGAAACACACAAGGAAGAGAACAACACAGAATGCAGGGGGCAAGGGGAGACGTACATGAGAGAGAAGCACTTAGTGGAGTGGTGATTGGGGGAACGCACAGGAAAGAGAGAGAGTAGAAAACACATGCACTCTCACGAAGAGCATAATAAAAAAGAAACTAGTTGTTCCTTCAAAGTTAGCAGTGGAATGACACAAGTCAGTCGAATCAAGAGGATTGTAAAGAGGCTATGCACCAAGGTGTGGGCCAAACCCAAGGTGGACAAGATAAGCCATTGAATAACAACCATCTGCAATGCAATAGTTCTCACATTTGTGAGAGTTAGAGCTATTGGTGTTGTAAATGCATAATTGGAATTTTCTTGCCACATAAATTGGTCACCCCTGCCTCATCATTTGGACCTTTCCTGACACATAATTCCAGTGGCTGTGCATATAACTAAATAACTTCAGTCACGGAGGAGGAGTAATGAAAGAAATAAACTAGAAGGGTCACCCAAACCTATTAAGAGTGTTCAAACAGTCATAGTGTAATAAGGATGTTACATTGGCCTGAATCATGGTCATAACTGCAATAAGGGGAGATTAATGAAACATACACAATCTTCATGTTAACACACATACAGCTGCCTATAGCCATACCTAAAAATGCAATATTTTTGCTCTGGGAAGAAATTTAAATCAAACGAGCACGTCAGAAGTCTGCTTTACGAAGCAGGCAAACATCCTAATGAAGTCAGATGGGTTGTTTTTGAGACAGTGAAATTAAAGTTATTTAAAATAGAGTTAGAATAACGCTTGAAAATCATAAACATGTGCTGGATCTTCTAGTGACCACCTTCAACAACGACATGGTTCATTGAAGTGCAGTGGAGGAGCATGGCATTATTAGCATGTTAGTGCATAGTAAGTATAGCATGACCCTAAAATCTCCTGGATGCCCTGAAATGATCATTCATATTTCTTGAGAAAGCATAAAAAACAAAACAAAAACGAGAGAATGGAGTGAGTTGATGATCAATTGCCATGGAATACATTTGTTCTGTCATTTTGTTCCTATAGACTGTAAGGACTCAAATGGTGCATTTACAGAATTATTGTAATTATATTGCCATCTCTGACAGTTAGATTAGATTTTAAACAGAAAGGCCATGACTGAAGGACCGTTAACAAGGAATGAGAGGAAATGCTTAATGGCACTTTCTGTGGTAGAGTGGGTCAGAGAAAGGATAATACTGCTGCCAGAAGCTAATGCTTCAGTAAAACTGAATAAAGACCGAAAACAGCATGGGTGCGAAAGAAAATATGTTTATTTCTTAGTGGAAGAATATTACTTCTCTAGAATGTCAACAAGAAACAAATGCATAATACAAGGCTATTCCTAATGCAAGTGAAACACGTTATAGATAGCAGGAGTTGTTTTGTGGCATGCAGTACAAAATACTGACTTTAAAATGAATATCTGTCTTACCTATAAAGACCACAAGTGAAACTACAAATTATTGAACCACAATCATGTCGATTCCCTTTTGTTGATATACACAAGTATTAAAACATGTTAAAAATAAAACACAATAGCAAAGCAAGTGTATGCATGAAGACCACTTACACTTACCAATGCATGACATTACACTGATCTATTGGTGGTCTACGAGCTGTAATGATTTATAGTGTATACACGATATACTTTAATAGATACACATCACTCTCTACAATGAAAACTGGTGACGGAAAGCTCACCAGTCCAATAAGTGCGAATAATGAAAACCGGCAATGAGGTCCTAATTGAGCACAGGAAAAGCAGCCAATGTGAGCCTAATAAAAAATGTGGACATAATAAAAAAGGATATTATTTAACGAGCTGAACCACCTCGGTACAAAGGCTTGCTGAGTGCGGCCCCTTCATGTCCGGGTTTAATTGCAAAGGCGGAACAAGCTCATGCTGTCTGTCTCTCAAACTGCAAGAAGCCAGAAGGAAGAAGGAAACTAAAACAGCTCTTAAAATAAATAGAAGTATAAAACAAGCAAACCACTTTGTATTCGGTAGTCAATCAATCTCTCCATCGTAAATGCAGCTCTTAAACTTAAGTGACCTTTATCATTCCATACGAGCTGTTTACTGTTGAGCCTCCCTCCATTCTGAGACGCAGCTGAAAAGACAGGGCTACTTGCAACCCAAAACCAGACTGCCCCCACATCCAACATGCACCGGACAAAGAACCCTTGGGGAGAGAAAGTGGTGTAAAGGCCAGAGCTGCCGACTTGGGAGCAGGGAAACACAGTGGGAGTCTCGGCCTGGCTCAACAACTTGTGATTCCGGGAAAATTACTTAATTTCCCCTTGGTACAAAAAATGAATGTGTCCTTGTGTAATGTTGGTGGTATCTTTGTGTCAAGGTCGCACTATATAAAACTGAAAAAAATAAAGGGCTCCAATACCTTCATGTTGGGTTCACACTACATAAAATTACAAAACCAAAAGAAATCTCCAATATCCTAATGTCAAGTGCGCGCTCCATAAAAGTGGCAAAAAAACAAATCCTCCACAAGTGGAACAAACAAAAGCACTGAACAAAATAAATGCCCTTGGAAATGTGAAACACAGCCTTGAGACAAGGCAAGCTAAAAAAAATAGTGAGCACAAAGGAACCTAAATTAAAAAAAGAGTAAGCCCACATGTAACAGGGGCCGTCTTCATTGGAGGTTACAAAAGGAGGGAATAGTAAGCATTTGCACCAATCAAAAGTGAGCTTTTAGGAAAGACAATAAAACAACCTAGTTACAAAGATGGGCAGAACCTAAAGCCCATATTTTAAATACAACATGTCTCGAAGAGACAGCCCAAGTGCTGCCTAGGTGAGACATAAAAAGGAGGCAAATGAGAGCGACAGTAAAGCCAACAAATGGTCAGCAATGGACACATGTAATGCATTGGATTATTCTTTGGAGAGGAGTAACTACCCACCTCAAGAACTAATCACAACCCTTGTCATGGTAAGTAATCAAAGTCACTAAATTAACCAGACCTCAACTTCTTGGTAGCAATTTTACAGAGCAGACAGGCTTAACTTAGAGCAATGTCTAAAGTATGTATGCAGTGCCAAAGCAGTAATAAAATGTCAACAATAAAAATTCCAAAATGAATTGGAAACATAGAGGAAACTTCAATAAACACAATGACGCTAAAATGACAAAAAGCCAATAAGAGGACCTGTTATTTTTTAAAAGTTTTAAGTAGGACTAGCACCGTGAAGCATAAAGTGCAAATAATAGTCAATGGTCACAGTAGACCTAGATGTGCATTTTGACACTGACCGCAATGGAGAGAGGGCTGGATATACTAACCAGGTTCATCCAGGTCAAAGATTATACCTTCTGACTTTATACCTTGAGATGCCAACCCAACACCACAAGTACATTGCTAAGGCCTCTCAGGACTTCAGACAAGGCACTTAGAGACTCACAGGGTGTCAGACAGTGGTCAACATTAGGGTCCAAGGCAGGTCCAGTTGCCACTGGGCAGCTAGGCAGGTGCAGGGAAGAATTCTTGGAGGTTGTTCTGTCGCTTTAGCTTGAACTGGAGGACAGTCTTATGAGCCTGGGAGTACACTTCTTTGTCCTGGTTACAAGAGGGAGCAGGTCCAATCCTTCAAGGATCTTTCCAGCAGGTTCATTTCTCTTCTGATCTTCCTCAGGTCCAGGTGTCGATTTTAAGGATTTCTGGGATTCCAAGCAAGACATTTTGTATTACCGTGTTAAAATATAACATATAATTTAGTATTGTTTGGCATCATGTGGTCTTGAATAGCAGGAAATGGATAAAAAATGTCAAATTTGTTTCAGACAGTGGCTCCCAAATATGTCTTGCTCAGGCCCTCAAAATCCTTAAGATGACACTGCTTCAGACAGAGAAAAGGTGACTTTCTAAAAATTACTTTTCCATGATATTTATTAAAAATCGGACTTCACCCTTGAATTGGATTTTTAATAACTATTAAAATAGTTGTTTAATTATTTGTCTAACTAGTCCCATTATCAAGATACAGTATTAGGCCTGCCACGCTGAAAAATAGCTTTTGGGTTCTACTCATTGTACTGACATATTTAAATTACATTTCTATATGCCCTACTCCTAAACACTATACACCTTGCCTTATAGACTACAAAGGCTACATGGGGTGAAGCATTATTATTTAAAAGGAATGTTCTAGCCTATGAAAGGGTTTATTTTAACAGGTCGAGCTGCAGTTTTTACACTGCTACACTTTGGATTATTCCAGTTTGACCATGTTTAAAGGGGGAGCACAGGCACTTTACCACTGGTTTGCAGGATTAAGGCGTAGAGAGTTCTAAAGCCACCAAATATATAGGGTCTAGTAAAACAAAGAAAATGTTGGATGACCATGCAGAAAAGTTGGAATTCCTAAAGCATAATTTAAGCCCCCTAAGCTCTTGGTGACCCCGCAATAGGCCTTTTGGATAGGCCTAATCTAAAAACTAAGTGTATTTTTATATCATGAGCAGCCCCATTTTTATATATTGAGTTACAGTGAAAAGAGCACATTTTAAATGTGCTAAACATGTTCCCTCTTTGACTTCTAAACTTAGCTATTCCTTTAAGTGTGAATAGATACACATGACTTACAGTAGGTAAAAATGACATCTAAATATTTTTTCACATTTGATTGTAAAACTAGATTCTACATTTCAAGTACTGTGCAAACTAAGACACAAATACAACTTCTGGTTATGAGAGGTGCATTAATTTCATACTCGTCAGTGGTATTTCCACAAATAAATGTCACTCGGTAATACATTGTGTAATTTTAGCTACAAAAAAAAGCACTTCTCGTAGTTTTGGAGCTTAAAAAGGGTGGAGTCATGGTTTTGCTGTGTTGTGCTTCATTCTGATCAGCAGAAGTCTTAGTGTGAGGGTAAAACTGTACCAGGGAAACACAGGCCCTGGGATATTGATATTTTACCTGGCAGTTTACTGCCATCAAATACTGAAGCCCTCATATTGAAGGCTTGTGTAAATATTTGAATATATGACTTGTGCTAATAAAAACATAATACAATCACAAAACTCATAAGCCATGTCACATAAGGCCTGGTTTACAATTCAGTGGATTGGATACTCTGTCACAAACGTAGCGTATGTACGTCAATAAAAGTGCATTGTCTAGGCACCAATGAAGTGGAAGGAAACCAAGGCACACAGCTTAGCACTTTGGAAGTACTTTAAAGAAACTATGATTGATTGAGTTATGTGTTTGACTTTGTTCATATCCCTTCCATGTAAGAGATGTACATGCACTATAAGAATGCCATTTGTATGTGTATGTATGAGTAATAACACAAATAACAATGTAAATGACACTAATTCATTTTTTATTTAATTCATTTTTTTAGTGCTACTCACCCAAGTGTAGGATGTCAGAGCGCTTTACATCATACACAAATAGACAACAAATCATACAAGTGTGTAAGTCAATGTACTGGAAATGTTACAAAACACAATGAGGGTTTTAAGGTGTAGGAGTCACATATCGTCCATACTACTATACAATATATTTTAGGAGTGCATTGTTGAAAGAAACACAAAGTCAGGATTTGAAGCGTAACACAGTGATTGAGTTTGTCTGTACTAAAAAACTTTATTGCTATCCTAAGGAACCCTTCTTTGCAAACACAGAATAATAGCAAATTGAGAAAAAATCAATAAGGATCTAAACCCTTGTGTGGTATCCTCATTTCTCTCCCTAATTATATGTTCCCTGCTGCGCAGCCAGTGGGACTGTGAGGTAATAGGATGCTTCTGTGTGCATGGTTTGAGTGAGTGTCAGTTGGAATGCGTGGGCTGAGCAGCAAGGATGCTGCTCCCGGTGGGGTCTTTCTGCTACCTTCATAACATCTTATACCTATAAACTCATACTCCTACCTTGTCAAGAAATCTTACCCTGTTTTACCTATGCTAGTGTTTCCCTGCTTCATCAATTACCACAATGGCGACAAGCGGAAAAAAGATCTAGCCTGAAGACTGCAGTGCTACTGCAGGATCTGGGGCACAGTATTTGCACCCAGATGTTGCTTTGTGATGGGCTTGTTAGTTGCAACCCAAACAATACTTACATTTCTACTACTTGCTATTGCTAGTAATGGGGGCATTTTCTTTGGGCTTAAACCTTTTCATTGGGGCATATGTGCTGCACCCACAGTGGGATATGTTTTTGCACTTTATTGTATCTACCTATGTGGTTGATTGATGGGGCTGGTGTGTTGCACCCGTTGGGGCACATGTATTGCACCCTTGTGCTACATTATAGTCTATGGGCCTGATTACAAGCTTGGTGGAGAGGATTACTCTGTCACAAATGTGACAGATATCCCACCTGCTGTATTACAAGTTCCATTATATCCTATGGATCTTGTAATACAGTGGACAGGATATCCGTTGCGTTTGTGATGGAGTAATCCCCTCCGCCAAAGTTGTAATCAGGCACTATGTTTCTAATTTGGTGGAACTAAATTTGCACCTCAATATTTTATTTTCTGCTGAGAGGGAAGAGTGTGGGTGGTTCTCTCATGTGATTTTTTTCCTCTGCCCTTAGTATTTCTGTTTAGGGCTTTTAGTCTATGTGATTGTTATTTCTGATCTTGGGTTATCATTATTTTCTTCTCTGGTCCATTTATTTTATGTATTGTGTTTGAATTTGTACTTCCATCTTCTGTCTTCTTTTAATGAGGTTTAGTATTTCTCCCTATCTGCATTGTTATTTTATAATGTTTCCGTAAGGAAAGGAGGTGTGTGATATCCTTATTTCTATGCCATATATTTTCTCCCTGGTTCTATGTCCCCTGCTGCTCAGCCAGTGTGACTGTGAGGTAATAGGAAGCTACTGTGTGCATGGTTTGAGTGAGTGTCAGTTGGAATGTGTGGGCTGAGCACCAAGAATGCTACTCCTGGTGGGGCCTTTCTGCTACATTCTTAACATCTTCTACCTGTAAATTAAGACTCCTACCTTCTGAATAAATTTACCCTGCATCATCAATTACCACACCATGGCTTGCAGTCTGCATGCAGCTCCTTAATGCCGGTTCATAGCTCCCTGTGCAATATTAGGTCTTCAACTTATAAACTGGAAGTAACATTAAGTAATATCTCTCTATCATAAGCAATAGCCCACTTACCTATCTACATAAAATACAAATCTGTGCTCTTTGTGTTACGCATTGTGCTCTGCAGATGGCACATTAACCCTCTATGCTACTTTGTAAGTTTGTGAGTCAAAACTGTGACTGGGCTAAACACAGAACTCTCTTGGAACTGCATTAACCACCAGAGTTATTATACCGTTGTTATAATCTTTGAAAATTGCTGGGCACACTAAGATCTCTGCAGCAGCAATGTATTACATGAGCATGTACTATCAGGTACTTAGTGCCTTCACTTCTTTAATTTGGAAGGGATAGTACTGGCACTTCTCAGCACTGCTCTGATGCTTTTAATGGGAGAGTACCAGTGCTTCTTAGCAGCAGACAGGTAGTCTGAGACAAGGAGAACCTGCACTTCTATATTTCCTTTCATTTCAAGCACTGAGCAGCAGGTGACTAAATAAGTAAACTAGAACAGATTTACTGCCACATTAGTCCTTGTTGGCAATTTATTTTGCGGAAGATTAATTAAGAATAAATGTATAAGTTTACTGTAAGACTCAGGTTTTCATGACTTCACCCCGCATGACCCACCCCTTTTCTCTGCCACACCTTGATGTGTCATTACAGGAAGTGGAATTGGAAAAGATTTTGACATGAATGTTTCCAAGCACACCATGCCTTCTGTTAGGATTGCTTTAACTCATAACTTGCAGCACCCCCTTCAACTTCAGGCACAGACATAGAAACCTTGTGGCAAAGGTGGGAATTATCACCCCAGATTTTGGAGTGGTAGAGGCGCAATGGACAATATCTCCCCTAAGGATTTTGACGTGTAAACTGATGAATAAACAGTGGCAGACAGAGCATGTCTCTCTGACACCATGCTGCATAAAAATATAAATACAAATAAAAATCCTAGCTACAGAAACATCAACCTAAAGAAATACCGACCTTGGGGAGAGAGGAATCTCCTTCATGGAGATCTTTGAATCTTTGTGGTGAAAACCAGAGGTCCATGGGAGCCACAAAGCCTAGCTGCTTGCTTTTAACCAAGAACATCACCATCAAGAAATGGAATGTGAGGACCACGCATAAGACAGGCAAGACAGCCCAAGTGGCAGTAGTGATGATAAAATATAACCTTACGGTGCTTGGCATCAGCAAGACAAGATGGACACAGTACTGACAGAAAAGACTGGCTCCAGGAGCAATGCTGATGCATTCTGGACATGAGGAAGAGCACACCCACACGCCCAGGGAGTAGCACCCAATCGCCAGCAGCCAATAGAGCTCTAATTGTTTGGGAAGCCCACTGTCCCAGAATCATCACAGCGACCTTCCACACAAAGAAAAAGAGGATCAACATGAAGTTTTTCCAGATCTATGCACCTACAAAAGAGAGCGAAGAAGAGGGAAAAGAACAGTTTTATAACAGACTCTAGTCCATCCTGGAGAAATGCCCTGAGAGAGACATCACCATACTGATAGGGGACCTCACTGCAAAGATTAGAATTGACAGAAACAACAACACCAGGTACAAAGGCATCATGGGCAACCATGGTCTTGGCAACATGTACTAGAATGGTGAAAGGCTTGCAGATCTCTGCTCCCTGAATAGTCTGGTGATAGGCAGTGGTGAATATTTCCACACAAGCCATTGTGGATGTCACCAGACCATTCAATTAAGAATCAGATCAACCATATCTGCTTTGCCAAGAAGTTCCAAAGATCCCTGCAGGATGTGAAAGAGATGCGAGGAGTGGACATGGTGTCAGACCATCACCTTGTTGTTGCCAGGCTGAAACTAAAGTTGACGGCTGCATGGATGGAACTGACAAACTAACGCCAGCATTGTAACACCAACCTGCTCAAAGATCCACATAAACAGAGTGAGTACTCACTCATCTTCAGCAGAAAGTTTTGAGTCCTGCAAGAACTAGAGAATGACAGAGAGCCAATAGAAAGTCTGTGGGAAAGGTCAAAGATACAGTGACATCAACATTCTAGGGGCTACTGGATCCCAAGAAACACCAGCATAAAGAATGGATCTCCACAAGACGCTCCACAAAATCCAGGAAACAAAGGAAGAGAAGGATGTATCAACACCAGCCAAATAAGAGCAGAAAAAGCAAAAGTTCAGCGCAAGTACATAGATACCGACAAGGAAGGTGTAAAGAAATGGCTCCCTGTTGCAGTTACCCCCCACTTTTTGCCTGATACTGATGCTGACTTGACTGAGAAGTGTGCTGGGACCCTGCTAACCAGGCCCCAGCACCAGTGTTCTTTCACCTAAAATGTACCATTGTCTCCACAATTGGCACAACCCTGGCACCCAGGTAAGTCCCTTGTAACTGGTACCCCTGGTACCAAGGGCCCTGATGCCAGGGAAGGTCTCTAAGGGCTGCAGCATGTCTTATGCCACCCTAGGGACCCCTCACTCAGCACAGACACACTGCTTGCCAGCTTGTGTGTGCTAGTGGGGAGAAAATGACTAAGTCGACATGGCACTCCCCTCAGGGTGCCATGCCAACCTCACACTGCCTGTGGCATAGGTAAGTCACCCCTCTAGCAGGCCTTACAGCCCTAAGGCAGGGTGCACTATACCACAGGTGAGGGCATAGATGCATGAGCACTATGCCCCTACAGTGTCTAAGCAAAACCTTAGACATTGTAAGTGCAGGGTAGCCATAAGAGAATATGGTCTGGGAGTCTGTCAAAAACGAACTCCACAGCTCCATAATGGCTACACTGAATACTGGGAAGTTTGGTACCAAACTTCTCAGAATAATAAACCCACACTGATGCCAGTGTTGGATTTATAAAAAAATGCACACAGAGGGCATCTTAGAGATACCCCCTGTATTTTACCCAATTGTTCAGTGCAGGACTGACTGGCCTGTGCCAGCCTGCTGCTGAGAGACGAGTTTCTGACCCCATGCGGTGAGAGCCTTTGTGCTCTCTGAGGACAGAAACAAAGCCTGCTCTGGGTGGAGGTGCTTCACACCTCCCCCCTGCAGGAACTGTAACACCTAGCAGTGAGCTTCAAAGGCTCAAGCTTCGTGTTACAATGCCCCAGGGCACTCCAGCTAGTGGAGATGCCCGCCCCCTGGACACAGCCCCCACTTTTGGCGGCAAGTCCAGGAGAGATAATGAGAAAAACAAGGATGAGTCACTGGCCAGTCAGGACAGCCCCTAAGGTGTCCTGAGCTGAGGTGACTTTGACTTTTAGAAATCCTCCATCTTGTAGAAGGAGGATTCCCCCAATAGAAATAGGGATGTGCCCCCCTCCCCTCAGGGAGGAGGCACAAAGAGGGTGTACCCACCCTCAAGGACAGTAGCCATTGGCTACTGCCCTCCCAGACCTAAACACGCCCTTAAATTTAGTATTTAAGGGCTCCCCAGAACCTAGGAAACCAGATTCCTGCAACTTACGAAGAAGAGGACTGCTGAGCTGAAAAACCCCTGCAGAGAAGAAGACACCAACTGCTTTGGCCCCAGCCCTACCGGCCTGTCTCCCTCCTTCAGAAGAAAACTGCTCCAGCGACGCTTTCCCCAGAACCAGCCACCTCTGAATCCTCAGAGGACTGCCCTGCTTCCAAAAGACCAAGAAACTCCCGAGAACAGCGGCCCTGCCAACAAAGACTGCAACTTTGTTTCCAGAGGAGCAGATTTAAAGACCCCTACAATCCCCACAAGAAGGGTGAGACTTGCAACACTGCACCCGGCGACCCCGACTCGACTGGTGAAGAAACAACGCTGCAGGGAGGACCCCCAGGCGACTCCAAGACTGTGAGTAACCAAAGTTGTCCCCCTGAGCCCCACAGTGAAGCCTGCAGAGGGAATCCCGAGGCTCCCCCTGACCGCGACTGCCTGACTCTGAAATCCCGACGCCTGGAAAAGACCCTGCACCCGCAGCCCCCAGGACCTGAAGGATCGGAGCTCCAGTGCAGGAGTGACCCCCAGGAGGCCCTCTCCCTTGCCCAGGTGGTGGCTACCCCGAGGAGCCCCCCCCTTGCCTGCCTGCAACGCTGAAGAGACCCCTTGGTCTCTCATTGAAACCTATTGAAAACCCGACGCGTGTTTGCACACTGCACCCGGCCGCCCCCGTGCTGCTGAGGGTGTACTTTCTGTGCTGACCTGCGTCCCCCCCGGTGCCCTACAAAACCCCCCTGGTCTGCCCTCCGAGGACGCGGGTACTTACCTGCTGGCAGACTGGAACCGGGGCACCCCCTTACCTCTATTGAAGCCTATGTGTTTAGGGCACCTCTTTGACCTCTGCACCTGACCGGCCCTGAACTGCTGGTGTGGTGACTTTGGGGTTGCTCTGAACCCCCAACGGTGGGCTACCTTGGACCCCAATTTGAACCCCGTAGGTCAGTGGTCTTCAAACTTTTTTATGCCGCCCCCCCCCCCAGTTGAAAAATAAAAATCATTGGGCCCCCTTCAGAATTTTTCACAATTATTTTAGAAAGATGGCAATGTTTAAATAGGTCTAAACCTATTTAAACATTGCAGTTAAGTACTGTTACCTTTTTAAAACTGCAATAACATGCTTCTGCTTAAAACAAAGGCATGTTATCTGTATAATATTTCTTTTGACCAGAGTTTGGCGCCCCCCCGGGGATCACTTGAGGCCCCCCAAGGGGGGCCCGCCCCCCAGTTTGAAGACCTCTGCCGTAGGTGGTTTACTTACCTGCAAGAACTAACAATAACTTACCTCCCCCAGGAACTGTGAAAATTGCACTGTGTCCACTTTTAAAATAGCTATGTGTTTTGTGTAAAAAGTATATATGCTATTGTGATTATTCAAAGTTCCTAAAGTACTTACCTGCAATACCTTTCAAATGAGATATTACATGTAGAATTTGAACCTGTGGTTCTTAAAATAAACTAAGAAAATATATTTTTCTATACAAAAACCTATTGGCTGGAATTGTCTCTGAGTGTGTGTTCCTCATTTATTGCCTGTGTGTATGTACAACAAATGCTTAACACTACTCCTTTGATAAGCCTACTGCTCGACCACACTACCACAAAATAGAGCATTAGTATTATCTCTTTTTGCCACTATCTTACCTCTAAGGGGAACCCTTGGACTCTGTGCATGTTATTTCTTACTTTGAGATAACACATACAGAGCCAACTTCCTACAGAAGGCAAGAGAAGCTTAAGAGCAGACAAACAAAGATTTATTGATGGTCTTGCCACAGAAGCCCTGAACCATTTCTCAGGTGCACATTGTGCCATCTTGGAAGAAATCTCCAATGGTATTAATCCACAACATGCCTAAGGCCTGCGTAGCCCCTTTCTCCTGAACCATAGGGAACCAGGAACACCAAGTCACTGGAACATGTGGTGAATACAAGATGGAACCGCCTGGCACTCTAGGAGACTATGCCATGCATGCACTGTGACATTTAAGGAATCAAAGACGCCATGCCTCTGTTTCAGGTTGATAAATAGAGTCTGAGGTACTGTGCAAGGTGCGCGGCATCCCTCTCCAGAAACATGTGTAGTAATTTGTGCAGGCCATGAAGCCAATAATGGGCAAACATACTCTGCGCCGCTTTGTAGTATGTATCCAAATCTGGAGAATTTAGGCCACCTATATCATAGGGCAGGGTAAGTATCTCCCAACGTACTCTTGGCTGCTTCCCTGCCCAGGCCAATTTTATCATGAGTGACCATAAATTATTAAACACCGCTCGAGACAGCAACCATGGGATATTCTGAAATAGGAATAAAAATCTGGGTAACACCACCATCTTCATGATAGCAATGCGTCCTATTAGTGATAATGGCAATTTAATCCAGCGGTCAACTGCCTCAGATAGCTTTTGTGTCGCTGTACCATAATTATCAAGGAGGACCCCCACCGGGACTGTGTGCACCTGAGTCTCCAGGTAATGTACCAATTCTATTGACCACTGTTAGTGTTAGAGGCGTCATAGCCGGATTGAGTGGAAAAATAATAGATTTGTCCCAATTCACAGAAGGCCAGAGAATCCCCTGAATTGTACTACCTCTTGCAGTACAGGGGAAGGATTACGGTCCAGATGACATATGTACAGCGGTGTATCATCCCCATATGCCAAAATTATCAGGTTGTAGCCTGGGAAGTGCAAACCCCTAAACCTGCGATATGCACAGATGGCACACGCCAGTGGTTCCGCTACTAATGCATACAGCAATGGGAACAGGGGGCAACTCTGCCTGGTGCATCTAGTAATCACAATAGGAGCAGATACAACCCAATTGACATACATCTGAGTGGTTGGCAAAATGTAGAGTATTTTCACCAGGTGCAGAAATACCTCCCCAATGCAGATGCGATCAACACGGCCAGCATGAACCCCCATTCAACAGAATCAAATGCTTTTTCTGCATCCAAGAAGACAGCAGCTGCCCTGAACAGTGTTCTAAGATTGAAGGTGAGAGTATGACCTGGATGAATACAGCCTGTTCCACTCACACTACTCCAGGTAGAAGCAGAGCCAGTCTATTGACCAACACATTGGCTTAAAGTTTAGTATCCACATTAAGCAGTGGTAAAGGTCTGTAAGATGAACACTGATTCAGCGGTTTGATGGGTTTCAACAATGTCACTATTAAGGAATCAGGCATGAATGTGGGCATGACGTCCGTCTCTGCCATCTCCTTGTATAGTGTGACCAGGCAAGGGACTAATAACTCTTGGAAGGCCTTGGAAAAGGCTAGAGTAAGCCCATCTATGCCTGGTACTTTTTATGATTGCATGCCCTTAAGTGCTGTGCATCTCTTTGCTGGCTGCAGCAATGCTATCAAGTGTGCCCCTATGTTCAGTGGTAAGCCAGGTCATAGCTATATGTGCTAAATAATCAGTGGTATTGGCTTCATCATGTGGAAGTCTTGCCTTCTAAAAGTCTACATAGTATCTGCGGAATCTGTCTGTTATCTGGTCAGGGTCACTCATGGATTGTCTTTGCTCTTCTTGTAACTCAAGGGTTATGCCAGACTCTCTTGGGTCACTGCAGAGCCGCTTGAGGCACCTTGAGGGGGAGATATCAGAATTGGAGTGGAGACACCAAAGCTCGGTGGACAACCACCTCTTAGGCAATATCAGAGCGAAGGAGGATGAATTCCACAACACAGCCCAAAATAAAGTTCATCACTTAGGGAAATATGCTATAGCCTATACTTATGGAGAGGGAGAACGCCCCAGTGCCACGCTTGCTGCATTGCTGCACCTCAATAGTTGAGTCCAGTACCAAGTTAGCATGTAGCAAGCAGAGTACAGCATCCAATAGTAGTGGTGAACAGTGCAGTAAGGAGTGTGCAATAAGAGTTGTAAGTTTATCTTAAACTTGTTGCGCTCTGTCAGTTGGAGGTCCACCATGTTCCAAGGATAGTGAGTCAATTATAAGACCTGTAGCGTGGGTAGTGTCGAACCTTCAGTCTACTGGGGCAGATTAAGCAAGTAGTCTCCAGATGGCCCCACAAGTACAAGTATTACAGTCAGATTCAGGGCAGTTTTAGGTCCCATGCAGTCTATGAGGCTATGGCTTCGTGGCATCCCACCCTGGCCTCCCAAATTGCTGTGTGTCTCTGTATGCCATCGGCCTCCCTCAAGCACACTTTTCTGTCAACCCATGACAGGGAGCCCACTCATCTATAACGCTCCACGCATGATGTTCTAGGAGTCCGCACTGCCGGGCCTCCCCACTCACAAGCAGCACCGCTGCGATCGGGCCTCACTACTCCCTCGACCCTTAGAGTCTGATCGGATATAGTTAGGAGGCCTCCTCCACCACGCCGCAAGGGGTCTGCCTGTCAGGAACCCGCTCTGCCTCCATTCGCAATAGCTTCAGCTGCTCACAGCTGACCACACCCCCGCCATGCTCAGGAGCACAGGCCCAGTGCTGGAGAATGGTTTTCAGCCAATGCAAGGTCCCCGCAGCACATCGACAAGGGTGCAATTGGATAGGGCAATTATTGCGAAAGCAAACTAAGGCTATTTGTGGTCTTGAGGCAACAGGATCATTTACGATAGATGGGTGGCCGATGGTGTGCACTTAAAGTGTGGCCATTTTCAAGCCTGGCAAGCTTCACCCCCTCAGAAGGATAATTCCTTTACCAAGCCTAGGCAAAGTTTTCCAAAGAGTCATCCTGAACAGAATGAAGAAAAAAGTCATTGCACCCTTCCGAGACCAGCAAGCAGGCTTCTGCAAAGATAGATTCGGCACAGATTAGATTGCAGCACTGTGCATCATCACTGAACAATCGATGGAATGGAACTTCCCCATCTATGTCAACTTCATTGACTAAGAGAAGGCTTTCGAAAACATGGGCAGAAAGACCCTTTGGAAATTCCTTCACCACTACAGTGTGCCAGATAAACTCATAAGGGTCACCAGGAACTCTTACGAGTGAATGACCTGCAAGATAGTCCAAAGAAGACAACTCACGGAAGCCTTCCAAGTGAGGACTGGAGTCCTCCAGGCTTGTTTACACTCTCCCCTTTTCTCTTCCTGCTGACCACTGACTGGATCATAAAGACATCCACAGCAAGGAGAAGAAATGGGATCTAGTGGACACCTTGGACACAGATCGGCGACCTGGACTTTGCAGACGACCTGTCACTATTCTCCCATACTCATCAACAGATGCAAGAGAAGACCGACAAAGTGGCAGCCACATCAGCACAACTTGGTCTCAGTATCCAAGATCTTGAAAGCTAACACAGCCAGCACAGCTGCGGTCACTCTTGCAGGTGCTGCACTGGAAGAGGTTCTGGCCTTTACCTACCTGTGATGTGTCATAGACAAGCAGGGCAGCACAGCCCGAGGAAAGAATTGGCAAAGAAAGGGCTGTCTTCATTCCGCTGAAGAAGATCTGGCGGTCCAAGGACCTAACCTGGCAAACCAAGATCAGGCTTTTTAACACCAACATAAAATTGGTCCTTCTGTATGGCGCAGAAACATGGAGAACAGTGACCACCACCAACAAAGTCCAGACATTCATCAACACCTGTCTGAGGAAAATATTCCAAATCCACTGGCTAAACACTATCAGCAGCAATAACCTATTGCAGCTGACTTCCCCACTCCCAGATCATGAAGAACGCATGAAAAGATGCTGAGGCAGGATAGGTCACACCCTTTGTAAGCTCATGCCAAACACCGCCAAGCAAGCCCTGACCTGGAACTTTCAAAGGAAAAGAAAAAGAGGAAGGCCAAGAAACATCTGCCGTGAGGCCTTGAGGCTGACTGCAAGGAGATGGGCTACACCTTGAGACAAACTGGAAGAAAAGCCCAGGGACGGCTGGAGAGTCCTGGTTGATGGTTGATAGACCTGGAGGGGTAGTAGGCATTAGTAAGTAAGTAAAAACTAAGGAGTCTCAGGGGTCACAAAGAGTTTGCTCTTAAGGATACAGCTGTTCGAGGAGATGCTTGCCAAGTGCAGCATAATGTCAGACAGGCATGTCTTGTCACAGTGTTTAAACTTGAGTGTCTGTGGAAACAGTTGAAACATAAAAGCACACTGTTAAATCACACGACTTTGCACATTTATATGTGTCTGTATAGTGTCAGTTTGATTTAAGGTATTGTTAGAGGGAAATCTGTTAATAAAATAAAACAAATCATTTTGACACAATAATATAGGTTTAATCGATTTTCAGCTGGGAACAACAGGCAGTCTCACATAGAGGCCATGACTGAAGTTCAAAGTTCTGGTTCAAACACCAGTAGCATTTATACTGTAAAAACCACAAAAAACTGTGGTCAAGAGTTCAGCATTTACGTAAGCAACTACAAGCAGTACAGATAAGATAATAAGGTGCCTCTGGAAAGAAGCACTTGCACTTGTTGGCCTCATGGGTGGGTAAGTTACACTGACGTAATTCACCATATCTATCTTTCTGCACAACAAAAGATTATATGTTGCGTGCTGCTCATGGTAGCCCTGCCTTGCAAATACTTATCTGACCCTTACACAGTCCCCTTAACACGATATGAATGACTTGTGGTTTTTAGGACCCCTGTGCTAAGGAAGGATACACCCTTTTGTTCCACCCTGTTCATGCTAAGTGAACATTTTGAAAGCAACAGTTGGTGCAGCTTTAAAGAAAAACTCTCATTCTAATGTGGCTTGGGCCTCTTGTGTGTTTCAGCACAGCTAACTTAACAATGCAGCATGTGTATAAGTTTCCTAAATAATAAGTGTTTGTTTGTCCTAAATATGACCTGCTTTTTCTATTGAACCCACAGTCTGTCTTTTTTTAACATGTCATGTATTAAGCCTTTCACTACTTACATTGGTTTACAACTATCTAGCCTAAAATGTTTGTATTGAGATTTGGGGAACTTATGTTTGTTTGTATGTGATGTATTCCTATTCTTCCTACATCATTCCCCCCTCTAGTTGATTATTCAACTACTTTTCCTACCTTCCCATCTACTAATGAAACTAGGGGAATTACCACATACCCACTACTCGGTCCCTCACAATTTAGCTGTCATCCTTTTGAAACATGCTATTATTACCTGAAAAATAAGACACATCAAAAGCAACAACACAATCAAAGGCAACAAGGCCTTGAACAACCCCGACATCCAGGACGGCACCCATTTGATCCAGCTCTCGAATCCCCCATCAGGGGCACCCCCCTCGTCGATCATTTTCTTTTGCAGATCATGCAATGTCTGAATGGCCTGAGTTAATGTCCCATTGTCCGCATCATTGGCTGGCACATAAATATCCAATCTTCTTACACACCCCTCCTTCCATGGCCGTCATTAAATCAGATACATATCTGTGTTCCATTAACATCAGCCTAAGGGCACTGAGTTCTTCCTTGATAGCATTGAACCCATCTTCAGTTGCATTTATGGTCTTCATCTATTCAAAGGGCGTGATCTGCAGCCAGCGTGCAGTTGCCTTCGCCTGAATGAATGGTAGGATGCTACCAAAAAAAGATTTGGGCATCATTAAATAGTCTATGTTCCTGTGGAACGTCTTTCCACACTTCAGTACCAAGAAACTCAGCAGCTCGTTTTGTCCGGTAATGGTGAAGCAAGGTTGTTGGATGGCTCATGGGATGGTAATGTAAATGAGAGATGTCCACACCTGGTATGACCAAGGAGGGGGTGTGCAAAGTCACTAGGGAGCAGAGGCCATTCCAGTTTGGGGGTAGTTGTATGTGGAGCCGGGCCCCACACATCCAGTAGTGATCCATCAGGCTGGAGGTGCCGCCCTGCATATCAGCGTTGTAGGTGGTGATGGTGCAGTTGAGGTTACTCCCCACCTTTACTGTCCCATTCCCTCTGAAACAAAGAGAAAACTGTGTTAATTTCATTGCTGTTCTAGGGTGTATGGTAGTCCCTGTCCATGTATATCTCTGTATGTTCGCATCCCATATTTCCTGACACTGGCCTATTATCTTATTAAAGCTTAGTGGACCTTTTGTCTTGGTACCATTTGTCATGGGCAAATACTGATCCTGTGATACTAAGAACTGGCCTGCCTGTGCAATCAGGGGGCAGGGGTTTAGCTCGTGCATTAACAGGACTAACGTGAGTTGGCTTTAGCTGTGCTCTCATTCTGCATAAAAATAGGTGCAGGAGACAATGTGTAATGTTTGGGGATACCTCTTTAGAGAGATGCAATTTATCTACTCCAGCGGCATGGAGGATGAGAGAGCATACATAACAACTGGTGTTGGATGTGGATGTGCCTATACTGTGAATGTGATGATACCACACATTGTCAAACAAAGCAATATGGAGAGGGTGATGGTCAGTATCATTATCAATTGTTCTACGAATGTGTGTAATAATTGTTATAGGATCAAAAAAATTTAAATATCCAAGGGCTAAAAGCAGCAATATCATTGCAACGAGGAGGAAAAACAAACATAAAATACATAACTGAAAAGAAGAATTGTCTAAGATTGAAGCTTTAGAGGGAGGCTTTACTCCGGTTGCTTCTCCTGTTCCCCCCCTTTTTTTCCTGCTCGGTGTCCAAAGGGATGGATGGCACTGGGAAGGCTCCATTAAATTTGCAGTTCTTCCATTGTCTTACAAAATTGCTAAAGTTCTCAAAGGTAATGGTGTTTGTTGATCTTTTACAGGAGATGCTTTGGCGCGCTTCTTGGCTGCATGTCTAACCTGTTTAGAGAAGAACTTTGCAACTTTGGTTAGCTCAGACATGTATTCATTCATTTCAGATTGTACAACTTCAGGTGCACTCTCAGTCTCCAACTTATGTCTGGTTGGTGGCACAAATGTGCTCATTGTTCTACCTGTCACTATTTGATGGGGAGTCAAATGGTGCTCTGATCCTGGGGTATTTCTCAAAGCAAAGAGGGTTAACAGACTTGGCATTACGGTGAACACAAGGTCTTGCTTCAATCCACCCTGAGAATGGGCAGACTACAACTATAAGATAGCGATAATGATTGCAGCTGTCAATCATATCAATGTAGTCAATGTGCAGTCCCTCAAAGGGACCTTGTGGGCGAGGTATTGTAGAAGCTATTACCTTAGAGGTGGGATTTGATGAATACTGCTGGCACAATGTGCAGGTGTGTGTGTACATTATAATCATCTCATGTAAGTAAGGGACAAACCAATCCTAACGTATTTGGAGGGACATATTGTCTCTAGCAGTATGTGACGGAAGATGTAGCTGGTTTAGAGCTATCAGTAGCAATGCTTGGGGCGTGATAGGCTTCCCTGTTGATATTTGTCTGTATATTAAATCTGTTCCTGTCTGTGTGCATCTTCTATCTTCCCACAACTGTTTCTCATGCTCCGGTGCATTTTCTTGTATCTCTCTTATATGCAGGTGAGCTGTCTCTGTGTAATGTCTGGATGCATTCAGAGAGTCTGAAGATGCCAATGTTTCACTAGCTAACAAAACTGTGGTATGTGTGTCACTAAGAGGGCATGTTGCTGCATCTTTGGCTGCCCAATCAGCCAGGGCATTTCCACAGGACACAAAATCTGAGCATTAGTGTGGGCTGCACATTTCACTACTGCAACTGCATGTGGCAGTGTTAAAGCTTGCATCAAGTCCTCTAAAAGGGGGCGGTGCATGACAGGGCTTCCATCAGACTTGAGAAATCCCAGTCTATTCCACCGCATAATGCTGGAATGCACTGTTATAGTGACATAGGCTGAATCAGAGTATACTGTTATTGTTTCTCCTTCCCCTTGTTTGAGGGCTGCCACTAAAGCTACTAATTCAGCAGCCTGGGCTGAATATTGAGATAGCAAAGTTATCTGTTCAGTTATCTGCAGTGTGTCTGAAGAGTTGTGCTGCATCGCTCTGACCACTGCAGCACCTGTATGTCTTACTCTGTGTCCTGATCTATTGTGGAAGATCCATCCACAAAATATACAACACTACCTGGAAAGGGGGCTTCTGTTGCTTGGCTACACGCATCTGGAGTATATGTGGCACAATCATGGGCATCATCATCAGTGTCTGAAATGGGGTGTGCAAAGAAGGTAGCAGGATTGACTTGTGTGGCATTTAACCACCTTCAAGGATGTTAGTGATAATATTATCTCATAGCCTGATACTCTTGTGTTGTTAGTGTTGTTTTAGCTTTCTGAATTATTGCAAACACAGGATGTTCAGCATACAGGGTCAAGGGTGCACCCATGACAATGGGAGCACTTTTCTCTACTGCAAAGGCTGCTGTGGCTAGTGCTTGTTCACAAGGGTAATTACTTTTCATGACAGAATCAAGTAGGCCACTAAAATATGCAATTGGTCTGTGACCTAAAGGATACTTTTGGGTGAGGACAGCCATCATCACCTGGCCATTACAGTGGCAATTCCTTCCTCTGTTTTCTTGGCTAGTTTCTGCTGGAACAATTTAGCTGCTGCTTTCTCTATTTTATCTTTCTCGCTCTTTTCCTTTTCTTGACTCTTCTTACAAATATTTATTATGTGTGCTTGTATCTCTGTCCATGGTTTGGCCTCTAAGGCAACTATATTATCTAATTTATCCTGTACTTCAACTGGCAGACACTTTTTCACTATATTGAAAAATAGTATTGCATTCTGTCCAGTTACATCCCAACTCTCCCCCACTTCCTGTGTCCATTTTTCCTTCATTCTGCTAAGGAATTGGGCTGGGTCCTCATTTAGCTGCATTGCTTGTTCCATAAGGGACCCAATGTCTGGCCTGTCTGGATACATTTTCCTCAGTTGTTTCCAAACAATTCCCCTTACTCTATTAAAGGGTGCCCCATCACATTTTGGGTTAGTCAATGTCACATCTTTTACTCCTGCCTTTGTGAACAGTGTGTCTGTCTCATCTCCTATAAGAGAACTTAGTAAACTCTTAATGTCCCCTATTGCAAGAGTAATCCCTGCAGTATGTTTCTCCAGAGCTGCTATCCATTTCCCAGCACCCTCAGCAAGTTGTGGCAATTGTTTTTTAAGATTTTCTTTGTCCATCTGGAGCCATGGTATATATTGAGGCACCCCTGGGCCCTTGAATATCAAGCGCAGTTGTGACAGGACTGTAGTCCTATTGCCAGTAGGGTGACGAGAGTCATACTTACAAGCATGTCTCTGCCACACCCTTAAACTTTTATGCTTATTGGGATAATCCCAGTAAGGATCCCCTGTGGCCTAAAAAATGCAAATTTCTGCATTAGCCATGTCTCAGGGTTCAAAGGAACCCTCTTGCGACCATGGTGTCATCTGTGATGCCAATCGTTCTGTCCAACCTGCTAGGTTGTCAGTAAAAAAGGACAACATTATACCAACTGTTTTCATACTGAGCTACTATTTAATTGGGTGTCAAATTATTGCCAGGGCATACAGGGAATGCATGTGCCATGTCTTTCCTCAGTGTCATTTTTCCTGCCTTATCAAATGTTCCCTTTCTCTCATATGGGCGTGCATGCGCCCCATCAAATACTAATCTCTGTAATTCTCTTGGCTTCTTTTGTAAAGTCTGTCCTGTCTTATTGTTTTCTTCTCCCTCGCAGCCATATTGTGACTGTTCCTTGTTATGGTCCTCAAGAAGGGACATTCTTTTAACATGTTCAGTGATGTCATCTAATGCCCCCTCTGATCCATTGTAGGATTTTTCTAAATCCATATCTTCTTCACCTAAGCTGCTATGTGTGGAGACTGTGTCATCTAATCCTTCTTGTTCAATCAATTGTGGCCTAGTGAGGGCCCTTGACTGCCTGAGGGGTCCTTCCTCCTTTTCCCAAGTCACTCTTTGGTCTACCCGTCCATCTTCCTGCTCTGTGATCCACTTGCCTACACTATTCTCTTCTGCTCCTGGGTACATGAACTCCAGTACTCTGTGGGAGAACTTTCTGGTGTGAAAGCTAACCTTCTTGTCTTATTTTTAATATTGGTACTCTGTTTTTTCAAAAACCTTCCTTTTTCCTAACCCCATCCATTCTCTATGCCTCTCTTGATCCCTCATTAGGTATACCTCCATTTTTCCTAGTGGGGGACATCTCGTCCTCTAAATGAAGTGTAAATGTGGCATCTACTGTCCCTATGTATTTAGTACTGTCCCCACCTGACATTTCCCGTGGTGTACTGGCCATTTGAGGACATGGAGATGCGTGAACATATTCTCTATGTTTAGAAAAAGATTCTAATGTTGGGCTATACTCTGGGTGTGTATATCCCACAGCGGGGATGTGAAGAGGTGGGTAGTGAGTGTGGGGCACAAGGTTGCAACGTATACATGCCCTGTACCTTTGCACTGCCTAACCTTAATTGCACATCTTGATAGGGGGGTGGAGGAGCCGAAGGGAGGGTTTAAGGCTTTGTATTTGACTCATTCATATTTGTTTCATAAAAGACCCTCCATAGGTCGAGTGTGATCTTCCTTTTCTCTAGTTTATTTCCCTTGAATTTACTCTGTAGGAAAGTGGCCATGTGTTCTATTATTGTATTATCAAATGTGCTCTCTTTGGGCCATACATGTGCAAGTTTTACTGTTGCTTTGTGCCATTCCTTACAGTATTTTCCTATCCTGTCCCTGTCTCCTGAGAACACTTTAACTGTGTGTTCTAAAGGAGACCCCATGTCTGTTTAGTGAACTTAATCTTTTGTACTATATGTTTTACACTCTAAATGGACTTCTATTTACTTCCTAGGGTATTTCAAGACTTCACATAAACTATTATTAGGCTGTGAAGGTAAACATCAGATACATATATCCCTAATCTCTGAAAGACTTTGTTCATTTATATATGTATTGGGTAGGTGCTTTAATGTGTGGCCTAAGTGGTTTGTTTGCCTGACACAACAAACAATAATGTTATTGTGATCTATATACATGTTTATAAATTACTCATATCCTAAATTCCACACTGGGAGGTCCCTAATAAATGCATACAGTAGGAGGTCTAATACTAAATATGAGTCTGTTATTATGGCAGGGAATTCATGTGACTGTTGCCCATGGTTCCACTGAAAAATTGCAGTAACTTCAATATATTCACTTTCCGGCCACAAGGTGGCTCCAAATTTATTTATTTGTAGAGGCCTTCAAATGAGTGCCTTACTCTTGGAAAGACAACTGCAACAGGTTTTGTACATTTCAAAATAAACTCTTTTATTCTAATTATGTGAAGATCCTGGTTCCATCTACCTGAAAGGTAGTTAAATATGTTTGTATGTATAGTAGCTGATAATTCTCCTTCTATTTGTATACCTTCAATATATATGTGTATGTCCCAGTCTATACTATTTGATAATTCATCTAGCCTCCAACCTGGAGGCTCTATAGTTTCATAATGGGGATAGTAGTTAGTGTCAATATTTGTTATGGGGTTCATGAGGCTACTACACTACTTTTAACTTGAAGGATAATGTCCTTGTATTAGTTCTTTGAATATTTTTTTATAATTGTCTAATAAGCATTTCTCTTATGTCAATGTAGGTTGTTTTTAGGCCTAGGGGTGATATACTATAAATACCTAGGCATTCATAAACTTCTGACTAAATGATTCTATGGTATCGATATTGCTGATCTACTAAGGTCAGTTCTGTTGCAGAGGGCGACAGCCTGACTGTTATAAAAATGAATAATTAATTCAGGGATGTGGAATTAATTGACTTTTTGGGACCTGCCCAATCCAGTCCATTACTTTACTTTTGAGTGTACTATTATAACTTAACCTTCATAAGAATAGGAGGTCTGATACTTATTCCTAAATTATACACTAAATAACAAATATATATATTGACATTATTATGTGGCCACATTGCTGTCTATACATGCATATACATACACAGTAAATTTTAGTATATATACACAGTAATTCTTCATTTCATACTAGGGCAAACAAAATACTACTGGTCACTTCCCTCTGGATTCATATAGGGGACAACTTTTCACTATTTTCAACTAAAAAAAATGTGACTTCCAGATTTAAGATCTGGGTTAGGTTGAGATGAGTGTTCTTTAGAACATACACTGATTGCTCAGCCCCAAGTCCAACACTACTCCTGACCACTTTTGACTTACTTAGTCAAGCTCCCTGTATCTTCCGGACTTTCCACCAGGACCCCTTAATATTATCTCAATTCATACACAATCTTGCATGCAAACACAAACATTACATATATTACAGTGTCAAAATTGTAAATGTCTTTATAAAATAAAAGGAACAGACCTCGTACTTTGTCCACCTCACTACCTTCTCCTGAGACCCATCTGTACCCACGAAATCAGAGATTTTTTCATAAATGTTGGCATCTCCCTTACCTCTTTAAAATGTGCACAAATCACCTTGTGGAGACAGACAGGGCCCACAGTCCTGCAATTGGTGAGATCAAAGTAGAGCTCCTAGGCTTTTAGCTCGCCAATATCTTAGAGGGAAATCTGTTAATAAAATAAAACAAATCATTTTGACACAATAATATAGGTCTAATCGATTTTCAGCTGGGAATAACAGGCAGTCTCACATAGAGGCCATGACTGAAGTTCAAAGTTCTGGTTCAAACACCAGTAGCATTTATACTGTAAAAACCACAAAAAACTGTGGTCAAGAGTTCAGCATTTACGTAAGCAACTACAAGCAGTACAGATAAGATAATGAGGTGCCTCTGGAAAGAAGCACTTGCACTTGTTGGCCTCATGGGTGGGTAAGTTACACTGACGTAATTCACCATATCTATCTTTCTGCACAACAAAAGATTATATGTTGCGTGCTGCTCATGGTAGCCCTGCCTTGCAAATACTTATCTGACCCTTACACAGTTCCCCTTAACACGATATGAATGACTTGTGGTTTTTAGGACCCCTGTGCTAAGGAAGGATACACCCTTTTGTTCCACCCTGTTCATGCTAAGTGAACATATTGAAAGCAACAGTTGGTGCAGCTTTAAAGAAAAACTCTCATTCTAATGTGGCTTGGGCCTCTTGTGTGTTTCAGCACAGCTAACTTAACAATGCAGCATGTGTATAAGTTTCCTAAATAATAAGTGTTTGTTTGTACTAAATATGACCTGCTTTTTCTATTGAACCCACAGTCTGTCTTTTTTTAACATGTCATGTATTAAGCCTTTCACTACTTACATTGGTTTACAACTATCTAGCCTAAAATGTTTGTATTGAGATTTGGGGAACTTATGTATGTTTGTATGTGATGTATTCCTATTCTTCCTACATCAGTGTGATAAATGTATTGATGGAATGCCATATGCTAACACTAATTGCATAACAATAATTAAGTAACTTAACACAAAGCACTAATCTTTTAGTGTTAAATGGAAGAGAGAAAGATGTAACCCTGCAGTTTCTGAACTGCACAATATGCAGTCCTGAACTCAAATCTTGGCTTCCCACTTGACCAAATTGTGTAATTCACTGCCAGTTGCATTCCACTACTATTTTTAAGTAAATAGGGTGTATTTTATGGTGTGGTTGTGCGACTTAACTCTATAATACAATTACTACCGCTTTAGGACCCTAAGATTTCGTTTGTCAAACCTTCAGCTCAACCCTGGTAGCTGTGGCTCTGAGCAGAAAGACTTACACAAAGGAAAAAGTGTAAAGCATTTAACAGCACCAAAACAACTGAAGAAGAAATTAACAAGATAACAAAGAAATTCAACACAATTTATACAAATAAACTTTATTTTATCATAATTTTAGTTACCACAACTAAAAAGATCCACTGAAGGGTTCCGGGGTTATAGAGTTTACAAGATATAATAAGTCAGAGCATTTCACCCAACCATGAAGAAGCACTGTTAAAATAAACAAATTTGACACTTTTTCAACATAAAGTTTAGGCTAGCTGTATTACGGTCATTTAAAGTCACTTTAGGTGATCAGTTCCAGGAGGGAGCCAGTCAGGGAGATCAGCAAGGTCCTCAGAAACACTAACCTCAGCAGGTGAAGCAGTCTTCAGGCCATTCCAGGCACTTTTATCCTTTGCAGGGTTGTTCTATAGAAGTGGTCCTGATACAAGGAATGAAGGATGCTGAAGATGCTCAAAGGATGCTGTGGATGTGCTTTGGTCCATGGAGTATTGCTGCGACTACTCCTCTGTCCTTGAAGCGGGAGAGGGGGCCCTGGTAACAGGGTCGACATCTCTTGAAGTCCTCTCGGTGCTGGCTGAAGTCCAGTAACCACTGGACTACCGGTTGCCCGGTATTGCAGTCACAGGGCAATTTTCCTTGGGTCGATAACTCGTCCTCAGGGCGCCCCTACTGCACTCCAATGACACTCACAGACTCAGTGTACTCGGGTGCAACTTTGCATGTCAGATTCTGGTCCCTGGTGCTGCATGGCAGTGATTGGTGGGCTACCAACTTGCCCCAGCAGGCTTCTTCAGCTAATGTGTCCTTGTGCTGTGAACATGAGGCCAGTCAGTTGGACCTTGGAATCTCTTGGTGCTGGCTGAGCTCTGGAGACGACTTCTCCTTGAGCAGGGCATGGCAGGCACTGTCCTTCTCCTTTTCTAGCCACTAAGTGCAGCAGTTACAGTCCAAGATGCTGCAGCCTCTCTTTGCTCTTGCCATGGTGCAGCAGGGTAGTCCTTCCTCAGTCCTTCTTCCAGTCCAGTTGAGATGTGAGTTCAGGGTGCCAGGGGTGCACTGCTTATGCTCAGAAAATGCCCTCAGGGCAGGATGGGGGTGGTAGCCAATGGGCCATCATATTCCCTCCCACCTGATGACCACCTCCTGCGAGTGTGGCATTTAGGCCTCCTGTGATGCTCCTTTCTGCCCACTTCCAACATAGCAGGGCCCTCTCTTTTGGTATGTTGAGCTCCATAGCCCAACCCAGAGGTGTGGCTACCAAAAGGGCTACACGCTCCTGGAAAACCAGTTTGATAACTAGCTTTAGCTTTTCTGTCCTTAATGTCAGCCTGTCTACCTAGACAATAGAGCATACCCTCTTCTAAGTGTTCCCCATCTTCCCTTCAAAGGCAGCTTCACCTTTGAAGCTCGCCTTTTGGGCTAACACCTGTGTGGATTCCTGTCTGGGGAGGTAACTTATCTTCCAGTGGCAAGCTTCTATTGTTATCTTTTCTTGGAGTCATTAACACGTCTCACTAGGAAGGCAGAAAGCTGTTTGCAGGACAAACCCTGAGTACAACAGTATGTGGCCACTAAAGTGGCAACTTCTAAAGTTGCACTTTACCTATCAGTGACATTAAATTTGACTTAACCATTAATTTGGATTTAATGCACAGACTTTTTTGTTATCCTACTGTACCAACTTTAGTAGTCCCATTCAAAAGTTAGCAGGGCTGAGTTGTCAGTCTGTAACTCTGTACTTGCCACGGAGCTACTAGCCTTTCCACAGTAAAGATGACAATTTAGAGTTTTTACTGCTGGAACATATAAAAGTGTGTTCCACTTCTTAACATTCAGCATCCTGCCTTAGGACTCGTTAGGCTTTTCTTAGGGGCGACTTACATATTTTAAAAAGGGAGGCTTTGGCTTTGCCATTTCCTCATATGACAAAGTCAAATTAGTCATTTTAAACTGCCCTTCCCTTCTGCAGTGGCAGACTGGGTGCCATGTTTTACTTTGTCCCACACAAGGTGGCAAAATACCTGCTGCAGCCCATAGGGTACACTCTAACGTTTTTATAGCATCTTTTTATTGATTTTATACAGGATTGATACACCAGACTTATACACAATTGAGCGTATAAGATAGCAGATACAAGACTGACTGAGACAACAATATAACATTATAACATATTAGCCATGAATACAGGGCCCCTCTCTGCCCACTGCCAAAAAACACTCACCATTGTGTCCCTCATCGGTCGGGTCCTGTGCCCTTGTGATCCTTGCTCAAGCCTTGCTTTCATAGTTTTGAATTTAATCATCTTTGGAAGGACAAGGATTTTTGAGACCCTGGAGGACAATACCCTGGTAGTGAGACCATGCAGCCCATATCCTATAGTGTTTAAGTGCACAGTCTCTGGCTTTCTAGATGAGAATTCTCAGGCTCATGCACAATCCAACCCAGCTTACCACCACTCCAAGGACGGAGGGTTGCTGTCCTTCCAGGCCCTGGCAGTATCCATATTCTTTATCACCAAACCTAGCCACAGCAGTAAAGTGCGGTATTTGTCTTCATCTGTCTCCTCGGTAATATGGAGAATGGCTAATTTGGGATCCCAGGATAACGTAATAACCTCTCCCAGAAAAGGGTCACCATCTTGCACGTCTGGAATTTATGGAGAAAGTCCCCCTTATGTGCCGCGCAGCACAGACAGGCCGGTGAAGCCACTGCCCTCATTTTTTCCACAGCCTATCCCTAGTATAGTAAACACTGTGTAGGTATTTCCACTGTATGAGGTGGAGCTGTGAGGCAATCAATGTTTTACGGGGCATCATTGGCAAGGTGCCCTGGATCTCTCACTTACGCTTCAAAAGAATAAGGCATGGCCACCAAAATGGCCGAGTAGCTGTGAATCCAGCAGGCTCCTGTGGCCAGACCTAAATCATATCATTTCAGATGCCATCAATTTGCTCCAATGTGCACACAACAGCTGTGTACATATTGGCAGTGTTGGAGGATGAAATTCAGACCCATTGGTGGACCGGGAGAAGCACTGTTACCCACTTTCCAGGTGCGGCGGCTGCAGCCTTTCGCATTATGGAGCCTCTGGGAAGTGAGCTTCTTCCCTGTCCTGGGCTGAACTGCGGTGGGGGAGCGGTGACCGCCAACAGGACAGAACGGGGGCTCGGTGGGCCGGAGCATCACTCTCCCGCCTCATTCTTTACCGACCGGAAAACAGCCTGACACCTGGAGTGGAGGGGCATTTGCCTATCCAAAGCCCGGCATGCGAGGGGGAGCGGAGCGCCCCGACCGAGGGCGTCATCACGGGATGCATCCTTCGAGACTGCAGCGGAGAAGGCAAGTTGGGCTGTGCCTGGGAAAATCCCTTCGGACGCAGAGGCTGCAACCTCCTCCCAAGATGTAGGCCGTGCATGGCTGAACTCCCCCGGGGCCTTGGGAGGCACAGACTAATAGAGGACTAGTACGGGGGCCTGGCCAGCAGGGATGGAGAGTAGGACCTACCCCCTTACTCCATAGAAACTCAGGACACTGGGGAACTGGCAAGGCCCACAAACAGGAAGAGACCTGCGGAGAGGCCAGGCTAGTTTTGGTACTTAGTAAGAAGGTGCGATGTGGCACCGGGGTTGAGCCCCATCCCTCTGCGCTACTGGTATCCACAGATGAACTGATGGTGTTGGTGCGGGCCAGTGGCTGTTGTCTACAACACAATGAAACCTGAAGCCTATACCTGTCTTGGCTGGGCCTGGAGCTTTGGTCCTGTCCCCATGATGTGGTGTCTGATCCAAGGCAATGGCTAAAGACAAAGACCCTAAAAAGCTCAGACATGGAAAAATGAACTGCTACACCACCGTGGTCACCTGGCCAGTGGAGGCAGAAATAGAGTTGTGGATTATGCCGGACAGTGCACCACTGATTTTGACATTCCAGGTCTCCTGGGAAGCACTGGAGGGGAGAATAGGAAAAGTGTGTTCAGAGGTGTCCGTCCTGTGACACGATCTATATAATGTGGCAGATAGGGTCACAGCACAGGAGACCAGAAACTCTGGAATGGAAGCTACAATCCAAATGAGCCAGAGAGATGTGGTTGGAGTTCAGGCCACTGACAAAGATGTGTTCTGGAGACTGGAAGATGCACAAAGTCGCGTACTCAGGGGGTTGAGGGTACAAATATGGTGGGATTCCTGGACTGTTGGTTGAAAACGTCCCTACCCTCAGACAAGTTTTCATAACGTTTTAAAATAAAATGAGCACATAGAGCTAGATGGGAGGTTGCCCCGAGGTATCCCTTTAAGGCCTGTGACTGCAAAATTCCGTGACATGATCCTGAGAGAATTCAGGCAGCAGGGAGAAATCTGACATGATAATTAAAAAATCCTTGTGTTTCCCTCACTAGATGCAGAGAAGGCATTCAATGTGGTAGAGTGGTGTAGGAACGTGGAGTATTATGCAGTGATGCTGGTTAGGCTTCACTATGTATTACTCTCACAATATCCCAAAGATGGTCTCTCGGATTCACAACTCTTAGCTCAGTCGTGGTAGTATGGTAAAGAGCAGTCAGGCTTTACTAAAGGAACATGTGTTAAGCATTTCAGAGTACCAACGTGGACGATAAGTAATAAGCACGAATCGAAATAAATCTGACACCAATTTATAAAAATAGAGCAGGTTTTTATATAGTTTTAGATAGCAAAACAAACAAATCAGTTACGTATAACCAGAGTTATGTAGTTAAGTAGAAATAAAATCAGTGCACTTACAAGCTGTCAAATCTCACCATTGCAGTCAATAGACAAAAGTTGTTAGAGGCACTTGGTCACTGTAGGGTGAGTTTGAAGGAACCCACTCATAGTTAAGGTTGTGCGGGTCCCAAGACCAAGCCAATTTTACCTGGCTTTGTGGGGCCTGGGTGCAGAGGTGTACTGGCTGTCCTTGGTGCTGAACATATAAACTGCGAGTGCTGAAAAATGGTACTTGCGACACTCAGTCACTTGAAGGTTGAGTTTGTGGAAGCCCACTGGAAGTTAAGCTTGTGTGCCCCTGAACCAGGATTCATCAGGGAGAAAAACTCCATTGGCGTTCCGTGTGCAGAGGTGTGCTTGGCTATCTTTGGTGCTGAACAGGAGCTGCAGTTGCTGGTTTCACCACTGAGATGTTGTGGGTGAAGAAGCGTATGCAAAAACATGACAACAGAGCCACAGGTGATGTCGACTGAAGGTGTTGCGCTGTGCCCTCGGGTTACAGCATCGAGCAGGACCAGACTGGCCCCCAACAAGCCATGGCAGTGGTAAGGTGGAGGAGGCGCTATCTCGCCTTCCGGAAGTCAAGTGGAAAACGGCAGTCAGCTATAACTTTGCTGGAAGCTGGACTACAGTTCCGACAATGCACTGGACCACCTGTCTTTGGGCGATCCCTCGGAGGGCCCGATGGCCAGTGCTTCTTTGGATCTGGTGTGTACTTTTTACCTGCGGTGGGAAGGGGACTAGTACCACTAATCCAAGGGAGTCTGGCCTTGCCTTTAGCTCAGTAAGGGTTCTCTCTTTCTGAGGGAAGCAGCCTTTGGTCCAGGATGAGCCACAGTCAAGCAGTTTCAGGAGTTTGCCACTGGTTCAAGGTATCACACATTTTGTTAGTGCAGGTTCCTGTTGTCGTTGATGCTGAGCTTCTTTTGTCCTCTTGTTGCCGGTTGTTGAGAAGCTAAGATTATGGTACCAGGGAAGCCCCTTAAGTCATAGATTTAGGAGTGTTAGGGGTGTGGGTGCCAGTAGCCAATGGACTACTAGCCCCAGCAGCGAATCCACCCCTGAGGTGGCCACATCAAGTGGGCTCTGGCACCTTTTCTACCCAGAACCCTCTATTTTGCCACTTTTTAAGTGGCAGAAGTCTTTCTCAGCTGTACAGACCAGGCTGTCCACCATAGAGGTGTGGCTAGAATTCTGGCGGTGTAACTCATTTTTCCACCTGCCCGGGTGCAAATGTGCCTGGAGGCAGGGGGACAGCTTTGTCCTGCACTGGGAGACAGTCTGCCTGCATATCAGAGGAGGTGTGCCCTTTGAAGCTCACCGCCTTGATGTACCACTTCACTAGCTTTCCTGGGAGGAATGGCGGTGTGACCTCCTTTCCTTCCAGGCCATTGTCCTGACTCCTGGAGGTGTTCACGCCTCTGCCCAGGGGGTCAGAACCCTGTCTTCATGGCAGCAGCTGTGGGCTGGCAGACAGAGCACAGGAGAATGGGGGTAACTTGGTGGGCAACCTCTAAGGTTGCTTTGTGGGTTCATGCCACATCTCCCTTGACATCAGATTCATTCAAAGAAGGCACTTTGTTTGATACAAATATGACCCACTTTGGCAGTACCATAATGTAGTTTGTGGCTTTTGGTTTGCTCGGGTGCAGCCCATATTATCCTATGGACTGTTGTTATAGTAGCCTCTAATGAACAAAGCCACTATAGGGACATATAAGCTTGTACTTATATGTCCACACCCTTAACATAATGCACCCTGCCTTCTGGGCTGAGGAAGCCTACCTTAGGAGTGTCTGACATACATAATAAATACAGTGCTGAGACTGTTCCACACTTGGTGTGGGCACAGTCAAGTTCGAGCAGTATGCATTGCTTCTGCCGTCTGCAATGGCAGGCATGCTGTTTTTAGTTTTACTAAGGTTACTCAGGGTGGCAAAAACAGTGTTTCAGGCCTGGGTGACTCCTTTAACACCCAGGCCCTGGGTACCACTGGTAGCACATACTGGGGACTTATAGGGGGTTAAAGTACTTGCCAATTGGGGATACTAATTCACAGTTACCAATTTAGGGAGAGAGCACTGGCACTGGTGCCTGGTTAACAGGTTCCAGTGCACTCTCAGAGTCATAACTAACAGCATCTAGAATAAAAGGTATAGGGATGACCATCAAGAAAAGGTACTTTCCTACAAATGGCCCTTCTTCACGCAAGTCTTACGGAAGTTTGGTTTGGTCCTGGCAGTGTTGTATCAGGCCCCAATTACAGTGGTGAGAGTGAATGGGGTATTGTCATCGGACTTCTGGATTGAGATGGGGACCCAACAGGGATGCCCCCTTCCCCCTCTATTATTTGCACTTAGTGTAGAATCCCTGGCATGCTTAGTGTGAGAGCATCCTGGAGGTTAAAGGGTTGTAACTTTCAGCCGCCTGTGAGGAAGAGGAGAAAATATTGCTTAATGCGGGAAACATTCTCCTCTATTTTTCCAAAGCCACAATGATGATCCTTACACTTATCCAGATCTTTGAGGACTACGGCGTACACTCCAGCTATAGGAAAAACTGTGAAAAATCAATGTTATATCAACCCCAGGAATAGTTAGACCTGCCCTTGCTCCTGCAAAGACTAGTAGTGTCAATTGAGGGCTTTAAATACGTGGGGATCTTTATGACACCACAGAGAAAACTTTGCCTCCATAGAAAACAAGGGAAGGGAGGGTGAAACTGAACTTCCAAGAGGATGCTGAGAGATGGAAATGGCTGCCACTAACACTTTTGTGGAGAGCATCCATCTTCAAAATTATTACGCCTCCCAAACTGTTCTACATTCTTCAGAACACATACTTTTGTATTCCAGAAGAAGTTTTTATCAAACTAGAGGAGGAGGGGAGGCCCCTGCTTTGGAATAGAAGTCACCCCAGAATTGCACTACAAATGCTGCAGCGTAACCCATATAATGGGGGGATTTCCTTCTCTGACAGAGGCATATTAGAGGGTGGCACACTTAATAAATATAAATGATTGGATTTTTGCCCCTCTGGACCTTTCAACATTTCGGCTGGAATGGGCAAAGCTTGAGGCGTGATCACACCTGCACTCTACAGTGGGAAAGGGACCCAACAGCTGTTGCCGGCGACCCAAATGGTCCCAGCAGCATTAAGTAAAGCTATTAAAACTGTCAGTTGGGCATTTACAATTACTCGAAAAACACCCATATGGGAGGGGCCATGACTCAGTGAACAAGGGAAATATTAATATGCGCAACAGCGACATGCTTGACATGCAGAGGGGACATAGATTCTGCAATTTGTACCCTTAGAAGGGAGGATACTCATTGAAGAACTGGGGAAGGGTGCAATCTCCCTCACATACAAGACATTGAACAATCATATACCAAATACTCTAGGTAAGCTGAAAGCAACATAGGAGCGAGATGTGGGAGAGATGGAGGACATAGATTGGGAAGCAGCTCTGATGCCCCCTAGCGAAGTGGCTATTATGCCTCTACCGCAATTAATACAGTTAAAGATCTTGCATACGGTCTGTTATGCTCGACATAGATTACATGATTTGGGAAGGGCAGCCTCCCTGACATGTGTTTGCTCTGAGGTCAGCAGGACCTTCCTGCATATTCTCCGGGGCTGCCCACTTATTCAAGCATACTGGGCCACAATTAGCTCAGTGCCATCCTTGAGGTCACCATCCCACCTAAACAGAAATACATTCTCCTGGGGATTCCCAGTGACATAGATGCCCCGCATGCCAAGCTTCTGTTTAGTAGCCTGGGCCTGGTGGTGGCTAAATGGGACATGGTCAGGGTCTGGGGGGCACAAGATATCCCACCCATACAAGAATGAAGGCAGGGAATGGACATGTACATGGCTGCAGTGAAAGTCACCTACAGCAGCAGGCGTTGTCCCCGTAAATTCCATAAGGTGTGGAGTGGCTGGCTCAAATATTATGAGCTGGGGTCATCGGAGGGAGGAGTTGCCCCTCTGACAAATTTGGGAGCCAACTAAGACCACACCCACCAGGGGACACAATGCTAATATCTGAATATTTATGTCTCCCTTCAAATGCTTGTTTGTTGTCCTACTCTTTGTATACTTCAATACTGGCACTGTAGTTAACTCCCTTTGAGTCTCTAGTGATACTGGTGCATGTTGGGCACCACTGTGAAATGTTTTTTTTTCAAAAATAAAAATACATTTCAAGAAAATAAAGGATCAGGTATGTTAACCATCAACAATTGATATACCTGCAAGAGTTTGTGGTGGGTCAGTTCGCCCAAGAGTATTTTGGCTTCCAGGGGGCTATGGTTGGGATGTCTGTGAGCCCTTAATACATTGGATAAGAGCATGCTGGAGCTGCAAGTACCAGAAGATTTTGGTACATTTTAAGTTGTAGTCCGCCTGCAGCTTGAGGAAGGATTTCAATGTAAAGTTCAACAGGAGGTCACCCGGTGCTTATGGCGTCCCAGGATTTGAAGGCCTCCAAGGCCATAACCTGTGGCAGCTTGGTCCCAGGCCAAAATGGAGTTCCCGTCCTCAGGTGTCCTGCCCACCCGAGGGCCTTATGGAACTACCTCCAGACCTGTGTTACTTTTGTAGCTGACAGAATTTCCAGGGATACTCCCAGGTACAGCAGGTGCCAGAGGGGTGTTTCCTTCGGTGGCCTATGCGGGGTCAGGCGCATTATTGAACTCCCATTGATTTATAACTATGAGGTGGGAGACCCTGTAGTATGTGTGTTTTTTTCCAGTTTGCAATACTTTAGGTGTAAGAGGATTTATGGCATTTATGGAGGGCTGTCTGTGGGGTGTGTTGCGTCCCCACAAAATCCTGCAAAGGAGTTCAACTTCTTAAAGAAGAAGGGCAGGAGTTGAAAGGGCTAGTTCTACAGCTGGGATAGTAGACGGCAGGATCTTATATATGGCAGAGCTCCCCAGAATGGACAGCAGCAATGTCATCCAGAACCCAAAGTTGTGGGAGACTCGCTCCAGGTGAGGGTGAATATTGTGTTGCCAGGCCCGTCGAGGTCCTCGGTCACGTACACTCCCAGTTATCGGAGCCCTTGCCTAGGACCTGAATGCAGGTTGCCCAATCAAGTGCCGATGAAGGGCACATCATTGGGTACACTGAGGATTTGGCTTTATAAAAAGTTAACCCATGGAAGGCTTCTAGGACCCGCAGGACCTGGAGCAATGAGAGTCCTGGGGTGTTGTCCAGGAAAATGAGGATGTCATCAGCATATAGTGTGAGCCTGACGGAGATCCCAGGAGCTCACTCCAGACCCCTAACCAGAGCATCCACCCTCAACCACCTCGCCAGGGGTTTGGTTGCTATCACAAATAATAGTAGTGACAGAGGACAGCCTTGCCTTGCCCCCCATGTAGCAGCAATTGATCAGACAGAGACCCTCCCAACCTCAATCTTGCTTGGACGTTGGTATACAGTAGTCTTGTCAAGTTGATACACTTGAGTCCAAAATTCAGTTTGTGCCATAGGCGAAACAGGTAGTCCCACTGGACAGAGTCAAATGCCTTGTAAAAATCCACCAGGAAGAGTGTGTGCGTGCCCCTGGAATTCTACCAGCCAGCACATTGTACAGGCACAGGCACTAGATGCTGTGCCAAGTGGCCCTCCGGATCATAAAGCCAGACTGGTCCGCATGGACCAGGATGGTGATAAGGGGCGCAGTCTATTGGCCGGGGCCTTAGCCCATATTTTAACCTCTGTAAGACAGAAATGGGGTTGTATGAGGAGCATTCATCAGGCGGATGTCTCTTTTTGGGTATAACTACAATTTCAGCCAGTCGGAGATCAGGGGAGAGGGTGCCTGATTCTTATGCATGCTGGAACATTTTCCAGAGAGGGTCCATGAGTAGTCCCTTGTATGATTTAAAGAACTCCTCTGGGAGGAAATTGAGGCCTGGAGCTTTGCCAGTTCTGCACCAATGAAGTTCCCATCCAATGAGTCCCGCTTTAGGGCCATGATGGGGTGCATAGGTAAGTTGTTCACTAAGTCTCTGAGGGCCATGGAATCCACCTCAGGCGGCAGAGCATATAACACCATATAGTACATGGTGAAGCACTGTGGGATGGCTGCATCCCCCGCACGCTGCCCCTTCCTGTCAGTTGGGTAAGCTAAGGGTGTTCGACCTGTTGTATTGCTACAGAGCCAGTGGAGAGTCTTGCTAGTTTTATCACCTCATTGATAAATGCGGATCTGGTTAGTGAGCCAAGGAGTCTGAGCCTCATCTAGAAGCACCGATGTTGTATCTCCTGCTGGTGGAGGGAGTCCCTCAGAGTGATGGGGGAGCCAGACTTGGCATGAGCTACCGCCAACTTTAGGATGCGTGTTTCCAGGTCAGTCATTCCCTGACTGTGCTTAATGCGCCTACCTGTGATATGGCTTGTCATATCCCATCTGACTGTGGACTTTAATGCCTCCCAGAGAGTTTCCAGGGACTGACCCGTGTCATCATTCGCATCTAGGTACCTTTTTTTGGCTGGTGCACAAAAGTCTCGGTTTCGGCTTCAAGAAGCCACAACACATTCAAGCACCCACCCAGCTGTGGGTGCCGAGGGCCTAGCTGCAGCCATATCTCCAGAGGTGAGTGCTCAAAGAGACCACAAGTATGTATGTGAGTGTCCATAACCCGGTAGGAGTTTGAGGCAGGTAAAAGAAAATAGTCAAGTTGGGACAAAACTTTGTGGTAAAAAGTGTAGCCCCAGTCTGGTGGGTGCAGGTCTCGCTATGTGTCCAGTAAGCCCAGGGCCCCAGTAAACTGTTCAAGTGGGGAGAACTCCCAGCCAGCACTCCCAGTCCTGGAGGTCCTGTGCAATCCACATTCCACCATCCTGTTAAAGTGCCCCCGAAGATCCCAGTATCCCATTGGCTATTGTGTCAGTAAGGTCCCCAGAGTTTGCAAGAAGTTGTGCTTGAGTGTTTGAGGCCTTCCTATTGCAATGAGGTGGAAGTGGAAGAAACCAGATATAGCTGTGTATCGGCTGAAGTTGTCATGCCATCCTTTATACATGACTAGGGGAAAGTGTTGGTGTAACAGGATGGCCATTCACTGTGACCCTGGAGTGAAGCCAGCATTATACACTTGCATGTATCCCATATGGGTGAGGAATGGGCATCTGTTTCTCACCAGGAGCATTTCTTATAGAAGGAGTACATTAGCGGAATATCGTTTGGCCCGTTTCAGCACTGTGCCTCTCTTGACAGGATCCAGCATGCCACTGACATTGTTGTGTCAGTGTTAGCCTGGTCGGTCATGGGGTGTCTTAGTGCAGGGCTGGCTGCCTGACATGAGAGGCGTTCTAGGCCCCATGTCGTTCCTGTTTGTGTGTAGTGTTGCCTGATGTAAATATAGGAAAGACAACAATGCAAAATCATAACAAGTCCAACCCGCCACTCCATACCTCAAGAACATAAAGTACCTGTTGTGGAATAAACTAGGAACTATTGCCAACTGGGTGACCAAACTCCATCATGGTTCCTCTCCAGTATCCCAGTAGCACAACCCACAAAACCAACAAAGAGAAAAGTGAAAAATGTGGGGGTTATGTGGTCAGAAGCGAGCCATCCACTTAATGACAAAGCTTGTGGGTCAAGCAAGGGTCCTGATGCAAGAAGGTATCACTGGGCCAGAACACCAGCTGCACTCAGAGGGTGGTGCTCTCTTGTGTGTCAAGTCTGCATCCACGGACCAGGAGCAGCAGGGTCTAGGGAGGCTGCCAAGTCAGTGACAGACTGTCGTGACAGCCACATGTACCAGGACCGACGTGGTAGCTGCCCCCAGCCCTGGCTTCGCCCCATGTCATTGCAATAAGTGGGCAAGGAAGGCACTGCATGGCGAAAAGAATGACTCTTCTGGTGTATCAAAGAAAAGCGTTTTACTCTGGAATATGACCTTCAGCCTGTCCAGGAAAAGCAACATATATTGAATTTGGAGCGCTTGTAGTTTCTGTTTGACTGCCAGAAATGTGTGTCTCTGTTGCTGAACTTTAGGTGTGTAGTCAGAAAAGACTATTACTCAAGCAGATTTATATGTCAGGGTCTCCTGCAGCTGAGCAGCTTTAAGGATCTGCAAAGTTGAAGATGTGGGCAATTATGGCCTGAGACAGGGCACCTGGTGGGGGCCTCCATGCCAGGGATCTGTGCACCCTCTCTGCTGCAAAGCATGGAGACATCTCCCCTTTCGGTAGCCACAAATTCAGCCAGGTGGTCACAAATTGAGTTGGGGGCATCCCTTCTACACCCTTCAGGATCCCATGTTTCTTATGTTGCTGCAGCTTGAGCGGCCCTCTGCATTGTCCACCGGCAATGAATGCAGATGTACCTTGTTCTGGATTCCCGGGACCGTAGTTTGACGTAGGATGTCCTCCATTGTAGAGATAGGGCCATCAGCCTCTGCTACCCTTGATGTCATGTTGCACAAGTCCTGCCTCAACAGATACATGTTGACCTTCAGTTCTCCCATTTTCCTCTCCAGGGAGGACAGCAGGTCCAGGGTCGCCTGTAGGATGGAGGCTACGTGGTCGGTGGGAACCAGCATGCCCATCGGTGGCTGATCTTTATCAGTGGCTCCCACAGACCTCATATACTGATCTATCTGACCTTGTAAAGCCTGGGCCTCAGGCCATTTGTCTTTTCCCATGTTCACCCTCGGGATTCCAGATCACCAGGAGAGAGCAGGGTATCAGACAACGGTGAGTCCTGGGCACTGTTTAGGACAACAGAGAGGTGAACGAAAAAGAGGACTACCTCCCATCCCCTGCTCTGCCCTGTGAGCCAGGTTCTGAGGTCCCCACAGAGAATCTTTCACCAGTTTTGCTCTCCAAGCATGACAGTCAGCAGTCTAATTCAAGCAGACCCCTTTAGAAGCAGCCAGACGGCAAACTACACCCAGCCACTGGTGACTCTTGGGCCCCCAGCGGCCTGTCCGCAACTGAGTCCCAGGCAAGGGGAAACTTTCTACATCCCAGAAGGTGGTTCGCAACTCACATCTCCCTGCTTGTCTCTTTGCCTGAGGCCTAGTGGTGCTATGCTCCAGTTGTCACACCTCTGGGACCCCGGAAGAAACTCATCAGGCTCCTCACCACAGGCCCCTGTTGTCTGGGCTCTCAGCTGAGTCATGGTGGAGGTCTCCCAATTGGTGCGAGGGGCCAACACCCACCACTGTCTCAGAGCTGGGCCACAGTCTCTGGAGGTCCTCTTGGATAGGCCTGCACCCTCTACCGTGGCCTGCAACTCCCAGGGTCTCTACGAGGGTGGAGAAAGAAAGTCCACATGGGCTGTGTCAAAACTGTGACCGTTTCAATACAAGAGGACCAGGTACTCCCCAGGGTGCCTTCAGCAGCTCAGACAGGTGATTAACTAGGAATATGACCACAGAAGTCTCAAGGTCTATAAAACCGTAGCATGAGCCTGTGGCTAATCCATGTGTTCCGGCTGGGATCATACACCATTAGCCTGTTCTGATACTGCGTTGTGCCTGTTACTTCACCTGACATCCAAAGTAGACTGTCGGCCACAGACCCAGTGTGACATGAAACAGATTGGTCAAAAGACTGCACAAAGTCCCACTTGTTCTTCATGGGACACTGCCGCTCTATTGGAGGCCAGACGTGGTCTGTGCAGCCCCCGAACCCTAGTGCCTTCAAGCCAGCCTGCCAGCACACCTCAGTCTGTGCAGGAGTGGGGGCCTCTCAGTCTCAGACTCCTGATTGGAGTCATGGGCTGACACCTGCCAACACCAGATGGTGAAGGGTGGCCCCACCCACCTCAATTTCACACCAATGTTTCCAGGCCCCCTGCACGTGTGCTGAAGTAAGTGCTCCATCCTGGTCCGCTCTCCATAATGCAAGCCACCAAGGCCCTGCAGCTGCAAAGAGGAATGCTGCCAAGCGCTCCCAGCCAGAGCAGCATGCCCTGCCAAGGCCTTGCATCTTCCACAGCTGGAGAACCCCATCTGCGGGAGTTGAGTCTTCCCTGACATCTCTCCCTGCCAAGGCGAGGGTGCCAGATCATCTGACCCCTCCTGGGATGGCCAATTACTAAATGGCAGCGGAGTGGAGGTGAAGATCACAGATGAGCGTCCACCATGTTTGGCATCCTGACCATACTTCCCCCAGGGACAATAAGTTACAAGCCTGAGCACCCATGGTACCACATACTAGGGACTTACAAGTAAGTTAGGCTATGTCATTTGGGGACAAGCAAATTAAGCATGAACCATTTTAACCCCTTCTGTGCCCAGGACGTAATGGTTACGTCCTGGGGCACAGTGCTGCAGTGCCCAGGACGTAACCATTACGTCCTGGGCACACAGCCCAGTGGGAGCGCTAGCGCTCCCTCTGTGGGGTTAAAAGGCAGGGATGGAAGGGGAAGCCCTTCCCCTTCCACCCCCGACCTCTCCCACCCCCCCTGTGACGTCAGCGCGCTGTTTGTCCCAGGGCCTCCTCCCATTGCGGATCCTTCCGATCACGTGGGGGAGGCCGAGGGAGGCTTCAAAGGGAAGGAAAGTTATGTCCTTCCCTTTGAAGTCTCTCTCTGCTTTTTGGCAGCCGGATTGAAAGCAATCCGGCTGTCAAAACGCCTACTAGACACCAGGGATTTTATTTCAAAAAGGAAATTGGCATAAGGAAGCGACCCCGTGGGCAAGGGTCACTCCCAGCGGGGGCATTTTTTTTTAAGGCCTTTTCTGCCTCAGGCACTAGGGATAATTTTTTTTGTTTGTTTTGTTTTTGTTTAGTTTTTTGTTTTAGAGGTGGGGAGCGACCCCTTAGGCAAGGGTCTCTCCCATAGGGGGCAAATTATATTTAGGCCATTTCTGCCACCCTTGGGGGCAGATTGGCCTATTTTCGTGAGGCCAATCTGCCCCCAAGGGGGACAGAAACCACTAGACACCAGGGAGTTTTTTTTTTTGTTCGTGAATTTCACGTAAGGGGAGCGACCCCTTAGGCAAGGGTCGTTCCCCTGGGGGGCAAATTTATTTTGGGCCATTTCTGCCCCCCCCCCAGGAGGGCAGATCAGCCTATTTTAATTAGGCCGATCTGCCCCCAAGGGGGGCAGAAACCATTAGGCACCGGGGATTTTTTGTTGTTGTTATTATTTTACAGATGGGGAGCGTCCTCTTAGGCAAGGGTCGCTCCCCTGGAGGGGCAAATTGTATTTAGGCCATTTCTGCCCGCTTTGGGGGCAGATCGGCCGACTTTAGGTCAATCTGCCCCCAAGGGGGGCAGAAACCACTAGGCACCAGGGATCTTTTTTTTTGCGCCGTCACGCAAGGGGAGCGACCCTGTAGGCAAGGGTCGCTCCCGGGGGGGGGGGCAACTTTATTTTAGCCCATTTCTGCCCCCGGGGGGGGGCAGAAACCTCTAGGCGACAGGTCAAATTTTGTTGTTGTTTTAGAGATGGGGAGCGACCCCTTAGGCAAGGGTCACTCCCCTAGAGGGGCAAATTGTATTTAGGCAATATCTGCCCACTTTGGGGGCAGATCGGCCGATTTTAGGTCAATCTGCCCCCAAGGGGGGCAGAAACCACTATGCACTGGGGATCTTTTTTTTGAGCCGTCACGCAAGGGGAGCAACCCCTTAGGCAAGGGTCGTTTCCCGGGGGGTTGGGTGGGCAAATTTATTTTAGGCCATTTCTGCCCCCCCCTGGGGCCGGCTGAGCTAGAGGCCAAAATCCACAGGTAGGCACGTTGCAAAAAAACACCTCCGTTTTCTGTGAAAAAATGTGATGTGTCCACGTTGTGTTTTGGGCCATTTCCTTTCGTGGGCGCTAGGCCCACCCACACAAGTGAGGTACCATTTTTATCAGGAGACTTGGGGGAACGCTGGGTGGAAGGACATTTGTGGCTCCTCTCAGATTCCATAACTTTCTGTCACCGAAATGAGAGGAAAAAGTGTTTTTTTGGCCAAATTTTGAGGTTTGCAAAGGATTCTGGGTAACAGAATCTGATCAGAGCCCCACAAAGCACCCCATCTTGGATTCTTCTAGATGTCTAGTTTTCAGAAATGTGCTGGTTTTCTAGGTTTCCCCAGGTGCCGGCTGAGCTAGAGGCCAAAATCCACAGGTAATCACTGTTTTCTGTGAAAAAATGTGATGTGTCCATGTTGTGTTTTGGGCCATTTCCTTTCGTGGGCGCTAGGCCTACCCACGCAAGTGAGGTACCATTTTTATCAGGAGACTTGGGGGAACGCTGGGTGGAAGGAAATTTGTGGCTCCTCTCAGATTCCAGAACTTTCTGTCACCGAAATGTGAGGAAACTGTGTTTTTTTAGCCAACTTTTGAGGTTTGCAAAGGATTCTGGGTAACAGAACCTGGTCAGAGCCCCACAAGTCACCCCATCTCGGATTCCCCTAGGTCTCAAGTTTTCAAAAATGCACAGGTTTGGTAGGTTTCCCTAGGTGCCGGCTGAGCTAGAGGCCAAAACCTACAGGTAGGCACTTTGCAAAAAACACCTCTGTTTTCTGTCCAAAAATGTGATGTGTCCACGTTGTGTTTTGGGGCATTTCCTGTCGCGGGCGCTAGACCTACCCACACAAGTGAGGTATCATTTTTATCGGGAGACTTGGGGGAACAGAGAATAGAAAAACAAATGTTATTGCCCCTTGTCTTTCTCTACATTTTTTCCTTCCAAATAGAAGAGAGTGTGTAAAAAAGACGTCTATTTGAGAAATGCCCTGTAATTCACATGCTAGTATGGGCACCCCGGAATTCAGAGATGTGCAAATAACCATTGCTCCTCAATACTTTATCTTGTGCCCATTTTGGAAATACAAAGGTTTTCTTGATACCTATTTTTCACTCTTTATATTTCAGCAAATGAATTGCTGTATACCCAGTATAGAATGAAAACCCACTGCAGGGTGCAGGTCATTTATTGGCTCTGGGTACCTAGAGTTCTTGATGAACCTACAGGCCCTATATATCCACGCAATCAGAAGAGTCCAGCAGACATAACGGTATATTGCTTTAAAAAATCTGACATTGCAGGAAAAAGTTACAGAGTAAAACGTAGAGAAAAATAGCAGTTTTTTTCACCTCAATTTCAATATTTTATTTTTCAGTTGTTATTTTCTGTAGGAAAACCTTGTAGGATCTACACAAATTACCCATTGCTGAATTCAGAATTTTGTCTACTTTTCAGAAATGTTTCGGTTTCTGGGATCCAGCATTGGTTTCTTGCCCATTTCTGTCACTGACTGGAAGGAGACTGAAAGCACAAAATATCGTAAAAAATGGGGTATGTCCCAGTAAAAGGCCAAAATTGTGTTGAAAAATTGGGTTTTCTGATTCAAGTCTGTCTGTTCCTGTTTAGCACCGCAAACCCTTTGTTGATGCCATTTTCAGGGAAAAAACCACAAGGCTTCTTCTGCAGCCCCTTTTTCCCATTTTTTTAAAATAAACTAAATTTTCACTGTATTTTGGCTAATTTCTTGGCCTCCTTCTGGGGAACTGTAGGAGGCTGGACTGGCTTGTAGTGAGTACCAAGGGGTACTTGCACCTTGCACCAGGCCCAGTTATCCCTTATTAGTGTATAGGGTGTCTAGCAGCTTAGGCTGATAGATAATGGTAGCTTAGCAGAGCAGCTTAGGCTGAACTAGGAGACGTGTGAAGCTACTACAGTACCACTTAGTGTCATATGCACAATATCACAAGAAAACACAATACACAGTTATACTAAAATTAAAGGTACTTTATTTTTATGACAATATGCCAAAGTATCTTAGAGTGTACCCTCAGTGAGAGGATAGGAAATATACACAAGATATATATACACAATAGCAAAAATATGCAGTATAGTCTTAGAAAACAGTGCAAACAATGTATAGTTACAATAGGATGCAATGGGGAAACATAGGGATAGGGGCAACACAAACCATATACTCCAAAAGTGGAATGCGAACCACGAATGGACCCCAAACCTATGTGACCTTGTAGAGGGTCGCAGGGACTATTAGAAAATAGTGAGAGTTAGAAAAATAACCCTCCCCAAGACCCTGAAAAGTGAGTGCAAAGTGCACTAAAGTTCCCCTAAGGACAAAGAAGTCATGTTAGAGGAATAATGCAGGAAAGACACAAACCAGCAATGCAACAACTGTGGATTTCCAATCTAGGGTACCTGTGGAACAAGGGGACCAAGTCCAAAAGTCACAAGCAAGTCGGAGATGGGCAGATGCCCAGGAAATGCCAGCTGCGGGTGCAAAGAAGCTTCTACTGGACAGAAGAAGCTGAGGTTTCTGCAGGAACGAAAAGGGCTAGAGACTTCCCCTTTGGTGGACGGATCCCTCTCGCCGTGGAGAGTCGTGCAGAAGTGTTTTCCCGCCGAAAGAACGCCAACAAGCCTTGCTAGCTGCAAATCGTGCGGTTAGCGTTTTTGGACGCTGCTGAGGCCCAGGAGGGACCAGGGGGTCGCAAATTGGACCAGCAGAGAGAGGAGACGTCGAGCAAGACAAGGAGCCCTCTCTGAAGCAGGTAGCTTCTGGAAAAGTGCCAGAAACAGGCACTACGAGGATGCGTGAAATGGTGCTCGCCGAAGTTGCACAAAGGAGTCCCACGTCACCGGAGACCAACTTAGAAAGTCGTGCAATGCAGGTTAGAGTGCCGTGGACCCAGGCTTGGCTGTGCACACAGGATTTCCGCCGGAAGTGCACAGGAGCCGGAGTAGCTGCAAAAGTTGCGGTTCCCAGCAATGCAGCCCAGCGAGGTGAGGCAAGGACTTACCTCCACCAAACTTGGACTGAAGAGTCACTGGACTGTGGGGGTCACTTGGACAGAGTCGCTGGATTCGAGGGACCTCGCTCGTCGTGCTGAGAGGAGACCCAAGGGACCGGTAATGCAGCTTTTTGGTGCCTGCGGTTGCAGGGGGAAGATTCTGTCGACCCACGGGAGATTTCTTCGGAGCTTCTGGTGCAGAGAGGAGGCAGGCTACCCCCACAGCATGCACAAGCAGGAAAACAGTCGAGAAGGCGGCAGGATCAGCGTTACAGAGTTGCAGTAGTCGTCTTTGCTACTATGTTGCAGGTTTGCAGGCTTCCAGCGCGGTCAGCAGTCGATTCCTTGGCAGAAGGTGAAGAGAGAGATGCAGAGGAACTCGGATGAGCTCTTGCATTCGTTATCTAAAGTTTCCCCAGAGACAGAGACCCTAAATAGCCAGAAAAGAGGGTTTGGCTACTTAGGAGAGAGGATAGGCTAGCAACACCTGAAGGAGCCTATCACAAGGAGTCTCTGACGTCACCTGGTGGCACTGGCCACTCAGAGCAGTCCAGTGTGCCAGCAGCACCTCTGTTTCCAAGATGGCAGAGGTCTGGAGCACACTGGAGGAGCTCTGGACACCTCCCAGGGGAGGTGCAGGTCAGGGGAGTGGTTACTCCCCTTTCCTTTGTCCAGTTTCGCGCCAGAGCAGGGGCTAAGGGGTCCCTGAACTGGTGTAGACTGGCTTATGCAGAATTGGGCACATCTGTGCCCAACAAAGCATTTCCAGAGGCTGGGGGAGGCTACTCCTCCCCTGCCTTCACACCATTTTCCAAAGGGAGAGGGTGTCACACCCTCTCTCAGAGGAAGTTCTTTGTTCTGCCATCCTGGGCCAGGCCTGGCTGGACCCCAGGAGGGTAGATGCCTGTCTGAGGGGTTGGCAGCAGCAGCAGCTGCAGTGAAACCCCAGGAAGGGCAGTTTGGCAGTACCAGGGTCTGTGCTACAGACCACTGGGATCATGGAATTGTACCAACAATGCCAGGATGGCATAGAGGGGGCAATTCCATGATCATAGACATGTTACATGGCCATATTCGGAGTTACCATTGTGAAGCTACATATAGGTAGTGACCTATATGTAGTGCACGCGTGTAATGGTGTCCCCGCACTCACAAAGTTCAGGGAATTGGCTCTGAACAATGTGGGGGCACCTTGGCTAGTGCCAGGGTGCCCTCACACTAAGTAACTTTGCACCTAACCTTTACCAGGTAAAGGTTAGACATATAGGTGACTTATAAGTTACTTAAGTGCAGTGTAAAATGGCTGTGAAATAACGTGGACGTTATTTCACTCAGGCTGCAGTGGCAGGCCTGTGTAAGAATTGTCAGAGCTCCCTATGGGTGGCAAAAGAAATGCTGCAGCCCATAGGGATCTCCTGGAACCCCAATACCCTGGGTACCTCAGTACCACATACTAGGGAATTATAAGGGTGTTCCAGTAAGCCAATGTAAATTGGTAAAAATGGTCACTAGCCTGTTAGTGACAATTTGGAAAGAAATGAGAGAGCATAACCACTGAGGTTCTGGTTAGCAGAGCCTCAGTGAGACAGTTAGTCACTACACAGGTAACACATTCAGGCACACTTATGAGCACTGGGGCCCTGGGTTACCAGGGTCCCAGTGACACATACAACTAAAACAACATATATACAGTGAAAAATGGGGGTAACATGCCAGGCAAGATGGTACTTTCCTACACAACCCCCCCCCCAAACGAAGGACAATAAGACTAGCCATGACCTGATGAGTCTTCATTGTCTAAGTGGAAATATCTGGAGAGTCCATCTGCATTGGAGTGGCTACTCCCAGGTCTATGTTCCACTGTATAGTCCATTCCCTGTAGGGATATGGACCACCTCAACAATTTAGGATTTTCACCTTTCATTTGCTTTAGCCAAAGTAGAGGTTTGTGGTCTGTCTGAACAATGAAGTGAGTGCCAAACAGGTATGGCCTCAACTTCTTCAGTGCCCAGACCACAGCAAAGGCCTCCCTCTCAATGGCAGACCAACGCTTTTCTCTAGGGGTCAACCTCCTACTAATAAAAGCAACAGGTTGATCCTTGCCCTCAGAATTAAGTTGTGATAGGACTGCCCCTACTCCTAATTCAGATGCATCAGTTTGGACATAGAATTTTTTAGAGTAACAAGGGCTTTTCAGGACAGGTGCAGAGCACATGGCCTGCTTCAGCTCCTCAAAAGCTTTCTGACAGTTTGCTGTCCATAATACCTTTTTAGGCATTTTCTTGGATGTGAGGTCATTAAGAGGGGCTGCAATGGAGCCATAGTTCTTAATGAACCTCCTGTAATACCCAGTGAGGCCTAGGAAGGCTCTCACCTGAGTCTGAGTGGTAGGGGGAACCCAATCAATAATTGTTTGGATTTTCCCCTGAAGTGGTGCAATCTGTTCCCCACCAACAAGGTGTCCCAGATAAACCACCTTACCCTGCCCTATCTGGCACTTTGAAGCCTTGATAGTGAGGCCTGCCTTTTGCAGGGCCTCCAAAACTTTCCATAGGTGGACCAGGTGATCATCCCAGCTGGAGCTAAAGACAGCTATATCGTCCAAATATGCTGCACTGAAAGCTTCCAGCCCTTGCAGGACTGTGTTCACCAACCTCTGAAAAGTGGCAGGTGCATTTTTCAAACCAAAAGGCATTACAGTAAACTGGTAATGTCCTCCAATGGTAGAAAATGCAGTCTTAGGTTTAGCATCTTCTGATAATTTGATCTGCCAATACCCTGCAGTCAAATCAAAAGTGCTTAGATACTTGGCAGATGCCAGTGTATCTATGAGCTCATCTGCCCTGGGTATAGGGTGAGCATCAGTTTTGGTTACCAAGTTGAGACCTCTATAGTCTACACAAAACCGCATTTCCTTCTTTCCATCTTTGGAATGGGGTTTTGGTACCAGTACCACAGGAGAAGCCCATGGACTGTCAGAGTGCTCAACCACTCCTAGTTCTAACATTTTCTGGACCTCTTGCTTTATGCAGTCCCTGACATGGTCAGGCTGCCTATAGATCTTACTTTTGACAGGTAAACTGTCTCCAGTATCTATAGTGTGCTCACACCAAGAAGTGGTACCTGGCACAGTAGAGAAGAGTTCAGAGAATTGATCTAGGAGATTTATGCAATTATCTTTCTGCTCAGCAGTAAGACAATCAGCCAAAACTACACCTTCCACAAGAGCATCTTGTTCTGTGGAAGAGAAGAGATCAGGTAGAGGATCACTGTCTTCTTCCTGTCCCTCATCAGTTGCCATGAGCAGGGTGAGATCAGCCCTGTCATAGTAGGGTTTCAGGCGGTTGACATGGAGCACCCTAAGGGGACTCCTGGCAGTGCCTAAGTCAACTAAATAGGTGACTTCTCCCTTCTTTTCAACAATTGTGTGGGGACCACTCCATTTATCTTGGAGTGCTCTTGGGGCCACAGGCTCCAAGACCCACACTTTCTGCCCTGGTTGGTACTGAACCAAAACAGCCTTCTGATCATGCCATTGCTTCTGGAGCTCTTGGCTGGCCTGAAGGTTTTTACTGGCCTTTTTCATGTACTCAGCCATCCTTGATCTGAGGCCAAGTACATAATCCACAATATCCTGCTTCGGAGCTTTTAAAGGTTGTTCCCAACCCTCCTTTACAAGTGTGAGTGGACCCCTAACAGGGTGTCCAAAAAGAAGTTCAAAGGGGCTGAAGCCCACTCCTTTCTGGGGTACCTCCCTGTAGGCAAAAAGGAGGCATGGTAGAAGGATATCCCATCTCCTGCGGAGTTTTTCAGGGAGACCCATAATCATGCCTTTGAGAGTTTTGTTAAATCTCTCCACCAGTCCATTTGTTTGTGGATGATAGGGTGTTGTGAACTTATAAGTTACACCACACTCCTTCCACATGGCCTTTAAGTATGCAGACATGAAATTGCTTCCCCTGTCTGATACTACTTCCTTTGGGAAGCCCACCCTGGAAAATATTCCCAGGAGGGCCTTTGCCACTGCAGGTGCTGTAGTGGTCCTTAAAGGAATAGCTTCAGGATATCTTGTGGCATGGTCCACTACCACCAAGATAAATCTATTGCCTGAAGCAGTAGGAGGGTCAAGGGGGCCAACTATGTCAACCCCTACCCTTTCAAAGGGAACCCCAACCACAGGCAGTGGAATAAGGGGTGCCTTTGGGGTGCCACCTGTCTTGCCACTGGCTTGACAGGTTTCACAGGACTTACAAAATTCCTTTGTGTCCTCAGACATCCTAGGCCAATGAAACAATGGAACCAATCTGTCCCAAGTTTTCATTTGACCCAGGTATCCAGCTATGGGAATGTCATGTGCCAGGGTTAGGAGGAACTTTCTGTACTCCTGAGGAATCACTAATCTCCTGGCAGCTCCAGGTTTAGGATCCCTATGCTCAGTGTACAAGAGGTTGTCCTCCCAGTAAACTCTGTGAGAGTCACTGACATCCCCATTAGCCTGTTTGACAGCTTGCTGTCTGAGACCCTCTAATGTGGGACAGGTTTGCTGTGCCACACTCAGCTCCTCTCTGGCAGGCCCCCCTTCACCCAAAAGCTCAGCAGTGTCTGCTTCCAGCTCCTCTGGTGTAGGTTCTGCACAGGGAGGGAATTCTTCTTCCTCAGAAGTAGAATCCACTGTAGAGGGAGGGATAGTAGGAAGTGGTTTGCTTCTACTAGCCCTAGCTTTAGGGAGCACTTGGTCCATTGTTCCAGGATCCAAGCTTCCCTGTCCTTTTTGCTTTTTGGCCTGAGCCCTTGTCAAAGCAAAAATATGCCCTGGGATGCCCAGCATTGCTGCATGGGCCTCCAACTCCACATCTGACCAAGCTGATGTCTCCAAATCATTCCCTAATAGACAGTCTACAGGTAAATCTGAAGCTACCACAACTTTCTTTGGACCAGTAACCCCCCCCCAGTTGAGATTAACAACAGCCATGGGGTGGCTAAGTGTGTTGTTGTGAGCATCGGTTACTTGGTACTGGTGACCGAGTAGGTGTTGTTCAGGGTGGACCAGTTTCTCTATGACCATAGTCACACTGGCTCCAGTGTCCCTGTAGGCCTGAACCTCAACACCATTTATTAGGGGTAGCTGCTTGTACTTATCCATATTAAGGGGACAAGCAACTAAGGTGGCTAAATCAATAGCCCCCTCAGAGACTAACACAGCCTCTGTGGCCTCCCTAACAAGGCCAACCCCAACTAAGTTACCAATAGTGAGCCCAGCTACTCCCTTGGATTGGCTATTAGTAGGTTTGCTCCCACCACCACTGCTATTAGTAGGGACACTAGGTGTAGCAGTAAGGGTTGTAGTGGTAGGAGGCTTGGTGCCTTTCTTTGGACAACTGGGATCTGTTGTCCAATGGCCTTTTATTTTACATAAATAGCACCATGGTTTCTTTTCCTTGTTCTGATTAAAAGAGGATTTGGGCCCACCACCCCCACCAGAGTGTTTTTGTGGGCCTGATGAAGACTCATTTTTAGATTTGTCCCCACCCTTGTCAGAAGACTTACCATCCTTCTTTTTGTTGCCATCTTTGTCACCCCCTGTATGAACTTTTCTGTTCACCCTTGTTCTGACCCATTTGTCTGCCTTCTTTCCCAATTCTTGGGGAGAGGTTAGATCAGAGTCCACCAAGTACTGGTGCAACAAATCAGACACACAATTATTAAGAATATGCTCTCTCAGGATCAAGTTATACAGGCTTTCAAAGTCAGTAACCTTACTGCCATGTAACCAACCCTCCAAGGCCTTCACTGAATGGTCAATGAAATCAACCCAGTCTTGTGAAGACTCCTTTTTGGTCTCTCTGAACTTTATCCTGTACTGTTCAGTGGTTAAGCCATAACCATCCAGGAGTGCATTCTTAAGAACTTGGAAATTATTAGCATCATTTTCTTTCACAGTAAGGAGCCTATCCCTACCTTTTCCACTAAATGATAGCCATAGAATAGCAGCCCACTGCCTTTGAGGGACATCCTGTACAACACAGGCCCTCTCAAGTGCAGCACACCACTTGTTAATGTCATCCCCCTCCTTGTAAGGGGGAACTATCTTGTGCAGATTCCTGGAAAAATGCTCTTTTACAGGATGACTATGGGGAATACTGCTGCTGCCACCATGGGTTTCTAAACCCAGTTTCTGTCTCTCCTTCTCTACTTCTAAAGTCTGTCTATCCAAATCCAGCTGTTGCTTCTTGAGCTTCAGTCTGGTTTGTTCCACTCTCAATCTATTGAGCTCCCTTTCTAACAATCTGTCATCAGGGTGGGTGGGAGGGACATGCCTTGAAACAGAAGTATGGTGAGAATGGACAGAAGGAGACCTGTCCCTTACAGAAGCCACCCTAACAGCTTGGCTAACAGAAACATCACTACCAGTATGGTGAGAATAAATGCTTTTGCTATGATGTGAGACAACACTATTTATATGGTGTGGCTCATCATCATTACCAACTATGCTAGACTGTCTAGTAATGGGCAGGCTAGGAACTTTCTTTCCTGAATCTTTTCCTGGGGGAGTCCCTGGATCAGATTGAGAACCATTAGCTACTTTTTCTACAGATGGGGCACTTATGGCCTTATCCTGTACTCTAAGCATGTTAATCAACAGGATTCTTCCCTACACTCAAACCTCTCTCTATGCAGAGATTCCTTGCTCCTTTCCAGCTAAGGTGATCATATGCAAGTTTGGACAGATCAACATTTTGGCCTGTGCCAGACATTTTTTAGAGAGAGTTAAAGTGATAGTAAAAGATAAAAAGTTTGTCAGAGCTTTTAGAAAGACAGAGAAAAAAACTTTTTAAACTTTTTAGAACTTTTTAGAAAGTTAGAAGTACTTTTCAGCACTTAGAAAAGAGTGAAAAGAGGAAATGCAAAACTTTTTGGCTATGTGTATATACACTGACCTTGTTTTGTATATTTTTCTCTTATGAAAAGTACAATGACAAGAGTGGTAAGTAGTCTCAAAGCACTTATCCCACCACTGCACAACCAATGTAGGAGGCTGGACTGGCTTGTAGTGAGTACCAAGGGGTACTTGCACCTTGCACCAGGCCCAGTTATCCCTTATTAGTGTATAGGGTGTCTAGCAGCTTAGGCTGATAGATAATGGTAGCTTAGCAGAGCAGCTTAGGCTGAACTAGGAGACGTGTGAAGCTACTACAGTACCACTTAGTGTCATATGCACAATATCACAAGAAAACACAATACACAGTTATACTAAAAATAAAGGTACTTTATTTTTATGACAATATGCCAAAGTATCTTAGAGTGTACCCTCAGTGAGAGGATAGGAAATATACACAAGATATATAAACACAATAGCAAAAATATGCAGTATAGTCTTAGAAAACAGTGCAAACAATGTATAGTTACAATAGGATGCAATGGGGAAACATAGGGATAGGGGCAACACAAACCATATACTCCAAAAGTGGAATGCGAACCACGAATGGACCCCAAACCTATGTGACCTTGTAGAGGGTCGCTGGGACTATTAGAAAATAGTGAGAGTTAGAAAAATAACCCTCCCCAAGACCCTGAAAAGTGAGTGCAAAGTGCACTAAAGTTCCCCTAAGGACAAAGAAGTCGTGTTAGAGGAATAATGCAGGAAAGACACAAACCAGCAATGCAACAACTGTGGATTTCCAATCTAGGGTACCTGTGGAACAAGGGGACCAAGTCCAAAAGTCACAAGCAAGTCGGAGATGGGCAGATGCCCAGGAAATGCCAGCTGCGGGTGCAAAGAAGCTTCTACTGGACAGAAGAAGCTGAGGTTTCTGCAGGAACGAAAAGGGCTAGAGACTTCCCCTTTGGTGGACGGATCCCTCTCGGCGTGGAGAGTCGTGCAGAAGTGTTTTTCCGCCGAAAGAACGCCAACAAGCCTTGCTAGCTGCAAATCGTGCGGTTAGCGTTTTTGGACGCTGCTGAGGCCCAGGAGGGACCAGGGGGTCGCAAATTAGACCAGCAGAGAGAGGGGACGTTGAGCAAGACAAGGAGCCCTCTTTGAAGCAGGTAGCACCTGGAGAAGTGCCAGAAACAGGCACTACAAGGATGCGTGAAACGGTGCTCGCCGAAGTTGCACAAAGGAGTCCCACGTCGCCGGAGACCAACTTAGAAAGTCGTGCAATGCAGGTTAGAGTGCCGTGGACCCAGGCTTGGCTGTGCACACAGGATTTCTGCCGGAAGTGCACAGGGGCCGGAGTAGCTGCAAAAGTTACGGTTCCCAGCAATGCAGCCCAGCGAGGTGAGGCAAGGACTTACCTCCACCAAACTTGGACTGAAGAGTCACTGGACTGTGGGGGTCACTTGGACAGAGTCGCTGGATTCGAGGGACCTCACTCGTCGTGCTGAGAGGAGACCCAAGGGACCGGTAATGCAGCTTTTTGGTGCCTGCGGTTGCAGGGGGAAGATTCCGTCGACCCACGGGAGATTTCTTCAGAGCTTCTGGTGCAGAGAGGAGGCAGGCTACCCCCACAGCATGCACAAGCAGGAAAACAGTCGAGAAGGCGGCAGGATCAGCGTTACAGAGTTGCAGTAGTCGTCTTTGCTACTATGTTGCAGGTTTGCAGGCTTCCAGCGCGGTCAGCAGTCGATTCCTTGGCAGAAGGTGAAGAGAGAGATGCAGAGGAACTCGGATGAGCTCTTGCATTCGTTATCTAAAGTTTCCCCAGAGACAGAGACCCTAAATAGCCAGAAAAGAGGGTTTGGCTACTTAGGAGAGAGGATAGGCTAGCAACACCTGAAGGAGCCTATCACAAGGAGTCTCTGACGTCACCTGGTGGCACTGGCCACTCAGAGCAGTCCAGTGTGCCAGCAGCACCTCTGTTTCCAAGATGGAAGAGGTCTGGAGCACACTGGAGGAGCTCTGGACACCTCCCAGGGGAGGTGCAGGTCAGGGGAGTGGTTACTCCCCTTTCCTTTGTCCAGTTTCGCGCCAGAGCAGGGGCTAAGGGGTCCCTGAACCGGTGTAGACTGGCTTATGCAGAATTGGGCACATCTGTGCCCAACAAAGCATTTCCAGAGGCTGGGGGAGGCTACTCCTCCCCTGCCTTCACACCATTTTCCAAAGGGAGAGGGTGTCACACCCTCTCTCAGAGGAAGTTCTTTGTTCTGCCATCCTGGGCCAGGCCTGGCTGGACCCCAGGAGGGTAGATGCCTGTCTGAGGGGTTGGCAGCAGCAGCAGCTGCAGTGAAACCCCAGGAAGGGCAGTTTGGCAGTACCAGGGTCTGTGCTACAGACCACTGGGATCATGGAATTGTACCAACAATGCCAGGATGGCATAGAGGGGGCAATTCCATGATCATAGACATGTTACATGGCCATATTCGGAGTTACCATTGTGAAGCTACATATAGGTAGTGACCTATATGTAGTGCACGCGTGTAATGGTGTCCCCGCACTCACAAAGTTCAGGGAATTGGCTCTGAACAATGTGGGGGCACCTTGGCTAGTGCCAGGGTGCCCTCACACTAAGTAACTTTGCACCTAACCTTTACCAGGTAAAGGTTAGACATATAGGTGACTTATAAGTTACTTAAGTGCAGTGTAAAATGGCTGTGAAATAACGTGGACGTTATTTCACTCAGGATGCAGTGGCAGGCCTGTGTAAGAATTGTCAGAGCTCCCTATGGGTGGCAAAAGAAATGCTGCAACCCATAGGGATCTCCTGGAACCCCAATACCCTGGGTACCTCAGTACCACATACTAGGGAATTATAAGGGTGTTCCAGTAAGCCAATGTAAATTGGTAAAAATGGTCACTAGCTTGTTAGTGACAATTTGGAAAGAAATGAGAGAGCATAACCACTGAGGTTCTGGTTAGCAGAGCCTCAGTGAGACAGTTAGTCACTACACAGGTAACACATTCAGGCACACTTATGAGCACTGGGGCCCTGGGTTACCAGGGTCCCAGTGACACATACAACTAAAACAACATATATACAGTGAAAAATGGGGGTAACATGCCAGGCAAGATGGTACTTTCCTACAGGAACCCACAAAGTCTGGGTACCTCTAGAATCCCTAGTATGTTGGAAAAAAAGGACACAAATTTGGCGTGGGTAGCTTATGTGAACAAAAAGTTATGAGGGCCTAAGCGCGAACTGCCCCAAATAGCCAAAAAAAGGCTCAGCACAGGAGGGGGAAAAGGCCTTGCAGCGAAGGGGTTATAGGTCAGAGACAATACACTGAGTACTGTTTAGAATTTCAGAGTCATTACAACAGTACCTGGTAGTCAAAATGGGGGCAGCAGTAGGGGTAAATCTACAAAACGCCTGTTTCCTTACAGTATTTATCATTTTCCTTAACCATCGAGTTGGAGAGCACATTGAAGAAATTCAGTACAGGATTTGCACTCTACAAAAACCTCCCTTTAAGGTGCTTAATATAAAATACTCTTGCTTCACATTTAATAATAATAACAAAAACAATTTAGGCTGTTTAATTATAGAACATAACATCCTGACACATCTTGGGTAAGTAGTGGCAATGTCGTCAGTGCATGATGGTATTCTTGAATGTTTAATGTTAAAAAAAATACTTCTAATAAATGTCACTCAATTTATTGATATGTCTATGTACTTAATTGAGACACTGAGAAATGTTAAAAAGTGTGTGTTTTCTTTTTAAAGTCTTCACCATTTTTTTCATGACATCTGTTGCCCATTTTACAGCTTTTTATGGCTCATCTCCAACTTTGGCTCTCAGAGGCATGCCATACCCCTGGCTCAACTCTTACCAATGCTACCCTTGTCTCCCCCTCAAGCTTATTGTCTCCTACGCCCTTGAGTCTGGGATTTTCAGGTCAGGTAAAAAAATGGTTACATAGAGGTGCAAGTGGTTGTGGCCTCGGCCTTGTTGTCCATTTATTTTAACATTTTTGGAGGTTCATATCCCTCTACTGCCATTAGTGGTCCCTGATTAACTAAGACTCTTGTGGCCCATCAATTGATTTCACTAAAAGGAGTTCTGCCTTTGCTCCGTTACTTGCAAAAAATCATCATAGTCCTGGCCATAGTCACTTATCGCTTGGACTACTGCATCAGCCTACACACTGGCCTACCAAGCTCTTCCCTTTCCAAACTCCAGAGGATTCAACATTTTGCCACTTGCCTACTGTTCAGCTTGATGCCCCAAGACCACATCAACCTGCAAAACACTTTGCTGTGTACATAGGTCAATCCATGGCTACTTAGCCAACAACTTGGCAAAACTTTTCACTCTTTACAAACCAGCCAAAAGCAGCCGCAGATCTGCCATCCAACAACTATTGACTCTACAGACTCAAAAGATATGGTGGGAGTTCATTCCACTCTCTGGACTCCTCCCTATGTACCTCCATATACACACACATGACATTGGAAAGTGACCATTTGAAATGTAAGTGATTGTTAAAGACTTCTTTTATCACCCTCCATTGGCCTCAGGACTCTGTCTCTTTAAGGCGTTACCACCCTTGGGGCCCTTCTGGCAAAGGCTATCTTGATTAAGCTGTCTGTAGCTGATTGACTGGTTTTAGTCTGCAATAGCTCATCGTACTGCATTGCTCTGTCTCTTGATCCCATCAAATGATCCTGAGGCCATCATATGGTAATATGTCTTGCTTTACAAAAACATTAATAAATAAATGCAGTAGAGCACACCTCTTGCTGGGATTTACCAGCTTCTCATACTAAGGGGCCTGAAAGCATTTCCTTCCCACTAAAGTGGTCCCTGCTACTTGAGCTTAATGTAGGCTTGAGTATTGGTAGCAGTTCAACAAGTCTGCTGACTGTGCATACACGGTCACACCCCACTCTCTCAGACCAAATGGAAATAGTTAATGTGTGGGATAGGGGAAGAATATTTATGATCTAAGAAGTTCATATTTTGTCGGAATGTACTTCTGTGTGTCTTCACAAAACTTCTGGTCTGGTCCTGATGTCCCCTTCATTTGTCTTTAGAAGAGGTCATTTCCACTCTCAACCATAGATTACATTTTACTACTTCAGAGGCTGTCTGGTTGCTACACCCCTTGGGTAGTATTGGTTCCTCAGGCTCGGCTAGAGATGCGTCCCGTCGAGATCCACCCTTCATGAACACCATACTACCCTGCCTTACATGTGGAGATGCAGTGCCATTCACACCATCTCTCTGCAACCAGTAAAGATGTGAGAGTAAGCTCTTCAGAAGGAGCTAGTCATTCTTTGTTTTTGCAGTAGATAGGTACACCTTCAAGGAGGCACTGCCTCAGCAGATGTCAATTTGCTTCCCTTTAAACGAATTTGATTCAAAAGGCCTGCATGTTAATTTTTGTACGGCTGACTTAGCTTAATGATAGGCGGGTACGCAATGAGCTTTAATGTTAAGTGCAAAAAATTTCCTTCAAGCAATGACTGTGGGGCAGATTCACTGGAGACATTTAAGTGATTACCTGGTCAGGGACGTTCCTATCTACCTGATTTCTGACAATGCTCATACCAAAGAGTTTCCATTAGTTTAGGGAATGTAGCAACTACTATAACATCTTCATTACCCAACCATCGCTCCCTATGTGTTGATTCTTGTAACTTCTTCACATAACTAAAACCACTGTACTTACTCAAATAGCAGAACGTCTGCTGAAGGATGGGGAAATCCTTCATCTCTCACCAAAGCGATGAACTTGAGTGCATTGTTCCTAAGGAGCTAACTTTCCCTTAGGTGTCACTCCCTACAGAGAACCTAAATATCCTGGTGGCTGCCACAAAATCCAGGTCAACTTGATGTTAATGTTGGCCCAGAAGATGCAACATAGGCACGGGGAACTGAGTAAAAAATTGCAATTCGCAACTCACTTTCTTGTTGTAGTTGTATAATTTTCAGAACAACGTTTTTAATTGTTTTCTTGCCGACCTCTATTACATCCTCCAAACCAGTCTCCGCTCGCAGTAAGGAGATAGGTTATTGGCTCCGAGGGAGTTAGATGGAGAGTACTGTCCCTTGCATGTCTTTACAGAGGCAAGTGCCTGGTGTTTCCAAAGCATTGGAGGACAGCACTAGTGCAGTTAAGAGAACGTGTGAACGCGCAAAGCTAGACACAAGTATATCATTTGATGAAGGCCACACACCGAGTGGAGGAGGGGGCTTTTTACAGACTCGCGGGAAGAGTGCTGACGAACCAATGGCTACCCGAGATAACAGACAGTTTAACGTTAAGGGGTGGAGGAGTCGTCCATAGCAGTAGGCGGCAAACAATGTGGGCCAGGATCGGATGGGCACTGTCTACCAGAGGTGGGGAACAGGAAAAGAAGAGTGAGCCTGGCGTGACTGACTGTTCCCAGCTCTACCAGCCTGACACAGCCATTGGCCAATCTTCACCTAGCAGATGACTGGCCCTCCCCCTCCATGCCAGGATTGTAGAGGAACCGGCAAGCGTCCTGTCAGTCGGCAAAGGGAATTCCTGTTTCTTCACAAACAGGTTCCGCTGGATGAGCAGACGTACCACCTAGGGAAGGAGGACTGCACATCAATCACAAAGGAAGGCACAGACCAGGGAGATAAGAGTCTGGGCGCTGACTCACCACACTGAAGGTATCAACAGGATGCAGAAGGGTAGGGGGCTCCGACACAACTGCCTAGTCCAGTGTTCTCCAAACATTTTAATGCCTCGGGGGAGGGCTGGGGGGTTGGGGGGGGGCGCCCCCAGTTTGAAGGTCCCTGGCTAGATCCACCATTCATGGAAGCTCACCAGTGTGGAAAGCAGAAGCTCGGAGAGAGCGCGAACCTTGGCTGTATGCAATCTTCCTGCTTTCGCGGGTCACGGGGGAAGGGAGCGGCTAGAAGGACTTAAGGTGTGCATGCTTCACAAATGAAATAAATAATAAAATATGGGTGAGGTGGTGTGCCGACCATGGTTATAAGTGAGATGGAGGAAAGCAGTACACCCCCGAATTTAGAAAGGGGCTTGCGGCATATAGTATATCAACGCCACCAATTCCATTATTTAAACACATCTTTATATTTGCCGGCTATATCTTTCTTGAAAAGAGATATGCACCAGGCTAGCCTTAAGGTTTTCTTTTCTAATTAATACTGTGACCCAAACTTTAAAGTTGAACATCATAAAACTCCCCCCTTAAAGTTTGCAGAATCTCCCGTTTGATGTAGCAATGTTTAGCCTGTCTATAATGTCATGTTACAAAAGGTTACTGCATTGTTTGAGCAGTCTGAAGCTCTCGATATTTCCCAATATATGGGGCCTGCCATTGCTTTACACTTCCAGTCCTTGCTGAAGTGGTTGTCTAGCTGGAACCCAGTGGCGTAACAAAGGCCCCCACGGTGCGATGGGCCCCGACAGCACGTGGGGTGAGTGAGTTTGGAGCGGGGCCCCATATATGTTCTTTGCAAGGGGGGGTGCTCGAGTTTCGTAACACCACTGCGGTAACCTAGCAGCGGACATACAGTTCCCCTAATTCTCGTGCCCATCAGAAGTACCTAAAGTATTAGCACTACCACACATGCAAATAGTGTTCTCTCTTTCAACAGTTTTGCACCCTCAGATTGCATACTATCGAAGAATGCATCTACAGTGTTCCTAAAAAAGCTGTACGAAAAACTGGCATTGACTTAAAACTTCTGAATGCTCACTCACCTTTTCTTTCGAATTAATCTCTCTTTTCTTTCCATCATCTGCATTCGTACTTTCTGAGGACAGACTACTCTAAGTCACAGACGCGCTTGCCTTAATTCTATCATTGTATTTCTACAAATTACCACACCTCATTTTAAGAACACAACCTCTCCTTTAAAAGCCACACCCATACAACCTAACAATACATAACACACCTAACTAAATTAACTATTACTAACTACACAAAGAAGCTGGAGTAAATGAATAGAATGGTTTCCTTGAGAGCACAAAACTAATCCCAATAACCAATGGATTAATCACTAACCTTGGGTTTCCAGAGCAGGGTGCTCCGTGGTGTGAAGCTGTTCAACACCTTGTGCAATTACAATACAATACAAAACAAGGTGATTCCAGGTAATAACTTTCCAACTCTGGGCTTTCTTTTAAGAACCTAATGCTTTCTCTGGGTTGTAGCTGTCTGTGATGCATTTCCTCCTAAGGGAATTGATGGATGAATAAAACACAGGCATCGGGTGGCTGTTGCCAGGCAAGGTGTTCACAGTTGTACTGGGTTAAATACTGTCTCTTCCCCTACTTGACCTGGAAGTACTTCTTCACCATCTTGTATCTGGAAGGTATTATACTTTCCAATGGAACATTTACCCTGATAAAATGGGAAGGACGCTGACATTGCCGGCACCTCTAAAGTCGGATTTTGGTCTCCATGTCCACTTCTTATGCCTGTTGGGTTTGATATGTCCAAAACAATAATGAGTCCTCCTTACAAACCACAGTGGTCATCTCCATACAAAATACTCTCAAGGTACATGTGCTCTATTCTTAGACAGTCTCAGCTTAATGGCAGGCACGTAACTCTCTTTGGGCACGTTACAGCAAGAGGAAGCATGAAGAAACTCAAGCGTTCATCCATATAGCACCAGCCACATGTTCCATTGTTGTTAATGGTGTTATTGAGAATGCAAACCATGTTTTCAGAAGAACGTCTGAGGATCTCTTGGATGTCTTCAGCCTCAAAAGGAACATTGAGCCTCAGAATCACCGGATAGTTGGAAGACACTTAAGTATCTAAGAGTGAGAAGGCAAAAGGAAGGGGCTTCTGGACCCTCTGCATAACTGATTAGAGAACAGAGAGGCTCAGGATCTCTGCAGAGAGAGACTAGACTCAAAACCTCTATTAAGAGGTGTTAGACTACTCATCCTTGCGTGGTTTCCCCAAACATTTTGCCTCTGTTTCCCAGGTTGTTGATGTGTGCAGGACTCTGTTTTTGCTGTGTTTGTTACTCTGGGCACTTTACCACTGCTATCCAGAGATAAAGTGCAAGTGCTCCTGTATAAAATGTTTATGTAATTGGCTTTCCATGATTGGCATATTTGAATTACTGGTAAGTCCCTAGTACAGTGCACTAGAGGTGCCCAGGGCCTGTAAATCAAATGCTACTAGTGGGCTTGCAGCACTGGTTGTGCCACCCACATTAGTAGCCCTGTAAACATGGCTCAGACCTGCCACTGCAGTGTCTGTGTGTGCAGATTTTAACTGCCAATTCGACTTGGCAAGTGTACCCACTTGCCAGGCCTAACCCTTCCTTTTTCTTACATGTAAGACACCCCTAAGGTAGGACCTAGGTACCCCAAGGGCAGGGCGCAGTGTATGTTTAAGGTAGGACATATACTAATGTGTTTTATATGTGCTGACAGTGAAATACTGCCAAATTTGGTTGCAAGGCTTATCTCTCTCATAGGATAACATGGGGGCTGCCTTTAAAAAATATTATAGCGTAGATTACCTTTGGGAGCAGGTAGACATGTGGAGTTTGGGGTCTCTGAGCTCACAATTTAAAAATACATCTTTAAGTAAAGTTGGTTTTGTGATTGTGTGTTTGAAAATGCCACTTTTAGAAAGTGGGCATTTTCTTGCCTAAACCATTCCGTGACTCTGCCTGTTTGTGGATTCCCTGTTTGGGTCAGTTTGACAGTTGAGTTGTTTGCACCTCTCTCTAGACAGTGACACAAAGGGAGCTGGGGTGTAGCCTGCATATCCTGATGAGCCATCTATGTTAGGAAGGAGGGGAGGAGTGGTCACTTACACCTGAAAGGGCTGTGCCTGCCCTCACACAATGCAGTCTCAAACCCCCTGGTGTGTGTCTGGGGCCTGGCCTGGGCAACGCAGGATTTCACAAACAAGAGAGATTTTACTTTGAAGTAAGCCTACTTCAAAGGCCAAAATGGGTATAAGTAGGGCACCCAAAACCACAGACTTTAGATCACTTCTGGAAATCAAGAGGAGCCTCTGCCTGAACAAGTGCTTCCCTGCCTGTGCTTTGTGGAGCTATTCTGCAGTTGCTGCTTCTGCCTGGGCAAGGGGAGACCGAATGGACTTTGTTGGCATTCCTGAAATCTCCAAGGCCTTGAAATTGAGCTTGCCTCCTGTTGTTGAAGTCTCAGGGACATCAAAGACTTCTCCTGCCAGCACCTGGACTCTCTGCTGAGACTCCTGCCCTGCCAAGTGATGCCCTATCTAGTTCCTGGGGCCTTGGAAGGTGAAGCTGGCAGACCAAGACTGAAAATCCATGCACAGATGCCGTGCGGGGAAAATATTGACGCACCTTCGGAGACACAGCTGAAAAACAACGAGCCACCAGCTTCGCGGCAGAAATCGATGCTCCACCGGCATCGCGGCTGGAAAATCGACACACGCAGCTGGAGAAACGATGCGCAACACCCGCTGATGGAGACTGATAACGTCGCAACCCACATTGCACGGTTTTGCTGATACCGTGCGGCAGGATTTTCGACGCAAACCTTGCTGGGCGCAGAAAAACAACGCAAGCCTGCCTGGACCCGAGTGCTTGCCTGGATCAACGCATCGCTCTGAAGCGGAGAAGAAAAACGACACATGCCGACCCGACCGGAGAAGGAGAAACGACGCACAGTCTCGCTTGTGGGTGAGAAATCGGTGCGCCGCTTACCTTTTTCGATGCACATTTGCCCGTTCATGTTATTTTGACGCTACCCAGGTACTTTTCAATACTAACAGTGTTTTACCTGTTTACAAAAGGATTTAAGACTCTTTGCTTTTTAATTATTACCTTGACTTGTGTATGGTGGATTTTTGTCATTGTGGTCTTGTTTTGTTTAGATAAATATTTCCTATTTTCTTAAACCTGTGTTGTGTCATTTTGTAGTGTTTTCACTGGATTACTGTTTGTGTTGGTACAAATAATTTACACCTAGAACTTTGAAGTTAAGCCTGCCTGCTCGTGCCAAGCTACCAAGGGAGTGAACAGGGGTTAGCTGAGAGTGATTCTCCTTTACCCTGACTAGAGTGAGGATCCTTGCTTGGACACAGGGTAACCTGACTGCCAACCAAGGACCCCATTTCTAACAAGAGGAAAGAGAATGTCAGCATATCTGTAGAGAGGGAAGAGATTCTCAGAATCTCTATAGGAAGAAGGGACTCTTGTGATATTTGGTTGGATAGAAGGGATTGTAAGGATCTCTACCCAGAAGGGGCTCATAAAAGCTCTCTAGAAAGTTAATGTGTTCTTAGGATCTCTGAGCAGGAGAAAAGTATTTCAGGATTTGTATGAGCAAGGAAATGACTCTCAGGATCTCTGCCCAGAGCTAAGTGACTCACAAGAGGAAGAAATGGACTTACCATATCTGCAAAGAAGAAAGAAACTCTTAGGATCTCTACAAAGGACAAAGATAGTCTTAGGATCTCTCTCCATATGGAAGGGACTTGCTTTCATAAAAAGAAGGAATCCTAAGGGTCTCTGCACAGAGGAGAGGGACTCTTGGGATCTATGTAATGTTTTTAAAAGCGTCCTTGACTTGCCTGAGACCCGTCCACTCAGGCCTACTCATGGGTGATGGGCCATGACCCGCAACACATCCTACCAATGAAAAGAAAAACACAACTTGCCAATAGTAGAGACATTGGCCCTCATTACAACCCTGGCAGTCGGTGTTAAAGTGGCGGTATTACCGCCAACAGGCTGGCTGTAACAAAAATGGAACCATGACCACAGCGGAAACCGCCAACAGATACAGCCACTTTAACACTCCGACCGCCACGGCGGTAGCAACAAACACCACGGCGGTAACCGCCAACAGCCAGGCATAATACAATGTACCGCCCACCCCATTACAACTCGCCCATCCACCAGCTTTTTCAGGGCGGTACCAACGCCATCAAAAGCTCAGCTGAAACAGTACTTTGAAGGGAAACCACTCACCTCTCAACACTCAAGGAAGAACCAGGACGCCATGGAGCCCGAGCTGCATGTCTTCCCCATGCTGGTGTATCTGCTCATATACCAGGAGTACCAACGGCGGCGACGACGACCACAGTGAGTACTGCACCTAGCACATGGGGAGGAGGGGAGGAAAAAGAGAGTGACACACACACGCAACATGCAACACCCCCACACTTACCCTCACCCCCAACACCATACACACAAACACATGCAACAACATTACATATACACCCTGTAACCCTCAGGAATAACGCAACGACAAAAGGAAATCAGTCATATGAGTGTTATATTAGAAATAGTTAGAAATACATTAATAATTCAAAAACAGTATTTGCAAAATATACAATATTTACAAAAGGCGGGACAATGTCCACTCAAAATGTCCGTGGCCCACTGGGCCAAAACACATAGGCCAAGCCCACACTTGACTTCTGCCTCAATACGGAGAAAACACTGCAGGGGCATCAGGTCGAAAACACACAGACACCTCAGGGGGACAGGGAAGTGGGGCCACCTCAGCCGGAAGATGGTACAACGCCACTGCTCCTGGAGGGGGCTCCATGCCCACTGCTTGGTCCTGGGGAGTGCAAGGCCACAGCCTCTCAGGTGGGTGGTTTGCCCACTGCTTGTTCCTGGGGAGTGCAAAGCCAAAGTCTCTCAAGTAGGTGGTTTGCCCACTGCTTGGTCCTGGGGAGTGCAAAGCCACAGTCTCTCAAGTCTCTCAAGTGGGTGGTTTTCCCACTGCTTGGTCCTGGGGAGTGCAAAGCCACAGTCTCTCAAGTGGCTGGTTTGCCCACTGCTTGGTCCTGGGGAGTGCAAAGCCACAGTCTCTCAAGTGGGTGCCAGTTTTCCACTGGTTCTGGAGGGGGCTTTGTGCCCAGTGTGCTTCATCCTGCCAAGGACAGGGTGAGTGGATGCCTTCTTCCACTGGTTCTGGAGGGGGCCTTGTGCCCGGTGTGCTTCATCCTGCCAAGGATAGGGTGAGTGGATCCCTTCTTCCACTGGTTCTGGAGGGGGCCTTGTGCCCAGTGTGCTTCATCCTGCCAAGGATAGGGTGAGTGGATGCTTTCTTCCACTGGTTCTGGAGGGGGCCTTGTGCCCAGTGTGCTTCATCCTGCCAAGGGTAGGGTGAGTGGATGCCTTCTTCCACTGGTTCTGGAGGGGGCCTTGTGCCCAGTGATGCAACACTTGGGGAGTGCTATGTCACAGTCCCTCACCTGGGTGTCAGAGCCACGAGATTTGCAGTGGCCAGGATGCATGATACTCCATGGAGGCAGGACTACAGTCCACCCACCGGCAGCTACGGCTGCACAGTGGTGGTAGTGCCGGTGCTGGTGGGGGTGCTGCCAGGGGTGGGGGGAGGCTCCAGCCCTTCCCCTGCAGCATCGGACCGCTGCCCACTGGGGCTGCTGATGCTGGCAGTGGTGCTACTGTCGGCGGTGCAGGTGGCGGTGCTTGCGGCGGTGCTGGCCGTGGTGCAAGTGCCGGTGCTGCCAGTTGTGGGGGGAGGCTCCAGCCCTTCTCCTGCTGCCTCGGATGGCTGCCCACTGGGGCTGCTGATGCTGGCAGTGGTGCTACTGTCAGCGGTGCAGATGGCGGTGAAGGTGGCAGTGCTTGCGGGGGTGCTTGTGGCGGTGCTTGCGGCGGTGCTGGTGGCGGTGCTGGCCACGGTGCAGGTACCGGTGCTGCCAGTGGTGAGGGGAGGCTCCAGCCCTTCTCCTGCAGCCTCGGATGGATGCCCACTTGGGCTGCTGCTGCTGACAGTAGTGGTACTTGCGGCGATGCAGGTGGCGGTGCATGCGGCAGTGCAGATGGTGGTGCTGGCTGCGGTGCAGGTGGCGGTGCTGGTGGTTGTACTGGTAGCCACGAGGCCTTCACCTGCAGACTCGGACGGCTGAAGTGCCTTGGTTGGTGTTTTGTGCCCCTTCCTGCCCTTGGCAGATGGTGGTGTCACCTTGGGTCTGGCAGCTGGAGTCTCTGACTTGTCCTGGCTGGGTGGTTGTGGTTCCTTCTCCTTGCTGGATGCTGTCCCCTTCTTGACCTTGCCAGGTAGAGGAAACTTCTTGGCCTTGGCAGGGGTTGGTGGCACACTGGCTGGGCTGATGGGAGCCCCCTTAGAGCCTCTGACAGCTGCAGAAACCACAGCGGGAGTGGACTTGATGGCTGAGGTGCTGGGCTGGGTTCTGGCCACCCTGGCCCGAGGTGAAGGACTGGCGGGGAGGGATAGCAAAGAGGTCAATGTTGGCTAGGAAAAGCTTCTTAGGGACATTGGGGCAGGACGAGGGTGAATGTTTGGGAGTGAAGGAAGAGGGAGTGCTTGTAGGAGGTGTCAGTCTGCTGTGTTTGGGTGCAGGTGCATGAGCTGGATGCTGTTGTGAGGTGGATGTCTGTTGGGTGGGTGTGTGCTTGCGTTTGTGTACTTTGGGAGGAGGGGTCACAGACACAGTGGGAGAGGACACAGGGGACGTGTGCATGGATGTGGGGGTGGTGACTGCCAGTGAGGGCTGTGTAGTGATGGGCGTGCTGGTGATGGAGGTAGTGAATGAGGATGTAGTGCATGCAGGTGTGAGTGGAGACGCTACTGGGAGGGAGGTGGACAAGGAGGAGGAGGGGGACACAGTGGAGGCAGTGGATGTTGGTGTGTCTGCATGAGGATGGTACTTGTGTGAGTGCCTGTGAGATGAAGTGTGGTGCTTGTGTTTGCCTGAGCCACTTCTGTGCGTTGATTTGGGTGAATGCTGGGCTGAAGGTGTGCTTGGGATAGGCTGGGGTTGAGGGGATTGGGACTGGGTAGAGGAAGTAGGAGGGTGAGGCGGGAGACAGGGACAATGGCTGCCATCAGTGCGGAGGCCAGAGCCTGAAATGCTCTCTGTTGGGCCACCACGCCAGAGTGAATGCCCTCCAGGTATGCATTTGTTTGTTGCAAATGCCTCTCGACACCCTGGTTGGCATTCAGAATGGTTGACTTCCCAACAGTGAGGGATCTCAGGAGGTCAATAGCCTCCTCACTGAGGGCAGCAGGGCTAACTGAGGCAGGGCCTGAAGTGCCTGGGGCGAAGGAGATGGCCACTCTCCTGGGTGAGCGGACCCGGGAAACACACTGAGGGGCTGTTGGGAGGGCGGTGCTGGTAGAGGGTGTGGCGGCTGTACCTGTTGTTGGGGTAGGCACAGAGGTGTCTGCCACCACCAGGGAGCTTCCATCGGAGGAGGAGTCGCTGTCTGTAGTGTCCCCTCCTGTCTCTGTTGTGGTGCTCCCCTCGCCCTCCGTTCCACTGGTGCCCTCACCCTCGGTGGATTTGGCCTCCAGGTCCATGTGGGATGCAGCTCCCTCTGTCGCCGGTGCCTCTGCTCCTCCGCCAGATGATGCTAATGCACACAAGGACAGGGTGACAAAACAAAAAGGGGGGAGAGACAGAGGATACACTTGGTCAATTCCAGCAACAACACTACTGTTGGCGTACACAACATACAGGGAGCAGCCCTATGCACTAGGCCATGCACTACCAGTTTCAAAGATTGTCACCATCCCATGGGGTACATAGCATAACGCCATCAGCTGGGCCCTGCCCAGTAGTAGATGCCCACTAACACCATTGGGGTTGGAGTGCTTCAGAGGCTGCCCAACAAGGGACCTACCCTGCCATGTTTGCCCTGGCCTATGGGCACCCAGTCCACATCCCCACCCTGGTAAAACCTTAACGCGCACAAAGTCATGATTCTGAATCTGTACTCACCCCCTTGTGGCTGCTGTGATGCCCTCAAGTGCCCATCAAACTAGGGATAGGCCACCGCCAGGATTCGGAACATCAGGGGGGTCAGGGTACAATGGGCACCCGTTCCTCGTTGGGAGGCCAGCCAGCGCAGGTCCTCCCACCGTTTGCGGCAGTGGGTGCGCCACCTGTCAAAGACCCCCAGGGTCCGCACCTCCATGGCGATGGCACGCCAAATACCCTTTTTCTGATGGGCGCTGACCTGCAGGAAAAATACAGCAGAAAACAGATTAGTCATACCATCCGGACTGTCATACTCATGGCCCACCATATCCCTCCTATCCCCTTACGCACATACATTGACCACCATACATGCAGCACTCTGCCCAGGACACCGCAGCCCCCCCTTCATGTGGCTTGCACACACAGCACTCCATACATTCATGGCCCACACATCATGCTCACAGTGTACTCAGCTGTTTGTCTGGAGGACCATAGATTAAAGTGTACTGGGGTAGGACCCCATCCATCAGTCTCTCCAACTCCTTCGAAGTGAAGGCAGAGGCCCTTTCCCCAGACACATGAGCCATTGTTGCTTCCAGACACAGGTCACTGCAGCACTTGCAGTGTAGGTCCTCTCCTGTTCAGGGTCAGGTAGCAAGTGAGTGAATAGATAGAAAATGTCGGTCACGTCTGCAGCGGTGCGTACCGTCACCGCCGGCGTACATCGCCATTGGCTCCTGGAACCCATAGGGCCTAATGTTAACCAGTGCGAAGTTGCGCGGAGGTCGCCGACTGCCGACCGCTTTGGCGCACAATGCCAGTGGAATTTCCTCGTTTCCACTTGTCCCTCCTCACAGGTCAGGCAGCTGCCATTTCAGGGGGGCACAGGCCATAGCACCTGTGTCACAGCAGACACTGGCACATCAACTGACTCTCGGATTCACATACTGGTTCTGTAAAGGAAAAGATGCATCACTATTTCAATAGATGTTTGAATATGACCCTCTGCTCACCGTTTTCCTCCCTAGACTTCAACCACTGAGGATGAATATGAGATGGAGACATCCTCGAGTGTACAGACCCCTGGTGGACCTGGCGACAATGGAGGACAGACACATTATCCTAACCTACAGACTTGATAGGGCCACAATCCAAGAACTGTGTGCCCAATTGGAGCCAGACCTGATTTCAACTATCTACCACCCCGCAGGTATCCCCCCCTGTAGTGCAGGTCCTGTCATTGCTCCATTTCCTGGCAAGTGGTTCCTTCCAAGCGACAGTGGCCATGGCATCAGGGATGTCACAGCCTATGTTCTCCAACGTGTTGACCACAGTGTTGTCTGCCCTGCTGAAACACATGTGCAGCTACATCGTATTCCCACTGGTGGAGGATTTGGCAACAGTGAAAGCTGACTTCTATGCCCTGGGACATATCCCCAACATCATTGGTGCCATTGATGGTACACATGTACCAGGTGCCTTTTCTGCAGGAAGATGAGCCTGGAAATGGTCTTCTGGCAGCGGTGGAGCCTGTGGACAGTGAGGAAGAGGAGGCAGAGGAAGAAGATGTGGACAACAGAAGATCACTCATACAACAGTATTTCCAATGACACACAGGTAAGACACTGTAACTTCACTTTCCATTGCAGTTTTGTGTGTGACATTGAACATGGCAGCCTGATTTCCCTATTTCTATAGCCACTTACTGTACCCTTTGGCATCTCTATTTACAGATCTCTGTGCTCCACTCTGGCTCCTGGTGTGTTTACTGCTGCCCACTACAGGTCATACCTATTCATACATGACTGTACAGTTGAATTGCAATGTTTACAGCTTGTTAAACGAATACATATTTGAATCAATTGACAGAATCCATACTTGTATTTGTTCCAAGGGTGTTTATTTAAGTGCTAATAAGTGGAGGGGGTATTGCAATGGGCTGGGTTGATGGTGGAGTAAAGTCCAGGGTGTGATGGCATGCAGGTAGGGTGGGGGATATAATAGTAAATATTTGACTTACCAGAGTCCAGGCCTCCTGCTACTCCTGCGAGGCCCTCAGGATGCATTATTGCCAAGACTTGCTCCTCCCATGTTGTTAATTGTAGGGGAGGAGGTGGGGGTCCACCACCAGTCCTCTGTATTGCTACCTGGTGTCTTGCAACCACAGAACACACCTTTCCCCGTAAGTCGTTCCACTTCTTCCTGATGTCAGCCCTCGTTCTGGGGTGCTGTCCCACGGCATTGACCCTGTCCACAACTCTCTGCCATAGCTCCATCTACCTTGCAATGGACGTCTGCTGCACCTGTGATCCGAATAGCTGTGGCTCTACCCGGGATGATTTCCTCCACCATGACCCTTAGGTCCTCCTCTGAAAACCTGGGGTTTCTTTGGGGTGCCATGGATGTGGTGTGAGTGGTATGTGTGAGGGTGTGTGGGGTGATGTGTTGAAGTGTTTGCTGTGAGGTGCGTGGATGGTGTATGGGTGATGGTGTTCTGTGGTTCAGATTGAGTAGGTGCTCCTGGCTTGTCTCTCTCTCAGTTAGCAATCTTTTTTTTCGCTGAAAGGGTTGTGGGTAATGTGGGGGGGTGTTTTTTATTGGATTGGGAGTGTGGGTGTGGTGTGTGCATTTTGAATTGTTCAACATGGTGTAGTTTTTTTAGTTTGTGTGTATTTTGAGCGCGGCGGTGTGTACCGCTAACGGTTTGCTGCAGTTAAAAGACTGCCGTGGTGATTCGTGGGTCCTGATATTGTGGGCGTATTTCTGTTGGCGTAACGATGTGGGTTTTGGTACCGCCAGTTTATCACTGACCTTTGGGCTGGCAGACTTATGTGGGTGTCTATATAGTGGCAGATTTCTCTGTGTGGGTCATAATACCCGTATCGGTATACCGCCATGGTCACAGTATGTTGGCGGCCATCAGCACGGCGGTAGGCGGCATTTGCCGCCAATGTTGTAATAAGGGCCATTATCAGGATTCCTTACCAGCACTGACTAAGTGCCTTATAGCCTCCCTGCTCATGTGGGAGATGGGAATAACCCTCATCACGCCCAGCCTTGCCCAAGTGCTGCTAAGGGAACATTACCCTTCAAACACTATATGCCAGACTTGCCAGTTCCGGTTGCTGGACAATGAGCTGCAAGAACCAAAAGACAGCCATCTTAAGGTCAGGCGACCATAGAAAACCCACAGAAGAAACACTATAGGGACATACAGATGCCACAAAAAGCCCACAGAAGGACAATGTAGGGACGTATGAACGTGTCCAGTCTTTGGCATTTGCAAGACTAGCAGTACTAGAGGTGTTACACTTCTGGGTTTCAGGTCCACCCTGACACAGCCAGTGCACCAGTGCAAACACTTGTGAGCCGCCCATGCAACCTCCTGCACCACGTACCTCACTCCTTAACTGGCTGATGCAACCACTGATGAGTACGCCATGTCCATGTCACCAGACTCCACGAAATGCATGGGCCACAACACGGATGGGGCCGCATTGGTGGTGCCCAGATCTCCACCTCATGCCAGGCCCTTGAGCAGCCATACTGAGGGTTTCATTTCTACATCTGCCGGAACCGCTTGCCCTCGTATCTGGAGGGGGAATAGGTCTCCGCTGGCAAGACTGGCTGGAATATTTTGAAGACTTCATGAAAGGCTCACAAGTCACTGACCCTGTGCAACAGCTCATTGCTCTATGTAACCTCATTGGAAAAGCGGTTGGACAGATCATCAAGGAACTGCTGATAGACATTGCGTCATCTTATCAAGAGGTCTGCGAGGCTCTTAACAGAACATTTCTTCACAAAAGGAACATTGACTATGAATGTTGCACCTTCAACTTAGCATCCCAGGAGAGAGATGAACCCATGGGGGAGTTCATCTCATGACTAAAAAGCCCATCCCGATACTGCGCTTTTGACACGTTCACTTCTGAAGACACTCTTCACCTGTGGCTCATTGAGGGATGCCAATCTGAGTCCCTGCGCAGATGCCTATAATGAAATGATACTTGTTAGACGAAATAGAAGAAATGACGAAAGTCAATGATTAAGCAGAGGAATACGCAAAAAAATGGAAGCAGAAAAGCTTCAGACCCATCAGAAAGAAAGGCAGTCGCAGGAATACAAAGGACTCTGAAATCCACAAACTATCCCCAACGAACAGGGCCAAAGTAGGGTGTCCCAGTTGAAATGCTATCGCTCCTGCCGAGACTTTCTGCACCCTGATACCTGCCCAGCATTGGTCAGCAGTGGTGCTATTGCGGAAAGGAAAAGCACTTCAAAAAGGTGTGCTAGGCCTCACAGAAGTTCATACAGCGGAAATCCCGGGAGCCCATGTGGTGTCATCATGTGAAGGCTGTGTGTGACCGACTGAACTGCTCCACCAGTTCATCCAGATCAAGACTCTTCTTGCATGGCACATACAAATCGAGACGCTCTGAATCCTGTGAGTCACGATCTCTCACACCAATCTCACGAGACAGTGAGGAGTATATTTGCATGGTCACCGACCACGACAGACTAAAGAAATACCCAAGGCTGCACCTCCGATTGGGAACACACTCTACCACATTTGTGCTAGACAGTGGTACACCCCTCAACTACATCAGTGTTATAGAATACAACAGGATGAACCCAAAGCCGAAATTACACAAAGCAGCTGTGCAAGTGTACATGTTGATGTACAAAGACACTCTGCCATGTCTAGGGCAGTTTCAAACACCTCTCACTTACAAAAATAGGACCATATAAGCACAGATTGACATTATTGAAGGGCCTGAAGAAGACTGCCTCCTCAGTTTGCCCACTGCCAAACGACAGAGGTTGGTAAAGATACTATATTGAGTGGAGGATGTGTAGGAAATTGTACACAAGTTTCCAAAGCTATTCACTGGATTAGGAAAGCTGGCTCATTTTCAAGTCCACCTGCACATAAACGAGCAAATAACACCAGTTGGCCAGCATCACCGGAAGGTACCCTTTCACGTCCAACATGGGGTCGAGGATGAACTAAGAGACCTCCTCAGAGCCGACATCATAGAGTGAACCAGGGAGCCCACCCCCATGGGTGCCAACAGTGGTGGCAGTGCCTAAACAAGGATCCAGTGGGAAAGTGCATTTATGTGTGGACGAGAGAGCTCCAAACACCGCCATTGAACTGGAAAGACATCCGGGACCCCACATCAGTGACATGATCACACTACTCAATAGGGCGAAAGTATTCTCCAAGCTGGATCTAAACAAGGGCTGTCACCAGCTCGAGCTCCGTGAAAGATCACGCTATATCACCACGTTAACAATGCATCAAGGGCTATTTCGTACAAATGGCTCAGCTTTGGCGTCTCATCGGCAGTTGAGATATTTCAAGAAGCGATAAGGATAGTAATCCAACACATTTCCAACGCCCTAAAATATAGAGACAACACCCTTATATATATGGTGCCATTGCCAGAGTACATGACAAAACCCTGGATCAGGCATGTCAGGCTCTTCTGGAAGCCAACCTGACCCTTAACAAGGACAAGTGTGAAGTTCACAGGTCCACTCTGAAGTTCTATGGACATATCTTCTCAGGTGGCAGGATGAGGCCAGACCTGAGACAGTCACGGCACTCACCGACACCCTCTCCCCCAATATGTGGGGATGTTCAGTCGTTTCTGGGAATGGCCAGTTACTGTGCCGGGTACATCAAGGACTACACTGCCATCAGTTACCCCCTCAGGGAGCTGACCAAAAACAGTCAACCATTCCAGTAGTCGGCGAGATGTGATCAAGCGTTCAATACAGTCAAGGACACTAAGTCAGCCAGCAATCTGGCATACTTCAGTCCCTGTGAGAAGATCAATATCACTGTGGATGCCAGTCCTGTGGGACTCAGAGCCATCCTAGGTCAGTATGACAAAGAAGGCAAGCAAAGACACATAGTAGCATATGCCAGCCGGAGCTTGATTGACACATGTTGGAGCATACTCGCAGCTGGAAAAGGCAAGTCTGGCCGTGTTCTGGGCCTGTGACCAATTCCACATCTTCATAAACAGAAACACGTCACACTCATCACAGCCCATCATGCGTTGATAACCATTTTCAGAAATCCCCGAGCCACAATGCCTCCTAGGATCGAGCGATGGGGAATTTGACTGCAAGAATACACATACACCATCATACATAAACCCGGAAAAGCAGCCATCCCAGCAGACTACATGTCATGGCACCCCAGAACATCCTCCACAACAAGACCATCACTAGCAGAGGAGTATATTCACTTTGTCATTGCTCAAGCAAGATCACTGGCGGTCCTTCTTGAAGTCATCATGAGGCCACTGCAGCAGATGCCATACTACAAGACGTAACATGACGCATCAGAACGAATTGGTGGGGCCACATGGAAGAATCCAAAAGCAACCAACTCACGGACCTCAAAGAACAAACCTCCGTTCGACATGTAAAGTATTAAATGTCAACTGGTCAGAGAAAAAAGAAATGTCATTTGAAAAAAATACTTCAAGGTGTGGGCAACCTAACCCATGAGGGACATCAGGGCACAGTAGCCACCAAAAGAGGCCTACAGGAGAGTGTCTGGTCCCCCTCCCTGGACGTGATGGTCAAATCTACACTAAAATACTGTCTACAATGCCAACTGGTCAGCCAAGAAGAACCTCCCTCACTCTTGCAAATGTTCGAACTACCCGACAGTCTGGCAACAAGTTGCAGCAGACTTCTTTGGCCCTATACAGTCCGGGAAATACATTCTCATCATAATTGACAAATATTCCTGATCACACAACAAGTATTGTCCACCAGGGCAGCCACGACCATGCAGGTGCTGGACGAAGTCTTTTGCAGCCTGGGGAATCCCGGAAGAAGTCAAAACAGACAATGGCCCTCCATTCAACAGTCAAGAATTCGGTGAATCTGCCAGACACCTCAACTTCAGACATCAAAAGATCACTCCCCTGTGTTCTCAGGCCACTGAGATGGTGGAGAGGTTCTTGGCCACTCTGAAGAAAACCATACAACAAACTGAACTGGCCAGAAGGGATGTCCATGCAGCACTGACCGAAGTGCTGAGGGCATACAAAAACATGCCCCACATCACCACAAAATGATGCCCGATCACCCTGATGCTAGGCCATACTGTGCGCACTAGAATACCCATCTGGGAGAGCTCAGCTCACCATGTCCAGCAAGCCAGTGATCACGACGAGCTAGCAGAGATAGACAGAACCAAGAAAGCTAAAATTAAGAAATACGCAAACATGCGTCAGAGGGCCCAGCCATCGACAGTCCAAGAAGGAGATTGGGTACTCTTCAGGCAAGAACAAAAGAGAAAATCGGACAGTCAATACCATGAGCACCCACTGCAAGTAACAAGCCGAAAAGGCACAATAGTCACGGCTGTTTCGGAAGATAAGAGGGTAACCCGGAACATCACCCACTTCAGGAAATGCAACCTACCACCCAAACAGGCTACATTAGGAGTGAACTACAATGTCACTGAGGATGCTCCCACGCCAGTCACGAGAATGAGTACACCCCTTTCGTCGGCTGTAGGAGAACCTACACCGCCCACATCAGCAAGTCGGCCACAGTGTGCCCGTCACAAGCATGCACGTCTCATAGAAGAAATATAATGGACACCTTCCCAAAACAAGCTTATCTGTGCAAGGTTGGGGAGATTTAATGTCATGATGAGAGCCATGACATGAGGGTGCTAGGACCTCAGGGGCCGAAGGCAGGAAGCAGACAGAGAGGTACAGGAAAGGACAGTGATGAGATAACGAGGTCAGGGACAGACGCATGTATGCGAAGTCTGCAATAAAGGAATACAAATCCCACTACCGTGTGTGGCGGCTTCTTGCCAATCCGACAATCCTGTACATTGATTTATACACTTAAATGATTTATTGTCAATGTATGATGTGTACGTGTGCTGTGAAGGACTCTACACCCTGCATTTGTATGAGTAGTGCTATAAAAGAAATAAAACAAAATAGTGGTATTTAAAGTGTTATTTTAGTAAATATTGGAACAGATCAACATATCTGACATTTTTACAGTGTATGCATACCTCTTGTATACAGGTCCTGAACAAAAGCCAAAATCATGCCTTTTTAAGTCCTTGTGAAGTAATAACAAGTTGTGTGCCTTTTTTCCCCTCCATTGTATTTACATCCAGGTGTGAGGCTCCAAATAGCACCCAGCCAAACAAATGGAGGCCTTTGTTTTGGGCTCAGCTGGAAATCAAAATAACTAAGCCTCCTCCTTGCCTGCACATTGCTGCTCAGAATGAAAGCAGACAAAGTGCAGGGGCTGCTGAATGTATCCTGGTGTCAGAAGAGTACACCGGGATGAGTTCAGCATACTTTAATAGGGCCCTATCTCTTGGTAGGGTGGACGGCATTCACCCTGGGGAAATAGTGGGTGGACACCATCTAACCTTGTGTACCCTGCCGACTTGTGTCCTGGTAATTGTACTCTTTGTCTTTCACCCTAACTGCTGTTGACTCTACAACATTACAACTTCATTGTAATGAGTTATTACATTTATCCAACTACATCTTTACAACTCAACTGTACAGAAATTAGAGACAAGTCTTTCCACGGAGAATACAGGCTTCCATATAATATAAAATAATAGAATAGAGAAGAAATTACATAAAGGATCTCCTTTAGTGCAATTTAATGATATTGCAAGCCAGTGAAGAGTTCTATGGAATGTAGAATCACAAGGATGAAGGCCAAGTTCCTTCATAAGGTCACTGAAGTCCAAGGGGATTTGCAATATTGTTTTAATTTATTGAAAATTACACTTTATTCCTTATAATACATGGTCCCAACATCATCCTTCACACATCTCTATTACATCCTTGATGTTATACTCCTTCATATGAAAAAGATATGACGGATGCTGGCATGAAGAATGAGAGCGAAATACATGGTGGAAAATGAAACAGACCAAAAAGCAGTTAGTAAAGTGTTGCAAAAAAATATCAGAATCAATTGAATGTTAAAAGATGTAAAAGCTCAGAAAGTGTATAAATATGCAGATAGTTTGTCTTTCTTCTAACGGCCAATGGCGTGTATAAAAAATAACCATGTTGCACAAATAGCTCCTTCCTGCTGATCACTTCATTTTAGAAAAACAAATCAGAAAAAAACAAAAGCCAGTTCTCATTTTCATTGTTTACACTGAAGGTGTACTTACGCTCTGTGACCGGCTATTCTCTTTGACTTCTGACCATGTAGTACGCATTGTGATGCCACATAACAACTGTAATAACTTATTACCTATGTAATTTTGTCATTGTAGGCAAGTTGAGATAGTCCCTTCTCAACGGTAATAAGGAAATTAGAGCCAGGCTGATATGCAGTGATTGAAGGCTTTCATGCATTCTAATATAATATAATATAATGTCATGTGATATAATCTAATATAATAATGTAATAATATTAATAGAACAAAATGATAACCTGTAATCAGATAAAGCGTAATCGGATTCAATGAAGGAGCAGTGAGTAGGAGGCTTGAGTGGAGATTCAGTACAGAAGAAAACTAAAACACACTAATTAGGGGGTGCTTGTTTTAGATTATGTATTTAGGCAGCTTTTGGAGAGGGGTTTCGGGTCCTGGTGGGGTAGAGGGTGCGGAGGGGTGTTGGCTTCTGCATATGGAGGTGGTGGTAGCGTTGCACGTCTAGTCTGATGTAAATGAAGATGGTACCCCCCAGGCCAGAGGGGAGGGAATCCCAGTGAGGTGGTTCGAGGAGGAAGGGGGAATCTCAGATACCCGTGCAGAGGGAAGGGGCTGGCTGGCAGGGGGTTCGCGAAGAGGGAAGGGGCTGTCAGATCCCTGTGCAAAGAAAGGGAAGGGCTCTCAGATCCTAGCAGGAGGAAAGGATCAGGTTCTCGGTAAACGGTGTTTCCAAAACAGCATTTTATAGAACACGAGCTGCAGGCAAAGGCGAGCAGAAACAGCGAATTTCCTAATAAATTAGTCGGGCGAGATTTTGTGGAACCGGCAAAAACAGTTCCACGAATGAGACTCCAGAGGAAATTATAGGCAAGCTGTTCGCGGAAAAAGCAGCGGTGCTGCGGCAAGACGTCAAATTAGCCCGTAGGGCTCCTCGACTCAGTGCATAGCGTTAACCCCATGCACCCTCAGATCCCCGTGTATGCTGCACAGCGTATGTAGCAACCAGGGATTGCTGCCCGTCAACTATGTCATTTTCCCCAGTAATCCATCAGCAATGTTTACAGCCCGCAGAAACTCTAACAGCATTTCAGCAGTGCTTCTTTAAACCGCGCTGTACTGCAGGGTGTGGCGGCGATAGCGTGTGATCATTTAATTATACGTTGTATTTGTGTAAGCTAGGGCACGTCTGCTACTACTGTGGCCTAGTAATTCTGTTGGGATTCAGGATGATGAGTTTTCACGTGGACGCAGTTTCCTGCAGGCGCGAGTCTCGCTGGTGGACTGCAGTGTCACTAATTCCTGTCTCTGCATGTCTAGGTGTACCCCATGCTTTCCTGTGCCCGTGTTTCCCGGTGTCATGTTCTCCAGTGACTCTCGGTGCCTTTGTTACCCCATCTTTCTCTAAGGGCAAAAGTCTTTGCATAGCTTATAGCGATGAGCAATTCCCCATTTTTACAACCTTCTAAACATCCATGTGTTTCCCAATCTGTGAGCTTTCCAATCTGTCAGTTTACCATTTTCATGTTTACTTTGATATTCCCATCAGACTAACATGTTTTGCCCGTAAGAGTTTGCCCCCAGAGTGTGCACCACCCATAGTAAAACGGTAGCCACAGGTGCAAGATGAGAACTGTTGAACCTGGCCCTTTTTGCAGGGTCATCCCCAAACTTTTTTTCCTCCTCCCTCCTATTTTTTCTGACTTGTTTTAGTTGGCTTTAGGACTCTGGATATTTTGCCACTTCTGACCATTGCTAAAGTGCTCTCTGTCTAAAGTGTATTTGTGATTGGTTTATCAATGATTGGCATATTTGATTTACTAGTAAGTCCCCTAGTGTTGTAAATCAAATGTTACTAGTGGACCAGCAGCACTGATTGTGCCACCCACATCAGTAGCCCTGTGAACGTGTCTCAGACCTGTCACTGCAGTCTGGGTGGGCAGTACCCACTTGCCAGGCACAAACCATCGCTTTTACTACATGTAAGTCGCTCCTAAGGTAGGCCAAAGGCAGAACCATGGCAGGGTGTAGCGTATTTAAAAGGTAGAACATGTAGTGGTGCGTTTTACATGTCCTGATAGTGAAATACTGATACATTTGTTTTTCAATATTGCAAGGTCTATCTCTTCATAGGTTAACATGGGGATTGCCTTGAAATATCTTTTAAGTGTAATTTCTCACTGGGAACAGATAGAGACATGGAGTTTGGGGGTTCTGAACTCATAATTAAAAATACATCTTTTAGTGAAGTTGGTTTTTAGATTGGAAGTTTGAAAATACCAATTTTAGAAAGTGGCAGTTTTCTTGCTTAACCATTGTGTGCCTCCGCCTGTCTGTGGAATACACGTCTGGGTCAGGATTACAGTTAGGTTGTTTGTGAATTCACTCTAGACCAGAGGTCTTCAAACTGGGTGATGGGCCCCCCTAGGGGGCCTCACGTGATCCCGGGGGGGCGCCAGACACTGGCCAAAAGAAGCATTTTACAGAAAACATACCTTTGTTTTAAGCAGAAGCTTGTTATTGCATTTAAAAAAAAGTAACAGTACTTAACGGCAATGTTTAAATAGGTCTAGTCATATTTAAACATTGCCATTTTTATAAAACAATTGTGAAAGATTCTAAGAGGGGGCCCAATGATTTTTATTTTTCAACAAGGGGGGCGCGGCAATAAAAAGTTTGGAGACCACTGCTCTAGACAGTCACACAAAGGGAGCTGAGGTGTGCCCTGCAAATCCTGATGGGTCTTCCTGAGTTAGAGTGGTGGGAGGAGCTGACACTTGCACCTGAATGGGACTGTGCCTGTCCATACACAAAGCAGTCTCCAACCCCCTGGAGTGTGCTTGGGGCCAAGGCACGAAAGGTAGGATCTTGTGCACTACAAACACTTTCCTTTGAAGTTTGCCTACTACAAAGGCAGAAATGAGTATAAGTAATGGGCTTCTGAGACCACAACTTCAGAACACCTCAGGACTGAGGATATTCTGCCAGGTAGAAGAGTGAGATGTCATAGGAGGGATGCCACTCTGCTGGTTGCTTTGATGTACTAGCCTGATGCTTGCTGCTTCTGTCCTGGGGGTGAAAGAACTGGACTTTGCTTTCTACATCCTGCTTTCTGAGGTTCTCCAAGGGCATGAACTGAGCTTACCTCCTGTTAGAAGTCTTAGGGACAACAAAGACTTCATCTGACAGCATCTGGGCTTTCTTGCTGAGAGTCCTGACCTGCCAAGTGGTGCCAAATCCAGTTACTGTGCCCTGGGAAGTGATTTCTGGTGAAACAAAGAAGAAACCAGGTGCATCGACTCCAGAGCGATTTTGGAACTTGTGCTGCTGTCTGACACCATGCCTGTACCAGAAGCCGTGGTCTCCAACGAGTGCAATGACCGAACCCCCAGGCCCGATGCCGCTGCAGTGCCTCCAAAGTCCCGCCATAGCGTGATTCCTGAGTGCTGTGTCCCTGATGTCCAGGACACCCGACTCTGCCGCAGCACCTGTGGCCTGTGTGTGATCCCGACACCGCAAAGTCGACGCCGCATGTCTTGACCTGCTGGATTCATCGACCCCGCCGGATTGTAAGGAGCCGATGCCTTGTCACTGATGCTGCATCACCTTCCCTCCATCTGTAAGGAACTGATGCCTCATCTTCCCTACTCTGTAGTAAGCAACTGACACCTCACCTCCCCAGTAGCAGTAAGGAACTGATGCTGCGCCTGCTCCAGTGACGCCTCTCCTCCCTGACTCCGTGCAACGTCTTTATTTCACCGTCTTCAAAGGTACTATGCCTGGGCATCCAAGGCACTCTGTCACCAGCCCGCACTCCCTCAAGAGTGGCATCGGACTGTTGGGAACAACTCTGTCAACAACGTGGTAATAGCCCAAGTTAGAGCTATTGTGTTTCTAAGTGCTATTCTGAAGTTTAATTTTTGAAAATTATTTTCTTTGCTTGTGTATGTTGGATTTTTGCTGTTTTCGTCTTGTTTTATTCAGATAAATATCGGCTATTTTCCAAAACTGGTGTGGGGTTCTTTTGTGGTGTTTTTGCTGCATTATTGTGTGTGTGTGTACAAATACTTTACACATTGCCTCTGAGAAAAGCTTGACTGCTCTTGCCAAGCTACCAAGGAGGCAAGCAGGGGTTATCTGAGGTGTATGACTCTCTTACCCTGATTAGAGTGAATAGAGGGATGGTCCCTATTTGGACATGGTGCAAACCACTGCCAACTAGAGACCCATTTCTAACAAGAACCATTTCCGAACAGGCGCTCACAAAGCACGCAGGTAGCTGCCACTGGCTAGAAAGCAGCTCAAAGCCCTGGACTGGGATAGAGCAGAGTATGCCCTGCTCCGCACTAAACAGTAACACTACGCAGGCAGAAATGAGATATGCCACCTGCTTGCCCATAAACTCTGGCCACAAACCCAAAGAAATAGGATTGCTGACTTCCAAACCGCTGATGGCCACAGAAGCCCTCAATGATACAGAACTCGCTCAAGCTTTCGAACATTTCTATGCTGATCTGTATAAAGGGGAGGAGTCTGGCCAGAGGAAGATTCCCCGGTTTCTCTCCTCAACACCCCTAACTAGACTGCCAGAGGTTGATGCCTTGTTCTTAGAGGTCAACATTGAGATGGCGGAGGTCTTAGCAGCTATATCTAGGCTACAATCTGACGAGGCTTCTGGAAATGGTGGCTTTACCCCCAGCTTTCATAAGGTATTTGGCCCTCAACTGGCACCTATCCTTGACCACCTCAATAACCCGTTCAGTGAGTTTGGCATGCTCCTCGCAACAACGAGGGAGGCCAGAATTACCATACTCCCTAAACTGGGGGAAAAATCTTAAGTTATGCTCTTTGAATCAACTGCTCCCAGTCTTCAATGTTGATGCCAAGCTCTTCACAGGAATCCTCGTGGCACGTCTGAAGTCATCTATATGCAGGGACTGATAGACCCAGCCTAAACAGGCTTTATCCCCGAAAGAGGCTGCAGCGATAACACCAAGAGTCTCCTGCACATAATAGACCAAGTCAAAAGGAGACGCGATCTGGTGTTGCTCCTCTCTGTCCATGCCAAGAAGGCATCTGACCGTGTGCATTGGCCATTCCTTCGGTGGTTGCCGAAGAGTGTGGGCCTGGGGCAGCTCTTCCAGTTCTGTCACACGTGTGAGTGTCAATGGCTACCCATCTAGACCATTCCCGATAGTGCGGGGACTTAGCAGGGTTGCCCCCATCCCCTCTCATTTTCGCATTTTAGATGGCGTTGTTTGCTGAACAGATATGGGCAAATACATAATTAAGTACATCTGCTTTGGTGATTAGAACATAAAATAGCCTTCTATGTCCCACCCCTAGACCTCTCTCCCAGAACTCATGAATGAACTAGAAGCCTTCATGAAGTTCTCAGGATTGAAGGCGAATATTTAAAAAATCCAGGCCTCCAGCTTGACAATAGCACAAGAGGACACAGAGCACCTTAGGCATCACTTCCCATTTCCCTGGACAGAGGACAGGGTACCATACCCGGGTCCTGTGATCTCCTCTGCAACCAGAGACACGGTGGAGCAAAACTTCACCGACCTCATATCCGTGGCCCGCAAAGAACTACAGAGATGGTGGGCCGGGGGGCTTTCCTGGGTAAGAAGGATAGGGGCTGTGAAAATAACGCTTCTACCTAAGATCTTGTACGTTGTACGTTATGCAGACTCTACCATATAGCCCCCCACAGATCCAACAAATGATAGGCCTTTATATATTTGGGATGAGTCAGATCCAGAGCATACCTGCCCTTGGCTGATGGCTGGCTGGGTATCCCACACCTTACCAAATACAGCCTAGCTGCCCAACTCAGATACATTATGGAATGAAACAGACTACTCACAGAAAGACAGTCATGCTTCATCGAATAGTCCATCACAGGGATCCACGTATAGAAGGTCCGATGACTTCCCAAAGCACACCGACCCCCAGGAGCCTATAAGCCACATATATCACCCATCACGTGGGCTACTATATCAGCCTTGGATAGAACCACGAGTGTCTGTCTACCCCTATTTCTCCCTTCATACCCATTATAGGAAAGCCTGTATTTCCTCCAAAAACACACAGGCTCTGAATACCGCACATGACAATAAGCTAACTGCAAACACATTGTTCGACTGAAGGGGTGCCCTGGGCTTCCCTGAACTCCTATCTAACTAAGGCCTCCCTAGCCCTGAATACTGGTGATACAGAATGGTCAGGCACTGGGTGACTCAGCTTTCCATTCACCCTCATGCCTCCAGATCGATGACAAAATTTGGAAAAATGGCTGGTTACCACGGCTGATTACAAGTGACTTCTCTCCAATCTCTTCGCCTTTCTGAACACTTATAAAACCCCCAGAAAATCCGCAGCTCAGTGGCGCTGGCAACGAGAATTGGACTGCACATTCACACTCAAATAATTGGCAGACATACTTCACAATGCCTGCACCTCTCCTCTCAACGCCGCAAGGAAATAATTTATGTTGAAAATGATTCACTACTGGCACTACACCTGTGCCAGGCTTGCAAAATGGAAATCTAACTCCCAAGCATGTGCTGCCATAATTGTAGCCAGTCGGGGCACTTACTACAGAGATACTGGGAAGCAGTACTTAAAGACATTGACAAAACATTGACAAGATATTTCAGACCGACGTCCCCCGTTTCCCTAGCTCCACGTTGTTGGGACTCCCAAACCAGTTGACTTCCCAACTCTGCTGTGACAAAGGGAGAGTGATAACGATGGCTCTTATTGTGGCCCGACAAGTTATCACTTCTAAGCGTTATTTGGACACTACACCAACCCACTCTGACTGGCTTCGCAGGCCGTGGGATACAGTGGCAATGAAGATACTCACAACTTCCGTGGAACGGGCAATGCCAAGCTTCGATAAAATGTGGGGACCATGTCTTCACTTCCGGCTCCAGAATACCGTGAACTGACCTGTCCTTGCTATCTTCAGGTACTGCCCCTAACAGGAGGTGAGCCCCAACACCCTGGCAGCTCAGCCTCTGCCCAGGCCCCAGGCTCCTTGAACAGTCACCTTTACTTACTGGAGTACTCACTGCGGGGCTACAGCCCCCTGATTAAGATGATGGAACTGCCCACCCACTGCATTTTGCTTCCATCCCTTCTCCGCTCTAGTTGGGCCCCCACCTCCACCCCCCACTATTCTTCCTTCATGTTCACCCCTACTCATCCTGCCTCACTGGCCTCTGAATGTAGATGACTGTATGTGTTAGATAAAATATAAAGAAACAGATCTGAACCATAAAATTATAGCCACTAACCTTCTTAAACCAGCAAATGGGGAGGCTGGTGGTTAGTGGTTGCTGAATTGAAATTTCTAAGTTAGGTGCCCTTCGTAGGGTGCCCCTGGTGGGCAGAAAGGGGAAACTGGGGGAGAGCTCTGGTGTCAGATGTGTGAGCTTGTAAGGTATGCATTACCTGGGTGGAGCTTTCCTATGTGAAGCTTGACCCTGTATTACATTCTAGGTACCGGAGGAGATCCTGTGATGCTAAAAGCACAGACAAACGTTTCTAGCTCAAACAGATCAAAAGTTACTAAATGAGTAGCAACACATGTCCCTGCATAGTGGAAAGCCCTTCCCAAAAGTTGACCGCTCATCTTTTAACTGCATATTGCCTGTATTTAGGTGTTAATTTGGTAGTAACAAAGCATAATTTTTGCCCATTGTTACCAGGTGTGAAAAAACATAAAAATACTGAAGTAATGCTATCACACAATACGCTGCATTATGCTCCATAGTTTGTCTTTTCTTACCATACAATGTAGTCATCCCTGCCGCATAATTTGGTCCTCCAATGACACATAATTCCAGTGGCCCTGAGCATAAATCTGCATGACTTGCTTAAAGTGAGAATTGTTCAGTTGTCTAAGGGTATAGGCTGTGGCTCCTATCTTAACACAAATTAACTTTACCATGACAGGGGTTAGAGTATCCTGTGTTTTTGTGAGATCTGATATTTAACATAACATATTCCAGAAAAGGTTCCAGTATAACCAACAATTGCTCAAATTAAACAAAATTCCTAAATATCATCCATGTCCTCTGTATATTGGGTAACGAAACAAAAAAAAAAAATTCAGAACAGGCACTTATGTTTTTTAACAAATTAAGCACTTTTGCTAACCCCTGTTTTGCTGCCCCCACTCTCTTCACTGGTGATTATTCGCTTCCCGTATCTACTTGACACACCCAGCCCCTTTGTTCTCTCACTACCCTTTGCTTCTGTATCAGTAGGGCATCTTTAAATGGATTTAACATAATTTCTAGGTGACTGCTATGCATGGACACGTATGTGAGGAAGTCATCTTTGAATTGTTTTTTTAAAGCAAATTGATTCTTTGCTTTCTTAGACTTTCAGGAAATATGTGTGTTTTGGGCTCCAGTTGGCTCATAATTCAGTGGCTGGTCAGGAGACATTTAAAGGCTCCACACAGAAGATGAAGACAAGGTGGGAAGTGTGGATCTTTGGAGTCCTCCTCGAGCTACCAACAGGCATTCTGATCTGACAGTGCCTATTTTAACGAGTTGTGATTAAAGAGACAAAAAGAGAGCTAGCTTAGTTGTCAGGTCCGGAATGTCTCCTGAATGACGAACAAGCATGTACTTCTCTGTCACTTTGTTTGGCCATGGAATCGTGGTAACCCTGGGTGAGTGCAGAGTCTTTGTTCTGTTCCTGGTAATATGTGGTCCATAACATGTGCTGTGGACTGGAGGAGAACACAAAGCATGTCCTCAAAACAGGCACAAGACTACTTTGAATGCCCTGGGCTGTCACTTAAAGTCTTTTGTTGAGTGAACTCAAAATGGTGAGAGCTGATTTGATTATCTAGACATGGCTGTATTTTCAATGAATAAGGTATCTATGCCTAATTCATGAATATGCCCATACTGTACACTAGGACATAGACACCAAGAAGCTCTGTTAAGTGGGAAGAGGGTACCAAGAGGGTGTAGAGCCTCACTGTAGAACGAAAATGAGAATACAGTCATGTGACCAAGATCCCTCTTGAGCTCTGAGATGAAAGCACATTATTTTAAGTAAAAGTCACTGGGCTGGACAATACATTGTTGAGCTTATTAGCTGACTGAGTTCTGAGCTCTTGCCTCTCTAAACTACCTCCCCGAGAAGCTTCTGACTACTCACCCTCGATGCCCCAAGTGTGTAAAGGGTGTATTTAGCCCAGTTTGCAAGACAAAGTAGGATGGATAGCAGGACACCAGTAGCAAATAACCTCAATTCCAATGACTGGGGTCCTGTACCCTCTGCCTTCCCTGTGGTGCTCTCAAACGGGGTAGGACAATAATAGTCATGAAATCCTCTTTGTGATGTCAGAAAGTCAATTGGGATTGATGGCCAGCAGTCAGCCAGCCCAGAGACAGAGTTATGGTTGCCTTATGAGAACTGTGCTAGCCATAACTTGGAAGTTTGCTGTCTCAGTCCTGCAGCATAGGCTGAATGAGATTAGTAGTCTTGTTGGATGCAACTGATGTTATTTTGGTCTTGCAGTTATACAGTACTGCATATTTGCTTATTTAGCTTAAGTGAAAGATTTGTGATAAGTTGGTAACTAAAGATGTCTTTATGGTTCAGGTTTGCTTTGCTCAATCAGAGGATGGCTTATCCAGATTTCAAAGAATTAGGGGACATGCCTTCTGTCAGAGATGCAATGCCAATGTTCAAGGGTGTGAGTGCTTCCCTGACGATGGTTTAAATGAAGGTGGATGGGCGAATGACATCACAATGGTGGTTAAGTGAGATTGTCGAAAAGCCTGTATCTAGGAGATTTTTGAAAAAGGTGCACTTCACTATGCTGCATCAAAAGATGGAAGAGATGGTGGTAGCTTGCTCAGCACTGCTGGTATGGCACAAGATATTATCTATTTTTTTGGTGACTAATTGATTCAAGGCTTTGCATTTGCTAGTTGAGTGCAGTGTTAATCGGCCTGGAGTCCAACTGGCACAATGCCAGATAAAGACACCACAATGGTAAACTTTCTATTGGTAGCTTTGGCTGTAAAGGTGCATTTTCTTTGTGAGCAGAGAAGATTTCAGTCTTCGAGTTGGTCCTTGTGCAATTGCTCTTCTTCCTTGATGATAGGTAATTTGTTGTTGTTGAGCTCTTTTTTCCAGCATCATACAGAGAGCTTAAATTTCATTGAGCACACACTCAGGGGATTATCATTGTTGATTGTTTCTTTCAGGATTAAGTCACATGAGTGCAGTTGGGGGATTCACATTTGGTTTGGAGACAGTTGTGGCTGAAAGAATATTGAATTCTTGCCCAAGGGGTTTCACTTGGAACTCAAAGATGAGGTACTGTGAATTATGTGGGTTTTTACTGTACATTTTGAGCTTTATGTATGATAATGATTGAGGTTGCAATATGGAGTGACCATTACAGTGTGGTTGGAGGGGGCATTTGAGGAATTACCTGGTGGTGAAGGGCAGATTTAAAATGATATATTAGTGTGGGTTAGATCAGTGGTGTCCTGCTTGATGTCAATGTTGTCACAAAGGTCAAATAGTACATCTTTTATAATCTCCGCAGAGGACTCACCCAGCTGCTTGAAGATCAAGCAAAATATATTTTTAGATTAGTTAATGGATGGAATGCTGAGAAGGTTTGTTGGTTGGCTAATGTCTAAAGATTGTGTGGAAAGTGGTGGCATGGGAGGCTTAAAACGGGATGCACTAACTGAGGAGTTCCATATAGTGATGGTAGTGGGTTTTTGTGAGAGCATGGTCATTGGGGTATGTCAGGAATAGTAACATGGTATGCATTACTTCTGGGTAAGGTAGGAGAGGATTCATCACTTGGCCAATCAAAGTAGGCAGACATAGGCATTGGTTACATTTATGGTTCCTTACCTTTAGTTATTCAGAACATTATCTCTTTAGTACTGATTTCATGTATTTAGTATTGAATGCAGATTTAAGTAACATTCTATATTTCTAAGGTTGAAGCTTAAATGGTGAGTGTCTGGTGGAACCAAGGTGGTATTGTTTCATGACTGATTCTATTGAACTAAGGTTGCATTGTCATCTGTAAAGTGACAACCTCGTATTCCTTCTTAAGACTTTTAACCATGTACTTGAGATGGCTTTCTAAAAATAGTGTGAACTATATTCAAGGCAGCTGAAGAATAAGGGCCTGATTTAGATCTTGGCAGATGGGGTTGCTCTGTCACAAACGTGATGGATATCCTGTTTGATGTATTACGATTCTATTATATCTTATGGAAATTGTAGCACCACGGGTGGAACAATTGTCACATTCACCGAGATCTAAATCAGGTGGTTAGTGTCCTCATGCATATATTATTACACCACAGAAGAGTTAGACTTTAGATTAATATTACACGTAATATGTTGCTGGTGAACCATTTGTATGCACAAACGAAAATAGCTTTAGAATGGTACATCATTTTTAAAGGTATATCATATACAGTATACAAGATACTTCAGTTCAGAAGACTATGGCCTTCATTATGACCTTGGCGGTCAGCGGTAATATGGTGGAAACTACTGCTAACAGGCTGGCAGTACCTTCCACCATATTATGACATTGGTGGTTTGGCTGAAGCCAAACCGCCAATATACCATACCGACTGCCACAGCGGTAACAGCTGCCGGGCTGGAGATATCAATCTGCAGCCCGGCGGCCGTCACTGTACCGCCTGCAGTATAATTACCCCGCCTACCGCCATGGTTTCCGTGGCTTCCTTACCGCCACGAAAACCATGGCTGTAGGCACTATCAGTGACAGGGAATCCCTTCCGTGTCATTGATAGAGGTCTTCCCCACCCCCTCTCCAGATGCCCCTCAACCCCCCCTTCCTTTCCAAACCCCCCCTACATTCACACCCCATTCACACACACACGTACATACATGCACTCTTTAACACATGCATCCACGCATGCATACATCCATTCACACACCCATCTGCACCCACTTTCATACATACTCGTAGACACGCATTCACTGAACAGAACATACATGCACTCATACCTCCATACATGCACACACATTCAACACGAAACACACACCCGCATACACGCATGCACAAACATTCACACACACACATACACAACACTCCCCATCCCCCTCCCCTGTCGGAGCACCCACTTACCTGTGTGCAGGGGGTCTTCCGGCAGGAGGCAGGACGGGACGGGGCAATGCTGCTAGCAGCAGCGTCCGCCAGCAGAACACCATCAGGCCCTATTATGGGTCATAATACGGCTGGCGGTGGTCTACTGGCGTGGCATTGCTGGTGGCAGCAGCACCACCTTACTGCCATCCCCCGACATGGCCACAGTCGGATTTCCACCATTCTTGTGGTGGAAATCCGGCTATGGTCATAATACGGTGGACGGCTGGTAGTCGAAGCGACGGTCTTTTGGCGGCCGGCACCGCAGCGGTAGCGGTTTTTACCACCAATATCATAATGAGGGCCTATATTAATAATGTTGTTTGTATACTTTCTTGAGGAGCTGAGTGAAGGAGAATTAATCCTTATAAGATTCAAGAAAGGGTGCTATGTATTGATGTATGTTTTTAATCCTCTGTGTTTTTGGGAGTAGGTTCCTTGTAGTACATGTCCAGTCATCACCACTGTGAAACAGTAAGTTAGACAGGATGTGGTATCACATTAAGGTCATGGACATAATGTCTAATATGCATTGTTAGAAATGGGGTATCTAGTTGGCAGTGGTCAGCACCCTGTTCAAGTAGGAACCCTGCCTCTATTCAGGGTAAGGGAGTTACACTGCTAAAATGGCTCAAGCAGTCAGTCCTAACTCCGAGGCAATGTGTAAAGTATTTGTACATACACAGTAACACAGTGAAAACATCAAAAAATGACTCAATACCAGTTTAGACAAATAGCCAATATTTATCTGAGTATTACAAGACCAAAACAACAAAAATCCAACATACAGAAGCAAAGATATTAATTTTTAAACATTAAGGGCCATATGTATGAACACATTTTCCCATAGGAACAGAATGGGTAAACCCTTTTGATACATCTGGCCCTAAATCTTAGTATAGCACTCTGAAACACAATAGCTCCAACTGGGGTTCTTATGACGCAGATTTGTTTCCAACAGTCCAACGGCACTTGCGAGGGAGTGTGGGCCAGTCACAGAGCAGCACGGCCCGAGGTACAGCACCTTGGAAGATGATGAGGAAACAAAGACGCTGTACTGTGTCGGGGAGGTGAGGCGTCGGAGCTGGTGAGGTTTAGGACTCTTACTTGCACTGGGTAGGTGAGGCATAAGTTCCTTACTGTTAGGCAGGGTAGGTGAAGCATTGGTTCCTTACAGTTGCAGGGGAGGCAATGCAGCATCGGCAGCAAGGCGTTGGTTCCTTGCAACAAGGCGAGGTTGATGAATCCAGTAGGTCAAGACACGAGGTGTTGCGATCATACCACGGGGCCACAGGTGCTGCGGTGGAATCCGGTGCCTCGGATGTCAGTGACGCAGCGCTCTGGACTCATGCTGTGGGTGGACTTTGGAGGTGCTGTGGCTGGACTTCGGAGGCACTGCAGTGTCGGTCGCTGTTGTTGCACTCAGCGGGGACCACCGCTCCAGTGCAGGCATTGGCGTGGAGTCAGATAGCAGCACTGCTTCTGAAGTCGCTCTGGAGTTGATGTGCTTGGTTTCTTCTTGGATGCACCAGAACTTACTCCCAAGGCTCCAAGAACTGGATTTGGCACTGTTTGGCACATCAGGACTGTCAGCTAGTGATCCCAGGTGCTGGCAGATGAAGTCTTTTATGCCGCTGAGACTTCTTAACTTCTTAACAGGAGGTATGCGCTGTCCAAGCCCTTGGAGAAACTTTAAAAGCAGGATGTAGAAAGCAAAGTCCAGTCCTTTCACTCCCAGGACAGAAGCGGCAAGCAGCAGGCCAGCACAACAAACCAGCAGGCAGAGTGGGAGTCCCTCCTGCAGCATCCACCTCTTCTTCCTGGCAGAATTTTCTCAGTCCAGAAGGATTCTAACTATGTGGTGTACAGGGGAGGATCCTCCATAGGGGCGGATGAGCGTTGCCCCCAATTCCAGCAGCGGCAGCTGCAAACCTTTTCCCCAAAAACAATCATAAACTGTGTTTATGATAGTTTTTTGGGAAAAGGAGCGGGCCACAGGGTGACGTGCACTGAGGTGGAGTGCACAGCACCCCCCCCCTTAGAGTGCATGTGTGTTTGTCCGGCTGTCTAGGGCCTGCCAAATACACGTGCACACAGGGCTCTCTCCAACTAAGCAACACAGTTGCTGGGCTGGACAGACTCAGCACAGGCTCGACACTCCCAGCCAATCCTGATGCTGCTCTAAGCAGCGTCAGGATTGGCACAGGGCAGGCTGGGAGCCTGTGCCTGCATGCAGTGAGATGGGAGGAGGCAGGTGAGTGGCGCGGGAGCGGAGGTAAGTGTTTTTTAAAAATTATTTTGTATTTAATTTAATTCTACCCCCGCTCGCGAGCGCGCCGCCACTTTAAATTTGTGTGAGCCGCCACTGGTGGTGTCACAGGTCCAGTACTTATATCCATTTCTGTCTTTGAAGTAGGCAAACTTTAAAGAGAAGTCTATGTAGTGCATAAGACCCCGCCTTCCCTTCCCTGGCCACAGACACACTCTAGAGTGTTGGAGACTGCTTTGTGCGAGGACAGGTATAGCCCTATTGAGGAGCAAGGCTCAAGTCCTCCCACCACTTTAGCTCAGGAAGACCTATCAGCTTGATGCAGGACACACCTCTGCTCCCTTTGTATGACTGTCTAGAGTGAATACAGCCCAACTGTCATCCTGACCCAGACATGTATTCAGCAAACAGTAAGAGACACAGAGTTAAGCAAGAAAATGCCACTTTCTAAAAGTATCATTTTCAAACTCACAATTCGAAAACCAACTTCACCAAAAGATGTATTTTTAAATTGCAAGCTCAAAGACCCCAAACTCCACATCTCTATCTGTTCCTAATGGGAAATTACACTTAAAAGATATTTCGAAGCAATTCCATTGTAACCCTATGGGAGGGATAGGCCTTGCAATAGTGAACACCAAAATTATCAGTATTTAACTATTAGGACATGTAAAACACACCATTACATGTCCTACCTTTTAAATTCCCTGTACCCATGCCCATTGGGCTACCTTGGCCTACCATAGGGGTAGCTTACAGGTAATTAAACTGACGGTTTGGGCCTGGCAAGTGGGTGCCCTTGTCAGGTCGACATGACACTTTAAAACTGCGCACACAGGCACTGCAATGGCAGGCCTGAAACATGTTTTACGGGCTACTCATGTGGATGGCACAATCAGTGTGGCAGGTTCACCAGTAGCATTTAATTTACAGGCTCTGGGCACCCCTGGTGCACTGTAATAGGGACTAATTGTAAATGAAATATGCCAATCATGAATAAACCAATCACCAATACAATTTAGACAGGGGGCATCAGTGGTAAAGTGCCCAGATACATAAAGCCAACAAACAAAGGTCAGCAAAATAGGAGGAAGAAGGTAAAAAGTTTGAGAATAACCTGCAAAAAGGGCCAGGTCTAACATGTGTTACTTGTGAATGTTTGTACAGGGGCCGCAAAATGTATCTGTGCTCAGATCTCTCAAAATCTTTAAAGTAGCACTGGCTTTAAGTATTCAACTCCTGAAAATCCTATTGTGAAAAGTAACTCTCTCCCATTACCATCAGTCCCATGTTTATCTTCTAGCCTTTGGAGACCAATTGGAGCAGAGCTGGGCTCTCACGTGACGTGTGCTCATCACTCCTTTTTTCATCAACAATGAGGTATCGGTGACAGCATTAAGTGAACCCTGAAACTTTGATTTTGTACTAGTTTCTAGTGCCTTCTACAATCTTATTTCTGTAAATGAGAATCTAGGTACACTTTTGAGTGATGGATTTTTTGGTGTCAAATCACGTATGCACCATTTTTAGTAGGTTCTCATCTGCAAAGTCAGTGAATTGCCCAAAACTAAATGCAGGTAAGAGGTATCATAGTATACGTGATACATTGTAAAATTCTGAATGTCACCTTTTTTGCTTCTTTGACTGTGAAGTGTTGACAAACAGTAATAAAACATCTAAGACTCAAAGGTTGCAAAGGACAGCTGAGAACTCCCATTCCTGCCCTCAGAGGCTACCATCATCTTTATATGTTCATATTGTTTGAATAGTAGGACATTAACATGTAGGCACTTCAAAAATGTTTTGGGTGGTAGCACGACCTGAGATGAGGCTATAGCCTTTTGTTGTTATCATTGTAACTGCATTTCTTCTCTCTTGCATAAAGACCGGGCCCTTATTATGAGTGGCCCTGTGGGGGAAGACACATTTCTCAGCCCGATAAAAACCAATAACCTGACGATTGGTATTAATCAGGTCCAATAAAAAACTGCTGTCATGCGTTCTCGGCATTTAAATTGGAAATAACTTACTGATTTCTACTCCAAAATCCATAGGTACACTTATTTATCAGGTATTTTCCCTGGCAAATCTTGGCAGGTTTGATCTGCCAAAATTCACATTGGTAAAATGACTGCTAAATTAATGATTCTCATTCTTTTGTTTGTGCAGGGATCGAGCAAAAATGAGCCAATAACAATGACAAAAATATTAAAATGCCTCTGAGGAATAGAGATGCAGTAGAGGAGTGGGTGCAGGCAGAAGCAGCAGGATATGGACGGGAGGGTGTGAGGCAATAAAATAGGTGCCTAGAAGAAAATGGAGTAGCATAGTAGCAAATATAATTTCCGTGCACTTGTAAAAAAGTAAAAATTATTAAAGAGAAAATTATTCAAATGACTGTGAGGGGTGGGTGAGCAAGAGAAGAGGAGTGAGTGTGCTATGGGTTAAGGGAAAGGAAAGGGGGAAGGTATTGGAAGGGATAAGCAGCACACAAGAGAGCGTAAGCAAGAAAACACATGCACTTTTTTGGAGTGCGTAATGTTATGGTATGTGTTGTTAATATTTATTTATTGAGAGCATGATCACCAATGGTTTCTTGGTGCTTTAATGGGAGTTGCTGACAATGAGCGAAAACAGGCAGTTAATGCCCAAAATAGGCTTGTCTGAAAAGCCACATATTTTAATTCTTTACGAAAAGAAGAATAATTAATCTGCAACTGAAAAGAGAATTAAAGCAAGTTCCTGATTGATGGAGCTAAACAGGAAAGGTTGTGCCCTTCTCTTAAATATGGGGACTGCCAGCAGAGACGCCGAAGAAGAACTCAGTTACCACACTGGGCAATACTTTGTTAGTTTTTCCCTTAAAATTTGAGGTCCCCCTCCTACTATCACTTTGAAGGTAAGGCAGCAAATCTTGATTTTAATCCTATATTCCCCAGGCAGCCAATGAAGTTCCCTAAGCAGTGGTGAGATGTGTGAGTATCTTGGCGCCTTATGGATAAGCCTCCCTACTTGATTCTGGGCCTTTTGTAACCTGTAGGCCAACTGTTTTGGAAGGCCAAAGTAGAGGAAGTATACATAACTTGGCTTAGATGTTACTAAAGTCTTTTTAATGTTTCTCCCAAATGCCTCACTATTTTTTACTTTTTCTCAGTGATATTATGCAAGAAGAGATTACTGCACCCGCCTGTGGTTCTAAGCTCAGATCCTTATCAATGAGGACTCCAAGACTTTTGGCTTGATGTGTAGTAGTGGGAACCTGCCCAAATCAGGGCAAGCAATATAAAGGGCTCCATCAACTGTCTTTATTTTGTAAGATTGTAATTTCTGACTTATCAACATTTTAGTTTAAATTGCTTATTGGCCATCCACTCCCAGATGTGTTGCATTGTTGTTTGAACGTTTTACAGGGAAGTATTAGAGTCCTCCAGCTAGAAAAGAATCTGGGAGTCGCCTGCATGGTTGTATAAAATGCAGTTTTTATTCCAAAGTTCTTTAATGGGAGGCTTCACATAAAGATTGAAGAGATGGGATCAAAGGGAAGATCCCTAAGACACTCTACCTTTGACCTGGATTGTCTTTACTTTAAATAGGCCAAGATTAACAACTTGGGTTCGGTTCTCAAGGAAGGATCTAACCCATTTTAAGGAAGAGCCTTCTCTGCCAGTGGCTTTCACACGATCAAACAAATGTTATGATCAATTGTGAAAACTGCAGAAAGGTCCAGCAGGTCCAAGACTACTGTTTGTCCAAAGTAACCAGCCACACACAATTCGTCAAGCACAGAGAGCATAACAGACTCGGTCATATGAGATGGCCAGAAGACTGCCTAAAAGTGGTAATAAAAAAAAGATGACTGTAAATGGTACATAAGTTAATGAGCTACATGTACTTCCAACACTTCAGAAGAAAATGGTAATAGAAATAGGGTGATGATTTTTTATGTAAGGGTTTTTGTCTGCTTTTTCTGTATTGGGATTATGATGGCCTCTTTATAAGCGTGAGGTACCATTCTCTGACAGAGTGGATCATTTAACATGCATAGCAACAGGCCAAGGCCAGAAATTTCAGAATAAAACAAATGTATAATATGAGCATGACATGGATCCAAAGTGGAGCAAAATTTCACTTTAGACATCAAAAAAGGTATGCAACCTTTGGTAATCGGAGAGAATCTATGGAAGGTGATAGGGTTCCTGATGAAGTCAGGAGGTGACAAGACCGGCACCATAGGAATGCTAGGAATAGTATCCTTAATTTTTGTTGATTTTATCTATGAAGTAGTCATTGAGGAAGTTACAAAACTCCAGAGTGGGTTCGATCTGCTGGGCTGTTCTTTCAAAACGTGAAAGTTAATTTACTGTTTTAAAGATTTCTTTCTGTCTGTTGGTAGATGCCATGACTTTTTAGTAAAAAGGAGGTAACGAAAAAGTAAAACATAGTTAGCTAAGATATCTAAACATGAGCTGTGAATGAATACTAGTCAGCCAATCAAAAGGATGTTCAAGAGGATATGCTCTGTGGGAGGGATAAACACAAAAACAGGCAGGCAAATCATTGAATAAGAAGCAGGCAAATGCAAGTGACACTAAAGCCAACCAATGGTAAGCAGTGGGCAGGTTCTAAGCCCAGTGTAAGTTTTTGGTATAGTCCAAAAGAGCCTTTCACCTACAGACCCATGTCTATAGGCAAGATCTAAAAAGGATTTGGGTGTAATCCTTTCAAATTTGTGACTGTCCATGCAGATATAGTATGGCTCCTTGAGCATGCCTGTTCAATGTGGATATCACCCCATTTTTCAAATGTTATGCACACATGTCACGCAAGATAAAGGTGGTGGCAAGTGCAATTTCAAAGAGTTTAGCACCTAACAATTGCAAGTGCTAAAATGGCTTGAATTACCACATTAATGATTAATCTAGCGCAGTCAGTCAAAGATTTATTTTCCACCTCTTCACTGGAAGTTAGAATAAGAGACTCCACTGTTGTGATGCATAAGAATATCTGCAACAGTCCAGAAAAACCCATTGGCCCACATTATTTGTTCATACAACAGTCTCATATAGGGGATGACTGTAATGCAGGGCAATCCCTGCCCTATCCATCACATCACCAGGCCAACGAGATACAGCATAGGAGGTAGACTAAAAAATATTTGGTAATTACCATAAGCTTGACATTGGACCTGCAGCCTAAACCATAACAGCCAGTTAATATAACCATGGAATGCCCAGTCTCTCCTTCAAACCTCCTCCATCACAATGCTAGCTACTGAAGCCCAGGACATGAGAAACACGAACCTGGTCCCTTATGCATGGTACTAAAACTGTTTCCATATAAGCTCTCAGCAAAGTGAAACACCCATCCAGTCAAATACTCCATATCATAATGTGATCTGGTATCATGCACTGGGGTATGAAGCAGTTTACAAATGTAACTACAACTTAATACATGAATATAATACATGAGATTCTGCAAGCCATGTATAAACATCTGTCTCTAGTTTCTTCAAATTATGTAATGTGTGACATACCAGGTCGCCTACTATCAAGAAATGATGTAGCTGCTCAACTAGTTGAGTTCTTAGGTCACAGTGCATACTGGCTCTAATTAAAGCAGCTGTTTAAAGAACAAAAATGAAATGTGACTTTTCTTTCTTTTGCTGTTTTTCTATCTATTTATTGGAAAGCAGTAGGATATATTTATGGCAACATGTTTATTTGTTGCCCTCCTTATGTAATTATAGAAAAGTTTGAATCTTTCTGCATGTTTCTATGCATCCAGATCTACTAACCTTTATTTAAAAAAAAAAAATAGACTTGTTTTAAATTGATGCTCATATCTTTTTTCGAGCAAATATCTAACAGCTTTGGTGTGTTTAACTTTGCACCAGAGATTCTATTTTAATTCTTTATATTTGCAAACATGCTCTCTCTTTCATATGAAATAGCAAGGCACCAAGGATTTAAGCGGTTTGTGGGAAAGATGACTATGTATTATATGGAATAAAATACCCCTGCCTTACATTATAAGGATATTGCATGTCACCTCGGAGTTCCATAACCTTATAAAGGAACTCGGCCTTCAGTCTTGTTCTTCTGTATTGTCATGGAACACCTAGGTGATCTACAAAATCCTTAAAAATGGTGCTCTGCTGCGACAATTGAGGCTTTGTAGCTCTGTACAGTCCTTGTCCAAATAATGAGCAAGCTGAGCCTCAGCGCCTGGAAGCCTAATACAGATTGGTACAAGTCACAATTTATGTATTCAATTAGAAACATGCTTAGTTATTTGCCCTAACCTCACTATCAAGTTTTGTTGGGAAGGGTGGTTTGATTGATTTGCGCACGGAGAGTACATCAGTCAATAAAGACTGTAAGAGGTTAGCATAGCGACCACCAGCCGTTTGTTCAATCACCTACTTCAGTTCGCTGCTAAATCAAAATGAGCTAATAGGATAAAAGCTCCAGTTACAGAGATCTGCGTGCTGGCTGCCGCGCTCCAGTTTAATTCTGTCTCTGAGCCCATCCACTTTCTCAAGTATAATGTCACTGATTAATTACAGCACATTGAAGCTGCATGCTTTAAGGGCTCCATGGAAGGGAGGCGCTTAGAGATGTCAGTAGTCATTGGGTAGAGGCAAGGGCCCTTCTGCCAGAGTTGGCCCCACACTGCTACCAGGAGGGGGGCAAGGACGATGGAACTTCTGTTTTAATGTATATGAACCGTCGCTGGTTCCAGAGAAGCGGTTCTATTAAAATCCCACCAGAAATGGTCGGCCGTCTGCCAAAAACTGTGATTGCTTTGCCACGGTCCCGAGGCACTGCTCCTGCTGAAAACCAGCTCTGCCTTTCACAAGATTGCGCACATTAATTACAATTTAAATTAGCTTTTATGCGTGCATTTGAAAACCGCACGTTCAGGAAAGCGAGGGAACTATACGGCATTCTGCAGGTGTTGTGGCAGAGATGGTTTGTGGGTCATATGGGTGGGAAAAATAAATTGACTCCTTCGTTATTGGGATGTTTACATTAATCAAAATCTCTGGGTGTCGTTTGGATTGAAGACTTAGGGCCTGATTTCGAGTCTGGGAGATAGAATACTCCATAACAAATGTGTACCCGTCTGCCAAACCCTTGGTCCGTGCGCTCCTTTCTCCGTTGGGCGGACCGTCAGTGCTCCGACAGATGTGCTCTTGCAGTCTCAGGTACTCAAACGGCAGGAAGGAGTAAGGGCCATCAGAGTAAGGACATCAGGACACCCGCCCTATTGCGTGCGGATGTTCTCATGTCTTTCTGTTTCAGTTCATCACCGCCAAGAAAACCCTGGCGGCCACAGACAGGAAAAATAAAGATCCCCACACCCTGGGAGAAAAGTCACACTTTGGGAGTGAGTTTGTGGAGAAAAAAACGTTTGGTGTGTGGCTAACCTACAGGTGGGGACTGTGCACCAAACTTTCAATGCCTCCAAGCAGCCGCCATGGCACCAGCTCCTCTGAAGACACGCAGATCACTGCTTGGCAGTCACTGGTTTTATATTTTGGTGGTGATAATCCAGCCAAGCTAGTAGAGGATATGACTCTGCGACCATGAAAGAAAGCAGGTCACAGGCCAGAGTAAAAATCGTGCCCTATACCTCAATCTCAAATCATTTATGTGGCCAAGACTGCATGGGTTAAAGGGCAATAAAGGGCAACTTCTGTGTGGAATTCGAAGATTTATCCCAGAACAAGCCGTCAAGTCCTTGATCCAATCCCTGGTGTTGTCTACAATTGACTCACTGCTGGCTGGTCTCCCCAGAACACACCTCCTCACCCTGCGGAAGGCACTTCTGAATGCAATGGCTCGATTTGTTACTGGAAGCAGAACATTTGATCACTTATCCCCTATTCTACTTACTCATTGAAGCTCAGTCTTTGTACAAGACATCTTGTTCCAGTGACAGGGTTATCCGTTCAGCCACTACTTAACTAATACTAAGGAGTTGAGTCCAGTGGACTCTATTCAGTCAGAAACACTTCTCCTTCAACTCCTTCCTATAGCTAGCAGAAAAGAGACCACAATGGCACAATATTACTCAGCCAATGTGACAAGAGTTTGGAACTCCCTCAGCCATCTGAATGCACTGCCACGTCCCTGGCTTCATTCAAGAAAGAACTTAAATCCTACCATTTCAAATACACTTCCACTCAGAGAGAGCTGTTCCCTTCAATCTCAGATACTCACAACTCCTTTGTCACTCCATCCAACCCATTCTCTTCCTTCAACAGTGATTTCTTTCTCTTTTTCATCTTTCCTGCTTTCTCTTGCTTATTAAGATAAAGTTTCCATGCACACTTTCTCTTCCCTTAAATGCCTCGATGGTTCCTCCTTCTGTATCAACTCTGTTACAGTTCCTCTTTTTAACTCCTTTACAAAGCAACATCTCCAGCAAATACTCCTGGGAAATGCATACATTCTTTGTTTGTTTTCTTTATGAAATACTCTGTTGTTTATCATTCAATGATTATTGTATTACTATTTTCTATTATGGCAATTTGACCTATTGTGGTGATGTGCTTGACTGCCTTTAGGTCATGTTTATATACTGACGTTTTTAGCACCCGCCCCCTTTCAAAATGTATATAGTCCTTATCTATTTTCCCCGTGCACACCTCAATGTGCATTTATTTTGTTTTTATATTACTCTATTGTCTTTCAATCCATGTTTTTTGTACTGTTACTTTAAACTATGTGAATCTGTCATTTTATTGTAAAGTGCTCTAAAGCCCTCGGACCCAGTTTCACTATAAAATGCATAAATAGGTACCACGAAACACAAAATTCCTGCCTCTTGCCTTTTGGGCCCTGATAATGACTGGACTGGAATGAGGTGAGGTAAATATCTATACATCATGGTACTTTATTTACCGGGTAGTCACAGCCAGTAAATGGGGAATAATCTGCAAAAATAGGTGCTCGCCACACCTAATTCCACAAATTCATCCCCTTCCCCCCACTGTAAACTTCAGTAGGTTAGACGCCCTGAAAATTACAATTAAGAAATTTGCAGTAGTGCACTAAATACCACATTACTCATAATTCGATCTTTGCTCAAACTTGCACCTATATAAACAGGAGTGCAACTAGACCCACATTTAGGCTTGGTGAGGGGTTGTGTGGGGGGGTTAATACTTGAAAACCTGGAGGTGGAGTCAGACGAAAAATTGCTTTTCAGTCATCCCGTCTTTGAAGTGATATAATGCACAGGATCATTTTTTGCCACTATATGACAGCTCAATTTGAAGCACACTGGGCCTCTAACATGAAGGTATTTATAATATGACGTAACAACCTTTGGACATTTAGGACTCTCAAAGAATTCTAGCAGAACAAATAGTAAATATTGTATTTCAATACAGATATAATGTGTTTACCTACTCTCACGGGACATTTATTATTATAAATCTAGTGTTGTCAACAATTAGTGACATTTGATGCACTGTAAAACACCTGGGGTCAATTACATTGGCCTCAACCCACTAGCCCTTCAAAATACTTTTAGAAGATATTTGGGTTTCTTCATCTTCCCACCTTCCAGGGCTTTTTGAAAAATTGTGCAAATAATGCAGCTAAAGCACATTTCTAGTGTTATCGTTCTACTGAATGAAATGAATGATTGAAAATATTTAAGTAAAGCGCACTTCTACCCTAACCAAGCAGCCTGAAGCTGACCAGTAACAGAAGGAGAGCTGGATACTGCAGTAATGTGGAAAAGGCAACTATTGTTTTTCCGAAGGACCGAAGACTGGACTCACTAGAGCTCTGGAGCCAAAGAGTTCCAGTGCTTTGATGCCAGAAAGGAGAAGCATTGGCATCCACTAAGGGGGGCATTACGACCCCAGCGATCAGTGCTATAGTGGAGGTATTACCACCAACAGGCTGGCAGTAGCTATCTCCACTATTATGACACTGGCGGTTTAGTCAAAGCCAAACTGTCAAGTCAACACACTGACCACCACGGCGGTAATGACCGCCAAGCTGGAGACAACAGTCTCCAGCCAGGCGGCCGTCACTAGTCCGCCCATGGCATTTTGTCCCCACCCACTGCCATAGTTTCCGTGGTTTCTGTACCACCACGGAAACCATGGCAGTAGGCACTAACAATGCCAGGGAATCCCTTCCCTGGCACTAACAGGGGTCTCCCCCGCCCACTAACCCTGCCTTTAGCCCCCCCACCCTCCCTTCCCCACCCCCTCCTCACCTATACACACATACACGCACATACCTACACACCCATACACATACGCATACACACATTCACCCACGCATACATACATACATACACACTCACTGCAAAACTCACACACATATCCAGGCACACACGCAAGCACACAACACAACATGCACGTACAAACACACCCGCTCATGCACACACGCATTACACATGCATGCACGCATTCAAACATAGTCACACCCCCCCCCACACATGCACACAACACCCCAATCCCCCTCTCCTGTCAGAGAACCCAACTTACCCGCTTGCAGGGGGTCCTCCGGCAGGAGGCGAGACGCGGCGCTGCTACCAGCCGCAGCCTCCGGCAGCAAAACACCGCCAGGCCGTATCATGGAACATGATACAGTAGGTGGTGTTTTGCTGGCGTGGCATTGCTGCTGGCAGCAGCACCACCTTACAGCCGTCCGCCGCCATGACCGTCGCTGGAATTCTGCCAGCCTTCTGGCAGAATTCCGGCTATGGTTTGATGGCATGGACGGTCGGTAGCCACGGTGACGGTATGTTGGCGGCTGTTGCTGTGGCGGTAGGCGGCATTTGCTGCCAATCTCATAATGAGGACCTAAGTATGTGCCTAAGTTAGGAAGATGCAGGCATTTGGCTTCCGCAAAGCACAGATTTCTTGAAGGAATATAAAGAGTGATACAATGGTGAAGCAGCAGAGGACCTGTTTTATGGAGAGTGCCAAGATCTAGGCACATTACTTTGAAGTTACATCGTTTTGCATTCAGAAGATAATGGACAGTAGAATAGTGAGAAGAGATTGTGAAGCAAGAGGCATAACTCAGATGAGGCATGCAAGAGTGTTTTAAAGTATTTGAAGGAAGGAAGACCAAGATAGATTTTCCATTATCTAGTTGTGAGAAGATAATTGCATTTACAGCAGTCCTATGAGTGTGAGAAGGGGGAAAAGGGATGATTTTCCATATCATGAGGATGTTGTTAAAGCAAGTGGAAAATATGCCTGATCTGTTGAAAGAATGAGAAAATAAGTCGAAAACTAATTCAGTATTTTTTGCTGAGTCAACCCAAAGTGGATGATGGGGCTAGCTCCACCACCACCAGAGTGAAGATCACATCATAGGAGGATCCCTAAAGATGAGGCCCTCTGTGTTGTTACTATTGAGTTTTAGTTAGACTTGAGTGATTGACATTTTATTAAACATTTTTATAAAGTTTCAAAATAATCACGTTATTACGGTGCAGATGAATATCACTCTAAAGCACATACATTGCTTTTTTTAAATGTACTCTTCATGTGGCACAGCCTATCCTTTCATAAGTGAAGACAATAGATGTATACCTCATAAACAATACAAACAAACTGTGTTGGGGTAAGCTTTAACCTGTTTTAGTGATCACTACTATGTAATACCATAGGATACTAATTTGGACCCAGTGTGAACCTGGTCTCTCACTGGTGGTAAGTCTACTAAACTCAACGTTGTTTCTGCTCTTAAAGTGATAGGTGTGTATCCTTCATTTTCTTCTGCCTGTTATACAGTCTATTTTTTATTATTTAGTAAACTTCAGTACAGTGTGTTATACAGTTGGGAGCGCCAGTCATTTAGGGTGGCCTAAAATCAGAAAGCCGTTCAGTTTCCAATATTATTTGGTTCCCCTCTCCTGTCCATGTAGGTGTATAGCCGAGTTTCTCACTGTTGTATTTTCTGCCTCCACCCATTTCTTTGTTTCCCTTAACCCCTTTGCTGCCAGGCCTTTTCCACCTCAGGTGCCAAGCCGTTTTTTGGCTATTTGGGGCAGTTCGCGCTTAGGCTCTTATAACTTTTGTCCACATAAGCTACCCACACCAAATTTGCGTCCTTCTTTTCCAAACTCCTAGGGATTTTAGAGGTATCCAGACTTTGTGGGTTCCCCTGAAGGAGACCAAGAAATTAGCCAAAACACAGCAAAAATTTCATTTAAAAAAAAAAAAAAATGGGAAAACAGGGCTGCAGAAGAAGGCCTGTGTTTTTTTCCCCTGAAAATGGCATCAACAAAGGGTTTGCAGTGCTAAAATCACCATCTTCCCAGCTTTCAGGAACAGGTAGACTTGAATCAGAAAACCCAATTTTTAAACAAACTTTTGGCGTTTTACTGGGACATACCCCTTTTTTACTATTTTTTGGGCTTTCAGCCTCCTTCTATTTAGTGACAGAAACAGGTGTGAAACCAATGCTGGATCCTGGAAAGCTAAAGATTTCTGAAAGGAAGACAAAATTCTGAATTCCTACAGAAAATAACAGCTGAAATAAAAAAAATATTGAAGTTGAGGTAGAAAAACAGCCATTTTTCTCCATGTTTTACTCTGTAACGTTTTCCTGCTATGTCAGATTTTTTAAAGCAATATACTGTTACGTCAGCCGGACTCTTCTGGTTGCGGGTATATATAGGGCTTGTAGGTTCATCAAGAACTCTAGGTACCCAGAGCCAATAAATGAGCTGCACCTTGCAATGGGTTTTTATTCTATACCAGGTATACAGCAATTCATTTGCTGAAATATAAAATGTGAAAAATAGGTATCAAGAAAACCTTTGTATTTCCAAAATGGGCACAAAATAAGGTGATGAGAAGCAGTGGTTATTTGCATATCTCTGAATTCCGGGGTGCCCATACTAGCATGTGAATTAAAGGGCATTTCTCAAATAGACGTCTTTTTTACACACTGTCTTATATTTGGAAGGAAAAAATTTAGAGAAAGACAAGGGGCAATAGCACTTGTTTTGCTATTCTGTGTTTCCCCAAGTCTCCCAATAAAAATGGTACCTCACTTACGTGGGTAGGCCTAATGCTCGCGACAGGAAACACAACATGGACACATCACATTTTTACATTGAAATCTGACATGTTTTTTGCAAAGTGTCTAGCTGTGGATTTTGGCCTTTAGCTCAGCAGGCACATAGGGAAACCTAGCAAACCTGCACATTTTTTAAAACTAGACACCTAGGGGAATCCAAGATAGGGGTGATTTGGTGGGGCTCTGACCAGGTTCTGTTACCCAGAATCCTTTGCAAACCTCAAAATTTGGCCAAAAAAACACTTTTTCCTCTCATTTCGGTGACAGAAAGTTCTGGAATCTGAGAGGAGCCACACATTTCCTTCCACCCAGCGTTCCCCCAAGTCTCCCAATAAAAATGGTACCTCACTTGTGTGGTTGGACCTAGTGCTCGCGAAAGGAAATGCCCCAAAACACTATCTGGACACATCAAAATTATCAAATACAAAACTACCTGTTTTTGGGAGGGGGCACCTGCGTTTTTCATCCTGGGCTCAGCAGCCATCTAGGGAAACCTACCAAACCCAGACATTTTTTTTAACTAGACACCCGAGAGAGTCCAGGGGGGTGTGACTTGCGTGGATCCCTTAAAGTTTTCTTACCCAGAATCCTCAGCAAACCTCAAATTTAGAATACAAAATCACTGTTTCCCACACTTCTGTGTGGGATCACCGCACTGGGACAAATTTCCTACCACCAAATGTTCTCCTCAGTCTCCCGGTAAAAACGATACCTCACTTGTGTAGGCGGGCCAAGTGCCTGTGACAGGGAAGAGCCAAAAATATGTCGAAATTGAGGGGGAACTAAAGTGGGTCCAAAAGGGCATTTTGAAAAAAAAAAAGGGGGGCAGATATGGCCAACAGTAATGTACCCCCATGGGAAGCGACCCTTGCCCAAGGGGCAGCCCCCCCCAAACAAAACACATATACACACACACCTGGGGGCAGATTTGCCTAACAAAACTAGACTGATCTGCCCCCAAGGGGGGCAGAAATGGCCTAAATACAATTTCCCCCCAGGGGAGCGACCCTTGCCTAAGGGGTCGCTACCCATACATAAAAACATAAAGTAAATAAAAATATATATATATCCCTGGTGTCTAGAGGTTTCTGCCCCTTCGGAGGCAGATCGGCTTAATTGTATTAGGCAGATCGGCCTCCGGGGGGGGGGGAGGGCAGAAAAGGCCTACAAATATTAGCGGGGGGTGGGCAGAAAAGGCCTACAAATATTACCCCCCCGCCCTTGTGCGTTAGTAAAAAAAAAAAAAGAAATCCCTGGTGTCTAGTGGCTTCTGCCCCACCTGGTATAACCTCATATAATTAGGCCGATCTGCCCCCGGGGGGGACAGAAATGGCCTAAAAATAATTTCCCCCCCCCCCAGGGGAGCGACCCTTGCCTGAGGGGTCGCTCCCCACACATAAATGAAAAAGAAAAAGAAATAAAAAAATTATCCCTGGTGTCTAGGGGTTTTCTGCCCCCAGGCGGGGGCAGAAATGGCCTACAAATTATTTGCCCCCTGGGGAGCGGACCTTGCCCAAGGGGCCGCTCCCCTCATGTCCATTTCACACAAAAAAAAAATCCCTGGTGTCTAGTGGGCATTTCTGCATCGCATCGCAATTGGACAGCAGAAATACTTGCAGAGACATGAAAGGAAAGGCCTTTCCTTCCCTTTCATGCCTCTGCCGGCCAGCCCCTCCCGAGTGGAAGATAAATGCTTTTGCATTTCTGTTGCTCATCGTGCTGGAATCATGCTTCCAGCACGATGGGAGGTGACCTCTGATGAGGTCAGCACGCTATTTCGTGCTGACGTCATCAGACGTCACTGGGGGTGTTGGGTGGGTCGGGTTGGAAGGGGAAGCGATTCCCCTTCCAGCCCTGACCTGGGGTGGTGGGAGTGTTGGGGGGCGGCCCTCGGGGGGAGCACTAGTGCTTCCCCCGAGGGCCGGTAACCGGACGTAATGGTTACATCTGTGGCAGTTGTTTTGTCAGTGCTATTGTTGATCTTCATGACTGGGCTAAGCAACATGCTGCTACCACTATGGGTAAATCTGCACACCTTCTTATTCTTCCTTCATTTCTGTGTGGGCATCAGGCCCAGCATGCTCACCCTCGGAGTACAGTCTGTTCTTCTACCTAATACTTTTGCTTTTATTTTAGTCATATATTTCCAGTACTTTAATAGATTTGAGCCCTCCTATGATCAAATCTAGCTTTTGACTCTCACATCTGGGAGATTCATCTCTAGTCTCCATATATAACTGAGCTTCCTTAGGGTGAGATAGTTTTGATGAACTAAAGTAAATTGTATCAATATGAAAAGGGCAATGATGCCACTGCTGGTAAGTGTTTAGCATCTAGAAGGGCTGTCACCAAGTAGACCAATCTCTTAAAGTTCAAGGAAGTTTGCCTGCCCAAATGAAGCCATTCTGATCAGGAGCTAAGACAGAGAACAAAGGCAACAATTTATTTGCTAGCACTATCCTCAGGTTTTTATGGTCTATGTCCATCATCGAGTGGTCTGTTCAAAGTCTTATCAAAACAATCACAGCCAGATTTCAGAATCACTACTAGAACGTCTGTCAGTTGCGGAGGCATGAGTAAGGTTCACGCCTGGTAACAGACCTCCAAGAGCTGAGAAGTTAGCAGTCTTTTGTATATTGAGGTTAATTTGTTTTGCAGACCATCCAACCCTGGCTTCTGGCCCCTACTTATCACTTCTATAGCTTTGATCTTCGGATGTAATGGTGAGAGCCTGATGTCCTTATATATTCTATATCTCATGTGATACTACATCCAAGGAGGTCTAGTAATTAACAAAAATGGCATTGACGTTGATCTGTGTACAGGGAGTGCAGAATTATTAGGCAAATGAGTATTTTGACCACATCATCCTCTTTATGCATGTTGTCTTACTCCAAGCTGTATAGGCTCGAAAGCCTACTACCAATTAAGCATATTAGGTGATGTGCATCTCTGTAATGAGAAGGGGTGTGGTCTAATGACATCAACACCCTATATCGTCTCACAGCATCGCTACTGGAATTTGTGGCACCTCTGAGGTCAGGAAGTTCTGCAAACAACTTGCCTGAGCTGTCACCCTCTCAGAGTTGCTTGGCTGTGAATTCCTTATAAGCGAATCAGTTTAATCTATGTTTGGTCTTGTACCTTTCTCTACATACTGGTATTTTATAATTGCTCTTAATATCAAACCCAGAAACTATAAGAAGATTACACAAGGGAGTTTCTGTCTTGCATACTTTCTTCTCTAGCAGCATTTATGATTCAGTTAGCATGCTCCTTGATGTACATCCATTTGCCCTACAACAGTCCACATTGGAATCCCTCACAAACCCACAATAAGCTGCATCTCACAGCGCTGCCACCTGAAGTTTCCATTAGGGAATCCTAACAGGCAATATACCCCAACCCAGGTTAACTTAGAGCAGCCAGTGGCCCATTATTATTTTGCATACGTACTATGTTTCAACCACGAGTCCCATATTCAAGGAAGTTTCCAGGTCATCTGTGTTACCACTGATCACCAATGTGCTGTCTCCTACACCACTGGTGACAATCACGCCAAATGATTCATGGACTGCCTCCACTGCTGCAGTAACCCTGTCAGCTTGTGCAGAATAGTGGATGGTCTATCAACCTTTTGTGTTTTTCTTTCATTGCGGTTTAGATCTCAGTCTGTTTTGGGATGCCCAGTAGAGGGCTCCCAGAGTTTCTCAGTGCTTCAGCCCATTTCCATGCTGCTGATGTATTAGTGAAGATGTACAATTCCTCATTGTACAAGACTTTCAGGTCCACTTGGAACAATGTACTTGAGGTGTAATTCAAGGAGGTGTTTCTCAAGATATGCTCTCTTCAGCTGTTGCACCATTGGAGTGTAAACAGGAAAAATCAGTACTTTTGCATCATCACTTGCATAAGGGCCATCCAAGACAGTCTGAAGCTTTTGTGGTGCTCTGACCCAAAGAACTCAGCTATCTAGAATTACTAAACTGTCTGACCCTGGGCAATCACTTTTCTTCACTGTGATTCCCTTTGAGTGATCATTATATGTAAAAGTACCTCGAAGTAATTGTTCAGTATGCAAACTCAAGATACAAAAACCTCTCCTGTGAATTGTTTAATGTACCATCATTTTGCTTGTTGTATAACAAGAAAGGCCTTATATAGGAGGCTCTAAACACCTGCCTAGGCACGCTTGCCTACTACAACCTGTCAACTGGAAGCAAGGCTTTTGTCACAGCATGAACATGGTCTGTTTCATAACATTACTATGATTACAGTTATCCGTTCACCCTGAGAAAAATGCTGAGCTTCATGCTGACTGTCTCACCCATAGCGCATTGTAAGGCCTCTTCAAGGAGCAGATGGCCCTGCCTGATCACTTTTTGACAGTGCTCGGATCATCCCGCCGAGCACACTGCAGAATTATGCCTCTTCGACTGTAGCATAACAGTTTACAGATTATAGGCTTGGATGGCCCTCTAATGGCAGTAGTTATAATATGGCCATGTGTGCCCGTTCAACTGAGAAGAACTGATACTAAAGCTGTCAAATTCTTCTGGTCTGATTTAACCCTACATCGAGACTGTCAATCTTTGCTGCCAGTGCTGCATGAGTATCCTGTATAGTGAGCAATATAGGATCAATATATCAGCAGCTCCACAGTTGCAGTTGACTCCTTGCCTCCATGCCCTTATTTCTAACTTTCAGATCTACCCAGCCTTTTACCTTCTCTTGCTGGTACTGTCAATCTTACATGCATGTATTCCCTTCCTCTTTCCCGCTGCCCATTACTTTTTTCTCACTGGTTCTTTCCCCTCATACACTCACTTTTCTCCCTGCTCCCTCCCTCACTCCTATAGTTACTTGCTTTCTTTCAGTGGTTCTGCCCCACTTGCATACATTTTTCCCTCCATGCTGTAAGTTCCCGTAGGGTTGCGTTGCCACCTGGCCAGTCTGTTACCAAAATGGCAGATGTTTTGGAACTGAGCAAAAGCTCATAGTTATCCTTGTTTGAAATACAACGTTTGAGCACTTAATACAAGCATATGTCCTGGCCCATTGGAAATATGTGACTATGTGGTTGTGGCATTTTTCACATAGTTGTAGATTTGCCTTATTTGCCACATTACCTATCATCTGCCTCATAATCTGCAGATTTTTAAGAGACAAAAACAGATTTTTAGCTCAAATGGATAGAAAGTTACCAAAAAACACAGCAACGTGTTGCTGAGCAGTGGAATACCCTTTGCAAATGGTAAATGGTCGCCCTTCTGTTGCTTATTTCTATATTTTGGTGTTGAACTGGTATTAATGAGGTGCATCCAATGCTTATATAAAGTTAACAAATGTAAACATGACAAATTAATCAAGTAATACTATCAAAAATTTTACTGCATTACGCCACATAATTGCCTTTTCTTCTCACATAATTTACTCCACCCTGCTGCATAATTTGGCTATCCCCTGTCATAGAATTCCAGGGGCCCTGCACGAGTCATACTCTTCATTGTTCGTTTGGCTTTAAAAATGTCTTATGTTCTGACTTGATGACTTTGATACTAAGTTGTTCAAAGCAATAACTGCTAGCTTCATAGTCACTCTACTCCAGATGACGCCTTATTTTTGTCTATAATTCAGAGTGTGCATTGCAAACTCTTTAGGACTCCTATACTTTCTGTAACACTCTAATGTGTTCAATTTATATCCTACTGTCATTTTACTTTGGTGACATAAAATAAAATGAAAGTGTTTGAGCAAAAAAGTTAATGGAGTTGTGATTGAAATTTCAAAAAAGGCATACAGCAGATTTTTCCATAAATTGCTATTCACGTACCGGCTACTCCCCCATTTGGATCTGAAAAAGTTGCAATCCTAAATGCATACATCATATGTCCACTTTAAACTCACCTTTCCCCTACCTTTTCTGAAAACACCTGTGGTGATGTGGGTGTATTCCTTTTCATTTGCATGATAACCTGTTGTTCATTCCTGGACTGGAAGGGCTTTACTTCACATCTGCAAACCCTTTAACATTGCCAATCTCGTCGCTGTTGTCATGCAGATAAAGCGATTAAGCAAAGAACGAGCCCTACAGAGGAGGAGGCTAAAAGAAAGAAAGAGGTAAAGAAAGGTAAACACAAAGGCTTACTGTAGCCGTCAGGGCTTTAGGTCAGACAGAGTAATACTCTTGATGAACCTTGATTACTGCCTGGCAGCCTCAGCCTTGCCCATTGCACCTGACAGGGGATTGGGGGCTGAAGCTCTTTCAGCCCAATGGTTGTTGTGCGTCTGTGTATAGGAATGTAGTCCAGACTGTGCCTTAGTGATTAGCAAGCAGTGAAGAAGGTCAGGCTTTGTAGACTTGTGAGATTACTTCATGTCAATGGACAACCTACAGTAATTTGGCACTTTAGGTTCAGTGGTTTAAACTGAAGCCATCTTAGTCTACAATTCAAAGTGTAGAATAGGTTGCTAAAATAGAAGATTGGGAGTAAAAACATGGTGTCTCCTGTTACACAGTCATTAACCACATGTTGGGAGCTTTCATCTGAAGAAATGATTTAATGTCCGAGTAAGCAGTTGGCGCTCCTACAAAGGAATACTTATCAATAGAAAACATGGCATCTCCACATGACCAATTATTCCCACTGTTGAACTATGAAAATTTGGAGTAGCCCTGTATTTTCACTCCTGTTTTTTTAAAATGCAATTTTTTAAGCCTTGCCGAGTGAATACTGCTTGAAGCATTCGTTCAGGCCAGATATTTTGAAGATTTAAAAATAAGGGCTTGAGTGTGCTATCAGGAATTGATTGAAGGCTTTGTAATTTGACAAGCACATTCTAATACGGCATCTGCAGATTTCACTGGTAGCACTGTCAAAATAGAAGTCCTTTCCTCACAGAAACTGCTCTGGAGCTAGGCGTTTGCTCTAAATTCCCGTGGGACCATTGTTGCTTTCCTACCACAATATCCAGCAGTAGTCGTGCTGGCGGTCGGAGGTGCTGTGGCGTTCCACCACTGGCCCGCCAGTAGGACACCATCCGTCATAGTATGAGCAATAATAAGGCCTGGCAGTGTCCTGCTGACGAGGCGCTGCCGGCGGTGGAAGCGCCCCTTCCCGTTCCTTGCCGGACGACCTCCTCCCCAGACCAGGTAAGTTGATCGTTCGACAGGGGAGGAGGGTGTTGTGTGTGTTGTCTGCGTGTGTGCATGAATGGTGTATGCGTGCTTGTATGTGTGTCTGAATGTAGGAGGGAGTGTGTGTACGCATGTAAGTGTGTATGTGTGTGTGTATGCGAGTGTGGGCATTTTGGTAAATGCAAGTATGAGTGTTGGGGATGAATGCGAGTATGAGTGTTGTGGTGAATTAAATGTGTGTTTGTCTGCGTGTGAGTATGCATGTTTGGATGGGTGAGAGTATGCGTGGTTGAAAGTGTGTATGAGTGCTGAGGTGAATGCGAGTATGGATGCGTGTGAGTGAATGCGTGTATGTAACTGTAGGTGAATGAGTGTATGCGTGGTGCATGTGGGTGACTGTGTGCATGTGCATGTATGTAGGGATGGGGGTGCTGTGGCTGGAGGGGGGTGCTGTGACTGGAGGGGGTGTAGTGCCTGAAGGGGGATGGGAAGAGTTCAGTGCTTACTGGGGGAGGGGTGAGTCATCCACCTGTGACAGAGAAGAAATTCCCTGTCACCAGTAGCCTTCCCGCCAGGGTTTTTGTGCTGGTGCTATCACCGTGGAAACCCTGGTGGAAAGGCAGCTCCTAATAACGTTGGCAGTCTTCTGTGGACTGCCGGTCGGAGATGCTCATTCCGGCTTGGCGGGTCTGAATGCCCTGGCGGTATGAGTGGCGATGTGGCGGGTTGGTAGCGGCCAACCCGCCACACTCATAATGTGGCAGTCTTCACCGCCAGCCTGTTGGCAGTGAAACCGCCACCTTTACTCATAATGACCCCCACAATCTTTAGTCAATATAGCCATTCATTTTTCAAAATAAACATACATATGTCTATTAAAAGAAGACTTAGAAATGTTGTTTAAAAAAATGGTGCCCAAAGTTTCAGAAATGAAACTGTAGTGCATAATGCCCTTTCCATCAAAAAAATACCCTATGCATTTGCAGTTGGCTTCTTGCCACTGGGCAAAACCAGGGCCATGTAATGTAGGTGGAAATTCAGGGTTTCCCATTATCTGAGTTTGTGGGAAAACAGAGGTGGACAACCCCTGCTTCATCTGGACCCTGTTTCAGGTTCCCACCGTGGCACGGAGAATTGGGGAGAAATATACCTCAACCGGACGATGTCATTTCGGAAGCCAAGGCACCTTCCAGATGTGGACCCCTGGCGATGCCTGGTCGATGAAGCATCAGTGTTTTTCCGAACAAGGTTGTGTGCACTCCACTACATATCTCAGTTGAGCTGCTTGGTAGTAGTGTGTCAGGTGGGGAACACCAAGTCCCCCCTCCACTTGAGGTAGGTAGGTTTGACTTTGCATCATTTTCGTCATTTTCCCAACCCATATGAAGTCCTCCAGGAGGAGTAGCATTTTGTTGAGTATCTGGGGTGGGTGCAAGTGGTGTTGTTTGTATTACATAGAGTATTTTAGGCAGCAATGTTATCTTCACCTGCCGCCAGCCGTCCCAGCCAAGAAAGGCCGTGGTGTTGCTGCTTAGACAGGTCAGCAGGAGCAACTGTCAAGATTGCAGAATAATTGGAGTCTACCATGCATTCGATGGTAGGGTATAATTGCAGGCCTAAGTAGCTTATCCCTTGGGACGACCAAGAAAATGGTAACTTACTTTCAAGAAGTACCTGTTCCTGCTTTGAGATAGAAATATTTAAGGATGCAGACTTCTGCAAGTTAGTTTTAAGGCCAGCAGCACTACTGAACTTCGAGTTTGTGCACCACTGGAGGTATCGAGGTTCTCGGGTTGGATGAGACCAGCATGACATCATCAGTATATAATGCTGCCTTATGTTCCGTGCCACCCATGGGAATCCCAGATATATGTGGGTTTCCCCATATCCGTTCAGTAAAGGGCTCCATATAGAGAGCAGAGAGTAATGGGGACAGTGGGCACCACTGCTGTGTGCCCCTGCAGACATTGAAGGGTCAGGATGTAAGGCCATTAACTCTCACTACCACTTTTGGGGAGGCATAATTACAAATAATCCACTGTTGGAATCTGGGTCCAAGACCCAGTCCCCCCAACACCAACCAGAGGTAGGGCAAGGGCACCCGGTCGAAGGCCTTCTCTGCATCACTTGACAAAAGAAGCCCGGGATGTCTGCATGCCGTGTCTTGTCCAAAAGAGGGCAGATACGCTTAGCGTTGTCACTGCATCCCCTTTTGGGGATAAATCTGGTCTGGTCAGGGTCAACCAAGCCTTACATATAGGGGACAAGGTGGTGTGTCAAAATCCCAGTGAAGATCTTAACATCTACATTTATTAAGGAGATGGGGCGGTAGGCAGAACAATACCTATGGTCTTTGCCCGGTTTAGGCAACACTGTGGTCAAGGTCAGTTGAATAGTGTCTGTAAGTGTGCCAGTTTCTCTAAACAAGTTCTGTAAACGTACCAGAATAGAGGCCAAAACTGTCTCGAAAATGTTTTAGAAGTCGGGCGTAGCCACCTAGGCCTGGCGCTTTGCACGCCAGAAGGCGATGAATGGCCATCAAAACTTCATTCACTGTAATGTCTTGGTCCAACAAGGAGGCTTCTCCCTACGGGATTGTCACCCTGGGGGCATAAGCCAGACAGTCCACAGCATCTGCCTCCCCCAGCTCCTCTGCCCAGTATAATTTGGCATAGAATTGCTCCAAGTCCCGTGCTATTTGGATGTCACACAGATGTGTGGCTTGGTCATATCCTCTGATGTCCTCTACCCTGTTCTTGGCTGTTAAAGAGCACCGCCTGTGAGCTAGAGAGTGTCCCCCCACTATTCCCTCCTGCATGAAACCTCTGTTTAGTGCACAGCATTGCATACTCTGCTCTGTCCATATCTAACGCCTTTATTTGTTTATGCGCTGCAGTGAGTCGACGTCCTGCTGCCAATGAGCTTGTGTGTGTATGTATTTCTTCTAGTTCCTTTACCATGGACCCTAAGTGAGTGTGGGTGGTTTGCCTATCTTTATTAATGTGTGTTACTATTGCTATAAAGTGCCCCCATATGACAGTATTTAAAGTGCCCCACAGAAGTTCAATAGGAGTGTTCAGTGTGTCAGTTGTGGCTAGAAAGTAGGTGATATCTGCCGAAATTTCAGTAACCGTCACCTCATATGTCTGTAGTTTAGAATTTAGACGCCAGGTATGAGAGGACTCTGCCCGGGTAGGGAGGATGCATTTTAACATTAACAGGGAGCGGTCAGAAAGAGCAGCTGCGCCTTTTTCTATAGATTCCATTGCTTGTATGATGCGTGGGGTAGTAAGAAAAAGACCAATCCTAGTGAACGTCTGATTAGAGGCGGAGAAAAAGGTGTATTCTATAGTTGTGGGGTGTTTTATATGCCATATGTCCACCAACCCCAGATCGTCCAGCCATTTCTTACAGACCATTGTGAGAGCCCCAGTTTGCCCTGTGCGCTGAGCAGATCTGTGCAGTGTTGTGTCGGGGACAACATTTAAGTCCCCGCCTAGAATGATGTCTGAATTAGGTGTGTTGATGATCCTGCCTACAGTGTCCTTAAAGAAGGTTTCCTGGCCCTCATTGGGAACATATAGGTACGCTACCGTGTAGGATTGTCCCTGTATATTGATCCTTAATGATAACAGGCGCCCTGCTATTTCAGTCTGAGTTTGTAGTTTGTATCACCTTCCCAGTGAAGTGAGAGGCTAGCAAAATTGCCACCCCTGCCTTTTTCCGTGGGCCTGATGTAAAGTATTGGCGGTCGAACCATATGGAGCGTAGTCGCTTTTTGAAGATGGGTTTCTTGTATGAGACAAATATCACATCTAGCATCCCTGAGAAGCGTTAACAATGCTAGATGCTTCACTGATGAATTTAAGCCTCTGACATTCAGACTAAGGATAGTAAACAGTAAGTCATGTATCAGAAAGAACACTGAGAGGCAAGAGTCAGTGTATCTCTTGGTATGTCCCCAGTATAGCAGCATTGCATGGACTGCCCACTCTGAATATGTATTGTAAATAGATCAAAGTAAGGGGTGACAAACAAACAAATGTTACATGTGGAACCGCAATATTCCCCACCTGGGAATCTAGCCTCCAAACTATGGGGGCCATGTCGATGATTACACCAACCACGATCTGCCATCATGGTGGGATTGAGGAGCTCTGCCGCCCAATGAACCTGTCCATGTATAAATGCTGGATTGTCGATCTCTGGGTCTGCCCGCATCTTACATCTGTGAGGGATATTGAGAGGTCCCACTAATCCGAAGTCTGCTCTGGGTGCAGTCTGTGGCCGCTCCGGAGTGGAGTTTCATTGTTCGCTATCTGGCTCAGAGGTGCTGTCTCAATAATGTAGGTGTTGGAGCAGTGCTTCTCAGCCCTCCTGAGACTCCAACTCTGATGGCTAAGGAGCTTTCTCCTGAAGGAGCAGGTTGGTCTCCTTGTTTTCGGTGGTCGGAGGGCTGGGCTTCGGTGTGGTAATGTCTCAGGTGTTTCCTCTGGCATATTGTCTATGGTTAACAGAGTATGGGCTTCAGACATTGTGTGGATGATCCAGGTTTTATTGTCCCACACAAATTGGAGGCAGAAGGGGTGTCCCCATTTATAACGTATGTACTTCACTCACAGAAATTCTGTCAGTGGCCGGAGTGCAGTTTTATTATGGATAAATCTTGAAAAAGTCCTACTTTTGTGCCTTCGAATTAGATAATCTTGCGCTCCTGCACAGAGTTCATAATGGCTTCTTTTTGTTAATAATCGTGAAGGCAGGTGAGTATGTCTTGAGGTTGTCCCAGAGAGCTAGCTGGACGGTCTGCCCTGTGAGTACAGTTGAGTACAATGTCCTGTCCTGCTAGTTCAGGCACAAAGTGCCGGAAAAGGCATGTGGCATATTCTTCCAGCAGTCAAGGAACTGCCCTTAAAGGGCCTCCTTTGATGCAAATGTTGGATCTCCTCGAGCCATTTTCCAAATCTTTGAATTGGTAGCCTAGTTCTGCATTGGTATCTCTTAGTTCTAGCAGTTTTTTGTTATGGGTCTCCAGCTCCTCTTCCCGTGCATCACTGGAGCGTTCTATGTTGTTCACTCTCTGTCCCAGATCCTCTATGTCTCGTCGCAGGTCCTTAACTCCCCGCAGGTCCTGACTGCTATGTCGCACTTTAGTTCTGCTATGTCTTCATGTATTGTCTCAAATAAGTTCTCTAAAAATGCCTTAATGATCAGGGTTTAGCCATCTCAAGACCTCCCTATTGCCTCCTGTTCTTTCAGTGCAGAGTTAGATTGGCCATCCGTGTCCACTGATGTTTTACTAGATTGCTTAGTGAACATATTTTTCACTGAGGCCTCTTTTTTTGTATGTTTATGAGTAGCTATGGCCGGTAAATTGTGCCGTGTCTGATCCCACCCGCACATGCGATAGGGCGCTTCCATCCTCCACGCTCCCAAAGAAGGCATGCATGCAAGAGGGACATTCGCACATTAGTCCCTGAACACCAGGCCCCCACTGGATTTGCTGGCCACCCCCGTCTGCGCCACAGTCAAATCAACCAACCGGGGCCCGGGTGGCTCGCCCCCACATGTCCTGAGGCCCAACCAACCCGTAGGTCTGGCCCCAGTTGACAGTTGCTGTTGCTTCAAGTCCCCACACTTAAGCCACAAGGCCTAGACACAACGTGATCCCAGAGATTCAGGGGCCATTTGAGAGGGCCTGCAGTGTCCAGCGTATTCTCAGTGTCACCACTCTACACCCCCGATCTCAGCCGGATCACCTACTTCTAGTTTCTTGTGCCACTCCACTAGGCCGGGCGTCACTCCTGCAGGAGGCGCAGCAGCCTCTGGGCCTCTAGTCACTCTCCATCCTAAGGGCAGGCAGTGCATCAAGTGAGATGCTCCAGTAGCGCAACCCCCGTCTCCTCACTTCATCATTCCCCTCACAAGCAGGGACCGCGGCGGCCCTCTTGTGTGTCTCCACGTGGCCCCCTCGCAGCACTGGGAGCAATGCGGTTTGTTGACCCCGGGCCAGCAGTTCATCCGGCGGCAGTGTGGGTTCTCGTGGGTCCCGCTACCCGTCCAAGCACAATGGCTCCACTTACTGCCAACGCAGCTCGTCAGACCGGGGCAACCACAGCTCCGCTCCGCCCCAGGGTCTAACTCTGCTAGCACCAAACCATAGCTTCTGGACCTCCGGGGGATACAGCAACCTCCCCTGGCCTAGTCAGCTGCAGCAAAGCTCCTCAAGAGCACTCCTACTCAGGAGCCATTTTGGACACTCCCCATCTGTATTGCATGTTAAACTATGTTTTGATTACGTAGCTATCTAATTAGACTACCTGAACCTGTTCCCTAGAGAGTAATGAAAATACTACCCCCTACCATATGACACAGATTCTAATAGGAGGCAGAATGTCAGAAAGCAGGACTGGAAACACTGATTACCAAGTATGCTCACTCACTTGTACAAAGTTCCTTTCATTGAAGGAAAGGCTGGCGATCATCATAGCGTTGGCGCTGTCAGACTGAGGCTGCACTTATGGGAAGAATATGATACACAGGAACAGGCTGACAACGAAATACAATACCCAGCAGGCCATGAAATCTTACATAGGCTGGAGAGGTGGACACTGACCTTGTTACATACAAATCACATTTTTTGCCATGGCACGTTGCTTAATAGGAGTTTGTATTGATCAACAGTGGAATTCTGAGAAGTATTTATAAAGTTAGTTTGTTGATGAAAACAAACTTTGAACTATATCTGGAAAATTTATCTGAATTCTTCGACTGCTTTTATTGTTATATTGTGCTAAGGGTTATTCTATAATGGAACAAGAAAGATTTTTAGTCTGGGCTATGTTATCCATGTATATATAAATGGCATGCACCAGGTAAGCACATACAAATTGTTAAAAATAGGGATCATCAAAATATTACATTTTATTTTGTAGTCATACAGAAGTAAAATAGACATAGAATAATATTAATGTAAGATTAGAAGTAGAATCACCACAGTGTGTAAATTAGGCATATGCACATTATTGGTTTATAACATTTTAGCTATTAACGTACAATTCATTATGACTTGTGATGTAGTCATGTCATATTATACACCCATTTATATATTATATTCATGTACACAAAAGGCTTGTATTTATTTTCTTAACCTATGTATACATAATGTGTACAATATTTCCATTCTTCATGCATAGGGTGTGGAATATTGTAGAAGTCTAAATTTCTTCTGTATTATTTTTCCTTTATCAAGCATAATGTTTACATAAATCACTTCTCTTCCCACAAAGTCCCTGAAAAACCGTGATGGATAAACATCTTTCCCTATATGTTGTGTGCGTCTTATGTAATTAATTTGACTGGAAGGTGAATATTTTTTAATTCCCAAAATGTACATTATTTTTTGTGTGGGACCCTAATTTGCAGTGGATTTCTAAATCCATTTGCTCTGAAAATGTCAAGCTGCAGTCTATAAAGAAGCTAGGGGACATAGCAAAGATAGAGAGACACAAAAGCCAGTCATCAGCATGAACTGGTTCACAGCACTGAGCCTTCAGTATCAGGAGGAACACAGGAAGGGGAAAAGGGAGCTCAAGGTTAGCACTAGAGATAAGGAATATTAGCACAACAATGTAATGGCCATTTAAGCAACTTACCAAAGCCCAAGATGAATGATGTTATGATGAGCCCTTTCACCAAATGGAAACTGGTAGCAAACCCCAGGAAGCCAAGAAGTGATAAATGGTACATGGAGAGCTGCCAGCACAGACAAACACAGAAAAAGAGAGTTAGGTAATGAACAGCTGTTGGACACGGCTCTGCTGAAGGAGTTTTCTGAAACATTTTGCTTTTTTTCTCTTCCAGTCTTTGCTGACTTTCTGTGTGTGACCTTAGGATTCTGGGCACTTCCCCATTGTCTGGCAGTGGGAAAGTGGGCTCGCCTGTCCTACCTATGATGGAAAGGGCAGGTAGGGACATGACTGAGGTGCTGTACCCAGGAGGGCCCTGTGAAACAGGTATACCACATGCCCGGGGCAGGTATTGCCTTGGCTGCTAAGGGGACAAGCACTGGCTGTGCCAACCGCTAGAAAACCATGTCTTAGGCTAATTGTTTACCGGCTTTTGTCTTTTCTTTCCCCTATCTTGATCCCGGAACCCCTGTGACTTAGCCGTGAGCGGCCTAGTAACCAGGGAAAGGTTGATGACATTTTTTGTTCAGGGAGGGGCGGGAAAGCCAAAGCTGGTTGGTGGGTGAAGAGCAGTTTGGGACCCAGGGTGCTTGCAAACACAGTGGCATCCACTCTCTGGATATCAGGGCACCGGATTAGGGTGCCAGGAGTGAGGGCATATTAGTGAGTGTGCACAAGCTGACTGATACCCGTGGCGCCGATGGTGCAGAGTGGACATGAGGCAGTGAGTACCGGTGATTGCTGAGGTAGGACCATGGTGCTGCTGGTCACGGTTATCCTGTAGGGGAGTTCTTACAGTTGGCATTACATCTTAAAAGTGCAGCTTCAGCCACAGTGCTATGTGAAAGTGTTGTAAACCTTGCATGTACATTTTGCTGCTAACATTGGGAACCAGGGTGCACCATGAATTTATGCGTTACACTGATTGTGGGTAATTCTGTGGTGGGTCCTGTGCTGACAATGTTTGGCAGCTTATGTGGGTGCGGGAGGGACGGTACTGTTTTGCTCATGTGTACATACAGAAGTAGTGTTTAATACAGTTGGGCCTCATATTGTGACATCCATTGCTAAGTGGGGTATAGGCCAGAGTTACATTTTCACTATACTATATTGACAATGGGTGTGTTGAATACAATCTTTTTATACATACACAGTGTGTGAAGTCCCCTTTGTGCAGCGCAGCATGGTTGTGGTGGGGAAGTGCTGTGTCTTGCTTTACACACTGCCTCTGTGATAAGCTTGACTGTTCGGTGCCAAGCTACCCAAGGGTGAGCACAGGTTATACAGTGAGTGTAATCACCCATCCTTGGCGGGAGCGGTGGGTTCTGCCCAGCTAGAATCTTGCTTCAGTCAACCAGAACATGCCACCATCAACAACAGCGAACAGGTGAACCAAAGTGAAATGAAGGGAGAGCAAATACCATAGCTGGAGGAGCAAAGACTTTACATTACACTGTAAGCCCTTTTTAGTCATTGTTAATGGAATTTAAAATTATTAAAACATATATTTAAAAAAAATATAAACAACAAAATGAAGTATAAGTATACAAGCATTTTAATGTATTCTGGTAAAAATAGTCTCCTTCATTATTAGTTGTTATACTTATACACCCTAATAGAAATGTTCTGAGTTTGTACTATTCTGTTTGGAGAAGCTACCAGTGCTCAGACAAACTTCGTTGGACATTATATTAACCAGTCATATAACCTGGAATCTTCCTCTCTCTGAGGGAGAATACCATGACCTTATTCTGAGACCGCCAGAAGAAGATCGGTGGGATGAAGTTCAAAACCTTAACTGGTGACTGCCTTACATCCATGTGAGAGAAGCAACAGTTTTGTCTTCTGTGTCTCAAAGGTCAGTGGCCAACTTGCTAATCAAACATGATGACATCCTTACCAAATAAGTCCATTATTGGCATAACTAAAAAAAAAACACAGTGATCGACTCTCTACACTTCATACAGATTAGTTTGGTCTACAGACGTATCTCCAATCTTTTACCCTCATCATGTGTTCAATGACCCAAATGTTTTTGACAGATTTTATTGAAGTAAAGAAGAAAAGCACCATTCATTATCTGACAATGAAGGCAATTTATGGAGGCAACTTTTCAGTTTGCCATGGGAAGCAAAACATCTGGCACTGCACTAGATATCCCACCCATTCCCCCTGCCATCCTTAAGTTAGGTGGAAAGAATCTGGTTGCAGATTAATTAATTTCTTTCTGGTGGAAGAGTCAAGGCTTGGCGGTTGCCAAGAAAGACTTTATTTTCCTGCTGCAAAGAAGCTAACATTGGATCCCACAGATCAACTCTTTCATACTCAGCCAGATTACAGCAACAGTGATCCTCCAATTGAACTATTAATTGAATCTTATGATCCACTAAATCGCCCTCAAACTAGATACTGTCCACACAAATAAAGGTAGTCTGTTTTAATTAGTGTTCTAGCTAAAGTAAAGCAAACTCTTCACCTAGGTATTTGTGGTATCTCTTCTGTGTTCGTTATTTAGAACCTGAAATTCTGTGTTCTTTGTTAGATTGTTGCGGCTGCTATTTCTCAAATTACTATCTACCTGGTTTGCTAGAGATTAGAGAAAATAAACTTTATCCTTCACAGCTTATCTGGCTCATCATTTCTACAAATATTCCAAGACATCAACATTTGGTGATCTACAGGAAAACAACAACTGAACCAATTAAATGGAACATTCTCTAGCATGTTTTGCAGAATTACACCAAGAGAAATAAAATGTTGACTTAATTCAGAAAGTAAATTCTAAGTACAATTCATACACCAAGGGTAAAAAAGCCATAAATCCCAAGGTGTCTGATTTAGATGTGGTAATGTTGGTTACTGGACAAATACAGTGTCCTGCTATTAAGTGTGTTTGGGGCGTGTGTGGTTAAAAATGACATTTTAGTAAATCTTGCAGGTTCGCCATTGAATCCCATGAGAAAATCAGTGAAATAATTGAAGGCCAGGAACAATTTCTTCTTTAAAATACTGATGCAGGGAATGGTATTGGTAGTGACGTTGGGCATCCTTTTAGCACTCTATCAGTAAAAGGGGTTAGTGGTGAGATGATGATGGACACGAGAGCACAACTGACCTTGATCTCATATGTGATTTATGAAAAGCTTTTCAAAGGAAAACTTTGTTTATCTGAATGTTGGACTTTATGCTTATGGCAGTTAACCAATAAAATGATTGGGTTACTTAGTAGAACAATTAAATTTTAGGGGAAACATGGCAGAGGGCAAACGTATGACCCTGTCATAGGAGACACTGTTTTGAGCTGGTCTCTCTAAAACTCTTGGGTATCTCATTTAATTCCCATACCAACCCACAGGTTCAGGTGCACTCTATCAACCAAGTCCCTATGAATCTTATAGGGGATTTCCCTTATCTCTGCTCTGGTAAAGTGGGCTGCCTTAAAACCTGCTTGCATGATATCAAGCTTAAAGAAGGAATTGTGCCTTTTTTCTTGTTGAGCTAGAAATATTACAAACAACCTCAAATATGCTGTTACGTTAAAGCTGAGTAAGCTGTGTATAGAGGGCATCATCGAACTAGTAGATGTCACAGAATGGCTAGTTCCTGTGGTGGTAGCACACAAAGGAAATGGCAAAATTAGACTCTGTATAGACGTTAGAGAGTTAAATAAGAGAGTAATTGAGGAGATTCTGGAAGAAAATAATCTTATACATCGTACCCAGATGGGTTTTAGACCTAAACATGGCACAGAAACCGCTCTGATTGCCATCACAGAAGAAGCAAGGAAGAGGATGGATAAAGGTATGGAAACCGCTATTATCCTCCTTGACCTAAGTGCGGCATTCGACACAGTTGACCTAAAACTCCTTATAGACAGATTGCGAGGATGTGGAATTGCCGGAACCTCGCTAGAATAGATTTGCTCATTTATACATGGGAGGTCCTTTCAGGTACTCGAGAGAGAGTATATCTCCAGGAGCACCTTCAGTAGCTGTGGTGTTCCTCAGGGTTCGGCTCTAAGTCCATTACTTTTTAACTTTTATATGCGGCCACTAGCAGGAATAGTTGAGCCATTCGGATTGAAGCTGGTATCATATGCAGATGACACGCAACTGATAGTCTCCTTTTCCAACGCCCGCCCAGATATGGGCACAGCACTAGGTCCCTGTATGAAAGCAGTTGCAGCCTGGATGTCTGAAAGTAAATTAAACTCAACGATGACAAAACGGAAGTCATGTTTTTTGGAAATTAAATGCCCTTAATCAATCCCAGCCTACTGAGAGGGGTGCCTACCCTCCCACCCCCTAAATGTCTTATTAAAAGCTTAGGGGTATGGTTGGACCCTTTTCTCTCAATGGCCCAACATGCGAATAGAATGGCAGGAACTGCATTTGCTCTACTAAGGACCCTGAGGAAGGTTTTAACTATTTTACCGTTCTCAGCCAGAAGAATGGTTATCCAGGCACTGATAGGCTCTCGGATTAACTATGGCAATGCCTTGTTTATAGGCTCACCGAAATATGTAATTCAAAGATTACAAAGGGTACAAAATGCAGCGGCTCGTCTGCTGCTAAATATTCCTAGACAGCACTCGATACGGTCAGGAATCGTCTCCCTACACTGGCTCCCTGTAGCGGAAAGGATTCAGTTCAAAACCCTTTGTCACATTCATAGATCCATATTTGATAATGGACCGGAAATGCTGAAAACACTGGCACAGGTTTATATTCCAGTCAGGCCACTTAGATCCTCCTCAGCTAATCTGGCCATAGTTCCAACAGTGAGGAAAGCCAGATGGGGAGGAAGATCAGCATACCAAGGTGCTTTGCTCTGGAATAATCTCCCTCTCAAGATGAGAGCAAACCCTCAAGAGATGTCGTTTAGGAAGGAACTGAAGACTTGGCTATTCAAAATTTAAATCTCCAGTATAAACATAAACAGTATGTCACCGCCATGGCAGTATAAGCGCTAGGAGGCCGCTGGGCAGTTAGGCGCTATATAAACCATTATAACATAACATAACATAACAGATACTCCCTCTTCCCAACATTTGTGAAGTGGTGCTTTATCTAGGGGCGAGGTACTTCATCATTATGGACCTTACATCTGCCAACCACCAGGTGAGACTTACAGAGAGACAAAAGATCTTACTTCATTCATAACTCGATTTCGTACCTTCTAGTTTCATCAGAAGATGTTTGGACTACATTCAGCAGCCTCGGTTATTCAAAGACTGATGGCTAGGATGTTTGGTGTGATCGTTGGGGTAATTTTATTCCAAGACAATATTTTGTTTTTTGGGAGACAGATTAAACAACATTTAGGAATGGTACAAAAGGTGTTACAGATCTTGACTTGGAATGGACTTACCCTAAAAGCTAAAAAATATATCTTTGCCCAAGAGTAGACTGATGACCTTGATCATGTTATTTCGAACAAGGTGTGAGACCAAAACAAAATCTAGTGAGATCTAAGGAAAGATGTTCAGAATTCTACTCATGCTTTGTCCCAAATTTTGTCTGTAAAACTAGTGCTGGCCTGTTAAAGAAAGGAGTCAAATGTGTATAAGATGACCTACAAGAGGAAAAGAGTGTCTAATTGATGGACAGAACTTAAGCAGTTTCAAGCCTAATTTACCTTGTTCTGTAATTACCTACACCAGTGACAAAGGACTGGGAGCTGTGTTGAGGCAGAATCAAGGTGGGAATGAAGTAACCATAAGCTTTGCATCCACAACATTGCGGGAGACTCAATTTAAGCATTCCACCATAGAGAAAGAGTCCCTGGCCAGTGGTGTGACAAAGGCCCTGAATCCCCTGCGCTGCGGGGGGCCCGCAAACTCCAAAAGGATCCATCAGCACAGTACACTGTGAATGGGCAGCAGACCCCTGACGGGGTCAAGGGGCCAGGGGGCCCACTCCAGGGACTTCACAGGGAGACCCCCTCAAGTTTCATTACGTCACTGGCCCTGACTGTGTACTGGGCAGTCAAATAATTAGAAAACTCTTGCGGGTGGAAGATTAGAGGTTTATTCTGATCATAAACCTTTGCAAGGGATCTTTGAGGAAAATAAGATTGGATGTTCTATAAAGCCACATTTGTAGGTGGATTGTAGCTTTGCAAGATTTCCAGATGATAGTGAAGAACATACCAGGCTTCTCAAACAAAGCGGCTGATTGGCTGTCAGGACTAGAGCAGAATTGTGCAAAAGAAGCAGAAATCGATGGTTGGTGGGAAGAGGAAAAGATAAAAATGTGCAAAATCATGGAGTGATGTGGTAGCGAACCAGAGTGGTTAGAAGAATTGGGAAAAGACACTGGGCCTGATTACAACTTTGGAGGAGGGTGTTAATCCGTCCCAAATGTGACGGATATCCTGCCCACCATATTACGAGTTCCATAGGATATAATGGACTCGTAATACGGCGGGTAGTATATCCGTCACATTTGGGACGGATTAACACCCTCCTCCAAAGTTGTAATCAGGCCCACTGTCCTCTCAGGTGCCTTTAACAAGATTCAGAGAAAACAAGAGTGGATGATTACCAACGAAAATGAGAGAAGTTTTCAAAAATTCACAGTGATATGTCTGTGCATGATAGGTTATTGTGGAGAGGTTCATGTTTAGTATCTCCACACAGTTTAGGGGCATGTTTATCAGTGGTGGCGCATATGGGCCATTTTGGGAATTAGTAAGGTTAAAGAAAGGTTGAGAAGTGATTGTTGATGGCTTGGTATGAACATCCAAATAGAACGCATGGTGAGGGAGTGTCTTGATTGCTGTCAGAGCGACAAAATTAGAAAGACTAGAACTCCATCCATGGAGTACAGTGAGATCCTCTTTGGAGCTTGATATGAGTTAGCCTTAGACATTTGGGGCCATTCACAATGGGTTCTGTCCAGAGATGTTTTAAGGCATGGGCAAAGTGGGCTCTAGCCCTAGGCCCCAGCCTTCCATGGGGCACCCTGATAGAGCTAGCTGTGTTCTACAGAGTCTTGCCCTGATGAACTTGAAGAATTCTTAAACAAATTGTTTTAAATACTGTTAACTTGTAATTTATTTTTCATGTGGGTGATGTATGAGAGTCTATTACAGACATTTTGCAAAGAAATGTTGTGTGTGTTTTGTGCAACATATATATATAAAAAAGTTCCTTTTAGATCAAAACAGGACGCATATAAGAAATGGGAGGGTGTCACAGAGATTATTTACAGTAATATTAGTGAGCCGCTGCTGTGTTACAGTATTGGAAACGCACATCACTATCCCTGAATATTAGATGTAAACACATTTAGAATTTGGACCACTGTGTCTGTGCACTGTCAGTGACTTGGCCAAAAAGGGCATGAAAGAGCTGAACTGGATAATACATTCACAGCTGTTCCAAACAAGAGACCCCGAAATACGTTTGGTCCAGGGCCCCCCAAATCCTTAAAATGTCCCTGGTTCTGTCCCAAATTACTTAGTGGTATGAGTATGTACTCCATGTGGCCTGGGGTATCCATAGTGCACGAATTCACCACAGCATCAGTAGTTACGTTTTTAACAGCGATTTTTAATGAAGAAAATAGCCAGACGGTAACAGATGATGGAGTTCAGTTTACGTCTAAAGAAATAGAAGTTTTTGAAGAAGAGGGGTATTACCCACAAGAAGTATCCGCTCTACCAATCCCCAAATAATGTAATGGGGAGAGGTTTAGCTGGATTATAAAGGAGGGAATTAACTTGTCCAGAAGTTGTGGCAAAGATTGGAAGGATGAGTTAAGGAAGGAATTGTAAGAGAATAGATATTCTCCTCGCACGACTACAGTGGGTACACCATTGGAGTTATTCAGCAGTAGACAGCCCAGCACCAAAGTGTGCCAGGCGTGTATGAGAGAGCATAGTTGTCTCCAGGTAGATGGATATGCAGAACGTAAGCAGAATATAAAATCACATACCTGCTTGATTAGGGAACGGAAGAAGCAAGTTCATAGGAAGGTAAAAGAGTGTATAATATGAACACTGTGGTGGGTGACTTGGTGGTAGTGAAGTCCCTGGTGCAACACCAATGTGATGCTGAGCTAAAATGCGACTTGTTTTTGAAAAACAAATGAATCAATGTCCCTGATTCACTTTGAGTTTTCTCACTACACGTTGGAGACTGATTTTCTTGCCTGGAATCACACTGGCAAATCCCGGGCAGGTATATACAGCACCGTAAGTCTTTGCCTAGAGAGGGCTCGTCTTCCAACACCACAGAGCTGGTGGGGTTGAGGCTGTTGGAACACTTTATGATCTGTAGTCGGAAACAAAGGCAGCACCCTACCTCCAGATGAGGTGGGATAAATGAGACATTGGCGGATGGGGCAGCTATGATTTTTGGTAGAGTTCCTGGTATCGCCCACAGTTAAATGAGGGGTCAAGGTGACTACAGCAATCAAAAGCACCACGTCCTAACTGATATTCGGCATAAGGCCTCAGTATCACATTTCCCTCTCCATTGTGGCTTGCCATTTTCTTCCAGCAGCTATATAAGTGAACTTCATTATTCTGTGCTTAATACGCGAGGGCCTCCAAGCAGAAGGGGCTTTGAAGGGAATGAGTTTGAACCTCAGGAACTGCATAACGTGCATGCACACAACATAACTGAACGTGGCTTTTAAAATGAATTACTTAACTCTTGGACCCAACCCATGTCCTACAGAGCACCCGCTTCTGTGGAAAGCTTTCAGAACACTGAGAGTCGATCAGAAAAGCTTGTTTCGCCCATTCTCCACCTAAAGCCAGGCAGTTTAAAAACCGGCCAGGTGCCATGAATATCCATCTTCCATCATCCATAAATAGAAGGAAGAAGGAAAGGTGTGCGAAGAAACTCAACGGTCAAATGTATTTCTTCCTCATGTTGTTCTCAGGTCTACCAGAATCCTAATGAGGGTGTGATTCTTTCCATGGTGAATAAAATGAGGACCATTGAGGTGAGTAATCATATCATCTATTACTTAAATCAGGAGACAGTTTAGTTTTTGGTATAAGCTTCATTATTGATCATGTTTATATTAGCATAATATTAAATGCTATAAATTCCTGTTGCTAAGATCTGTTCCAGGCCTCAACTATGATAGCAAATGAAATGTCCCAGATGAAGTCAAGAATACGGAGGAAATCAAAACCCTACCCCTCAGCTTACCAAACCATGTATCATGCTCAAATAGAATTACTCCATGTCCACCCTGAAAGTGGTGTCTCTCAACTCCTAAACACCAAGGATCTCAACCGGCAGGTGAAATGAAAAAAAAGATCACTGTATACTCTGATGGGCTTAAGGAGGACATAATATTTCTTCAAGAAACTAAAATTGGCTACACAAAAGCTTTATCCATGAGTTGCTGCTGGGTCAAGTGTTTGTCTTGCTCTGCGGTGATCTTACAGAATAATGGAGTGATTACTCTAATTTCAAAACTTTCAGATTTGTCAATAAATGCTACAGAGCAGGATAATGAAGGTAGATGGCTAATTACCTGACTGCAGCAAAGCAATTTGGAACTGTACACTGTAAACATTTATGCTCCTAACTGTGACGACCCACAGTTCTGGTCATCCCTGAGTACCAAACTAACAAGTTTTTCCCACTGCCCACAATATTCTGGGAGGTGATCTTAATTTACCAGTGGTTACTATCCTAGACTGGCACACTGCCTTTAAGTACAGAACTCCGAAAGCTCATAAGAGCATGCACAATGTTTGCGCGCCCCATGGTCCCATTGATGTTTGGAGACTCTGAATACCCACTGGTAACGATTTCACCATTTTCTCATCGCCCCATTACTAATTTTCTAGATTTGATTACTTAGTTCTGCATGCCCCCTTTCCATGAAACCCTCAATTCAACAATTTAGCTGATTTTAATCGCTGACCACGCCTCTGTCACTATCTCCCTACAGATCACTCCATTCCAACCCAAAAGATGTTCGTGGCCCATTAATACTGAGATTTTTTAGACTGAATCTGATGGTCAGAAATTGACAAGAAAGTAACTCTGTTCATTCAAGAGATTATGAATTCCGTCTCTTCACCTGTCAGTCTTCAGGGTGCACTGAAATGCTCTTTTTGGGGTCAATTTATTAGCCATATAGCCAAGAAAAATAAAGATATGAAATCCTCTCTGGACAAACTGGCGAAATATATATTAAAATGAAAGAAATACTATAATGAGACTCTAAAGATTCTATATTACTTGATAATCTTAAATATCTCAAGTATGAATATAATGCGATTATTAGTAGACAGGCTCCTCTAGTGGTTCAGGCTTAGAAAAGCACAAAAAAAGTTTCTACCTGAATAAAGCCAGGAAGTCGTTGTCAGCTTATCTACAATTCAAACATAACAACCACCTAATAACGTTGATTGAGGATCACAATGGTCTTGTTAAAATCCAAACAGTAGACATCTTAGACGTTTTTCAGAAATTCTACACTTCTCTATACAAACCCAATATAAATGTCACTAAGGATACATGTCTAGATGTTTTATAATGCATTACCATGCAGTAAGTGCAGACTCAGACAAACTCACCTTAAATAAATTAATAAAGAATAGTGAAATCCTGAATGCAAACAAACTCATCCCAGGGGGCAAAAGTCCTGGACCTGCCAGTCTGCCTATCAACTTTTATAGGACATTCACCCACATGATCTTAGCCCTTCTGGAGTCACTTCTGAATCACTTTGCTTCCTCCGGTAAATTAGCTGGCACTGCAGCTGAAGCCCTTGCATTGTCGTTATCCCAAAAGACTGGAAAAACTACACGGACCATTCAGACCATAATCATTTCAGCTTGATCTCATGATTAAATATGGAAGTGAAAGCATATGGTAAAATATTAGCCAGATGTCTTGGACGTCTCATAACCAAATTAATCCATGCTTAACTGTCTGGTTTTGTAAGGGTAGATTGGCCAGCAATAACATTTGCACATTTTGCCATGTCTTTGAAAACGCCTTGCTCCTTGGGGCAAGATGGGGGCCATTTGAGAAGCCACGTTCAGCTCCTCTTCAGCTTCACTGGATTTGCGGGAGATAGAGAGCGTATGGGCTCTAATGGGGATGCACAAGTGCAGCAGGGGGTACACAGAGGCGCAGCTTCAACCACGTTGCTTGCTTGGAGCCCAAGCAGTCATTGTAGTGGGTTTTACCTGCATGGATAGTCGTGTCACAGGTGAGGTCAGGCACAGTGGGCGCCATAGTCTTTGATCACCCAGATGGCGTAAGGAGCGTGAGTCTCCAACAAAAACTATGCCGCCTAAAGGTTTACGGTCAACTCACGACCAGGAGGGGGATCACTTTACAGCAGCCTCACATATCTCACAAATATCTGGCCCACCCCGCTTAAAAGCAGATTTGAGTTGCAGCAGCGGCATGATGAAAATGAGCTCAAAACCTCAAAAGCCTCAACAGCGTGGAAAAGATGCAGAGAACCAAAGCTGGGACATTGACACTTTAGACCGCAGGTCTGGACCTCAACCCTCCATCATGGAGTTATTTGCATTAGCAGGAGGGAGAAAAAAAAACCCAGAAAATCAGATATTAAAGGGGAGCCACTGTAGTGTGGGGGACGAGGTCAACACAGACTGCAGTCCAAGGACCAACGACATGCTGGAAACAAGGCCAGACTCTTCTAACTAGTCTTTGTCAGTTACCATCACCTTGGCCGGTGGGGCGGAAGTCACTCAAATGGGGTATCTGATCCAGCAACCAGACAGCCCAATGGCAATGATTGGCCCCTAGGTTGGTGAACTTCTTGTCAATGCTATGGAAGGGGGGAACATGGGAGAAAGGCCTAGAGGTGATCGGGTAATTAACAAACTATCTGCTGCACTTCTTTTAACTAAAACTGATGGGGTAGCTTTGGTAATGGATGCACACTCTGGTGTCCCAGTAGCTTCAGCCCCTTCACCTTTTCCCATGATACAAAGGCATGTGGTCTAGAAGTTTACAATACTGTGGGGCAAAACAATTGGAGCTCTATAAATCCTGTCAAGGCACCGGTGAACGTTATCGGACAGTCGCTTGCCTTGATTGAAGTTTTGATGGCTAATCTCCCTGAAGCTGCCAATGTCGAAGACAGAAGTGTGGCTCCTCTAATAACGTAACCCATCATTAAGTATATAAGGACACCTGTAGATTGTGCTGGAGTACTCAAGGGCCTAGATGGATCCTTAGAATCCTGGAAATAGATTTTTTTCACTGACTGAGGGTTCAGACTCCTCTAGTATTGAAAACCCTGAAGTGATAACTGGTTTGCCTGTCCCTGGTAGGAGCTCGAGTAGTTTCCCAGATGAACTGAGCTCCACGGTAAAGTGAGCAAAACGCCATAGGAAACCAGACTCAAAGGAAACTGGAGAAATGTTTGGGAATGTGCCGACCCACATTGAAATAGGCTCATTCTGCAAAACAGCAGATGTAAATAGAGCCACACAGAGCTCCACTGGTCGAAGCAGAGGAGTCAACATTGAGGTTAATACATAGCTCCATCAAGCAATATCAAGACGAAACTCAATCTGATGGTCAGAAAGCCAGACTGGTGACAAAGAAACTTCAGGGCGCAATAAGAAAGATCTCTAAAGCCTGTGTTGAGATTGGAGATAGGATTACTCTGGTTGAAAACCGTACCTCAGTTCTGGAGACAGAACTTGAAGAGCTAAAAGATGAATCAGAACCTCAAGTGACTCAAATTTGAGACATACAATAGAAACTCAAGGACTTCGAGAACAGCCAGATACAAAATAATTTGCACATATTGGGCCTTGAAGAAGGTGCTGAAGGCAAAGATATAAGGGCATTTGTGGTAAATTTGTTCAAAGGGGCTTTATCCGATCTTTCATCTTGGAATTGGGATGAAGAGGTCTAAAGAGCCTATCGCTTTCCTCTCATGCTTGAAAGGCAAAGCCAAACACAAGGAGAATGAATTGTCAGGCCCAAGGCTACCATTGTTTCTTTTGTTAACTTTCTCCACCTGCAAGCTGAGAAAGTGTGCCCGAATGCCAGCTAAAGTTTTGAGGTGCATTCTTTCTTTACAAGACCAGATTTCTGCTATGTCACTGTAGAAATAAGTTGGAGACTGAGACAGCTAATTATATCTTGCCAGGCGAAAGGTTATGAAGCATACCTGATGAGCTCTGCCCGCCTAAAGAGGATCTTTAAAGGCAAAACTCATTTGTTTACCTCAGAAATTAAAGCTGAAGAGTATCTGGATGAGCTTTCAGGATCAACCTGAATGGTCAAGGCACAGCGGGCATGATCCAGTTTACTTTTCATTCTGTTCTGTCTCTGACGGGAACTAAGTGCTGGACTCTATCCTTGCTTTTTCTTTTTTTGCCCCTATCAAATTCTGCTGCAATGTTCTATATTTGTTCTTTGTGACAGTATTTGAGGTGATTTAAATCAGTGAACAGTCACACAGATAGGTATTGGACTATGATTACTATGTCAGTCAGATGTGGGTAGTTAGCTCTCACTATCTCATGCTATGGTGAGGATAACAGATTGTGTATTCATAGGAGGGGGAGCATTGGAACATCATTCAGGCCAGAGCTGTTGTGATTGCTCCTAATGGTAGGAGTGGGAGGGAGCGGGTGGCCAGGGAAAGGAGGGGTGTCTCAGGGTGGGCTAAAGTGCAGGAGTGGGGTGGGGGAATTATAACACAAGAGAAGCAGAGAAGTTTAAATGGATCTTGAAGGATCTTTTGTTGGATTTATGTTTATGTTTCCAGAAAGGAGGGAGATGTACTGTATAAACTTGGATCGGAGTATGGACTGTGTAAATGGCACACATACCTAAATTACGTATTGCCATTATTACTATTTGTGGCCTGAATGACAGACTGAAAAGAAGGAAAGTCACAAAAGGGCTGAAAATATTACATGCAGATATTTTGTGTATGCAAGAGACTTATATAGGGGGCTGAAGGAAAAAGCTGAGGGAGCCTCTGGGTTTTATGCTAGTGGCACAAACTACACAGGGGACAAATATGTGTGGGGTGGCAATCTTATCATGTTAGAACATATGTAGCTTAAAAAGCAGTATCTCTGAAAAGTATGGGAGAAGGGTGATTGTAGAATGCCAGTTGCCCAACTGAACTGCCACAATCTGCTGTTTATGGACATAACTTAGATGATCCTACTTTGCTCGACTTTCTGAATATTGAACTAGTCTTATGGCCAACACCAATCGTATTCTGTGGGGATTTAAATATAAGTTTGGCATATGGGGCTGATGAGCCAGTCAAAAAGCACTAAGTAGTAAGCTAATGGTCTTTCGAGCTTCGCAGCACATCAGGAATATTCATGGGTTGGTAGACATAAGGCAGAAAATCAAGGCACCAGTCCCTGTATGTACTCTCTTCTCTCCCTCCATTGGAAGCATGCTCGACTCAATTATTTTTTTCAAATAAACCAGCCTGGTTAATGGGTTGTAAATTGAGAAATACCCCAGAGTGATGTCAGATCATAACCCTCTGGTTATCACAATCATGCTTATCAGTGGGGCAAGAACAGTGCAGACTTGTTCATTTGAAAGGGGGCTATTAACCATTGACCAATATATCACTCCTATGAAAAAATGGATCACCGAATTCCTCAATATTAATAGAGTTAGTGCCTCTGCTGGTATTGTCTGGACACACTGAAGGTGGGTATGGGGGCAAACCCTTAGCTTCAGTCAAAAGACTCAATCTTAGTTCTTAAGGAACAAGTACAGTGCATTAATTAATATAGAGGTTCATCTGATTCTGGTTGTTTCAGAAGGGGCTGAGTTGCAAGAAATCCAGAATAGGCTTGCAATACTAAACTCTGCAATTAATAATAAAAAAGGAATAAAATTGGGCCGGGTTTTGTCAGGGCCATTCACCCAGTTTATAAAGATCCTACAGCCAGGCTCCAAATCATTGAAGGGGGCAATCTGATCCTATATGAATAACGAGACATACGAGACAGGGGTGTTCCTGTTCACATTTATTGTTCGCTCTCTATATATATATCTTTTAATAAGGAAGCTGGAATCTAATGTTTTAATTAGACCAATGAGGACTTATGGCTATATCACCAAAATCTTGGCATATGAGTATGATATCGCAATTATGACACCTGGCCCAGAAGAGACAATAAATGAGGTAGAAAATGAAGTCTAAAATTTGGGAAATTCTCTAGCTATTCCTCAAACTGTAATAAGACCCAGCTGGTCATCAATAATCAGATACAATTAGATAGTGGAATTAAATTCAACCCCAGCAATTGATAAGGCGAGAACAGACTTTAGGGAGATGGACAATGTGATTAAGATACTATTTCTGCCTAAAGTTCTGTACCCCACTGGAATTTGAGAACAGAATGTTTTAAGAAAATTAGGATATGGGCAGCAGCTTTATCTGATTCTATGCCAAGGCTAGAAGGACCCCTATATTTCTTATTTTGCCTAGGACAAGATGAGGATGGGCTGTCCCTAACTTCAGATTAAATCAATGGGCTGCTGCCCTACAGTATATGAAATATTTTATCGGATGTAGTTGGGGTGATCACCAGTCAGGGGAGGAGATTCCTCCCATATATGAATTATTAATAGGAGATGATGCTAAGTGTGTTTTTTTCAAAATCTGTGGAGACACGTTACTACAAAGAGTCAAATTCAAGACCCCACTGGCAGTTTTTAAGATCTGAGTGATTATTAGAAAGAATATCAGAATAGGGAGAGACTGTTACTATACCCCTATCTGGAGGACCCCGCATCTTTCCTCAATACTCCATGATCTCTGTTATCTTAGATGGGAGGTTTGTGGAATTGCGAAACTGGGGGATTTTTTTGACAGAAATAAATTACTCTCATTCGAGGAACTACAGTTGATTTGTTGGGTAGACAAGAGGGAATTTTTTAAATATCTCTAGGTAGGTGATTTTCTCTCAAACAAGTGTGGGGGGGCAATTGATTTCACCAAGCAAATATTGATGGAGCTTATTTGCATTATCCCTGGGTGTAAGATCAGTCAATTTATAACTTTCTGGGGGGAGCTTAATGTCTCGTGATCTTGAGAACCATCTGGAGAAGTGGCAAAGAAGGTTAGACACAACAGACTGTTGCTTCTATGAATCACTTGAACTTGGGTGAACCCTTCTTTTATCTGTGGGGATGCAGGTGCAACACTATAAAACAATATTCAATTTGTACCACACTCTGACAAAAATTGCTAAGTGGGGGAGTAGTGTAGGCATTTGTTGCCGAGTTGTCAAAGATGGGAAGCAGATTTGGTGCACATGTTCAGCACTTGCCAAGCACTGGATTTACTTAAGCAAGAAATAACTAGCTTTCTGAGGGTGCTACTCCATCTGGAAGTGATTTTAACCTCCCAACTGCTGCTGGGTGTGCATAATAATGCAGGAGATAGTTCAGGCAGCTCTTTGTCTTCATTGCCATGGCTTTAGCCCGCATTTGCATAACTGCAGCATGGCTCAATCCAGTCCCTTCTAAATTTCACCAATGGTTAGCACGGTTGCTCCCAATATGCAACTCAGAAAGTAGCTTATACCAGTGTAAGTAAAAGAATGCTAGGAAAAGGAGGAAGGAGATTTGGGATCCCCTGCTGAGGTGGGAAGGAGGAGAGTCTTCTGACCTTGAATAGATGTACAACAACTGCACTATCACTCAAGAGTTATTTTATCAGTGCTCTGAAATTAATTTTGGTAGGTTCTGTTCCGCCTATGATTTTTAGTATATCTACTAGCTTTTTAACACCAGTTTCTTGATCTTTTTTTACGATTACTGTATGCTCGATGATACTGTATTTCTAATATGAACAATGTCTAGATGGACTGTGTAATTCTATTTTTTAACATGAATGTAGATGTATTTAATTATGTTCCTCTTGTACATAAAATCGTACTAGGAATATAAAAAAAAAAAATAGAAACATTCTTCATGCCCGCAGCTATAATGCTGGACGCTGAGATGGCCTTTGATAAAGTCCCTTGGCCTTAGGTAGAGGCAGCCCTATTTTGATATAATCCTGGCAATCTTCATAAAAGAATGATAATGGCCTTCTATGTTACTTCCAAAGTGAAAATTAGAATGGTGCAACATTGGCTCCTTCTGCCTTGCAGCAGGGAACTCCCATCTTTTATTCCTTCTGCCTATAAATCCACTACTAATAATGATACATATTTCCCCCGATATTAAGGGCGTTCAATTTGACCCTTTCAAGCTCAGATCAGCAGCATACACTGATTTTATTTGAATTTTTACAGACGATTCAGCTATTATAAAGATCATATTTATATGCCCTGGCTTCTAGGGCTACTCCTTTAATAAGGATACAACAGAATTATTACCCCTTAACATCTATTTTCATATCTCCTGCGATTGGGATTCCAGCCTTTACTGGCAATTTAAGTTTATTAAATACCTGGGCATAAGGTTTTGTTGTTACTCCTCAGATTGGGCTACATACAATGAACAAACAAACGATCCATAAAGTTAAAGATTAAATTTCAGCGTGGTCCCCTAAACACATCTCATGGCAGGCTGGTTGGAGAACCTAAAAAATACTATGGAGACTCCTTTAGTAAACATTTTGTCAAGCATGCTATCTGTTTGCCTCCCTCAGCTGTTTTTTTCATCTATTGATAAAGCCTCCTTAGACATCCACTGGTGTAAAAAGAAACCCAAAATTGCCTTTAAAAATCTTCTGCTAAATAACAAGAAGGGATGTTGTAATCTCCCAAACTGGCTTGATTACCAGACTGCATATTTATCTGCTCAAGGTACCTGATGGATTGATTAGGACACTGAAAAATGACCCTGTGCTCCCATTCAAAAACCATCTCTAATCCTTCTACTCACTTATTGCAACATTACTATGTCTCAGAGTACTCTCACTCACTCAAAACTCATCATCTTTGACACAATTAGTATTACAGATGTCACAGATGTTAGACAAACCCCTCTCCGCTAACATGAATAAATCCTGTACCATTTCCATATGGAATAATAAAAAAATAGAAACAACAAACTCATCCACCACAGCTCCCTTTGGGCAATAAAGGGTATTCTGGTGTCTGATCTCGCATCAGATACTGATCCTCAGCCCTTCATCATTCTGCAGTAGAAAAATTATCTTTCTAATCAAGCCTTGTATGACTTTAAAAAAATTAAGTCAAAGATCTTCAAACCAAGCCCCCTCCAGAAACCAACACTGCTCAGAATCTCATCTGAATTCGGATAGGGGGTCATGTGGCATCCAAAATATAAAAAGCTCGAGGGTAATTCCACCCCACCCATTCAAAAGGTGTGGTGCAAATATTTCCAAGACTCCTAGGCCCATATTTATACATTTTTTGCACTGCTTTTGTGTCATTTTTCGATGCAAAGGCGGCGCAAACTTACAAAATACAATTGTATTTTGTAAGTTTGCGCTGTTTTTGCGTCAAAGAATGACGCAAATGCGGTGCCAAAAAAGTATAAATATGGGCCCTAATCTTCCTCCTGCTTAGGAGGCCTGGCCCAAAATCTGCTCTAGCCTGCTCCACAACAAACTTATCCTGTTGTTAGCCCAAACTAAGGGGCAATTTATGAAAAGTGGTTGTAACGCCACCATGTGTGCGCCATATTTAAAATACGGCGCACCATGGCTTTAGTCAGGGGTACTAGCGTCATAATTTCTGACAGTAGTCCGACCCTTTGCAGGATTAGCATTAATAATGTTGACGCTAATCCTGCAAAGCACCCAGAGGCCCATTGAAAACAATGGGAGCCTCCCTTTAACGCCTGCTCTTAGCAGGCATTAAAAATACAGATAAAAATGACACAAAGAAATCTTTTAGATTTCTTTGCGCCATTTTTGCAGCCCCCCGTAGCGCCAGAATGCCTTGCATACATTATGCCTGGCGCAGAGATAATGTGGTGCAAGGGGTTACAAAGTGGCGCAGTGCAAGAATTGACCCACTTTGTAAATATGGCATGGCGTTTTTGGCCTCCAATGCCACATTAGAGTTTTAAAAAGTGACGTTCATGTGGTGTTGGAATGGTGCTAGGCCCTCTTTAATCTGGGCCTAAATTCGCTGCAAACCATTTTCTGTACTGGACCCAATAAAAACTATTTAAACATGATAAGTGCTGGTTACACAAATAGGCCCCTGAGGACCCAGAACAAATAGTCAAATAGTTGACCCTATTCCTTTGGAGCTTTCAGATATAAATCTAGTTCTTCTGGGCCTTTTAATAACTATTGCCGTCAATAATCAATGATGATGGAAATCGCCCAGCAATGAATAAGTTCAAACATGGTGGGCATGGGTTACCTATCTTATATGAACACACAAAGACGTATCTAATTTCATCGAAAACTCATAATAGTTTCATTACCAGTACGGTATAATATCATTGCTTCTCCGAGGTCCCTCTTTCTGAGCATTTCGGATGTTGTTTGTTTGCCCTTCTCATAGACCAACATGCTTCTCCATCCCTAAATGGACTCCCCGTGACTTTGTGCCTTCTAACATTTCCTATGTTATCCTATTCATTTTCTTTTTTAGCCAAGGGTGCATCCTGTTGTTGTTAGTCTTCCCCTTTCGCTCATGGTTTCAGCAGACTCTGTGCCTAAATACACCTCAGTTTTCTTCCTTGCAATTACCGAATGCTAAATGTTAATGTGTATTGTATTTTCATATATACACTGCGTCTTACCACCTTTAGGTATTAAGCTTCGACCATATATTGTCTGATAATGACGTTCCAGGCAGTGAGAAGTTAAGGGCGAAGAAGCCTTCAGATGTCCTGTATAAATAACATTGAAAACAATATTAAAGGTATATTATACTGCACTTGGGACTACAGCAATTTCTGTCATTAGAATGCTATTAAGTGCCCATGTAGTGCCTTTATACACGAGGGCACTGCCGTCCTACGTTGGGGTGGTGCCCTATTTTTTCTGGCTACTTCAAATATATGCCGTTTCCTGCCTGCCTGGGAGACCTAGCAGTTGTAGCCTGCCCAGTTGTGGGGTGTATCTCCTCCCCAGGTAATTCTCCTGTAGCTTTTCGAGTGCACTGGTCATCGATTATTTTACGAAACCCCCTGCTGAGCCCTACACTCACTGCAACTCCCAACTTCTCTCCCTTTTCACTTTCTTCCTTAACAGCCAAATGCACATTCAATTTAGAAATTCGTAATTTGCGACTTTTAACGAATGTGATGTTGCTAATTACTAAACTGCACCTGTGTATGCATAGGATATGAAATAGTGACTTGTTGACATTGCGTACACAAAACAGAGAATCTCAATTGCTATTCTGTAAACGTCAGAAAATGCGATCGATGCTATGGCATCTGCTAATTACCTCAGTGAAGTGAGACCGCTGCCACACCAAAAGAAAGTTCTGCTTGAGTAGAGTTGTTCAGAGTGCTCTTATACAGAGAATCAGGGAGGCCGGGTAGGGTGACCACCCATCCGCGGACTGTCCGTAATTTCGCCTTGCTGTCCGTTGTCCGTGATGAAAGCTTTAACAGAGCATTTGTCCGTAATTTTAGCCTTTCACCTGAAGGGCAACGGAGGCAGTGGGGTACAGTGCAGTTGTTTAGAGGGCGTTAGCGTAGAGTGCAGTGGTTTTGAGTGCAGTGGCATGGAGTGGTGTGGGACAGAGTAGAGTGGCATAGAGTGCAGTGGAGTAGAGTGGCATACATTAGAGTGGCAGAGAGAGCAGTAGTGTAGAGTGGTGCAGTGGCAGAGTGCAGAGTAGACTCACGTTGCAGGGAGTGCAGTGGCGTAGTGTAGAGTGATGCAGAGTACAGCAAAGTGCTGTAGAGTGGAGTGATGCAGAGTAGAGTGGCATAGAGTGCAGTGGCATAGAATGCAGTAGTACATAGTACATTGGTGTATAGTACAGTGGTGGAGAGTGCAACGCTGCAGAGTAGAGTGTCAGTGCAGTGATGTAGAGTAGAGTGGCACAGAGAGCAGTGGCGTAGAGTACAGTGGTACAGAGTAGAGGGCGGTGGCATACAGTGCAGTTTAGAGTGCATTGGCGCAGAGTGCAGTGGCATAGAGTGGCATGGGGTAGAGTTACATAGAGTGCAGTGGAGTAGAGTGGCATACAATAGAGTAGCAGAGTGCAGTAATGCAGAGTGGTGCAGTGTCAGAGTGCTGAGTAGACTCATGTGGCACAGAGTGCAGTGGTGTAGAGTGGTGCAGAGTGGAGTATTGTAGAGTGGTGTAGAGTAGAGTATAATGCCTAGAGTGCAGTGGCATAGAGTAGAGTGGTGCAGAGTTGCAGAGTAGAGTGTCAGTGTAGTGGTGTAGAGTGGTACAGAGAACAGTGGCATAGAGTACAGTGGTGCAGAGTAAAGGGCAGTGGCATACAGTGCAGTTGTTTAGAGTGCACTGGTGGAGAGTGCAGTTGCATATAGTGGCATTCGGCAGAGTAGAGTGGCATAGAATGCAGTGGAATAGAGTATATTGGTGCAGAATGCAGTAGTACAGAGCAGAGTGGTGTAGAGTATAGTGGCGACCAGTGCAGTGTTGCAGAGTGTCAGCTTGCAGTGGTGTAGAGTGCATTGAACTAGAGTGCAGTGGTCAGAGTGGTATAGAGTACAGTGGCGTAGAATAGATTGTTTCAGAGTAGAGTGCAGTTGCATAGAGTGGAGAGGTGCAGGGACAGTGCAGTGGAATAGAATGCAGTGGCACAGAGTGCAGTGGCATAAAGTAGATTATTTCACAGTAGAGTGAGGTGGCTTAGAGTGGAGAGGTGCAGGTTATAGTGGAGTTGCATAAAGTGGCATAGAGTGTGATGGCATAGAGTAAAGTAGTGTAGAGTGCTGTGGCATAGAGTGCAGGGGTGCAGAGTAGATTAGAGTGATGTACAGTGTATTGATGTAGAGCGCAGGGGCATAGAGTTGAGTGTTACAGAGTAAAGTGCATTAGCATAGAGTGTATTAGCTTAGAGTGCAGTGGCGTACAGTGCAGTGTTGCAGAGTGACAGAGAGTGGAGTTGTGCGGATTAGATTGTTGTTGCCTAGACTGGAGTGGTATGGCGTGCAGACGAGCAGAGCACAGTGGTGTAGAGAGGCATAAAGTGCAGTGGCATAGAGTAGAGTGGTACAGAGGAGAGTAGAGAGACATAGGGGGTTATTCCAACTTTGGAGGAAGTGGTAATCCGTCCCAAAAGTGACGGTAAAGTGACGGATATACCACCAGCCGTATTACGAGTCCATTATATCCTATGGAACTCGTAATACGGCTGGTGGTAAATCCGTCACATTTGGGACGGATTACCACCTCCTCCAAAGTTGGAATAACCCCCATAGTGAGAAGTAGCATAAAGTGCAGTGGCATAATGTGGAGTGGTTCCGAATGGAGAAGAGTGCAGTGGCATGGAGTGGAGTAAAGTAGAGTGATACAGAGTGGGGTGCAGGGTGGTGTAGTGGTGCAGAGCAGAGTGGAGTGCAGTATGGATGATATGCTAACACACTGCCATTACAGACAACACATTTTTTTATTGAAATGACCATTACATTTGCACAGATATACAGTTTTTCAAATCAAACTATACTGTGCACAGGCGATGATGTGTGGAAATTGCATCACCTAATGCAATGATTTGTTTTAATCATGTGAAGGTATTTGTTTCCAGCACAGTTCAGAATTAACAAAAATGTGCTGGATTTGTACTTCTAATTCTGATATATTCTGAAGTTTATTTAAATGTTATTATGTGATAGAAAAAACTCTTTCCTAACCCCAGTATCCAGCAAGATTGTCGCATAAATCCTCTCACTTTTAAGTCAGAGAAAGAAAAGTAAACACTAAGTTCCCACCGAAGACAGAGCCTGACATTTGACTTTGTTCTTTGAATGCACAGCAAATATGATAAGATAAGAACAAGATTTACAGGCCTGTTTACAGAAAGGGGGCACTCGGCAGGATACTGTAAATAAGGTTTTGGCAAGGGAAGGGATGAATTCAAGCTGCATAGCCTAAAACAAATAAAGCCAGCAAATTGAAAGCAACAAATTGTGAGTTACAAACCTCAAGGTCAATGGCAAGCAACGGGCAGAATGCATTCACAAGGAAGCACTATGAATTTACTTAAAGTGACAGCTGTGGGGTACTTTGTGGGGAAAGTCCAGTATTTTAGTCCATATTTTGCAGAGGTGTGGCTACATCAATCACCCAGGTAGTATGACTAGAAGACCTGGTGTGGTTTCCATGTTGCAGGATAGGTCTGTACACCCATTCTATCAGTTTGCCACCATTTCCTATGGTACAGAGCTTCTGGCACACCTCTTGTAGGGTTAGTGCTAGGTGGCAGACATGAAATAGGGCATTTAATCATTCTTTAAGGTGGTTGTAAGTAAGGAGTTGACCGGGGTGAAGATGGTAGTCTGCCCAAGGGTTTAGAAATTTAGTAGCTCACTGTTCAGAAACAAAGTCCCCAATTTTAAGATACCTGCAACATGCCACTGATGGAGTTGCTCTGAGCACAGCCATCCTGTGTGAGTGGGAAGGCTTAGCAAAGGTAGTGCAGGAGCATAAGGTTTCTTCGTGTCAGTTTACAGGTTCTGGCAAAGCAAGAGAAAGCTGTGCATGATAACCCCGGATGGTGATCCATAGAATGGTCAGTAGGAAACAATGAGCAGTGCATTAAGCCTTCCTTAAAAGTCTTTACTGGTAAACCCCATCTCACGCAGGGAGGTGGGCAGAAAGCCAGTGAGCCACCCATTGGATCTGTGCAGCTGAATAATAGCATTCTAAGTCCAGAAGACCTAATCCACCCGCAGTCACAGATAGCTCTAGAGTGGAAAGAGCTCCTGATGGCACCGCAGTGACCAAATCAGATGTGTGGCCTATCTGAAGAAGGAATGAAGGACGAGCAGGGGAAGGTTTGCAAAATAATACTATCATTGGGGTAGCACACCATCTTCACTAGTGCCACGTGGCCTTTACAGAAAGCAGAAGAAAAGACCAAAAAGCAAACTGGGCTTGAAGGGACCGTTCGCTCTGCCAAGATTTTCATCCTGGAAATCAGTGTAAGAATGGTAGATATTAATCACTAGGTATCAAAAGGTAACTGGTTTCCAGTTCAATCTGAGATCTAATTGTATATGAAGGCAAAAACAGTGCTATGTTAAAGAAACACTAATTACATTTTAAAATTTCTAAATTTTGTTTGTGCAATTTACATCCCAAATATTTTGAAGATTCTATGTGTACTTGACACTTAGGGATAACCCAGATCTCTAGTCTGGCTTTTGCTCAATTTCAAAACCATATAAAGACATGGACAAAGCGGGCAATTGCCTTGCACAACCTTGCAAGGTGTCTGTCCACTGCTCACCCTTCAAAAGCACGAACAGCGGACCATTGCACCAGAAGAGTTTGCTAGGGTGGATGGGTGTTGCTTGTTCAACCACTTGACAGTGACCCTTCTGTTTCGCTCCTATGTGCAGAGACAACTCCCCAGGTACCCAATACCTACGAATAGTCTTGGTGGACCCATCTTGTCTGATTTTAGGAATTGTCCCACCTTGTTCTTCTCTTCTTTATTTATCCAGTTTATAGCATCAACCCTTTGAATTACTTGCCGTGGATCTCCCATTTGATCTCAATTTCATCCTACTCTTTTATTATCTTTGATTGGAAGTCCGGGCTCCCATTTCTGAGATAAATGTAGAGTCCCATTCATACGCTCTAGTGCAGTGAGACTACAGACAAGTTATGGGTACATCACATCCTGACATTAGGTGTGAGACTGTCGCCCACACCATCTGCCCTGCCTCTTTAAAAAAAAATTAGGTTGAAAGTCCAGAGGCGGTTGGGGTAAGCCAGATGTTTTTGTTCAATTTGTTTAAACTAGCAAAAGGTTAATTACCTTAATGTGTCCCAAACTGTTTGCCAGGGGTTTTAAAATGTTCAGAAACATAATCAAAATGTTGCTGTTACTTTCTCTTCAGGAAAGATCGGGTAGATTTGGGTAGGGGTAATGGCCTTGCCACAGTACTGAAGGGAATTAATTTACTACTGAACAAGGACGTAATGTGACACCTGAATGTAGCATACCAGGAGGCAATCACAAAAGGCCCACAGTGAATAAATAGTGCTATGTTAAAAAAGAGTAAATAAATGCACTGAAAACATAGTGAGGCATGGCCTCTCTTGCGCGTGTCTGTAAAACTGACGTTTGTTCTTGAATTTCTGTCCTGAATTTTGACCCTTTGTCCTGAATTTTTGTCCTGAATTTTGACCCTTTGTCCTGAATTTTTAACAGTCCTATCCAGAATTTGCCTCAATGCCAGGTGGTCACCCTAAGGCCGGGCCTACAAGAAAGTCCCATCCGGGGCACAACACCCACACAGAAGAAACAGAGGAGATGTAGGAAGGCGTTTTCATACAGAGATTTGGATATGCTAATACAGGAAGTATCAGCACAAGAAGAGCTCCTTTTTGGCATAACAGCCAGAAAAGTCCCTCATTCCACAGAGAAACACGAGGACTACTACCCAAGACTGTGTTAATTCAGTGGGAAACAACCAACACAGCACTAAAGAGTTACATGTAAGTCAGCATGATGTGTGAGCCAAGAAGAAGGGCAAGGTATCTACAAAAAACCGTGAGGCATCCGTGCGAGGACAAGGAAGTCGTGAAAGATTCTCACACCAACAGACGAGATAGAGCAACACACTGTGTTGCCAGATAACGGATGTAGGCAACCTGCCACCGGAAGTAAAGAAGAAGATGCAAATGCAGGTCTATCAACAAGTCCACTGTCATATACGAGATACATACCTCTTGAATGTCACAATACACACACAGCATCGCTGCCTTAAATGTATTCATAAACTGCAATACAGGTGCATGATCCAACACACATGAAAGGTTTATATTTGTAAAAAGAAAAGCTTGCCTATGGGGCCATCAAAAGTAACATAACTATTATTTGAAAGTATTTACTACCAATGGTTTAAATGTTTGTCATTGCATTACCATGAAAATATGAAACTATTTATTTGTACACCGGTGTAAAGTTTCCAACTGTCCCAGAAGAGGAAGATGCTGACACTATCATTATTGATGAAATAACATCTGCAGATCAAGAACGTGAGGACACCATTGTGACACATCCAGAGCCACCTCAAACACAACCCAGCAAAGGACACAGCAGGCTATGTTGAAGACTGAGGCAACATACATTTCATCCCTGTACCCAAGACGTTAACATACACGCTCACAGAATCCTGGAACTTGGGTTCACTACTGCATGAGGAACTGAGACAGTTGTAAGCCACAAGTATGCTGAGGAGGAGAATAAATACAATGGAACACAGTGTGATCTCTGCCTTAACATCTGTGAACAGCACCCTGGGGTTACTTAACCAGACTTACAGGCAGTGTACCTGGCATGGTGCAATCACTACCTCAAAGGAAGGCTGAACCTCTTTCAGTGATCAGACCCAACAGTGTGGTCCATTTTCTTATTTGAGCCTAACTTAGACATGTGATAGCCAGGGCTTTAAGTGGGATGAAAAAATGAGAGCAGCTCTCGAAAAATGGGTGGCTTAAACACATAAACTATATTTCTGTGATTCCCATAGCGTACTACCATTACCCGTAATGTGGTGTCTCTCTGAGCTTTCTGGTATTGCATTCAGATATGTAACACAAATGATATACACCTAAACCAGCCAACACTATTGGTTTTGTCATTGGTTGTCTCTGTGTGCTCTGCAGAGAAGCCAAGGATTGGATGACCATGTGCTCTGAACACCTTTTTGACCCACTGACAGGGACTGTTAGAAACTTGCAGTGCCTTCAGCGTCAAATCCAGAGCTCTCGATTGTGGGCCGTTATAAACACCTCAAGGTGACTCAGTTCAAAGTATGCACTATATAGGAGTAATATACTGTGCAAAAAATACAAAAACACAACATCTACATATAGCTCCTATGGAATGAAAGATTAAGTAAAATACGTGAAATATAAACAGCAACTAAATCACTGACATTGATTATCTTAACATTTTTTACATAAATTGTTCAGAAATCGCCAGTGTTTTACCAGTAAAGTTAAGGACATGATTCAATGTTCATTTTAAATTACTGCCACATCTGAGACCTAAAGGGACTCAGCCCACTTAAGCCCTGGTGATAGCAATACTCACCTAACATGTAATTGATACTCCAGAAATCATAGGCAGGTTCTCAAGTGACATGTAAACCCTGGTTATTTATGCAGGGACCTTAAGCAAGTGTAGGTAGGTAGCGGTAGGTCATAATGTAGTTGAATAAACAGCATGCACAAACCGACCTGTGTGCAGGGAGGTTGAATGATGCTACACGTACATTTTGTTAGGATGAGTTGCACTAATATGCACTAGTCAGGTTGAGTACTGACACTGCCCGCCGGTTTCCCGCTGCCCCTGGGAATCCTCCACGGCGGCACTGCAAGCAGCGCCGCCTTGGGGATTCCGACCCCCTTCCCGCCAGCCTGGTTCTGGCGGTTTCCACCGCCAGAACCTGGCTGGCGGGAACGGGTGTCGTGGGGCCCCTGGGGGCCCCTGCAGTGCCCATGCCATTGGCATGGGCACTGCAGGGGCCCCCTAACAGGGCCCCACATAGATTTTCAGTGTCTGCGTGGCAGACACTAAAAATCGCGACGGGTGCAACTGCACCCGTCGCACCCCTTCCACTCCGCCGGCTCCATTCGGAGCCGGCATCCTCGTGGAAGGGGGTTTCCCGCTGGGCGGGCGGCCTTCTGGCGGTCGTCCGCCAGCCCAGCGGGAAACTCAGAATGACCGCCGCGGTCTTTCGACCGTGGTACGGTCTGCTGGCGGTTCCGCGCCGGCGGGGGTCAGAATGACCCCCAAAGTATTTAAATGCTTTCAAAAAAGTTCATGTACCACAACTCCTTTCTTGAACGTTTTGGAGTGATGTATGAAGCGGGGGCCCAAAACATATTTTTCCCATTCATTTTTCCATAGGAAAATTAAACACTTCTACAGCCAAAACAAATTAACAGCATTACGCCAAATTTTCATCAAAGAAAAAGATCTTGGTTCAGAAAGTGTGCTTTTTGTGATTTGGTGTAATTCTGTTTCGTAGTTTTTGAGAAATGAAGGTTAAAAAAAATAGATATTTCATGCCTCAGAGCCGACAGATCTGGAGATGAGATCTGATTGGCTATCACTACATCAACAAAGATGTGATGGCAGCCATTTTTGGACTCTGGGACTCAGTCCCTTGTCCTAAAAGAAAAAGTTTTAAAAAAACATTTAAGGGGGCAGGATAGAAATACGCTGCTCTCTAGGTCTGGTGGTGGGGTCCCAGAGAGACCCCACATAGGGACCAAAAACGAATTAATTAAAAAAAAAATACCATGAATTTGCAGAGAATATGTGATTCTCACCCACATAATAGTGTTGAGTGTAGTCAACCTTTGCTGTGCAAAAGGACAATACACACTGCAATGGAAGCCACATTACTAATTAAGACGAAAGGGAATGGAAAAGTCATTGCACTGAATTTATCAAATGATTTAAAACCAATGTGGTGGTTTTGTATTGCTTTGCATACTTTGGTTTGTGCTGTATGATTTACATATTTGCACTGGTGTGTCATGGAACAGTACAGCTTAGTCATTTTTAAGTCAATGAGTCATGATTAGCCAACTCAGACTTCAAACATGTGCCTGACATACTTCATATATTACTTTTTCATTCACAACTTCTGCTGTAGATGTAAGTCATATGTTGATTTATTTATACTCCTCCCTTTTCACTGTTTGTCTATGATGTAGGCCAAAAATCATCATGCCAAGCATGTCAAAGCGGTAATGTGCTGTGATGGTTCAAATGCATTTTACAGCCATTTTTAATTTTTGCACGTGATTAACACTTGCTTTGACTTCATGGTATTTTGTGGGTGCTATTTCTAATTTTTGTGACAATCCACTATTTGCAAGTGCTTAGGACACTAGTAATAGCATTTTAAATTTGCATTTTGCAATTACAAATACTATGTGCTTTGCTATATCATTTTTGCTACTTACTCAATTGAGGATCCTTGTACATTGCAATACATTTTTTTAAAATTTGCAAACCACGTTTGCAAATCGTATAATAATGCATATATATCCTAGCCTAAATCCTCAAAAGGCCCGATTTCACCTGAGTGAACCGGCAATGTGTGCTATAATACCTCCACAACTAGCTACAAAACTTTGATTTTCTATATTTCCAAATTTGTAACTTTCCCTCTCCATATCACACTTCATCCTTGTAGGAAACTGGCCCCTTGTTTGCAGTACCCCTCATTTTTTGCATGATATTGGATGCTAACTTGACTGAGTGTGTGCTGGGATTCTGCTAACCAGGCCCCACCACCAGTGGTCTTTCCCTAAACTGTACCATTGTTTCCACAATTGGCACACCTCTGGCACACAGCTAAGTCCCTTGTAAACGTTACCAGTGGTACCAAGGGCTCTGTAACCAGGGAGGGTCCCTAAGGGCTGCAGCATGTATTGTGCCACCGTAAGGGACCCCTGACCAAGCACATGCACACTGATATTGCAGATTGTGTGTGCTGGTGGGATGAAAAAAGGCAAATTCGACATGGCACCCCTTCCAGGGTGCCATGCCCACAAACCACTGCCTGTGGCATAGGTAAGTCACCCCTCTAGCAGGCAGGGTGCACTATACCACAGGTGAGGGCATAGCTGCATGAGCAATATGCCACTACAGTGTCTAAGTCCATTCTTAGACATTCTAAGTGCAGTGCGGCCATATTAAGTACATGGGCTGGGAGATTGTCTTTTTTTTATTTTTTTTATATATTTTTATTAACTGTTCGCTGTTTTACATATGTAGGTCTATTTGTGGCAACATCTTGTTCTTATTGTACATATCAACCATGTAGGCCGTGCCCCTGTTATGCTTTACAGTTACTGTGTTAGACAATCTCTTGTTCATTTTAATTACCATATGGTATTCATTAATCACTGTTTCCAGCACATTAACCGTTCAGTTTTTGGGGGGTCATTTCCTTCAGTATCCCCTGTTACCATTTTGTATTTTGTGACCTTATAACAGACTTAATTCAACTTCAAACTATGTATAAACTTATTGGCTTGTGTGGGTGGGCCTGTGCAGCTATTAAAGGGAGGTTCTGCCGGGGCGTGTCTGATTGTGCGGGGATGGCCAGCCATCTATTCCCCCCCCTTCCAGCAGCTATTTAGTTATTGTGTCCAGCCCTATTCTACCCTATGTCATTGCGTGTAGCCTGGTGAGGAGCATGACAATTCCCCAGTTCTGGTTTCGGGGATCTTCCCCAGCGGCCACGCCTATCGAGCATATTAGCCAATTCACCCTATCCCCTCGGGGGCTATCGGTCTCTTCATTAGGTCGTCCCAGTTTGTCACTAGGTTCTCCCACTCCGGAGCAATGGGGGTCTGGCGAACTCCCTTGGCCTCCTCGGCTTTAAGGACCTGCAGTTCAGGCCTGGACCATCTCGTGACATCGCCTTTCCATTCAGTCAGCGAGGGGTGGCCGGGGGACTTCCAACCCTTCGTAATCAGTCTTTTATAGAGGGCCAGAGTAAGGTCCAAGAAACGACCCCTGACTTTCCCCCACAGGGCGCCGGCCCTAAGGCCCAGCAAGCACATAGTAGGGGTTGGCTGTAGCTCCGCCTCAAACAGCCCTGACAGGACCGCCATCATCGCACTCCAACCAGTCTGGAGCACCGGACATCCCCATATCATGTGATCAAAGTCAGCCTCCCCGTCCCCACATCTGGGGCATGTCCTAGGTGTTCCCCCATATATGCGGTACAGTCGGTGTGGAGTGAGGTATGTCCTGTGTAGATAGTTGTATTGGATGTATCTTAGCCTCGTGTTGCGTGAGATCGTCCGGGGATAAGCTAGTGCTCTGGTCCACTCTGTCTCAGATAGGTCCCACCCAACCGTCCTCACCCATTTTTCTCTTAGGGAATGCAGAGGGTCTATCGCAGCCTCAATTTGGGCCCGATATATTTTAGAAACCAAATGAGGTTCCTCTCCTGTTGTCAACAGGAGGTGCAACACCCCGTGGACAGCGGGTTCCGCATTAATCGTGTCCCAATGGTCCTTCAGGGTATGCACCAACTTCCTAAAGAGCAAAAATTGTCCCCGGGGTACCCCCCCCTCGGATATGTCAGTGAAGCTCCTAAACACTCCTTCCTTGAATAGCCCCCCAACTGCCACCACTCCTGCTCTCTTCCATGGTTCCAGTCCTAGCCCCCCCGGTTCCCTTACTCCCGGGTCCAGGGCGAGGACTGCTAGCGGCAGAGCCGGAGAGTATGGTGGGCCCACTCCGACCCTTTTCGTGCACCGTTTCCAACATTTCATTGCAACACTACACATTATGTTGTCCCCTAAGGGGGCAAGCTTCCTGTCTGCCATACGTGCTACGATCCGAGCTGTGTCTAATTCACCGTGTGCGGTACACAAATCCAGGTGTCCCCTGCCCGCTAGCCAACCAGCCACCCATTGTAACTGGGATGCCAGATAATATGCCTCGAAGTCAGGGGCACCCAGTCCTCCCATATGGGTGGGTCTACAAATGGTCGACAGCGCCGTTCATCTACGACCATCATCCCACACCAACTCCCTGAGCAGAGCGTTCAATTTGCGAAACCATGCAGAGGGGACCTGTAGTGGTAAGTTAGCGAAGTAGTAGAGGAGGCGAGGAAGCATAATCATTTTAGAGAGCGCCACTCTGGCCTTTATTGTTAGCTTCAGTGAACGCCAGAACCCAACCGAGGACCTCAGGGATATGAGTGTCCTGCCAAGATTACCATCCCGGAGGTCGCTCAGTTCGTGAAATATTTGTATGCCCAGGTATTTAAAAGTCCGCTGGGCCCAGTTTACGTCCGCTGGACATGCTTCGGGGCGTACGCTGCCTGGCAGCACGGGGAACACAAATGTTTTCCTTTGATTAAGGCGAAGTCCAGACAACCCCCCGAAGTCCTCCAGGATCCCCAACACCCACGTGAGTCCGCTTGTCCCGTCCCTCAGGTAAAAAAGTATGTCATCGGCATACAGGGAGACAATATGTTCAGCCGGACCCCAATCAATTCCCTTACCCACGCCTTCGCGTTGCAGCTGCGACGCTAGGGGCTCAATTGCCAGGGCAAATAATAGTGGGGACAGGGGGGCACCCCTGCCTGGTTCCTCGGTATACTGGGTATGCACTGGATATCGTTTTTCCCGTCTTCACTCTTGCTAGCGGGGATGAGTACAACAGGTCCACCCATTTCACCCAACCCTCCCCAAGTCCCATTTTTAACATCACGGCCCTTAGATAGTCCCATCTGATTGAGTCGAAGGCCTTCTCAAAATCCACCGCGAGCAAGACCCCCGCTGGCGGTTTCAATTCTTTGGGCATGTGCAAAACAGTAAAAACCCGCCTCAGATTCAGGGAGGTGCTGCGGCCAGGAACAAAGCCATTCTGGTCTGCGTGCGCAAGCTTGGTCATAAGGGGGAGCAGCCGGTTAGCCATGATCTTGCTAAGGATCTTAAAGTCGCTGTTTAGCATCGATAAAGGCCGAAAGTCCGTCACTGATGCCTCCCTGACATTTGTCTTGGGGAGTGGCACCACTAAGGCCTCCCGCAGCGTGCGCGGCAGCTCCCCACAGTGCAATGCCTCCGCATACATCTCCATCAGCTGGGGAACCAGCAGGGACTTATATTTTTTATAAAAATCCATGGGGAGACCGTCTGTACCAGGGGTCTTCCCGGGGGCCAACTGCGCAATGGCCTTGTTTACCTCCTCCACTGTCACTGGTCCCCCCAGGCTGTCTCTCTCTTCTGTGTTCAGTGTTGGCAGTGGGATTTGCTGCAGGTACTTATCAAAGGTCTCCGGCCCCAGGTCGCTAGGTTTCCCATATAATTGCGTATAATATTCCCTGAATGCGTCATTTATGGGACCTGGTCTGAGTCTGCAAAGTCCCCCCACATCCAGTACGCACGTGATGGGCTCACTTTGCCCGCCTGGGCGCACCAGCCATGCCAGCAGTCTCCCGATCTGCTCTCCTCCGATTGTAGGGATGCTAAGTATTTTTGCATGCTGTGACACCTAAGCTGTTCTTCAATCCGGGAATGTTTTCTACGGGCACGGTTGTATTTCTCATTCTCCTGAGCTGCAGGTCCCTGTCCCAACTCTCCCTCATGCATATCCTTCTCTAGGGCATTCAGTTCCTTTTCAAGTGTGCGCTTCACCCCCACCGACTGTCCCAAGCAGTAGCCCCTCGTCACCACCTTGAGTGCTTCCCATTCCGTGGCCCTAGAAGGGGTGGACCCACTGTTCGTCTCAGTATATTCTGTTAGGTGGCAGCGCAGAGCCTCCCTGTACGCCTGATCTTCAAGTGCCGCGGGGGTCAGTCTCCACAACGGTATGGGGGGGTCTATCCTCCGATACCCTCATCGTAAATAGCAAGGGATTATGGTCAGACAGAGTGCGGGCAAGATATTCAGAGCGTGTCATGTTACTTATCAGGCCCGCTGTGCAGACCACTCTATCAATTCTGGTATGCACCCGGTGGAGACCCGAGTAATACGAGTAGTCTCTAGCAGTTGGGTAATGCTCCCGCCAGACATCCGCCAACCCCCACGTGATGGGCTGGGAGATTGTCATTACGAACTCCACAGCTCCATGATGGCTTCACTGAAGGCTGAGAAGTTTGATATCAAACGTCTCAGCACAATAAACCCACACTGATGCCACTATTGGATGTATTGTACAATGCACACAGAGGGCATCTTGGAGATGCCCTCTGTATTTTACCCGACCTTTTAGTGTAAGGCTGACCAGTCTGTGCCAGCCTGCTACCAACAGACAAGTTTCTGACCCCATGGGGTGAGAGCATTTGTGTTCTCTGGGGTCAGGAACAAAGCCTGTTCTGGGTGGAGGTGCTTCACACTCCTCCCCCACGCCCTTTGAAGGAAGTGTAACACTTGGCGGTGAGCCTCAAAGGCTCAGGCCTCCTGTTACAGTGCCCCAGGGCACTCCAGCTAGTGGAGATACCCAACCCCCCTGGACCAAGCCCCACTTTTGCCAGCAAGTCCAGTGGGAAAATTAGGAAAAACAAGGAGTAGTGACCCTTCAGCTGGTGCCATCCCTATGGTGTCTAGAGCTGAAGTGACCACCTCCTTGCAGAATCCTCCTTCTTGTTTTGGAGGACAGGGATCAAAAGGGTTAGGAATGTGCCCTCCTCCGCAAAGGGTGCGGGCACAGGAATGGTGTACCAGCCTCAGGGACGGTAGCCATTGGCTACTGCCCTCTGACCCTTGTAAAGCCCCTAAATCTAATATTTAGGGGCTCCCCTGAACCTTATTCACCAGATTCCTGGTGAACTCAGAAGAAAGAAGAAACAAGAAAGAAGAAGGACTGCTAAGCCGACCCCAGCAGTGAAGTCTCCAGACAACAACTGACTTGCCCCCATCCCTACCGGTCTGTCTCCTGCTTCAAAGACCCCTGCTCCAAGAAGGCGACCCTGCAGGAACAGCGACCTCTCCAAACATCCAGAGGACTGTCTGTCCAGCAGAGAACCAAGAACTCCCAAGGACAGCGGTCCTGTCCTAAAGAAATCACCTAAAGAACTCCAGAAACTCCCTGGATCCGTGAGCCCTGTCCACCCTGCATCTGACGTCCATGGCGCAAGTCCAGGTGGCCTCCCGACCCAGAGAAGATCCCCAGACAATTCTGACCTCAAGTCCACCCTCGGTTGACCCCTCCTGGCCAACACAACGACTTATTCAGCCTGAATCCGGATGACCCCCTGACCACGACCAGATCCAACGAAAATTACCGGCACGCAAGGAGACCCCTGCACCTGCAGCCCTCTGGCCTTAGAGAATCCAATTGACAGTCCAGCAACATCCAGGGGGGACCTCTCCTACCTGTCCAGCCTTTGGTTTCGCAGAACCGACCCCCTGGAGCCAGCCTGAATCATCTTTTGTGACCCTAGGGCTCCACATTGAAATGTATTGGGACCCAGCTCTGTGTTTGCACCCTGTACCCGTCCGCCCCTGTGCCGCTGAGGGTGTGTATTTGGTATAGACCTCTGGACCCCGTTGCTCCTCTAAACACCCCAGTCTGCTCCCTGAGAACATGGGTACTTACCTGCCAGCAGATCCTATCTGAGTGCCCCCAGTCTCCATAGGATCCCATTCTAAACCCAACATCAAATTTGGCTTCTGTACCAGGCCGGCCCCATGTGACTGGTGGTGTATGGTTGGGGTCCACTTGAACTTTGACCGGTGGACATCCTAACCCCCAGAGATTGGAACTGTAAGTCGAGTCCTTACCTTCAAAAAATACTAATACTTTTCCTTCCCTAGGACTGCACTGGCTCCTATGAAAAATTGCAGTGTGTCAACTTTTGAAACAGAAAACTGCTACTTACTTGCAAACTGCTTTAACTGCTAAAACAAAACAAAGTACATTTGATATATGCTTGATACCTACTTACAACTGCACTTACCTGCAACAAAGTTCTTCTGGTTCTAGTAATAAAGTAACAAAATGTATTTTTGTACAAAAAGAGTTGTCTTCAAATGAAAGCACGCTCCCAACAGGATATTTATTATGGAATGCAGCAAGGCCAGCAACATCCAGAGAGTTCTTTAGCATTTTCATTTTTCAGGCCTAACGCATTTCAGACATCTCCTGTCCTTGTTCACAGGCCAAATGCTTGGGTTCAGCAGATTAATTGCAGGCACCTTATCACTCAGTTAAATACCAGTTCTACCTCAGTGGGCCTCTGAAGTGAGTTGCAAAGTGCATCTTGGTAAAAGAAGCCAAATATAACAAAACACTACACCAACAGGTAAGTAGCATTATATACAAATATATGTTAACATATAGCTGTATTTATGGGAATCTCATCCTGTTTTTAAATCTCCATTGTGTCTATGTGCTTAGCAGTTGGTCTGGAATTCATGAAGCACAACAGAAAGAGTCACTCACATGAAGCACAATTTTCTCTATTCTTCCGCTTTTAAACATAAATACAGAAATACAGACAGGAAATATATTGTTTTTTTCTGACTGTATTTATCTGTAAAAATCAGTAAAAACTGTAAACTGGAGGCTTTAAATATAATGAATGTGGAAATGTAGGAAAATTAAAAACAGTATGGAGGGTTGTTTACGTCCCCTCACTTTTAAAGGTTACCAGCCACAGTTAGAATCCCACTTCTGCTTGTTTTTTCCAGCACTGAGACCCCCACATATCCTGAAAGAAGCACGGCAATCCGGGCCTGCAAAGTCTGATATTCTTTCATCATGGCTGGACTAAGCAGAGCTATAATGCGCCTCAATTGCAAACTGTGGACCTCTTGTTCTTTCAGTACATACACCCCCAATTAGGTCTGCCATGGCACCACAGTCATGCTCAGAAGCAGACCCCCGTGTTCTGCCTGAGACCCATACAGAACACTGCTGTTGCACCCGGTGTTGACCCTTACACTATGACCGGCGCTCCAGGGCCCGCATCATACATAGGGCGCACTTTCTCTGTTTGTGCCACGGTGCAGTTTAAAACAGGTGTGCCAGATGCAAACAGAAATAAGTGAGCCCTATTACACTGAATGCACTGCCACCAGGGCAGCAGCAAACGTGCTATACTGGGGGAAGCACCAATAAGTGAATAACGGAGCGGCTTTGAAGCAGTCGCTCTGTTTTTCACTGTACAGCGGTAACCCACCTGCACTTTTAAGGGGGATTAGAGACCCACTTGCAGGCAGGTGCAGTGAGTGACTTCTTCCACCTGCAAGGGGATGTGGGGGGGGGGGGGGGTCCTTAGGACCACTTTCCCCCCACTCAGAGGGCTGCCATCAGGGGGCACACTGACAGCATGTTAGTGTGTTTCCTGGCAGCTTCTTTGCCTAAGTGGCCACGTCTACAATATGGCGCAGGCGCAGAGGCAAAGAGATTCCTTCATTTGCATGGGGCCACGCCCACATGCAAATGAGGGAACAACCTCTGGTGATAGCACTGGTGCTATGTGTGCGCCAGTGCTATCTGTATTACAAAAAGGGCTGAACATGTGCCAACGGCCCTTTCTGTAATACCACAGTGCCCAAAGGGCACGCAAAGCAGGTGCACATGCCCGTCGTGCTCCAGGGGCACTTTCCATAATACGACCCTAGCTCTCTCAAGGTACCTCTATCCTAAACTTCAATCTTTAGCCCTGGCTGCCTCTCCTCTGCAGAGAAGTAGCTTCAGGGGGAGTGTTTGAGGGGTTATACCCCCTAATACATGTGTTTTGTGATAAATAGGTACACACAGGTGCTTTCAATCGGGTATGGTGAGGTGTCTGATATCACCAGGACTTTTTAAACACACAGACAAAAACGCACACACACACTCTTCCTCTCTCTGTTTGGAAAGACTTAAAACATGTTGTTTTTCTCACAAAATAATTTGTTCACTCTTACTTTGAGCCTCTACCAATCCGCACTCCTCTCCCTTTCCACTGCCCCTCAAGGCAATGTAGTGCTTCTGCTTGTCCTATAATGTATTTAACATGATGTGCCAGGTGATTGCTGGGAAATCTGAAGATCACATCCCACAAACTTATTGACCAAGCTACGCCCCTGCTCCTCTGTAGCTGGTTTCTAGGACAACAAGATTGTTTTACTGTGTGCACTAAACAAATGCGCGGGCCTCACTTCTTTTCCAACCCCTTCCTCGCCCAACTTCAAATCCGCGATTCCCCTCCCGCCCTGCCCCGAGCCACCACGCCCCCTCCGCGCCGCTGCCGGCACCAGACTTTCTTTTACTGCTGCTGAATGCGTTTGCTCAGCGAGGTGTGGTCACTGCCCATTGTTGTGGCATGTCACTTTCAAATAGGCAGTTTGGGAGGGAGCGGTGGGGGTAGATAAACCCACAATGCACTGCAGGCTGAGGCCGAGTTGAACGCGAGATGAGGGAAAGGGATTGGGGTAGTTGGGGGTGGGTGTGAAAAGAGACACCCAGGTCAGTCTCAGATAACGTAAGGAAAGGAGCTGAGACTCGGATCGCCCGGAAATGAACCCTACCAGTGTGAGCGAAATTAGATCCATAAACTTGTGACCTTTTTCCTAATAAAAATACACTGTTCGGTCTACATTTGTGAATCGTGCAGTATCAATGAGGTGGGCTGCAATAATGAACGATGCTTGGTGTGGTAAAGCTAAGAGTTGCTGTGGGGAGAGAAGACATCCAGGCCAATCATAGATAAAACATATATATATATACATATTCACCACATGTGTATCTATATCTGTCTGGAGCTCAGTGCCCGTAAAAAGCTGGTGTGGCGGATTACACGAAACTACATTTAACTAAATAAATGCAGAACTTGTAAAAACAGGCCCGTGGGAGGTAAGCAGCAATAAGGAGGCAGGGGGAGAAACGTGGGCACATTATGTCTAACTTCTGTCTTTTACAGCAAGGCCTCTCGACGCTGGAGGCTGCATCTAAGGGTGTACGCCTGGTCTCTACAGACTGTTTCCGGTTGGGCCCTTTCGGAGTTTGGGTCTAGGTCCTGTCCTAGCGCACACGGCTATGCGAGCCCCTGGGGCTGGATATAGGCGAGAGCGGAGGGCGGCGTGACTGGCTGTAATGGCGCAGGAATGTACACACATGTGGCGTTGCAAGGGAAAACTGTCGCTAATGCAGTCAAGGAACATGTGCTGCATATTCTCTGGTAGGAAAAGACAGTCTTAATTAGGGAGTAGTGGACCCCAACCATGGCATAGCCTTGGTGCCACTGCACCTGCTGCATTACTGATAGTTTATACTCTTGACTGTCTTTGGCGTTCTATTTCTTGGGTTCTCTGCCCCAGTGCCCTTGCCCACCTCTCCTGGGAAAAGGGAGACATGACAGGGAAAGAGACAGAGTAACATCAACAGAGGAGACACAGGCAGGAGATAAGAGAGGGCTACACCTGCCCACAAACAAGTGTGGGGTGGAGAGCTGAATAAACACGACGCAGAGGGAAAGGACCAAAGGAGAGGGGGGAGGGAGATGGTCAGGGAAGGGGAGGGAGACCGAGGGGGATAGGACCGGAGGGGGGCGATGTGGGGGAGGAGGGAGACTACGCGAGGAAAGGCTGAGCTTGAGAAAAAAAAGCCATTCACATGAAAATACGCATACGATCAGACAGAGTGTGTGTGTCTTCGGCGGTGACAACCAGAGACCGAGATTTCTGGCCGAGGGAGTGAGGTACACACCGCAAGCAGTAGTAGGCACAGCTTGTAACTCGAATACCGCACTGCATGGGGATCCGCGGCGCTGTCTGCAAGCCAGAGACTGCCAGATGGAAATACTGACACCGGAGATAGAGCTCGAGATAGCCTGCAGAGACTACGAACCAGAGGTGAGGCTGTCTCCAAGCTCAAGACTGATTGCGAACCAGAGGTGAGACTGCCTCTAACCTCAGGGACTGAGACTGCCTCTCTAACCTAAAGTCACACTGCAAACCGGAGCTCAGGCTGTCTCCAAGCTCCAGACAGTGCAAACCAGAGACGAAACTGCCTCCAGGCTCGCGTCAGACTGCGAGCCAGGGCTGAGACTGCCTGCAAACGTGAATAATAGTGACTGCAGACGAGAGCCTGAGACCGCCATAGGAAAACGCTGCAAACCAGAATTAGAGCCTGCTTGCACGCTCCAATTAGACTGCAGAGACTGCATACCAGAGTCTGCAAGATTTTAGAGTCAATCTGCAAACCCGGCCCAAGAAGAGCGTTGGTACCGCGGACACTGCACCCGGAGCCGCACAGAGACGGCAGAGAGACCACTGAGCGTGGAGCAGAGGACGACGGACTGTGAAAAGAGGAGACTTAAAAGACTGCAGGGAGATCTATTTGTATGATTTTCTCCAAATTAATAATGAACGATGGATAACAAATAAATACAACCAGATGCGCCAGAAACGGAACAACAGAGACAGAGGAGCTTGAGGTAAGAGACTCCGGCCATTGGAAAACACGAATCCTAAGGTTTACACCAAGGTGCCGCAGAGACGGAAAACAGAGACCGCGAAGCTTTGATCAAGAGACTGCAGAGAACGCAGAGCGCGAAGCCAGACACTGCTGCGACCTGAAAGAAGAGATCTAGGTGCTTGAGTCAAGAGACGATTTAAGAGACGGAAGCCAGTGGCGGCCCTCTCTGACTGGAAAGCAGAGACCGCACCGTTCGGGGCAGGGAAGAGACAGCAGAGCAGAGGCTCCTTCACACCACTGCCAAGGTGAGTGATTCGTGCGATCCATTCAGGGGGCGGGTGAACTCCTCATTCAGAGCAACCGAGGATCGGATTATGAATGGATTTGGGAGGAAGACCCCCCCCCCCTTCCTATATTCACTCGCTGGAGGCAGGCGTGCCAGCCAACGGTCAGTCTAAAGAGGGAGAGCTCCGCATTTTCGAAACCCACCGTTTTTATAACTGTGCATGTGTTATTAGAAAAATACAATATTTGTCAATTAATTCAGTGTCCTTAGGCGGTGTACAACAGAATTTCCACAAATGTACTCAACATAGCACTGTAAAGGTGTATATCGCCGAAGCATAGGAGGTGTGGGTGTGTGCACGGGGAGGGGGGCTGGGTAAAGGGGGGGAGTCAGTGCTCAGACAGCGAGCCGCCACCTGTGCGAGGAGGCTGAGCGGTATGCGTCGGTTTCATGCCTGGTGCAGCAGCGGAGCAGGCTTGTCAGGGGCCAGGGGCAAGCAAGGTGCACTGCCCCTTAACTGCTGTTGGGGTAGTAAAATGTCGAATTATCAGAGTTCAATCAGTACTGTAGGGCTGTCTATCCCGGTGTCACTGCACCTGCTGCACCAATGATATCTACGCCGCTGACGTTGTGAGGGAGAGGGGGTTGAGGCTGCTCTTTGGGGATATATGTTTTTTTTTTTTTTTTACTGTTGATTAATATTCTCTTGGAATCAGGGTGTCTACTGTGTTATGGGGGTCCTCTGAAAAATACAAGTGTCTGGGTGTATCTCTGAGGTTACACATGGCTCTTGTCTGAAGTGTGTCCCCCCTATGGGGACCAAAGCCTCCCCAGTTGATTCTTTGGAGGATCTCTATTTCTGGGGCGATGGGGACGCTTTTATTTACCTAGGGTTCTGCTTCTTCAGCGAAGTATTTTTCGACCAAGTGAGCACATAGAGCTGTAATAATATTGTTCTTCAGAAAACATCAATGTTTTTTGTTCCCTAAAAACACTGCTTAGCTGTGTCTCCTTCACTGATAAAAGATGTATTTGCAAAGCCAATAGTTCCGGTCGCTACCATCAAGGCCGGTCTGGGGACCCAAAGCAGCCCTGGCAAAATTTGTCAGACCAGCTCCCATAGGGTGCACAGCGAGCGAGCCTGACCACTATAATGGGGTTTGTGGGGTTCCCCCTCCCCAAGACAATTTGGGAAAAATGGCAGTAGCGGTGCATTCTATAACACCTTTCATTATACATTCACTTGTATTCGTTTTTAAAGTATAGTAAAAGAAGACGTTCAAGTGCACCAGGACACAGCAATCTTTTTGGGGGTTCTTCAATGATTCTCTCACAATCACCATCTAACAGTGTCTCTCCCCTCTCCATAGCCCCCGCAAGTATTTAATTTGTTTTATACACCTCTCTTACCAGCGTAGGGTGTTGGAGCATTTTACATCACACACACATAAAGAGGCAATGGATCACACGTGTGTAAATCAGTGTATAGAAAATGTTACATAAGACAAATTAAACTACAAGGTGTAGGATTCACGTCATCCATACTGATAGGCATTTATTAAGAGTGCTTGGTCTGAGAAAGCATAAACTCAGGATTCAGAATGTAACACAATGGTTAGGGTTGATTTTATTATTTAAAAATATTTCTACCCACACAAACCCTTTTTAGCCAAATTAGGATAATCAAAGACTGGGAAAAACATAACTTTCTAACCTGTACCATGCAGTTTGCATGCAGCTCTTTGATGACACTTCAAAGCTCACTGTGCTAGATTATGATTGGGACTTATGAACTGCACAGTAACTAAATGATCTCTGTGACAAAGCTGTATCTCACTGAGCTATGCACATCAAATACTGTTATGTGATCTGCACAGTACATGTTCTTTGCAGCAGGCATGTTAACCCTCTGCTCTACCTTAGAATGAGTCAAAACTGTCACTACCCAAAAAACAATGATTACTCTTCAGCAGGTACAATAATCACCAGAGTTATCTTGGTACTTTTATTGTTGCCTGAAAACTGCTGGATGTATAAGGGACTCTGCAGTGCTTTTAAAACTGCTGCTCTGCTATAAAATCACCCTCAGTAACAAAAGCAACCTCCAACCCTTCCAGCATCCAGAGGAAACGCCAGAAGCCAGGTACAGTCAGTGTGGTCTTGGTTACGACTTTGGCTTTGTCAATGCTTGTTTTTTTGGACACATTTTTGTAAAACGTTATTTTTTTGGGAACCTGTTGCGTCATTTCCAGTAGAAAAATAATGGCTAAAAGCAATACATTTTTTGGTCTCAAAAAGCACTCATTGCCACAGTAGTGCCTTGCAATGAAGAGAGCTACTTTATGTGCAGATGTGCACCTTGTGAATGAGCAGCATGCCTAACTCACAGTGAAATTAACCAGTGGCTTCCCCACTGTTCATGCTTTATGCTAGGCGGAGGGAAAATGTGAATGACACAACAACAGGCTAACGGATGAAGAAGGCTGGCTGAAATGCCCTATAATCAGTGCCTCTGGAAGTATGCGACAGGAAAGATCCAAATTATGCTGTAGGGTTGACTAGATTATGTACCAATAAAATGAAAATAATACAGCACATTTCTGAAAGTATTACTTCATTATTTTGTCTATTTCACACTTGTTAACACTGTCTCGGAATGGGCTGCACCTCAGTTTAATACCCAAGCGAAACAGTAAGCAACAGAAAGGTGACCAGTCAAAGTTAGCAAAGGACCTTCCACTGTGCTGCAACATATGTTACTGCAATTTTAGTAACTTTTGAACCGTTTTTAGCTAGTAACAATTTTTGTTCTTAAAATCTTCAGTTTATGCAGCAGATGGTGGATTATGTGGCACATGCGTCAGATCAATAATTATGTGAAAAATGCAGCAGCTGCACAATCGCATAATTCTAGTGGCCCTGCATATAATCTAGTATATTATGTTCATATCATTTCAGAAAGCCAGAAGGTCATGGCTCACACCATACCTAAACATGTAAGAGGCAGGGGTTTGCAGCGAATGAGAGCAGTGTGAGCCCATGGTGCAGTCATGAAGATGGGATGAGCCCATGAGGGGCAGTCATGGGGTAGGGATAAGTCATGGTTAGCCCTGTAGGGGGAGTTATGGCAGCAGTGTCAACCTATAGAAGAAGTCATTGAGGCAGAGTGGGCACACAAGGGGCAGTGATGGAGATAATGTGAGCTCCTAAGCAACAGTGTCATGGAGGAAGCATGAGACCATGATGGGAAGTCATGGAGGTAGGGTGAACCCACTAAGGACAGTCATAGTAGTAGTTTGAACCCATAAGGGCAAGAGTAAAGGAGGCAGGATGTGCCCATGAGGGGCAGTTATAAAGGCAAAGTGAGTCCACTAGCAGTTCTAAGGGGAGGGTAAACCTATGGGGCATTTGTGAAGATACTGTGAGCCCATGGGGCCGGTCATGGAGGTAGAGTGAACACATAAGCAGCAGTGTCATTGGGGCAGGAAAAGCCCATGAAGTAGTGATGGAGTCACAGTGAGGCCATGGGGGAGTCATAAACTCAGGGTGACCTCTCTAGGGGAGTCATGGAGGCAGGAGGAGCCATCACGGCCCTCACAAAGGCCTGATGAGTGCATGAAGGACAGTCATGGCAGCAGGATGAGGCAATGGGATAATCCAGGGGTGTAAGCATGGAGGCATGATGAGCCCCTTGGGGAAATCGGTAAGTGGGAACTATTAGGTACGCTTTGGAGGAGTGCAGTAGTAGGAGGGGGCAGTGAGTGCTCTGCAGGAGAGGGACCTTCTAGGATTGAGCATACAATGGAGTCCTTGGAAGGCTGAGGAAAAGGGAGTTGGACATTATTGAAGGGAAGCAATGGGTAGTGGGGAATCTGGGCCGATTGGGGGCAGCATTGGATGAGGGAAAAATTGGAGCCAATAGAGAAGTACAACGCTGGTGGCTGGAGAGCAGCTTGCATGATCCACAAATGTCAGTTTGTTGCTAATCCGATGTTAGTCTAGTGCTCATGGCACTTGATAGCTATTTCAAAGTGATAACAGTAGAAGAGAGGGGTCACAGGGGACTCTTTGCTCCTGGACAGAAACAGTTGGTGACCTTTAGTATATCCGTAGGCTGAATGCAATGATTTACAGGCTGTTTTCGCGGTGTCTCGAATATCTCAGGAAAACTCCAAGTCTGAACTGGAAACGAAGGGTGTTTCAGAGGGTGGATCCTTGTGTTGTGCTTATGTTTAGGATGACAGGCAAGTTCTAGGAAACCGCCCCTGGGCATCTGTTTGCCTGATGTTTCCAGAAGACCATTAGGAGTTGAGCAGACAACCCTCTTGTGTTTTATGGCTGTTGCACAGATTTGCTTTCTTACTTGTAGCAGGCCACAGAGCGTTAGCATTAGCGGGATGTGCTCTACGTTCTTCATACTCTGGGCTTAATGGAGGAAAGGGGCAACAGTCTTGGCTAGTGGGCAGCCAGGTGCACAAAGATGGGCAGATTGAGGAGATCTCCGAGTTTGATCTCCATTTTGAGTTATTGAGACAGACTTTATTCAGTTCCACCCACCTTGAGACAGTTTGATTTTGGATCCACTGTTCTCTTGTAGTTCGAGATGTCTCTCAGTGTCTAAGGCATTCAATTATGCTTGTCTGCAGTGCTAAGTATATGTTAAGCGAGCGTTGGCAAAGCCAGCAAGTCTCGCCTATATAAAAGCTATTGGCTTTGGCAATGTGTTTTGCCATGTTGTACACCAGGGTGGCTGCGGTTCAGCTTGGCTAAAAATTAGTGGTGTGTTGTGTCAAAGCAAAGTGGAGGAGTAGAGAGGATTTGTTTGAATGCTGTAGTGTCATAGAGTGGACTGGAGTAGAATGGGTGGATTGGATTGGGGTGGATTATAATGGAGGTGAAGTGGTTGGGATTGGAGTGGGCTGGATTAGACTGGATTGAGGTGGGTGGTTTGAATTGGAGTGATAGGGCTGGGGAGAGGGGATTGGAGTGGGGTGGATTGGAGTGGGGTGAATCAGATTGGACTGGAGTGGGGTGGATTGGGTGGGGTTTATTGGATTGTTTTTTTTTGGGATTGGGGTGGATTGGAATGGGGTGGATTGGAGTAGAGTGCAGTGGATTGGAGTAGTGTGGTGGACTAGGGTGGGGTGGATTGGATTAGGGTGTGGTGGGCTGAAGTGGGATGGATTGGAGTGGGGTGGATTCGGGTGGGGTGTCTTGGATTGGAGTGGATTGCATGGAGGTGGGGTGGATTGGAGTGTGGTGATTGGATTGGAGTGAGGTGGACTGAACTGGGATGCAGTGGATTTGAGTGGGATGGACTAGAGTGGAGTGGGCAGGATTGGAATGGGGTAGGCTGGATAAATTGGATTGGAGTGTGGTGGACTGCAATGGGGTGGGGTGAGGTGGATTGGACTGGGGTGGATTGCAAGAGGTGAGGTGGATTGGATTGGCATGGGGTGAAGTGAGGTGGACTGGAGTGGGGGTGTATCAGATTTGGGTGAGGTGGATTGGATTGGGGTGGGGAGGTGTGGATTGGAGTGAGGTGGTTTGGACTGGAGTGAGGTGAGGTGGATTGGATTGAGTTGGGTGGATTAGGGTGTGGTGGGGTAGAATGGATTGGGGAGGATTGGACTGGGTATTAGAGTGGGTGGGGTGGAGTGGATTGTGGTGGATTGGAGTCGATTGGATTGAAGTGGTGTGGGTGAATTGATTGGAGAGGGGTGTACTGGATTGAAGCAAGGTAGATTAAGGTGGTTTGGAGTGAGGTGGATTAGACTGGAGTAGGGTGGATTAAGATTGATTGGATTGGACTGCAGTGGGGTGTGTTAAAGTGGATTGTATTGGAGTGAGGTGGACTTGATTGTAGTGGGGTTGGTTGGAATGGAGTGAGGTGGGGCTGGTTTGGAGGGGGGTAGGTTGGATTGGAGTGGGATGAATTGGAGTAGGGTGGATCGAAGTGGGGTGGATTGGGGTGAGTAAATTGGATTAGAATGGGGTAGATTGGACTGGGCTGCATTGGGGTGGATTTGATTTGTGTGAGGTGGAATAATTGTGGTGGATTGGAGTGGGATGAACTGGGATTGAGTCAGTGAATTGGATTGGGGTGAAGTGGATTGGATTGGAGTGGGGCAGATTACTTTGTATTGGAGTGGCTTGTTTGGGATTGTAGGAGAGCAGGTTGAAGTGGGGCAGGTTGTTTTAGATTAAAGTGGGGCAGATGGAAATGGATTGGAGTGGTGCAGGTTGTTTTGGATTGAGATGGGGAACATTGTTTTGGATTGGAGTGGGGCAGATTGTTTTGGATTAAAGTGGGGCAGATGGGAGTGAGGTGGACTGGAGTGGTGCAGATTGTTTTGGATTGGAGTGGGACAGATTGTTTTTGATTAGAGTGGGTGAATTGGTGGTGGAGCAGATTAGATTTGTGTGGGTTTGGAGGATTGGAATGGGGTGGAGTGGTGTGGGGTAAAGTGGGGTGGATTGTAGTGGGGCAGATTGGAGGGGAGTGGATTGGGGTGCTTCCCGATTATGTTTTAAAGCACCATTTCAGAAATTTCACATAATAAACAATGTCACTTTCAATATTTCGAACAAGTTAATCGTCATCTTTTGAGAAGAGCGCCCACGAGCAAAAACAAAAGAAAACATGAGTGGAAAGTGAGAAAAGACGACTTGGCAAAATAAAAGAAAATTAGCTTTAAAAAATACAACTTTGCAATTTTGTTTGTCCTGCAGGGTACGATTTTGCCAGTCACAAGACTTCTGTTTTCAGGGCACTAGAAGTCAAAAACAACAAAATAGTACCTCTGTCACGTCTGGAGCAAGAAACAGGCACTAATTAAGTTGAAGCAATCAGTGCTTGGCCCCTTCTCCACACAGAGGAATGGAAATAATGGCAGGCCTGCTTTGAAGGATTACCAGGCTGTAAAGAAGAATGCCACGCAAACCAACAAATGGTGAGAGAGACGGGGGCTCCAAACGCTTTACTGTACACAACAGTCTTGAAAGCAGGCTCATCCCTAAAATGTATTGTAAAAGAACAGGCCATTTTTCACTTCCATTGGTTATAATGGTTGTTTTAGAGAGGAATGTATCGAGTTTAGCTTGATGAGCCTTGTTCTCTAGAAAATACATGAATCGATTAAGAGGAGTGTTTTCAATTCTTACGTGTGTTACTAGGCAGGTGAGTACCACATTAGAAATGTATTTAAAGGCCAAGGACACATGTCACAGTATCAGAGTGAAAGTTTGACTTCCATTCTTCCATTATATTGAACATTGGTATTACTGTTCCTTGGGGAAAAGGGAAGGTGGAATGTAGACCACTGGGAATTATAAATGGAAAGATAAATACCGGTTGGCACCATCTTGACAGACTTAGCTGCATAGGTAAGACCTCTGTGAGTCTGAAGTAAGCAGGGTATTTGCTCATGCCCCCTGTTTTAATGATGAGTGTAGCAATGGCGCATTTTAGTTTGTATGGTAGCGGGCGATGCAGGTTTTGATAAATGATGAGACGGCCAGGTCATGTAGCCCAAGTTGGCTTATGTTGCATTGTAGTGGTCTGTTGTGGATGATGTTTATTTGAAATCAGCTAGCAATTTATTTACCTTTTCTTAGTTGCTGTGAACTCGCTGAGGGGCTGCAATCTGTGTGGTACTGTGGATCTGTTCCAATATAGTGATCAGTTGGGGTTAAATTATATGTTGTTATTTATTTCGATAAAAAGCAGTTGGTGATAAATCAGTTTTTGGAAGTACAACACCAAGTCTTTGACTTTATATAGCATTATTACAGGTGTAGTTTTACTACCCCCATTGTAAATCAATACTGCAATAAATCAGAATGTAAAGAAAAACACAAGCAGCTCGAAAGCCTATAGGCCTGGCTTCTACGGTCTTACACGTGCAAATTGTATGTGTGCATACCTGTGTTACCAGGTACTGGCATATCAGAGCCAGACCTATTGCCATGAAAAAAGCATTACAAAAACAGCCACTGCCATGAAAAAAAGGGGTTTCTTTCTGTTTAGGAATTAAAAGTAATTTAAAAAGTGTGATGATTGAGTGTACTTTTGCAGTGGAACTACTTCCTCTGAAGTGGCATGCAGGAGCGTTGCCCCCCGCCAGCAGCAGCTGCTGTAGCAAAACCTTTTACTAAAAACGATAATAAACTATGTTTATTATCGTTTTTAGTAAAAGGGGTGGGGGCAGAGGCTGTTATGAGCACTGAGGGGGAGTGCAAAGTACTCCCCTTCACTGCGCATGTATGTTTGGCCGGCTGTCTCAGGCCGGCCAAACATACATGCGCAGTAGGCTCTGTCCAGCCCAGCAACACAGTCGCCGGGCTGGAGAAAGCCTGCACAGGCTCCCAATCTGCCTGGGAGCACCCTGGCCGGGTGCTCCCAGCCAATCCTGACGGTGCTTTGAGAAGCGTCAGGATTGGCCCGCAGGGCAGGCTGGGAGCATATGCCTGCAGACTGTCGGCAGAGAAGAGGAGAGGAGCAGCATGTTTGTGATGGCAGCGAGGATTAATTAATTTTTAAAAATTAATTTAAACCCCCCACGCACTGCCCGCCCTCTGTTACCACTGCGAGCCGCTCCTGGTGGAATGGCACATCAAACAGCTAATTGCATGAGGTGGGAAGGGTGTTTTTCCTTGGTCTTATCAAAGATGTGATTGGCAAACCTCAAAACAATAGTTGAAGGTGTTTTGACGCAAACAAGTTTGTAACTAAAGAAGACTGACCCAAACCCTACTCACTACATACTGGTAGCTATAGGACTAACAGACAGCTGCTTTGTCAAGCCAGACCTAAAAGGACTCAAGCGGTTCCGATCAGAGTAAGCAGCCTGTGAGCTGCCTGAAAGGGCCCAGGTGCAACATCGGCGGCCCATGGGGAAGTTATGGTGGATTGAAAAGTGGAGAGCTCTGTGTGTAGTGTACCAGAATGACTCCCTATGGTCTGTTGCATCCAACTCATGATGACAAACCTGATGTGACAAGGAGGATACTGGATAGCCATTTATTTGTTTATTTATTCATTTCAAATAAAATAATTAAATTACGATCTCAGCCTAGTATCCTTGTTCACAAATCAGGTTAGTGACTGAGTTCTTCAGTTAGTGGTTGTCGGGTATTAGCATGCCTGTTGATTCTCTGGAAGACAGGATGATAATTCTCTGGTAGCAGTGACCCCTGAATGTGCTCTTTTCTTGAGGGGTCCTTCTTTTTCCGAATGCATGAAGTTATGAAATTTTACAACAAAACAACTGAAGTGTCTTTACTAATCTAACACTTGCTCTTCCTAGCGGGTATGTTAGTATCCAGCAAACTCTGGTAAAGTGGGATATTTACCAGGTGTTGTGCTACGGTGTCATTCCAATATCCCCACGACAGAGTGGATGAATGGTGTAGTAATATAGGCCCTCATTACGACTCTGGCGGGCGGCGGAGGCCGGCCGCCAGAATTCTGCCCTCCGTAATACCGCTCCGCGGTCAGAAGACCGCGGAGGGTATTATGAGTTTTTCCCTGGGCTGGCGGGCGGTCTCCAAAAGACCGCCCGCCAGCCCAGGGAAAAACTCCCTTCCCACGAGGATGCCGGCTCGTAATAGAGCCGGCGGAGTGGGAAGGTGCGACGGGTGCTGTTGCACCCGTCGCGTATTTCACTGTCTGCATGGCAGACAGTGAAATACATTTTGGGGCCCTCTTACTGGGGCCCCTGCAGTGCCCATGCCGTTGGCATGGGCACTGCAGGGGCCCCCCGGGGCCCCGCGACTCCCCCTCCCGCCATCCGGTTCCCGGCGGGAGAACCGCCAGGAACTGGATGGCGGGAGGGGGAGTCGGAATCCCCAAGCCGGCGCAGCAAGCTGCGCCGGCTTGGAGGATTCCTTGGGGGCAGCGGGAAACCGGCGGGAAACCGGCGGGAAACCGGCGGGAGACCGCCGGTTTCCCTTCTCTGACCGCGGCTAAGCCGCCGCGGTCATAATGCCCCGCGGGGCACCGCCGGCCTGTCGGCGGTGCCTCCGCGTCCAGCGGCCCTGGCGGTTGCAAACCGCCAGGGTCGTAATGGGGGCCATAGTGTGTTTTGCCAGACTTTCCCACGATTTTAGGTGTGAAAATCCAAATGTTGCAGTTGTTCCCTGACAAAATACGCCTTCGCCAGTTTTTAGCTGCCAGATATAATGGAGGTAGATACCAAAGGGAATGATAATCCCTGCACATCTTGGAAACCTGATTTGGTTGGAAAGTACAATTTGTGCACAATTTGGGATTCGGGATTCCTGTGACCCATGGAATGAGTGCTTAAGTAGGCACATCCGAGTACTTCAGTCTGTTTTATATGGAAAGGGTTATTATGAGTGTAGTTAGACCACCCCAGAGTCTGAAAGGGGTCGTTGTGGTGACCTTTATCTTCCTAACGGTATGTGTAGTTTATTGTTGCCCTTAGAGTTAGGAAAATCACCCTTAATGAAAGGGGGGGAATTTCCTTAGTTTGTCCAAAGAGAAATATAGCATCCGTTGGCTCTGATTCCCTGCAGCAGGTTGTCTAGCCCCAAGAAGAGGAGGCCTAAAGACTGCAGGTAAATTTTCTACCTGTTGGAAGGAATTTTACGTATGATCAGGCTCCTAAATGGCAGAGCGGAAATGCTGTTCTAGTTGCCATTAGGGAGCCCCAGAATATCCATCCAGAAGTTATGGCAGAAGTAATCCAGTCCAATCACCGGGAGCAGTTAGAAATTATTTAGCAGGCTGGCGAGGGTGAGTGGTCCACACACTTCTACTGTCCGGGTTTGGTGACTGGTAATACATGTGCCCTCAGGAGTGAATCCAGAGAGGCTCCTTCTTACCTTCTTAGGAGATCACCGCTCACTAGACTACAAGCCACTCACAGACTGGACTGCAAGTAGTCCCTCCTTGGGATAGTAACATAGATATCAGTGGTACTAAGGGAGATGAAACAAGATAAGGACAATAACCAGTGAGAAGCTTTCATGGAAAAGTGCAAGTCTAAGCTCCAAATAATTATTCCTTGCCCCTCACCTAGACTTCCCAAGTGAACTACCTGATCCAGAATGCACTCCGCAGCAGCAACTTCCGACAAATTGTGATAAATCCCTCTGAAGAAGAATAGGAAGGCGAAACAACTGCAGATGAGTGGAATTAGTCAGAGGGAACCTCCTCAAAGATAGCTTCACAAAATCATATGTGAAGGGGGCGGAAGAGGGTAACAAAGCAGGAAGGTACAGTAGCCAAGGGAACTCTCCCTGAGGAGGAAGGACAATAAGACAGGATCTGGAACAAGGTCAGTGCAATGTCTAAATACGTCAGCAGTTAAGGCAGGAAAGATGGAACAGCTCATGTCAAACATGAATAACATTAGCAGGATATATCTTACCTAGGAAGTTGCTGAAACACTACCCTCCTATGGCTGTGCCTTTTTACAGGGCCTTCCAAATTGCTAACTGGTGTCAGGTGCACAGGCTGGTTGTAAGATAGAAAGGGTGCCCCCCACCAGGTCTCTTGCACTTATGAATTAAGAAACTTGGTTTCATTTCTCCAGTCTTCCTCTAACCTTTCTGGTTCTCCTTGTACTACAACCTCCTCATTATCTGCCCTACCTGGTCTACTGTGCTAAATGCACCCCTTCACCTACTGATTATCCTAGTACTTTACTCAATCCATTAAATTCATCTACCCTCACATATCTCACCGCTCTCTTCAGCTCACCTCTCTCTCTTATATATTTTCCAGAGTCATTCGAAACTGCACACCACTGCGCCTTTTTTTCAGCTTATTTTCCCCTTGCCTACCTCTTTCTTTTTCCCTCTTACCTTCAATACAGTGAACGCTATAATCAGTGTTCCTCTTCCCGGATCTCAACTCTCTTCTGTCCCACTTTTATCCACTGAGGATTTTCTTACTTCCGATTGCCATGGTTAGTACTCACCTCTTTACTTTTAGAATTGTTAACCACATTTGATATAGTCAACCGTTCTCACTTCTCTTTCCTTTGTGTATTTTGGGCGTTAATCTACATTTGATATTTGTGTTTAGTCACTTGGGTTGCATGTCTTCTTTTCTTCTTCACTTTGTTCACCAAAATTGCTTCTATATAACACATTTGGCTGGTGTCCTCTCTTACTTCAGCCTCATGCTTTTACTATGCTAATGTTTTTCAGCACCGTTCATAGATATCTCCACCACTTTGCCCATGAGTGCTCTCCTTCTCCCACATGAAATCTGTATGCTCCTCAGACATCTGTCACGAAGGTTTCATCCTCATTCTAGCTTACCCCACGTCCTTCAGCCTCTTGTGAAAAGTATTAAAAGACACCCTAGGCAACAACATTTAAAACACTTCATCTAGGGTAGCTACCCACACTGCAAACCCAAAATGTACTATATTTCTTGAGATATGATTAGCGTTCTGACATTTCATCCAAAATTCTTCAGTTCTATTTTACCTACATTTAATTAATCTAAGGAGTAAATCTGTACCTTCCGACTGAAGCAGTCCTAGTGGTACTCTTTTATCACAAATACATCTGCAACTATAAACATAAGACTTTCAACCCTCCACTCAGCACCAAGATAAAATTAAGAGGATTCTACAAAGAATGAAGACGAAATTTTGAAAAACTGCTCACATAAATTAAGAGGAATATACAAAGGCTTGCAAATATTCTAATATTTTATGTGTATCTGTAATTGTAAAGCACGCTATCACTCGCGAGGGTATCCTCGCGCTGAGCAGTTATGTGTGCTTAGACCTGCATATGGTATGTTGATTATTTGAAAAGCCAGGTCTTCAGCTTCTTGCAGAATTCAAGAAGAGAGGAGGAGGCTCTGATGTGGAGTGAGCGGCTGTTCCATGCTTTGGCGGTGATATAAGAGAACGCCCGTCTTCCTGACCTGTTTTCGTGTATGCGTGGGATGTGTGTGGTAACTGAGATCTACAAAGAATAAATAAAGAAGTTAGAAAAAACTACTTATGTCCTTAAAATATGCAGTGAGAAATCAATCATGTTTGGATGAGATTAAACTGAAAGTCACTAACGAAGCAGTAATGTCCTTGTCCAATAAGTGACATGTGTGTGAACATCTTGCTCGCAGTAACCAATCAGTTGTCAGTGCTCAACTCACCACGACCAGAGTAAACTATACACAAGATCAATGTTCTAAAAGTCACACTTTGTGCTGGAGAACCATGCCTCTGGTCCCTAATGAGAGACATGTGTTCAAAACTTTACATTTATTCATTACAGTTTTATGGATGCTTCACTCAGTACCCCACATTTCTAGAGGTATTTGAATAGGCTTGTATTTCTCCTTTGTTCAAGGAATCTGCTCAGGATCCATATGGTCTATTGCAGTTAATGTTCTACAACTCAAAGGATTGGCATGTAACAATATACTCAGTGAGGTGACTAATTCCAAATCCAACAGTTGGGACTTTGCTCCTGGGTACGTGATACGTGGCATAAGGGACAGAAGTGGTGATGGTCTAGATCTTTGTAGACTTTTTCCTTGACAACATGTATACAAAAGTACAGTTGCATGACATAAAATTGTCTCCAGCACTTACAGTTTTTGAGGTCCCTGAGAAGTAATTTTAATATGATCTTCCACTTAAAGACAACATTTTAAACATACTCTGATGATGTAGGAATGAATATTGTGAAGGCCAGGTTCCTTTTCACCGGTTCTCTTTGCAAATTAATCAGCGTACAGCCCATACATCCCCAGATAAAATATAAACATTATTATTCCACCCCCACCCACCCACCCAAAAAAAAGTATTTTTGAGAATTTTGATTCCATCTTATTGACTGTTGGCCAAAATAATGCTGGTAAATCCTCTCATTTCTGTTTTAAAATGTAACTACAGATTCAGCGTTTTTTCTTCTCTTGATCACTGTGTGCTTATTGCACTTATTGTACTATTATACCATCTAAAGGGTATTACAGAAAATCGCTGTGCTCTTGCACACTCTTGTATCGTAATCATTGCATACAAGTGCTGCACAACTCTGCTTCAGAAAATGAGCTAAGTATGGCCTGACATCGTGTGGAAAAACTTAAACAGCAGGGTGGAAAAGGTAGCTCTGATTGATTCTTTCGAGGGAAGGCTCTAGACACATTGATGATTTCCCCTTTAGGCCCATTCTTTGAAAAGCAAAAGTGTGAATTTAGGATCAAATGCCACCTGTCATGGCTAGGAGGCCAATCAGTGATTCATGTTACTTGCTAAGATGTCAGTTTGGTTGTGTACCTGAATATTGATGAATTAATTACATTAGCAAAGGGGTGAAGTGAAAGTATGCTGACAATAAGTTGGGAACATTCAGTCGGCTTTTTAGATACTACTAAACAGCACACCAATTGTTGCACTTCCGGAGATGCAATTTGAGGACGACATTTATGTGGATCAATCCTGCCAATGGCCGCATTGTTAGAGGGCTTCTGCGCTTACTTATCTGGTCACTAAGTCATTGTCTGGCAATTTTGTGATGTGGAATGAGAAGGCTGGGAAATATCCAGGGTTTACTGAAACATTTGGGTCACTTACCAGAGGTCCCTCTTGTTCCCATGAAGAAGGACCAAAAACAGGTCAACATTCCTTGGCAATGAATTAAACTGAGTGACGGATACCCGGAAACCAGCCTCAGGATGCTTGTTTCCAGTCCAGGTAGGCCCTGCTGTGGCAGTTCGGGCTGGACTATTCCCATAGGGAGTAGGGTCCAGACTGATTCGCATATGGCTGGGCCCAAACTGAGGTGGCATGGGGAGCAAAAAAAATGATGGATTAAACCCAGATCTGTGACTGGGGGTGAATGTTTGATTTGTTCAGCATTCCGTCCATCCTCTGTTCTTTTTGTTTTTGTTGCCCTAAGTGGGTAGGATTTGCCCAGACGTGGGTCCAGTGCTCACTCTTGCCACTGGACTCAAGGTAGCCTGGCCGATATGGGGTGATACCCTGAAAATAGTCCCAGGATGCTTGTTTCTGGTCCGGAGAGGACCAGGCCTGGCAGTTGGGGCTGGAACTGTGTCATGGGGTGCAGGGTCAAGACTTATTTGCATGTGGCTGGGTCCAAACTGGGGAGGTTTGGGGAGCAAACAAATGATGGATTAAACCCACATCTGTGACAGGGGGTGAATGTTTGATTTGTTATGCATTCCGTCCAGCTTTTGTTGCCCTTAGTGGGAAGGGTATGCCCTAAACGGGTCCCAGGATGCTTGTTTCCAGGGCCCTAAGGACCTGGCCTGGCAGTTCGGACTGGACTGTTCTCATGGGGGGCAAGATCAAGACTGGTTTGCATATGGCTGGGTCCAAACTTAGATGGCATTGGGAGCAAAAGATGGATTAAACCCAGATTTGTGACATGGGGGTGAATGTTTGATTTGTTCCACATTCGTTTTGATGTTGTTAACTCAGCTTGTACCATGAGGGCCAACTTGAGGTAAGGTGAGGGTCGAGGAGTAGCCATGACATGTATTCAAGTATGATTCGGGGTGTTGGGATATTTTAGAGGTATATTCCTAGTATTTTTGCCTTAGGGGTAGAGATGGGCTTCTTTGAGTTGCCCATTTTGTGGTATCAGAGCAAACTAGTTACCCTTTCTTGAGTGATGTGGGATCAAGATATCTGAGGAATTCTCTAGGCGAATTCAGAGCAGGGGCCGGAGATACACTCTCCTGCTCCTACCTGATGACCATGCCCTCCACATGAATTTCTTAGAAAATACCAACTAGTGGGGAACTGAAACCAGACCAGGGAGAGAAGGAGCAAGCTTCAGTAGATGGAGGTTGTCCTGGGTAAGTGAGCAGGCCAGAAACCATGAGAACATTTAATTCCAGCTGGCTAGAATTAAAATGAAGGCAACTGTTTTGCAAGAATATTAAGGGCCTCCAGGAGATATTACAGGACTACAAGTGTGACGATCCTCTATTGCCCTCTTCATGTTTCAGGGCTTGAGGGTACCCTCCCTCCCACCACTACTGAATCATTTTGTCTTGACCAGTCATTAATGTGTTACGCCCATCATGGTTTAATTGGCATGGCTGACTAACTCTAGGTGCTATTCCGTTCCCAGGAATACTAATACCCCTGTTGTTACTTTGGCTTGAAATGTGTCTGGTGTTACTGTTCGCATGGACTACATAAGCCCAGAGACCCTGTTAATTACACATCATACTTTGACTTTTTAACCATTTCTTTGGTGCTGTAAGTCCATACTTTGTAAAGCGGCAATCCTTGTTCACTTTTGATTGATGGGGTTTTGGGTGTTTAAAATATTCATGTACTTTGTGATGTTTCTCTTAGCTGCCTACGGACAAACCACTGAGATGTCCACTCTTGCAGCCAGGACAATGGAGCAAATAGGACAAAGAGTAAATGTTTTGTACCTTGTTTGCCACATCCTAACATCCTGTCTATCACCTTTAGTTCCATTGATCAGAGAGTGTAAGCAAAGCTGTAGTAGAGGACTGAGATCTGACTCTATCCAACTGTTTGGGTTTTGTTGTACATTGTGTGTGTTTACAGTTGTGCTCTGTATCTGAGTACTAAGCTACTACAAACCCTTGGAACACAACTTGACTGCTCGCCCTAGCTATGTTTAGAGGGCAAGTGTACACACCAGTAGCCTGATGATCAAGTTGCAGTGCAGTAGTGCCCGAGACACTTGCACATCGGTGGTACACATTGGAGCTCACCACAAATACAGTGTCCAGCAACCACTGTCTCCTTGACTCCCCAGGATACAGAGAAAAAGTTTCAGAAGTTGGTTTCTCCTGGACCCGTGTCCAGTGCAAACAAAGTCTGAAGATGGCCAGTCATCCTTTTCTAGCTTTTGCAGTGATGGACAAGGCAGCACTGGGTCTAGTACCTACTCATAGTCCTTTTCCTACAGGAGTTATCCACAGTGAACTGTAAACAGATAATGTCTCCCTAGTGCACTGGTTCATGTGCCAGAGTCAGGAGAAGCACATACAAAGAGGACCTACGCAATTAGGCAGACGCAAACTTTGGCAGGAGCCTGCTTACACACCATTTGCAGGCTGCTGAGGCCACCCAAGGCACACTGGTTCTACTGCAATATTCATCAAGAGCCTGGTATGAAAGCCAAGATGAGTCTGAAATGCCACTAGCAACTAACCATAGTTATTTGGTGAACACTGGAAGGGGCTCACAGTACCAACTAACCAGTCACAAAAGGTGAATATTTACTGGGGAATATCCTCAAGAGTGGCTATGATGGGTGACTGGTAGCTTTCCTCATGCTTAAACATAGTTAAATGAAAATTGTTGTCTAATGAGGGAACTCTAGATAGTTCAAAGTACACTGTGTGCTTGGAAGCCAGAGGCAGCCATATCTCTTTCTCCGTTGGGGGAAAGGGCTAGTAGGCTGTTAGGATATCTCAGGATGGAATTACTGCCCACTCAGAAGTCAGAGTCCAAGTATGATGGTTTTTCAGCTAGACATCACTGCAGCCAGAAGCAGATCAACATGTTAACTAGGCCCTGTTGTCATCCTTACGACATTGCCAGATAGTTGCATCCAACACAGCCACCACCTTCTTACTTTTTGGCACAACAGAAAGCTATGCAAGTGGCCAGAGGAAAATAACTTTGTATCTCTCATACAACACCCCGATTGACTGCTGCAGCGCACAGTTGTAGTCTAGAACATTGAAGCAGTATTACCAAGTAGTCACAATTTATTGACCCAAATAACAAAACCCAACATATCAAGTAGGTAAGTGCACAAAGGAAGGTATAGATTCACTATTCTCAACTCCACATATATGTACCTTGAAGATATATATCTTGTCAAGGTACATATACAAAGTTAAATATAGAAAATATGTACATAATTGCCTGTCGATATTTAGTGTTTTGATTTTCTATTCATGATATTATGATCACTTCGATATTCCTGCTTCGATATTCCCACACCCAAGGCACATCTTAGATGCACAGGCATCAAGGGAAGAAAGTGGCCGAGGTAACCTCTATACAAATGACACGAAAGTAAGTATAGAAAAGGTTTCAGAAGTCTTCTAGTCTCCTTCCTACAACAGCATTGGGACCATCAAGGCCGAGAAACAGAAGGAGAGCTTAGTGCCTGGTCATCACAACATTATTTGCTGTCACAGACAGGGCCAGAATGACCAGCCTGTCACTATGGTATTTTCCTAGAGGTCTGCAGGCTAGGGGGATGCTTCAGAGTTGGATGGGTTGTGAAGACCCAACCATAAAAGCTCCCATTCTAGTTGCAGCCTACTGTAGTTCAGTCTGGCTCAGGTTTTAAACCCACTAATCAGTGCTATCAGGTGTGTTAGTGTAATTAGCTCAATGTAGGCAAAGTAGGTGCCTGATTTAGACTTTGGCAGATGGGTTACTCTGACACATGTGAGAGATAAGCCATCCACCGTATGACAACCTCCATAGTATATATTGCTCAAGCTGTATGGCAGAGGGGATATCCGTCACGTTTGCGACAGAGTATCCCATCTGCCAAATTGTAAATCTGGCCCCAGGCTGCAACCACCAGAATGCATTAGGTTGTCACATTAATGCCCAGAAAGGAAAACAGTGTCTTTGGTGACCTGGAGCAAGGTGCCACCCAAGACAGGACAGAGGAGTGGAAAATGAGTCTCTCTTTCACAGCTGGGATGGGGAGGGTAGTGGATGTGGGGATGGAGGACTTTGAGTCGGGGAGGTGGTGATCAGCCAGTCAGATTGTGGCAGGAGGAGAAGGAGCCCACGGGAGTTGCAACGTGTTGCTGTTTGGTGCATTAATCGAGGTATGGGTTAATTTTGGGTCTGATGAAACGCCTGCCTCATTGTGGTCAACGGTGTTCAGAGCCTGCAATATGGAGGTATTAGACACAGGCTTTTCAGAAGGTGCCAGCCCTGTATAGGTACGGTGGAGGCGGTAGCCAAGGGGTATGCATTTATTGATTTAGATTTTTCTATAGCACTCACATAATCCAAGATGTTGCTAGAGCACTTTACAGGAAATGCAAGGAGGCAAATATTTACTACAATGGCTTGAAGAAGAACATAAAGGTATCAGAGTCATAACTAGGTACGAGCTCAACAAGAAGGACTGGGGGGGGGGGGGAGGGTGGCAGAGTGAGCCCAATAAATCAAGGCGCCCAGAGGGCAGCCAGGGCAGGGTGTGGAGAGACATTGTTTTCTCTTGTGTAGAATGCGGTGGGTGGACAGGGAAGAGACGTTCTGTGACGAGGGGACAATGACAACACTTTGCCGCCCCCCCCCCCCCCGTCTCATCCTCCACCCCATCAGATACGCTTCCCTTTAATATGAAAGAGTCTGGGTAATTGAAAAGAGCGGTGAAGGGGGCAGCTGCAGTAAACTGGAAAACGGAGCAGGCCGCAGATGATGTCTCAGCTCTAGGCCCCTTCCCTTTGCGTCTGCCCTGCTCCTGCTCTCCCTGATATATCCCTATTTGGCATCCTTACACATTCTCCCCTTTATGCACTTTCTGCCCTCCTGAATTGAATCTTTTCAGCACCCTCGGCTGTCTCAGCTCTATGCGGGTTCTGCTCTCTCATTTCTAGCCCCGTCTGGCTTTCTCACAATCTCTCCTCTATACACAGCCTGCTCTCCAGCTTTGGCCATCCATGACTCACATTCACACTGCGCTTCTTTCAGTTTTAGTCGGCTTGCCACTCACACACTCGACCCATCTACGCACTTTTGGTTCTCCCTGATTAAGCCCTATCTGGCACCTCTCACCCCTCTATGTAGTTCTTGCTATCCCTGTTTTTGCTCAGTCTGACACTCTCACACCCTCTCCTGTTAGTTTATTGGTACTCGCACACATTTTCCCAGGAGCCAAAAAGTTTGGTCTGTGATGTGCCTGAGGGCCGCATTGTTGCCAGCGGGGTTTTGGTCCGGCAAGAAGGTTGAGGAGATTGGCGGTAAGGTAGGTGTAGCTAAGCAAAGGATATACATCTAGTGGATGAAATGAACAATGCAAAACCAAGAAAATTTGGGATTAATCCCAGTTTCCCCACTTTTCCAAATTATGTGATACTAGGCAATTTGTTTAATTTCACTTTCTCTCCTTTATTTCATTCTCAAATATAAGAGGACATTGAAATACATGATTATTATTTTTTTTTGGGGGGGGGGACTGTACAAAACTTGGACCTGTTTTTCATCTAATAAACTATATAGTTGTTCATGTATAATATGAACCCGGGCCACCCAAAAGGTGCACTTAACAACTGACTTGTCTCTTCAAAACCCTTTGGGGGTTCTTGTCAGGGTAGGGGAAAGAACTCATTATCTAAATTCAGATTTGTAAACTATCTCTTTTATATTAATTCTTCTCAATACACTGATATAATAAATTGTATTAAGGTGAAACGGTTCTGCATGGTCACTAAATAGACATTTTTGAATTTCGAAGAGACTATCACATTTTTACACTTGTCATGCAAGATGTCTTTAAAAATGAAGGTGTTTCTAAAGGTAAATGCAGGACTCCCTAGTTATTTCCTTTCTTTAACACCAATTAACCTTGAAATAAATGACTGCCTGTCCATTTAGTATTTTTTTACCTTACTGCTTAGTGGTGTAAACAGTAGCCCAATGCTCTGGTTGCCCAGGGGGCTGCATATAAAGGTCAGGGGGGGCGCATGTGGCCCCCAGGCCATACTTTGAGTGTGCATGATCTAGTTCCTGCTCTGTCATCTTTAGGCACCTTCATGCTCTCTCCCCTAAATGCACTTTTAGCACTCCTGACTTTACCCTGTTTATCACCCTCTCCCTACCCCCGCTGTATGCAGTTTCTGCTTTCTTAGCCCAAGCTCTGTCTGGCATTTTTCTATTCTCTCCTTTATCCATAGCCTGCTTTCCAGCCTACCCTACCTCACACCTTCACACTCTTCACTTCCTGCTTGCTGTGTTTTAGCCTCTCTAACTCCCTCACACTGACCCGTCTGTGCAGTTCCTGCGCATCCTGCTTTAGCACTGTCTCGCACTCTTCTGTCTGTGCATGCACTTCCTTCTCTCCCTGTTTTGCATTTCCTGGCACCCTCAAGGTGCCTTCAGTTCAGTTCCTGCTTTAACTAAACTCTCCTGCACATGAACTTGCCTCATGTGCATTCTCAGGGTCTCCACCACCTGACTTCAACTTTGTTCTCCCTCCTGCCAGCCCTACCTTAACCTTTCCAGCTCCCGATTCCTCTCCCTACCAGCCAAAACACCTTGGGTCAGTTTCCCCAACCACCACCATTCTTTCAGGAATTGAAAATTTATATTGCCCTTACCACACCTATATGGGGTGATGAAGCGCTTGACTATTTCGATAGCATGCGACAACCTGTAGAATATGTGGTTGGAAATGTGTTTTCTTTGTTTTGATCGTTTGTGGGAAGTATTTCTATGTTGTGCTTGATGTCTGTCGAGAAGTGGGTATCGTGTTATGGGACGCAGTGCTTAACAGTGACATGGATGAAGAAGTGTGTGAGAGAGGCACACAGTTTATGGTTTTCATTAAACTGGCATCTTTAAACAGCTTTGGGGGTCCATTTATGGTATTTCTTATGATCACAGTCCAATTAGCTGGTTACTGCACTGGGATTTCCATTCTGAGATATTTGTTTTGTAGTTTATGGTCCTCAGCGGGCATAGGTTTGAGGAAGACATGGTGGAGTAATGGGATGGAATTTCTAAAATAATACCACATCTGATTGTCATTGTGAGATGTCAAGAAACCATCATAGTATTCAGCTGGCTGGGACCTGCAGTGGCAGACTAAATTAAAGACCTCAGTTGGCCAGTGGCATATCTCCTTAGTTATTCAATGCCTGTTCATGATTGCTCCTTCCCCATTCACTCTATTTTGTCCTCAGTTTTTCTTCTTTCTTTGCTTCTTTTCAATTCTACTCCCCTTCAGTATCTGAGTTGGCCTCAAAGTTATATAAAGCGCTGTATGAACAGTGCTAGAGGTACTCCAAATCTGTGGAAATTCACCAAGTTATAGTTGTAGTTATCTCAAGTAACTATAACTCATGCCCTAAGGTAACTCTAACTCGTGCCTTCACAATGCTCTGCTAATTACCCCAGATATCACTCATGACATCTTCTATGACATAATCAATAATATCACTGCAACAAATGCAATTAAATTATTGATGATAAAACTGTGTTCATGAGTTATAGTTACTTGAGATAACTATAACTGGTGAATTTCTGTGGGTTTTAGAGTTTAAAGTTTAAAGTGTTACATTGTTACTGAACATTTTAGCTATAATGTTACTTTAACCTCTGCTTTTTTCATTGAATAAATCTTATAGGCAGTGTTTTCTACCCCCTGCCTAAATTATGGACTGCTGTATACACAAATAGTTGGAAAAGCTACTAAGTGAGGAACAACATTAGTGTAGCGCCTGTCACCATGACTGACATCTTAAAATCTACTATCAGCTGGTGCAGAGCAGAGCCTCAATGTGCAGAGATCTGCCCATGCACAGGAGTGTGGAGTAAGGCAAGGTTACATTCTCCACCTACCAATATTTAACTTGGTTCAATGCTCTGACACAGTGATTGACATTTCCGCTGCCTCCGAGCTATTGCTGCCTGTCATGGAGATAACATGGCTGCTTTATGAGGATGATCTGATTAATCCATATTGCTCTCAGGGGAAGACAGCCAAATGAAGCTAGAACTCCACAAGACACAACATAAATCATGGCAGCCGCAGGTCAATCTTTTGTCTTTCAAATGTAGTATAAAGTGATAAAAAATCATCAACAGCAAAGGAGTTGAACTTTACGCACTTCGTGGCTCTGAGGTGCATATACATGTGAGTTCTTGCCTGGATTTCAGATCACTGCAATGAACTAGCAGTAGCAAAGCATTAGGGTCTCTCCCTGGCAAGCTGGTGTATTGGTTATTTTTCTTATAGCAAGCATATGCTACAAGAAAGAAAGCATGCCACTGCTTTAACACTGTGGTGATATGCTTCCAATTTAAAAAGCAATAGAGGAGGAAAATCTGGTTACCAAACATCTCTGGTTGGCTCCCTGTTGCTTTGTATCAAATATATAGTTTTATTTTATTTAACTGTTCTGGTACTCTATAAATTATTTAGAGCCAAGCTTTTAGATACTCCATTATGTTGGCATTGCTCTTTAAAATATGTATAATTTGAATGAAGAGTTTTTTTTTTAGATTTCTGGAAGGGTATTTGGAATATTTTTACGAAAATACTTTCCATCTCTGATACTTTTTTGTAATAATTGCTTGTTTGTAAATCCCTTTCCTTGACCTACATATTATCTGATATTCATTGCAAATGATTTGACCTTTTTATCCTTTTGTTATCCTCCGCAATAAAATCAATTACATCAAATTGCAAAGATGCATCTCTATTATCAGTTAATACTTGGTGGTCTTGGATCACCTTTTCTAGACAAGGTGGTCATTTATCCCTTTCTGGGTAGTCTAGTAACACCCCATTTTGTTTGGAAACCAGTTGATGATTATTTTTGATTACATATGTAATGATTAATAATGTTATATAAGGGCTACCCTTAAACTTTAATGTGAAATAGCTCTAGTTTGGTTTCTTACTTTTAAGTTCCTTATGCACCACTTATATGATTACCCAATTTCTTACAGGTACATTTATGAATAACTATTTTGCATTTTAATATTTTTTTTATTAAGGACCTTTTTCAGTATTATTTTTGTATCGTCTTCACCGCTTTAAAAATGAATACATTTTGAACTGAAATGTATGAAAATATAAAATAAATACCACACACTAGAAAGAAACAATAAAACAATCGCATACTCGTGTAATAGAACTGTATTGAAGTTTCCTACTTTATTATGTGTACTAATACACATGCCAGGAAAATGTGATTCTTATTAGTGCAAATAAAAGGCACTGTTAGCTTTGCATTAATGTAATCCAAAAAGATCGTTTGAACAGACAAGGATGACTAAAAAAATAGTTTTTAATGGTAAAGAATGTATGTAATCTATGTTTATAGTATTTCTATAAGGTGGACGTAGTCAAAATGCAGCTGAGCACAGTAAGTGATCAACAACAAGTATAAAGTCAATGAGTTGAAGAAAGAAAAGAAAAACACTTGTATCTATTGGCCCACCAATGCTTGCACTGAAGTATACTTCTTTTAAATGTGAATGTTTACCTTTCATCAGGCTAAATGCTGTCCCTCAGTGCAAGAGAGCCGATGGCTGAAGAGTGCTAACACGTTGCCCCATGCTGTCATTGGCAGAGGCAAAATGTGAATTTATGAAGAAGGCAGAGCCAATCCTCTTTATGTAGACGTACTAATATTTTTCATTTATGAATTGTTTTTGATTGCATGAGTCTTGGAAGACAGCTAAAGGTGTTGCTAGGCCACATCTAAAAATCAGTACATCCATTTTAAGTCTTGACTAACCATGCACAAATTCATCCACCATAAATCTACTGTGATTTATTTGCCGGTTATTTCACCCGTTTCTATCATAATTGAGAAAAGTCAAGGTACCAGGAATGGCATGAATCTTCCAAGATTCTACGGAAACAGACACAGATGTGCAGAAGTGTAACACGCACTGAAACGCCCCAAGAAACGGCTGTCAACCCCTAAGTCGGTCCAGGTAGAACCTCCCACGGTTACAAACTGAACATTTCCATCATCTCCACAGAAACTCCACGCACCAAGGCAAGACACAGCTCACCTCTCTCCTCCACAAACAGAACAAACAAACCACAACACACCTTCATCCTACACAAACGGAGTAAATACATGAGATGCAGCACAACTTACTCTTAACATAAATGCGGCAAGATCCAATGTGCCATGCCATAAATTTACAGCATAGAACTGCACACTCCCATCTGAATAAAGTATGAGGAAACAGTGAGCTCTCAGCAGAAAATACTACACAGGAAAAAAACAACTAATCAGTCAATATCTAACACTGCCAGCTGACAAAGAAAAAACATTCACAACTCAAGGCACTTTAGGTTTTGTTATTCTATGTTGTGTTATACATAGTTATGTGGCATGCATTCTGCCAGTGGTATGGTCCCCAAGCTTCAATTGGGTTTGATAGCATCTTGATGTGGTTACCTGGATTCCACTGCAGATCAGAATCTGGTCTTGTTTGTGAGTTTTAATACCTAATAGACAGTGTAAGGCTATTTGCTGTTTTGTTGTAGGCAATTAGACATTAGATTTACGGAAGTCTAGCCAATGTTCTTGTGTGCTAACTTGTTTATTGGGCTTGAGAAATATCAAGCATGGTTATATGTGTGCGAAAAAACTAGGTCATTTGAGTGATGCTGCAGAGTCCTGATATCCATCTGCTGGTTTATGTCGACTGTATTTATCTGGGAAAAAAAACAATCTAAAACTGCAGCTCACTGGTATATGAGCTTATGTCTGTCCTCCTGATTGGTGGTAGAAATTCAAATCCTGGCGGGCACCACAGTAATACATTTCTAGTCCTGTCTCTACAATCTGCTGAATATTTCCCTTTCTCATAATCCCCATCCTATGTTTCCACAAGAAGAGAAGAACCAATCCAGTACTCTGCACAAACTTATGTAAAAACTCCAAAAACATCTGCCCGATAGCACCAACAAGAAAGCAGTGGCCCTTCAGAACGTGGATTGTGATATTCCAAGACTATTAGCTTGTTGCTCATTGCTCCTGGAGGCAATCACAAAACGATGGAAGAATGGCTTCGCTAGAAGCAAACCAAAGGTAGCAGACAAACATGGCCTGGTAATACATGTGCCATCTAATGCATGGCATCTCTCCTCAGTGCAGCTGCACAATACTCTTGCCCAAGACTGACCTCTGCCTTGTTCCCAATGGCAGAACTGTGGACATCTTTGCAAACGTCACAGGAGATGTAGCACTTTGTTTGTAGGCAACTAAGTCACTCCTACAACAAGTCGCAACTGTCGGCCCAACCCTCCCAGCTCACAAGCCGTACCTCACCAAAAACCCAAACAGTAAAAGGTGATTTCTGGCAGCCTTACGCATAGACTCTAGATTGCGACATCTCAGGAAATTCGTGGTGGAACGAAAGTTACCCTTTCCTAACGTACGTAATAAGTGTCAGTCACACACAGGCAATGAAGGGAATGCAGGAAAGTTTTTAATAGGTTTATTGAAAAGACTGCACTCTACAGTGAAATGCATGAGCTGCAATGATTAGGATAATGAACAATGAAAGAAGCATAATTGAGAAGATGAGAGTCATGAGTACAAAGACCCCCCCACCATCTTGTAATAAACATGAAATTTGAAATCCCTAGGACAGAGAATCTAACCTCTAACCTAACAAGAGCTAGGTGTGATTAACCTAATTTGCCAGTACCATATCCATGAGAAGCGCCCCCCAACCCTTACCTTGGAATGAGGTCTCTAGATCAGACTTCATGGTGACACGAAGGCTGAGTCCTGCAGCAACTTGACGTGCAGCATAGGTGGCGTAGATGGCATCTGGAAGGAATCCCTCTGATAACCGTGTCTGTGTGAGATGTTTATACAGATCATGTAGGACCCTTGATGCAGGTAAGTTCCTAAATAATTTATAAGGAGGCAAACTTGTGGTGGCAATTATGTAAACAATCCCCAACAAGTGTACATTATGTTCCTGTCATACGTAAGTGAGAAAGGGACATGAATACCTGCGTACATCACTTGATTATGACGCTGATAGTGAAACCTTCACAGAGTGGCACTGATAATACAAATCAAAAGATTTCTCTAACTACAGAAAATAGCAACCATCTTAACGGAAGTAATAAAATACAAAGACTAAGACAGAGCAAGCTAAGTAGGTTAAAAGGACTGCAATCCAAAGGGCTAAGCTGATTTCCTGCGTCCCAATAAAACTAAATAGGATTCACTACAAGGTAAATGTTCTCCAGAAAAATAACTGACATCTCCTGCAGCCTGTCCACGCTATCAACAGCCTCTTCTACCCGCTGTGGATTCTTCTTGCCTTGGTCACCAGCAGGTGTGTACCTCAGCACATCTATGACCTTCTGACATGCAAACAGGCCAGACCATCAGGAGACCTATGCCAAGCAGCACACTTCCTGCCCCTTCCTCCCCAGTGTCTTATCACCAAGGCTGTTAATGGGGTGAATGCTTTTATTCTGTTGCATAGCTTTTCAGTGGTTCTTTCTTGGATGCAGAAAATGGAGCACCTGAAAAAATTTGTACAGGGACTTGCCAACCACTAAGCGTTAATCACTTGTTTGCGGTATGCAAACCATTATGATACGTGATTCTAACTCTAGCCAAGCACATCAGTTAATGGTATTGTTGGAAATGGCCCTTTTTGCAGGGTTATCCCCAAACTTTTTGCTTTCGTCCTCCTATTTATTTAGGTCTGTTTTTGCTGGTTTATTGTCTCTGGGCACTTTACCACTGCTAATCAGTGCTAAAGTGCAAGTGCTCCCTACAGAAATTGTACTGTTGATTGGGTTATCCATGATTGGCATATTTGATTTAGTAGTCAAGTGCACTAGAGGTGCCCAGGGCCTGTAAATCAAATGCTAGTAGTGGGCCTGCAGCACTGGTTATGCCACCCACATTAGTAGCCCTGTAAACATGGCTCAGACCTGCCACTGCAGTGTCTGTGTGTGCAATTTTAAACTGCCAATTCGACTTGGCAAGTGTACCCACTTGCCAGGCCTCAACCTTCCCTTTTACTACATGTAAGGCACCCCTAAGTTAGGCCCTAGGTAGCCCAATGGGCAGGGTGCAGTGCATGTTTAAGGTAGGACATCTACTAGTGTGTTTTATATGTCCTAACAGTGAAATACTGCCAAATTCGGTTTTCAAGGTGCAAGGCCTATCTCTCTCATAGGTTAACATGGGGGCTGCCTTTAAATATCCTTAAAGCGCAGAATCCCTTTAAGAGCAGATGAAAATGTGGAGTTTAGGGTCTCTGAGCTCACAATTTAAAAATACATATTTTAGTGAAGTTGGTTTTGAAGTTGTCTGTTTGAAAATGGCACTTTTAGAAAGTAGGCATTTTCTTGCTTATACCATTCTGTGACTCTGCCTGTTTGTGGATTGTCTGTCTGGGTCAGTTTGACAGTTGGGCTGTTCATTCCTCTCCTCTAGACAGTGACACAAAGGGGGCTGGGGTGTAGCCTGCATTTCTTGATTAGCCATCTGTGCTGGAGGGCAGAAGTGGTCGCTCACACTTGAAAGGACAATCACCTGCCCTCCCTGCCTGCCCTCACACAATGCCGTCTCCGATCCCCTGGTGAGTGTCTGGGGCCTGGCCTGGACAAGGAAGGATCTTGCAAACACTTGAGACTTTGCTTTGAAGTTTGCCAACTTCAAAGGCAGAACTGGGTATAAGAAGAAGACCCAAAACCCCAGACTTTTAGAATCTTTCTGGAATCAAGAGGAACCTCTGCCCAGGAGAAGAGCTGAAGGAGAAGTACTGTCCCTTTGCTGTGTTGCTTTGCTGGACTGGCCTGCAGTTGCTGCTTCTGCCTGAAAAGAGTGCAAAGGGTGAACTTTGCTGTGTGTCCTGCTTGAGAAAATTCTCCAAGGGCTTGGAGTGGAGCATGCCTCCTGCTGGAAGTCTCAGGGACACCAAAGACTTCAGTTTCCTCGACCTGCAGCCCTGGGAACTGTGTGTTTTGTGCTGTTCAAGAGGAGAAACCACTGTGATGCCACCAACGACACCGCTGGCCAGCACCGTGACCTGCCGACGCCACACGGAGTCGCATTGCCCCGCTTCGCACCGCGACCCTGGTCTCACCGACGCCGTCATCGGACGACTTCACCGAGCCGCTGCTCGCACCGTGACCTGTGGGTCCCGCACTCCAGCATCGCCTGCTCACACCACAGCCTGGGCATAAACGACGATGACGCTCCTGCTGGCACTGGCGCATCTGCCTGCACCGTGGCCTGTGGACACCGCTAGTGAGGTACACGAAGCACCGTCCTATCCCGCACTTCAGCCCTGGTCCACCGACGCCAGCACCATGGACTCCTGTGTCGTCACCAGGCATCCTGCCTGCACAGTGGCCTGTGGACACCGCTCGTGAGGGTCATGAAGCACCGTCCCGCACCGCTGGCTTGGGCCTACCGACGACATCGCTTAAGCAACGACACCGCCACCTGCCTGCACCGTGACCTGTGGACACCGCACGTCGCACCGACCCCTTCACACCGCAGCCCTGGTCTCACCAATGCCGTCACCGAGTCTCTGCCTGCACCGTGACCTGTGGGCACCGCACCTCGCATCGTCCCGCTTTGCACCGCAGCCCCGACGCCATCCACGCTGGCGCACCTGACTTCATCAGCCTGGAGTTCGATCTGCAACGCGTGTGACCTCAAGGGCCCAACGACTACTGCACCGACTCCGGAACCGACACCGCAACGTCAGTGATGCCGCTCTCCGGGGCTCACCACGAGGATCACGACACCCTACAAATCCAAGGTACTGTTTGCGGGTCTTCCCGACACCATAGCTGGCCCGCAACGCTGTGGCCAGCCTGAACTGTTGGTTTTGTTGATCACGATGCAGTGATAGTCCAAGGAGGAGCTATCGACTTCAAGGAACTGTAGTTTTGAGTAAATCTTGCAGAATTCATATTTTTCTTACTGTATGTTGGATCTTTACCATATTCTGGTCTTGTTTTATATAGATAAATATTGGCTATTTTTCTAAATCTGGTGTGGTGTCCTTTTGTAGTGTTTTCACTTATTACTGTGTGTTATGTGCAAATGCTTTACACATTGCTTCTAAAATAAGCCTGACTGCTTGTGCCAAGCTACCAAGGGGGTGAGCAGGGGTTCTCTGAGCGGGTATCTCCCTTATCCTGACTAGAGAGAGGGTCCCTACTTAGACAGGGTGCAAACCGACTGCCAACTAGAGACCCCATTTCTAACAGGTATTACCCCAAAATAATTTATATTCCTGGATTTACATGAAAGAGTGAATGGAGGAGAAGCTTTAAGCATGTTTTCCTCTGCCTGACCTCAGTCTGAAACTACTAGCCTGCCTTCCAAGTGCCCCACTAGTTGAAGAATCATGTCAACTCCAAACCACTCTGCACACTTCAACTTTGTCCACTACTTAACCAACTTTCGGTTCATCAAAGGTAAACAAAAACAGTGCCCAATGTTAGCTGCAGCTTGTGAAAAACAGCTTCAACAATCTCTAATATTTATTTTTCTGCAGGCTCCAAACAGTGTAGTTCACTTATTCACTTTCTGCTTCAGGTAAACATTTCCCTGATCGAAAATAAAATACCCTTTTGAAATTGAAGGCACCAAATTAAACATGAAATATGACAAATATTTAACAGATCGCATAGTCTGTTTAGAGTTCTGGTGACACTTCCAAGCCACTCAGCTTTTGCAGTGGCAGCTGCCACTCAACGGGTGTCGGGTGGGTTAACAATAAAAATAAAAAAAAGACTACCTGTTCTGGAGGCGCGTACGTCTCCACTCTGTCATCGTCCTCTTCCTGTTCCCAGGCTCTCAGACAGTCACAATGCTGTTCGCCGCTCAGTCTAGGATTGGGAGCCTGGGCATGTTTTCTACTTGACTGTGCTATACAACCGGGTAGAGAACATGCAAAGTGCGCATGTCTTTTTGGCCTGCCCAACTCGGCCGGCCAAACAGACATGCGCACTTTGTGTGCACATAACCCTCCTCTGGCCCCCTCCCTCCAGCCCAGCCCCGCCCCTTCTCCCAGGAAAAATAAAATGATAATAACGCAACATTATTATCATTTTATTTTAATTTTCCCCACAATCCAGTGAGGCAGCGCTACTCTCCCTTAGCAGAGGAGCCGCCCCTGAGCTGTTGGCCCTGTCGTTTATGATGTCACCAGCAAAACATAATGAAACATGCACAGTAAAACACAACCATATTAAAACACAGCAGCATTATGGAAAACATAACATATCACCACCACAACAAAATGCAACATAACAAATATGCACACATATTTTCCCATACATTACCACCTCCAGATATCCACTTACACAATAAGGTGGAAAAAGTGTTTGCAGCACTTTAGTTTTCACCAAGGCTGTGCAATCGGACTGGTCAAAAATGTTTTGCGATTCGGCCCCTAATGTGTGCACTGTGGTTGCCTTTGTTGTTCGTGAACATGTGAGTCACGTCCGGTGACAGTGCATTGTTCGCTCTGGCAGTCTGCTGGCACAGACGGCCCCTTTCTTTCTCCATCCGTCCCAGGGCGTTCAGAGAGTGCTGGGGAGGGCCATGCTTTCTGTGGGGGGGCCAAGTTCGGCATGCACGGTGCTGCTGAAGGCTGGGCTCAGCCAGGCTGAACATTGATTGAAAGACCGAGGAGTATTGCGGCGAGAAAAAAAATACAAGACGAGGGTGTTGAGGGATAAAATATGATGGGAAAGAGCAGTGTTTAATATGAGCCCGCGGTTGCAGGTCGTGTCCATTGGCTCTCATTTTTGGGATCCAATCCTCATCAGACTTTAACCAAGCGCAAGAGAGAAATACACAAAAATGAGGAAAGGAGGCAGAAGAGAAAATCTAAAGGAAAGTGATAAAATCAGTTAGAAGTGATGAACAATTAGCTGTAACAGTGGAAGAAAGGAGCAGGGACTTTATGGTGGTGGAAAAAGGAGGCATGAGGTGGAATCCAGACAACAATCTGGCTGCGGGCTTTTGGGAAAAACTTTGAGCACTTATTGTTTTGCAAATTAAGCACTGGGAAAAATAACGAGGAAGAGGGAGAGTGAAGGAAAAAACACAGTTGGACAAATGAAGAGGAGAAACAAAAGGGGTAAGAGAAATGTAAAAGCAAGTATTATGTTACACCCCAGACGCAGCATACATCAGCATTCAAGTATGTTGGTAAGGATCCAAAACAGGACAGAGAGTAAGGAAGAAAGAACGAGGGCAAAAAAGTTTAGAAGAAGCGTAAGGGAGGGAAGAGAAAAGGATGGGAATGAGTGTAAGGCGGGTGAATGAAGATAAAGGGAAATGTGGCAAGCAATAGGGGTAAGAAAAGGAATGTTGGGTTGAAGGACAGATATGGAGTGAGGTTAATGGAATGGAGAAGGAAATTATAAAGAAACAGATAGTAAATCGGAGAAATGAAAGGGAAAATGGGGTCATGTAGGAGAAATGCGCATTATAAGGGAGAAATGGTGCAGGAGAAATTATGGCACTGTTAACTAAATTGTAATCATACAAATTAGATTTTTGAAATTGCTGATTTCAGAGAAAATCTTGTCAGTTTTGCATCCATTGCAGGAAAACGGCAATGCATTATTTTCAGTAGACTAAACTGATAAAAGGGGTCAATTTCAGAGATACTGCCAGCCAGCCAGTTGAAACTCCTCCACGCTCATGACAAATTGGGTAGGTTGCCCACTGGATTGTTAATGGGAAACAAAAGCTTTTAGTCTTTCAGACTGGCATCCAAAACATGCTTCCGGGTCTGTCCCCTGCCCTCAGCACCACCTAATCAGGGCTTCCAGTAGTTAGCAATGTACCAGCGACCCTAAAGAAATCCAAATCAATTACTAACTCAGATCGATACGTTCACAGCATTTCCATCTAGGTGATTTATTACCTGTGTCCGAAAGACCAAAGCTAGGCCAAGCAATGAGCTGGGTATGGACATCTCTGGTGGACATACCTGAAATCAGCACTAACCTTGATCCCAGCGTGGGCCCTGGGGTTGCCTGAAGGAAGAAAGGTAAAGGATTCCATTTCTGACCAATCTTGTATATTTTGCATGATTTAAAACAAAAAAAAATTAAGATTTCCTGGGCACGAAGATCATTTACTGGTGCGAGACACATCCCAGTTTACTGACAGATGAACCAAGTATGGGCCAGTTTTAAATTGCACTGTGACAGTGACTGGAGATCAGTGAAGGAATCGCCAAAGTTGGGCCTAATGTTGCACTTTGCAGTTTAACTGGCTAGTTTGATGTGGCGCAGTGGAAGGCATTATTCCAGTTTGCTGTGAGCTGGTGTGGTTTGAAGGTGTGCTCTGATGTGCAGATGGTGCCTATAAGGTAATTTTGCTTATTCTTTTCTTTTAGGAATAGCCTGCTGATACACAGGTGCGGAGAATCTTATTGTGGAAAAATGAACATGAAGGAACGGCCTGCAGTAACAACCTGACAGTCACTCTCCATGATGTGAGATGAAGGCTAGGAAGGGACCATCTCCAGGGACATGTTGAAGCTACCCCTACTCATACTTGGAGACGGCCTGTGAAGGGTGGCATGGCTTCTGTAGAACAGTTTCGAGTCTACCTTATGTGCGCCTTATTGATTAACTCTGGCAATGTGTTAGCCACCTCTGACATATATCAGACCTCGCCAACTCCTGTTGGAAATGTCACAAGCCATGGAGGAGAGATGGAGCAGCTTTCTACAGACTCGAGCACCTCTCTGTTGGATCCCAGTTTGGTACTCCCAGTGTTTAGAGGAGAGACTGGTAATCTAGAGACGACTTTGGAGAGCAACATAGATTCTTTTCTCCTTTCAGACCCTCTGAAGGATGATATATTTTCGGAGGAGGAAGGGAAGTCGTCCACCTTAGCTAATTTTCTGACGCCTGTGAATCCATTTTGGACAGAACTTCCCCTCAATGAGTCTTCTATAAACCCTTGGCTTCCCAGCTACGACTTGCCAGAAGAAGAACTTGTCAAGGAACCTTTCTATGAAACTTCCCAGCATGCAATTGTAAACACTGATAAGTTAGCCCATCGGGGACAGTCAACCCTTGAGTGGAGTATTTCAATTGTGTCCCCCAGCCTCGGTGAAGAAGGCACTTCTTCTGCCTTTCCATCTAGCGTTTCCCCTCCAGGAGAGATGCAGCCTCCTCAATCCACATTAGAGTCCCAATTCCCAGGCCTTGTCTTCTCCGTGGAGGCACCCTCCACCACTAGGCCTATGTTAGTTGTCATACCTACCGCAGTAGGGCAAGAGTCACTTGAAACTGTGGGACCACAAAAAAAATCTACTCAGTATGAAAACCTGGATAATCCAAACGCAGCTTTGGAGTTACCGGAACATTCTGTGACTTATGACATGGAGAAAGATACAAAAATAGCTCCACTTGATGTGGTCAAGCACACATCTTCCACAGAAAAGACCATGGATGGTATGTACAGGCTTCCAGTACTCACAAGTACATCAACCTCAACACCGTTGGAAATTGGTGTTCAAGACATCATCCCGTCAAGTAAGTAGTGTCCTGAGTCTTCATAATTGGCTATTTTACTTTTAAAATGTTATCTCAGGTATAGCAGATGAGAAGCAGTATTCATCACAGAGTTAAGTAGGAAGGAAACCTACCTGATGGGATTAAGCAGAAGGAGGAACAACATTCACGAGTATATAAAAGTTCCAGAGAGCAACTCCACCAACTTCGATTTAAATGTCCCAAACAAAAGCTCAAAGCAATATCATTAACATATGTAAAGTGCTAAGCTTAAATGATTGTCTAAAATCTGTGGTCAATGTTAGTCTGTATGTGGCCCTCACTCCTAGATACTAGGAGAAAGCCCAAATCGTGTCAACCTAACATATTATACTTTCTATGCAAGTTTAATATGTATTTTATCATTCTAAAGATTTATCCAAAACAAGGGTTCAAAGAACTGCGTTAGGCCCAACACTGCTGTTAAATTGCGTATTTGTATGATATGGGACTAGCGATATTACAGAGTTACTGCATGGTGTAGTAAAGGTCAGGTTGCCAAAAAACTACTGTTTTACACAGCAACTGCTGTGAGGCTAAACCCTTAGGGCCAGATGTAGCAAAGGTTTTTCCCCATTCTGTGTCTATGGGAAAAAGTGTTCGTACATATGGCCCTTATTTTGTGCAGTTATTGATTTGTTAATCCATTACATTATTGAATGGCCATTCAATAGGGTCACACAAATATGGCATTTGACATCTGACCTCCATCACTTCTTTCACAATCGCAGATTCCCCATATGGTGACCTTTAACTCATAGCAGTACAGATCCTACAGTATTTTAAGAAATGTGGCACCATAGTAGGGTACATCACGGGGAGCCTGCAGTCAACCTCAGGGCATCTAACAGGCAACTTCCACTTTGCAAATGAACGGCCCCCTTCTGATGTGGCGGGATCAAATTGTTTGTGGCCACAATTTTGTTCGCAAACGTTGATGCATATCCTTTGCAAGGGGGGGTGGGGTAGTCTCCCTACTTCCTTGTGAATCACTTGAACAACGGGATTCACAAATCCAGTTCTCAATGTCATTGCGAGTCTGGTTTTTACTGTTGCAGAGCCTGTAATTTCTCACACTGCAGGCTTTGCAAATACAGAAAGCAACAGTGAATAAAGCCTTAAGTCTTTTCGTGCTTTCTTATTGACATGTCATCTTAAAAGGCGGGGTTAGTATTTTGATTTAGCGACCGAGTGTTACTGGAAGGGTTTTGTTGTGGAGTTTTGGTCTTTCTCAGGCTCACAGTGCGAGGCATGGGTTGAGCTGAGCTCCCAACTGGATGACATTTTTTGTTGACTTTATGATATCTGTAACAATAGGAAAACTGTAAAAATAATGCTGGTGTTTGGACTGTTCCACATTGAGGGAGTTCGACTCCTGTTAGATTGCTGTACTCTGAAGGTAAACACAACAGCACCCATTAATCTTCTTCGTGCTTGAGGACAGCCTCTGGTTTTAAATTACCTTTTTATTGATTTGTGTACAGCAATTATTACCCAAGCCTTTTGGTCTTTTTCTATAAACCATGTCATAGTGCAACCAAACTATTCGGTACAAAATGTATTTTGCTATTTTTGTTTTATGGTTGGCACTTAAAAGATTGCTTTGGTTTCTGGTGCTTAGCAGAATTCATCAAGCTTTAACAAAAGATTTTAAAAATCGATCTAAAGAGTCACAACCTGGTGTCCTACTTCTGAACAGCAGAATACGCTCCTGCAACGTCCCCCTTTGACCCTACATGCACGGGAGCAATTACTCACTTAGAGGCTTCAAGAGTTTGTGCCACGGAAAAGTGGGTGGACATTGCCAACATGTGACTGACTTTGCCCAGCATTGCCAATTAGTTTTGCGCACCACGGCATGCCAGGCTACCAAAGCCCTTGCACCATAAATATTGCAAGCCTCAGAAATATGACACCAGGCCTACGGTGGTCAGATGGGAAGTTGGTTTCCCATTCTTGAGATAGCTGTACTGATCAAGAGATGCAGTAATGGCTCAATTTGGTGTACGACAATCAATATATTTATTTACTTTGATATTTAAAGAACATGACTTTGAGGCCAACCTTGAATAGTAACCGATAAGGTAAAAAAATTTGGGCTGGGGATGGTACATCTCATAACAATTCTACGAGTCTACCCTTTTTTAATTAACTCAAAGAAGATGCAGATGAAAGAGCGCTGGTCATAGAGAAGATGGCTCTCATGGTCATATCTGCACGAGTAGCTTGAGCTAAAAATCTTGGGAAGAGTCTGAACATGAAGCGTATCACATAAACTGCATGAGCCGACGCCGGCATGACCCTGAAGTTTAGGACATAGTAGGGTAGGGTTCAGGTGAGCTTGGCCAAGCTTGCCAAAGCCTGGAAGCTGTCTTTTGATGAATATTTGTCCTCCTCATAGTCTTGAAGGATGCCCTGCCTTGCTCAAGATGATGGGAACTTCCTTCCTGATCAGAGCTTGTAAAGGTGGGTGTTTAATCTCCTCTACCCACATTCCTCCTCTGGGTGGTACTCAAAGAAAAACTGGAAACCAGTAGAGTAGGTATCACCAGCCCAAAACATTTCTGGATGGACTGCCTCTCAGAGACACTTTGTTTGCTTGAAGGTTACCTTGAAAGCAAGACTTCCCTATGCCGTTACAGCCGACTAGTTCATGGTTCAATCCAGTATGAGGAATTCAAGGGAAGGTCCTTTTAAGGTGGAATGGGTGGACCTGTTAAATGACAAAGAGCATACAAACACTTCAATAACTATGCATCTGTTGTTTGTTAAAATAAAAAGCACAGAAATTGCAATGCTTACTCGTGTAGTAGCCCTGCAAATCAAAATAATCGAATTTTGTTTTTTGTTAGAATGTATGTATATGATGGTGCTTAACCGTGGTTCAGCATTCATAAATAGCCACATAAAATAGTTCTAGAAATCTCTTGTTCAAAGTCCAACTGAATTTTAATGAAAAAAAAAAACAGTAGGCAGTCCATGGATAGAAACCTGTCATAATTCTGTCCGTGTTTTTTGAAAGATGGAGTCGAAAAAAATAAATTCAGTGTTGTATAATAAATTGGGTATGTATGAACATAAGGAACACTTCCTGCAAATCACAAGAAAAGGTTTTCCTGAATATGTTGTAAAATAAAATTGAAAAGTTCAGTCCTTCCAAGGCGACTACAATCAGGAGACACCGGAATTATGTGATTCTGTGGCCACTGTTTCCCCATAATGATGGATTTGCTGCATTTGCCACATAATCTATCATGTGCTGCATAATCTACAGATTGTAACAAAAAAAAAAAATTATAGATCAAACGGATCAAAAGTTACTAAAGATGTGGTGATGTGTTCTTCACGTAGTAGAAGGCCCTTCACAATGCTTAAGTGTCTTTCAGTTGCTTATTTCTGTATTTGGTTCTTAAACTGGTACTGATGTGAAATCTTTGCCCAGGCAGTATTACCATGTGTAAAAGTTACAAAATAAGGAATACTATCACAAAATTTCCACATTTTATCACATAATTTGCCTTTTATTTCTGCATAATTTAGTTACCCCTGCCGCATAATTGGTGCTCTCTTGCCACATACCTCCAGTGGCCTTGCTACTACAATACACGGCAAATATTAGGTTAAGGATTAATTTTGCTTCTCTTCTCTAGTTTCTTTTCATTACGTGGATCTGTGTGACATGCCTTCCAGGATTTTTCAAAAGAAACTAAGAAGTTTAATACTTCTTGGGGTACTAAATTACATGGTCAGGATTGGTTCGAAGGCGAATATCGTCTCTTTTTTCCCGCTCTGTTGTTTATGGAGATCTGTCTACGTCTCTCTCAAGTGTTCTTGCCAATAGCTTTCAGCTCTCTATGTCAAAGCCTCGCACTACATAGCCCAAAAATGTACAATTATAGGCGGACAACACCTCCTACGAAGCTTTGGCATCATTAAACTCAAACTTTTAGCATTCAAGAAAATGAAAACAATGAAGTAATCAATTTCACAAGACTGTATTCCATCGAATATTAGGATGACCCTTATTTTGAAATGGTCAAATAGACCTGAACAATATAATATTGCAGCATTAGTCCCACATATGAATAAAGCAACTCGGTATGAGGAACTGTAAGAAATGTTATCTCGATTGCCACTACTAATATTGCTTAGCATTTTTATCGGGTAATGTAATAGCTTTTCAAATATCGTGTTTACATTTTCTATTCCATGAATATATGCTACATATTGTATATACTTATGCATGGATATGATTTTTCATACCAATTTAGTCTTGTAAAACCACACAAATATATAGTCCTCTGAATCCCCACTGGGTTATGTACACGCTGTATGAAACTATTAATAAATAAATTATTAAATGCTACCTGCGTGCATGAGAAAGGCAAAGCCAGAACACGCTACACACAGTGGAAACAGGGGACAAAACACAGCTTTAGTAATAAGACATCAAAATGATAACAAGCCAGGAGTTGCATTGCCTACTTCATTTCCCTATAGGGTCGCCAAAACCTCTAGGATCTACCTGGTGGAAGCCCCACTGCCAGCCAGATCTTCTGCACTACTGGGTGAAGAGAAGGCTGGTCTAGCAATGGGGCTCAAGCCCTCTGAGATTTCCCTACTCATGTGCACGGGTGGCAGAGCAAATGCCTGAGACTCCAAGACTGTAGGACATGGCAGTATTATTGCCAGGGTAACTGCCAACACCAATGTGGTAGTAGTCACCCTCCTAGTTTTGCCATCCAACCTTAACTAGGCAAGCCAGCGCTGGGCAGACGGGGAACTGGCAATACATCTCCTTTTGCCCACCTTAGATTTGGGTGGAAGGTTACATCTTAGAGGAGGGAGGAGTTGGTTGCCTTCTGTCAATGTTAAAATATGAGCTGGTTGTCAAACTTTTGCTGGTGCCTGTGCTGATAAAAAAATACACTTTCTAATCAGCATTGTAGAATGCTACACATACAAGCGTAGAAGCTCGTGCATGAAACACTCAGATGGAAATTAAGATGGACTTAATTAAAAAGCGGCTTTAGGAAAATACCTGAATTCTAAGCAAAGCCTTAACATCAGAATACACCTTTGAGTGCTGCTTGAAGCATTTGAAAGCTCCTTAAAATGGTGGGCTCTGAGATCTTTCTGAGTTGTATTTCTGCTTTCATTATATTGTTGGAGGGTTGCTTGTTTAATGACTCTGACCCAAGATATGGCAGTGGTTGATCTTCTAAGGGATTTGAATGTAATCTGGGGACTGTGACTGTCATATTGGTTGTGGTATCTAGGTTTGATTTTTGTTTTTCTTGTGGGTTGGCATCTTTCTGAACATTGTTTTGTGCATGTTTGATGGTTTTTGGCTGTTGTAGAAAATAATCATTAGTTTGAGCCTACTAGGTTGGTTTGCTTTCCTTGTCACACTTGTTTGCCTAGTTCTTCTTTGTGTTCTAGGCTGTCAATATTGTCTTTGCCCGTTTCTTGGAGCATTACCTCTTTATTATCTGTTTATTAGGCTTCCCTTGCTTGCTTTTCAAACACTATTTTTTTTTTCTTTTGTGTGAAGTGCTCAATGAGATTGCATATGTTTTCAAGCTCTTTCCCTAGTCTATGTCTCTCCCCCAGTACCCTCTGTTGCTCTTCGTTGCCCGACTTCTTCTGCCTGCCGCCCTCTCTCTTGTGTTCACCTGTGTGCTTCTCCCGTTGACTCCGACGCCCACTGTGTTGCTTTTCTCAACCCGATGTTGCTTTTGCTCCCACCTTCCCTTGTTGCTTTCGCTTCCCCTCCACACCTCCTCCTTTTGCTTTCGTGTTCCCTCCCATATTGCTTTGGTGTTTTCTCATCCCTCTCCCTTGCTATTTCGCTGTTCACGCCTCACCCTTCCACATGTTAATTTGCCATTTCCCCAACCTTCTCTGTGTTGCTTCCACTCCTCCTGCATGCCCGCTTAAATTAAAATATGCTTTTGTGTTTTAGTTACCCATCCAACTTGAATCAGCAATTTAAAAAAAGCAAATGAGTCATTTTGTAGGCCAGCCTATGCATGGGGTGCACTGGCAACAAAATTACACGGGCAGCCGCGTCAAAGGCTTTTGTTTTGGTTTTATTAATTTTAGTAACATTGCACAGCAACCTGAATAAAAACCACTGGCAAAGCCAGTAGGTCAAAATGTGAGACCTGTTAACTTTGTCAGTGCTTGTTTTTTGGACAAAGTTAGAGTATTTCAGCGTTCTTTGACTACTGTTGTTTCTATGTTGTTTGCTCAATTTTATAGGGAGAGGATTACATATTAATACGAATATCGGCCAGTAGGATGCTGTTTAGTATGGCATCCCGAATTCCCATAACATTATAAGATGTATATCATCTCATTACATGAATACTCTATAAAACTCTAAGGTCTGTGGCTCCTCGCCTGGAAATGTTGTGGAAATGAAAAATGTCAAACGGTTTTAAACCATAGTACATTTACACATTTTGCACATATTTGTAGTCAGACATACGATCCCTTGTTGTAATAACCAAACACATTATCAAAGGCAATAATGAGGTGGGGCAGACATTCGAGAGAAACAAACTCTAGTGGCAGAATGTTTTATTTATTCAGAGGAAAGATCGTTAGGCCACAAGTTCATACAAATACAGATACCTCTGGCTCTGTGTGTGTATAATCGGTGTCTAGATCTGCAACATGCTTTCTAACAACTCCTATGCAGTAATGAAGAGGCTGTACCATAACTAAGGTTTGTTCTTTTGGACGTTTCATGGTGTAGGAGTCAGTCTTACATTCAGGAATTATGCTGCATTTCTAGGGCATGTGCAGTTGCTTGCTAGAGACTTTGTTTACTAAAAGGGCTAGGAACCCGCCCACTGCTTACCATTCATTGGCTTCATTGTCACTCTTATTTTCTGCCTTCTAATTGGCAAGCACATACCAGTTTCAATTCCTCTACTTCTGTATGCTGCATTGACCAAGTACTGATTGCATTCTTTTGATTGGTGTCCTTTCTCAGCATGTACTACAGTTGAGGAAATATCTTTCTTTATTCTTCTGTTGTTCTCTGTTGTCAGTGTTGCCTCTTCCATGTTACTTCTGGCCGCGTCGTAGAGCTTGTTGACTGTGTTGCTTCTTCACTCCTACCCCTCCCCCTTGTCCCAGTTGCTTCTTCTTTCCCACCTCTCATGACCTGTGTTGCACCCACCCACTTAAAAAAAAGAGTTATGATGCAGCTAATGCTGGCTGTGTCATATTGCTTTTTTTTTTACCCTCCTGTTGTTGTCCATGTTGCTTGTTCCCTCCCTCATGTTGTCCAAGTTGCCTGTTAACTCATTGTTCAAGTTGCCTACCTACACTCGCCATGCGAAAAAAAAGTGCTAAGACGCAGCCAGCGCTGGCCAAGTCATTGAGCTTTTTTCTAACTTCTAGGCATGCTGTACAGCAGCTGCCCTGCTGTACAACATGGCTACAAGATATTAGTAAAGCCAGTAGCTTGCGCATTGGCTCAACTCATAGCATTCTGATTGGAATCAGAATGCTATGAGTGGGTAGAGCAGTTGCAGTTTCTTAGTGTCTCAGCTGTGTCGTCATTCAGGAAATAATTGCACCACGATTCCTCTGGAGAAGCCAATGGCCTAGTGGGGTTTGATAAGCCAGACAACTACTTGCCTCCTTTGAATTCCCTTTTATTGTTGTCATTTAAAGCCCAGAGGTTTTGGAGGGATGTCAGTACCAGCGGGAGAAGAATGGTAGCGCCTAGTGGGATTGGAGGTAGCCTTCTTTTCTACCCACAGGGGATAAGGAATTGGTGGTGCACGTCGGTCAATGCATCATAAACAACAGACTGACTAATTTGCCAGTGGGGGGAGTCAAGAGGCAATAAGAAAGGAGGAAAGGCCTTCATTCCTACACACAACTCAAGATGCCCACCCACCCTGCTTTATTTTTGGTTAGGGGCAAAGTTGATGGTTTGTTGAAGCAGAATAGACAGGGCAAGATTTTGTCTGGAAAATTTTGTTTTTTGAAGATTGTTTGTATGGATGAATTGCATTCCCAGGTGATGTAAAGCTAGATTCAACAAATGTGCGTCCATTTTTTAGGGGTTAGCCATGTCCACAGAGGGTTTGGATGGATAGCAGCCCTGATAAGTGAGTAATCAGGCTCAGTGGGGGAACGATGAGTCCAGCTGAAGAAAAGACCTATAGGTCAGTGAACAGCACTGATCCAGTAAGTCGGCAATCTGGGCAGAGGACCGGTAGGTTTAAGGGGGTAAAAGGTTGAGAGGGCCGTAGAAAGTAGAGTGACCACTCGGTCTATGAGAACGAGAGAGAGAATAAAGCTGGAGACTGGGTGTTGGACACATAGAACTATAAATTAGTTTAAACCTTAGGCATTTGTATTATTTTGTGATTTAGTAAGTTCTGTCCTGTCTTGACCACAAAGCGACTTTGATCAGTTGGAAAGGGTGTCTCCCTCACAGGAGGCCAGAAGATGAGGAAGGGCCCACTAGGGACCAAGGCCGGGTGCGAGGAGCTCCACTGGATGTCCACAGATGACGCTTCGCCGCAGGGGCTGCTGCTGAAGGGCCCTGTGTTTCAGTTTTAGCACAGAGCCGCATTGGGATGCCCGTCACACGTGCACTGCTCTGGAAGGCCATTGGAATACTCACCGCACGTGCCCGGCCGCCTCGCGCTCAGTATTCTGATGGAATCCAGAGGTGGTTCTGTGCTCCATCCTCCACCGAGAGCCTTCAGCGTGTCACATTCAGCATGCACAAGGCGCGGTGTTTACCTCTTCGTCCCTCTCTAGCCTCTTCTCTCCACTGCTCTGAGCACTCCCTCTTTAGCCGTTCTTTTATCTCGTTCCCTTTCAACCTCCACTCGTCTCTTTCTGTATTATGCCTTGCTTTCCCTCACTCTTCTTTTTATCCAATTAATATTTCCCCTTCCTGCTTCCCTATCTCTTTATCATGTAATCCTTCTGCCTTCTTTCAGCCCTTTTATTTTGACATTACGTCGTTTTTTCTCTCCTTTTATTTAAGTTACTCTTTCATTTCCCCCATTGCTTTATTGTTCCTCCAAACACTCCTCTGGCCTTTTCTATCATTCCCCCACTTCCTCCGCTCATCTTTTCACTACATGACTGCCTCACCCTTGTGGTACTTTTCTTCACAAATTCCCTCTCATCCTCTTGTTCATTCCCTCGCCCTTCCCTCACATGCCTTCAGGCTCCCCTACTTCGCTAGTCTCACCTCGGCCTTTTCCTTTTCCTTCAACTATCATTTCTTCTCCATTCTCACTCTTTGGTTATTGCTTTGTAACCTTTATATACCCCTCTTTAATTCCTTTGTCCTTCTGTCACTCAGTTGCCTCTCTCTTTCTCTCTCTCTACATATATCCCTATTTCTCTCTCTATATATACATATATCTATATATGTGTCTGTGTATATATTCTCTCTTTCTATTTCTCACACCCTTTACACTCTTTTTCTTCATCTTTCAAATCCTCCTGTCTGCGTTATGTACTTGTCCTTCACAGTAACTATTCTTCTTCCTATAGCCCCTTCCCTCGTTTACTCTCTCGGCCATTTTCACCTCTTTCTCAATCATTTACTGTTTTCTTGCTCCGGTTAAATCTATCTCCCTTTGTTGTTTTCTCTTTCACCTCTTGTCGCCTCTCAGCTTCTCTGTCTCTCTCCCTCTCTCTCACTCACACTTTCTTCTCTCTCTCACTTTCTCCTCCTCTTTCTTAGTCTCTCCATCTGTCACTCTTCATTATTCTTGCTCCTTTCGTCATCCTTCCTTCACTTTTATCCTCTTTCTCTCTCTGTCTCCACTTTCTTTATTTCTTACACCTTTACCTCACTCCTACTTTTTCATTATCTTCCTTTGTGCCCTGCCCACCCCTTTGTTCTGTCCTATCCAATGTCTTTCTCTCTCATTATCTCTTTCTGTAATACGCTCAGTGTCACTTCTTACTTTCGTTATCTGCCTTTTCTAGCTCTCTTACCTTCATTCTATATTGTGCCTGACCCTCTGTGTTGTTCATTTCCTCGCCTTACCTCAATGTCGTTCTTTTTTTCTCATCTTATTAGTGACACAAGCCAAGTTAACGAGTGCTTAGTTTATAAGAATAAATGCCACGGCCCAAAGTTTTACTCAAAATCCTATAACCGGCCCTATCGAAGGTCAGGGTGCCAAATACGAAGGCTGTGTAGTCTTGATTACAACTCATGTCTCTTTAGTCCACTGCCAAACACTCCCTGTCTCTTTAACTTACTCCTGCAGGTTCTTTTTCATCTCTGTTGTCTCGATTTGTCACTGGTGTTTCCTCTTTTTCTTCCTCTTTCTTCCTCCTTTGTGTTTTCCTCTCTCTCAGAGTCTGTTGCGGAAGTGATAGTCCCAAAAAATGAGTGCCAGTAAGATCCTTCTTCAACCACTTACTGAAATTAAGCACTGAAATTAAAGTATAAATCACCGGTATTTCTTATTCTTACTGATATCTTTCATCCTGAAGGGGGTGGGGGCGAGAGGGAGAGAGAAACAGAGAGAGAAAGAGTGTGTTGTGTGTGGCCATGCTGCCACTGGGCAACAGTCTTTTTACCACCCTGCTAAGGGCAGACAGGGTTAATTAACCCCCCAAAGTGTCCAGATAAAAATGGGCTTCCATTGACTTTGGTTTGATCCACTCCTGTCACTGCAGTAGGCCCAGTCACATGAGTGGTGCAGTGTTTTTGTCGGCAGAAGTGAAGTAAGGCTGGGTGGTAGGAATGTTGTGAATTCCTGCAGATTCCAGAAGTTTCCATCACAGAAATGTAACTGAAATGTGTGATTTTAGGCATAATTTGAGGTTTGCCGGGTATTGTGGGTAAGAAACCTCCATCCATGCATGGCACACCATCCTGGACTCCCCTGGATGCTAGTTTTTGAAAATGGCTAGGTTTCCCTATGTACCGACTGACCTACAGCCCAAAATCCACAGCTACCTACTTTCCAAGTAACAGGTCTGTGTTGAATGGGAAATTGTGATGGAGCCATGTTCCGTTGTGAGCTGTTTCCTGCCATGGGCACTAGGCCTATCAAGAGAAGTGAGCTACCATTTTTATCAGAGGACTTAGGGATATACAGTGTGGAAGAAAGTTTGTAGCATCTCACATATCCCAGAACTTTCCATCACAGAAATATGAGGGAAATTTATTTTTTAGTCCAAGTGAGAGCCACGCGTCACCTCACTCTGGATTCCCCTAGGTGTCTAGTCTTCAAAAATGTACAGGCTTGCTGGGTTTCTCTAGGTGCTGGCTCGGCTAGGCCCCAAAATCCACGACTACCCACTTTGCAGAAAAAAGGGTCAGTTTTGAGTGGGAAATGTGATATATCCATGTTGTGTTTTGGGTTGTTTCCTGTTGCAGGTACTAGGCCTAGCCCTACAAGTGAGGTGCGATTTTTATCAGGAGACTTAGAGTAATGCTGAGTGGAAGGAAGTTTGTAGCTCCCTGCAGATTCCAGATTTTTCCATCACAGAAATGTGTTGTTAGTGGAAGTTTGAGGATTGCAAGGGATTCTGGGTAGAAAAAGCTGGTGAGAGTCATGCAAGTCACCCCACCCTGGATTTTCCTAGGTGTCTAGTTTTCAAAAGTGTAGAGGTTTGCTAGGTTTTCCTAGGTGTTAGCTTAGCCATTGTCCAAAATCCACAGCTACTGACACTACAAAAAAGGGTGCGAGTTCAGTGGAAAAATGTGATGCATCCATGTTGTGTTTTGACCAGTTTCCTGTCACTAGGGCCAGGCCTACCCTCACAACTGAGGTACCATTTTCATTGGAAGACATGTTGGGAGCATAGAGTCGTAAAACATAAGTTACTACTAATTGGATTTTGCTGCATTTTTGTCTACCAAATATAAGCCATTGTGTAAGAAGACATTTTGAAAAATAAAAATATCCAGTAAATCATATGCTAGTTTGGGTACCTACGAATGCAGAGACTGAACAAAAAAACACTACTTCTAAACTCAATATCTTGTCCCCATTTCAGAAATATAAAGGTTTCCTTCATACCCATTTTTCACTCTACACCAGTGGTTCCCAACCTTTTGACTTCTGTGGACCCCCACTTTATCATTACTGGAACCCCTGTACCCCCACTGAATCATTATTGGAATCCAGGGACACCTCACTGAGTCATTACTGGAAGCCCGGGACCCGGGCCCAAACATTGCAGATGACTTGAACTGCATAAAATGCACAAACAATACAAAAACAAGCATTCAAATAATAACACATTTTATTTATTTTGCAAACAATATAAATGAAAAAATGTTAGTAGGAAGGATAGAGGTTTTCTAAATTACATTGAAGCCACACATCATCCAAACAGTATTCTGTTTGAAGCACCTGCACTGCTCCCACAAATAATTCTGAGGATGCTAACTCAATTTTTAGCCTCCAATTTCGAATTCGTTTACATTTACATTATGTTTTAAAACTTTCAGTTGTACATTTAGCCACTTTATTTATATAAACTTTATTACTTTGGTGATATTAATTAATGTTGTAAGTAGTCATGGACCCCCTGAGGAGGATTTGCGGACCCCCGGGGGTCCCTGGACCATAGGTTGGGAACCACTGCTCTACACATTTCACCATTTGAATCGGTCTGTACTTCGTACACAATGAAAAACATAGTATAATGTAGCTCAATTGTTGGCTCTGGGTACCTTGGGATCTTAGAGAAGCTACAAACCATATAAAACCCCACAACCAGAAGATCCTAGTGGACGTAATGGTATATTGTTTTTCTAAATCAGCCATTGTGACAAAAAGTTAAAGATGAGAAACTGTCATTTTGTCCTACTCATTTTCAATATTTATTTATTTCAATAGTTAATTTGGGAAAACCTTGAGGGTTCTATACATATGGCCCCTTGCTAAATTCAGAATGTTGTCTACTTTTCAGAAATCTATAGCTTTCCTAGATCACCCATGGGTTTCACACTGGTTTCCACCACAAACTGAAAGCAGGTTCAGGACACAAAAAATAGGAATAATTGGATAACTCTTATAAAATGCCAAAACTGTGATGCAAAAATAGGTTTTAATTCAGCTCTGCATGTTCCTGAAAGCTAGGAAGAAGGTTATTTTAGCACAGCAAACCATGTGTTGATGCCTTTTTTAGGAACACTACAGACACATTTAACCAGAGCCATGTTTTCCTACTTTTCCCAAGAAACTCAAACTTTAGCTATATTTTGACAATTTTGTCTCTGCCTCCTCCAGGGCAATCCACAAACTCTTCAGAATCCACAGGGTTTTGGGAAAAAGGCATAGATACCTTATATGGAAAAAATATGGAGCCTTAAGCACAAACAACCTGAAATAGTCAAAAAGGGGGTCAGCACCATGGGGGGAGGGGGGGTGAAGTTAAGGGGTTAATTCTCAAAATGCAAGGCATACGAATTGGCTTTGTCACCGCTTTTTTCTGCTGTGCAATGGTTGCATTTCTCAGACTGCAATTATTGAACCAAGGGCCACGTGTACGTATATGTGGAATTGCGATTCCCTAATTGTGATTGCTTGTGAATCGCAATTAGGGAATCACAATTCCAAATATAAGAAACTCCACTGAGTTTCCTTTGCGATTACCAGTAGGTCGCAACTAGACCTGCCTCATTAATATTAATGAGGTAGGTCGCAATTTGCGACCCAACAGGAATCACAAAAATGACAGGGATGGTGGCTTGCTGGTGACAGCAGACCACCATGTCGGTGATTGCTTTGAAATAAAGCAATCTTCTTTTAAACGCAGCCTGTTTTCCCTTAAGGAAAACAGGCTGCGTTTAAAAAGAAAACAAATGAAACATTTCAATTTTATTTTTGAAAAGTAGACAGTGGTCTGTGGGACCACTGCCTGCTCTTCAAGAACTTTTTTGCATGCATTCACAAAGTGGAAGAGGTCCCTTTGCGAATGGGTTAGCACCAGTTTGAAATTGGTGCTACCTGCGAATTTTTTCCGGCCGCATTCACGGTCACAAAACAATCATACATACCATTTAGATTCAGTATTAGGAAGGGAAGCCCTGAACATGCCCCTTCCTAATACTGGAATGCAAAACCTAAATTGCGATTCGGTAACAAGTTACCGAATCGCAGTTTGGGCTTTGTACATTCCAAAAAGCATTTTTCTAGTCGCAAATAGGCCGATTCTGCAAATCGACCCGTTTGCGACTAGAAAAATGCTTTGTACATGTGGCCCCAAATGTACCCACTCATTAGAAATTGTGCATTTCCTTCACTGAAGCCTCCCCCTGCAGAGTATCACACATTGTCTGCATGGTTACTGCTCCCCCCTTGATCATCTGCCTCGATCTGCTAGCTGGAAAAATACATAAAAGCAAAATGTCTTGAAACATATGCATTGTTTGTGAACCTGCAAAAGATACATGTAGGGAAGCAGTGGTCTACAGATAGCCCAGGAGTGGCTTATAATGCCTGTCAGAAGTACCTGATGTGCCACCTACCCAATATGTAAAACAAATCCTGTTTATCTCCACGCTTTTGTCTCCTCATATTGCAGGTAGCAAGAGGGACGAGATATTACTGGAGTCAGTGCCTCTCTCAATGCACATCGGTAGAATGATACTTTGTGGAATACTACAACTTTCTACCAGCGCCCTAATGGCAGCTATTGCACGAAGTAGCACAGTTCATCTCTTTCCACTTAACTCACACACATCGTGCTATCACCTGTCCAACTTTGACACGGAGTGCACTCAGTAGACTTTCTTTCCACACTAGCTTTATCGTTCACGTCCCCGTCTACTATTCCATGCCCACGTACGCGCGCGCGTGTTTAAAATACACACAGGATGGACCCCGCTGTTCAAACGCTGCACTTTCTCACACATCACCCTGATTGTTGCACACAGCACCCTGTTCTTCGTATACAGCTTCCTGTTCATCCCAAGCAACAGGCTGTGTCTTTTTTTTAGCACAGCAGGCTTTTCTTTGCACCCTGTTTTTAATACAACGCGCGTTCTTCACTCACACGACCCTATTCTGCTCCCACTGCACCCTGCTCCACACACCGCGCCCTCTCAGCCTCACATAGCCCTCTGGTCTTGGGTTTTTCAGGGATGTTTTTCAGCCTTCGCCACGTCCAGTCCCAGCCGCCCGTCCTTGGCTCGCGCTGACGTGGCCTGTGCTGGACACAAGCATCCCGGGACAGTCACACGATGCGCGAGGGCCACAAACAGCCATTCAGTTCTGTTTACCGTGGAGCGACTTCCTTCGCTGCTCATCATCCGCCAACACTATTTACGTACATTACATTAGCACTGTTTTTCCTAACTATTTAACTCCCGCCCTTTCTCTTCTCTTCACGTTTAATAATGGACTCTCTCTTTTTCTATCCGAGGAGATATCTCCATGCCCGTTTCACCCTTAACTCTCTCTGATTATCTTTGCATTTCTCTTCGTATCTGAATGCCATCACCCGTCTCTATCGGGCGTTCTCCTCCATATTTGTCCGCACATCTCCCGCTACCTTCTCTCTGTACATCCGCCACTCACGCTCTCGTGTATCCTTTGTCTCTCGCTCTGTCGTCATGTTCTCTAGCTGTCTCCCTTGCCTGTCTTCTCACAGTTCCTCTGTATCCTGTAATCGGTTTTTGCCCGTGTTTGTGCCTCAGGTTTTCTCTCTTTCTTTATCTGTTTCTCCTTAGCAGTTTCACTGTGCCCTCTACTCCACCCTTCACTCGTTGCATCTTTACCTGTCTCACCTTCCCCTTTCTCTCCGCCGCTCAGGTACACTGCCCCCTATAGGCCTCTCGCCTTCTGATCCCACTCTAGTCGCCTGACCTGATCTCCCATCTTAAACACCCGGGCCGATGCTCGTTCGTTGTCGTGCCATTCCGACACTAAAAACATTTGTATTGTTATGGAGGGCAAATAAATAACAGGTCATAAAATAGTAAAAGTTTGTAAAAATAAAACTCTCAAAATAAGGTATATTTCTTGAAACAAAATGAACAAAAATTAAATTAGCACATACTGAGCATGAATTGACCTATATCATATCTAATGTCTGTGCATTATGTTACTGTATGTATTACTCGAGCATTCCGTCCATGCAATAGAACTATCGCAATATGCCGGGGCGATCGTTCGGGTCGGCCCCTGGCATGGCTGGTCTGTGACACCCCGACCCGCAGTCCAATTGGGGCGATCAGACTGGACACAGGGGAGGTAGTCAACACACAAGTAGAAATAAACCCAGCAAACCCAACCTCACAACCGAACAGATATCTGCTTTTATGAGTACCCTTTCCTTGCCCCGACTTAACCCTATGCAAAGAACTGAATTAGACAAGCCAATCAGATTAGAAGAGATTCGAATGACACTGGGACAAATGGCCCACAACAAAACGCCGGAAATGGATGGACCCCCGGCAGAATGCTACTCAACATATGCAACATATCTCACCCAACCCATGCAAGAGGTGTTTAATGAAGTGAGGGATTGGTACCAACTCTTGGAATCAGGCAGCTACTTTTGGCACCTTCATCCAGTCAAGATTTCTGCCTTCAGATGTTGCCTCTTTTTTTAAACCTCAGAATCCTCAAGCAGGGCAAGGCAGCAGACTGTGTTCAGTGAGGCTCCACAAGGCTGGATACCAACTCGCTGAGATCCTGAAAAAACAAATTTGTTCCTGCGGAGAAGCACTGCATTGAGGAAAGCTGTTTCTTTCATCCAATGCAGGTCATGCCTTGGGCAGATTGGCTTGGCAGGTTTGTCCCAGTCCTCCAGAACTCTTGAAGTCCAAACATTTCCATGTCCTAGGTTTTCAGAGGTGTTAGAAGAAGTACAGTTACACACAGCCAAGGGCCCAATGATGACAGGAACAGAACTTGGGGGTGAAGACTCACTCCAGCAGAAGCCACAAGCAGGGTCGAATGTCAGGTCCATTTGGCACTAGTCAGGAGTTAAAGGAAAAACCCTCTTGTAGATTTTTGTATCCCTGTAGCTGAACAGGACATCAGTCGACTGTCCCTTGGAGCCCACTTGTTTGTCCTGACTACAAGAGGGAGCAGGTTCAATCCCACAGGGTACCTCTCAGGACACAGACAGCAGGTCCATTCCTCTTCTTTTCATACCCAGGTCCAGCAGGTGAGTAGAGATGACTCCTGGCCAATCCCTAACCAATAAAGTAAAACATTCTCAGGGGTAAACGTACATACTTTTGCAGCAGTTCCTGAGTGTCCCGTTGCAAACAATTCCACACAGTCCCTCACTTATTGAATCCAAGATGGAAATGCCTTTCGCTCCTTGTGTAGAGCCTGTGTGCCGACCCAGAGATGTGGTCAGGGTAATAAGCAGCTCCTTCTCTATGGTCATCCCAGGTCTGAGGGCAGTTTTCCCCTTCACTGGGCATGGCACCTGCCTGGCTGGGAGGCCAAAGGAAGGGGCCTGTTCACATGTCATGTAACATCTGCTTGTGCGAGAGGAGGCCCATTTGAAGTAAATTAAGTTCCTAGGCACAGCCCAATAAGTCTTCTTACTAGGGTAACATAACCCCCCCCCCCCCTTCAAACCCAGGCCATTGTATCTACTGTGGGAGCAGTTTCCACACCTCATCAAGACTAAGCACTTAATGTACCACTGACAACCCATGCAAATTAGGCTCCAGGAGCCTAGCTAACTTTCTAAGAGTTACTTTTTTACTATTTATTAAGAATCTACCTTCACGATTGAGTGGGCTTTTAATGAGTATTTGACATAGTGGTTTAATCATAGTTCTAGCTGGTCCCAATTCAGCTATAGCAGATTTACTATTTAATATTGCTTCCCAGTATTTTTATACCTGCCAGTCATCCTTGCTACAGCGAAAATAGCTTTTGGGTGTTAGTCACTGATAGGACATGCTAGCTTTACATTTCCTATTTTTAAATACCATTGGGCTGCAAGGCCTAGATAGGGGTGACTTATTAATAGTTATAAAGAAGGATTTCTTCTTTCAAAAAGGGTTCATTTTGACAGGTCAGTATTTGACTAAAAAAGACAATACATGAAATGTACCCTCACAGTAGAGAAAATATTTTTTATAGACATTGAAGTGTAGGTGAAAGAGGGAAAACTACATAGTAGGTTTTCCACAAAAAAATCTATACAATACCTTTTATTTTGGCGAATCGCCATAAAAAAACAGATAAAATTGATAAAATTCTAACTACAATAAAAACAATCTTAAAATACCATAGCACAGTAAAAACAGCCAATAATTAAGTAACAATAATAATAACAGTAATTATTATGGTTATTATAATTAAGTAAGAACAAGAGAAGTTATACATACCTCATCCAAAATATAGACCTTGTCATAAAGTGCAAAACAGGCTATTTAGTGGGGGCAGATTAAAAAGGGCTGAAGGTTCATTATAATAAAATACAATAAAGGGGCAGAGTGTATTAAGTTATTAACAAAGAGATGTCTCTGCCCTGTTAGCTCTGGAGAAGACCTTTGAGCCTGGCTTCTCTACAGGGACGATTGAACCTGGACAGAGGGCTTTTCTTAGCACCTGCAAATTAGCTTCCCCAATAAAATAGTTCTTTAGGCCTTCAAACAACTGTTTGTGAATTTCCTCTATCTTCATTAAGCAAACATCCTGTTCCATATCCAGATCTAGACTGAGTCGGTCTCCCAGGCTTCTCTCCATCAGTTTGTATACCAACTCCACTTGCTTCTGGGAGTGTTTCATTGTGCTTTTACGCCAGTTTGATGCTAGTTGGAGCCTAACATCAAAAGGTTCGGGACAACTAGCTGAAGATTGGCATATTGAGAGACCCATGACGAGACCTAAGGCATGATGGTCACTGTCGCGCCTAGACAAAACTACCACATCAATTCGGGGTGACCAAAGTCTGACATCTACTAAAATATCATCTATTAGGCTGGTTTTTAGAACAGTATTAAAAGTGTGTTTCCCTTCCCTGTCTGAAGGTCATCTCCCATTACTAGCATGGATACTCTGATTTAAGGACAGGGCATTGATCTGTTGGACCATCAGGGACCATTTTTTAATGGGTGTGCTTGCCAGATCTGGAACAGACCAAAACGTATCTTCCTCCTGTGCAGTATCATTAAAACTAACATCTAGGGGCTCAAATTGGCAGATGAAATCACCGTCCACTATTTTGAATGCTCCTTCCGACAGAGAAGCCAGCTGGTCAGAAAGTAATTCCACGGTTGGTGAGTCCCATTTATTCCGAACTGGTTAGATAGACATTGTAAACATACAAGACTAAGTTTGATTGAAATTTAACATTTACACATACAGTGTATTCTGATGCGATCGCCTCCAATTCACACCCGAGTGCGGAGCTAACCCAGGTCACCAATCCCCCTGAAGGGTCTACCCCGTCCCTTCCAGCTGCCCCCTTGCTATACTTTACATAACCTGCTCGTTGGGCTTGCGTGGTGATCCAGATCTCTTCGAAGAGGCAAAGGTTAAACAGGTCTATGAAATGGCCCCAGTCCTTGCAGTCTACTTTAGAACCCAATCTTAACAGACAATGGTGAGTTGGTTCGCACCAGGCACGTCCGGGGGCCCTTCCCCGGGAAGTCACCTCCTTATCCGTCAGCAGATTAGGGCCATGGAGGTAACACTTATTTGGAGCTCCCTTTCCTCACCGGAATCCCTAAACTCACCTGAGTAGGGCCTGCCAGAAAACTTTCATGTAGCGTTTGCTGATTCAACAAGTTCACTGCAACCACTACACTCCTTGCCTTGATTTGATTTGATTTGATGGAATGACAACTAGAGGTAGGTTGATTAGGCAGTCTAACTCTCTTTCTGCCTTATCTCCCATGTCAGTGTCAATCTGTAACTCGGGTGATGATCATCTGGAGACCCTTTGCTATTGACCTGATATTCAAGATTGGATTCCATCCCTTCTCCCTCATGGCAGTGCCAGAACCTACGGCACCATTTACTAAATACCACAGAATGGGGGTTACGTTCAGGGCTCCCTTTACCATTGAGTCAATCAAGCCCATCTATCCCATCAAGCCAATTTGAAATGGGGACACTATACACCGCACTGCTGAGATGTGATCCAGTGTGAGCTGTCACTGTGACGGGGGCAGTGAAACACCGGATTTTGGGCGATTATGCTTAACAACAAAGCTGGGTTTGTAGACATACCCTAAAGGCAGAAGAACAATTTTTACTCCCTCACCCCCCCCATTTGCCCCCCTCCCATTGCTTGCGTGGCCAGGAAGCAGCCTACATACCAATTGTGCGTCTTTAAAACGAATAACCAAACAATCCAAAGGATGATCTACAGGCCCTGGACCAATCCACCCCACCCTCGAGTAAAAATTATAGTGTTCACCATTGAGAGGGGGAAGTTTTTGTTATGGACAGGCCAATGTAATGATTTATTTGCAAGTTCTTCTTGTGATTCTCTCTGTTCCTTGTGCAGTGGTGGGACTCCAGACAGAATTGCCACATAGGGGCAAGAAGCAGGAGGCAGATTAATCACAGGTAGTTTGCAACTTTAGGGAGGGCTGCCAAATCTAGTGGACCCATTACTACTTTTCATCTGTCATAGTTGATCCCTCTGGAGGCTTCCTTTACTAGTTTGGCCTGCTGGAAGTGAGACATCTCTATGCTGAGGTGAAGTAATAACCGTGGGGCTCGTACCCCTCATCCCACACTGAAAGACTCACCCATTTAGCTACTGTGATTGTGTTTTGAAATTATCTTTGAGCATTTGTTCCATCACAGAGACACACATCAATATTGGGGTTAATTCTGAGCACATAGTGTTCTTGACTTTAGAAACTAATTCATCCACTACTTGGGCCATCCATGAGGGCTAACTATCTGTGCCCCTTCCGGTTGCATTACTAGGCAGCTGTACATCCATGGGGGGGGGTTGGCAAATGGAAATCCACTCGGTGCCAGTCTCAATGTACTTAGTATGAGCCATTCTCTTGGGATTCTTAACTACTGCCTGGGTACGATGAAGTTCCACATGGCGTGCGCTTTGGGGGTGGGCGATGCAATAAATGCACTAGTCAGGTGGTCTTGGCCCCCCTCCTCACCACAAGAAGCAACATTGACAGCACTAAATGCAGTTGCAGCATCAGATTAACTATTTGATGCTTGCGGAGTTGTACCTGGGCCCATGGGACAGTCTTCTCTCCGTCAGCTGAATCTCAGTTAAAATCACACTCATCGTCCCCTGCAGTATCCAGTCTATCGAGGTAGTTTTAGGGGGAGGGTGTAGTGGGCCCTCCAATACATTCCCGCTTGTCCCTCTGGCCTATACTGTATGGACGCAGTGTCCTCAGAAAAAGATGTGGGAGTTTCGAGCGACTTGATCTGTCCCTGAGTTAGATTCCAGGAGGTCTGGATCTAGATAAGCTTCCCTCTAAGTAATGTCACCTGCGTTACACACACAAAGAAGTGTTCTCAAGTGGGGCAACGCTTCACAGCGCTGGTTGAGACCAAGTGCTGGTAAATATCCAACAACACAGTTCAGATGAGTAAAAGAGCACTCACCCTAATCCGAAATAGCTATTAGGGGGATTGCTCTGCCCAGCCTTGTCGGCCCACGGATGGGCGCAGATTAGCCCGCTCTTGGCCCGTTTTCACCTGGGCGCATCCTGCGCACACCCCGTACTGCAGGAAAAACCCACTCGCTTTATAGTGCGGCAGTGCAGGTGTGGATGTGGGCCCCCTCCTCCTCAGTCCACAGATGATTATGGGACAGCAAGCCCCTCATGAAGGTAGCAGAGTCCCAGATACACAAATCGTAGTTCAAACTTACATGCTGAGAGCTCACATCCACAGAATCAGATTAGTGCTATACACTTGTGTGAATTGATAAGAACAAGGATAAACTGCAGTGATGGCTTAACATTTTAAAACAATCTGGTGGATATGAAACGCAGATTTCCTATGACGGGTTATGACCTTTGTCTGATAAAGAGAGTACGAAATGAGGTCTTGGCCATGAACCATGCCTATACTGACACTTACTTCTGCAGGATGAGTTCATACGAGAATGCATTAGGAAGCACCTTGGTGTGACGTACTATAAGGGGAGAACACTGAAGACTCTATTTATTCCAGGCTACCTGATTACAGTTTTATTTGTAAACAAATTGGTTGAGTTTGTTAAGTGAGGGTTTCTTCAAATGAGGAAAATGTAGCCTAAGTAAATATGCAGTTGAAGAGAAGACAAAATTTAGGTACAATGGGAGTGCTGAATATAACATCTATACAAATATTACTTGATAGATGAAGTATGTTGTATACTTGTTAATATGTATTTGTGGTATGAGCTATGTAGGGAGTAGCATCAGGCCCATAAGAGAAAGAGTTATGAAACATCTAAGAGTAGTGTATACTGGTATATGTGTGTGTGTGTGTGTGTGTATACAGGGAGTGCAGAATTATTAGGCAAGTTGTATTTTTGAGGATTAATTTTATTATTGAACAACAACCATGTTCTCAATGAACCCAAAAAACTCATTAATATCAAAGCTGAATATTTTTGGAAGTAGTTTTTAGTTTGTTTTTAGTTTTAGCTATGTTAGGGGGATATCTGTGTGTGCAGGTGACTATTACTGTGCATAATTATTAGGCAACTTAACAAAAAAAAATATATACCCATTTCAATTATTTATTATTACCAGTGAATCCAATATAACATCTCAACATTCACAAATATACATTTCTGACATTCAAAAACAAAACAAAAACAAATCAGTGACCAATATAGCCATCTTTCTTTGCAAGGACACTCAAAAGCCTGCCATCCATGGATTCTGTCAGTGTTTTGATCTGTTCACCATCAACATTGCGTGCAGCAGCAACCACAGCCTCCCAGACACTGTTCAGAGAGGTGTACTGTTTTCCCTCCTTGTAAATCTCACATTTGATGATGGACCACAGGTTCTCAATGGGGTTCAGATCAGGTGAACCAGGAGGCAATGTCATTAGATTTCCTTCTTTTATACCCTTTCTTGCCAGCCACGCTGTGGAGTACTTGGACGCGTGTGATGGAGCATTGTCCTGCATGAAAACCATGTTTTTCTTGAAGGATGCAGACTTCTTCCTGTACCACTGCTTGAAGAAGGTGTCTTCCAGGAACTGGCAGTAGGACTGGGAGTTGAGCTTGACTCCATCCTCAACCCGAAAAGGCCCCACAAGCTCATCTTTGATGATACCAGCCCAAACCAGTACTCCACCTCCACCTTGCTGGCGTCTGAGTCGGACTGGAGCTCTCTGCCCTTTACCAATCCAGCCACGGGCCCATCCATCTGGCCCATCAAGACTCACTCTCATTTCATCAGTCCATAAAACCTTAGAAAAATCAGTCTTGAGATATTTCTTGGCCTAGTCTTGACGTTTCAGCTTGTGTGTCTTGTTCAGTGGTGGTCGTCTTTCAGCCTTTCTTACCTTGGCCATGTCTCTGAGTATTGCACACCTTGTGCTTTTGGGCACTCCAGTGATGTTGCAGCTCTGAAATATGGCCAAACTGGTGGCAAGTGGCATCGTGGCAGCTGCACGCTTGACTTTTCTCAGTTCATGGGCAGTTATTTTGCACCTTGGTTTTTCCACACGCTTCTTGCGACCCTGTTGACTATTTTGAATGAAACGCTTGATTGTTCGATGATCACGCTTCAGAAGCTTTGCAATTTTAAGAGTGCTGCATCCCTCTGCAAGATATCTCACTATTTTTGACTTTTCTGAGCCTGTCAAGTCCTTCTTTTGACCCATTTTGCCAAAGGAAAGGAAGTTGCCTAATAATTATGCACACCTGATATAGGGTGTTGATGTCATTAGACCACACCCCTTCTCATTACAGAGATGCACATCACCTAATATGCTTAATTGGTAGTAGGCTTTCGAGCCTATACAGCTTGGAGTAAGACAACATGCATAAAGAGGATGATGTGGTCAAAATACTCATTTGCCTAATAATTCTGCACTCCCTGTATATATATATATATATATATATATATATATATATATACGTACTTGGTATATATATATATATATATACACCAAGTACGTACTGAAAGGTGATATCACTCTTTGTGACAAAAGCATTTTTCTTTTCAATTTATATCATTCATCAAAGCCTAAAAAAACTATTTCTCTCTCTCAGTTTGTCTGTGAATCTCTTTTTCTAAATTTCTCAATTTCTCACTTTCTCTGTTCTATTTCATAATGGTGGGTGTGGTGCTTATATGGTCGCAGGTTACTGCACTGCTACTACACTGCTAATTACCCCAAATATTAAATCAGTCATGGCATTTTTTATGACATCATTGATAATATCACCGCAACATTTGCAATAAAATTATTGATGAGATAACTGTGCATAGTGGGGGCGCGAGTTATAGTTGCCATAGGGTGTAAGTTATAGTTACTTGAGATAACCATAAATGTGAATTTCTATGGTTTTGTACCAGTAAAGTCAGAACCTAACATATATATATATATATATATATATATATATATATATATATATATTTATCTTCACAACAGTTTGACAATTAAGTAAAAAATGCGGCCCTCACAGGATTACAGCAGATTGCTTTTATTCCATAACAGGACCACAAACAAACTAACACCAACGCGTTTCGACCTTCCCGGTCTTGGTCAATATATATATTACCTAGTGATAGATGCCACTAGGTAGTTATAGTTAGGACCTGGTTTTCTATAGAAAAAGCATGTTTTTGTTCTACTAATAACTTTGGTGCCATTTTATGAATCCTCATGAAACTTTCTAAAAAACAATGGGGTCACTTCAGCTGCTTTCTGGAAAGTTTAGGGATGATCCTTCAAGCGAGCGTGGAAAAAAAGGTGGGGAGTCCTAAAACACTTTTTCCCCATTCGTTTTTCCATAGGACTAGGCTTTAGCCGAGTCCCAGAAAAAAGGTTAAAAATAAAGAAGATGGGCCAGGGAAATGACACCTTGACTCTTAGCTTTGGTGATGGGGTCCCAGAGGGATCCCCTCTGGGATAAAAATCACTTTAAAAAAAAATGCCACTGGATCGTGAATCCACTGTAAATTGTGTTAAAAAAAACTAAGCACAGGATCCCCGCTTCGTTATTCAGAAGCTCTCAGTAGGCCAAGTCTCGTGGGCATTGTTTATTTGAGTTTGGGGGGGGGGGGGCACCTGGCCCCCTGCAGCTCCGGGGACCACCACCTCCCCAGGGCACTGAAAGAAAACAATACGGGGGCACAGGGTTCCCATGAAGCCCCTGGAACCTCCATCTCCCGAGGGCATTTAGTACATTGTGAGCAGGGCAGCCGCACACCCCTCCCCCACACACACACCACCGGGGACCACCACCTCCCCGGGCCTATACTAAAAGAAGGAAGGGGTCTGTTTCAGACCCCCTGAAGTCCCAGGGACCGCCACCTCCTTGAGGCTGTTCGTTGGAGGAGGGCCGCGTGGCCCTCCTCGAGAAGTCATTGATGGCTCTGGGAACTGCTCCTGCTATAGCCCAGGTTGCTCACTCCCGAGACACAACAGTTTGCTGTGGCTTGGTGGCAGCTTTGACATCTGCTGCCAAGCCACAGCAAACACTCTACTCCGATGAAATGAGAGCTGTCAAACAGCTCTCCCTTCATCGTAGTGGAGGTTTCCTCTGTCTGTCTGCCCACGGAGATGCAGGCAGGCAGACAGAGGAAACTGTTCTCACAGAGAGAGAGCTGCTATAGCAGCTCTCTCTCTGTAACAGCAATGCTGGCTCCAGCAAAAGGCAGGGAGCCAGCTGGGACTGTGGGAGCCTTCAGGCTCCCCCCCCCAATGGCTCTCAACATTGAGACTGGGTGCCCTGGGGGCAACAAGGTCACATGGCTGGGTCCCAGGGGGACAGGGTCCCTGGGCCTGAGAAGCGCCCTGGGCAGGGTGGGCCATGCTGCCCTTCTCCCTCCCCCAAACAAAATTAGGCCGAAAACTGGGGGATGGGATGCTCAGGCCCCCCACTCCAAAAAAGAAAAAATATATGGGCCTGGCCCCAGTAGATGGGGTCCTCGAGGCTAAGATCAGCCTGGGAAGGGGGGCTGTCGGAACTCCCCTAAAAAATAAAAAAATAAACATTTTAGAAGGCCAGGCCCCTGGGGATGGGATCCCTGGGGCTGATAGGCCCTGGGGGGTGATAGGAGGTAGGGGGAGGGAAAAGGGGGGCACCCAGCCCTCCCCAATATTGGCCTGAGGAGGGGGGCCAAGCGAGATTTAGTTGTTATAGGTGTTGGCCGCAGGGACTGACCACAGGCTAGACCCTGCGGCCAACTCCCGCTGCACACTGAAGCTCATGCGCAGTGCGGGTTTGGGAGGTTATAGGGGCTGGCCGCAGGGACTGGCAGCTTAATGTATAATAATGAAAATTACTATACTTTTAAAAAAACACAGAAATTCACTGACAAAACCAAAGGTTACAGGGATGTTACATTTAGGAAATAGAATTAAAAAAAAAAAACATAGAAATTCACTTAAAAAAACAAAGGATACAGAAACGTCATAGTTAGGCCCACATTTTAAACATACCAAACCATAGAAATGCACAGTTATAGAGTTATCTCAAGTAACTGTAACTCGTGCCCTGAAGTAACTATAACTTACGCCCTCGCCATGCACTGCTAATTACCTCGCAAATTACAGCACTCTTGACATCTTTGATAACATCACTGATAATATCAGTGTAATATTTGCAGTAAAATTATTGACAGAAAACTGTGCATGGCGGGGGCACGAGTTATAGTTACCAAAAGGCACGAGTTATAGTTACTTGCATAAGTCTATCTTGGTTACTGTGTCGCATTTTGAGAAGCAAAGAACTGAATAGCTTGGCCTAGCTGCATTTATTTGTGCCTGTGACCTCTTTGTTGCTCACTGCTGTTCATGGTTACTGCTGTTTTCTCATCTGTTGTATGATTAATTGTTGGCCGGGTGCTGTGAAGAGGTGTTTTTGTACTGTGTTTATCACAGCATAGTGCGCACACAGGAAAGGAATTTGTTTGCACTGAAAATGCGGGAATTGCACAAAGCAGCAGTAACTTTGTTGCTCCTGATGATGCATTGTGCCATTCTGTTTTTTGTGAGAGTCACAGTTCCCTGCCTCCCCCTGAGCTGGAGGCGATGGTTTCTGCTACATCTCAAGGTGAAGCCGCGGTTTTGCTGATCACTGCGTGGGAACTGTTGAGCTGTTTCTGAGCTCATGATCAGGTGCGCCCCGCCCTCCCTCCCGTCGCTGCAGGAGCAGAGCCCCCACACCAAAAATGCCTCATTGTAGGGAACCTCGTGCCCAAGCAAGACATTTCCTAAATAATATTTTATTTCTTGCAATACACATGTGATGTTAACAAACCTATTTATTTTACTCCCCACAATATAAGTGTGAGTTTGATAAACACGAGTGAAATAAGACACTATCATATTCTGAATATATGTTTCTGTTTTTTAGAGATTTATAGCAATGTAACTAGATTTCGGGGCGCTTTCAGAGCCAGTCAAATGCAGGAAACTCGTGTTTAGTGTTTAATTGAATTTGTTAGTTTCTTTTAAACCATTCGTTGTATAATTTGTGTGTGTGTGTGGGGGGGGGGGGTAGTTTGTGATCTGTTGTAGAGGCTCACTCTGCTTTCCGAGTTTCAGACTCCATGTGCCTGTTTAGAAAGGACGCATATTCTCAGGGCCAACATTCTAGAAACCTATGTACGAATCGTGTGACCCTCTTTTTGTTATAGCATCTTGAGTTACAGGGCCAAGCTTCTTTGGCGCGAGAGCATGCCTCCCACTGATTGATAGGATGTAGCACCTTTACGTGTAGGACCACATCCTCTGTGGGCAACCGAGCCTGTGGCCTGTTTGTGTGATGCGGCTTGACATGTTTAGATGATAGATCTCGGCTACCTCCGTCCATTTAAACTGACCACTTTGGTAAACACAAACTGGCCTCTCAGGTTAACAGAGTTGCCCACTTTGGGGTACAGATATTGGCCGTTTTTATTGTGAGATCTCACTCTCATAAGTTGTAAAGTAACCTAATCTCTTTGAGTGACAGACCACTAAAATCCATGGTGACAGAGTCTGACTTCCTTTGGTTGACAGACAGAGCTTGTCCTTTTGGGGGTGAGAACTTGTTGTCATTGCTGACAGGCACTTATCTCCCTGGGTGATAAACTGGGAGGCTCTAGGTGAATGATTTCTCCCTTGTAGGTTACAAACCCTCTGAGTGACAGATCTTGCACTATCTGATGGACAGTGACTTGCAACTTTGAGTGGCCGTGTTCCGGAGCCTCTTCTATTTGACTTCTGAGGAGGCGTGTGTGTGTGTCCACCTATACTAATCAGGAGAAGTAGGGTCAGGGCACTTTGGAGTGCAGAACCAGCCATATTTTATCTTAAAATTCAATGTGGCTCCACTTCCAATAAATAACAGATTCTGACTTGTTGCAGTCACAGATTGAAGTCTGTTTTAGACCCAGATGTATTTTCTGTGTTTGACAATAGCACTTCCTTAGAAAATTCTGGACTCTGTGGGCAAAAGTGTCTGTTCAGAGTGAAGTGTATGTTTTTATACACTAAACATTAAAAAACATTGTGATGTTTTGGTGTTTGCAATTTAAATCTCTTTAAAGAGTTTGGAATTTAAATCTGAGAGTTATAGTTTCTAGCTTCCTAACTCAAACAACTTATTTTGTGAGTTTTGCCTCCAAATAGTATGTAAGACTACACCATGGTACTATACAAGCTGTTGTGTCTGTGCAAATAATTGTAATATATTAGCACTTTCTTTTTTTCTAGATGGACCTCATGACTCTTTAATATGATGTTGACAAGCAGAGTAGGGCTGGTTTATAGTTGTAAGGAAATGCCTCCTTGGCATGGTTACCCCCTGACTTTTTGCCTTTGCTGATGCTATGTTTTAAATTGAAAGTGTGCTGAGGCCTGCTGACCAGGCCCCAGCACCAGTGTTCTTTCCCTAACCTGTACTTTTGATTCCACAATTGGCACACCCTGGCATCCAGATAAGTCCCTTGTAACTGGTACCTCTGGTACCAAGGGCCCTGATGCCGGGAAGGTCTCTAAGGGCAGCAGCATGTATTATGCCACCCTAGAGACCCCTCACCCAGCACAGACACACTGCTTACCAGCTGGTGTGTGCTAGTGAGAACAAAATGAGTAAGTCGACATGGCACTCCCCTCAGGGTGCCATGCCAGCCTCTCACTGCCTATGCAGTATAGGTAAGACACCCCTCTAGCAGGCCTTACAGCCCTAAGGCAGGGTGCACTATACCATAGGTGAGGGTACCAGTGCATGAGCACTGTGCCCCTACAGTGTCTAAGCAAAACCTTAGACATTGTAAGTGCAGGGTAGCCATAAGAGTATATGGTCTGGGAGTCTGTTTTACACGAACTCCACAGCACCATAATGGCTACACTGAAAACTGGGAAGTTTGGTATCAAACTTCTCAGCACAATAAATGCACACTGATGCCAGTGTACATTTTATTGTAAAATACACCACAGAGGGCACCTTAGAGGTGCCCCCTGAAACTTAACCGACTATCTGTGTAGGCTGACTGGTTCCAGCAGCCTGCCACACTAGAGACATGTTGCTGGCCCCATGGGGAGAGTGCCTTTGTCACTCTGAGGCCAGTAACAAAGCCTGCACTGGGTGGAGATGCTAACACCTCCCCCAGGCAGGAGCTGTAACACCTGGCGGTGAGCCTCAAAGGCTCACCCCTTTGTCACAGCACCGCAGGACACTCCAGCTAGTGGAGTTGCCCGCCCCCTCCGGCCCCGGCCCCCACTTTTGGCGGCAAGGCCGGAGAAAATAATGAGAATAACAGGGAGGAGTCACTGGCCAGTCAGGACAGCCCCTAAGGTGTCCTGAGCTGAGGTGACTCTAACTTTTAGAAATCCTCCATCTTGCAGATGGAGGATTCCCCCAATAGGATTAGGGATGTGACCCCCTCCCCTTGGGAGGAGGCACAAAGAGGGTGTACCCACCCTCAGGGCTAGTAGCCATTGGCTACTAACCCCCCAGACCTAAACACGCCCTTAAATTTAGTATTTAAGGGCTTCCCTGAACCTAAAGATTTAGATTCCTGCAACAAGAAGAAGAAGGACTGCCTAGCTGAAAACTCCTGCAGAGGAAGACCAGAAGACAACACCTGCCTTGGCTCCAGAAACTCACCGGCCTGTCTCCTGCCTTCCAAAGAACTCTGCTCCAGCGACGCCTTCCAAAGGGACCAGCGACCTCTGAATCCTCTGAGGACTGCCCTGCTTCGACGACGACAAGAAACTCCCGAGGACAGCGGACCTGCTCCAAAAAGACTGCAACTTTATCCAAAGGAGCAGCTTTAAAGAACCCTGCAATCTCCCCGCAAGAAGCGTGAGACTTGCAACACTGCACCCGGCGACCCCGACTCGGCTGGTGGAGAACCAACACCTCAGGGAGGACCCCCGGACTACTCTACGACTGTGAGTACCAAAACCTGTCCCCCCTGAGCCCCCACAGCGCCGCCTGCAGAGGGAATCCCGAGGCTTCCCCTGACCGCGACTCTCTGAAACCTAAGTCCCGACGCCTGGAAAAGACCCTGCACCCGCAGCCCCCAGGACCTGAAGGACCGGACTTTCACTGCAGAAGTGACCCCCAGGAGTCCCTCTCCCATGTCCAAGTGGAGGTTTCCCCGAGGAAGCCCCCCCTTGTCTGCCTGCAGCGCTGAAGAGATCCCTTGATCTCTCATTGACTTCCATTGCGAACCCGACGCTTGTTCTAACACTGCACCCGGCCGCCCCCGCGCCGCTGAGGGTGAAATTTCTGTGTGGGCTTGTGTCCCCCCCGGTGCCCTACAAAACCCCCCTGGTCTGCCCTCCGAAGACGCGGGTACTTACCTGCTGGCAGACTGGAACCAGGGCACCCCCTTCTCTCCATTGAAGCCTATGCGTTTTGGCCACCACTTTGAACTCTGCACCTGACCGGCCCTGAGCTGCTGGTGTGGTAACTTTGGGGTTGCTCTGAACCCCCAACGGTGGGCTACCTTGGACCAAGAACTGAACCCTGTAAGTGTCTTACTTACCTGGTAAAACTAACAAAAACTTACCTCCCCCAGGAACTGTGAAAATTGCACTTTGTCCACTTTTTAAATAGCTATTTGTGAATAACTTGAAAAGTATACATGCAATTGAAATGATTCAAAGTTCCTAATGTACTTACCTGCAATACCTTTCAAACAAGATATTACATGTTAAATTTGAACCTATGGTTCTTAAAATAAACTAAAAAAATATATTTTTCTATACAAAACCTATTGGCTGGATTTGTCTCTGAGTGTGTGTACCTCATTTATTGTCTATGTGTATGTACAACAAATGCTTAACACTACTCCTTGGATAAGCCTACTGCTCGACCACACTACCACAAAATAGAGCATTAGTATTATCTCTTTTTACCACTATTTTACCTCTAAGGGGAACCCTTGGACTCTGTGCATGCTATTCCTTACTTTGAAATAGCACATACAGAGCCAACCTCCTACATTGGTGGATCAGCGGTGGGGTACAAGACTTTGCATTTGCTGGACTACTCAGCCAATACCTGATCACACGACAAATTCCAAAATTGTCATTAGAAATTGATTTTTGCAATTTGAAAAGTTTTCTAAATTCTTAAAAGTCCTGCTAGGGCCTTGTGTTAGTCCCTGTTAGCATTTCCTTTTAGAGTTTAAAAGTGGTAAAAGTTTGAATTAGATTCTAGAACTAGTTTTAGATTCTTAAAAAGTATTCCAAACTTTAGAAGCATAATGTCTAGTGCAGAGATGAATGTGGTGGAACTCGACACCACACCTTACCTCCATCTTAAGATGAGGGAGCTAAGGTCACTCTGTAAAATAAAGAAAATAGTAATGGGCCCCAGACCTTCCAAACTACAGCTCCAGGAGCTGTTGGCAGAGTTTCAAAAGGCCAACCCCTCTGAGGATGGCAACACAGAGGATGAAGATAGTGACTTGGAGGAAAATTCCCCCCTACCAGTCCTATTTAGGGAGAACAGGGCCTCTCAAGCCCTGACTCCACAAATAATAGTCAGAGATGCTGGTTCCCTCACAGGAGGGACCAACAACTCTGAAATCACTGAGGATAACTCCAGTGAAGAGGACATCCAATTAGCCAGGATGGCCAAAAGATTGGCTTTGGAAAGACAGATCCTAGCCATAGAAAGGGAAAGACAAGAGATGGACCTAGGACCCATCAATGGTGGCAGCAACATAACTAGGGTCAGAGATTCTCCTGACATGTTGAAAATCCCCAAAGGGATTGTAACTAAATATGAAGATGGTGATGACATCACCAAATGGTTCACAGCTTTTGAGAGGGCTTGTGAAACCAGAAAAGTGAACAAATCTCACTGGGGTGCTCTCCTTTGGGAAATGTTCACAGGAAAGTGTAGGGATAGACTCCTCACACTCTCTAAAAAAGATGCAGAATCTTATGACCTCATGAAGGGTACCCTGATTGAGGGCTTTGGATTCTCCACTGAGGAGTATAGGATTAGATTCAGGGGGGCTCAAAAATCCTCGAGCCAGACCTGGGTTGACTTTGTAGACTACTCAGTAAAAACACTAGATGGTTGGATTCAAGGAAATGGTGTAAATGATTATGATGGGCTGTACAATTTATTTGTGAAAGAACACCTATTAAGTAATTGTTTCAATGATAAACTGCATCAGCATCTGGTGGACCTAGGACCAATTTCTCCCCAAGAATTGGGAAAGAAGGCGGACCATTGGGTCAAGACTAGGGTGTCCAAAACTTCCACAGGGGGTGACCAAAAGAAAGGGGTCACAAAACCTCCCCAGGGGAAGGGTGGTGAGACAGCCAAAAATAAAAATAGTAAAGAGTCTTCTACAGGCCCCCAAAAACCTGCACAGGAGGGTGGGCCCAGAGCCTCTTCACAAAACAATTCTGGGTACAAGGGTAAAAACTTTGATCCCAAAAAGGCCTAGTGTCGAAACTGTAGTCAGTCTGGACACCAAACTGGAGACAAGGCCTGTCCCAAGAAAGATACCACTTCTAACTCCCATCCAGCTAAAACTGGAATGGCCAGTCTCCAAGTGGGATCAACCGTGTGCCCAGAGCAAATCAGGTGTCACACTGAAGCTACATTAGTCTCTGAGGGTGGGGTGGATTTAGCCACACTGGCTGCCTGGCCCCCTAACATGCAAAAATACAGGCAGCAGCTCTTAATTAATGGGACAAGTGTAGAGGGCCTGAGGGATACAGGTGCCAGTGTCACCATGGTGACAGAGAAACTGGTTTCCCCTGGCCAATACCTGACTGGACAAACTTATCCAGTCACCAACGCTGACAATCAGACTAAAGTACATCCCATGGCTATGGTAACTTTAGAGTGGGGAGGGGTCAATGGCCTGAAACAGGTGGTGGTCTCCTCAAATATCCCAGTAGACTGTTTGCTTGGAAATGACCTGGAGTCCTCAGCATGGGCTGAGGTAGAACTGAAAACCCATGCAGCCATGCTGGGTATCCCTGAACTGGTGTGTGTCAAGACTAGGGCACAGTGCAAGGCACAGGGTGAAAAAGTAGAGCTGGAGTCTGGAAAAATGGCCCAGCCTACCAAGAGACAAGGAAAGTCAGCTGGGAAACCAGCTGCAACACAACACCAAAAAGAGAACCTCTCTTCTCAGGAAGAAGTTCTGCCCTCTGAGGGAACTGAGCCTATGGAGCTGGAACCTTATCAGGTTGAGCTCTTGGGCCCAGGGGGACCCTCAAGGGAAGAGTTGTGTAAGGGACAAGAAACCTGTCCCTCTCTTGAAGGCCTTAGGCAGCAAGCTGCTGAAGAGTCCAAAGGCAAGAAAAATGGAACACATAGGGTCTATTGGGAAGATGGACTCCTGTACACTGAGGCAAGAGATCCCAAACCTGGTGCCACTAGGAGAGTGGTAGTGCCTCAGGGTTTCAGAGAGTTTATTCTGACCTTAGCCCATGATATTCCCCTTGCTGGGCATTTGGGACAAACCAAGACGTGGGAGAGGTTAGTCAACCACTTCTACTGGCCCAATATGTCCCAGAAGGTTAAGGAGTTTTGCCTCTCCTGCCCCACCTGTCAAGCCAGTGGTAAGACAGGTGGGCATCCAAAGGCCCCCCTCATTCCACTTCCAGTGGTGGGGGTCCCCTTTGAAAGAGTGGGTGTGGACATAGTTGGTCCAATAGAACCTCCCACAGCCTCAGGAAATATGTACATCCTAGTAGTAGTGGATCATGCTACTAGGTATCCTGAAGCTATTCCCCTTAGGTCGACTACTGCCCCTGCAGTAGCCAAGGCCCTCATTGGTATCTTTACCAGAGTGGGTTTCCCTAAGGAGGTGGTTTCTGACAGAGGTACCAACTTCATGTCAGCTTACCTAAAACACATGTGGAATGAGTGTGGAGTGACTTATAAATTCACTACACCATATCATCCACAAACTAATGGCCTTGTTGAGAGATTCAACAAGACATTAAAGGGCATGATCATGGGGCTCCCAGAAAAACTCAAAAGGAGATGGGATGTCCTCCTGCCATGTCTGCTTTTTGCTTACAGAGAGGTGCCTCAGAAGGGAGTAGGATTCTCACCCTTTGAACTTCTGTTTGGCCACCCTGTAAGGGGACCACTTGCTCTTGTTAAAGAAGGCTGGGAGAGACCTCTTCATGAGCCTAAACAAGACATAGTGGACTATGTACTTGGCCTTCGCTCAAGGATGGCAGAGTACATGGAAAAGGCAAGTAAAAACCTTGAGGCCAGCCAACAACTCCAGAAGTTGTGGTATGACCAAAAGGCTGCACTGGTTGAATTTCAACCAGGGCAGAAAGTCTGGGTTCTGGAGCCTGTGGCTCCCAGGGCACTTCAGGACAAATGGAGTGGCCCTTACCCAGTACTAGAGAGGAAGAGTCAGGTCACCTACCTGGTGGACCTGGGCACAAGCAGGAGCCCCAAGAGGGTGATCCATGTGAACCGCCTTAAGCTCTTCCATGACAGGGCTGATGTAAATCTGTTGATGGTAACAGATGAGGACCAGGAAGCTGAGAGTGAACCTCTCCCTGATCTCCTCTCATCAGACCCTAAAGATGGCTCAGTAGATGGAGTGATCTACTCAGACACCCTCTCTAGCCAACAGCAGTCTGACTGCAGGAAGGTCCTGCAGCAGTTTGCTGAACTCTTTTCCCTAACCCCTGGTCAGACACACCTGTGTACCCATGATGTGGACACAGGGGACAGCATGCCTATCAAAAACAAAATATTTAGACAGTCTGACCAAGTTAAGGAAAGCATCAAGGTGGAAGTCCACAAGATGCTGGAATTGGGAGTAATTGAGTACTCTGACAGCCCCTGGGCTAGCCCAGTGGTCTTAGTCCCCAAACCTCACACCAAAGAAGGAAAGAGAGAGATGAGGTTTTGTGTGGACTACAGAGGTCTCAACTCTGTCACCAAGACAGATGCCCATCCCATTCCTAGAGCTGATGAGCTAATAGACAAATTAGGGGCTGACAAATTCTTAAGTACCTTTGACTTAACAGCAGGGTAGTGGCAAATCAAAATGGCCCCTGGAGCAAAAGAAAAGACAGCATTCTCCACACCTGATGGGCATTATCAGTTCACTGTTATGCCCTTTGGTTTAAAGAATGCCCCTGCCACCTTCCAAAGGTTGGTGAATCAAGTCCTTCCTGGGCTGGAATCCTTTAGTGCAGCTTATCTTGATGATATTGCTGTCTTCAGCTCCACCTGGCAGAATCACCTGGTCCACCTGAAGAAGGTTTTGAAGGCTCTGCAATCTGCAGGCCTCTCTATCAAGGCATCCAAATGCCAGATAGGGCAGGGAACTGTGGTTTACTTGGGACACCTTGTAGGTGGAGGCCAAGTTCAGCCACTCCAGCCTAAGATCCAGACTATTCTGGACTGGGCAGCTCCAAAAACCCCGACTCAAGTCAGGGCATTCTTTGGCTTGACTGGGTACTATAGGAGGTTTGTGAAGGGATATGGATACATTGTGACAGCCCTCACAGAACTCACCTCCAAGAAAATGCCCAAGAAAGTAAACTGGACTGTAGAATGCCAACAGGCCTTTGACACCCTGAAACAAGCTATGTGCACAGCACCAGTTCTAAAAGCTCCAGATTACTCCAAGCAGTTAATTGTGCAAACAGATGCCTCTGAACATGGGATAGGGGCAGTTTTGTCCCAAACAAATGATGATGGCCTTGACCCGCCTGTTGCTTTCATTAGCAGGAGGTTACTCCCCAGGGAGCAGCGTTGGAGTGCCATTGAGAGGGAGGCCTTTGCTGTGGTTTGGTCCCTGAAGAAGCTGAGACCATACCTCTTTGGTACTCACTTCCTAGTTCAGACTGACCACAGACCTCTCAGATGGCTGATGCAAATGAAAGGTGAAAATCCAAAACTGTTGAGGTGGTCCATCTCCCTACAGGGAATGGACTTTGTAGTGGAACACAGACCTGGGACTGCCCATGCCAATGCAGATGGCCTTTCCAGGTTCTTCCACTTAGAAAATGAAGACTCTCTTGGGAAAGGTTAGTCTCATCCTCTTTCGTTTGGGGGGGGGTTGTGTAAGGAAATGCCTCCTTGGCATGGTTACCCCCTGACTTTTTGCCTTTGCTGATGCTATGTTTTAAATTGAAAGTGTGCTGAGGCCTGCTGACCAGGCCCCAGCACCAGTGTTCTTTCCCTAACCTGTACTTTTGATTCCACAATTGGCACACCCTGGCATCCAGATAAGTCCCTTGTAACTGGTACCTCTGGTACCAAGGGCCCTGATGCCGGGAAGGTCTCTAAGGGCAGCAGCATGTATTATGCCACCCTAGAGACCCCTCACCCAGCACAGACACACTGCTTACCAGCTGGTGTGTGCTAGTGAGAACAAAATGAGTAAGTCGACATGGCACTCCCCTCAGGGTGCCATGCCAGCCTCTCACTGCCTATGCAGTATAGGTAAGACACCCCTCTAGCAGGCCTTACAGCCCTAAGGCAGGGTGCACTATACCATAGGTGAGGGTACCAGTGCATGAGCACTGTGCCCCTACAGTGTCTAAGCAAAACCTTAGACATTGTAAGTGCAGGGTAGCCATAAGAGTATATGGTCTGGGAGTCTGTTTTACACGAACTCCACAGCACCATAATGGCTACACTGAAAACTGGGAAGTTTGGTATCAAACTTCTCAGCACAATAAATGCACACTGATGCCAGTGTACATTTTATTGTAAAATACACCACAGAGGGCACCTTAGAGGTGCCCCCTGAAACTTAACCGACTATCTGTGTAGGCTGACTGGTTCCAGCAGCCTGCCACACTAGAGACATGTTGCTGGCCCCATGGGGAGAGTGCCTTTGTCACTCTGAGGCCAGTAACAAAGCCTGCACTGGGTGGAGATGCTAACACCTCCCCCAGGCAGGAGCTGTAACACCTGGCGGTGAGCCTCAAAGGCTCACCCCTTTGTCACAGCACCGCAGGACACTCCAGCTAGTGGAGTTGCCCACCCCCTCCGGCCCCGGCCCCCACTTTTGGCGGCAAGGCCGGAGAAAATAATGAGAATAACAAGGAGGAGTCACTGGCCAGTCAGGACAGCCCCTAAGGTGTCCTGAGCTGAGGTGACTCTAACTTTTAGAAATCCTCCATCTTGCAGATGGAGGATTCCCCCAATAGGATTAGGGATGTGACCCCCTCCCCTTGGGAGGAGGCACAAAGAGGGTGTACCCACCCTCAGGGCTAGTAGCCATTGGCTACTAACCCCCCAGACCTAAACACGCCCTTAAATTTAGTATTTAAGGGCTTCCCTGAACCTAAAGATTTAGATTCCTGCAACAAGAAGAAGAAGGACTGCCTAGCTGAAAACCCCTGCAGAGGAAGACCAGAAGACAACACCTGCCTTGGCTCCAGAAACTCACCGGCCTGTCTCCTGCCTTCCAAAGAACTCTGCTCCAGCGACGCCTTCCAAAGGGACCAGCGACCTCTGAATCCTCTGAGGACTGCCCTGCTTCGACGACGACAAGAAACTCCCGAGGACAGCGGACCTGCTCCAAAAAGACTGCAACTTTATCCAAAGGAGCAGCTTTAAAGAACCCTGCAATCTCCCCGCAAGAAGCGTGAGACTTGCAACACTGCACCCGGCGACCCCGACTCGGCTGGTGGAGAACCAACACCTCAGGGAGGACCCCCGGACTACTCTACGACTGTGAGTACCAAAACCTGTCCCCCCTGAGCCCCCACAGCGCCGCCTGCAGAGGGAATCCCGAGGCTTCCCCTGACCGCGACTCTCTGAAACCTAAGTCCCGACGCCTGGAAAAGACCCTGCACCCGCAGCCCCCAGGACCTGAAGGACCGGACTTTCACTGCAGAAGTGACCCCCAGGAGTCCCTCTCCCTTGTCCAAGTGGAGGTTTCCCCGAGGAAGCCCCCCCTTGTCTGCCTGCAGCGCTGAAGAGATCCCTTGATCTCTCATTGACTTCCATTGCGAACCCGACGCTTGTTCTAACACTGCACCCGGCCGCCCCCGCGCCGCTGAGGGTGAAATTTCTGTGTGGGCTTGTGTCCCCCCCGGTGCCCTACAAAACCCCCCTGGTCTGCCCTCCGAAGACGCGGGTACTTACCTGCTGGCAGACTGGAACCGGGGCACCCCCTTCTCTCCATTGAAGCCTATGCGTTTTGGGCACCACTTTGAACTCTGCACCTGACCGGCCCTGAGCTGCTGGTGTGGTAACTTTGGGGTTGCTCTGAACCCCCAACGGTGGGCTACCTTGGACCAAGAACTGAACCCTGTAAGTGTCTTACTTACCTGGTAAAACTAACAAAAACTTACCTCCCCCAGGAACTGTGAAAATTGCACTGTGTCCACTTTTTAAATAGCTATTTGTGAATAACTTGAAAAGTATACATGCAATTGAAATGATTCAAAGTTCCTAATGTACTTACCTGCAATACCTTTCAAACAAGATATTACATGTTAAATTTGAACCTATGGTTCTTAAAATAAACTAAGAAAAGATATTTTTCTATACAAAACCTATTGGCTGGATTTGTCTCTGAGTGTGTGTACCTCATTTATTGTCTATGTGTATGTACAACAAATGCTTAACACTACTCCTTGGATAAGCCTACTGCTCGACCACACTACCACAAAATAGAGCATTAGTATTATCTCTTTTTACCACTATTTTACCTCTAAGGGGAACCCTTGGACTCTGTGCATGCTATTCCTTACTTTGAAATAGCACATACAGAGCCAACCTCCTACAATAGTCAAATCATGGATTATCTTAAAAGGTTGGTTGAGGGTCACCTATGCCCCACTAAATAATTAAAAACCTAAAAAGTGAAATCAAAACTACACCAGTATAGTCTAATACGAAAATAGTCTAGCCCTTGCACCCTATGCTAGCTAGTATACAGTGAGAACAACTCACCTGTAGTTCACTGCATAATTGACTTAACTAGAGCAGTACAGAGCCAAGGGTCTTCTTCAGAGTACATACATAGTGTGGGGCATAGATGCTGGGCTGCAAAAGATTGTGGGTCTGTCCACAGCAGCCATCTTCCTAACCAACCGTCTCCCATTTTAGCAACTAGACCACTGGCCCAAAAACTGAGCCTTCTCACTTGGGCCAAAATAGCGTCCGTCATAAGTATTTGAACTCAGCTACAAAACGAGTACTCTGGGCCTGAATGGTCCCAGATCAAACAGAACGAGGGTGCATTTCTCTCTCTTTTGTTGTTTCTCTCTCTTTCAAGTCATTCACGCACTCACTTTTCTGATCTCCCCTAACTCAGGAAACCTCCTTTTCCCTGTCAGTTAATTAGACATGGACCAAGGTATTTGTGCAGGTATGAGACAATTTTTAGAGGTCAAGAAATTGCGGAGGAAAGGGTAGGCCACAGTGAGAGTAGGCAGGAAACTCAAGGAAAAGAGGTGTCAGGGAACGAGTCGAACAAGTCATGCTGCCACTTAATGTGTAAATCTTGTATCTAATCATTGGTCATATATAGATGACCTAATATGCTGGGCAAACCCAGTGGCAACTTGTCCTTTCTGAAAGATGCATATGTAAGATGTGCAAGTTCAAAGAATTCAGTTTGTTCAAATGTTCAACTATTATATTGAAATTCGCAGTGCCTACAGCAAGTTGAGGGTGAACTGATGGTGTGTATCCTGGCATATAGGGATGAAAAAAGAAAGTAGATTCTATTAATATTCTGTAGTTTATGCCATATCTGAAATTCACTTGGTCCTCAACAAATCCAAATAATATATAAAACTAACCTCATGCGACAAACAACAAAAATACAGCATTCACTTTGTCATTATTTAGTAAACGAAAAAAATCCAAGATTGACCACCATGCCACTGGACGACATACTTTCTATGAAAAATGCGCACCCCAAGATTCAGCAGTGTTTTTGTATCTCCCCCACCCTAGCAGCAATAAATTGAAGTAAACATTTCCTGTAAGTCCTTCACAAAGGAATTCTGCCCCTCCCCTCTTCGTAAAATGATTATGCTTAGTGATACTTGATGCTGTTTGTTTATCCGCAGCTCTAATTCCTGCCACAGCATCTCAGCGGTGGAATGCAGGGTTTGTCCTTAGCCAACCATGTTGTGCATAAAAGCCAAAGAACTCCACTTTGGTCTTATCTTTTTAGAGGACCTTGTTCCAGAAGTCTTAGATTTCATCCAGGTGTTGTCCTGGAAACCTAACCCCTGCATCAATGTTGTTTTTTTTTCTCTTTAGAGAATGAGGGTTTCTCCTGGCTACTCTGCCAGAAACACCGTACTTGTTTAGCCTTTCGCTAATGGTAGACTCATGAACGCTAATGTTTACCATGTTGGTATATACATGTAGATCCCTGCATGGATGGCAACTGTGAACTTATTAGCACCATGCAGCATCCAGTGCTAGCCCAGTACTAGTACCCATGCATCTACCAGTACACCTTAGAGCAGTGGTCTCCAAACTTTTTAATGCTGCGCCCCCCACTTGAAAAATACAAATCATTGGGCTCCCCTTCAGAATTGTTCACAATTATTTTATAAAGATAGCAATGTTTAAATATGTGTAGATCTATTTAAACATTGCAGTTAAGTACTGTTACCTTTTTAAAAAGCAATAACATGCTTCTGCTTAAAACAAAAAGGCCTGTTATCTGTATAATGCTCCTTTTGGCCAGAATCTGGCACCCCCCTGGGTAACTGGAGGACCCCCTGGGGGGGCACCCCCCAATTTGAAGACCTCTGCCTTAGAGTGTTGTAACACCCCAGGGTAGTTCAGTTCTGGAACTCTTGCTTCACCCTACCAAAGCAACTTAATAGTGTACTGCTGGGCCCGCAGTGCTGGTCCACGCTGGTGTCCATGCATCATTCTGCACATGCACCTTATTAGTACCATGTTGTATACCATGCTAGTCCAGCACTCATGCCCCTGCATAGCTCTCCCAGTACACCTAGTGCCCTGCTGCACCTTATGATAGTCCAATATGGGTGCCCGTGACCCTCTCTATAAATGCACCTCACTAGTGTCCTGCACCACCCACCCCCTGCTAGTCCACCACCATTGCCCATGCATCACTCTACCAATTCAACTTATTTCCCGTCACCATCCCTGCTAGACTGGCACTAGAAACCATACGCCACTCTATCAGTGCACCTTATCAGTACCATGCAGCACCATATCGCGATTCACCACTAGAACCTGTGCATCTTTGAACCATTTTCCGCCTGATTAGTGCATACAGCAACCAGGTGCTAACACAGACTGGTACCTACGCATCACTGTCCCAATGGACCTAGTGCCTTGCAGCCCCCTATGCGTCAACCACTATCGCTCATGTATCACTCTACCAATGAACCATATTAGTACCCTCTAGCAACCCTGGTAGTCCAGCACCCGGATCCCCAAGCTGCTCCCCCAGTGTTGCTTATGGTATCATACAGCAGATTGTACTGGTGCAACATTAGAAACCATGCACCACTCCACAAATGCTCCCTGGAGCGCTGTAGCGTCCCATGGCAGTTCAGCACCAGTACCTGTACGCCACTCCTCACTTCACCTTGTTGCTGCCCTGCAGCACCTCAGGGCTAGCCTACACTGTGGTCCATCTGTCATTGTTCCAGTCCACGAGAGCCGCCCCATGGAAGTCACGTACAGATGCCCATACACTGGTGCCCACTTATTACTCTACTTATGCGTCTCACTGGTGCAGTGTAGTAGTCCTGCTAGTCCCTCGCTAGTACCAGCGCTCCAGGCTATAGATGCACCTTATTTCTGCCCACAAACACCCCATGTTATCCCTACCTTAGGACCAAAGACCTAATGCATCTCATTTCTGCAGCGGAGCGTTGCCTGTGATTTCAGTATTCTGGCCTCCTTCCAGCTGTGGCACTGAGTGGGCACCTCTACTTACCGTGGGCTGTAACGCCAGGTGCTGTCTTTTCAAAGTGGCTGGTGTACTGCTGGCCACAAGAGTGAATTATTCTGCATCCCCACGTGTATTTATGCATAACACATTTGGGTTCATCAGACAATCTGTTGGGGTGATTAACAAGGGAAGGGGCGTGGCCTCCTGGCCCCACTACATAGGAAGATAAACGCATTGGGCGCATATTCAGATTTGCACTCGTGCCCGTCGGTTAAGCGTGAGTTCAGGGGTCAGGAAATCGTGACATGTAGGTGAAGCCGTGGTACTCTTGGTTTATAGGGCCTGCCTAGTTAGGGTCGGCTTGGAGACGGAAAGGGAAAGTGCTGTTCACTAAGAGACGGTTTTGCAATGGAGAGGGCCAAATAAACAGACGAAATTAATTGCAGTGGGCGCAGAGGGGTTGGTGTATTCTGATCGCTGTCTGAGTGCAGTGATTGGGGTTTGGTAGCTGGGTCAGGTATGCATCGAGGTAAGTGGGCACCAGCCGCCACCATTTGCTTGGAAGGGGCAGCAGGTCACTCCTCAAATAGAATAGCAAGGTTGCCAAGGCAACAAAAAAGACACAGAATCTGGGAAGATACACATTGTCACTGGTCATGAATGCGGATGTTTGTACCACACGTCCATAGCGTACAGGTTTAAGCTCAGTAAAGTATTTCTGATGCTAGACCTTGGAACCTCAAAATTGCAGGATTAGCACTTGTCTGTTAACTGACGGAGCAGCATCCACGGGGATCGGCCTTGAACCTACAGGTTGAATCCCAGCAGGTCCATTAATTCCCTTCATTTCTCAGGGATCGATCAAGTGAGGTACGTTCATCTGTTTACCAGTTCCAGCCGCTATTAAAAGCGCCAAGAGACCATTCAGGTGTTGGTGTCCGCTACTTGTTATTGTTATAACCTTTCCCATTTTACCCGATGCTTTGCTTCTGTCACTCCAAGATCTGCTGTAATCCGCCCCTGGATTTGACCGGATTCTGCACCAGAACATACACGGCTGAGCTGAAAATATAAATTGAAATATGACGCAGTTCTCAAGGGAAATCAGATCTCATCTGGAGCGATATTTAGTTGCAATTATCCGCGTAACTCACTTCTTCATTGCATCTGTTCTGTGCGGGAACCAGAAGAGGGAACACCCCTGGGACTCTGCGTTGACGGGCGGGTGTGTTTGCAAAGCTCGATGAGGCGGGGAGAAATGTAGCATAGGCCCAAAATAGTCGTAAACACAGTTACAACCATCTACTCAAAGGTAGGTTGGTATTGTGCATGAGAAGCGACAGGCCTATAGCAACATCATGAGATTTCAAAAATTCGTAATATCATTTAGGTATTTTGTGCTTCTATATTGTATGGGAAAAAACAAACCATAGATCAGTCCACTACTTGAAATAATTTCAGCCACAGGTAATTAATCTGGGTCCATTGTGTGACAATTTGAAGCAGAGGGTGCGAACACTCCCTCACTTGGAGACCAGCAGAGCTTCTTAAATTGAGATGGTGCTCCCACGGAACTCTTCCGCGTGGCCTATTTGCATTAAAGGCCGGTAAAATAGTACTATGTGCCGTGGGTGTTAATCCTTCATTTATTCTGCATACATCCTAGCTAATACACGGGCACCTTTAACCCCCGTGGAACGGGCTCATAATAGCACGGTGCTCTTGATACAGAAACAAGAATTAAACACAGCCCCATACATTGTCGGGTTTCGAGAAGGGCTGAGAAAGGGCAAAGAACGGCCTGAGAGGGAGAGGGCTGTGGAAAGACTGGAAAGGAATAGAGCAAAGGAAGGACTAGAGAGGGGAGAGGAGGAACAGGATAATTGTATCAGTGTTGGTACTACAAGGCAAGAAGCTAGCTAGAAAGCAATGGAGCGCTGTGCATTCAAAACAATGTAGTGAGGCGGAGGACGGTCGAGGGACAGTCTTTTCGTCTTCGGTCCCCTGGGCAGCATTATCCGGAGCCGGCGTCGCATGCGGTGAACGATCGTTGTGGGTCGTGATGTGTAGAAGGAAGCTGTTCCGTATCCTGGGGGCCTAGCTTGAGATGAGTTGGCATCTGGCCTTCTTTTGTTTGCTGTTTGTACTCGCCTTCCTCTCTGCTGGTGTGGCTTCTTGTGTTACATTCCCCTCAGGAAATGATTGGTTCTTCTGGTACGTTGGTAATAGCACGGGATATCACTGCCTGGTAGCCGGTGCAGTAAGTTTTGAATTTGATGTGGGCCTGGACGGCTACCAAGGCATGTACACCCTGATGCAGTATTCCTTTAATGCTGAAAGGCATATTTTAGTGGGGCTGGTGTGGTGTGCAGGACCCCAACAGGCTTGGCATTGTCACAGTTCAGATAGGACAGAATGAACGCCTGAGCAGTCATTCTGGAATTCGTGCTGGGAACGTAGGGGGTGATTCTGCGCAGAAGGACCATCTAGTGACAGATTGTCCGAGTTTAGCCGATGCAGGTTTTGAAGAAGAGGTCAATGGTGAAGATGATTTGTGCTGATTTAGCAGTTGCGGTTGTAAAGTCTGAATCCATTCAGCTCAATGTCAGTCAGTTCCATTAGTTTTTGGGGAAATGGATGATTCCGTCACCTCGTGTTCTGTTAGTGGCTTTCACAGGGCCAGACTTGGACTTGACTAAAAACAGTCCGGGCAAAATGCTCAAAACTGCCCTACTCCCTCTGCCTTCTTGCACTATCTCTGTCTTCCCATTTATTCAGTCATTCATTCTTTCATTCATGAATTCATTCTCTCTCTCCTCTCCTCTCTTCTCCCTTTCACTACTTTCTCTTTACCTCCCTCTCTCTCTCGCCTTCTCGCTCTTTCTTTCACTCTTAAAGCTTCGCCATGTCTTCTGCAATTCATTTTGGCACGAAGTGACAGAGGCACCAGGAGCTGTCCCGGTCTTTGAAAACCAGTCTCTCAAAACTCCAACCCACCGGCCCTGCGCGTTCAGAAAGCGCTGTGTGTCATACAAAATACTGGTGCATGCTTATTACATGACTGGCATTCCCCAAGATGCTCTTTCCACTGGCGGAAAACCACAAGGGAAAGGCTAAATCCCTAAGATACTCTGATGGTCGCTGGTAAACTCTGATTTCGAGGCATTTTAAAGTCTTACAGGAATGTTCATGCAGTGAAACGTTATCTCATTGCACTGCTCAAGATCTCCTGCTTCATAACCTTACAGCTGAACTGTACATGGGGCCGTCATACAGAGAGGTTTTTCTTAAGCCCTCTCTCAAGTTGTCCATACTGATAAGTTGGATTGGAGAGGGAATGTAGGAAGTAAACCAGTGCATCGCACTGTAGCTGAATTTCAAGCATGTTGACAGGGTGTTTGTAGGGTTGACAATCCATGGCGGAATCACCTCGTCATGTCGCTTCTGATTCACCATCATAGTAGATAACGCATGCAGAGAACCAGTGTCACAAGCCCACAGACAAATGTTTGGTACACATTCTTGGCCTGTTGTTTTCTGACAAATTTCAAAAACTTTGCATGTGGTAACTCTCCACCCAAGGCACCATGATGATTCTCTAGTCATGAAGATGACTTCCAGTCCGGACACATGTAGCACTTGTCCTTATACCTACACCTCGGAAAAGGGGAGACTGCCTATTGTCTCTCTCTGTTAAAATCCTTGTATTCGGTCATGAGTGGGCCCTCTCAATTAATCTGAGTGTACGAGGTATGTAAAAGGTAGTTGTTGAATACATAAAGAGTACAATTCCCCAATCTAGGGGTCTTCTACTTATATGAAGCCCAAAGACTGTAGGATGCTTCCTAAGTTTAGTAATAGCTGTGCTGCACTGTCTCCCATTCCTTATATTTATATCTGTGCTGTACTCTCTCCTGTCCATGCTGTAGCCAATGAAAGTCAAGCATATAAGCCTTCTTTTAGATTCACTTCCTTTCTAATTGAACAGTAGGTTTTTTGCGTCTACCTTCCTTGGATCAACCCATTTCGAGCAGGTTAGTCTGTGGCCTGAAAAATAAGACAGCTGAACAATGGATCGTAGTCAAAGAGATAGCCACTGAAGCACACCTTCACTAAGGAGATGGGTTTCCTGAACACCCCCTGAATCCTAGGCCCGCATTTACCAGGGGGAGCAGAAGCTCCAAAAACAACCCTGGGCTGGATGGGGGTTATCGAGACATGATACATATGGCACTGGAGATTATTGGATGTCTGGTATTCCCAAGGATTCAAGAGTGACTGCATCTTAGGGTAATGTTTTTTTCAGATGCTGTGGGTTCCCTTCAAGTGTTTAGGGAGAACTTTGAATTTGAGAGGATAGTTAGGTTGGGCGCAGTGCTGCTTTTCTGAATATATATACTGACATTGTGATCGGAAATTCATCTTTTATTTGAAGAACTGAGCACTAGCACAAATAATCAACCAGAGGGAGCCAGCAAACTTGAATATCTCCCTTACTTCAGTTTAGAGTATTCTCCAGGACGGTGGATCCTTCTGCTGCTGTGACCTGACACAGAATAGGTTAGAGTGCCTGCTGTGCCAAGAAACTGCCTTATTTCAGCGCCGAGCTACAGGCCCAGCTGTTCCACATGTTGCAGAGAGAATGTTTGAATTGAAAGCGTTAAGGGACAGGAGATCTGTTGCCTGTATCCACCCAGACCAAAGTTTGCTAACACTGAGGTTTGAGTTCCACACGCTCTCGTTCTCTATTTCTCTGCGTCATTAAAAAAAGATTGTAGAAAGAATAACATGGTCAGTTGGGTTAAGGTGAAGGAAGGAATCAAGCAGATTTTGGGGCAGATAACTGGCGGGTAAGTAGACTGCTTGAGGCCATCTTCATCCCAATCTTTTCTGTTCATTACCAGCTTGTTGCACCGAAGAGTGCAGCTCATCTGCAATGGGTTTGTCCCACAACTGCAACCTGTTGGCCCTGAACACATTAACCTCGTTGTTTCCCCTGCGACTTCTTCACCTCCACAGCCACCTTTATGTGAGCTCAGCTGTCACCACAGCTGCAAGTGAAGGACTCTAGATGTTGCATACTTCCGGCTTGCAAGCTATTGCCTCTCCACTCACAAAATGCAGACTCTGGACTCACCCTGAACTAGGTACATCCTGCCTTCCAACGTTGTTCATCATTGCGTGCTGAAGATGGGTGGTCCCCAACTTCAAGAAAGATAACCCTGGGTGCCTGCAATGATAACTGAACAAATCTATTGATGTGAAAATTGTAGTCAAAATAAGTAAAACTACTTTTTTATATAAAAGTACAGTTCTGATTGAACAATATATTTTATTTTGTCCTTTCCATGTGCTGAGTCTCACGTTCTACCCTCTAACCAACCTTCAATAGTAAGCCTTGACTGTTCAACTTGACCATTCTCAACTCAGTGAGTTTACAGTAGTTCCTTCCCCGTGTTTCCAAGAACAAAAGGAAATACTTGTCATAAGGATTGCCCAGTTGCCTTTGAACCCATAGCCTACTGGAAGCTGTCCTGAAAAGGATTTTAGGTTGATGTCTCAATGTTACAGTGAAGTTTGAAAACTGACTGATTTTCACACTAAAACTGACTGATGTGTCTGATGCAGTTGTTCCTGATTTACTTTTGGAGTTGGCTTGTGACTGTTTTCTCAGTTATCTTGCTGAGAACTGCTAAGGGCCTGATGACAAGTGGCAAGTGTTGGATGCAGTTGCATCCGATAAAATCCACCACTGGTGCATAAACTCCAAACGCCTCGTGCTTGTACATACTGGGCATTCTCCGCTTGTTAAATTCAGTCAGTTTGGGCCTGCTCTCTTGATCGCACCTGGTAATTACCGGGGGCATTAAACAGCGCACCATTTGTAACTGATTTCCACTCAAAAAGATGGCTACACCTGGATGGCAGTTTAACAGTTGTAATCAGGCCCTATGTGTTATTTGGAAAGTTTAACAGAATCTCGAGTTGCTTTCTTCAGTAGCAGAAGGACTTGTCAGGGAGCATGGTCCGAGCGAGGTAGGTACTAAGCTGAGGATTTGTGAGTTATTTGAATTTCCTTGTGGTGGACGGAGAATGTCATGAGGTTATAAAGGATTGAGAGAGACAAGTGAGGAAGGCGAGGAAGAACGATTGGACAGGACTTGGGTGCAAATGAGCAATAAGTGTCTACAGCTAACCTACAGGAAGAAGGTAAGTATTAACCAGACAGAGGGGGCAAAAGGAGAATTGACGAGCGAGATAAGGAATGATTGGCAACAGCCGAGGGGGAGGTGAGGGAGAGATAGGAGTGCTGCTAAAGGGAGGGAGAGAACGGAGGGCTTGAAAGACACAGGGAGCAAAAGGAGTAAGAAATAAAAGAAAGATGTAATGAGGGATATAGACTAGAGAATGAAGAGAAAGAGAGAACTAAGATGAAAGCAGGGAGGGAGTACTGGGAATGGCTGGAAGTTGGGCCGATGGCAGCACTCGATAAAGGAAGGGAAAGTGGACGGTGAAGCGAAATGGGTGAAATATAATGCGAACTGAGCGACAATACGGATGGCAGAAACAAGGCAGAGGGGAAGTGGCAGAAGGACTAAGCGAGGGAGAGAAGAGAACGGGGAGAAACTTGGAAATGGAGAGGTTGAGGTGGAGAGAGTGCGGGAGAATGGAGAGATAGCTGGAAGATCTGAGAGTGGACGGGAAGGAGAGACCAAAAGTGTGAGTGTGGAGAGATTGGAAGACAATGACTAAGAGAGGAAGAGCTGAGGGAGCAGGCACGCGCCCTTCCGCTCTTAGTCACGTCACAGCACACCCCACAGTCTGCGTCTGCCTGCGCACTGCGCGGTGCGGCCTGCACGCTGACCCTCTGCAGAGATACCTCATGCTCTCTGCTGAATCTTAACCGCGCTGAGCCTTCCTGGCAGGGCCGCGACAGGTCTCAGCTCTGTCTGCCTGCGCGTGCCCTGGTACACTCGCAGGCCGCATGTCTGCCTGCAGTGTGTGCCTGCTCGCAGGTCTCCCTGCATGCAAGGCACTGCCAAACACTTCTTTTTCCTGCCAGGCTACAGCAGGGCCTGTTCCTCCTCGGTCGCTTCATTGACTGCCTCGCTTGACCAAGTAGATGGTCTAGTCGGGGCAATTTAGTGTCTTTTTCACGAAACCTAAAAAATGGAGTGGAAGTGGGGCAACAACTGCAACGAGAAGGGGCAGAATGCTTTCTGGTTTCAAGCATATTTAGTGCCATTTTCTGCAGTGCTGCCGACCACAACTGGTAGATAAAATACTGAATTTATCTTCCCCAGTTCTCCCTAATCCACAGTGGTAGTCTTTCAGTTTGTTATTATTTGTGAGTGGGCACCGTCATTCATTTTGGGGGACCTGGACTTATTTTTTTCATCAGACTTTCAACCAAAATATGCACGAAAAGAGACGGAAGAAAGGAGGAAAAGTGGGGGATAGAAAATCCTGACAAAGATAGAAAACAGGGATGAAAACTAATTTACAAGAGTGAGATAAATATTCTGAAGGTGTAGGGTGTTGGAAGAAATAGACAAGCAGTAGAAGGAAGACTAGACAGCTTAACATCCCGGCCATTCAGCAGCGTCAATGACTGGCTCCTAAGAAAAGACCCACACTCTTCTTTTTCAAATTAAGCACTGTTTAGATTTCATCATTATCTGGTCCAAAGAGTGATACATACCAAAAAATTATTTGTGAAGAAAAGGTATAGAGCAATGGCACTTTGAAGCATATCTGTTCACACTTATTGATGAAAATCCATTTGGATTTAGAGACACAGCCGAAATCAAACTCGTGCCTCCCTAAATGCTGTTTTAAAACAGCAGTAATTGTGCAAACATAATTCAGTATGAATCCATTCTATTTGAGCCCATTCCATTAGTAGAAAAAGATGACATTTAATAGATACTGAAGCTCGTATTCAGAATTTAAGAATTATTTTAAAAATAAGTATTTTAAGAATTTTTTGTTGGTAGATCAAATAAATTTGATTTGTGAGGCATTTATTGCCAAGGATTTGTGTTTGCAGTTCGTATAAAAAAACTTAGCAAATATAAGCATTTCTTTGTTGACCAATGTGACAAAACAGTTTAGACACAATGGATTTTTGCAAGCCACATTAGTCAACTAAATTCCTAAAAAGCAACAAAGCAATCAGAAAATGCCTAAAAACTAACCTTTGATGTATCCCTGCATAAATGTAAAATGGCTTTTCACAAACATGTCCTTGGGAATAATGACAAGCATTGATATTGCTAATTGATCTGGCTTATGAATAAAAGTGCCTCTTGTGTCATTGGCGAGTTTACACACTCAGTAATTCATCATACATGTACTCTGTTACTCATTTTTGAGCTCATGCTACCTTTCATCCATCCACTGATTCATTCCGGCATTCACCCTCCCACACAATCACAATAAAGCACACACAATCTCAACAACATAAGCAACACAAATTAAAAGAATAGTACAAAAAGGAAATTTGCTTCTGTATGAACTTTGCAGGAATATGCTTGCAATAATGAAACTAAAGATACCAGCGGGTGTCCATCATGCAATGGTACTACATACATAGACTGATTGTTTTAAAGTCCCAGTATGGCTGCCATGTTTAGAACAGTGAATTGGCCAAATTGGAATGGTGAAAATATGAAACACTAGGGACCACAGCATTCCATAATGGCCTCCTTGTTCGAAGGAAGTGCCACACGAATGCTACATACTGTAGTTGAAATGAATAGCAAGCAGGCAGCACATTAGCGCTACGTCTGGAGCTGCAATATCCTCATAAGAGAAAATAAAAAGAGGAGAAGGGGGAGAAAAAATCAAGGAAACTGAAAACGAAAGAACTGCTCTACGAGCCCTAACCCTGGAGCACACTCATTTTCAGATGGATGTGCACATGGGCTAAAACGAATGTGTTATTCAGAGAGCAAGAGAGCCAATGTCTGATGTGGACTGAAGCACAACCCTATTCAGTACTGGATGGAAGCAGAGAGTAAATAACACTCAGACTGACCAGTGAAAAAAGAGGGCTGACCCAAAGGTCCTTTAGAAATCTATGTGGAGATATATTTATATATGTGCATGTATGTACTTTTTGATGTATTTTTATCAAGATCCTGACAGACAGCAATGCTTGTCAGGCCTTTCGAGGAGATTCTAGCAATAATAATTACTGTGTAGATATTTTAATAATAACAATAATAAGAAGAATCATGATCATAGTAATGATGATGATGATAATGATAATAATATGAGGGTGAGAATTAATACTATTGATTTTGATTATGGTAATAGTCATAGTGACAACAAGAATGATAATCACCATCACAATAACGGTACTGCTAGTGATGAAAATGGTGATAGTGGGATTAATAATCATAGTCGCCAATACATAATACTAAAATGCCATCACTACTTTGATTTTCATGAAGCAGGGGCACAGCAAGGCGTTTCCTTTTTTTACTCCTTTAGCTTCTGACCTTTTTCTTATTACATCACATCCTCTTCAGCTGAATGAGAAGCAAGAGGGTCAGGGATAAGTACCTGAGGATGCTGGTAAGATGGATCGCTGGTCCTGTAAGATGCTGCCTCCGGGTTTCCCAGTAATGGACACTGTGCAGTATTAACTTGCAGCAGAAGGAATTATTTAAGCCAACACTGCGCTTTATAACACTTGCGTGGGGGCGATCCACGCCCCGCCCCCACCTTTAATATAGGAAGCACCCCAGGAGAGTTATCTTTATGCGCAGTTCTCATATAAGGCCCCAGATGTACCGCGACATTGACTCTAAATGCTATTACTAAGCCGCACTGCATGCTGCGCAGTTTATCTTTGTGTGCCACTGATAGCTACAATTCCCCCCCCCCCAAAAAAAAATCAATGTTTCTATATTTACCAATCAATGATTATGTCGATGAAGATGGGACTCTAACACTGGCTGCATAATATAGCAAATTTTCTTTCTTATGGTATACCTGCCATAATTTTCTGTATTTTGGTACTTAGACTGCTCCCAAGTTTCCTTACTCTCAGAACATGGTAACCATGTCATCCCCATAAGCTCTAACTGGAGCAGTGGTTCTTAATCTGGGGTCCGCAAAGCCTTCTGGGGGTCCGGGATTGCTTAGAAAATTAAATAATATTAACAGATGAATTAAGGGCCAGATGTATCATCAAGGCCCTTTGCGATTCGGAAATAGCGATTTTTAAGAAATCGCTATTTCCGACTCGCAAAGTGCCATGTATCACATTTGCGAATCGGTAATAGCGATTTCTTAAAAATCGCAAATGCTATTACAGAATCGCAAATTGCAATACTGGCCCTATTTGCAGCTATGGGCCTGTTGGCCCATATCTGCGAATGTTTTGCATTTCCAAAATTGCGATTTCTGAACCAGAAATCACAATTTTGGAAATGCGAAACCACAGGGTGCTGGGGGGCTAACGCCCCCTCTGCTGCACCACAATTTTTTTGGGGGGGACATGTAAGGTGCACACATGCCAAAAGGGCATGTGTGCTTTACATGTACTATTTAAAAAAGCATTTTAAATGCATTTGTAAATTTTGCACATGGTTACCACCAAGTTCAACTTGGTGGTAATTAGCGATTCCTAAATGCCAAAATCGCATTTAGGAATGGCTTCATACATGTGCTAAGAAATTTCAAATAAGGAATCCTTATTTGCGATTTCTAATTTAGAGAGTGGCAATTTGCGACTCTCTAAACAGGGTCGCAATTTTAAGGAATCACTATTTTAGCGATTCCTTAAAATTGCGTTCAGAATGTATTTCATACATTCTGAAATGGCATTTTGCATTCGCAAACTGCCATTCGCACCGTTTGCGAATGCAAAATGCTTTCATACATCTGGCCCTAAATGTCTACAAATAAAGGAGCAAACTTTAAAAATGAAAATGTTTAAACACTTTGAAAATGTGGAGAAATCTGAAATCAGAGGGTAAAAATTAAGTTAGTATCCTCTGATTGATCGTGGGAGCAGCTCAAGTGCATCAAATACAATGTAGTGCAGACAATGACTGGCATCAATTGAATTTAGGAAAGCTCTATCCTTCCCATTAAAATTGAAAAAAAATGATTTTCTTTTTAATTTTGCATGTGAATAAAATAAAATATTTCGTAATTTGTGTGTTTGCTTCATGAATGCTTGTTTCTGTATTTTTTGTGCATTGTTTTGCTGTTCAGATTCTCAAAATCACGTAGCTTCCAGTAATAACTCATTGGGGGTCCCTGGACTGCAGTAATGAATAATTGGCGGTCCACAGAAGTCAAAAGGTTAAGAACCACTGAACTAGAGTGTAAAGTGCCAGTGATTGTTTGTCCAACAACTTTGAGATGTGACTACGTTTGGCTAAAAGTCACATTGAAAGTTACACGGACATTAGATTATAATCTTATTGTGTACTTTTGTTTGGAATCATTGAAGCCGAAAGTGGTCATTTTCTAGTGAAAATGTGCCAAACAGTCTATTTTGCCTGTGCGGTGATTATGGGGTGAAATCAATTAGCATAGGTCAAAGGGGACGGGAGAAATAGGAAGTGGATTAGCCCTGTTGCTTGGCAGGTTGTACGTACATAGTCTTCATGTATTACCTAAACCCCAGAGAGTATCCTCCAATCCACGTGAGAAGTGCTTCAGGGAATGGATGCCAGTCACAAATATAAAAGTACCTCTGTGAGACTGAGGCAGTTCCACCCCATCCCATACTGCCTTATGAATTTTGGTCAACATTTGGCTGGAAAGAAAGAAAATAACTGTGCCCCTTTGAGAGCTGCCATCTTTGATCACTCTTGTGTGCTACTGCACCCTGGGAGGCGTAGTCACACCCAAGAGTTGTTCAATAACTGCCATTTTAAGGGGAACACCCCAGTTGATTTCCTTGGGCTACTTGAATGGGTTATGTACCTGTTGTTGATCAAAGTGGCATGGCAGCCACTCATGGTAGTGAGATGTGGCAAGAATTCAGTGCAGCAGCCATTAGTGAATATCACACTGTGGCTCTGCGCAATGAATAAGAACACACCAAATATCAGGATACCCTGTAGGGTTATAGCTAAAATGTACTTGCCCACTACACCCTGCATTATATATGATTAATGAGGACAATCTTTCCCTGGTGGTGCAGTTTGACAACATACAAAAGGTCCATCGCTGGAGTTAGGCACTTTTGGAGCAACCACAACCACTGCTGAGTGCTTTTTGCATCCAAATTCTCCAATCAAGCACAACACAGTTACACTCCACAATCACAATATTAACATTGTTGGACGACACCTTGTTTCAGCTCCAAAATGCTTGAGACGTTTGCTGTGTCAATGATTGTCGAGGTTGCCTTGAAAGGAATGCCATTCTGTGCTGAAACAAGCATTTGCAATGCAGTGGGTCTTGCAATTGCTTGAGTTAGAGCTATTAGCATTAATAATTCCTAACTGGACTTTTCTTGCCACATAAATTGAATATGAAAAGTAAAACAGTTGACAGGGCACAAGTTATAGTTACCTTAGGGCACAAATTATAGGTACTTGAGTTAACTCTAACAGGTGAATTTCTATGGTTTGGTACGTTTAAAATGTGAACCTAACTATAACGCCCCTGTAATCATTAGTTTGTAAGTGAATTTCTATGTTTTTTTCAATTCTATTTCGTAACTATAATGTCCCTGTAACCTTTAGGTTTTTGGGGATATATATATATATATATATGTATATATATATATTATTGATTTTTTTATTATTTTTGTATTAGAAGGGCCTAGCATACAACTACACCTTCCAGGCCCCTCTAAGACTCTTAAGAGTGTCTAGTAAGGATTATCACAGTGGAGCTTTTCTACCACTGGGGCTTGTTACATGATGTAACCACCAACAAGATCCCTGCTCACTACAGTCATATGAAAATCAATGTAATAAAATGTCTATTGACTTTAACATATGATTTTCACAATAAATAAATACCTATTGCCTTTGTTGTATATTTTTTTATAATAAACAGATAGGACCCATGGCATCCAACATTGTTTTTCCTAATTTCCAGTCAGGCTTATACGCAATATCATTGGCTCATCACTCTGACTAACTCAGGCCTACTATTTTGAGCATAAACTTTCAACATCGTAACCATCCGGTATACATAAAATACATACAATTAGAAATATGTACAAAATTAAAGTTGGCAAAACAATAAAATAATGCACAGTCTAAGTGTGGCTAGCAAAAGGATTCACAAAGTGTACACCTTCTACCCCAGTGCTTTATCACAGAAATAGTCAACACCAGTGCTCATGCCTATTATAGTTTTTTATAGGAATCTATGTAACGCAACACCTGTCAACAGGTTTTAATGAAATGTTATAGCAATCCACCCTTAAAGGCCTAGTGGTTATAAGATATTGTATTGTGTTGCAACTTTTATATAGTGCTTATTAACCCTATGTGGGTCACTGAAACATTTACCTCTGTGGGTAGCACGTTACACTTTTTAGGATGGGTGGCTGAAGTGTGTTGTTTTTGCTTTGATCCTATGTGGAAGTGTTTCCATTTAGCCCTCTTTCCATTTAGCGCATGATGACCACCGAGGAGCAGTTATCGTCTTACAGGAATGCAACATTTACCAATTTGATAGATGAAAAAGTATGAGAGAAGCACACAATTTATGAATTTTCAGTAATGTGGTGGCTCTGCAAGCCCCATTATTGTATGTTTTATGATCATAGTCCACTTAGATGGATACTGCACTGGTTGTCCATTCTGAGCTATTTTGTTTAAAGTTTATGGTCCTCAGCAGGTATAGGTGGGAGAGAGAAACAATGGAGGGATTTGTCGGGATAGACTTTGATAATTTCCGATTGTCACTGTGAGATGTTGAGAAGCGGTCAAAATATCGAGCTCATCAGGACCTGAATGGTGGACAAATTTCAAGTTCTCTGTTGGCAAGCGGCTTGTGGCAGATCTTTTCATTTATTCCGTGCCTGTTCAGTTGCTGATGGGTGGTGTCTTGCTGTGGACTGATCCACTGCTGAGCAATGGGTATGACCCACAACACTTTTGCACCATCTGGATTTTATTGATATATTGTCTAACACCTTATGTCATTAAACATAGCATTGTGATTTTACAGATGATCAGACACTGGCATGTACTTTTACTTCATGGGAAAACTTGAGTGAGTCCAAGGTTAGCGTTCAATCCAGTGGCTATTGGGATTAGTCTTTTGCTATCAAGAAAACCATTCCATGTATTAACTCCAGTTTCTTTGTGGTGGTTTAAACTAATAGCAGTTAGGTGTGATCATTATTGGGGGCAGGGTATTTGAGTTCATGCAGTTGGTTGGTGGGATTAACAGATGAGATAGAGGTGGTTTGGTACTGTGAGGTCACAGGTGTGACTTTTTGAGATAGTGTGCATTCCGAAGATGCAAAACTATAGAAGGAAAACATTATGTACAGCTCGTAAAAGGTGTTGAATTCAATTGTGTTTCATCATTTAAATAGAGTTTACTACCTCTGTGTGGAGAGTTAGAAGCTCAGGATTTGACAGCGTAAATTAATTGCTGGGTGCGTATATAGGAAAAGTTTAAGAGATTTGGGGTTCGCACACATGCTTTCAGAAAAAATAAGTCAGACATTACATTTGTTGTAACCTTCTATAATAAACAGATGAATCCTGTGGCATATGACAAAACATTTCCAATGAACCAACCATAACCAACCCAGTCCTGCAGCAATGAACATTAGCTCTCCCACAAGGCAAAACGTGCAATACAAGCACTCTTTTTCAGCAGAAGCACACAACTTTGGCCCACTCAAAATCCATACTCAAGAGAACCAACATCTGTGCAGAGCCAAAGTCCCTCCCTAAAAAGCCACACAATGATACATCTTCACAAAATTACAGCAACACAATATACAACCCTACAGAAAATGACATAGTAAGGATTCTTTGAGTGCAAATGTTCTACCCTTAGGGGTTGTCAAGTGGGTTAACCGGTATACCAACACCCTTAACTGCTACAGAAGTCTGAGAGATTCTGGTAACAAAATGCCTGTCTAAAAATGTAACACAGTGTAATAACATTCTACCCTTAAGGGCCTATTAGTTTTTACAGGTGCATTTCAGAATAAAAAAGTTAGGCCTACTGCTTTTGTCCTAACTTTTCAGAATACCCAGATGGGTCCTACAACCTTGATCAGTGGCTTGTGATCAAAACCAACTAAGTCCAGCTGTGTTGATCATAAGCTTTGCTACAAGGCAGAAAGTATAATAATGCAATCTTTCAGTGGAAACATACAATTCCTGCTGATTCAAAATCTGTACTGAAGGCAGTTATTATTTGGGTGGACCCAATGCCCTTGTCTTCTCTCAGTACTGTGTCTTGAAGCTCTTTCTCTGTACATTACATAAGGTACTGTGTCAGCTGCACTCTCTAGGCAGATGTAAAAACACATTCTTTGCAAGATATCTGTTAGTACTGAACATCGTGATAGGAGTACATTGCACGTCACTCGCTCTTCCTAATATGCCTCATCTTTCAGAGAACAAAAATGATCAACACTTTCGAGAAATACATTTTGTTGCAATTCATGAACAATTGAAACATACAAGACAGGGCAAGTTTTTTATATTTAATTGATACAGAGTGCTTGCCACTTAAGAGATTTTCAGCTCTCGGCATGCCCTCTATAGAGCGCAAGTGGAAGTAAATATATACTAGGTTGCTAAGAACTAGGAAAGAACAAGAAAGCAATGTAATCTCCTCTAAGTAACAGCCATTGCCACACATCAGTGAAGGAGGTCGTGCCTTCTTGTTAGTTTGTGAACATCTCTGGAACCTCTTACCTCTGCACCTATGAAAATTTGATCACCAAAACCTACGTAGATGAGAAAAAACATGGCAACGTGCATCACTGTTTGGCACAGTATGGCTAATGCTTGGTACCCCTGTGGGCACTTTATGGGGCATGTCTGTTTTTTACAGACTCCCCCAAAATAATCTATCCTAGACACCCATACACGAAGCAACCACTGTCTGTATTCAGCGTTACAGAAACTCAATACCTGACAACAATAAAGAATATCCATACCCCTCCAAAATCTAAGGTACATCTCCATCTCTTCATTTTCATCCCAATACCTCAACATTAGTGCCATTACATACACCTTCTTTGAAAAAACTCGGAAAATAGTTGAACTTCAAGGAATCACTATACTTTCGGGACGAAATGTTTTTTCATTGTGTGGATCTCCCCTTTCCACATGCTCAGTTCATTGATGAGGCTATTGCTGTCCTTTCTGGCTCTGCTGTTGTGTGTTTCTTTCCTCTAAATGTTTGTTTTAAGCTGTTACAGCATATAATTGTATTGCACCATTTATATACTGTTTCAAACCCCTGCCAAGGCCGCTATGTAAATTGATGATGATCAGATAACTGGAATACCCTTTTGAAGGGGATAGTCAGAAGACTAGGGGTTTGTTATGTGCCTTTTATAGAGAGTATTAGGTGTAATGCCAGAGGTTCCTACACATTTTTAGGGCCAGGTGCACTCCACTACGAGGCAGGAGGATCCTACAAGGAGAAGGTGGCCAGACACATCCATTCAGATGGACATGGTGTCTGTTCTGTTGGTGTGCTCTTCAGGTTCAGGCGCCTCCAAACCAGGCATTGAATGAGTGACAAGCCCGCCACTGAATATACTAATGGTTACTGCAATGTATCTATATTAATTGCCTTGTTATATTTTCGAGTTGATGGATGTTTACAAACATTTTTTATACTATATTGTTTATGGCGCATATAATTTGCATGAACTCTAATACTTTTGTAGTATAGCATTTAATAAGTTGTAGCGGGTATATAAAAAGATGCTCCTATTTGTCACACTGTGCTTCCTTTTTTACTGTGAGAAGTATCTTTAAATGAAACAGTTTCTTTCAACAAGTTTGCACCCACAAATTGCACACAAAAAATCTCAATCCGTTGTACCCTTAAACTCCTGCATGAAAAACTGACCTTCCAAGCACTTATGTCTTTAAATCGACCTCTGCTTCTTTCTACCTACCTTCTTTCTCCCTCATCTGTGTACAAGTTACTCTAAAAATATCAGAACTATCTGCCTTAAAGCTCTTTTGAAACCATAACAATATTAATTCCAGTTAGTAATTGTGCCTCATGTACCCCCTCTAATAATCACATCAAACAAAACAAGCCCCCGCACAGCATGCAAACTAACCCCAATAACCAATTGAGCGACAACTAACTAGGTAGGCTCTGAGTAGCGTGCTACTCACTGTAAAGCAATTTGATGCCTCATCGGGGTAGTAAGCACTATACAAATACTATATATATAATGCATTCTCCAAAAATGTTGCAATGAACATGTATCTGTGCTTAAGCATGAAGTGGTCAGAAAAAGTGTAAAACCTTGCATGCTTGCTCATGAAGACGTTCAGTTTTTTTGGACATGGTCACCTTTTATACCTGTATATCATGTCTAAATATCCTAGTTATTATGGCTCTTCGAAAATCAATATGGTTTTCAATTTATAGGTCTCATCTAAGACAGCCTGCCTGTGCTGTTGCTTGTGAAAGGTTTTGTGTACTACAAGGGGCTTTGAGCCCGCCCATTGTTTACTTTTTGCTGGATTATTTTTCACTCTTAATTGCTGCCTCCTAATTGGCCAGCATGTCCCAGTTTCACTTCCTCTTCTTTTGCGTGGAGCATGGACCAAGTACTAATTGCTTCATTTTGATTAGTGTCCCTTGCTACTGACATTATGGTAGAGGTACTATTTTTCTTTCCAGGGTCTTCTGCACTACAAATACTTCTCTTTGAATTTTGCCTGCTTCAAAGACAGAAATGGGTAAAAGTACAGGATCTCTGACACCACATAGAATCCTTCTGGATTGAGGACATCCTGTCAGGAAGAGGAGCTGGATGCTATAGGAGGGACTGCCACTTTACCCGTTGCTGTGTTGTGCTGGCTGCTTCTGTCCTTGGTGTGAAAGGACTGGACTTTGCTTTCAACATCCTGCTTCTAAGGTTCTCCAAGGGCTTGAGTTGAGATTGCCCCCTGTTCATAAGTCTCAGGGCCATCAAAGACTTCACCTGCCAGCACCTGGGCTCTCTTGCTGATATTCCTGACTTGCCAAGTGACGCCAAATCCAGTCCCTGGGCCCTTGGAAGTGATTTCTGGTGATCTTAAGGAGAAAATCCATGCATTGACTCAACAAATCAATGTAAAGATGTGACGCAGCGCCTGCACTGCCATTGCATAATTAATGCAGCGCCTGCACTGCCGCTGCAGAATCAACGCAACTCCTGCTTCATCGCTGTAGACCGACACAGCGCATCTGGATTTTTGATGCATCGTCCCTGAGTGCCAATTTCCTCATCAACACCGCACCGCAGTAAGAAACTGAGGTTGCCTGTCTAGAACCCGACACATCATCTCCTCTGACAGTAAGGAACTGATGCACCACCTCCCCTGGCAGTAAGGAACCACCACATCGTTTGCTTTTCTGGTGCCTCATCTCCTTTGCGCCTGGACTCATCTTTGGTTTTTGATGCATCTAGGGTACTTTGCCCTAAAACAAACGCAACCATTGATATCTATGGACTCAACTTGCTTAATCTTTTACAAGTCATATCTTGACATCTGTATGTTGGATTTCTGTTGTTTTGGTCTTGTTTTGCTTAGATGAATATTGACTACTTTTCTAAACTGGTGTGCAGTCCTCTTGTAGTGTTTTCACTGTGTCACTGTGTGTGTCTGTACAAATACTTTACACATTGTCTCTGAGATACGTCGGACTGCTCATGCCAGCCTACCAAACGGGTGTGTGTTAGACGTGGCATGCTTGGTCTCCCCTAACCTTTTGCCTCTGTTTCCCAGGTTGTTGATGTGTGCTGGACTGTTTTTGCTGTTTTTTGTTACTTTGGGCACTTTACCACTGCTATCCAGTGCTAAAGTGCAAGTGCTCCTATGTAAAATGTATGTGTAATTGGATTTCCATGATTGGCATATTTGATTTACTGGTAAGTCCCTAGTACAGTGCACTAGAGGTGCCCAAGGCCTAAAATCAAATGCTACTTGTGGGCCCGCAGCACTGGTTGTGCAACCCACATTAGTAGCTCTGTAAACATGGCTCAAACCTGCCGCTGCAGTGTCTGTGTTTGCAGTTTTAAACTGCCCATTCACAAGTGTACCCGGGCCTAAACCTTCCCTTTTCTTACATGTAAGACACCCCTATGGTAGGCCCTAGGTAGCCCCATGGGCAGGGTGCAGTGTATGTTTAAGGTAGGACATATACTAATGTGTTTTATATGTTCTGACAGCGAAATACTGCTACATTCGGTTTTCACTGTTGCAAGGCCTATCTCTCTCATAGGTTAACATGGGGGCTGCCTTTAAATATGATTAAAGCATAGATTCCCTTTGGGAGCCGATAGAGACATGGAGTTTGGGGTCGCTGAACTCACAATTTAAAAATACATCTTTTAGTAAAGTTGGTTTTCACATTGTGTGTTTGAAAATGCCACTTTTAGAAAGTTAGAAAGTAGGCATTTTCTTGCTTAAACTATTCGGTGACTCTGCCTGTTTGTGGATTCCCTGTCTGGGTTAGTTTGACAGTTGGGCTGTTTGCACCACTCTCTAGACAGTAACACAAAGGGAGCTGGGGTGTAACCTGCATATCCTGACGAGCCATCTGTGCTAGGAGGGACACTCACACCTGAAAGGGCTGTGCCTGCCCTCACACAGTGCAGCCTCCACCCACCTGGTGTGTGTCTGGGGCCTGGCCTGGGCAAGGCAGGATCTCACAAACAAGAGAGACTATCCTTTTAAGTAGGCCTGCTTCAAAGGCAGAAAGGGGTATAAGAAGAGCACCCAAACCCCCGAAAATTAGATCACTTATGGAATCAAGAAGAACCTCTGCCAAGGAGAAGAGCTGAAGAGAAGTGCTGTGCTGCCCTGCCTGTGACTGTGCTTTGTTGAGCTATCCTGCAGTTGCTGCTTCTGCCTGTGAAAGGGGACAAAGACTGGACTTTGTTGTGCATTCCTGCTTGTGAAGAATCTTCAGGGGCTTGAACTGAACTTGCCTCCTGTTGTTGGAATCTCGGGGCCATCAAAGAGTTCCCCTGCCAGCACCTGGACTCTCCGCTGAGACACCTGCCCTGCCAAGTGGTGCCCTATCCAGTCCCTGGGCCCTTGAAAGTTGAAGCTGGCAGACCAAGACTGAAAATAAACGTGCAGACCGCCGTGCAGGGACATTTTCGATGCACCTTCTGTGACGCGGCTGAGAAATGACACACCGCTGGCTTTGCGGCTGAAATCACTGCTCCACCTGTATCACGCTGGAAGATCAACGCAACGTGGGTGGAGAATCGACACGCAACACCTGCTAACGGAGGCTGATAATGCAAACCCCACACAGCACGGTTTTGCGATACCGTGCAACCGGATTTTCGACGCAACCTCGCTAGATGCTGAAAAACAACGCAAAGCCTGCCCGGACCTGAGGTGCCTGTCTGGATCGACGCATCGGGAGAGGAAAAACGATGCACACTGACCCGACTGGAGGAGGAACGACGCACGGTCTTGCTTGCGAGTGAGAAATCGACGCATCGCTGGCCTTTTCCGATGCACACTCGTCCGTGCGGTGTTATTTTGACACAGCCCAGTTACTTTTGTACGCTAGCAACGTTCTCACTGTCTTCTAAAGGATTTAAGACTCTTTTGCTTTTTAAATTAATAACTTGACTTGTGTGTGTTGGATTTTTGTCGTTTTGATCTTGTTTTGTTTAGATAAATACTATCTATTTTTCTAAACCTGTGTTGTGTCATTTTGTAGTGTTTTCACTGAGTTACTGTGTGTTGGTACAAATACTTTACACCTTGCTTCTGAAGTTAAGCCTGCCTACTTGTGCCAAGCTACCAAAGGGGAGATGGGGGGGTTAACTGAGGGTGATTCTCCTTTACCCTGACTAAAGTGAGGGTCCTTGCTTGGACAGGGGGTAACCTGACTGCCAACCAACAACCAAATTTCTAACAGTGTGCATAGGTTATCTTTGTTGTGTGACTTCCTTACCCTGGCTAGAATGAGGGTCCCTACTTGGACAGGGTGCAAACCACTGCCAACTAGAGACCCAATTTCTAACAGAAGGTATACCTTTCTTCACAAAAACAATCATGCTTGTAATGTAGGCACATTTGCACCATGGAGCAAAAGTGCCTGCGTTGGCGCTAAGCAGCACAAAGTGTGGCAGGACAGGGAGACAAAGAAATGCATAATATGGCACATTTCTGCTCCCTCCCTGTCGTGCAGCGAAGCATGTTTCCTTAGTGCATTGCATTGCATGACCTTTAGTAAATCTGAGCCCCAGAACTTACAGGTTGGTGGAAGAAGGAGAACACACACACAAAGAAAATGTAGAGTGCTGCAGAGAAAGCTGACATGTGCGCACCCAAACAAACAGAAAACACAGAGTGCAGCAGAGGATGAAGCAGGTATAATCCAAGGATGTAGCAGAGAAGGCCACACCGGGAGAGTTTTCTTTATGGTTGCTATAATTTACTGAAGGTAATACCATAAAGAGGTAAATTTAGGAAGTGTTTGTTGAGTCCAGACAAGACTGTCCTCTTTATCTGTTCCTCATATCTCTTCTCCTGCTCTTCACAAATCTCCAATTCATGTGCCTCATGACTGAAACCCTCAGGAGCACAACAGAGGTTCCTGAGAATCAATTCTTTCTGATCAACGATACTCCGCCACCGACACCACGGAGCTCCACACAATGAAAGGTTATTTAAGAGGGAGCTGTGATGGTGCTTCCCTTCCTCCCTCCCAGATTACAACTTATTATCAACACTGGAGGATGCAGGCCTTTAAATCAATTCTTCCTTCCACCCCCCAAACATGCAAAGAAAGTGGAATCCCGAACTTGCCTCTGGCTGCTGCGTGGGGTACGAGCCAAAGTGGTCAGGTGCTCTTGGCTCTTCTCCCATTCACACTCCTGGGCCTCTGCTGGTCACAGGTCCTCCGGTCGTAGATTTCCAGAGTATACAGGCACCAGCCCACCTCCGACTGCTGCTTAACCAGGCACTGTGTCCTCTTTCCGTTCACCGTCTGCATCTTCCTCTGTCTCCTCCAAATGACGAAGCTCACCTCCCTGTTTGCGGTCCACCTCCAAACGATAAAACAAAACTACAAAACAAAACAGTAATCCCTAAATGTCTGTTGGCAGAGCCCATAAGGTACTCTGCTTGCTCTTTAAAAGAAAACAGTGTTATTTCTTCTTCTGTTTGCTCACCTCTGAATGTTCCTGTACCCGTGGCGATGTTTGACAAAGAGCTGGGGACAGTCGAATGTCTGACAAATGTGTCCCCGGTTTCCTGCCCTCCACTTTCACTGCGTTGGGGGTGCTCTGAATGACGAGATATGGCTCCTCGAACTTGCTGTCTTTCCATTGCCTCACAAAATTGTGAATGTACACTTGTTGACCCACGGGAATTGGATTAATCTTCTGGGCTGCGGTGGTGCACTTCTGCTGTCACGTCACCTCTTTAAAGAAGAACTTAGCAGACTTCAACAATTGAGACAAATAACAACCCATCTCATTCCCCAAAACCTTGGCTGTTTTAAGAGCACCTGTTTTCTTCCTTGCTATTGTTAAGGGAGCTGGCATAGGGCACCCTGTCAGTATTTGATGCAGGGTTAAGTGATGATCACTTCCTGGCTGATTTCTAAGAGCATACAAGGTTAGCGGAAGGCAGTGGAGCCAGTTCTTATGCAATGTAGCACACAATTTGCTTATTTTGTTTTTCAATAGGCTGTTGAGGTGCTCCACTATACGATTACTTTGGGGGATGATAGAGAGATGACAATTTATGTTTTATCCCTAGGGAGGTGCAGATGTGCTGGAAAATAGCATTGACGAAAGGAGTCCCTTTATCTCAATGGATCCCTTCTGCGATTCCCCATCTAGGTATTACTTCTCGTATCAAAAAGTTAGCTGATGCTTTGGCATGATTATGTGCACATGGTCCGGCCTCGCTCCACCTTGAAAAAGGACAGACTACAACTATTAGATATCTGTAGTTGTTACATCTATCAATCATGTCAACAAAATCTAAATGTAGATGTTTAAATGGACCTGTTGGGTGGGGAATTGTTGGTGTGATAACTTTTAACGTGGGTTTTGGGCTATATTGTTGGCATACAGCACATTCAGCTATATACATAGTAATCATTTCAGATAGTTGTGGGATAAACCAATCTGTCTGTAATGTAGCAAGAAGATATTCTTTAGCCGTGTGTGCGGGGAGGTGCAATTGCTCTAGCGCTGTGAATAACAGGGCTTGTGGCATCACAGGCTTCCCAGTACTTTCCATCCAATAAATGAAATCTGTTGGTGATTGTATACATCTTTGCTGTTCCCACAGCTCTCGCTCATGTGGTTGTGGCTGCTCCTGCAACTCACGTAGATGTAACTGTTCTGTCTCAGTGTACGGGGGTGGTAATTCAGTATCATTCTGTTGCCTGTTCACCATCATTTCTAATGTGTATTCTTCTACTTCTTATAACGTGGAGATGTTTTAGCTGCCTCTTTAGCTGCCCACTCTGCCACAGCATTACCTCTAAAGACAAGATCTTGCTTGTTTGTATGTGCCGCACATTTTATTATTGCTACCTTGGAAGGTAGAGCTAGAGCATGTATCAGCTTTGCCAGTAAATCTGGTTGCATCACGGGGGACCGTTCCTATTTGCGTATGCTTGAATGTACAGTGGTTGTAACATATGCTGAATCTGAATGGTGACTTTTAGCCCCTCAGCATATTGCAGCACTTCAATAATAGCCACTAATTCTGCAGCTTATGCTGAAATGAGAAGGTAATGGTATATTACTCACTATCTGCAAGGTATCAGATGATCCCCGTTGTTCGGCTCTTACAACTGCTGCTCTTAAATGTCTAATTCCTGTCTCCTGGTCTATGAAAAAAGATCCATCCACAAAGAGCAATATGCTCCCAGGGATGGGGTCTTCTCCCACCCTGCTCTCCTCTTCTGGCACATAATTGGCGCAATCATGTACTTGTTCGTCGTCAGTAACTGGGTGTGCAAAGAATGTTACTGGGTTAACTGTGTGACATCTTACCACCTGCAAGGATGGTAATGAAAGTATTACTTCGTCCCCAGATACCCTCTGAGTCATAAGAGTGCTCTTACTTCTTTGCAAAATAGCAAATACTGCATGCTCCACGTACAGTGTTAAAGGTGATCCCATTACTATAGTGGTGCTTTTCTAAACTGCAAATGCTGCTGTAGCCAGTGCTTGCTCACATGGATAGTGACCATTCATGACAGAATCTAGCAGCCCACTGTAGAAGGCGATTGGCTTATTTGCCATACACGTCTTTTGAATCAGTACTGCCATCATCGTCATTCCATTGCAATGACATAAGAAGTAGAATTGTTTATTATAATCAGGTGTACCTAACACTGTAGCATTTGTGAATGCTTTCTTTAGCTCCAGGAAAGCTTTCTCTCCTTCATCTTTCCAATGTATTTTATTTGCAGACTCCTTTAATGCAGTGAGAAGTGGTGCTGTCAACATAGAATAATCAAATACCCACTGCCTCATGTAATTACAGAGTCCTAAGAATTGCTGCATCTGTTTGGTAGTATTGGGCTTAGGTATGTTTCTAATACTTTCTAGTCTGTCAGGTGTCACTTTCCTCCCTTCTTTAGATATCAATTGTCCCAAATAATGGACCTCTGTTTGCATATATTGTAATTTATTTTTGTCAACTTTGTATCCTTTGTCTACATGTTTGCAGAGGAGGCCAATGGTGTCTTCTCTACATATGTCTTCAGTTGCCCACAAACCAGAATGTTGTCTACATATTGTAAAAGCGTACTCTTACATTGAATGTTCGCTAAGTCTTTTTTAACTGTCAGATTAAAAATGCTCGGAGACTCGAGAAAACCTTGTGGGAGCCTCCTGTAGCAATATTGCGTATCTTTAAATACGAATCCGGTGAAATATTGTCTGTCTGAATGTAATGGAATGCTGAAGAATGTATTCTTCAAATCAATTTCAGAGAAGAAAGAAGCATCTTTGGGAATATTTGTCAATAACTGATGGATCAGGTACCACTGGAAACTCTGGAATGACTATCGTTCATAGAGCGCAAATCTTGAATCATTCTCCAAGTTCCTCCCTTTGCCTTTTTTATTCGGAAAATCACAATGGTGTGACATGGTGTCGATCTCTCATATATCTCTCCTTGCTCAAGTAACGCCTGAATTGTAGGTAAAATACCTTCTTCCGCTTTTTAGACAAGGGGTACAGACGTATCCTGGGCAATATGGCTCCAGGTTTGAATGTAATTCTCACAGGCTCAGCTTCTTTAATCAGTCCCGCATCATATGACCCTTTCGTCCACAGTACTCCCGGTACTTTTGCCAAATCTCTCTCTCTTATTGTAGTGCCTTGTGCATGTTTTGGCACTGTCCTGTATTGCAACTGTATTCTAATGGAAATATCCATCTCAAGCACTAATGTTTCAATCAAAGGGTGTTCACCAAACAGTTTCTCATCTGAAATATCCCTTAATTTGACCTCAAGGTCAGTGAACACTATTGATGCCCACATTACCCGTTTTTTGTCAAATGTGATAAGCACCGCATATGTTGGTCTTATTTTAAAAAACTGACATATCCAGTATCATCTCTCGCTCTGACATTGCGTCCATAGGTTTGCATGGTCTAACAATACTTATTTCGGTAACTGCACTGTTTTCCCCTTCAGTGCTGGTGTGTGCGCTATCAGAGCGTATATGCCCCACAAAAAAGTCTCTGTACCCACTGGTACCACTCTGACCTGTTGCCTTGATTCTTCATGAGCTATAAGGGACAATATCCTGCCTGGCGTGACACCAGGTGTATAACATACCATCGATCCATCCTCCAGGAACGAGATAGTCATATTCAATTTGCTCATAAGAACTCTCCCAAGAAGGTTGACGGGTGACTATGGGGAATATAGCAATGTCCTGTCAATTTGGCATCACCCACAGTCAAATTTACTGGATTAGTGAAAGGAACCCGTCCGACAGCCCCAGAGAACCCTTGTCTATGCATTGAATTGCACAAAAGTGGTAGTGTTCCTTCATTTATGCAAGATTTGGTAGCCCCAGCTATGAGGGACAATATCCTGCCTGGCGTGACACCAGGTGTATAACATACCATCGATCCATCCTCCAGGAACGAGATAGTCATATTCAATTTGCTCAGAACTCTCCCAAGAAGGTTGACGGGTGACTCTGGGGAATATAGCAATGTCCTGTCAATTTGGCATCACCCACAGTCAAATTTACTGGATTAGTGAAAGGAACCCGTCCGACAGCCCCAGAGAACCCTTGTCTATGCGTTGAATTGCACAAAAGTGGTAGTGTTCCTTCATTTATGCAAGATTTGGAAGCCCCAGTGTTGATTAAAAATTGATAGGGCCGACATTCTATGGCTACCGTCACAGTGTGTTCCTCTTCTGATCTGTGAGTTATCGATAGTATTGGACACAAAGTTATTACCTGTGGGCTTTGTCATTGGGCATAGTTAGGTATCAGTACCCCACTGGATACTTGGGGCGGTCCGTAAAAGGGATTGCCTCCTTGCACCAATACACCTCCTACTTGAACCTGCGCTTGTCCGCCTGTGATGTAGCTACCACCTTGGGGCCCATTTTGCAGGGGTGGCCCCTGTGGTGCCACCCACTGAGCATGAGGAATTTGGGGGGTACTCTTGTCTTACATATTGTTGTGGTCCCCACTGCATTTGCGGTGGCTTTGCTGCCTGTCTTTGCGAGGTGGGCCACCCCTGCATTAGTTCGTCATTTCTATTAGTTATGCATTCCCTTACGGAATGACCCATCCTACAGAAATAATAACATTGCTGACTCCCTCCATTTCCTCCTGGTCTTCTCCCCTGCATTGCTCCTTGTTCTCCTGATGGACCTCCTTGTCTTCTCCCCATATCACTTTGCTATCTGCCCTCCTCATGTATGTCCCTGCACTGGTATTGGGACAGTTGCTGATGGTGCTGTCCCAAGTGCTCCTTCCGTGCTCAGTTTCTTAAGGTTCTCTTGCACCAACTTAGCTGTAGCTCTCTCTACCTCCTCTGTTCTCTCTTTATCCTTTTCTTGTTTTCATTTAAAATAATATATTAGGTGAGCCTGTATTTCTGGCCATGGTTTAGCCTCAATTCCCACTACCCCATCTAAATTTGACTGTATTTCGGTGGGAAGACCTCTCTTTAGCACATTGTAAAATAGAAGTGCAATTCCTCCTGTATTTTCCCAATTACATCCTACCTGTATCCATCATTCTTTCATTCTCATAATGAGCTCTGCAATATCCTCAGTCGGCTTAATACTTTCTGCCATAAGAGTTCCAATATCTGGTATGTCTGGATGTGTCCGCCGAAGCACATCCCAAACATGCTGGTGGACATTGTTAAAGGAAGATCCCTCAAACTGCGTATTTGTCAATGTGACTTGAGGAAGTCCTGCACTTGCAAATATGGTATTTACCTCATCTCCTGCTAGAGAACTCAGCAAACTCTTAACGTCACTCAGAGCGAGGTTCACTTCAGCAGTGTGTTTTTCAAAACACCCTATCCATTTTCCTGCACCTTCAGACAGTGGGGATAGTGCTCTCTTTAAGTTCTCTTTGTCTATCTGTGGCCAGGGCACATATGTTGGTGCTTGCCCTCTCTTAAAAGTGAGGGGCATTTGAGTGATAAGCAGTGGACCTGTTAACTTGATACTTAACCTCAGGTCTGGTCTGTTACTCTTTATCTTTGGCATACATCTCCCAAACTGCAAGACACTCTTGTATGTATGGATAATCCCAACCCGGGGCACCCTGTCCCTGCCGTATACACTCTTCTGCTGTAGCTAGATCATAGGGTTGGAAAGACCCCTGTCGGGCCATGATTTTCTTCCATCTTTTTCAGTCCATTCTGCCAGTTCATCTGTAAAGGGTTGGCAATAATACCTACCCTCTTCCTTTTCTATCACCTCTATGGGTGTCAGACTCAATTTGGTTGTTTTTCTAATTTACTTTCTCTTTGTCGCTCCTGGGTCTCGCGCTATAAATTGTAGCCTTCGTATAGGGTGCGGTCGAAAGTTATACAGGATTCTTTCTTTTCCTGCTGCACCCTCATTCATATCAGACTCTTCGTCCCAATCCTCATCTGCTGCTTCAGCCCCTTCTTCCCTTCTCCCCTTCATGTCTCTTCTAGGTATTTGTCATATAGTGATCTTTCTACTTGTTCTTTTCAATTCCTTTCATCTAGCATCCACTACCCTGCTGCTTCTCTGTGTTTTCACAGACGTGTCTCCCAACTTGAGAACAACCTGCCTAGTATTCCATTGCCCTCAAAGAGGGTCAAAGTACTCAAATCTTTCTGCCCGTTCTCTGGTGTACTGCAACCTAGGTATTGCTCCTTCTCTTCTTATCGGTTCATGCCCTGCCCGAGGAGCTGTCGGGACGAAACCAGGCATTCCCCCGCCTCCTTCACATTTGTCTCACCCTCCTCAGGTTCAACTCGTACTGGATCCTGATATCCTGACGCTGGCAGAATAGGGTAGAGACCATACGGTGGGGGCCCCTCTGGAACCCCTTCTGGGGGTGTCTCTTGTGCTTGTGTTGATGTCATTTCTAATACTGTCGCTTTTGCATTTGTCTTCGTATCACAGAATACCCGCCATAGTGACAGAATGGCTTCCCTCTTCTTTCTCTTTGTCTTCTGATATTTAGGTTTAATATAAGTCAATGTATGTTCAACTATGTCTTCATCAAATGTCCCTTCTTTTGGCCATGACTGAGCATGGTCTTTAGTATCTCTATACCATTGCTTACAATATTTCTGTATTTTCTTTTTTTCTGACGGGAAAGTTTGTATCATATGTTCCGGGGAGCATCCATTTTTTCCACAGGACATACGCTTCCTAAATATCTATATACTCTTTATTGCTATCTACTCTTTATGTCCCCTCTCTGCTCTTCATTTCCCTCACTACTATGTATATGTATCTCCTTAACAATGTCACTAACCTATAGCAGTGTACTTGACGATGAGGTGTTCTCATGGAGTGTTACCTGACTTGACATACATTATCGTAAAGCCGTACTGGTGAACATCAGCTATACTAATCGCTAACCTGTGTAGCACTTCTTCTATGTCAATGTCGGGTACATTTATAGGGGGGCGAACTGGATTGTTACCTGATGCAATATGTGTTATACCATTATCATGAATGAAAATTATTAGTAGTGATGTCTGGGGACGTGGCGTCCCTTCCATCATTTAAAACCCCAGAATTATACATGTATGTAAAAAATGCACCAAGAGGGGCTTCTAATACAATGGATTCCCGCGTTATGTGGAACCGAGGAGTGTCACACAGACATGGGGGTTGGTCATGAGCCCATTCAAATTTTAGAACTAGGTCAAGGGTGTCTGAATTATCACTCTCACTCATATGACCTTTTAGTTATTTCCACTAATCTTGATATTATCTATCTTTAATTCTCTGGTTTTATTTGCGCTAGTATCTTCCCACTTCCAGGACGCTTCAGGTTTTTCTATTGGGATATCAAAAATATCTTGCACTCTCTCTTCCTCACTTATTTCATATTTTATCATTGTTGGCAAGAGTTCTTGCATTTTTTTATAATTTGCCTGCTATGAGTATGAAAAAAAACCCACAATTTTTATCATTCTTACTGCTCATTATTTACATCAAATACTTATTCATTTCTATTTGCGCTTTTTTAGGTTTGCAACCAAGGGTTTGACTGTGCTCAGGGTACGGTCAATTGTCCCCGACCATTCGGTCGTCCCCTTACCTAAACGTCAGACTCCTCACTGATGCCTCAGCCTTGATTGCTCCCCCTTAAAGACGCCTTCCTGATATTCTAAATCGAGGAATCAGCGAACCAGCTATCTGACTTTTTCCAGAGTGAGGCCTTTCGGCGCCGGTAAAGTGACCGTCTCCTGTCACGTCAGACTTTATACGTTACTTGATTCACCCCACTTTATTTATCCTAACCCTTTGGATGTAACCGGGATACCTGATGGACACGATCTGCCCCTTCCAGGAACTGTTTCCTGGGTAATCCCCTAATACCTATCTATTTCTTCCAGGAGCTGCCTCCTAGGTATTGTACTAGTATCTATATGTTTCTTCCAGGAGTTGTCTCCTAGGTAATCTTCTAGCATAAACATATGTCTTCCAGGAGCTGTCTCCTGGGTAATCCTCCACACACAGTATGTCTTCCAGGAGGTGCCTCCTGGGTAATCCACTAATATAAACCTATTTCTTCCAGGAGCTGCCTCCTGGGTAATCCACTACCACATACTATGTCTTCCAGGAGCTACCTCCTGGGTAATACACTACCACATACTATGTCTTCCAGGAGCTGCCTCCTGTGTAATCCACTAACACTCATTATCACCTTTCTATCACAAAAGGAAATTCCCACTAGCTAGTCTTCCGGCCTGGCCGGGAAATCACATTTCATTTCTACATCAACATTATATTTAAAAAAAACACACAAATCCTGCATGCACTAATTCCCCTATACGATGATTGCCACAGAATCATGCACTTTAAATATTATAGTTCCAAGCCCAACCTCTCCTCACCCTTTAGGATAGCAGTCTCTGGTACCCCAACCATCCACTCGAATAGGCAGGTGTATTGCTCACCTGATTTGCACACAGTGTTCTATTGAAGCGTTGCAGGCGGTGTTTCCTTCAGCCGCGGTACAGGGAATTGAGAAGATGGAGGACTCCTGGCTCTGGCTCGCCAAATGTAGTTAAATTCTCAGAAATAACAAAGTGACACGAATCTGATCAAAATTAAGTATATTTATGAGCAATACGGCCGGGAGTACAGCCAAGTCCTGTAACTGAAACCACACTCAATTCAGCTCTTACAAACAACATCTTTTATGGTCTTAGTCGATGATTAAGTTCCACTTCCTTCATAGTACTTACAATTAACAAAGGCAATAATTCTTCAATAAACATCTGACTGCTTGTTACAAAAATGCAGCTGTAACATATACAATATATGTATACATCTAACGTGCACAGTGTCCTTCGATCTTACCCTCTGAACTCTATCAATATGTCCTCCCTACATGTCCACCAGGCTTTGAAGTTTTACGGTCTGTCTCCCACTCCCTGCCAGCCTTCGAACACAAACATCTAGTGCTGTGACTCCCTTTCAGGCCTGTCATGATTTACCCCTTCTCCTAACCCTGGTATCAGAAAGTGGCTCAGACTCTCCCCTGTGCATTTGTCCTTCTAAATTATCTGTGGTATGCGAAGTCCGGCTTTAACTGCTTTGCCCTGCACCTGGTCTCTTCCTTCATTCTCCTTCCTCTCCTTGCACTCCAGTCTAACATTGTACCCCTATTGAGGCCTGTATTTCTCTCGTACAATGTACACTTCTTACCGTTTCCCTTCTTAGTCATGTGTTGACCAGAGTAGGCCTTCTTTTGTTTTCTTGAGGCCTATTACAACAGTCATGCCCCAAAAACGTGAAATGCTGATTACACATGGATTGTTTAAGATACCATTTCTTTTCATTTATTGTTAGTAAGAGGGCTGGCTGATATGTGGGAGTCCGCGACAGAAATTTTGCTGAGAGAAGTTTTACCCATGTTTTTAACCCTGTGCAACATCTATTAAAAGTTTTATTTAGATCCAAACGATATCTCACTTCTGAGTAATGGTAAGGGGCCACAGGGAGTTTTTATGATGACACTAGTGAGCTGAGGCTCCATCAAGGTTTTGAAAAATCATGTGCCTGCACTGTATACCGGTACCTGTTTTGTGAAAATTAGATGTAAATGCATTTAAAATATGAACCACAACGTGGAACATATGTTTTGTTTTTGTATACAAATGTCATGGTTTCTCTGTCACAACCTATTCCTTAACACATTCTGGCTGACAGCAAGCAGTGGCATAACACAGGAAAATGGGCCCTGTGTAGGTTATGGTGAGGGGCGCCTGGGACTCCCATATCCCAGAGACATTCATAGGCTTTCGGCTCAGTGGGGCCTGACCAGTGTTTACCGCGCCACACCCTGAAAGGGCCTGGTTACAGGCCTGTCAATAAATTCAATCTTTCAATATAATGTTCTAACAGGGAAACAACATAAACACTTTAACTAAGGTGCAGACTCTGCATTTGTCTTGCAAGTGTAAAACATAGGCAGGGCCATTGAAACTATGCAGCCAGGGAGGGTCAAATTATGCGGCAGGGTTGAGTAAATTATGCAGCAAGAAAAGGCCAATAATGCGGCACATTTTGTGATAGTATTACTTCATTATTTTGTCCTTTTTATTATTTTGCATTTTGAAATATGGTAATATTGTTTGAACATTAGTTGCACCTCATTAGTACTAGCTTTTCGCCCAAATCTAGCAATAAAATAAAATACAGAAAGGTCACCCGACCTTTTCAGATTATGCAGCAGATGATGGATTATGTGTCAAATGAGGAAAATTTACAATTATGTGAAAATCGCTGCAGCCTCGCAATCGCATAATTCCAGTGGCCCTGACCATAGGTTTTGACTCTGTTACTTTGTGTGCAGGAAGCTTGGTTGGTGGCTGTCCTTGTGTAGAACCAGCTCAGTATGTGAAGCTAGTTTGTAGTGCTGCTGCCTGTACTGTACCTTGTCTGGGTAATGTTGCAGCTGCTGCTGCCTGTTCTGTTGTAGGGATGCTTGAACCTTGAATGAATCTTGTGTGTGAGGGACGATTGCAGTGCTGCTGCCGTCACTGGTGTGTTGTGTGTGATGGGACATTGCAAACTTGATACTCCTTCCCCTTCAGCACTTCTGTATCTCAGAGAAGCTTGCACTTGTTATGAACTTCTGTGTCTAAAAGAAGCTCACACTATCACTCCATGTTCTGTTTTTTGAGTGACACTTGCAATACTGATGTATTGGTTGTGCATAAGGCGTTTGCTCTGCTGTTGCTGCGCTGTTTCCTTTCCCTTTTTACAGGGAAGCTCACACTGCTGCTTTTGTGTATATCCTTCATAAAAGGGTAGAGTCTGGAATCCTCTCTATTGTCGCTAGATCTTAAGCTAGATGTACGTACCTCTTATAAAAACTACTTGAAATTGTTTTGCCACCAATCTTACTTTTCTTTCAATTATGTTTTGTTGATTTTTTCTTTAACAAAAATGGATCATTTGCATTGTGAAACATTTTTGTTGACTTTAAAGGTTTAACACCTGCAATATTGTGCCACAATCCAGTCTTCAGTGTGCTGCATATAAGTGAGAGCGTGTATCTCCCAGCTGACTAGATATTTTATTAGCACTACAACAAAGATAGCATTTTCTGCCAGAAACCATAGTCATTGGCATTTGCATGACCCAATGAAGAACACTCCTGAAAGATGTGTAACCCATAGCTTACAACTACCTTTCGTCCTTAAACATTTAACAGTAGCAGCATTGCTTAGTTTATGTAGATCTTACAGAGTCAGGCCTCTAACCACAGGGCTACGTTATGTTATATTGACCTTATAAGCACAAGCATTAGAAAGCAAAAATCCTTGGTTTACCCAGATCTTGTAGGCTCACGTCTTTGTCATCAAAGGTAACTCTCATGTTAAAGTACGGTTTCATCTTCTCTTGTTACACAGATCTCTCCGGCTCAATCTCCGTACAGCAAAGATATAGCTGGGCACAAATGTCTTGCAGTCTCAAAATAAGCACCATCCTGGTGCCTGAGCCCAAACATCAGTGGTTAGGAATCAGACAGGAGATCTTAACAATCTTAAACTAATCGTAACCTTTAGATAGAGTTTCTGTCCAAAGCCTGAGTTTGTCAGACATGTATAACATGCAGTAGGCTTGCTGTACGAGCTCTGTGCTTGTACAATCTGTAAACAATGGCGATAGCTCAGGAAGCTTGAGTTTCGAAAAATCCGTGAAATTCAAGGATTTGCTACTTGAACCTGGAAAACATTTGTGCAACTTTAGAGGTAGCTTTCCTGCATGAAGCCTGAGCCTGTGTTTGTATAACCCAAGACATTGCTTTGGTGTAGCAAGACTGAGGTCCTCATTACGACTTCGGCAGTCTTTTCCTAAGACTGCTGAAGCCGCGGGTGCCAGAAGGCCACCATATTACGACTACTGAAGGATTATCACCACTATTTTGGTGGAAATCCATCAGCAGAGGCGCTTCCACCGCTGTCACCGTCACGCCAAAAGGACACCGCCTGCCGTATTACAAGCAGTAATACAGCATAGCGGTGTCCTGATGGTGGGGTGCTGCCGGTGGTGGAACGGTCCCATTCCCTGGCAGACAACCTCTTTGCCAATGAGGTAAATCGATCGTCTGACAGGGTAGGGGGATGGAAGGGTGAGGGGTGTTGTGTGTGAGTGGGTGTATGTCTGCGTGTTTGAATGCAGGTGTGAATGCGTGCATGATTGTTGAAATGAGTGCATGTTGGCATGTTTGTGAATGCATATCTGTTGGTGTGAGTGAATGACTGTATGCATGCCTGTCGGTATATTTGTGTGAATGCGTGTCTGTTGGTGCAAATGAATGAGTGTATGCATGTGTGTTGGTGTGTATGTGTTAGTATGTTTGTGTGAATCCGTGTCTGTTGGTGTGAGTGAGAGTGTATGCATGCATGTTGGTGAATGAGTGTATGCATGCGTGTTGGTGAATGCATGTATGTCAGTGTTGGTGAAGGCGTGTATATATGTGTGTTTATGAACGCATGTATGTATGTGTGTTGGTGAATGCATGTAAGTATGGGTGTATGTCAGTGTTGGTGAATGCGTGTATGTATGCCTGTTGGTGAATGAGTATGTAAGTTGGTAAATGTGTGTATGTATGCGTGTTGGTGAATGTGTGTATGTAAGTGTTGGTGAATGCGTGTATGCAGGGTGCGTGTGGGTAGGTGTGTGTGCAGGGAGGGGTGTGGGTGGTCATGGAATCGAAGGGGTGGGGTTGGAGGAGTCGTCTGCTGGTGACAGGAAAGGAATTTTCTGCTGCTAGCAGCCTTTCTGCCAGGGTTTTCGTAGAGATGCTACCGCCGCGGAAACCCTGGCAGAAAGGTGACTTGTAATACCGCTGGCAGTCTTCAGAGGATCGCCATCCCAGAGGTGCTGTCCTCCTGACTGGCTGTCCTACCGCCCTGGCGATACCAGTGGAGATGTGGTGGTTTCGCAGAGAATCTGGAGTCCTGAGAAACAGACAAGAAATGTAAGCAGTAAGTTCAAAACCGAAATCAGGGTTGTCAAGAAGCAAGACAAACATTGGCAGAGCTGAGGAATCAATACTAAAAGGCGCTTAAAACCAGGCAGAACTGGAAGTGCTGAGAAACATTTAGCTAAATAGTGAAGAAGGCTTCCTTAAAACCTGGATATACCAGATGTCGCTACTAACTTGCGCCTTTGTTCTTTAACTGTCATGCAGGCTAACCCCTCCAGAATATAGTAGGTTCCTTCAGGGAAAAGTCCTAAAAAGTAATTGGGTAAATTAACATAAGCAATGTGCAATATTGATGTGTGAGTGAAATCACTAGATGTGATAATGCAGAAGTGGCATCCCGAACCTAGCAATCTCCTCACTTTAAATGGGAATGGACTGTTTTTACCAAGCTGAGACATGAGAGAGCAGTTTTGGATGTACATATACTTACAATGAGTGCACTGGAGCACTGTGTAAGGTCTAGCCCAGCGCTAGAATCAGATAAATGAATTTAGGACTTGGGTGCTGGGTTCTGAGAGGGGAGGTGGACCATTTACTCAGCTATAATACAGTGTTTTTTTCAAAAGGTGATTCTTTAACTCTTTCCTAAATTCATCTCTCCTTCCTCTTAACTGTCCACAAGCTATCTCTTCCATTCCCAGACACGTCTAGCTTGACTTTGTGAAGCCCATCTTCCGACACATAGTTGTCTCCTCACCTCTCTCCTTTGGAGCACCTTTCCCCTCAAAGCCTGAGTTCTGCGATGCTCTGTCAACAACCTCTGTGCATGTTGGGAAATGAGTGCTGCCCTATTGGCCGTATGGGCAGAGGAAGGGAAGCATACTATTACTTTCACCATGCAACAGGACTACTTCCTTGGAGCATGCTGGGAGTAGTGGTTCCACCGTGCATTTTCACTGACATAAAAATGGGACTACACATGACTAAAACATGGCATCATCTTGCAAAGTATCGGAACGGAAACTGACATAATGAGGATCAGCTGGCGACCATTTGTGGAGGGGTTGGAAAAGAAAGAATTAAATCACCTAGTAATTCCCACAGCCATTAACTTAACATGTGACTTTGAAATGGCTATGGTTGAAAACATGGCTCCGCCTACATGTGCAGTCTATTCAATGAGTGCGTGACTACAATACCCATAAACTAGCGCAGTTTGTTTTTGTTCCAAAGAAATCCCAGCTGGAAAGCAGGAGCGGCGGTAGTCGGAAAGAGGTGCCATGAGTACGAGGGAGGGTGATGCACTTTATGTACAGCAAGAGGTGGGGGCAAGTGCCAATGGTACTAGTGCAGTGTGTTTTTGTACAGCAAGCAGCAGGGCGACCTCTGACCCCAGCGGTACTAGTACGAAGGTCCTCAAGCGTGCACCAGTGGTGGCTCATGATGAGACACTCTCCCTGCCCCTCACCGCCCAAGGACACCAACATGAAGGGCAACAGGAAACCACAGGACGACACGCAGGCCAAAGCAGCCAAGAAGATAAATCTCTAGTGGGGGATGATGATGGTGGCGGCGATTATTTGGGGTATTTGATGACAGTGGGGAGAGAGGACTGTGATTCAGTCTGCAAAAAATAAAGAAACCTGAAAAGTCTACAAACACACAAGCCAGGTGGAAGAAACACGAGCGGAGGCAAAAGATAAAAATAGTGCTTTCAAACTGATATTACTGGCCAGGAGTGGAAGCTTTCAAGTAATAGGGTCAGTCTCCGTGGACGGGCGCAACACACCCATAGGAGGGAGAAATGTGAATGATTCACCACACAAAAGAAAGACATTTTGAAAGGCACACGAAGGAACCAGTGAGAGGTGATGGGCATGTCAAAAGCCCATAGAGTAGATACAGCATGTCTCGAAGAGACTGTGCATGCGCTGCCTAAGCAAGACCTAACAAGTATAGAGATGTTTAAAGAAATTTGTACAGCTAGCATAAAATATTCCTTACAATTCTACGATGCAGCACATCATTCTTGAACAAACATTAAAAAAAAAAATCTTAATACCTTTATGTGTTTATAAGTTCATTGACGTTCAAGCCTGTCTCGTATGTTTAATGAACTGTGATGGTTGTTCTTGCAAAATGCAGTCCTTCTTCCTTATCAAGTAATCTTTGTGGCATGTTGCATCATGGAATGTTGTACTTTGTACCACTTATTAAGTCGAAATTTCCCAAATAGGGGTTCACAAAATATGTTTTTGCCTTAAGATGGCCAAGCTAGTAAAATGGTCTGATGGTGCGAAAGAATTGAAAATGAATAATACATTCAATGATGTTTCAAATAGGGGCCCCTATAAATGTTTGGCCACCTGCCCGACAATCCTTAAGCTGTTCCTGGACACAAAAGGCAAGGAGTTGCAAGGGGCAAAGGGCCTCAGAGTGTAGGGGCCAGGAGGTACAGGGAATAGGGGAAGAAGGCACAGGCAGACACAGGGACAGGATGCAGGGATGCCAACCACACTTAGTAAAACATACACAGTATTACCTGAGGCACTCTCTTCATATATTAACCACCCCAATCACTTTGTAGATTTAACTATCCTTGAACCTTAACCCAAGATACCTATACTGAGTAGCTGCTACGACCAGCATGACGCATCTATTTGGCTTGTTTTGCACATTTAACCAACGCACTTCGTTCGCCGCCTGTACCTTGCACTTCTTATGCCAATGCCCTCATGGTTTGCAACTAGGGCTTTATTATATTTTTAACTTTTCATCTATTTTATATTTATGGACATGCATAATGTTGTATATATGCAAAGGTTATTATTAATCATGCATAATAAACTAATCCCATCTACACAGCATTATTAAGGGGTTCTGCAATACATAATGAACGTCAATACTGAATGCTGCTCGGGGAGAAAGCCAAACATGCAGTTGCTATCTCTACTGCCCCATCCTCCACTGCCCATTTGGTGTGTACTGATTGGAGGATGTAAATAGCAACCTGCACTCAATTCCCTACTCTGCAGCATGAGTAATGATACGCCCCTTCCCATGGCTCCAATTATTGTCCATCGGTACACCAAAAATAATGATGGTTTCCTGACCCCAATCTCATGTCCCCCTATTTCCTCTTCCCATGTTCACCACCCTTACCGGCCACTGCCAGTATACTTCATGCCTGGTCATCTACTTCAAATCGTGGAGGAATACAGTTAAATATTCAAATACATTTTTAGTTTGAACTTAGTGTAGGTGCTTGTACTTTTTTTAACTAACAATAGTTTGCAGAATTTGGCTGCTGAAATAAATAAATAATGAAATTGACAGTTAAAACTACATTGGACTCAAATTAGTCTTTTCTAAAACGTGCTGCGGGGGTTGGAATTCGAGGTTGTTAGTAATCAGCAGATCTCCACACGGCAGCAGTGGCTGAGTGTTGTCCAGCAAGAGGGAAATAAAGGTGGGCAGGGAAAACTGAGGAAGAGCAGTATCTTGCCGCCTGTAATTATTCTCCTCTATCTAATCGCCAAAATCAAAAAACTGAATTGGAGATTTTCTCTAGTTCCTGTTGTTGGGTACCAGTGATTTCTGATTCACCCAGCCTGAAGTAGCAATTTCCATAAAACAATCACTACACCAGGCTTAGACTAACCAGCACTGTGTCATGTATGCATCGCAATGAAAGTAGTGCATGACAAAGCAAGTGCTTCTAAGTGAATGTAAGTCTGCTTCCTGCCCTAGTATGCCCCAGCTACTGCAGCAATGCAAACACATAAAGAAGACAGTGTTGACTGAAGGGCCCGTAGAGCCCTACATTTACAAAATGTTATTATTAGAATATTATATTGTATTCTGTAAATGGCTTCTGGGAAACAATGTCTATAATACCCGTCTCCTCCTGATTAAAAGGAAATCATGTTTTTTGACACCTGGAAAGAGTGACACACTACTAAATGCAATTCGATGTCAGAGATCGGCATGGTGACCCTCAATTTGACCTCTCCAGCCTGTGGGTAAAATAACTTCTATATGACTAAACCCAGGCCAGACATTTTAGTCATGAAAGTAAAGACTCGCCCGAAATGTATCTAGCACCTTCTTGAATGGTTGGAGGCAGGAGTAGTTTAGAGGGTGTGGGCAAGTGACTAGATTAGCGTCAGCATGTTGCCATCAATAAATGGGTGTGCACAGAGTTAGTGACACACCGGGAATGCAAGGAACACTCCTGATTGGGGCAAATTGTATATAATGTATTCACCCTTTTGGTTAACTAGTCCAGTGCCATGGTCAGAATCCCCATTATGGAAAGGCAAGGTCCAGGATATTGCAGGAGAGTGGAAGAAAACTGAACCTTAGCAAAAGAGATGGGAAGAGAATGCGAGGGAGACATTTTGTTGCACAGATAAGTGTTATGAGGAAGTCTATAGAAGCGGAAAGCACCAGGTGCTGTATTGAGAACTTGGAGAAAATGGTTATAAAAGCTTCCCTCTCAAGCTTACCCTGGAATCGTTATTACCCTTTAAGCCGGTTTCCAACCAGGTACCCCTTGAGATGTACAAACTAGCAAAAGTGCAACTGTGTCTTTTTGTTCAGCATGTGTCATAATCTTGATTAACATACATTTCTGCTTTCCTTTCTAGCTCCAGAAGAAACGGGTGATGGTACTCCTTCCACTGCAGCATCCACAGGGTCCTCGTGTGACCCAGAAAAAGCTGAAGACTGCAGCCCTTTCACAACAGAGAGCACCACGGAGATCACAACAGATGCTAGCCCGTACTTTCTGCCCTCACCGCCCCTCTTCATCACTCTGCACTCTGACTGGAACTCTGCCATAGCTGACTGGGGGTTGGCCTGGGAGATTCACATTTATGGGACAGGGGCCCTGTTTGGGGGTGTAGCTTGCATCTCTCTGCTGAGTCTCTTGTGCCTCCCATTCCGCTGTCCCTTCGGCTGCCGTTTCTTTGTGGTCCTTGACCTCCTGCTGATCTCTGCTGGTGGCAGCCGGGCTTTCTCTATGTTTTATGATGCCTACAGCCACCAGGAGAGATTACCTGCTTTCACAGCCCTACTATTGTATGATGTGACCTTCCCCTGCCTAACCTCCTCTTTGGGTGTGGTCTTCCTTCTGTTGTCCATGAGATCCAGAGTTCAACTATCTAATTCCAGATACCAGCACCCATGCGCATTGGCCACCATTGTGTTCCTGCACTTCTTCATCTCAATGGGAGCCATCATTGCTGTAAATCTTCTTCACCAATTCCCCTTCCTCCTCTTCATCTCACGGGGAGTCTTTGTAGGCTGGGCTGCCGTTCTCTCTCTGGCCTTTTTTATCTTCTACTGCCTGGTGAAACCAGACAATATGCAGCTGTATGACCTGAAGTGCTCCATGCCATCTGCAGAGTACCCTAGAAGGTGCCCCTTTGCAGATGCTGAGGATTGGAACCGAGCTGCACAGACTGGTTTGTTCTCTGCCATATTTGGGCTGTTCAATGCAGGGCTTCAATTATATGCCATGCTTTATGCCTTGGGATATGGGGGTTCTCTTGTATTCACCCCTTGGCTGTGGTGGGCCATGCAGCTGGGGATCAGGCTGTGTGAAGTAGGCATGTGTGTCCCATTGGCTCTTGTTAGTATGTACCCTGTTTTCTGCTCTCGGGAGCTCCCAAGGTTTCAGTGCTGGACCAAATTCTTTTGTCTATCCCCCGGTCATGTGAACATGAAGGCTCCCATTCTTCCTAACAACTGCGCCTGGGCAGAGTCCCAGCATGAGAAACTGATGATATGTGAAACCATTGCTCGCAGCGATTCAGAATTCTTGCCTCTCTATGCATTGGTGCAGAAACGTTTCAGCAGTGGGGAGGATCTTGACTTGATGTACCACAGCAACAAGAGCATGGACTTTGGGGTGTCTGACCTGAACCTTAAGAACAGTTATGGATCAAAGGACTCGTCATTCATTAGCGTGCAGCTAGACAGTGACTCCACAGTGGACTTCAGGCCCCCTTCACCCATCAACCTTCGGCGCAGCATTGACGAAGCCCTCTTTGGTGAAGCACTAATTCTCAAGAGCCTCTTCCACGGCCCTGCCCTGTCTAGCACCCTATCTCTAAACATTAAGAGTGCAGCACTCCCAGAATCCCACCTCTTCAAGGAGAAAGCTTCAGACCGCGGCCTCTACCGTACCTCCTCATGCATGGAAATAGAGACTGTACTGCCTGCAGTGGTGACAGGCGCTCATGCTAGCAGGCAAGACACCACTCTGTCTTCACCAGGACTATGGCGGGGTGGTGGTGGAAGCCAGTCCAGCTCTCTCTACAAGCTGTCTCTAGATGGCTCATCTCTAGTGCTGTGTTCAAGTACAGAGAAGATGGGGCACACTTCATCCTTCAGCTTTGATACCAAAGCCTACAAGAACCTCTCGCAGGCCAATCTGAGCCGCTCCTCCCAAGCACAAAGGCAGTACCGAACCTTGGCTCCACCATCCCAAGATTCTTTGGACATTCTAGGTCATCAGAGTATGGACCTCCAAGAGCAGTTGATGGACGTGTGTCGACAGATTGATACATTCAGTGTCAACAGTGAAACTATTGACTTGTGAATTTAACCCATTTAGTACAAACATCATGACCAGCCACTGTTACTGCCATGAATCGTTTTCAGAACTGCCATGACCGAAGCATGCATCAGTGCCCATGTGCCATAGATATACCATTCGGCATGTATTATCAGTATACTCTTGTTGCCGGATTCCAGGGTGTTCTGATGCAAGTCATGAGAAACATATCAAAATGTTCAGGCAATAACGGGGACAGAAAATGCAACATACATCAGTGCCATAATATTTTTGGAGTTAATCAGCACCAGTTGAAGGACAGACTCAATGAAAAAGCAGAAGGTATTCTACTCTAAGAAACGTAAACCATTGTTTTAGAGCTGATACAATGAGATGTTGCATGTCACTTATAAGCAGGACATTGAAAAACAACCTTGTGCTATGAAAGAACAAAGGCTCACCCCTATCTCTATGGCTTAGTAACACAGCTACATTTTGTGTATAGTGCTGTATGTGAGCTCTCCTCTGTGGAATGGAAGAGCTAGTGACAAACCGAGCAGGTTGGGAATAGAAGAATTTCACATGCCTACCGTGCACTTGGAGCCACATTCAGAAATGTTTTCCATGAGTTGGTGTGATTTGCTCCTTTGTATTCAGGAGTAAGTCACAGATGTTCAAGGAAAGCTCTTTGAGACTCAGGACCTTGGTGATGAGGAGAGTTGTTGGCTTTCCCCATCAAGGAGGAGAAAGGGGCAGACCAAATGATGAGGAAAATTGCTTCACACTATTGAACTGCACGAGTGCTGAGGATGTTAACATGGCTCCATGGAAGTGTATGGCGAATAATGCGGAACAGGCAGCACTCCATTGAAATTGATGATGTATTGGGGCAGTGGGGTGGGGGAGACCCCTTTGAAACATACATTGCCAATAACCGGTGAAACATCATTGAATTAGGTGTGGCTGGTGATCAGGAATGGCTGAGCAATGTTAAATAGCAAACGGCCAGGGGTGGAGAATTAAAGTGTATGAAGTCAAAGATAAGGAAATAGTGAGAATCGATTGAAGCATGTGTCCCGATAATGTGGAACTGGTGAGCCTCCATTAATGTGAATTAGATCAAGAATGGCGATCAAGCAAGTCTTTATTGAACTGTATGGGAACAGAATGGCAATTTGGTGAGTATCAATCAAAGTGGTTAAGACCAGGATTAGGGATGAGCAAAAGCCATTGAAGTGTGCACGGTAAATGGATGCGAATGGGTGAGCCTTCATTAACGTGGATTTACTAATGAGAAAGACTAGTGTTGCAAGATGTTCATTGAGGGATGCTTATCTGTTCATACTGAAATTCTTACATTGAATTTTTACGAAGCTATTGTTGTGGGTCAGAAATGACTGGTAATGTGTAGAGCTCAGTTAAGGTATCTGAAGTAACAGGCAGAAAAAATGAGAAACTCTAATGGGGTCTGTGGTAAGAGAGAGAAGTGAGAGTCTATCATGGAGTGCATGGCTATTAATGCTGGAATCGTTGAGACTTCATTGAAGATTACATGATGTTAAAACAACACTAAACTGATGATGACCTTCTAAGTCAGGCATAGCTGAAAGAGCGTGAATGAATTTCCGTTTTGGATTTGTTCTTTATAAATGTATTTCCCACAATAACAGACTAGATCTCTGGTGAACATACAATTCTAGTCTATGATGTGACCACTAGAAATAAGTGCCAAACAGATACTTTTGATAAACCATGTATTTTTCATGGTCAAACATGTAAATCTTTGTGTGATCATTCATACAGAAGATCCAGGCTCAGCTAAATAAAAAGGGTTCTAAGAGTGTGCATTATTTCTAAGAAAATGCATGTAATCTAGAACCAATGGTACATGTTACAACACACAACAGAGATGCCGCGCATAGTGGCAAAGAAGAATGATCCAAAAACAAGTTCTCTTCAGTGTACGACTCTAGCACACTGTGAAAAGTTATAGGAACTAGCGCTAAGTTTAGACATGAATATTTTGGTGCAGGGGTCCAAGGGAAGTTCTGCTCTTTAATATTTTTATTTTTGGAAAATATTTGCAATATCTTTCTTTTACTATTCATGTCTTCCACCTTGGTATATTTGGGGTCAGAAATTCAGCTTTTGTAAGGCCCCTTGGTGTCAGAAGAGTCACCTGCTGAAAGAATAGTGTGGAGAGAAACATTAGTTTTCATGATTACAACTATCCTTCACAACACACTGTGGTACAGCACAAGAGACCAAACATTTACTGACATGTGTTCACATGAAAATCATCATTCCGGATTGATTTCTGGCCAGTCTAAGAGCACCAAATGACTGTCCTTCAGAGCTCGTGATTGTCCTAGCATTGATAGCGGATCATGAAAACAATAAATGTGCCAAGGCCGGTGTCATTCTCTCCTTCCTGCTTGCCCCAGCCATTTATTCTTCTTCTGGTGCAACCCTGGACTGATGATTTAAATGCCTAAATGTATGTGGCCAAATCCGTAAACTGCCATTTGAATCGGTGCTCCATGTCTTCTGGCCAAGCAGAACTGTGTATGGAAGAGAAACGTCTAAGTTAAGCTTACATTAAAGTATTTTTTAAACATGTGTCTTATGTCAAATATGTGGAAGAGTGTTGTATGTTATGAATGTCCATGCTAACACATCTTGTCCCAACAACCCCCAAAAGACAAATTCATTCTGACAAAATATGTAAATAACATTGCAGTAGTGAAACTGACAAATTTTGTTGCTATTTGTATTGGTTGGTTACTTTTTTCTTGCAGGGGAAACCCCATTTACCCCTTTCTCCTTTTCACGTGTCTCCTTTTCTCTATCAACAAGACCTTTTTTGCAGGGGAAACCCCATTTACCCCTTTCTCCTTTTCACTCATCTCTTTTTCTCTATCCGCGAGACCTTTCACTTAATAGTATTGTTGGATTCCTCCCACCAAGTATCACCTACCATCATAACTACTTTTTGAGATCGCAGTCTACCAGACAGTTAAAGACATTTTGGGGACATTCATAAAGTTGACTTAGGCATACATTACGCTATTGCTGCCATTAGCTTTGTGGTTTGTAACTCACATTTTCTGGCTTTCTATTTGCTGGCCTTATTTGCTTTAGGCTGTCGAGCTTGAGTTTGTCCTTCCTGTTGCCTGATCTTGTTTACGTATTATTCCACAAACTCGCAGTCTGTAAACAGGCCTTTACATCTTGTTCTTATCTTGTCGCATTTGCTGTGCATTCAAAGACAGAGGTCAAATGTCAAGCTGTGTCTTCCGAGGGAGCTTGGTGTTTACTTTGGTTTCCCAGACTTCAAAGTGAGAGTGTTTTTAGGAAAGAGGAATGCAGATTACTCTCCCCATGAAGCCTGCTCGTGCCCCTCCAATGCTCCATTTACGAAGCTGTAACATTACCCTTAAATAGCACATCATGTAACAGGAAGATGACAGATTTGTATTTTAGCCAGGTAGGTAAGTGGGTTACTGCTTTTAACACAGAGATCACTTTGTTATTTGCAGTTAATAAATTGTAATCCTCCTAATATAGCACAATGAGCTATGAAGCACGTGACTCCTACGCCTTTTAACCCTCACTGTTTTATGCAACAAACATCTAGTACATTGATTTACATACTTACATGATTTATTGTCAATGTATAACATTTATGTTATGTAAAGCGCTCTGACACCCTGCACTGGAATGAGTAGCGCTATAACAGAATCAAAATAGATGTATTTACATTATTATTTGTGCAAATACTGGGACAGGCCAACATATCTGACATTTTTACAGTGCATGCATCCCTCTTATGAACAGGGACTGAAAAAAGTCAAAAGCATGCCTCTCTTAACCATCTGTCAAGTAATAAGAAGCTGTGAGCCTTTTTTCCCCTCCTTTCCATTTTCATCTAAGTGTGAGTGTCCACAATGCACCCAGCCAGTATTATATTGGAACAAAAGGAGGCCTGATGGCTCCTTAACTTTGGCCTTTATCTTTAGCCTAGTTGGATGTGAAAATAAAAATACATTTAAAGAAAGCCCCCTCACCGTCTGCATGTTGGTTTGAATGAAAGCAGGCACAGTGCAAGTGCTGCTAAACTTGTCCCAGTGTCTGAAAATTACATTGGGACAAGTTCAGCATTGGAAAAAAGGCAAAGTTGTTGTTTTAAGCACTTCAAACCACCTCTTCCTTCCCTATCCTTTGAACATGCACTTCCAGGAGCTTACTTCATTTTCAAATAGCAAGTGCAGTAACACTAGGACAATAAGAACTCATGGAAATATTAAACCTATGCTAATGCTTCCATTTACATTTTAAACAGAAAAAACAAACACAATTTCTTTACTTGCACTAGAAGATACCATACACTGCCTACACCAGTGTTAGACTTTTCATCCTTGGCGTGGTCTCCCTTAACTTTTTGCCTCGGTTTCCCAGGTTGTTGATGTGTGCTGGACTCTGTTTTTGCTGTTTTTATTACTCTGGGCACTTTACCACTGCTAACGTGGAAGTGTTCCCGTTCAAAATCTGTATGTAATTGGTTTATCCATGATTGGCATATTTGATTTATTAGTAAGTCCCTAGTACAGTGCAAAAGAGGTGCCCAGGGCCAGTAAATCAAATGCTACTAGTGGGCCTGCAGCACTGGTTGTGCCACCCACATAAGTAGCTCTGTAATCATGTCTCAGACCTGCCACTGCAGTGTCTGTGTGTGCAGTTTTGCTATACATTCGACTTGGCAAGTGTACCCACCTGCCAGGCCTAAACCTTCCCTTTTCTTACATGCAAGGCACCCCTAAGGTAGGCTCTAGGTAGCCTCAAGGGCAGGGTGCAGTGTATGGTTAAGGTAGGACATATAGGGGGTGATTCTGACCCCGGCGGTACTAGACCGCCGGGGCCAGGGTCGGCGGGAGCACCGCCAACAGGCTGGCGGTGCCCCGCAGGGCATTCTGCGCGGTCAGAAGAGGAAAACCGGCGGTCTCCCGCCGGTTTTCCGCTGCCCTTCTGAATCCTCCATGGCGGCGCAGCTCGCTGCGCCGCCATGGGGATTCAGACACCCCATACCGCCATCCTGTTCCTGGCGGTTCGCCTGCCAGGAACAGGATGGCGGTATGGGGTGTCGTGGGGCCCCTGGGGGCCCCTGCAGTGCCCATGCCAATGGCATGGGCACTGCGGGGGCCCCCGTAAGCGGGCCACACTTTGAATTTCACTGTCTGCATTGCAGACAGTGAAATTCGCGACAGGTGCAACTGCACCCGTCGCACCTTCCCACTCCGCCGGCTCAATTCTGAGCCGGCGTCCTCGTGGGAAGGGTTTTTGCACTGGGCTGGCGGGCGGCCTTTTGGCGGTCGCCCGCCAGCCCGGTGCAAAAGCCAAAATACCCTCAGCGGTCTTGCGACCGCGGAGCGGTATTTTGGAGGGGGGAAGTCTGGCGGGCGGCCTCCGCCGCCCGCCAGACTTAGAATGACCCCCATACTAATGTGTTTTATATGTCCTGTCAGTGAAATATTGCTAAATTCATTTTTCACTGTTGCAAGGCCTGTCCCTCTCATAGGTTAACGTAGGGGGCTACCTTTAAATATGATTAAAGTGTAGATTCCCTTTGGGAGCGGAGAGACATGTGGAGGTTGGGGTCTCTGAGCTCACAATTTAAAAACACATCTTTTGGTAAAGGTGACTTTGATATTGTGTGTTTGAAAATGGCATTTTTAGAAAGTGAGCATTTTCTTGCTTAAACCATTTCTGGGACTCTGCCTGTTTGTGGATTTCCTTTCTGGGTCAGTTTGACAGTTGGGCTGGTTGCACCTCACACTAGACAGTGACATAAAGGGAGCTGGGATGTAGTCTGCATTTTCTGATGAGCCATCTGTGCTAGGAGGGAGGGGAGGAGTGGTCACTCACACCTGAACGGGCTGTGCCTGCCCTCACACAATGCAGTCTCCAACCCCCTGGTGAGTGTCTGGGGCCTGGCCTGGGCAAGGCAGGATATCACAATCAAGAGAGACTTTGCTTTGAAGTAGGCCTACTTCAAAGGAGAAAAAGGGCACCCAAAACCACAAACTTTAAAACACTTCTGGAAACCATGAGGAACCTCTGCCTGGAGAAGAGCTGAGGAAGAAGAGCTGCCCTACCTGTGACTGTGCTTTGTGAAGCTATCCTGCAGTTGCTGCTTCTGCCTGTGCTAGAGGACAAAGACTGGACTTTGTGTTGCCTTCCTTCTTGTGAAGATCTCCAAGGGCTTGATTTAGAGCTTGCCTCTGTTTATTTGAAGTCTCAGGGACAGCAAAGACTTCTCTCTGCCAGCACCTGGAGTCTCGGGAGAGACTCCTACTCTGCCAAGTGGTGCCCAACCAGTTCCTGGGACCCTGAAAGGAGAAGCTGGCAGCCCAAGAGTGAGAAATCCACGCACTGACCACCGTGCGGGGAAACGATTGACACGACTCCGATCTGCACTCCATGTTAAAATACAAAGGCCCGTATTTATACTTTTTTTGCGCCGCATTTGCGTAGTTTTTTGCCGCAAAAACGGCGCAAACTTGCAAAATACCATTGTATTTTGTAGGTTTGCGCCGTTTTGCGTCAAAAAGCGGCGCAAATGCAGCGCTAAAAAAAGTATAAATACGGTTAAAAGTACGGCTATTGTTTACTAACACCACAACTTATTGCTCTGTTTCGGGGCACACACACCACAACACACCTCTCTCTTTATCGATCATTCTGAACTACACTTACCAGACCTGACATTTCATGTATGCAGCAGGTACACTGGCACCATGCCTAACAAAAACACATTAAACATAAACCACAACTTAAATTCACCCATCTACATATTCCTCTTCTGGTCCTAGACTCACCTCCCCAATCCTGCATGCTTTTACAAAGTCCTAATTTCCATTCAGGAAGCAAGTCTACTGGTTTCAGGACAGTAATTTTACTCCTTTGTGCTTTTACGCACAAATGTGCAAGTTGAAACATTAACCTTCCTGCTACTTAGGTTCTTTTAACACTTTGCCCGACACTGCGTCTACTTACACCTTACCATACACTCTAACAACAATTATACTGAATTATACGTGCCCTTTCACCACTGACAACAATTAAAAATATATGCTCCTTCGGGCCCCGTCTTTTACTTATTAAATCGCATAAGCAACACAAACAACCCTCCTTGTTTTTTATTACTTTTCCAACCCTAGCCTATACATTACTTAGTGCGTCTTAATTACATTACATGTAGTATGTGCAGGAACACTGTTTGCCAAAAATAAGATCAATGTACAACTTGTTGTTCTGCAAAAAATACAGCCACATAGTTAATTAATACCACGAAAACTCAGGACACACTACCTCTGTCACGGAGCACTTTTTCATGAAAATAGATTTGCCCTACTTGTGTTATCACCTCTAGCCTACGCCATTGTGTACTTGCAAAACAACAACAAATCCTCATCAGTAATATTTCATAACACTTTAGCAGGTGTCTTCTTCTCCCGTCCCTACCTTTTGCACACACACTTATATGTCACTCTTTCTATTTATACAACAGATACAGTTGCACAAGGACAAACTGGCCTCAAAGACATATTGAAAACAAACTACTGATTGTGTTTGATTTTTTTTTACAGGACAAGGATATCATGTCCTCGATCTCTATGCCATTGAACTCTAGGCCACTGCTCTCCATGCAATTTTACTCCATGCCACTGCTCTCCATGTGATTTTACACCATGCCACTGCACTCTATGTGATTTTACTCCATGCCACTGAACTCTGCGCCACTGAACTCTGCGCCACTGAACTCTACACTCTGTTCTGCACCACTCCACTCTACCCAGTACCACTCTATGCCACTTTACTCTACTCTGAACCAATCTATTCTACACCACTGCACTCTGGGCCACTCTACTCCATACTGCACCACTCTACACCAATCTACTCTACATCACTGCGCTCTACGCCAGTCTGCTCTAAACCACTGCACTCTATACCACTTTACTCAAAACCAATGCACTCTACACCACTTTACCCTATGCCAGCTACTCTGCACCCCTGCATTCTATGTCCTATACTCTACTCTTCAAAACTTTTAGCCATTGCACTCTGTGACACTCTACACCATTGTGCTCTACGCCACTCTATTCTACTCTACACCACTGTACTCCACTCTGCACCACTCACCTCTATGCCGAAGGCATGCCAAAGGCAAGTCCGTCTGCGCCCGTCCGCGCCTGGACCGCGCCCAGCGCCACGACCCCTGGCCCCCAGCACTCCCAAACCCCGCAGCACCGCTACAACCCCATCACCCTCCACGCCCTCATCCCGGGGCGCTCCATCACCTGCTTCCAAGCCAACCCGAAACGTACCCACGGACCCTTCGAATGTCACACCTGCAAACTCACCTTCCACTGCGAAAACACCACGTCCGCCAGCCCACGCGCCAACAACCACCTCAAATGCATCCTGATCAACGCACGCTCCGTCCACAAGCACGCCGTTGAACTTTGGGACCTCCTGGACTCCACCGCACCGGACGTCGCCTTCATCACTGAGACCTGGATGAACGCCTCCTCGGCCCCCGACATCGCCACAGCCATCCCCGAAGGCTACAAGATTTCCAGGAGAGACCGCACCAACCAAGTAGGAGGAGGAATCGCCATCGTCTTCAAGGACTCCATCAACGTCACCACCTCCACCGAAGACACCCCCCTCGCCGCCGAACACCTACACTTCCAGATCCACACAGACCCCAGGACCACCCTCAGAGGAACTCTCATCTACCGACCCCCTGGACCTCGTGCCCTCTTCAGTGACTCTATCACCGACTTCATCTCCCCGCACGCCCTTGTCTCGCCGGACTACATCCTCCTCGGTAACCTCAACTTCCATCTGGAACAGAACAACGACCCCAACACCACCGCCATGCTCGACAACCTCGCCAACCTCGGTCTCAAGCAACTGGTGAACACCCCCACCCACATCGCCGGACACACGCTCGACCCCATCTTCTCCGCCAGCAACCACGTATCCTTCAGCCACTCCTCCGCTATACACTGGACCGACCACAGATGTGTCCAAATTCACCTTCCGACGCAAGACTCGCCACCTCTGCACACAACCCATCCCACGTCGACAGTGGAACAAAATCCCCGAAGAACAGCTTCTCTCCACTCTCAACGACAACCAACCCACCTTCTCCTCCGACCCCAACGACGCAGCCCTCAGCCTCACGAATTGGATCACCAACTGCGCAGACAACCTCGCTCTCCTCAGACGCCTCCCAAGACAGACAAACACCAAAAAACCTCTCTAGTTCACTGACACCCTTAAGGAATAAAAAAAAAACTGCCGCACTCTCGAGAAAGCCTGGCGCAAGGACCACACCGCAGATAACATGACTGCCCTCAAGAACGCTACCCGCGAACACCACCAACTGATCCTCACCGCCAAAAGAAATTTCTTCACAGACAGACTGGACAAAAACAGCCACAACGCAGGACTCTTCAACATCGTCAAAGAGCTCTCCAACCCGAACGCCAATGCCAACGCCATCACGCCCTCACAAGACCTTTGCAACTCCCTCGCCACCTTCTTCCATCGAAAGATCACCGACCTACACGACAGCTTCGGACACTAGACCCAGCCGACCACCACAGAACCTACAATCCCAGCCATCACCCTCAACGCCTGGACTCACATCAACACGGAAGAGACCAAAGCCACCATGAACTCCATCCACTCCGGTGCCCCCTCGGACCCCTGCCCACACTTCATCTTCAACAAAGCCGACGACATCATCGCCCGCACCTCCAGACCATCATCAACAGCTCGTTTTCGTCTGCTACCTTCCCCGAGAGCTGGAAACACGCTGAAGTCAACGCCCTACTGAAGAAACCTACGGCGGACCCAAGCGACCTGAAGAACTTCTGCCCCATCTCGCTCCTCCCCTTCCCTGCCAAAGTCATAGAGAAGACCGCCAACAAGCAGCTTACCAACTTCCTTGAAGACAACAACCTACTCGACCCCTCTCAGTCCGGATTCCGAGCCAACCACAGCACAGAAACTGCCCTCATCTCAGTCATAGACGACATCAGAACCCTGATGGACAACGGAGAAACAGTCGCCCTCATCCTCCTCGACCTCTCGGCTGCCTTCGACACCGTCTGCCACCGCACCCTAATAACCCGCCTCCGCTCCACCGGGATCCAAGGACAGGCCCTGGACTGGATCACCTCCTTCCTCTCCAACCGCTCCCAACGAGTCTACCTCCCACCTTTCCGCTCAGACCCCACCGAGATCATCTGCAGCGTCCCACAAGGTTCCTCGCTCAGCCCGACTCTCTTCAATGTCTACATGAGCCCCCTCGCCGACATCGTACGCAGACACAGCATCATCATCACCTCCTACGCCGACGACACTCAACTGATACTTTCCCTCACCAAGGACCCCACCAGCGCCAAGACCAACCTGCAAGATGGTATGAAAGACGTCGCAGATTGGATGAAACTCAGCCGTCTGAAACTGAACTCAGACAAAACGGAAGTCCTCCTCCTCGGAAACACCCGACCACCTGGGACGACTCCTGGTGGCCCACGGCCCTTGGCACCGCACCAACCCCCTCAGACCACGCACGCAACCTTGGTTTCATCCTGGACCCACTTCTCACCCTGACCAAACAAGTCAACGCCGTATCATCCTTCTGCTTCCTCACCCTCCGCATGCTCCGAAAGATCTTCCGTTGGATCCCCGCCGACACCAGAAAGACCGTGACCCACACCCTCGTCACGAGCCGCCTGGACTACAGCAACACCCTATACGCCGGAACCACCGCTAAACTCCAGAAACGTCTGCAACGAATTCAAAACGCCTCTGCCCGCCTCATCCTCAACATACCCCGCAACAGCCACATCTCCGCCCACCTGAGACACCTGCACTGGCTTCCCGTCAACAAAAGGATCACCTTCCGACTCCTCACCCACGCACACAAAGCCCTCCACAACAAGGGACCCGAATACCTCAACCGCCGCCTCAGCTTCTACACACCCACCCGTCTTCTTCGCTCCACCAACCTCGCTCTTGCCGCCGTCCCTCGCATCCGCCGCACCACGGCGGGTATGAGGTCCTTCTCCTACCTGGCGGCCAAGACATGGAACTCCCTCCCCACCATCCTCAGGACCACTCCGCATTCCGGAGACTACTCAAGACCTGGCTCTTCGAGCAGCAGTAATCCCTTCCCCCTAGCGCCTTGAGACCCGCACGGTTTATGATGATGATATGCCAATGCACTGTAAGCCACTGATTTACTCTGCACCATTGCACTCCATACCACTGCACTCTACACCTCTGCACTCTATCTTGCATCACTCTACTTTACCCTGCACCACTCCTCTCTACTCTGAAACAATCTACTCTGTCATTGCACTCTATGCCACTGCACTCTATGCTACTCTACTCCACCCTGCGCCTCTGCACTCTATCTAAGCTGTGCCACTCCACTCTACTAGACTCTTCACCACTACTCTACGCCACTCTACTTACTCTATGTCACTGCACTCTATGCCAGTCTACTTTGCACTATTGTACTTTAAGCCACTTCATTCTAGGCCACTCTACAACACTCCACTATATGACTCTACTCATTAAACTCTATTTCACCCCAACACTCTACACCACTCCACCCTACTCCACTCTATGCCAGTCTACAACAGTACTTCACTGTATGGAGCTCTGTGCAATTCCCTCTACTCCACTCCACTTTGATCCACTCTATTCTACAACTCAGTACTCCACTACTTCACTCTATGCCACTCCAGCACTCCACTCTATGCTACTCCACTGTACTCTACGTCACTGTATGCCATTCCATTCTACTACACTGCTCTGTTGTGCCACTCCACTCGGACAATCTACTCCACATCACTGTACTCTAATCTACACAACACTCTCTACTCCACTCTGCTCTACACTACACAACACTCTATGCCACTCCACGACACTCAACTCCACTCTGACACTGCTCCACTCAATACTCCAAAATTTGACTTCCCTCTACACCCTTCCACTCTGACACTCTACTCCCTTCATGACACCCCACAACACCATGCCACTCCACTCTATGCCTCTCCATGACACTCCACTCCACGTTACTCAACTCTACTGTATACCACTCCACTCCTCTCTGCACCATTCAATGCCTCTACGCCCCTGCATAATACCTCAATCAGCTCCATGGCACTGTACTATACAACACTCAACACCACTTTTAGCCATGCTGAACAGCTGCCTAGCTGGTGTACAACATGGCTAAATCATATTGGCAAAGGCAGATCGATCCCTGTAATGAGGGAAAGTCCAAATATAAAGAACAAGGCACCATCTCTGACAAACAATCAAAACGTAGAATACAAAGAATATGTATGTATGAAAAAACAAGTGAAGGCAAAGCAGTATTTATTGACCAACAGGCAAAAGACCAGGACCAAAGTGGTACAACATAAGAATACAGCAGACATCACTGCATAGCCCAAAAGAGAAAATAAATAGCTACACCTTTACAAATGTCTGCTCAATTCAAATAAACATCCACAATCTTGCGGGACCCAATGAAGGTACTGAAAGAGGAATATAGGATCCCTCCCAGGCAGGGTACCAGAATAATACAAAGCCTAAACTAGATACAAAAAACACCTACTAGAGGAACTTCATGCCTTAAGAGGGACAAAGTGCCAGGACCTACCCTAGGATGAGGGAGAATAAAACACCCTGGCCCACAGTTCAGATGATCACACTCTCCCATGGAATTGATTAGTTGAGATCTTGCGTATATGTACCAAAAGTACAAATCCAAAACAATTCTCTTTTTCTGTGCATTTTTGTTTCATCTTGTCCACTTAATACCTTCACCATATTCAAAGTAGTCAAAGCAAGATCCGTTTCCGAATGTCCCATCTTCATCCAATGTTCCCCTAAGGGAGCTCTCATTCTGTGATTATGGCAGATTTATGTTCCATGTATCTAGTTCTAAATTCCTGGCATTTTTCTCCAATGTACCCCAGTTGACACGGACACCTAATGAGATAAACCACATTAGATGTTCTACAATTGGTCATGTCCGTAAGATGATTGTCTCTTTTCTCCATTGCAGAATGCTGCCCACTATCGCTGATTCACATGCTCAACATGATTCACATTTATGATTTCCATGGACCTGATTCTGTCCTGTGATGGATTTCTGGAAGAAAGCATTATGTTTAGAAAAAGTAGATTTTACCAAGATGAAAGTAGATTGCGATTTCTTCTGAAGCCAGACATTGGTTTTGGCATCATATAAATAGATTAGTATTCAGGATCTGCCATTGTGAATTGATTATTTGTCTGATTTTGTGATTCACAGAATGTCTCAATACGCATAATGATATGTTTTGTTTATTTTTAGCTCTTTCTTGGAATGTACTGTCTCTTTTGTAGCACTTGGCCTGTTTAAAGGAATCTGTGACTAATCTTTTAGGGTATCCTCGCACTAGTAGTTTTTCTTTCAGCACCTCAGCATTTTTGAGGAAATCCTGCATGTTAGTACAAATCCTATGCAATTGCAGGCATTGGCTAAATGGGGTGCCCTGTTTCTGACTATGCGGAGGGAAGGTGTCAAAATGTAGTATTTTGTTTCTGACCGTGGGTGTGGTCACATAGGTTGATCCGAACACAATATTCCTTAAGTTGCTCTTCCTCACCTGTCCACATAAAAAAAATATCATCATTATGGGCCTGATTCTAACTTTGGAGGACGGTGTTAAACCGTCCCAAAAGTGGCGAATATACCACCTACCGTATTACGAGTCCATTATATCCTATGGAACTCGTAATACGGTAGGTGGTATATCCGCCACTTTTGGGACGGTTTAACACCGTCGTCCAAAGTTAGAATCAGGCCCTGTATCTAGACTATTGGTGGAAGTTCTCATAAAACGGTGCTACCTCATTGTAAATATGTCCCTCCTCAAACAATCCCATGTACAGGTTAGCCACACTAGGGGTACATACAAGCACTGTATGATAAAATCCAGATGGTCACTGTAGGAAGTTGGCTCTTTATGCACTATTTCAAAGTAAGGAATAGTATGCACAGAGTCCAAGGGTTCCCCTTAGAGGTAAGATAGTGGCAAAAAGAGATAATACTAATGCTCTATTTTGTGGTAGTGTGGTTGAGCAGCAGGCTTATCAAAGGAGTAGTGTTAAGCATTTGTTGTACATACACAGGCAATAAATGAGGAACACACACTCAGAGACAATTCCAGGCCAATAGGTTTTTGTATAGAAAAATATCTTAGCTTATTTTAGGAACCACAGGTTCAAATTTTACATGTAAGACTTCAAATGAAAGGTATTGCAGGTAGGTACTTTAGGAACTTTGAATAATCAAAATAGCATACACAGTTTTCATATAAATCACATATAGCTATTTTAAAACTAGACACAGTGCAATTTTCAACAGTTCCTGGGGGGAGTAAGAGTTAGTTAGTTTTTGCAGGTAAGTAAACCACCTGCGGGGTTCAAGTTTGGGTCCAAGGTAGCCCACCGTTGGGGGTTCAGAGCAACCCCAAAGTTACCACACCAGCAGCTCAGGGCCGGTCAGGTGCAGAGGTCAAAGTGGTGCCCAAAACGCATAGGCTTCAATGGAGAAGGGGGTGCCCCGGTTCCAGTCGGCCAGCAGGTAAGTACCCGCGTCTTCTGAGGGCAGACCAGGGGGGTTTTGTAGGGCACCGGGGGGGACACAAGTTAGCACAGAAAGTACACCCTCAGCAGCACGGGGGCGGCCGGGTGCAGTGTGCAAAAAAGCGTCTGGTTTGTAATAGGAATCAATGGGAGACCAAGGGGTCTCTTCAGCGATGCAGGCAGGCAAGGGGGGGGCTCCTCGGGGTAGCCACCACCTGGGCAAGGGAGAGGTCCTCCTGGGGGTCACTCCTGCACTGGAGTTCCGATTCTTCAGGTCCTGGGGTCTGCGGGTGCAGAGTCTTTACCAGGCGTCGGGATCTGGGAGACAGGCAGTCGCGGTCAGGGGGAGCCTCGGGATTCCCTCTGCAGGCGTCGCTGTGGGGGCTCAGGGGGGACAACTCTGGCTACTCACTGTCTCGCAGTCGCCGGGGAGTCCTCCCTGAAGTGTTTGTTCTCCACAAGTCGAGCCGGGGGCGTCGGGTGCAGAGTAGCAAGTCTCACGCTTCCGGCGGGAAACGCAGTTGTTTTAAAGTTGCTCCTTTTGAAACAAAGTTGCAGTCTTGGGTGAACAGAGCCGCTGTCCTCAGGAGTTTCTTGGTCCTTCTAGAGCAGGGCAGTCCTCTGAGGATTCAGAGGCCGCTGGTCCCTGGGGAGTGCGTCGATGGAGCAGTGTCTTTAGAAGTGGGGAGACAGGCCGGTAGGGCTGGGGCCAAAGCAGTTGGTGTCTCTGTCTTCTCTGCAGGGTTTTTCAGCTTAGCAGTCCTCTTCTTCTTAGGTTGCAGGAATCTGAGTTCCTAGGTTCTGGGGAGCCCTTAAATACTAAATTTAAGGGCGTGTTTAGGTCTGGGGGGTTAGTAGCCAATGGCTACTAGCCCTGAGGGTGGGTACACCCTCTTTGTGCCTCCTCCCAAGGGGAGGGGGTCACATTCCTATCCCTATTGGGGGAATCCTCCATCTGCAGGATGGAGGATTTCTAAAAGTCAGTCACCTCAGCTCAGGACGCCTTAGGGGCTGTCCTGACTGGCCAGTGACTCCTCCTTGTTCTTCTCATTATCTCCTCCGGCCTTGCCGCCAAAAGTGGGTCCGTGGCCGGAGGGGGCGGGCAACTCCACTAGCTGGAGTGCCCTGTGGTGCTGTAACAAAGGGTGTGTGCCTTTGAGGCTCACCGCCAGGTGTTACAGTTCCTGCAGGGGGAGGTGTGAAGCACCTCCACCCAGTACAGGCTTTGTTACTAGCCACATAGTGGCAAAGACACTCTCCCCATCTGGCCAGCAACATGTCTGGTGTGTGGCAGGCTGCTAGAACTGGTCAGCCTACACAGATAGTCGGTTTAGGTTTCAGGGGGCACCTCTAAGGTGCCTTCTGGGGTGTATGTTACAATAAAATGCACACTGGCATCAGTGTGCATTGATTGTGCTGAGAAGTTTGATACCAAACTTCACAGTTTTCAGTGTAGCCATTATGGTGCTGTGGAGTTCGTATATGACAGACTCCCAGACTATATACTCTTATGGCTACCCTGCACTTACAATGTCTAAGGTTTTGCTTAGACACTGTAGGGGCACAGTGCTCATGCACTGGTGCCCTCACCTATGGTATAGTGCACCCTGCCTTAGGGCTGTAAGGCCTGCTAGAGGGGTGACTTATCTATACTGCATAGGCAGTGTGAGGTTGGCATGGCACCCTGAGGGGAGTGGCATGTCGACTTACTCGTTTTGTCCTCACCAGCACACACAAGCTGGCAAGCAGTGTGTCTGTGCTGAGTGAGGGGTCCCCAGGGTGGCATAAGATATGCTGCAGCCCTTAGAGACCTTCCCTGGCATCAGGGCCCTTGGTACCAGAGGTACCAGTTACAAGGGACTTACCTGGATGCCAGGGGGTGCCAATTGTGGAAACAAAAGTACAGGTTAGGGAAAGAACACTGGTGCTGGGGCCTGGTTAGCAGGCCTCAGCACACTTTCAAATCAAAACTTAGCATCAGCAAAGGCAAAAAGTCAGGGGGTAACCATGCCAAGGAGGCATTTCCTTACAGTCACTATGTCCTGTCCTACGCAGCATTTCTCTGACTGCATCCAGGGCTTGTTGTTGCAGGATGTTCATATACAATGCCTCAATATCCATTGTGGCCATGATATCAGTCAGCGGATTGAACTCTTTACCTTCGATCTTAGAGATCATATTTCCCGTATCTTTGATAAACAATGGTAGATTACTTATCAATGGTTTGAGGAAGGTGTCAACATACTTATATAATGGTTCCATTGCAGCGCCAATGGTAGATATTACAGGACGCATCGGAGGATCAACCGTGTTCCTGTGGGTTTTCGGAACTCCATAAATTACTGGTAACCATGTATTTGTGGGGTTGAGAAAATCAAATGGATGGATGTTTTAGCTATGTTTTTTCATCGACAGATACATTTGGGCATAATTGAGTGTCATAGAACATGTCATGAGTGATGTACTATATGAGGTCATAAGCAGTGCAAGGTGGGGCGCAAGTTATGGCTAGCTCTGCTAACCATAACTAGTGAGTATCTGTGTGTCCAAGTTCATAATGTTAATGTTGTCACTTACATATTCACCTAACTATAACGTTACTTTAACCTTTGTTTTTTCCAGTGAATTTCTAGGATTCTTTTAAACGTAAAGTAATATTTTATTACCATAAATAAACCAAGGCTGTGCACGGGCAGGCCTTGTGGCCATCCCCCCACCCCCAGACAACCAACCCCACGCAGTGCACAGACAGCCCAGCCTGGTCCTGCATCCAACTCTCTGCAGGCAGCCACCTGGAAGCAGCCAATTTCCCCTTCTTGGTCGTGCATGTCCTGGGGTTAGCCGTAGGGCCTTTTTTGCAGCCAGGCCCTGCTTCCATCTCCTCTTAGGAGGCCAACCCCATGCTGCACACAGGCATTGGCATTGGCTGTGCACAGCAGTGTGTTGCCACAGGGATTGCCTAGCCACCAGGCCCTTTACCTACATACCCTAGGTTGCTAACCCCACACTGTGCACAGCATTTGGCGTGCACAGCATATGGTTGGCCTTCGGGCCCGGGGGACCACATCTCCTGGGGCAAAACCTATATATTAAGTGTTAAATGTTAAGCATACAGCCCCCTCCCCGACCCTTAGTAGGCCTCTGGGACCCTATCCTACAAAAACAAATTAAAAAAAAAAAGTTGAGTGGGGCCGCACAGCTCCAATAGGCTCCGGGAGCCCAATCCTCTGGTGCCGAACACAATAAATAAATAAAGGGAAGTGGGGCTGGTGTAGTCCCACTCCCCAGCCTTATTATGCCCCAGGGACCCCATCACCCGTGATGGTTCATTTTTTGCTTTAAAGGTAGGGGCCATGCGGCCCCCCTCCCCGAGCCTCTCCTTGCCCTGGGGTTATACATTCCCCAGGGCTGTCCATTTTTTAAAAGAAGGGGGGGCGCATGGCCCTGTCCCTCAGCCTCATTAGGCCCTGGAGGCCCCATCCCCCAGGGCTGTTTTTTTTAATTAAAAGTGGAGGTGGGCCCTCTTCAAGCCTATTATGTCCCCAGGGACCCTATCTCCTTGGGCCTGCATTATTTAAAGGAGGGTGCCTCTCCAGAGCACCCACCATGCAGAAGTTAGGGGCCGTGAGGGGGTGGGGGCGAGTCCTAGGGCCCTTGCAACCTCAGCCAGCTCCCCGCATGTTTCGGGAGACAGCATTGGTCCCACCCGGAGGGAGCAGCTATTTATGCTGCTCCTTCCAGGTGGGAGCGATATCTTGTTCTATCTCCCTGCCGGCAGCTGTGCAGGTAGGGAAACAGAATACAAGTCTGCTACCTGCTGGTGGGAGCATTTGAAAGTTCCCACCCGCTGGGAGCAGACCTTGTGTTTGCTCCCATTTGGTGGGCGATTCAAAAAACCTCCTGTCATGGGGAAGCAAACACAGTTCCCTGCCAGTGCAGGCAGGGAAAACATGGTGTCTGGGTGGGCGAGCTCCCTGGGACACAGCATATGAGCTACCCGGGGGGTTGCGGTCCCTGGGGCCATTAAATGCTCAGGGAGGGAGGGCGTGCAGCCCACCTCCCTTTAAAGTTTAGTGACAACCCTGGAGGATGGGGTCCTTATGGTCATTTGAAGGCTAGTGGAGGGTGGTTGTGCAGCCCCCCTGCCCTTAAAAAATGATGGGGGATGGGGTCCCATGAATAATCATGAGGTGGGTCGCAATTTGCGGCCCCCTTGCCAGTGGCGGCCCTCACAGGGATGGTGGCCTGCTGTGGACAGCAGACCACCTTGTCTGTGACTGCTTTTTAATAAAGCAGTTTTTTTCTTTTCTTTTTGCAATGCAGCCAGTTTTCCTTAAAGGAAAACGAGATGCATTACAATAACGAAAAATGAAACGTTTTTGTTTCATTTTTTCAGAGCAGGCAGTGGTCCATAGGACCACTGCCTGCTCTGAAAAAATGTTTGCAGTGCCATTCACAATGGGGAAGGGGTCCCATGGGGACCCATTCCCTTTTGCGAATGGGTTACCACCCATTACAAAAGGGTGCAAACTGCGATTGGTTTGCGACTGCATTCGCGGTCACAAAGCAATCCTGCATTGCACTGCGGCTCACCATTAGGATGGGAACACCCCTTCCTAATTTCAACTCGCAAACCCGTTTTGCGATTCGCTAACCAGGTTACCGAATCACAAAACGGGGTTTGTGCATTGCAAAGTGCTTTTTGCACATCGCAAACAGCAAAATTCACTGTTTGCAAGTGCAAAAAGCTTTGTACATCTGGCCCTTAGTCTCTGTCCTACACAAAAGTATAAACAAAACATATGGTGGGCCTCCTTGATTTGGGTACTATGGCTGCACTTTGTGGCCTGAAAAATGTTAAAAGAAACATAACTATAACTCACACCCTTGCCACACCCTGGTAATTACTTCACATATTACATCACTCATGACATGTCCCATGGCATCATTGATAACATCACTGCAACATCTGAAATGGTAAAGTTGATGACAACACTGCATGGTGGGGGCACAAGTTATAGTTACTTTAGGCCTTGAGTTATAGTTACTTGAGATAACTATAACTGGTGAATTTCAGTTGTTTTGTTCTATTAAAACGGTATGTTTTAACTGACATTTTCACCTAACAATATCCTCCCTTAATTTGTTTTTCAGAGAGCCATAATTTTTATGTTAAGAACCATGTTAAGTGAGAAGCAACCATTTCAATTTACACAAGTTATGTGTCTGCTGAAATAAGTAAGTGCCAAAGGAAACATTCTATGACACAATACCAACACCACAATGTGCAAGCTAAGGGACATTATAGAGAAATAAGGAAGAAGACGTATAAAGGAGAATTACATCAGCAAAATAAAGTAAGCATTCAAAAATGTCAACTAAAGAAGCAGATGGCACAGAGCCAACGTGACCCATTTTCAACTTTAGCAAATGGCGATATATATAGCAAGGAGAGAAAAGGCCAACACAAGCAGCATGCAATCCCTTTACATCACTTCCTACCATCAGCAGATGCTGTGGCAGTCCAGCCATGATGGAAGATGTGACTAGAAAGACTTGAAGGTTACTTTGAAGTGGCTGGTTATGTACAACCTGGAAAAAGCACCCAAAAAAATTATTATGACCCAGGAAATATAAGAGTTGCTAATGGACTTGCAAGAAGTCATCACAGAAAAAGGCCAAAAAGAACTAGTAAACTTTAAATAGAAGTCTCAAGAAACCCAGACTATGAAAAGTTAAATTTTATTAAACACCACCAAGAGTAACAGAAAAACAGGTATCATATTTCGTTATGGAATTTAAGATCGCTATGTACATTTTTTAACATGGCCCTTCTTAGGGGATTACCCTGGAACTTTTTGCTTTTCCCCCTCAATTTTTTTGCTGACTCTCTTTGCGTGGCCTTAAGACTCTGGGCACTTTCCCACTGTACTGCAGTGGGAAAGTGTGCATGCCCTTCCTACACATGCCATGAAGGGGTGCTTACGTGATTGGCTGAGGTGCTGTACCCAGGAGTGCCCTGTAAAAAGATACACCACATACCCAGGGCGAGCATAGCCTTGGCTACTAGTGGGATGCAGCATGGAGTGTGCCACCCACCAGAATAGCCTGTCAATAGCCTGTCAACCAAGTATCAGGCCTGCCATTGCAGGCCTGGGAAGGCCCAGTTGCACTGGCGCTTGGGGTGGCATTTCTTACTCCTTTGCCAACCTAAGTGGGCCTTACACTACACCTAGAGCACTCCCTGAAGGTTGATAATTGTTTATTTTGCTGTTTAATATTTCAACATACATCACAACATAAACAATTCTTTAGGGTTTATAAAATTTCAAACAAACATTATTATAACATTTTTCTAATATTTATAATCCAGTAAGATAGTAAGACAGAATGCAAAAGAAAAAAAAAACAAAGGCAAAACTTATTGGCTTTGCCAACGTTTGTTTAACGTTGAGGGCAATGTAAAGGCTCAATTTTCTGTAAGAAGCACTGGACAAGAAACAAGTGGCTTAATTTCCTCCATCATCTATCTTTTTTGGTGTGTAGGGTGGGGGGGCACTCTTACTGCGTTTGTACTTTCTACCAGAAATTGGAAGATTTTCTATTGCTACCTATAGGAAAGCCTTTATTAGCCTTGTAGCACATTGTAAGCACTTGAGGGGAACACCTGATGTTGCATAGTTATGTTTGGGAGTTTGTAGAGTGGACCTATCCCCTTTAGGTTACTTACCACAGAAAGTTTTGAAAAGAAAGCGTGCCTTGGTCACTGAGGCTGGAAGTTACAGTCCATGTTCCAGAGTCACAACCCCTCTCCTGCTCAGTGTCGCATTACATTGCGTCATCAATGAAGTGCCTTCACCAATGTTGTTTGCATGATAGCTGTCTGGTACTGCATTTGTTCGCTCCAGAAAAATGGCTGGCTGTGCATATATGGCATGCTTTGAGTTGAGGATGTGTAGGTACCATTGGCCACCTATGCCTTAGGAACCAACATTTAACTATGGTGGCCCTTGCACCGATACAGATAAGGAACCTGTCTGCTCACAAGCACAAGGCCTGTTATTGAATGCATATATGTATGTTTGTGGAATGCCTTTCGAGGAGTACCTGTGTAGCGGCTGTAAAAACAGGTCAATGACGTTGTAGAAAGTCAGAGTGCGCCCTCTTTACTCCTAATCTGGAAACATGTCTTTAGATACCACATGTGAATGCTTGAAGTGGCACCCTGTGCCAGGGTGGGGGGTCCTCCCTAAGCCGTCACTTGTTGCAATGAGGTCATGACCAGCCTGGGGTGTTATTACCCTGTGATCCACCCACAGGCAGGCAGCGGGGTGGGTGTGGGGGGTGCACGTGATAACTGTGCATGGCACATGGTGCGTAGCAATGTGTGCAGCAAGGGGGGGAATGCTGCACGACCCCCTAGGGCTGCTCCAGTCCTCCAACACAAGGACTGGGAAGCAGCAAGGCAGGGGACGACGTTGCATACAGTAAACAGGGCGAGACAGTTCACAGGAACGCCATACTGAAATTAGAAATTGTGAAAAAAATAGTACCTGGCAAGTGAGTAGTTAGTGGAAGGACACTATTAGCAGCCAATGTGAGTGACCGGAAGGAGTACTTCGTCAAAGCTCCACACAACAGCAAAAGCATAGCTGGAAGAGCAGGAAGTGAATGCAGATGATGTCATGATGGCCAATGAAAACCAACTAAAATGGAGTGACAATGGATTAGACCAATGGTCTAAGTATTGGGCAGGTTCTAAACCCTTTTAAGAATTGTTTTTAACACAAAAGACTTAGCAAGCACAGCACAAGCACTGTGCAGGCAAAACCTCAAAAGGGTTCAGGTTTGGGTGTACAAAAGCAAAGGGGAATGAGAAGAGAAGACATTTCCGGTCAGGATCAAGAAACAGGACTTGTAAACATGTTTTCTTGCCTGGATATATTTGGCTTCAGCTGCCCTTTCACCTATGTAAGAAGAGGCAAGGAGTACAGAAAAGCTCTATAGACACAGACACTAGAGAAGTAACTGCCAGTGCTGTATAGCACTAAAGTGGTATTCTCCCTGCCTGCAACCTTCATAACCTAACCTAGGGTTATGGCTCTCTGTAATATTTTTTGACGTTATGGTAAAACCTATGAAAAGAAGAAGAGACTGGAGAAAACATGGATGAATGGTTTACTCTTTTGGCCATCACCCATAGGCAACCATTGTCAAATGATCTCCTTGGCTCCTGTAAGTTTGATGTTTCTTCACGTTCTGTGCTAAAAGTTGTCAGCACTCATGATAACCAGAATGAAGTCTTCTAGGGTGCGGTTAGGATGTAGTTTAGCACACAAGTTCAGCATGCAGTGTCCTCAGATGTGTTACATCACACACCTCTTGAATGCTGTGTTTCCGAAGCACCAGCTCTCTGCTCTGACTGTAGCACAGAAAAAGTACATGCTGTAGTCAAGTCCCTGGTTTGTGTCATCGATATATCTATGCATAATGGGTAGCACACAATAGTTTCTAATTATTAACTATTGTGTACTTTACATACTGCACTCTTGTCTAGTTCATAGTTGACACTGCACAGCACACAAAGGTTATGCATGGCACAATGCATATAGCAACCAAGAAGGTGCAAGCCCACAGAACAGAAAGGATATGTTAATGCCTCAGCAGAGATGTCCTGAATGACTTCCTGTGAGGTAATGCCGTGCTCTGCTCTGTTTCTGGTGTGATATTGCTCAACCCCTGTTTTCCAGCCTGTTCCTCCTGTGTCAAACCCCAATTACCTTCTGTAAAGCCCAGCAAACTTTTGGACCACCCGCCACCAGTCAGGGCAATAGCTGCCCTGCATGCCTCCCCTCCCCGCCTCACCCTACCAAGTCCTGCAGTGATCCACCTATATTTTATAGCCTCAAAGTCCCTCTGAGAAAGTTCCTAATCTCTCACAGATATAACCTCATCCCAAAATGTGAAAGATAAACACCATCACTGTGACAAGATTGCACTGCCTCATAACTTAAATCCGGATGAGATAGTCGACTGAAACTTATGTCCCTGGAAAATACGCCTAATTTCCCTATTGATTTCACCTCCACCTTTTATCTATTGCTGCTGGTTTATGAGCACCTCTCCAGAATCTTCTGGAAAAGAATTCCATCTAGCAAAAGAAACAACCTTCCCACTGCCTTTTCATCCTTTGTAGATCCTACTTCATCGCGTGGAGGAGGGATAAACCTTTTTCTTGTACTAAATCATTCTCCCTCAGATAAATTAATAAAATGTCTGGACAGACGTCCCCCCGCCACAAGACATTCTATAGGGATAACAATTCCCTCCATTTTACCCCACCTTTCCCATGCCAAAAAACAGAAACATTGTACTCATGTAACCTCAAAATATGACCACCGCTGAGAAGCCGGCAATTTCTTGCTGTCTATTTAATGAATGAATGTCCCATGAACCAGACCATCATACCAGCCGACAGTGGAACCAGAACTGAACTTGTATAAGAAACTGCAGTTACATGGATGACTACCCTTAGCCTTTTTCATCTACTTACCCCGGTGCTCTAACATAACGCTAAAAACAATTAGATGACCACCTTCCCAATCTCATTATTCTCTCCCTGGACCAACCTCTCTTCCCTGCCTCAGTTGCTGCCCCATTAAGGAAAGAATGTGTGCCATAGGCATTACCTGGGAGGCCTAAATCTTTTAAAGCTTCCGCAACAGCCCAAAAAGTTGGCTCCCAGCCCATTATCATGCCGAAAGACGAGGTCTGAATACTGAGACGTGCCTCAATCATCTTCCCCATGCTAAAGGGTAGAGTGCATCCTCTTTCTGACCTGGCACCAATACCCATGTTCCCTGTAACCTTTGATCTGTTTTTGACCTGTGCAAGTACGCTCCTCCTTCTTGGTGAATAGTAACCTCTTCCCAACACAAACCTTGATTCTGCTGAATACCCAACAGCTCTGATACCCTAAATGCCCCAAAAAACATCCATGACATTAGAGTGAAAAACAGGGTTGCTTCATAAGGTGTGTAAATAATCTCCTGCTGCTTCCCCCACAACCTGATTGCACATATCCAACATTAAAGGTCTTCTTAGTGTCCCCAACTTTTTTCTTTTGCCCACCCTTCTAATATCCACTTAGCAAGTTCTCCTGCAGAAGGTGTGTAGCCCCAGTACATCTTCCCCATTAAAGCAATTTCTGACAATTTCCCACTATAGTTACCCAAGACTGCCCCTTGTCAACTAAACCCATGATGTATTGTACCACATCGTTCACTCACTCTCATTTGTCTGATCTCCTTCTTGCCCCTGATTGCAAAAACTCTTCCCAGGCTTCAGCTATGGAAAATGGATTTCTTATCTTGGCGTGAGGGCTCCATTTTGTCTAACATTTTAGTTCCATTTGTTCTATGCTACGAGCAAAATGTATGCCTCCATCAGCCCTGTTTAATTTAATTTCTTGCAGATGTGCTTGTTTTTTAGAGTTGCTTTCAAAACTTTGCAAATGGGTTAAACCACCCTATGTTCTAGAAATTTTATCTCTGTGTTAGAACATCCTGTTCTTGTGGTTCAAAGGTGTTACAGGAAATGTTTGCTTGAACGTGTTTGGAAATTTTGACGCTTGTATAGTGTTGTAAAGTGGGGGGGTTGCAATAAATTACATCAAAGGCTGAGGTAAAGGTCAGTTGCTTTGGCCAGACTGTGCCCTTTTTTACACTCTTTGGAAGTGACCCACTGCAGTGAATAAAATGCTATCTGAAGCATAATCCAAATCCTTGTATTCTATCTTGTAGAAAATCAGCCTCTTACAAGAAGAGACTTGTAAATTTATTTCACAAACTTGGTGGCCCGTAACGGGGACTCATGGAGAGAAATTCGATAGACTAAAAGGCTGTGACAGAGGAAGGAGACTGGAGACCACGGATCATGGGGGCCCCTGCTAAAAGACAAGTTTCTTGCAGCTGCCATCTAACGTCCCCAACTTCCGTCCCCTGTAAAGAATTTTTCCCACTGAGACCCAGTAGGAGGCCGAGGAGATATTTGACCTCAAGAATACAGGGAACTGGTCCCGACCTATTTGGTAAGACTGTTCTATGTCACTTGTAACTTGTAAACTTGTATCCTGGTATTGACGTCATATTCATCTTGGTATTTGATCGTGGTACTTGTTTGTGACCTTTTCATAGGTAAATTCTGCATTTAGGACAACCATGAGTAAGTTCAAGAAATGCATTTCTAAATGTTGTTCTTGTTTCTGGACTCTTCGTCTGGACAAGTCAATACCCGTGGCAGCCGAAGGTAGTCAAGCCTGGATAGTAATGAAAAAATATGGTGCGAGCCCGACTCTCAGGGGTCCAATTTGGCACAAGTATACGAAGAAAGGGGGAGACAGACAGTGACCATTAAATGGATCCTTTGACGAAGACAAACTACATTTTTTACAACATAAATTATTTAAGAAAAATGTTAGACAGACAATGTGGGACTGTTATTAGACCCGGGAAAAAGAGGCTAGAAAAGGGGCCATCAGAGAGGCCAAGAATATGAAAAAAATAAAAATAAAGAAAAAACAGTCAGCCTTGAAACTGAAAGAATATAGTAATGGTAAAAGAGGGAGACAGGGAATTTAGAATGACTACAAATAAAATGTATTGGTCAGAAAATGACATACTACAAGGGACTACATAGGACAAATTGTTAGAGATTATTTTGGACAGTACTCCGCCTTATGTTCCCATCCAGCCCAATGCACCAGGGAAAATTTTTGCCGTTAATATCCCTAATCCCTTTCCTCATGTTACTATTCTTCCTCCCACTGGATCTGCCCCTAATGTCCCCAATGTTGGCCATCATGTTCTTGGGCCTCAAATATTTAATCCGACTTCTGGCCCAGACTATAAATATTCTTCCCAACCCAGTCCCCATACAAACTACACAAAATGCTGCTATACAAAACACTACAATGGGAGGAATACCTCAATTGAATAATACTCCTAGTATAATGTTGACTCCACAGATTCATTCTAGCATGCAACAAGTAACTATTCCTTATATTCCACAACAATCATCATACATTAGTAACAATGTTTAATATACGAAATACAAGAAGGGACACAGGCCCTCCTCTGTGGGGCACACTTCAGACACCACTCCATGTAGTGTTCGGAATGACCCCATGGTGAGGTTTTCTCGCATTAGTTTGCAAGATGGTCTCCTCTCTGAAGGAGAAAGAATGAGTAGATCTCAAACAAATGGAGTGGCCATGCCGGTCACTGTAAAACAGGTGAATGAAGGATGCTCCATATACAAATTCAGCCATCATTTTACATGAATTTAAAAAGTACAATGATTTTCAGCAACGTTGTATTTTGGACTTGATGTCTAAATGGATCAAGGGGGGATGTTTAACATGGCCCCTATTGACAGAATAAACGCAGTCGAGGAGCAGACTGGCCAACAAATGTTTGCAGATAAATTCATTAAAAACATGCAAAAGGACCTCTGTGATTATTTAAAATACTGAAAATACATGGCCAACAAAGAGCCCGTCAGAATTCCTAGTTATGACCACATATTATGAAAATGTGTTCAAAAACAAGAAAGAAGTTTGTGATAAGAAAAATAAAGGATTTGAAAGCAAAAGCTTTAATGCCATATGCTTCCCTAATCAGGACCAGGGTACAGGACAGATGGAGGGCAAGAGGATGTGGACGGTGGGTTGGCAGAGGACAAACAAATACTCCTGCTCAACAGGGAACGAGAGTCATAGGCTATAATACCTGTGCATATTGTAAACAAGAAGGGCATTGGAAAGACACTTGTCCAGAACTACAAAATTCTGGCCAAGGAATGCTGAGAGGAATGGGAAAAATAGGGAGGAAGAGGTGAACGATCTAGACAAGATTTTGCTGCACATTCTCAACAACAGATGCGCTCTACTTACTTTGATACAACACACATGGACAGATAATATGTGGTAGATGACCAAATAGACAATATGGACTAGGGATGCCCACGAGAGGGAGAAGGGAGATTGGCAATTCCAGTAGATCAGCGGGGACTGTATGTAGACATGCAGGTGTGTGGTAAAGAGCAGCCTTTTTGTTATACACTGGAGTTACCTGCACCTTCACCATCACAGCCATTTTCCTGGGGCTCCCCTCTCTGGGTCTATTAATACTTCACTTGGATTTGCTGGCATGCCCGTACAAAGCCCCATATCAAAGCCTTTGGATGTTACTATTGGACCTTACAGTTTTCCCCATTCACTGATTTTCACTGAAGCCTGTGACAAAAATTTGTTAGGGTTGGGTTTGTTAAAGAAAGTGCATGCTCATATTTGTTGTTCCCCTAATGGAGTATCTGTAACAATTGTTAATACTTCCATTTCAAAGAATTACCTTGTTCTTTCCGCATCTAATTGACCCCAACAGTTGTCACATATAGATCCATCTCTTTGAGCTACAGGAAAAAAAAAAGATTTGGGTTGCATAAACATGGAACAAGTCAGGATACGCATTAAAGAAGGCGTATCCTTACCCCTCATACCACAATACACATTATTCCCTGAACCCGGGGCAAGGACTTTTTTCTGTAGTATAGGACCTCCTTGATAAGGGTATTGTGAAAGAGAGTTATGGTAGTCTCTGTAATAGTTCCATACTTCCCGTCATCAAGAAAAGCCATACTAGACAACAGACAGAATATAGATTAGTTATTGACCTGTAAGTTATTAACAATATAGTAGTACCACAATACCCAGTTGTACACCAGATGTCACTACACTGTTCACATGATTTCACCCACTGCCAACTTTTTCTCTGTAAAAGATTTAAAGAATGTTTTCTTTAGTAAATCCATTGCGTTCTAAAAAGCCAATTGGACACTTTAAAATTATCAGATGGTAATGTTCTTTTACAATACATTGATGAACTCCCATTGCACCTGACACACTTGAACAATGTTAACAGGCCACATCAGAATTGCTGTCACATTTAGCCACACATGAAAAAAAAAGTCCCCCTATCCAAGTTGCAATATTGTCAACAGGAGGTGTTCTATTTAGGGCACCTCCTGTTGAAGGGGGGGTAGAAGACTAGACTCACAAAGAATATCAATAATTTGCAATTTACAACACCCACAAACAGAGAAAGATGTTTGAGCTTTTATAGGTATTACCTCATATTGCAGACAATGGATACCTAATTATTTCCTCCTAGTGAAACCTTTGGTTGCCCTCACTCTCAAAGATGTACATGTACCAACCACTTGGAATGATGAATGTGAAAGAGCCTTCTGTGAATTGAAAAATGCTTTGTGTAACGCACCTGTGTTAGCCACCCCAGATTATCAGAAACCATTTACCCTATTTGTACATGGAAAAGAAGGTTGCAGTCTTGCATTATTGACACAATCACACGAAGACAAAAACAGACCATGTGCTTATTTTTCGTCCAGTTTAGACCCTGTAGCATGACCATTGCCACGTTGTCTCAGGACTGTAGCAGTAGTGGTGACAGCAGTTAAACTGAGTGAAATATATGCACTTGGACATCCATTCACAGTGATGGTACCCCATGCTGTAGATGTCCTACTGAATAAAACACAGACACAAATTTTGAAAAATCCTAGGTTGACAGGCTATGAACTCACTTTGTTTTCTCTGCATATCTCAATATGGAGATGTAATGTTTTGAACCCGGCAAATATGTTACTTTTACTTATTAAAGTGTTAACAGAAGAAATGCATGACTGTATTATCACAACAGAACAAGAGACCAAAGGTAGAGTGGACCTCGCTGACATGCCATTGGAAGAGTGGGATGGCGAATTGTGTGTTGATGGTTCCTGCTCAAAATTATCTGATGGGACCACAATTGCGGCCTATGCTGTTACTACATGAAGATACTTTACAACTCTGTGCAGGCCGCGGAATTGATAGCCTTGATGCAAGCAGGTGAATTGAGTGATGGTTTAAAAGTTAGTGTGTACACTGACAGTTAGTATGCTTTTGGCGTAGTACATTCTTTTGGCAGTTTGAGAAAGAGGGGGTTTATGACTTTTCATGGAACACAAATACGTCATGGTGAACTCATTGTAAGGTTGTTAAATGCTTTAACGTAACCTGAGAAATTGGCTGGGGTAAAATGTTCAGTTCACAAGAAAACTGAGAATGATGTAGGGAAAGGAAATTAATTTGCAGACAAGACAGCCAAAAATACTGCACAAGCTGAGTACAGTATCATTTATGTGACAGGGACAGTTAGATGGTTACCAGAAGTTGGCATGATGAACCAGACCTTAGATTGTGTAAAGGACATTCAGGACGCACCTACTCCGGAGGAAATATAGTAAAGGATGTTGGATAGACAAGATGAAGAAAAGGAGATGTATGTTACCTTATGCTTATGTGAACGCCATAGTTTCCTCAGCACATGTACATGCACACATTAGCTCTCAAGGAATAGTGGATACATTGGATCCAGGATGGCATAACAAGAACATAACAAAATATGCAAAGTCTCATGTACAAAGGTGCATCATATGCCAAACATACAATGTAGGAAAAGGCACTCTTGTTCCTAAAGGAAATTTTGCACCACCTGACTTGCCATTCGAAGTCCTGTGAATGGATTTTGTAGAAATTGAACCAGTGAACAAGAAAAGGTATATGCTGGTGGTAAAATGTACCTTGTGTAGTTAACTGAACAATTGGGTGCTATCCATGAACAGGTCAAAGGGGTACTGGCCAGGAGACTTGAGGGCTCTGGACACCCCATCAAGCCAGGAGATTGGATCTTTGTAACGAATTTCCAAAAGAAAAGGACCCAGGTGGAACGGGCCCCTGCAAGTTCTCCTGGCCACCCAGATTGCTGTAAAATGTGATGGGAAGAAGAACTGGATAAAAAAAGTGCCTTTGCCTTTACCTTATGACCAGTGGGTATTAGGCATTTTTCCGGATACCGAGACTGAGCACATTCTGTACCCAGTTCCTTTTGGGAATGGGGAAGTGATTGTAAATGGTGAAATGAGGACACCAACTGACAATTTTTCTTTTCCCTTTAAATCTTTTGATTCTGAGATATATAGACAAAGATACCATTTGAGGAACAGGGTACAGTTGAACTATAAAGAGACTTAAAGGAAGAAACAGTCCCAGGAGGGACTGCACCCCATGCAGGTGGTCAAGACCGCCAACGTCCGGACCAGTATATAAGCTTGCCAGTGAGGCTTGGAAGTAAAGGACACTGGGGATTATTGTATCTTTTGTCTGTTAGAGTAGATAGGGAAAATGGCTAGGTAGGACAATATTTCTGAGGAGAAAAAGGTAATGAACAAAGAAAAGACGGGGTATCGTTACATTTGCTGCACTGATTTTTATTTATTTACTCATATTGGTGATGTTTCTATTACTTGAATGGTACAAAATGTTCACCACACGGCAAAAAGGGCGGTTTGTGGAAAATTGATTTCTTAACTTGGCGTAAGGGCTCCATTTTGTTTAACATTTGAGTTCCATTTGTTCTGTGCTACGAGCAAAATGTATGCCTCCATGAGCCCTGTTTAATTTAATTTCTTGCAGATGTGCTGGTTTCTTAGAGTTGCTTTCAAAACTTTGCAAATGGGTTAAACCGCCCTATGTTCTAGAAATGTTATCTCTGTGTTTGAACATCCTGTTCTTGTGGTTCAAAGGTGTTACAGGAAATGTTTGCTTGAACGTGTTTGGAAATTATGACGCATGTATAGTGTGGTAAAGTGTTTTGTTTTTTTTTGCAATAAAAGACATCAAAGGCTGAGGGATAGGTCAGTTGCTTTTGCCAGGCTATGTCCTTTTTGACACTCTTTGGAAGTGACCCACTGCAGTGAATAAAATGCTATCTTGAAGCATAATCCGAATCCTTGTATTCTATCTTGTAGAAAATCAGCCTCTTACAAGAAGAGACTTGTAAATTTATTTCACAGAGCATAAGGTTTCCGTGTGGATACTGACAGTGACTCTACCACCAATTGGAGTATCCTTTTTCTCCTATTGTCCAAAATTCTTGTGGCATTGGAGTCTTGTTCTACATCCACCTCCGCGGCTAGTCCATGGAACCTCTCCCACTGTGAACGAGACCAAGTATCTGCAATGTCATTGTGCACTCCTGGCACGTGTTTGGCTTTAAACAGAATATTGTGCTTCAGACAAGCCCACACGAATACTCTCAACAGCTTCAACAGTTGTGGGTCCCTGGTCGATTTTCTATTTACTACCTGTACCACTGTCATATTATCTACTCTAAATAGTACTTTCTTGTGTTGTAGCCACCAACCCCACTAGTGTACTGCTATCACTAGGGGAAACAGTTCCTAAAAAGTGATGCTCCTTCCCCCCCAACTTTCAGCCCTGTGGCCACTCCTCTGTACACCATTTTCCCTGGTAGTAAAACCCAAACCCCGAACCGCCCGGGATGCGTCCAAAAACATCTGGACGTCCCATTCCATCTCTTGTGTTTGACCTATGTGAATCCCATTAAAGGAGTCCAAAAATATGCACCACAATAGCATATCCTCCTTCACTCCTGCAGACAGCAGAGTATGGGGATATGGCAGAGACTGACAAAAAAAGGGCCAGCCCCAATCATCTACAAAATGTTCTGCCTGCCCTCTCTACTCAAGCAAAGTTGAGATGTCCCAATCAAAACTTCCCTGACCGCAACATTCTTTCTTGCCAGCATGGCATCCACCAACATCTGCATCCCGGTTTTTCATGTCCCAGGGAAGGCGTGCCTCCATGCTTACGGAATTAAACTCAATGACCAAAAAGGAAATTGTTACTGCTAGTCCCACTGTCTTCTCTGGTGCCAGCAGCACCCCCACATGCTCCTTGAGCTTCTAAAAACTTACCAGTAATTTCTGACAGTCCACCGACCCCCAGTCTGAGACCAGAAAGAAATCATTCAAATATTGTGCTGTCCGCTCATTTCCGATATGGCATATGAACAACCATTGCAAAAATGAGCTGAATGTCTCAAACAAGTCACAGGATGTGGAGCAGCCCATTGGCAATGCATTATCCACGTATCATCATCCCTCATATTAAATATCTAGTAACTGGAAATCAGCTGGTTGCAGTGGTAGCAGCCGGAAGGCAGACTTAATGTCACCCTTTGCCATAAATGTTCCACGCTCCGCTGTTGCCACTAAAACCACTGCCACTTCCACTGAAGAGTAGAAAACAGACAATACCTCCTCACTCACAAATAATGGATGCGCATGTATTGCACTGGGTCTTTCTTTGGGACTACTCCAATAGAAGAGATGATCAAGTTTTTTCATTGGCCACTCACTGAAAGGTCCTGCCATTCTCCCTTCCCTGACTTTTTTCACACTTTTTCCAGTACCATATGTGGATGTTCTTTTGCTGACTACGTTTTCTGCCCACCTTCTTTCCCTAGGACCCTCATAACCTAACCATAACCTAACCTATACCCCTCTAGAAAATTGTGAAACAAATGTTTGGCTGTTCATGGATCTGGATAGAACAGCAGCCAGTACTCCAGCCTCTTTGCTTTAACCAGAGCTCCCTGTGCATTCCTGCCTTCCATGAAATTCCCACTTCCTCTTGACTGCTACCACTGGATGGTGTTGTTCCCTGCCTGACCTACCTTGTGATGAAACTGCTGACCCATAGCAGTGGACCATAGTGTGTTTTCCCAAACATCTGGAAAATTCTTGCTTGAATTTACAATACTCCCTCATGCATAATCCCTTGTTGAAGTTCCAGCAAAACCCCAATGTTCCCTGTATTTTGTGGCCTGCGCCCACCCCTCCCCAAGTGGGACGGCCCTGAAAGGGTTGGTATACAATCAGTAATCCAATAGCCGTAAAGACTGTTTTACTGAATACTGCTGGGCCGATTATGTGCTGCCATAGATCTGTGTCAATATCACCCCATTTTACATCTGGGTCCACTGCCATTCTAGCCCAAAACTCCTCATTATATTGTGCCCATGTGGTGTCCCCAAAGGATATTTGGGCCTTGTGGATCACATCCATGTAGTGAAAAGGGCTACGCTTCTGTTGGGATGTTGTTCGCAATAAACACTGATATTTATCAAAAATACTGCTGTCTAATTCTCAGTCATCATGGGCACCATCTGGCGTTTTGCCATCCTGTACTCTTTTTCTTTCGAGCCTTCTTTGGCTCATACTTCCCTGTGTAATAACTTTAACACTTCTACGTACTCTCCCTTTCAAATTTTCTCCTTCGTCGCCAACATGAAGTGGGCACCTAGCGGTTTTGTTACCCCCATGTCAGGGAGCTTTTTTATCTTTAACTCTTTTTTGTCTACTTCCAACTTACTGTCATCGTTCCCTGTCCCCGTTGTTGTGACCCTGGTGTTCCCCTTGTCCCCCGCCGATGTACTCTCCTATCGACTGTGCACCCCCATCTGTCTGTCTTGACTGTGGGTCCACTCCGGTTGCTCCAACTGATTTACTGGGTTCAACCCTTGCATCTTTTACATATTTACCCTTTAAGAATTGCGTGTTGTCCAAAGCCTGCTCGCAACTTGCATCTACCCCCTGTGAGGCCAATTTGGTACCCATTTCCCCCTGTTGTCTCTCTTTTTCTGGTAAGGTTGGAAATCTACAAGGATTTCACCATAAAATAATATTAAAAGAGAATCACATGCCTGTTACTCATACGGTTAGTAATACACCTTTTTGCATTGGAAATGGAAGTTAAAGATGAACTATACAGATTGACCAAAGAAGATATTATTGAAAGTATTGAAGCAAGTGATGAATTAGCTTCATTGGTGGTGGTGTGATGTGCCAATGGCAAAGGTTAGACTCTACATTGTCTTACGTGATTTAAGTCAGATCATAGTTGTCGCTACATTTCTGCTTCCAAAAATTAATGAGATGTTGACATTAATTAAGGTTGTTAAATGGTTTTCATCTCTTGACTTAGCCCCTGCTTATCACAAGGCAGTACTGCATCCTAAAAGTAGCCATATAACTGTCTTTATCACGCTATATGGTTGCTTTCAGTTTAGGTGCATGCTATTTGGGTTGGCATAGTGTTCCCTTGTTAAGTGTATCAATTGTTTAAGGTTCATTGATGGTGTCATTTTTTTCAGGATGTCATCCTGCTCTGAACATGATCAAAGGGTAAGGAGTGTGTTATCAGTTTTGAGTGACAACGTTCTTACTGCCAAGCTAATAAAAAACTAAATTTGCACTGAACTTATTTGGCTCATGAAATTTTTGATAGAGGGATTTTACCCAAAAGAAACAAAACAAAAAAAACAGCTGATGGAAGCCATCAAGAATGTACGTGCCAAGGATTACGTTAAATCTTACCTTGGGCTGGCAGAGATTCATAAAACAATTGTCAAGGATTTTGCAACAAAAACATTCAAAGTCAGACATCTATTAAAGAAATCTAGTACGTTTGAATGGAATTGTATTTGTTTGGGACAAATCTAAGAAGAAATTCTAGTCCCATTCCATTGTATTCTTTCAATGCCTGTGCCAAAACCATTATCGCCACTGATAACAGGGGGAGAGTTTTGGGTGTAATGCCTTCACAGATAGATGAGAATTCTCAAGAGATCAATATTTTGCGTGCTTGACGTTTACTTTCTCCAGCTGAAAAGAAATTGTCCACTATTGAAAGAGAAATATTAGTGTGAGTGTGGGGCATTGGGAAGTTTAGACAATATGTTTGATGGTCAGAATTTTTTACTCAGACTGCTCACAAGCCACTAACACAAATCTTAACTACTGTAAGGTTGGAAAAAGCTACACCTCACCTTAAAAGGCTAGCCTTGAAGTTTTTTGATTTCAATTACAAAGTACAATATGTGCCTGGTGCAAAATAAAGTGGCTGACTATTTGAGTATGCCACCAATAAAGGAAAATGAGAAGAAGGATGACTGGTGGTGCGATCTGTGTGTTGCTCTTATGAATGAAGTGACTACTGATGGCATTTCAGTGGAAGAATTGGTAGCTGGATATGTAAAATATATTTTTTGAGTGAAGTTATTGAACACAGAAGACAAGATCGTCATAAAAGAAAATGATTAGTGTAGCAGTTAGACTGTTTTTTGTAAAGTCAGGGTTGAGCTGGTGGGTTCCTTTTGAGGGGCTCAAGGGTCATTCCACTTTTAGCACCTACAAGCAAGATTCTAGAAATACATCACAAGGGACATCTGGGGATTATCAAGTGCCAGAGAAAAGTGAAATCCCACTATTGGTGGCCAGGTATAAATATTGAGATTTAAAGGTTTGTACGCGAGTGCATTGAGTGCATGAATGCTGACAAGTGTGAGAAAGTAGCCTCTTTCTAGCCTTATTACCCCCACTTTTAGCCTGTTTGTGAGTGTATGTCAGGGTGTTTTCACTGTCTCACTGCGATCCTGCTAGCCAGGGCCCAGTGCTCATAGTGAAAACCCTATGTTTTCAGTATGTTTGTTATGTGTCACTGGGACCCTGCTAGTCAGGACCCCAGTGCTCATAAGTTTGTGACCTATATGTATGTGTTCCCTGTGTGATGCCTAACTGTCTCACTGAGGCTCTGCTAACCAGAACCTCAGTGGTTATGCTCCCTCTGTACAAATTGTCACTAACAGGCTAGTGACCAATTTTACCAATTTACATTGGCATACTGGAACATCCTTATAATTCCCTAGTATATGGTACTGAGGTACCCAGGGTATTGGGGTTCCAGGAGATCCCTATGGGCTGCAGCATTTCTTTTGCCACCCATAGGGAGCTCTGACAATTCTTACACAGGCCTGCCATTGCATCCTGAGTGAAATAATGCACACATTATTTCACAGCCATTTTTCACTGCACTTAAGTAACTTATAAGTCACCTATATGTCTAACCTTTACCTGGTAAAGGTTGGGTGCTAAGTTACTTAGTGTGTGGGCGCCCTGGCACTAGCCAAGGTGCTCCCACATTGTTCAGGGCAAATTCCCCGGACTTTGTGAGTGCGGGGACACCATTACACGCGTGCACTACACATAGGTCACTACCTATGTGTAGCTTCACAATGGTAACTCCGAATATGGCCATGTAACATGTCTAAGATCATGGAATTGCCCCCTCTATGCCATCCTGGCATTGTTGGCACAATCCCATGATCCCACGGGTCTGTAGCACAGACCCGGGTACTGCCAAACTGCCTTTTCAGGGGTTTCACTGCAGCTGCTGCCAACCCCTCAGACAGGTTTCTTCCGTCCTGGGGTCCAGCCAGGCTTGGCCCAGGAATGCAGAACAAAGGACTTCCTCAGAGAGAGGGTGTTACACCCTCTCCCTTTGGAAAAAGGTGTTAAGGCAGGGGAGGAGTAGCCTCCCCCAGCCTCTGGAAATGCTTTCATGGGCAAAGATGGTGCCCATTTCTGCATAAGCCATTCTACACCGGTACAGGGACCCCTCAGCCCTGCTCTGGCGCGAAACTGGACAAAGGAAAGGGTAGTGACCACTCCCCTGACCTGCACCTCCCCTTGGAGGTGCCCAGAGCTCCTCCAGTGTGCTCCAGACCTCTGCCATCTTGGAAACAGAGGTGCTGCTGGCACACTGGACTGCTCTGAGTGGCCAGGGCCAGCAGGTGACGTCAGAGACTCCTTCTGATAGGCTCCTTCAGGTGTTGCTAGCCTATCCTCTCTCCTACGTAGCCAAACCCTCTTTTCTGGCTATTTATGGTCTCTGCTTTGGGGAATTCCTTAGATAACGAATGCAAGAGCTCATCAGAGTTCCTCTGCATCTCTCTCTTCACCTTCTGCCAAGGAATCGACTGCTGACCGCGCTGGAAGCCTGCAAAACTGCAACAAAGTAGCAAAGACGACTACTGCGACCTTGTAACGCTGATCCTGCCGCCTTCTCAACTGTTTTCCTGGTGGTGCATGCTGTGGGGGTAGTCTGCCTCCTCTCTGCACTAGAAGCTCCGAAGAAATCTTCAGTGGGTCGACGGAATCGTCCCCCTGCAACAGCAGGCACCAAAGAACTGCATCACCGGTCCCCTGGGTCTCCTCTCAGCATGACGAGCGAGGTCCCTTGAATCCAGCAACTCTGTCCAAGTGACTCCCACAGTCCAGTGACTCTTCAGTCCAAGTTTGGTGGAGTTAAGTCCTTGCCTCCCCACACCAGACTGCATTGCTGGGAACCACGTCTTTTGCAGCTACTCCGGCCTCTGTGCACTTCCGGCGGAAATCCTTTGTGCACAGCCAAGCCTGGGTCCACGGCACTCTAACCTGCATTGCAAGACCTCCTGAGTTGTCCTCCGGCGGCGTGGGACTCTCTTGTGCAACTTCGGGTGAGCACCATTTTACTCCACATCGTAGTGCCTGTTCTGGCACTTCTCCGGGTGCTGCTTGCTTCTGAGAGGGCTCCTTGTCCTGCTGGGTGCTCCTTCTCTCCCCTGACGCAATTGGCGACATCCTGGTCCCTCCTGGGCCACAGCAGCATCCAAAAACCCTTACCGCATGATTTGCGGCTAGCAAGGCTTGTTTGTGGTCTTTCTTCAGGAAAACACTTCTGCACGACTCTTCACGACGTGGGACATCCATCCTCCAAAGCGGAAGTTTCTAGCCCTTGTCGTTCTTGCAGAATCCTCAGCTTCTACTGCCTAGTAGCAGCTTCTTTGCACCCACAGCTGGCATTTCCTGGGCATCTGCCCACTCTCGACTTGATTGTGACTTTTGGACTTGGTCCCCTTGTTCCACAGGTACTCTAGTCTGGAAATCCATCGTTGTTGCATTGCTGGTGTTGGTCTTTCCTGCAGAATTCCCCTATCACGACTTCTGTGCTCTTTGGGGAACTTTAGTGCATTTTGCACTCACTTTTCAGGGTCTTGGGGTGGGCTATTTTTCTAACCCTCACTGTTTTCTTACAGTCCCAGCGACCCTCTACAAGGTCACATAGGTTTGGGGTCCATTCGTGGTTAGCATTCCGCTTTTGGAGTATATGGTTTGTGTTGCCCCTATCCCTATGTGTCCCCATTGCATCCTATTGTAACTATACATTGTTTGCACTGTTTCCTAAGACTATACTGCATATTTTTGGTATTGTGTACATATATCTTGTGTATATTTGCTATCCTCATACTGAGGGTACTCACTGAGATACTTTGGCATATTGTCATAAAAATAAAGTACCTTTATTTTTAGTATATCTGTGTATTGTGTTTTCTTATGATATTGTGCAAGTGACACTAGTGGTACTGTAGGAGCTTCACTTGTCTCCTAGTTCAGCCTAAGCTGCTCTGCTAAGCTACCATTATCTATCAGCCTAAAGCTGCTAGACACCCAATACACTAATAAGGGATACCTGGGCCTGGTGCAAGGTGTAAGTACCCCTTGGTACTCACTACAAGCCAGTCCAGCCTCCTACAACAAGCGCTTAGGTATTTTTAGGCCACCTTTGTCTTCCTTAGTATGTCTGTATGGGTCGTGAGAAACATTAGCTATTGACATTTTAGGATCTATTCTGCATCAGCACTATACTGGCCAGTATATTATCGTGTTGTATAACTTGTTCTCTAAATGGCCTAACATATGTGTGTTGGAGAAGGCTGACTGTGATACTGTAGTGGGCTTCCTTGACGAATTGTTCCAGCAGGAAGGTATTCACAAATCACTCTTGAGTGATAATGGTCCTCAGTTTGTTCTGAGTTTGTTGCAAGGTTTTTTTGCTAGAAATGAACTTTTATGGAAGCACCCGCAGTATTTTATCCTACCGGAAATGAAGCTGTGATGCAGTTTAATAATGTTTTGATGGTAAATATACACATGGCTGTTAATGTAGTAAGAATTGGAAACTGGAAATTAAAAACAAACTTGTGTGGGCGTATCTCACCACCCCCACTGTTACTGGATATTCACCTCGTAAAATTCTAAAAGGTAGAGATCCACTCACCAAAGACAATCACACGTGGATGAAGTTGGAGAGGCACTATAATGTGTCAATGGAAGATATCAAATAGAACTTAAACAATACTAAGTTACATTACAAAAGGTGTTAAAAACAAAAACATGGTGTAAAGGAGGTGAAGCTGTGTGTTGGTTATTATGTCAAAGTAAGGGGTTATGTTAAAGTAAGGGAACTCAAGAGAAGAGAATAGAAAATGGCAAGTAAATGTTTAGGTCCTTTTAAAGTGTTGGAGTTGTTTAATACCTCTGCAAAACTGAATGATGGTAAAGTTTGGCATTTTAGCAAACTTGTTAAGTTTCTGAAATGTGCAAGAACAAGGATGGTTGGAATTGCTGGATTGGGTAGCAGAGTAGTCAATGATTGATGAATATGAATATTACAAATATGGAAGAAAGTGAATGTGGGATATCTGGAAATGGTGGGGATGCTGAGTTGGCAGGTAACTCTTACTCAAGTTCACAGGTTGAAGCAGGGAACTCTTTACGGCCCACAAGAAGTGGACATCTAGTACACACATCTCACAAAATGGAAGGATTATATTGTGGGATGAAACCTATCTAAGTTCTTCGCTGAATGTGTTTTAAGTTACCAAATGTATTATTTTATTCCTTTCTGTAATTATATTGTACATTACAATGTTATTTTATGTAATTTTGTTATTGTTAAGGAGAAAATAGGCTGCAATGCATGCCTTCTATTATGTGGCAAGTGTGGGAGTGGGGTGGGCAGGAGACAGCATATGAGTTTACTGGCAGTGAGTTGCTGGAGTATTTTATCAAATAACGTACTGAATACCCTGTACATTCTTTAGAAGACTCGTCTCTACAGGAACAGAGGAGGAAGATCAGAATTCAGAAGAAAGGCTTAAGGAAGACAGCACTGTATTCTTACAAATATGTTATGGGGAAAGAAAGATGGAATACAGAAAAAGTATACAGACCAGCCTTGTTTACTCACTAGGAAAGCAAGATAGATGAAGGAAACTAAGAAAGGTGTTTATAAGGAGCAGGGATTGGTAGCAGGCAAACAGAACAAGGAACTTTGAAATAGAGGGCAGTGAATCTGGAATACACAACAAGCACTGCTGGAAGTATGCAGAGAACACAAAGACCATTATTCCAAAGGACAAGGAATCTGCACTCAAACAGGAACAGGAATGGAGGTTTACTGAGAGGGCATGGAACTCTGGAATACAGGATTAAGCTAGCTAAAGTATCTGAGAAGGGAAGTAGAGACAAAGAAGCTATAGCAGCACGACACTACTGAAATACAAGTAAATGATTTTTTTTTCATTTTCACAGAGTTGGTCCAATTGGTTCTGTTAAATCAAACTGACTACAAATGCCAAAATGCACCCATAGTTTACAAATTGTCTTTGATCACATAGAACTATCTAGTAACCTTACTCTGTCCCCAGTTATAAGGGGCCTCTGTTTCATACTGCTCTGCAGCAATAACCTCTCTTACTTGGTTGACAGTCTTTTTGTCTCATTCCAGCCCACATGCGTACCTATGTCAAAGACAATTTGTGACAGCCTCTCAATATTGTAACAGAACATGTGGCTAAATTGCTTGTTTTTACTCAATTTTTACAAAGGGAGAAACAACAACAATTAGGTGTTCCCGTTTGTTGACTGTACATATACAGTCAACTGTGCAGGCTGCAGATGTTATTCTCATTGGTCTGCTACTGGGCAGGCAAAAAAACTTGTTGAGGAAAATCGTAGGACCTCCTTCCAATTTTAGTAAGCATCATCCTGCCTCCGTTATCCTGCCAGTTGTTCATTGCAGCTGAGGTTAGTATCAATTTCGTTATTCGTGAGGCATATTTACTAGGTACAATGTGGATTATCTGCTTTTTTATATTGTTTCCACTCCGTTATTTTCTCTGATTGCGAAGTGAAAGTTAAACTGTAAATCTGGTCTCTAGCTAAGGTTACCAGATGACTCCATGTCACCATTAATACAATTTTCCAGTTCTAGGCTTTTCATTAACAACCTGTTGTGGGTTGTGGGTTTTGTGGTATTGGTTGTTTTCAGATGAACCACCTGGGCTAACTTTCGGAAAATAAAGATTTCAAAAAAAGGAAATCCCACGGCTGAAGCATTAGTGTCCCTGGTAACATTAAGTCATCCAGTAACCCAACCTTTAGGCTCACTATGTGTAAGGAAATGCCTCCTTGGCATGGTTACCCCCTGACTTTTTGCCTTTGCTGATGCTATGTTTTGAATTGAAAGTGTGCTGAGGCCTACTAACCAGGCCCCAGCACCAGTGTTCTTTCCCTAACCTGTACTTTTGATTCCACAATTGGCACACCCTGGCATCCAGATAAGTCCCTTGTAAGTGGTACCCCTGGTACCAAGGGCCCTGATGCCAAGGAAGGTCTCTAAGGGCTGCAGCATGTCTTATGCCACCCTGGAGACCCCTCACTCAGCACAGACACACTGCTTGCCAGCTTGTGTGTGCTGGTGAGAACAAAACAAGTAAGTCGACATGGCAATCCCCTCAGGGTGCCATGCCAGCCTCTCACTGCCTATGCAGGTATAGATAAGTCACCCCTCTAGTAGGCCTTACAGCCCTAAGGCAGGGTGCACTATACCATAGGTGAGGGCACCAGTGCATGAGCACTGTGCCCCTACAGTGTCTAAGCAATACCTTAGACATTGTAAGGGCAGGGTAGCCATAAGAGTATATGGTCTGGGAGTCTGTTTTACACGAACTCCACAGCACCATAATGGCTACACTGAAAACTGGGAAGTTTGGTATCAAACTTCTCAGCACAATAAATGCACACTAATGCCAGTGTACATTTTATTGTAAACTACACCCCAGAGGGCACCTTAGAGGTGCCCCCTGAAACCTTAACCAACTACCTGTGTAGGCTGACTGGTTCCAGCAGCCTGCCACACTAGATACATGTTGCTGGCCCCATGGGGAGAGTGCCTTTGTCACTCTGAGGCCAGTAACAAAGCCTGCACTGGGTGGAGATGCTAACACCTCCCCCAGGCAGGAGCTGTAACACCTGGCGGTGAGCCTCAAAGGCTCACCCCTTTGTCACAGCACCGCAGGACACTCCAGCTAGTGGAGTTGCCCGCCCCCTCCGGCCCCCACTTTTGGCGGCAAGGCCGGAGGAAACAAAGAAAACAACAAGGAGGAGTCACTGGCCAGTCAGGACAGCCCCTAAGGTGTCCTGAGCTGAGGTGACTCTAACTTTTAGAAATCCTCCATCTTGCAGATGGAGGATTCCCCCAATAGGATTAGGGATGTGACCCCCTCCTCTTGGGAGGAGGCACAAAGAGGGTGTACTCACCCTCAGGGCTAGTAGCCATTGGCTACTAACCCCCCAGACCTAAACACGCCCTTAAATTTAGTATTTAAGGGCTTCCCTGAACCTAAGAATTTAGATTCCTGAAACTACAAGAAGAAGAGGACTGCTGAGCTGAAAAACCCCTGCAGAGGAAGAACAGAAGACACCAACTGCTTTGGCCCCAGACTTACCGGCCTGTCTCCTGCCTTCCAAAGAAACCTGCTCCAGCGACGCTTTCCAAAGGACCAGCGACCTCTGAATCCTCAGAGGACTGCCCTGCTTCAAGAAAGACAAGAAACTCCCGAGGACAGCGGCACTGCTCCAAAAGACCTGCAACTTTGTTACAGAGGAGCAGATTTAAAGACCCCTGCAAATCCCCGCAAGAAGCGTGAGACTTGCAACACTGCACCCGGCGACCCTGACTCGACTGGTGGAGAACCAACACCTCAGGGAGGACCCTCCGGCGACTCCGAGACCGTGAGTAACCAAAGTTGTCCCCCCTGATTCCCCACAGCGACGCCTGCAGAGGGAATCCCGAGGCTCCCCCTGACCGCGACTGCCTGAACCTAAAGTCCCGACGGCTGGAAAAGACCCTGCACCCGCAGCCCCCAGCACCTGAAGGAACGGAACTTCTGTGCAGGAGTGACCCCCAGGAGGCCCTCTCCCTTGCCCAAGTGGTGGCTACCCCGAGGAGCCCCCCCCCTTGCCTGCCTGCATCGCTGAAGAGACCCCTTGGTCTCCCATAGGAAACTATTGGAAACCCGACGCGTGTTCCCACACTGCACCCGGCCGCCCCCGCACTGCTGAGGGTGTACTTTTTGTGCTGACTCGTGTCCCCCCCGGTGCCCTACAAAACCCCCCTGGTCTGCCCTCCGAAGACGCGGGTACTTACCTGCTGGCAGACTGGAACCGGGGCACCCCCTTCTCTCCATTGAAGCCTATGTGTTTTGGGCACCTCTTTGACCTTTGCACCTGACCGGCCCTGAGCTGCTGGTGTGATAACTTTGGGGTTGCTCTGAACCCCCAACGGTGGGCTACCTTGGACCAAAAACTGAAACCTGTAAGTGACTTACTTACCTGTTAAAACTAACAATACTTTACCTCCCCCAGGAACTGTGAAAATTGCACTGTGTCCACTTTTAAAACAGCTATTTGTGTTTTATGTAAAAAGTATAGATGCTAATGTAATGATCCAAAGTTCCTAAAGTACTTACCTGCAATACCTTTCAAATGAGATATTACATGTAGAATTTGAACCTGTGGTTCTTAAAATAAACTAAGAAAATATATTTTTCTATAACAAAACCTATTGGCTGGATTTGTCTCTGAGTGTGTGTCCCTCATTTATTGCCTGTGTGTATGTACAACAAATGCTTAACACTACTCCTTGGATAAGCCTACTGCTCGACCACACTACCACAAAATAGAGCATTAGTATTATCTCTTTTTGCCACTATCTTACCTCTAAGGGGAACCCTTGGACTCTGTGCATGCTATTCCTTACTTTGAAATAGCACATACAGAGCCAACTTCCTACATTGGTGGATCAGCGGTGGGGTACAAGACTTTGCATTTGCTGGACTACTCAGCCAATACCTGATCACACGACAAGTTCCAAAAATTGTCATTAGAAATTGATTTTTGCAATTTGAAATTTTTCTAAATTCTTTAAAGTCCTGCTAGGGCCTTGTGTTAGTCCCTGTTAGCATTTCTTTTAGAGTTTAAAAGTTTGGTAAAAGTTTGAATTAGATTCTAGAACTAGTTTTAGTTTCTTAAAAAGCATTCCAACTTTTAGAAGTATAATGTCTAGCACAGATGTGAATGTGGTGGAACTCGACACCACACCTTACCTCCATCTCCAGATGAGAGAGCTAAGGTCACTCTGTAAATTAAAGAAAATAGCAATGGGCCCCAGACCTTCCAAACTACAGCTCCAGGAGCTGTAAACAGAGTTTGAAAGAGCCAACCCCTGTGAGGATGGCAACACAGAGGATGAGTATAGTGACTTGGAGGGTGATTCCCCCCCCCCACCAGTCCTATCTAGGGAGAACAGGGCCTCTCAAGCCCTGACTCCACAAACAATAGTCAGAGATGCTGGTTCCCTCACAGGAGGGACCAACCTCTCTGAAATCACTGAGGATAACTCCAGTGAAGAGGACATCCAGTTAGCCAGGATGGCCAAAAGATTGGCTTTGGAAAGACAGATCCTAGCCATAGAAAGGGAAAGACAAGAGATGGGCCTAGGACCCATCAATGGTGGCAGCAACATAAATAGGGTCAGAGATTCTCCTGACATGTTGAAAATCCCTAAAGGGATTGTAACTAAATATGAAGATGGAGATGACATCACCAAATGGTTCACAGCTTTTGAGAGGGCTTGTGTAACCAGAAAAGTGAACAAATCTCACTGGGGTGCTCTCCTTTGGGAAATGTTCACAGGAAAGTGTAGGTATAGACTCCTCACACTCTCTGGAAAAGATGCAGAATCTTATGACCTCATGAAGGGTACCCTGATTGAGGGCTTTGGATTCTCCACTGAGGAGTATAGGATTAGATTCAGGGGGGCTCAAAAATCCTCGAGCCAGACCTGGGTTGACTTTGTAGACTACTCAGTAAAAACACTAGATGGTTGGATTCAAGGCAGTGGTGTAAGTAATTATGATGGGCTGTACAATTTATTTGTGAAAGAACACCTGTTAAGTAATTGTTTCAATGATAAACTGCATCAGCATCTGGTGGACCTAGGACCAATTTCTCCCCAAGAATTGGGAAAGAAGGCGGACCATTGGGTCAAGACTAGGGTGTTCCAAACTTCCACAGGGGGTGACCAAAAGAAAGGGGTCACAAAACCTCCCCAGGGGAAGGGTGGTGAGACAGCCAAAAACAAAAATAGTAAAGAGTCTTCTACAGGCCCCCAAAAACCTGCACAGGAGGGTGGGCCCAGAGCCTCTTCACAAAACAATTCTGGGTACAAGGGTAAAAACTTTGATCCCAAAAAGGCCTGGTGTCGTAGCTGTAGTCAGCCTGGACACCAAACTGGAGACAAGGCCTGTCCCAAGAAAAATACCACTTCAAACTCCACTCCAGCTAACACTGGAATGGCTAGTCTCCAAGTGGGATCAACAGTGTGCCCAGAGCAAATCAGGTGTCACACTGAAGCTACATTAGTCTCTGAGGGTGGGGTGGATTTAGCCACACTGGCTGCCTGGCCCCCTAACATGCAAATATACAGGCAGCAGCTCTTAATTAATGGGACAAGTGTAGAGGGCCTGAGGGATACAGGTGCCAGTGTCACTATGGTGACAGAGAAACTGGTTTCCCCTGGCCAATACCTGACTGGACAAACCTATCCAGTCACCAATGCTGACAATCAGACTAAAGTACATCCCATGGCTATGGTAACTTTAGAGTGGGGAGGGGTCAATGGCCTGAAACAGGTGGTGGTCTCCTCAAATATCCCAGTAGACTGTTTGCTTGGAAATGACCTGGAGTCCTCAGCATGGGCTGAGGTAGAACTGAAAACCCATGCAGCCATGCTGGGTATCCCTGAACTGGTGTGTGTCAAGACAAGGGCACAGTGCAAGGCTCAGGGTGAACAAGTAGAGCTGGAGTCTGGAAAAAGGGCCCAGCCTACCAAGAGGAAAGGAAAGTCAGCTGGGAAACCAACTGCAACACAGCAAGAAAAAGAGAACCTCTCTTCTCAGGAAGAAGTTCTGCCCTCTGAGGGAACTGAGCCCATGGAGCTGGAACCTTATCAGGTTGAGCTCTTGGGCCCAGGGGGACCCTCAAGGGAAGAGTTGTGTAAGGGACAAGAAACCTGTCCCTCTCTTGAAGGCCTTAGGCAGCAAGCTGCTGAAGAGTCCAATGGCAAGAAAAATGGAACACATAGGGTCTATTGGGAAGATGGACTCCTGTACACTGAGGCAAGAGATCCCAAACCTGGTGCCACTAGGAGAGTGGTAGTGCCTCAGGGTTTCAGAGAGTTTATTCTGACCTTAGCCCATGATATTCCCCTTGCTGGGCATTTGGGACAAACCAAGACGTGGGAGAGGTTAGTCAACCACTTCTACTGGCCCAATATGTCCCAGAAGGTTAAGGAGTTTTGCCTCTCCTGCCCCACCTGTCAAGCCAGTGGTAAGACAGGTAGGCACCCAAAGGCCCCCCTTATCCCACTTCCAGTGGTGGGGGTCCCCTTTGAAAGAGTGGGTGTGGACATTGTTGGTCCACTAGAACATCCCACAGCCTCAGGAAATATGTACATCCTAGTAGTAGTGGATCATGCTACTAGGTATCCTGAAGCTATTCCCCTTAGGTCGACTACTGCCCCTGCAGTAGCCAAGGCCCTCATTGGTATCTTTACCAGAGGGGGCTTCCCTAAGGAGGTGGTGTCTGACAGAGGTACCAACTTCATGTCAGCATACCTAAAACACATGTGGAATGAGTGTGGAGTGACTTATAAGTTCACTACACCATATCATCCACAAACTAATGGCCTTGTTGAGAGATTCAACAAGACATTAAAAGGCATGATCATGGGGCTCCCAGAAAAACTCAAAAGGAGATGGGATGTCCTCCTGCCATGTCTGCTTTTCGCTTACAGAGAGGTGCCTCAGAAGGGAGTAGGGTTCTCACCCTTTGAACTTCTGTTTGGCCACCCTGTAAGGGGACCACTTGCTCTTGATAAAGAAGGCTGGGAGAGACCTCTTCATGAGCCTAAACAAGACATAGTGGACTATGTACTTGGCCTTCGCTCAAGGATGGCAGAGTACATGGAAAAGGCAAGTAAAAACCTTGAGGCCAGCCAACAACTCCAGAAGTTGTGGTATGACCAAAAGGCTGCACTGGTTGAATTTCAACCAGGGCAGAAAGTCTGGGTTCTGGAGCCTGTGGCTCCCAGGGCACTTCAGGACAAATGGAGTGGCCCTTACCCAGTACTAGAGAGGAAGAGTCAGGTCACCTACCTGGTGGACCTGGGCACAAGCAGGAGCCCCAAGAGGGTGATCCATGTGAACCGCCTTAAGCTCTTCCATGACAGGGCTGATGTAAATCTGTTGATGGTAACAGATGAGGACCAGGAAGCTGAGAGTGAACCTCTCCCTGATCTCCTCTCATCAGACCCTAAAGATGGCTCAGTGGATGGAGTGATCTACTCAGACACCCTCTCTAGCCAACAGCAGTCTGACTGTAGGAAGGTCCTGCAGCAGTTTGCTGAACTCTTTTCCCTAACCCCTGGTCAGACACACCTGTGTACCCATGATGTGGATACAGGAGACAACATGCCTGTCAAAAACAAAATCTTCAGACAGTCTGATCAAGTTAAGGAAAGCATCAAGGTGGAAGTCCACAAGATGCTGGAATTGGGAGTAATTGAGCACTCTGACAGCCCCTGGGCTAGCCCAGTGGTCTTAGTCCCCAAACCTCACACCAAAGAAGGAAAGAGAGAGATGAGGTTTTGTGTGGACTACAGAGGTCTTAATTCTGTCACCAAGACAGACGCCCATCCCATTCCTAGAGCTGATGAGCTGATAGACAAATTAGGGGCTGCCAAATTCTTAAGTACCTTTGACTTAACAGCAGGGTACTGGCAAATCAAAATGGCCCCTGGAGCAAAAGAAAAGACAGCATTCTCCACACCTGATGGGCATTATCAGTTCACTGTTATGCCCTTTGGTTTAAAGAATGCCCCTGCCACCTTCCAAAGGTTGGTGAATCAAGTCCTTGCTGGATTGGAATCCTTTAGTGCAGCTTATCTTGATGATATTGCTGTCTTCAGCTCCACCTGGCAGGATCACCTGGTCCACCTGAAGAAGGTTTTGAAGGCTCTGCAATCTGCAGGCCTCTCTATCAAGGCATCCAAATGCCAGATAGGGCAGGGAACTGTGGTTTACTTGGGACACCTTGTAGGTGGAGGCCAAGTTCAGCCACTCCAGCCTAAGATCCAGACTATTCTGGACTGGGCAGCTCCAAAAACCCAGACTCAAGTCAGGGCATTCCTTGGCTTGACTGGGTACTATAGGAGGTTTGTGAAGGGATATGGATCCATTGTGACAGCCCTCACAGAACTCACCTCTAAGAAAATGCCCAAGAAAGTAAACTGGACTGTAGAATGCCAACAGGCCTTTGACACCCTGAAGCAAGCTATGTGCACAGCACCAGTTCTAAAAGCTCCAGATTACTCCAAGCAATTCATTGTGCAAACAGATGCCTCTGAACATGGGATAGGGGCAGTTTTGTCCCAAACAAATGATGATGGCCTTGACCAGCCTGTTGCTTTCATTAGCAGGAGGTTACTCCCCAGGGAGCAGCGTTGGAGTGCCATTGAGAGGGAGGCCTTTGCTGTGGTTTGGTCCCTGAAGAAGTTGAGACCATACCTCTTTGGTACTCACTTCCTAGTTCAAACTGACCACAGACCTCTCAGATGGCTGATGCAAATGAAAGGTGAAAATCCAAAACTGTTGAGGTGGTCCATCTCCCTACAGGGAATGGACTTTATAGTGGAACACAGACCTGGGACTGCCCATGCCAATGCAGATGGCCTTTCCAGGTTCTTCCACTTAGAAAATGAAGACTCTCTTGGGAAAGGTTAGTCTCATCCTCTTTCGTTTGGGGGGGGTTGTGTAAGGAAATGCCTCCTTGGCATGGTTAACCCCTGACTTTTTGCCTTTGCTGATGCTATGTTTTGAATTGAAAGTGTGCTGAGGCCTGCTAACCAGGCCCCAGCACCAGTGTTCTTTCCCTAACCTGTACTTTTGATTCCACAATTGGCACACCCTGGCATCCAGATAAGTCCCTTGTAAGTGGCACCCCTGGTACCAAGGGCCCTGATGCCAAGGAAGGTCTCTAAGGGCTGCAGCATGTCTTATGCCACCCTGGAGACCCCTCACTCAGCACAGACACACTGCTTGCCAGCTTGTGTGTGCTGGTGAGAACAAAACAAGTAAGTCGACATGGCACTCCCCTCAGGGTGCCATGCCAGCCTCTCACTGCCTATGCAGGTATAGATAAGTCACCCCTCTAGTAGGCCTTACAGCCCTAAGGCAGGGTGCACTATACCATAGGTTAGGGCACCAGTGCATGAGCACTGTGCCCCTACAGTGTCTAAGCAATACCTTAGACATTGTAAGGGCAGGGTAGCCATAAGAGTATATGGTCTGGGAGTCTGTTTTACACGAACTCCACAGCACCATAATGGCTACACTGAAAACTGGGAAGTTTGGTATCAAACTTCTCAGCACAATAAATGCACACTGGTGCCAGTGTACATTTTATTGTAAACTACACCCCAGAGGGCACCTTAGAGGTGCCCCCTGAAACCTTAACCAACTACCTGTGTAGGCTGACTGGTTCCAGCAGCCTACCACACTAGAGACATGTTGCTGGCCCCATGGGGAGAGTGCCTTTGTCACTCTGAGGCCAGTAACAAAGCCTGCACTGGGTGGAGATGCTAACACCTCCCCCAGGCAGGAGCTGTAACACCTGGCGGTGAGCCTCAAACGCTCACCCCTTTGTCACAGCACCGCAGGACACTCCAGCTAGTGGAGTTGCCCGCCCCCTCCGGCCACGGCCCCCACTTTTGGCGGCAAGGCCGGAGGAAACAAAGAAAACAACAAGGAGGAGTCACTGGCCAGTCAGGACAGCCCCTAAGGTGTCCTGAGCTGAGGTGACTCTAACTTTTAGAAATCCTCCATCTTGCAGATGGAGGATTCCCCCAATAGGATTAGGGATGTGACCCCCTCCCCTTGGGAGGAGGCACAAAGAGGGTGTACTCACCCTCAGGGCTAGTAGCCATTGGCTACTAACCCCCCAGACCTAAACACGCCCTTAAATTTAGTATTTAAGGGCTTCCCTGAACCTAAGAATTTAGATTCCTGAAACTACAAGAAGAAGAGGACTGCTGAGCTGAAAAACCCCTGCAGAGGAAGAACAGAAGACACCAACTGCTTTGGCCCCAGACTTACCGGCCTGTCTCCTGCCTTCCAAAGAAACCTGCTCCAGCGACGCTTTCCAAAGGACCAGCGACCTCTGAATCCTCAGAGAACTGCCCTGCTTCAAGAAAGACAAGAAACTCCTGAGGACAGCGGCACTGCTCCAAAAGACCTGCAACTTTGTTACAGAGGAGCAGATTTAAAGACCCCTGCAAATCCCCGCAAGAAGCGTGAGACTTGCAACACTGCACCTGGCGACCCTGACTCGACTGGTGGAGAACCAACACCTCAGGGAGGACCCTCCGGCGACTCCGAGACCGTGAGTAACCAAAGTTGTCCCCCCTGAGCCCCCACAGCGACGCCTGCAGAGGGAATCCCGAGGCTCCCCCTGACCGCGACTGCCTGAACCTAATGTCCCGACGGCTGAAAAAGACCCTGCACCCGCAGCCCCCAGCACCTGAAGGAACGGAACTTCTGTGCAGGAGTGACCCCCAGGAGGCCCTCTCCCTTGCCCAGGTGGTGGCTACCCCGAGGAGCCCCCCCCCCTTGCCTGCCTGCATCGCTGAAGAGACCCCTTGGTCTCCCATAGGAAACTATTGGAAACCCGACGCGTGTTCCCACACTGCACCCGGCCGCCCCCGCGCTGCTGAGGGTGTACTTTTTGTGCTGACTCGTGTCCCCCCCGGTGCCCTACAAAACCCCCCTGGTCTGCCCTCCGAAGACGCGGGTACTTACCTGCTGGCAGACTGGAACCGGGGCACCCCCTTCTCTCCATTAAAGCCTTTGTGTTTTGGGCACCTCTTTGACCTTTGCACCTGACCGGCCCTGAGCTGCTGGTGTGATAACTTTGGGGTTGCTCTGAACCCCCAACGGTGGGCTACCTTGGACCAAAAACTGAAACCTGTAAGTGACTTACTTACCTGTTAAAACTAACAATACTTTACCTCCCCCAGGAACTGTGAAAATTGCACTGTGTCCACTTTTAAAACAGCTATTTGTGTTTTATGTAAAAAGTATAGATGCTAATGTAATGATCCAAAGTTCCTAAAGTACTTACCTGCAATACCTTTCAAATGAGATATTACATGTAGAATTTGAACCTGTGGTTCTTAAAATAAACTAAGAAAATATATTTTTCTATAACAAAACCTATTGGCTGGATTTGTCTCTGAGTGTGTGTCCCTCATTTATTGCCTGTGTGTATGTACAACAAATGCTTAACACTACTCCTTGGATAAGCCTACTGCTCGACCACACTACCACAAAATAGAGCATTAGTATTATCTCTTTTTGCCACTATCTTACCTCTAAGGGGAACCCTTGGACTCTGTGCATGCTATTCCTTACTTTGAAATAGCACATACAGAGCCAACTTCCTACATTGGTGGATCAGCGGTGGGGTACAAGACTTTGCATTTGCTGGACTACTCAGCCAATACCTGATCACACGACAAGTTCCAAAAATTGTCATTAGAAATTGATTTTTGCAATTTGAAATTTTTCTAAATTCTTTAAAGTCCTGCTAGGGCCTTGTGTTAGTCCCTGTTAGCATTTCTTTTAGAGTTTAAAAGTTTGGTAAAAGTTTGAATTAGATTCTAGAACTAGTTTTAGTTTCTTAAAAAGCATTCCAACTTTTAGAAGTATAATGTCTAGCACAGATGTGAATGTGGTGGAACTCGACACCACACCTTACCTCCATCTCCAGATGAGAGAGCTAAGGTCACTCTGTAAATTAAAGAAAATAGCAATGGGCCCCAGACCTTCCAAACTACAGCTCCAGGAGCTGTAAACAGAGTTTGAAAGAGCCAACCCCTGTGAGGATGGCAACACAGAGGATGAGTATAGTGACTTGGAGGGTGATTCCCCCCCCCCACCAGTCCTATCTAGGGAGAACAGGGCCTCTCAAGCCCTGACTCCACAAACAATAGTCAGAGATGCTGGTTCCCTCACAGGAGGGACCAACCTCTCTGAAATCACTGAGGATAACTCCAGTGAAGAGGACATCCAGTTAGCCAGGATGGCCAAAAGATTGGCTTTGGAAAGACAGATCCTAGCCATAGAAAGGGAAAGACAAGAGATGGGCCTAGGACCCATCAATGGTGGCAGCAACATAAATAGGGTCAGAGATTCTCCTGACATGTTGAAAATCCCTAAAGGGATTGTAACTAAATATGAAGATGGAGATGACATCACCAAATGGTTCACAGCTTTTGAGAGGGCTTGTGTAACCAGAAAAGTGAACAAATCTCACTGGGGTGCTCTCCTTTGGGAAATGTTCACAGGAAAGTGTAGGTATAGACTCCTCACACTCTCTGGAAAAGATGCAGAATCTTATGACCTCATGAAGGGTACCCTGATTGAGGGCTTTGGATTCTCCACTGAGGAGTATAGGATTAGATTCAGGGGGGCTCAAAAATCCTCGAGCCAGACCTGGGTTGACTTTGTAGACTACTCAGTAAAAACACTAGATGGTTGGATTCAAGGCAGTGGTGTAAGTAATTATGATGGGCTGTACAATTTATTTGTGAAAGAACACCTGTTAAGTAATTGTTTCAATGATAAACTGCATCAGCATCTGGTGGACCTAGGACCAATTTCTCCCCAAGAATTGGGAAAGAAGGCGGACCATTGGGTCAAGACTAGGGTGTTCCAAACTTCCACAGGGGGTGACCAAAAGAAAGGGGTCACAAAACCTCCCCAGGGGAAGGGTGGTGAGACAGCCAAAAACAAAAATAGTAAAGAGTCTTCTACAGGCCCCCAAAAACCTGCACAGGAGGGTGGGCCCAGAGCCTCTTCACAAAACAATTCTGGGTACAAGGGTAAAAACTTTGATCCCAAAAAGGCCTGGTGTCGTAGCTGTAGTCAGCCTGGACACCAAACTGGAGACAAGGCCTGTCCCAAGAAAAATACCACTTCAAACTCCACTCCAGCTAACACTGGAATGGCTAGTCTCCAAGTGGGATCAACAGTGTGCCCAGAGCAAATCAGGTGTCACACTGAAGCTACATTAGTCTCTGAGGGTGGGGTGGATTTAGCCACACTGGCTGCCTGGCCCCCTAACATGCAAATATACAGGCAGCAGCTCTTAATTAATGGGACAAGTGTAGAGGGCCTGAGGGATACAGGTGCCAGTGTCACTATGGTGACAGAGAAACTGGTTTCCCCTGGCCAATACCTGACTGGACAAACCTATCCAGTCACCAATGCTGACAATCAGACTAAAGTACATCCCATGGCTATGGTAACTTTAGAGTGGGGAGGGGTCAATGGCCTGAAACAGGTGGTGGTCTCCTCAAATATCCCAGTAGACTGTTTGCTTGGAAATGACCTGGAGTCCTCAGCATGGGCTGAGGTAGAACTGAAAACCCATGCAGCCATGCTGGGTATCCCTGAACTGGTGTGTGTCAAGACAAGGGCACAGTGCAAGGCTCAGGGTGAACAAGTAGAGCTGGAGTCTGGAAAAAGGGCCCAGCCTACCAAGAGGAAAGGAAAGTCAGCTGGGAAACCAACTGCAACACAGCAAGAAAAAGAGAACCTCTCTTCTCAGGAAGAAGTTCTGCCCTCTGAGGGAACTGAGCCCATGGAGCTGGAACCTTATCAGGTTGAGCTCTTGGGCCCAGGGGGACCCTCAAGGGAAGAGTTGTGTAAGGGACAAGAAACCTGTCCCTCTCTTGAAGGCCTTAGGCAGCAAGCTGCTGAAGAGTCCAATGGCAAGAAAAATGGAACACATAGGGTCTATTGGGAAGATGGACTCCTGTACACTGAGGCAAGAGATCCCAAACCTGGTGCCACTAGGAGAGTGGTAGTGCCTCAGGGTTTCAGAGAGTTTATTCTGACCTTAGCCCATGATATTCCCCTTGCTGGGCATTTGGGACAAACCAAGACGTGGGAGAGGTTAGTCAACCACTTCTACTGGCCCAATATGTCCCAGAAGGTTAAGGAGTTTTGCCTCTCCTGCCCCACCTGTCAAGCCAGTGGTAAGACAGGTAGGCACCCAAAGGCCCCCCTTATCCCACTTCCAGTGGTGGGGGTCCCCTTTGAAAGAGTGGGTGTGGACATTGTTGGTCCACTAGAACATCCCACAGCCTCAGGAAATATGTACATCCTAGTAGTAGTGGATCATGCTACTAGGTATCCTGAAGCTATTCCCCTTAGGTCGACTACTGCCCCTGCAGTAGCCAAGGCCCTCATTGGTATCTTTACCAGAGGGGGCTTCCCTAAGGAGGTGGTGTCTGACAGAGGTACCAACTTCATGTCAGCATACCTAAAACACATGTGGAATGAGTGTGGAGTGACTTATAAGTTCACTACACCATATCATCCACAAACTAATGGCCTTGTTGAGAGATTCAACAAGACATTAAAAGGCATGATCATGGGGCTCCCAGAAAAACTCAAAAGGAGATGGGATGTCCTCCTGCCATGTCTGCTTTTCGCTTACAGAGAGGTGCCTCAGAAGGGAGTAGGGTTCTCACCCTTTGAACTTCTGTTTGGCCACCCTGTAAGGGGACCACTTGCTCTTGATAAAGAAGGCTGGGAGAGACCTCTTCATGAGCCTAAACAAGACATAGTGGACTATGTACTTGGCCTTCGCTCAAGGATGGCAGAGTACATGGAAAAGGCAAGTAAAAACCTTGAGGCCAGCCAACAACTCCAGAAGTTGTGGTATGACCAAAAGGCTGCACTGGTTGAATTTCAACCAGGGCAGAAAGTCTGGGTTCTGGAGCCTGTGGCTCCCAGGGCACTTCAGGACAAATGGAGTGGCCCTTACCCAGTACTAGAGAGGAAGAGTCAGGTCACCTACCTGGTGGACCTGGGCACAAGCAGGAGCCCCAAGAGGGTGATCCATGTGAACCGCCTTAAGCTCTTCCATGACAGGGCTGATGTAAATCTGTTGATGGTAACAGATGAGGACCAGGAAGCTGAGAGTGAACCTCTCCCTGATCTCCTCTCATCAGACCCTAAAGATGGCTCAGTGGATGGAGTGATCTACTCAGACACCCTCTCTAGCCAACAGCAGTCTGACTGTAGGAAGGTCCTGCAGCAGTTTGCTGAACTCTTTTCCCTAACCCCTGGTCAGACACACCTGTGTACCCATGATGTGGATACAGGAGACAACATGCCTGTCAAAAACAAAATCTTCAGACAGTCTGATCAAGTTAAGGAAAGCATCAAGGTGGAAGTCCACAAGATGCTGGAATTGGGAGTAATTGAGCACTCTGACAGCCCCTGGGCTAGCCCAGTGGTCTTAGTCCCCAAACCTCACACCAAAGAAGGAAAGAGAGAGATGAGGTTTTGTGTGGACTACAGAGGTCTTAATTCTGTCACCAAGACAGACGCCCATCCCATTCCTAGAGCTGATGAGCTGATAGACAAATTAGGGGCTGCCAAATTCTTAAGTACCTTTGACTTAACAGCAGGGTACTGGCAAATCAAAATGGCCCCTGGAGCAAAAGAAAAGACAGCATTCTCCACACCTGATGGGCATTATCAGTTCACTGTTATGCCCTTTGGTTTAAAGAATGCCCCTGCCACCTTCCAAAGGTTGGTGAATCAAGTCCTTGCTGGATTGGAATCCTTTAGTGCAGCTTATCTTGATGATATTGCTGTCTTCAGCTCCACCTGGCAGGATCACCTGGTCCACCTGAAGAAGGTTTTGAAGGCTCTGCAATCTGCAGGCCTCTCTATCAAGGCATCCAAATGCCAGATAGGGCAGGGAACTGTGGTTTACTTGGGACACCTTGTAGGTGGAGGCCAAGTTCAGCCACTCCAGCCTAAGATCCAGACTATTCTGGACTGGGCAGCTCCAAAAACCCAGACTCAAGTCAGGGCATTCCTTGGCTTGACTGGGTACTATAGGAGGTTTGTGAAGGGATATGGATCCATTGTGACAGCCCTCACAGAACTCACCTCTAAGAAAATGCCCAAGAAAGTAAACTGGACTGTAGAATGCCAACAGGCCTTTGACACCCTGAAGCAAGCTATGTGCACAGCACCAGTTCTAAAAGCTCCAGATTACTCCAAGCAATTCATTGTGCAAACAGATGCCTCTGAACATGGGATAGGGGCAGTTTTGTCCCAAACAAATGATGATGGCCTTGACCAGCCTGTTGCTTTCATTAGCAGGAGGTTACTCCCCAGGGAGCAGCGTTGGAGTGCCATTGAGAGGGAGGCCTTTGCTGTGGTTTGGTCCCTGAAGAAGTTGAGACCATACCTCTTTGGTACTCACTTCCTAGTTCAAACTGACCACAGACCTCTCAGATGGCTGATGCAAATGAAAGGTGAAAATCCAAAACTGTTGAGGTGGTCCATCTCCCTACAGGGAATGGACTTTATAGTGGAACACAGACCTGGGACTGCCCATGCCAATGCAGATGGCCTTTCCAGGTTCTTCCACTTAGAAAATGAAGACTCTCTTGGGAAAGGTTAGTCTCATCCTCTTTCGTTTGGGGGGGGTTGTGTAAGGAAATGCCTCCTTGGCATGGTTAACCCCTGACTTTTTGCCTTTGCTGATGCTATGTTTTGAATTGAAAGTGTGCTGAGGCCTGCTAACCAGGCCCCAGCACCAGTGTTCTTTCCCTAACCTGTACTTTTGATTCCACAATTGGCACACCCTGGCATCCAGATAAGTCCCTTGTAAGTGGCACCCCTGGTACCAAGGGCCCTGATGCCAAGGAAGGTCTCTAAGGGCTGCAGCATGTCTTATGCCACCCTGGAGACCCCTCACTCAGCACAGACACACTGCTTGCCAGCTTGTGTGTGCTGGTGAGAACAAAACAAGTAAGTCGACATGGCACTCCCCTCAGGGTGCCATGCCAGCCTCTCACTGCCTATGCAGGTATAGATAAGTCACCCCTCTAGTAGGCCTTACAGCCCTAAGGCAGGGTGCACTATACCATAGGTTAGGGCACCAGTGCATGAGCACTGTGCCCCTACAGTGTCTAAGCAATACCTTAGACATTGTAAGGGCAGGGTAGCCATAAGAGTATATGGTCTGGGAGTCTGTTTTACACGAACTCCACAGCACCATAATGGCTACACTGAAAACTGGGAAGTTTGGTATCAAACTTCTCAGCACAATAAATGCACACTGGTGCCAGTGTACATTTTATTGTAAACTACACCCCAGAGGGCACCTTAGAGGTGCCCCCTGAAACCTTAACCAACTACCTGTGTAGGCTGACTGGTTCCAGCAGCCTACCACACTAGAGACATGTTGCTGGCCCCATGGGGAGAGTGCCTTTGTCACTCTGAGGCCAGTAACAAAGCCTGCACTGGGTGGAGATGCTAACACCTCCCCCAGGCAGGAGCTGTAACACCTGGCGGTGAGCCTCAAACGCTCACCCCTTTGTCACAGCACCGCAGGACACTCCAGCTAGTGGAGTTGCCCGCCCCCTCCGGCCACGGCCCCCACTTTTGGCGGCAAGGCCGGAGGAAACAAAGAAAACAACAAGGAGGAGTCACTGGCCAGTCAGGACAGCCCCTAAGGTGTCCTGAGCTGAGGTGACTCTAACTTTTAGAAATCCTCCATCTTGCAGATGGAGGATTCCCCCAATAGGATTAGGGATGTGACCCCCTCCCCTTGGGAGGAGGCACAAAGAGGGTGTACTCACCCTCAGGGCTAGTAGCCATTGGCTACTAACCCCCCAGACCTAAACACGCCCTTAAATTTAGTATTTAAGGGCTTCCCTGAACCTAAGAATTTAGATTCCTGAAACTACAAGAAGAAGAGGACTGCTGAGCTGAAAAACCCCTGCAGAGGAAGAACAGAAGACACCAACTGCTTTGGCCCCAGACTTACCGGCCTGTCTCCTGCCTTCCAAAGAAACCTGCTCCAGCGACGCTTTCCAAAGGACCAGCGACCTCTGAATCCTCAGAGAACTGCCCTGCTTCAAGAAAGACAAGAAACTCCTGAGGACAGCGGCACTGCTCCAAAAGACCTGCAACTTTGTTACAGAGGAGCAGATTTAAAGACCCCTGCAAATCCCCGCAAGAAGCGTGAGACTTGCAACACTGCACCTGGCGACCCTGACTCGACTGGTGGAGAACCAACACCTCAGGGAGGACCCTCCGGCGACTCCGAGACCGTGAGTAACCAAAGTTGTCCCCCCTGAGCCCCCACAGCGACGCCTGCAGAGGGAATCCCGAGGCTCCCCCTGACCGCGACTGCCTGAACCTAATGTCCCGACGGCTGAAAAAGACCCTGCACCCGCAGCCCCCAGCACCTGAAGGAACGGAACTTCTGTGCAGGAGTGACCCCCAGGAGGCCCTCTCCCTTGCCCAGGTGGTGGCTACCCCGAGGAGCCCCCCCCCCTTGCCTGCCTGCATCGCTGAAGAGACCCCTTGGTCTCCCATAGGAAACTATTGGAAACCCGACGCGTGTTCCCACACTGCACCCGGCCGCCCCCGCGCTGCTGAGGGTGTACTTTTTGTGCTGACTCGTGTCCCCCCCGGTGCCCTACAAAACCCCCCTGGTCTGCCCTCCGAAGACGCGGGTACTTACCTGCTGGCAGACTGGAACCGGGGCACCCCCTTCTCTCCATTAAAGCCTTTGTGTTTTGGGCACCTCTTTGACCTTTGCACCTGACCGGCCCTGAGCTGCTGGTGTGATAACTTTGGGGTTGCTCTGAACCCCCAACGGTGGGCTACCTTGGACCAAAAACTGAAACCTGTAAGTGACTTACTTACCTGTTAAAACTAACAATACTTTACCTCCCCCAGGAACTGTGAAAATTGCACTGTGTCCACTTTTAAAACAGCTATTTGTGTTTTATGTAAAAAGTATAGATGCTAATGTAATGATCCAAAGTTCCTAAAGTACTTACCTGCAATACCTTTCAAATGAGATATTACATGTAGAATTTGAACCTGTGGTTCTTAAAATAAACTAAGAAAATATATTTTTCTATAACAAAACCTATTGGCTGGATTTGTCTCTGAGTGTGTGTCCCTCATTTATTGCCTGTGTGTATGTACAACAAATGCTTAACACTACTCCTTGGATAAGCCTACTGCTCGACCACACTACCACAAAATAGAGCATTAGTATTATCTCTTTTTGCCACTATCTTACCTCTAAGGGGAACCCTTGGACTCTGTGCATGCTATTCCTTACTTTGAAATAGCACATACAGAGCCAACTTCCTACACTATGGTCAGACACAGTCGGTTAAGCCATGAGTTTTCAAACTTACAAAATTATAAGTGCAATATTTCAAATAAGAGCTCAGTTTTCTCGTGTATTTGGAAATTAAATTGCTTTCATCTTTAATTACATTCAATGATTTAAGTGTGATGAAAAAGGTGGGGTGGGGGAATTTGAAATGGGCGTGGTCAAAGAAGCATAACTAGGAATCATTTACAAGAGGTGCAGCCCATTTAGTTAAGGGTGTGACTTAAAGCATATGACCTAAACATGCTGCACACAGCATGCCACTGGACCAGTATATGGGTGCCTTTCTGTGGGTGTTTTGTTACTGCATCCAGGCATATCACACAAACAACAAACATTAACCTAAAACAGGCCAGACCTATTGCTTTACCTAGGCTTGTTCGCAGTATCAGAATAAAGGTTACAACGATTAGTTAATCCCATGTAGGGACTGCTGAAGGGGGTAGTGGTCTTCAGTGTCTCAATAACTCATGCTCTCCTTTTCACACCAATTTTCCTCTGCTGTCTGTTACTGTGTTAGTCACATATGCCCTTTGTTTCTCTACGTGTTTCTGAAATCCTCCATCTGCATAAATTTCACATCGTTTCTTTCCTGTTCTTCACTGTCTTTTCACTATTCTTTTCTGTTTGTACTTCCTTGCGTCACCTCCACTTCAACATGCCCACTCTGTCTTCAACACACATATTCGTTCTCTCCTTCTCTTTCTTTCTCTCACTCAGCACATAGTCCGAACACCTTTATGACCCACAGTGAGAAACTCCTGCTGCCTTCTGCCCGAAATCCAGTGCTGTCATGCCAAGATTGACAAAGGTTTCGCATTGGGTTTGTGTTACTTTTTAACACAGACCTGTTGCAAAATAGTTTGGGGGATTTACAAACCAATGCAAATTGGTATTTATGTTGGTTTGTAACAAAAAGTAACGCAAACCAGCAAGAAGCACTGCTTTGCGTTAATCTACATGAGGGAGGCGTCTCATGGGTGGTTCAAGGGCATTCCTGTGCTACCACACCCTGGCGTTTGACACAAAGCCCTACCTACTAAGAATAGTAGACAGGGTTTTGAGCCCAAAAAAATAATGCTACTTAAAAGCCAGCGGTAAAAGGGAGAAATATTTGTATTTTTCCTTTGTTTTACAACTTTGTATGTGTGCTGCATGGGACAGCACACATACAAAGTGGGAAAAGATTTACAGTTTGTCTCGCCATAGTAATTTGCGCTGGAGGGGTACACTTTCAGTACGAAACCTAAGGTAAACTCACACAAAGACTCTTGCACCAAGGTGCAAAGGTGTGCGCGTGGCACACAGCTGCCTGATTGCGTGCAGGCGCAAGGGGGAGAGCAGGATAGTTCTAAATCTCTGTAGATATGGCACGCTCCTGCTCTTTCCATGTCCCATGTCATGCAACGTAGCACAGCAAATGTAGGTACTGCGCTGCCTTCGTAAATGCGACCTCGAGTGTTTCCCGCATTGTGCGCACCAATCCACAATGTGAACTCACGCAGAAACCCAGAGGCAGTTCATTCGCTGTAAGCATTGTACAAGAGTCACATTTTGCATGACGAACATTACAAAAGCGCAGCATCAGGAAAAAGCAAATAGCCTCAGGGAAAATAAGATGAGGTAAAGCTTGTAAACAAGAACTGCATCGCAAACATATATTTCCTTCAGGGTTTTTGGAGTCTCGGTTAAGAAATTGATCAGTGTTTTTGTCTGAAAAGTTAAGAACACGAATATAGGGCGGGGCAGAGAACCGTTAAAAAGTCAATTTTTAATTACTGGCAGGTGTGAGACCCAGCAGGACCCACCCCGTGTAAAAGCCCAAATTACTTATTACCGTCCTCAAGAAACACCTATTGGCTTTGTCAGTGCTTTGGTTTATGCTTTGCTGTTCAGCATACGTAATAACCTTGTTTTTCTTTCAGCTAACGCAGTTCAGCTTTGTCAATACACTTAAAATGAGCCCTCATAAAATGACAAATTACGTTTCTAAAACGTAATGGGAAAAAGATGCTAAGTAGACATAAAAACGTCTGGTAAAAATGGATGTTAACGTTAAAAATACCCTTGTGAAATTCTTCCGTGTTAAGAGACCCCTTTAACATAAAAACAGAAAAGCTTGATGTGAAGGCTGGCAGGTGGATTCGTTTTGTAAAAATAAAAACGTATAAAATGTACAATTTTATGTAAATGCTTTTCTCGTGTGTGTGTGTGTGTGTGTGTTGCGTGCTCGGACGCGGAGATCCACTGTATGGATTTCACAGGCAAAATGCTTTCCAATACTAGCATCCCTATGTGTGGTTCTGCATTGTCCCCTACTGGCAAGACACAGTACGGGCTGCAAAATGGCTTTTTATTTACAGCTTGCACACCATACACAATCAAGCAAAGTTGTTTCACCATGTCATATTAACTTCCATGCTACCAGGAAATACACGAATTCTGGTAGCAGTGGTGTTGAAGGATATTCTGCACCTCCCGCAGTACAGGGTAACTCAGAATGGTACAAAGTGAAGTGTGCTCTACAGGTGATGACACTATGCTTCCAAAATATTGAGCAATGGGTGCGGAGGAACTCTCAGATAATAAAAATCATACAGATTGCACCCGGAGCACAACAAAAGTCTTTGACAATCCACATCGGAAAGAATGTTTATTGATGATTGTGAAGAATTCAATTATCCAACATCTAATGAAACTCCAAAAGCAGAAAACAGACAACACGTTTCGTCTTAGACAACTTTCTCAAGGCTGCAAGTTCATCAATACATACATCATTTTGGTCAACCAAAGTACAATAAGAACAAAATAAAATGACCTGCACCCATATGTGCACTGTATGTGGTATTGAGGACAAAGATAACTGGACACAAGCCCAAAAAAATCATCAAATCAATGTCAAGTGATGAAAGGGACACCATAAGATGGAAGAGAAACAGCCATGGGTTAGGTTAGGAACAACCCTCATAGTCCCAACATACAAAAGTGAAGTCCAGAAAGGCCTCCAAGATGAAGAATACCTGGATGAACAAGAGAAAAGATCATCTTTCTTCAACCTTTTGTGTTCAATCTTCCCTCCTATGTATGAGACACTAAAGATCTCCTAAACCAACTTATGGACTTCACTTGGACAGAGGACTGTTGGTTTGTTACTTTATACTTATCGTCCCTCTATACTTCCATTCCCCAAATTCCTCCATATGAAGTTTTTTTTATATGATTTGGTATAGCACAATGTGTCCTCAAATGGCCTCTTTGTTTTGTTTCTTGCCAGGAAGTCAGGAACCACCAAGATTGAAGGCGCACCTCAAAGGAAGGTAAAAGGTAAGTGTACTAAAGAGTTTATTTTTTATTTTTCATGGCGTCACTTCTCTGAAGGGCAAAATTTGTGAAGGCTAAATAATGACCTGGTAACTTTAAGCCACTGTCTCCATCTCCGATTGTTCATAATAAGATTTGTGAGAAGTTTCTCCCCACCTGGTAGTGATTGGGGAAAACTATCACTCCACACCATAAATGAATAATAATAGAAACGAAAATAAGAAAGGAGAGAAGCAATAAAGGTCCTCATGAACTGCTTTGTGATAAAGAGTAACTGCCTCTCCTTCATTAAAAAAGAAAATACACATAATCAGAGAAATCCATCCAGTTTGCCCTTGCCCTGATTCCGAGCATGCAAAGCTATTTGTGCGGTAACAAGTGCTCCCCCGACCTTTCACATTCCTCTATCCGCCTCCTGTGCCTCCCTAGGAGATCAGCCTCTATCTGCGAAAACCACGCTCCTCCTGGAACGGTGCTGGGCACTCCTGGCTTCTCGACATCTCCTTCTTCCGCTTCTCTCATCCAGGCGGTCCTCCTGGAGCACCCACTTCTCCCTGGATGTGCAGCACTCTTGATGGAGCAGCTAGCAGCTCCCTGCGTTCTTCTGTTTCCCCTCTCCTCAGTATCCCACGCTGTGGGGCAAATGGCTTCTTCCATGACATTCTTTCTGTGACGAGCCTCCAGTTTAATTTTAAAGGGACCACATCGCGTACCACCGTTGTTAGGCTCCTCACACTTCCATTCAGGAGAGGAAATGAAGGGACTTCCGGGTGTCCCATGTGATACTGCCTGACCTTGGGTGGATTGCAGGAAAGAAAGTACAGGAGGATGAGCATATGGGGTGTGATCCTCCATGATGTGCCAGGGTAATTCTGCAACAATATTATCCAATGTATCACCTGGATCCTCGAGATCTTGACACTACCTAAGGTATATTAATTAGGGAGGTCGCACTTTGTGATCCCTTGTGATTGGCCTTTGTTAAAAGAAACAGAACTACGTTTAAAACAATCTTTTTTTTTCTCCAAAACGTTTCCCGTGGACCACTGCCACCTCCCCCAGAAGGTTTTTCAAGATTCACAAAGGGGAATCAGTTACCAGTTCCCTTTGTGAATCAGTCTGACCCCAATTTGGGTGTCAATATTCTCCAACCGGATTACGGTCGCAAAAAATCGATATATCGGGGTTAGAATCCCAATCTGGAAGGGACGCCCAAAACACACCCTTTCTAAATAGCAATTACGAAACCAATTTTAGACCCCTTTAGCTATTCCAAAAACCTTTTCCGAATCGCTAAATAAGTTCAGTACATTTGACAAAGGGTTTTGCTGTTCACAAACCCTGAAATTGTGTTGTAAGAGTAAATTACACATACCAGTATTTTTCTAGAAAATGAGAGTCTTGTCTTTCAATGGCCTCACCTCAGTGAACCCCATCTCGCACATGTAATCATCCACTGTAATGTTATATTTCCAGCCAACCATGCTTCTGTGGTCTTGTACCTCCTCATTGCAACATTACATAACGACTAGAATTGTCATTCCCTGTCAGGTGCATCCCATCTTTTTTGGCCTGCAGCACCTGTAGGATAGTATCCCATTCTGTGATAGAAACGCTTAACCACCTGTGTCTTTGTATATGCGTCATAACGTTTATCCTTGCACTATTCCACTTCTGCGAGTCATAGAGCCATATCATTGCTGTATTATATTTACCCACCAGCAATGCTAGGTCTATAAATTTAGATATCATTTTAGTCCTTCCTCATCTGCTGAACCTGCCCAATAGGAGCGTCGCTATACTAGTTTCCAGGAGTTTACCCATGATGTCTTGCAGAATAGACATCAGTGAGGTCCAGAATTGTTATATAATGGGGCACTCTCACACAATATGAAAGAAATCTGCTAAGTCTGTGTTGCACCTGGGAAATGTTGCTGATGCTCTTGGATACATTTCTGCTAGTCATGCCAGGGAGAGGTAAGAATAATGCAAGTAGCTGAATACATTTCATAAATTTCAAGCCCGAATTTCTATTCACCTTTTTGGAATATTCTAGAATATGTGCCCACTTCTTATCAGAAAGGTTCTCTCCCAGGTTCTGTTCCCATGTCAGTTTAAATGTCATTCCAGATAAATAGGATGTGGGCGTTTGTACTCTATATAGTACTGGCATAGCTTTACGTTGTGCCCCTGAGCTAAAAGAACGTAAAGTGCCTCAGATTTAGGGAGTTCATTTATTTCTTCACTTTGATTGCTTTAATCAAGATGTTATAGGTGAAGAATTGACCAGTACTAAATCAACGTATCATTATTATATAAATTCCCTACAGCTGTAATTCCAGCCTGTACCCAGGGTTGAATGTTGTGAGATTATGCCACATTTGCCAGATTTGGCACAGACCACAATGGTACATTTGGGGAGTACAGCGTGGCAAGTCCCATCTTCTTTGTGCACGTTTAACAATAGTCTTTGATTGAGCATAGTGAGTGTGTCACTCAAGCTAGGTTTGATAAAGATCTCATGTAGAAGGTCCATACTCCCTGTAAATGTTTGCATAAGGAAATGGACTGTATCAGGCCATCCAATTCTCAATCAATCCACAATAGTTTGCTGCTGTTTCTTTAACCTGTTTGTACTGCTATTTTCCATTGACGTTAGTATACAGTGGACAGAATTAATAACCATGAAGTGAGAGAGTGCTCAAATGCTAAGGCAATATGACGTTTCAACCTTGCTCCGATTTGTTGAGAGTTTCATTCTTTTGCTCACACCATGAAGATTTTGCAGATCTAATGATTTCCTATGCAACAAAACTGTGTACAAACCCCAGATTTTGGGTGTGAGCCAGAAGACTTTCTGATGCTACTAAGAATACTATCCGTTTCCAGATTGGTTTTGCTGCTCACATGGGACTTAGAATTGTTCTGATTTTGCACATTATTCTCTTTGCCCAATTTAATGCGAGCATTCATGGCAATGACTTAATGCATCTGTACCTTATAATTTCTATTTCGCACCTTTGGAAATTTTGTAATAAATCTTTAAAATGTCTGTTTCTGCTTTGGAACTCAATTATTGAGTCTGTCCTTACTTATTAGACTGTAGTTTTGAAATGCTGTAAGGTGCCTTACCTAAGGGACACATTGCCTCATGAAATTGAGGTTTAACACTCATGGGCGTGCTGTTAAGGGAATATTTTGGGGTGTACAAATGTAGGGGTTCCCGGTGCCCACACATTTTTCATCGCAGAGGATGGTTGTGAGATAAAAGCACCTCCTTTCTACTTTAGAAATTTCCTTTTTGCCCTGTCCCTAGTGTTTGTGGATTTTCCAATGTGAATTTTCCTGGTGGATTACTTGCCGAGGTCATGATTTGCAGTCTGTTCCCGAGCAAAGAGGACTGTAATTATAAAGAGGGCAAAATTATTTTTTAGATTAAGAGTGCTCTGGTGTGTTATTGTTGAAGTATTATGGCTTGTGTTGTGCTGTGTGATGGGCTACTATGGTGCATGTGAGGTGTTTGGTTATGCAATGTTGATTCTTGGTTTAGTTAGTGATTTGATCACTGTGCTATTGATGTATTTATCTTATTTTTGATTTGTGTTTTGGTTTTGTTATCGGTTGATTTGGTAATTGGATTAGTTGAAAGCAAAGATCCTGAGCTATTGTTAAACTTTTCTGCAGAAAAAGTAGTGTGCTTTGCAGGGCACAGCATTCAGAGAGATAGGGATTTCCTTGAATTAATGGGTTTCGTTCCCAGGGTCTGCATGTCTAACAAGGTTGGTGTTATTTGCTTTTTGGTGCACAGAAGTAAGTACAAAAGGCAGAGGTGGATTGCCTAGACCTACAGAATTTGAGGCATTGAATAAATGGGACCAAATAGCTATGGAGGAGAGAAAGAACATGAAAATCAGGTTGAGGGCTCATTTAAACTATTGTTAGGAGACAAGTGAGACAATCAGGAGAGATGTTGGAGAGAGGACATTGTAGAAGGAGTAAGAGTTTTTCCTAAAATTGTCAAACAAACAGCAGTCAAAAGGAAAGTTGACGAGAAAGACAGAGAAATGCAGGGCCAGTAACAGGACACAGATGAAGAGGATAACTTTTTAAATGGTGTTTTGAATTCCAGACCTCCTCCAAATACAGATTGTATGCAAAGACAGATGAAGGTCTACACAGCACCTGATATGTGTTCCACAGGTGAGGGTATGAGTGCTCAGGGGTTGACAGAGCTCACAGTAGTGAGTTCATCAGTGAGTGCTCCATCCGAGAATACATTGCTAACTTTGCTTTGGATTGATTTGAATACATTATTTGAGATTATTGTTCCCAGTGATCTATGGACTGAGTGTAAAGCTGCTGTTGCTTGGCCATTTCCAACCAAAGAACCAGCTTAAGTTGTGTCTAATAATGCTTCAGCTGAAGTAGTTCCTGACAAATATGGAACAACAATAGAACATTTGAAAAATAAGTTGCGAGCGAGGGAGTTTAACTAGGCAAGAATCCTTAGAGCCACAGAAGAGCCGAAGGAGTCAGTGCATGCATACTATGAGAGGCCTATGCAGAGAAAGCACAGTGAAGTTGAAGAACCTGAGAAAGAAGGTGTTAGCAGTTTTGTATCAGCTTTTGTTTTGGGTTTGCGTCCTGAACTTACTTCATATATTAAGCAAAGTGTGAAATGTTGGCAGACTAAGGGAATAGATGAGATCCTGAAATATGCCAAGTACTGTAGTGATTGGTTTGGCGTGAAGCACAAAAGGATTAAAGAGGAGCTGATGATTGCCCAGACGAAAGAGATTAAGCGGAGAGGCAAGAATCAGATGATGAGTTCTGATTTGGATTTTGTGCCATCTGATAATTCCAAAATGATTAGAGTGCTTCTCATGCAAGGTGTGAGAATGGAAAATTAAATGGTGAAGATGCAAGATCACGGAAGAGGAGTTGTAATTTTGGAATGAATGCAAATATTAATTTGTTAAAGAAAAGCACTGTTTGTCATTTCTGTGGTAAAATCAGCCACTGGAAGCAAATGTGTAGGCAAAATCCAGATTGAATACAGAATGATTTTGTTCCTTAGATGAGGCAAAACGCAAATCAGATGCACAGGAACTGGCTGTACCTCAGCCAGCTCCTGTGTAGAATGTGCAAACTCAAGGGCAGTTCCGTATGAATATGCCTGTAGCTCCAGTGATGAAGAAAACATGTAAACAGCGTATCAATACAATTCATTGAATCTGAATAATGATTTTCATCAATTTTCATCAGCATCCCAATGATGTTGCCTGATGATTTTCCTCAATTTTCATCAACATCCCAATGATGTTGCCTGATGATAACAAGTATTGCATGCTTGATGCAGTCCTAGACACAGATCAAAGTGGCCCATATATAGATGGTGAGGTGAATGGCCATCTGTATAATTTATAATTGACTCTGGTGCTACACACTTTATGGTTCATTCTGCTGAGGTTTCCAACCTATCTGTCTCTGGAAGAGAAGTTTGAGTGGTAGGCATTAGCAATAAACAGATTATTAACCAAGTTATGCAGATGTTTCAATTAAAATAGGATCAATAGAAAACAATCATCAGTTCATATTGTGTGGTTCAAGTCCTGTTCATTTACCAGGCAGAGGCATGCTTTGCAAGATAAACTGCATTATTTTACAGGAAAAGAGATAGGATTGTTAAAAAATGCAAAACCTGTTAGAAATAATGTCAAGCACAATGCAGTTTTTTCCTAGATTTAGGCAATACAGACTTTCAAGAGAAGCAGAAGAAAGAATGAAGCTTGTTACTGAACAAATTATAGAATAAGACATTCTGCGCAAGGTGGTTGGTAGTCCTTGCAGCTCTCTGATAATGGGCATTGACAAACCAAATGGTAAATGGAGAATGGTGCAGGATTTGAGGAGAATAAATGAGACAGTGATCCCATGTTGTCCGGTGGTTCCAAATCCTACAGTAATACTGTTCCAGATTCCTGCAGATGCAGAATTCAGTGACTGAATTATGCCAAATGTTCCTGTCTATTCCTCTGCATGAGGATAATTAATTAAATTTATTTTTGCATTAAGTTCCATTATAAAGTCTTCATTAGGTGTTGAATTCCACAGGGAGATACTGAAAGTCCTTCATTTATTAGTCAGATTTTAAACAAAGATTTATAGAATCTGCAGTTGCCCTGTAACTCAGTCCTGGTACAATATATTGATGACTTGCTTATGACATTGAAGAAAAATGAAGATTCTATGCTAGATACAATTGCACTTCTGAATCCTCTTGCTGACAATAGCCACAAGGTTTCTCCCATAAAGATGCAGTACAGTAACAGAAAAGTGATTTATCTTGGTCATCATATTGAAAAAGGAGGAAGGAAATTCTCAAACGAAAGCGAATTCCAAACTTTTCCCTGACTGCTAATAAGGCTAACTTACAGTGAAATCAAAGATCCAGTACCATTTGATGAGGAACATCGGAAGGCCTTCAGGAATTTAAGAGAAAATCTGTATAATGTACCCGCCCTTGGAATGCCCGATTACGATAAGGGGATCTACCTTTTTTGCCATGAAAAAGGCAACTGTGACTTGTCAGTTTTGATCCAAATTCATGGGGGTCATGAGGTGTAAGAAAGGCATCCTTTTTACCCTGATCAGCCCCCAACTTTGGACTAATACTGGTGGTTACTGACTCTGACTGTGCCCTGGGAACTGCTAACTAGCCCGAGTGCTCTGTGCAAAATGTTATATGCAAATGAGATCTAATTATAACTGGTTCTGACCAACTACCATTAAGTCCCTAGTATATGGTAGGGCATGTAGGTTTAGTAATCCCAGTATAGATAGTGCCCCCATAGGCGCACTGCTGTGGTGTCCAGTGGCATTTTGAGGGCAGGCCTGCATTGCTGGCTGCTGGCTGCTTTTAACTTAAAGTTAACCCCACATTCAACTTTGGAATTAAAAGTATTTCTAAAGTCCTAAACTATCAGATATTTATGTGTACGTCACCCCTATGGACTGCACTAAGTGCCCCCAGGGTTGGGTACAGTGTACATATAAGTAGAAACTTTAAAAGAGATGTTTTATAAGCCTTGGTGAGGGAAAGACAGCCAAATATGTCTTCTCCATTGTAGTCAACGGGCCCAATAGGCTAACATTGGATACTTTATTTTAAGATAATAACATTTTATTTTCAGTAGAAATGAGCTAAATATAACCAGTTTGGTACCAAATTAAATGTTATAATAAGTCCAAAACTTGCCAATGTTGATTTTATGACTAGCACAGGGAAAGGGTTTTAGAACTCTCCTGTGCCAGGCTGCCTTAACGAGGTGTGAAGTGGCCTGGGCTGACACAAAGGAAGTATCTGGGGAAGGGCGAAGAGCTGCTACAGCAGATGGCAGAGCAGGATTGGGGAAAAGTAGTCAAACTGGTTCAAAAGAGGGAAGCGACTTGGGGCAGAAATAGGACTTCACCCATTTCCTGCACCCCTGGACAGCTAGCAGTTCCACTGATTATATTAAGAGAGGGGCTGGAGGAGTTGTGGTAGGGAATCTTGACCACACCAGTGGGTGGGTTCAGCCACATGTAACCTTCCAGGAGAGATTTCCTCCATGTTGGATTTTTTAAATAATGTTGCTTTCTGGGTTTGATTTTTGCCACACTTCCCAGGAAGTGGTCACCCCAGAGGGTATTGGCCTGCACCCCATTAGACAGGAGCACCCCCTGCTTTCCACCCCCAGGAGCAAGGATACCTATGGAAGAACTGCCCCACAATTCAGATTTCTGCTGGAAAAAGATACTGGAAGATGAAGGACTGCCCTGCTGGACCCCTGGCCTGCCCCTGGACACTGCACTCATAAGGACTGCACCAGCTGCACACTTTGGGCTTCAACAAGAAAATGACTTTGCCTTGCTTCTGCAACCCCAGGAGTAGACTCCATGTAAGCTACAAGTACAAAGAAGCTGACCAGAGACCTCTGCATCAAGTCCTGCAAGAATAGCCCAGCTGGCCAATGTCCAGTGTCCAGTGTCCAGTGTCCATTTAAGGATTCTGACCAGGTGCATTCTGGGAACTGAAGTTCCAACTTCCAAGAAGCAACTTAGAGCTTCTGGAACCTTGGAGCAAGTTTGTGGATGCTTTGAGAACCCAAAAAGTACTTCTGGAAGAAGATACCGAAGTTTGGAGCAACTTTAGAAAAAAGCTCCATAATGTGACTGACCCACTGACGAGAGTCATGCTGGCAGCCGAAAACATCTCTATCAGAAGATGTAATTTTGTTAATCCTGCAATGCTTCTTCCTGTTTCACAGAGCAATGAAGACAGAGATAGAAATTATGATGACAATGAGGATGATGCTCAAGTACGAGAACATGATTATGTGAATGTCAGAGAATTATGTACCAAAACAAGACCAGACATCAAATAAATTCTTCCTAAAATGGCTGATCTGATTGTGTTTGTAGATGCTTCTTGTTTGAAAGACCATCTTGGAGCATTGAGATATGCCTATACAGTCTGTTCCATTTCTGAAGTTGTTGAAGTAACATGGCAGCCTAATGTAACTTCAGCACAAGTGGTAGAGTTGATTACACTGACAATTGCAGATAATTTTAATGTGACAATTTATACAGATAGCCAGTATGGATTTGGAGTGGCACATGCTTTTGGGTAGTTGTGGTCACACAGGGGTTTTATGTCATGCACTAGTACTCCCATCTGGAATGGTTTTTTATAATATTGATTTGTTAAAAGCAATGCAACAATCAAAAGAGGTTTTGCAGTCAATTGTGCTACCCATAAGGCTGGTAAAGATTTGGTCAGTCTGGGCAACACATATGAAGACCACAAGAATGCAACTGTGAGATCAAACGAGCAGATTGCAATGCAAGAAACAGAACAGAATGAATCAAGTGAAGGTTCAACTGAAGGCTCAGAAAATGTAAATTGTTGCTTGTTGAACTCAATACAGACTCCATTAAGTAAACTGATGTAACTCCAGGAAGAGGTACCAGAAAATGAGAGGCAGAAGTGAAAACAAGCAGGCTGCAAACAAGTTACTATGATGTTTGGGTGACTCCAGATTATAAATATGTTCTTTCTAACAGTATGCATATTCAATGGCCTGTTTTTTTACATGGTTAGACTCATGTAGGAAGGGGCTTGATGGCCATAAGTTTCTCAGGAATGTTGCAGAAGATCCATATCAAAGGTGTGTTATTTGTCAGAGAAATAATCAGGTTAAGAGAACTGTTGTTTTTCTGACTTACACTGGCAAATCAAACTCAAAGCAAATTTTATTGAGATGCCAGTTTACAGTGCTCTTAAATATATTCCTGTGGTTGTCTGATTGTTCTTGAAATGTGTTGAAGTCTATCCTACCTGGAGATCTAACACTATGATAGTTGCCAAACAAACAAGTTTCAGATGTTTTTACTGTACAACTCTCCTGATTGATCAAAGGTTTCATTGTAGTTTTCAGCCACAAGCATCTGGCATAGTGGAAATAATTAATGGAGCATCAAACCAAGCTGGCTAAAGTGTGTGCATCCATCAGTTTGAAATGGCTTGGTGCTCTTCCCCTTGTTCTCATGAACATTAGGAGTATCCCAGTTAAAAAGACTGTCCTCTCACCTCAAGAAGTATTAATGGGTTGAGCCATGAGTTTGGTCTATGTACCCTCAGCAACACTGTTTCAATAACTTATGACATCATGTTAGATTACTGCCAAGGTCTGGTGGGTTTGTGGTGAAATTTGTCTCATCAGGTGAATTTAGCATCAGCACTGTAAAAAGATACTTAGTATCATCCTTTACAATCGGATGGCTGGCTTCTGGTGAAGAAGCATGCTCACAAAAGCTGCCCAGAAGAGCGCTGGAAAGATCCTTACTTGGTCGTGTTTGTGACTAACACTACTGTGAAGTGTACATGAGTCCCGCAGTGAACCCCCCTCTCACATGAGAAGAGTTAAGATGGCAGAGAAGGAAGTGGTGACAACAACCACTGATTCACAAAGTCAAGCTCAAATTCAGAGTGGATCGAAAGGGAAATGAAGAAATGTTGAAATAGGAGAAGTTGTGGATGAAGGTGAAGAAAATAGTGACAGTACTAGTGGACATTTTCAAATCAAGAGCTGTTACAAACTCACAAGTGGCAGCAAAAAGAAATAGTCTCTGATCCAGCTCATGAAAAGCTTCAACTGAGAATTTGAGTATTCAAAACCAGCAGAAAGAGGAAGCAGTGTTGTTTTGGCAAAGTTGCTGATTCTTATCAAAGTGCACAAGTAGTCACAAGTGAAGATGAAAGAGTTGTTACTCTCAAGTCAGTAAAAAGGACATGCAAGAGAAAGCAATGAGAGAATGACAGGGTAGAATCAATCAAGGAAGAACCAGAAGCAATTGAAATTGATTCAGAGAATAGTGTGAGTGAATTGCCGATTGCTAAAAGACCAACAAGAGCGAAAATTCCAAACAGAAAGTACGCTTTATCTGAATCGGCAAACCTTACACCTTTGTCTGAAGAAGAAGAAGAGCAGGATATAGAGATCTATACTCCAATAAACCATTGGCTAATTATCTATGAAAAGAAATGAGTTAGAAGAAGAGCTGCCCTCAACCTAAATGAATCCTAAGAGTAGTAAAATAAGATTAAAGCTTTGCGAAGAATATAGATGAAGAAATAAAACTATGAGATTATGAACTGTAAAATAAAGTTTTGACTTTGAAGCTGGATTTTTATTTTTGATTATTATTTTGAAAAAAGGAAAAGTTATTAATATATTAAAAAAAAAAACGGAGGAATGCTTTTTTGATCCAAAATTTTGTTTTAATTTTAATTTTTGATCTTAATAGAATTGCCATACAGCTAATGCTGTAAAATTGTTAGCATGATTTAACCTGTTGTATATGTCAGACGGCTAGGAGCCATCCGACTCCTTGGTGCTCATGTGCGTAGGACGGCTTCCAGCCATCCCTGCACATGACACAGGATATCCCTTTGGTGCAGGCACCAGAGGGATCTCCTGCTGCAAAACAATAGCCTCTGGAGATGGTGAAAGGCCTCCCCAGCACCCGAAGCGGTTTTCAGTGAAATGCCGATCATTCCGCATTACACACTGACGTAATTTCACTGAAACTAAAAGTGAAATGAGCCAATCGGCCATTTCACTTTCACTGCCTCAGTGCTCGTGGGGCTATCTCAACCCGAGCATTGAGGCAGACAGGGGAGGTATCATTGAAAAGGGGAGGATCTCCCATTTCAAACGGTACACTTCCCTAATGGATCCCAGCTTGGGGATTGCCGCAAGAGTGTGGTACCCAAGTAGGGATCCACCAATAGACACCAGGGAGTGGGCTTAGTGGCCGTTTGGGCAAAGGCTTTAGCTGCCCCTTTATTTTTTGATGAAACATTCAGGTGGTCATTCGGATTTTGGCGGTCTTTACCGAAGAACGCCATGTAAGCGGCCGCCGAAAGACCACCAGTGATTACGAGTCACCAACATAACTCCCCCAAAAAACTACCCAAAAAATGATACAGTTGGCCAAAACTACGGCGTGGAGGAGGTGTCTGCACCACCAGCACCGCCATGCCAAGAACATCCCGCTTGCCAAATAACAAATCACAAATCTGCACTGCGGTCTCAACACAGCGCTATTCCATTCGGGGTCGAACTGCTGCAGGAAAAAATGCACCTCCACCAGAACGCTGCACCACATTGGACAATACCATTACCCCACACCTGATACACATACACACACCTGACCACAGCACTACAAAACACCCCCCCACACATACCCAGCACCCTTTTCACCCAGAAACTTTGTTAGAGCAAAGTAAGAGCACACTGAAAGAAGGCAATGCACCTAGATATCACAGGCACCATCAACCAACACACCACAACCCACATGCACATCTCACTACCCAAACTCACACCAACAAACAGGACACCCAGCATCCCTGCACAACACACACACACCCACCCACATCCCAACTACCATGGCACCACAAAAAAAACTCAGATTCACAGACAAAGAGTTGAGGGTAATAGTCAATGAAATCATCAGAGTGGAGCTGCAACTGTTTGGAGCACAGGTCCAGCAGACATCCAGTGCCCGGAAAAACGACTTATGGCAGAGTATAGTCGTCAGGGTGAACGCTGTGGAGAACTATCCACGCACAAGGAAGGACACTAGGAAGAGGTGGAAACCCTACAGGGGAAGGTACGGTCCATGGCTTCAAGGCACCAAATAACCATCATGAGGACTGGTGGTGGGCCCCCACCACCTCCCCAGAATGTTCATTGTGGGAGGAGAAGGTCTTGGCCATCCTACACCCAGAAGGGCTGATGGGAGAACCTAGTGGACTGGACACTGGTAAGTCAACTACACACCCCAGCCAACATGTCCCCATTCACAGTATATACCCCCACCACCCTCTCAACCCCTCACACCACCCTAACATGCCCAAACCCATCATGGACCCAATACCCACCCTTGCATGCCACAGCACCCTACTTACACAATTCCCTCACAGGCCCACCTAGTGCATGGATAGCCCACACCGAAGCAAGTACTGCAACTGTCACAATGCAACACTCCCTAACCTTTCATGACTGCTACATCCACTTCACATCTCTGCACTTGCAAGTTAAACAATGTCACTCCCCTTCACCAAAAAGTATTAGGAATGCACATCAGTACATGGCAATGACAGTAGCAAGACAAATATGAACTATTCCCCAAAACAGGACCATTGCAACATTCCACTGATGGAAATACAAGCAGTGGTCTAGTAACTATCAATGCCATTACTGCCCTGCAAATCCAGGCAATGATGGCATACAACCATGCGTACTTCTACAATACCATCATGTGACACAATACCTCTCATTCCACAGGTCTCCCAAGTACTGCCACACAGCATAGGAGGCTAGTGACAGAAAGCCCAGGCCTCAAAGCAGGTCAAATAGTGAATGAATCCCCTGGATGTCTGGATATGAATGATGAACTTGGCCCATCAAGCATGAGTGGTCAGTCCATTACCACCAGCCTCAACCTGCCTACAACTGAAACAACCTCCCCTTTGGCATCTACTGCACAGCAGAGCCCACCTTCACAAACCTGTGTCCCATGGTCACATCAATCATCAGTGTGCCCCACAGAACAGGGGCAGTAGTCAGCGGTGTAAACTGAAGACAATGTTGGTCCTGGTGTCAGTGGGAGGGGGCACACTGCACCAGGGGCACAGGCACAGGGTGTAAGGGCCAGTGGGAGGGCAATCGTGGGCCAAGGGACGAGGCAGGTACAGGACAGGACTGGTCAGGAGGCAGCCTCCAGAGTCCTGGGAGCCTACCAGCACTCTCATCTTCACCTAGACCATTACCCCACTCCTCTGGACTATGATGCCACTCACTAAATAAACACCAATTATCACAAGTCATGGTGTATGTCTCTTCATTGTTGTAGCAGCAATTCTGTTTACAAGCAACAAATATATACACATGTCGGCACCACAATAATGTTAAAGTGACAGATGTAGTGGGATACTCCAGCAGGTGTGTAAGTACATCCATACTGTAGAAACCTCCAGTGTCAACGATGCCAACAGGCAATTCAGTAAGCAGATTGCAAACAGAGATGTGACCTGAAGAGGGTAAAATGCATGGAATTAAGCACAATGTTGAAAGGTATGTAATCCACAGTCATACATCAAGCAGTTGAACACAAGCACAGGATGACTGTCCCAGCAGCTATGATACCACATATGCAAGGGCCTGCATTGTCACTCACACACATGTATAGGACAGGAAAGACATAATAAAGGTAACATCCTCTACTGATCACCTCCCTGAGTAGTCAGGAACAGGTAGTTACCATAAAGCAGCTGACAATGCAGCATGACATGCCTACACAGCAGGACAAGACTGATAAGTCCCCCTTACATTTACCCAAACAGGCAGACTGAGGACCTTAAACCTTTGGTACAACCATAAGGATGTTTCGTAACGGCACCAGCACTCCACACGTTATTAGCAGCAATGCATTTCCAATACCTCTCATAAGACAGATACCTTTCAGCATCGGAAACCAAGATGGAAAGCTGTATTCCCCACACATGCCATGAAACATGCAAAATCTGGGTACAGACTGCCTTTAACAATACATATTGCAAGTGCAGATGACATACAAATCACACATACCTGTTCATCATTGAAAGTACTGATGAATCAGGTCAGTCCTGTTGTTATGCGCCTCATTCTCGTCTGCCTCCTCCTCAGCATCAGAGTAACCAGCCCCAAACACTGTTCCAGCATTAATGTCCCCCTCCTCCACCAGTGGAATGTGCGTTCTGAGGGCCAGATTATGGAGCATGCAGCATGCAACAAAGATCTTGCAGACTTTCCCTGGTCGGTATTGTAGGGCACCAACGGACACATGGAGGCAACAAAATATAGCTTTCAAGAGACCGAAAGTCCTCTCAATCACTCGCCTCATCCAGCCATGTGCCTCATTTTACTGGTTCTCCCCTCCTGTAGTTGGATGTCTACCAGGTGTCAGGAGCCAGGGCAGGTTGGGGTATCCAGAGTCACCTGCGTGGAAAAGGGGACATGACCATAGGTAACAATGCTAGGCAGAGTGCATACTGCGTAGGGAGGGGTACAAATGTCTGACATGGAGAGCAGTACACATGTAGGAAATCATGTACTGATCCAGGGAATTTTGAGTTTACATGGGTTATGTACTTGTCTGCAAGACACACCACTTGAACATTGAGGGAATATTCTTTCGGTTTCAATTGACCTGTTTATTGGCCCTCGGAGGTACCAAGGTGATGTGAGTACCCTCAATAGCCCCTATTATATGTGGGACATGTGAAATATTGTAGAAGGCTGCTTTAACAGTGGCCAATTCTGCACGTTGTGGGAACCTAATTTAAATGCTTGAATAGGACATCCAGCACATCCTGCAACACCTTACTGAACTTTTGCTGTGACATCCCTCAGTCACCTGAAAAGAGCCACTCACCAGAAAATGCAGGACTGACAACACCTGGGCTTTTGGAGGGAATGAATGGGGATTTCTCAAAGTCAGCAGAAGGTCTGGCTTCAACTGGGCGACCATTTCCCTGATGCACAAATGGTTCAGTCGATAGGTCAGGATGATGTGGCGATCTTCCATGGTTTCAAGATCCACGAGTGGCCGGTAAACTGGTGCTTTCCTCATCACTCCATTTTGGCAATATCTAGGCAGGGAAACAAACAACAATCTGGGAATCTCTCACAATGTTGTGCACCAAGTATGACATATGACAATCATGACGTATTGGTCATGTAAGTTGGCAGTCATGTTGTGGGAAGACACATTACTCCACACTCCATTCCTAAACAGAAAATGCCACATAATCCCTGTGACAATGGACGTGTACAGGACCTTCCATGTGTTCCCCCATATGGATTGTCAATACTGACAAATGTAGTGACAAGTGTGGTGATGTCACCTGACACTCACTACATATGTGATTATCCACAAAGGGTAATTCAAATGAATCAATTTGTGACACTATGCAGGTGATGACGCAGTGTGAACCCTGGACAGTCATGTAACATACTAAAATTGCATCTGCCTGTCCTTCATGCATTGGACAGATGGAAGTGACCTAATTCCTCCGGCAGCAGTCCTCATGGCGGAAGGCAGTCTGAACCTCCATGCAACTCCTCATTGGATAATATTGACATCAATGAGAAACTGGGACCAATGACAATTACTATCGGCGGTGACAGTCATGACCGCTGCAGTCGTAACCGCCATTTTGTATAGGCCAGCTCACTTGACTACTGGCATTCGGGCAAGGAAGACCTCCACTTCGTGTGCTGCTGTGTCCTGAATCTTGGAGCAACGATGGCACGCACTGCAGGAGCTAGGGACCCAGCCTTCACAAGTGAGGAGCTGGAGAGATTGGTGGAAGGGGTCCTACCCCGTTATGGGCGGTTGTACAGTGCTACAGGGCAACAGGTCAGTATAATGTCGTTTGTCCCACATTTCGGGTGGTGTTTGATGATGAATGTGTGTACACATTGACATGTTATGACAGATTTATGGTAATGCATGCACATGATGTGTGTGGTATATTAGCAGTGTGCATGGCCCATGTATGTTGTGTGCTGCCAAAGGTTGCAGCTGTATTGATATCATTTACATCATGTTCCCTATTTTCGGAATGTTTCCCATGCAGGTCAGCGCCAACCAGAAAAAAGGGTTATGGAGAGCCATCGCCAAGGAAGTGCGGACCATGGAGGTCCATAGCCGGCGGAGCACCCACTGCAGGAAGCAGTGGGAGGACCTGAGGCCCTGGGCCCGGAAGACCACAGAGGCCCAACTGGGGATTGCCTCCCAATGTTGAAGGGGTGCCCGTCAGACCCTGACCCCTCTAATGGCCCACATACTGGCGGTGGCCTAAGTAGAGTTGGATGGGCGCTTGAGGGCAGTACAGCAGCCACAAGGGGGTAAGTGTAGACTGTTAGGTGACTTCTGCATGGTTGTGTACTGTGACCCTCACTGGACTTGGGATGTACGTGGTCAGATGAGATTTGGGGGTGTACAGTTCTGGTTGTTACACCAATCATGTAGGAGTGTGACACGTTAGCCATGTAGAGCCATGCAGAAACAGAAGTGGTGGTACTGTGACACACATTCAACTGTACAAATAGGTTGCTTATTTTGTTTTAAATGTACATTTGCCCACATTTTTGTGCTTGGCAAGTTGAGATGCTTGTCATCGTTTCCTTCTACATGGTGGTGTGACATCTGTGTGCAACGCTGTGTGTGGTCTGTGTATGGGTTGTGTCTGCGTTGTTGCATGCACTGGGTAGATAGGTTGTGCCATGTGCATTTTGTTATGTGTCTGACTGCTTGCTTGTGTGATTGTATGGGGTGTTGTGTGCGTCCATCTGTATGGTGCTGAATCTGTGGATTTTTTTGTATGTTGGTTGTACGCGATTGTCACCTGTGTCATTGTTTGGATGTGTGTTCACTGCTATTGATTGTGTGTCATTGCTACATACAGTGTATGGTGTGTGTGTGTATGTGTGGTGTTTCACAACATGTCTGTCTATGCCTGCGTTGAGGTCTAGTTGTCTTTGTGTAGTTATGGGGTGTTGTGTATGGATGTGTATGACTATTTTGTCGGTGTTTGTGTGCGTTGTGCTGTATGTTTGGCACGTATCTGCTTGGCTTTGTGTGTGTATTGAGTACTTGGCTTTGACGTATTTTGTGTGTGTCTGTGGCCTTTGCTGTCTGTGCAGGGAATGTGTGTTATGTGTGGGTGTTTGTCACTGCCATTTCCTCCACTCTGTGCTAGGCGTACTTACTTTTGCCGTCTTCGTCGTTGTCGCTGGCCCTGAAGGTGTATGGCGAGATACAACGCTGGGAAGACTAGCAATACGTTTGCCATGGCGGCCGCGTCTCTGTGTCTGGAGGTGGGTGTCTCCTTTTGTACTTTCTGTTTCTGCCTGGATTTTCATTGTGACCAGCCCGTCCCTGATATCCTGGCAGTGTGGTGACTCGAAATGTAGTGGGCAGGACATTGGTTTCCAGGAAGCCACCAGTAGGTAGAGCGAAAATATAGAGTAGAACATAAATCAGATCTAGTTTCATACTTTGACGAGAATTCATGCAAGGAAGCACATGTGCATGCTGGAAGATGTAAGACAAAATTCAAAGTATAATATGATTCACTAAAAGTCTCCTCTCCAGCTCACATGGTAACATTAGGCATACAATAATGCACTTGTGTCTGATAAGTAAACCCTGTAATGGAATCTGGAGTGGATCTCATTTCCAAAATGGTGTCAACACAGGTTCTAAACTAGTAGTCATTATGGCAGTAGGCTTGCAGAAGGTATTCAAGTAACGCCACCCGATGGCATGATCGCAGACTCATGACAGTCCTTATTTATTTCCTGTACTGCCCTGTTTGCTGGGAGACCTTATGGTAATGACTTCATGCATTTGCACCTTAAAAGTTTTGTTCCGCACCATTTGAAATTTTGTAATACATTTTTAAAGTGTTTATTTCCACTCTAGAAGTCATCACTGAGACTGTCCTTACTTAATTGACTTCATTTGTGATATTCCGTAAGGTGCCTTATCTCGGGGACACATTGCCTCATGAAATTGAGGTTTACCATTGTCTCCCATTCATCCATACATATATGTGCTATTGAGGTAATATTTTGGGGTGTACAAATTTGGGTCTTCCCCAGACCAACAACCGTGCAAATGCTGTTCACCTTTTTCTGTATGTTGAAGTACCTTGTATTTATTTGTTAGAGGACCCGGCATTTCAGCTGCTGCTCCTGGCCCAGACAGATGGATCTTCTTGAGAAACCTACAAATGTTCCCACCTCTGTTTATTAATAGGAAGATCCAAGTTAGCGGCCTTCCTTCTCATCTGGTTTATACTCATAAGTGCTAGCTTACGCTGGCCTGTGGTGATGGAGCTCCATCAATAATTCATGCATAGCAACTCGTGAAATCTAGCCTGATGGATAAGAGACCGCTTAGGGAAACTAAAGGAAATTATTTTACTTTTGGGCTCTTCACCATAATTAGAGGTGTGGTCAACTTTCTGGTAGAACTTTGTGGGGTGTTAGGTGAACTAGCATACCTGCAGGGGAAGCACAGATAAAACTACAGTTGGAAACAATCTAAGACAATTATTGGAGTGTTAGAATTAGCAATTTAAACAGATATGCTCAAAACATTTGTCCTATTGGAACAACCCTGTTTAGGTGTATGTACAAAAACTATCTCCCATCTGTTGTGCAATGTTATCACTTTGTGCTGCTTAAAAAACAACCCCTTAATATGTGTAAACAATTCATGGGACGTTTAATTCGTTTAGTAATATCACCATAATTAAGAGGTTGGAGGCATAAGAACAAGGCCAAATTATGCTGCCTCCTCAACTATTCAAGTTGCTAAAGTGCATGTACTAGCTTATTCAAATAATTTCAGGGCAATTAATGAGATAGGAGTAAAGCCCTGGTTTGCTAGCCACGCCCTAATTAGAAAAGGGGCTTATATAACTTCCAACATTGAATTCCTAAAGTGCGTGTGCATAATTGTTTAACCAATTTCAAGAACATGCAAACTTTACATGGGTCAATTTTTAAGATGAGGACAACATCCCATTTTAGCTGGCTCCATAATATACGAAATTCAAACATGCCTGCCCAAAATTATAGAGGTTTCAAGGTCATACAGGCGGTGGAGGAACCAGTGGCATATATATATAAATAAATGTACATTTAAAGGCAATGCCTAGTTGAACCAAGTTTGGGTAAAACTTATCACCAAAATTCATCATATAAAAATCCTCTCCCTAAAATGTTAAAATCACAGTTACATGAAAGCAACAACAAAGAACAAATAAGAGTGATCCTCTTCCCCGTTAACAACTTTCCAATAGCTTTTTAAGCTTTTCACTCCCATTAAACATATTGATAAACCGCCATTTAAGTTGAACATTTGAACAATCCATACATTTTATAAAGGTCTGTCTACATGTGTGCATTTGTAGAGAATTAAACAATGGTTTTAGCAGGCGAACTCTCTCATCTTTGCGTTCTGGACACGTGCATACAAATAGCTCACTGGCCCCTAGTGATACTCAGAAAAAGAGAAATATTTAGCTGTAAGTGAACGTTCCCATGGCGGTGCTCAGTCTTCTCTGAGAGCCAACAGCCAAAGCAGACACCTCCTTTTAAAGACAAAGAACAAAGATTGCCAGAGGTATTGCTGGGGCCATAATAGTTTGCGGTACCATGTGGCACCCCAAAGGGCCCCTGTCACTAGCCCAGGCCAGGATCAGCCTACCACCTCCGCTGGCGCTAGTGGACAGGAGGCCCCCACACAACGACAGGCCACCAGAACCCCACCTCCTGCAGAAGATGAACCACCCCGCAAGCGGAACCTGAGATCTCACAAGAAGACAGAGTAGGATTGCAAGACCCCCGCCAGCCTAAGATACCCCCTGATGTCATCCCACTGTCCCACATTGTCACCCTGTCCAACCTTGAACTGCCCTTGCTCCATCCTTCCACAGGCATATGGACAATGCACCTGTGCGACTGAGAACTGGACTCTGCCATGGACATTACTCCACCCCCACCCATCCCCGCTTCCCAATCATTTACCTATATGTAGCACTTAAAATAAATCACTTATTCCACTTAAAAAAACAGGAGTCTGCTTATATTCTTAACAAATGTATTACACATAACGGTGCAATAATGGCCAGTTACCTTGTGATGACAACATACCAATTTCAATAAGCTTTAGTCCATGGGCAAACAAAGCAGAAGTCAGGCAGTGGGTCATACAGCTCTGAAAAGGGAAGGGAAAGTCACAAATCAGTGAACAGGAACTGGGGGGAAACACAGACAGTGGAGACGCATGAGGCCTCAAGTAAATGTAAATTGGGGTGGCTGTTCCTTACCTGTGTGCTACTGAAAGTATTGTTGTATGACTGTATCCCTGTTGTCCGTGTCGTCCCCGTCGTCTTCCTCCTCTTCACTCTCCACAGGCTCCACAGCTGCAACAACACCACCATCTGGACCATCCTCCTGCAGAAAAGGCACCTGGCGTCGCAATGCAAGATTGTGAAGCATACAGCAGGCCACGATGATCTGGCACACCTTCTTTGGTGAGTACATGAGGGATCCCCCTGTCATATGCAGGCACCTAAACCTGGCCTTCAGGACCCCGAAGGTCCTTTCTATGATCCTCCTAGATCGCCCATTGGCCTCATTGTACCGTTCCTCTGCCCTGGTCCGGGGATTCCTCACTGGGGTCAGTAGCCACGACAGGTTGGGGTAACCAGAGTCACCAATTAGCCACACACGGTGTCTCTGTAGCTGTTCCATCACATAAGGGATGCTGCTATTTCGCATGACGTACGCGTCATGCACTGACCCAGGAAACTTGGCATTTACATGGGAGATGTACTGGTCAGCCAAACAGACCACCTGGACATTCATCGAATGATAAATTTTTCTGTTTCGGTACACCTGCTCACTGTCTTTGGGGGGAACCAAAGCCACATGGGTCCCATCAATGGCACCAATGATGTTGGGGATATGTCCAAGGGCATAGAAATCACCCTTCACTGTAGCCAATTCGCCCACCTCAGGGAAAATAATGTAGCTCCGCATGTATTTCATCAGGGCAGACAACACTCTGGACAAAACCTTAGAAAACATAGGCTGAGACATCCCAGATGACATGGCCACTGTTGTCTGAAAAGACCCACTTGCCAAAAAATCGAGTACTGAAAGAACCTGCACCAGAGGGGGAATCCCCGTGGGTTGGCGGATGGGGGACATCAGGTCTGGCTCCAGCTGGGCACATAGTTCATGTATAGTTGCTCTGTCAAGCCGGTATGTAAGTATGATATGTCGTTCTTCCATTGTCGACAGGTCCACCAGCGGGCGGTACACGGGAGGTTTCATCCTTCTCCTCGCAAGTCCCAGCGGACGGTGCCTAGGAAGGACAACATGGAGCACAGAGTCAAGCAACCCACAGGTACGTTCACACAGCTTGCACAGTACACGAATCGCTGTGCATGGAACGGCTTGTATGAGTGGCTATGCAAGGCCTAGGCCTGTGTGACGCAGTAGAAATCATGCCATGTGGGCCCTTGAAATGGCGGCTGCCTGACCTGTGAAGTGTGACAGTGGGATGTGAGGTAACTGCGCTGGCGTGGCACACCGTGGCGGTAGGCGGTCGAAGACCGTGGCGCAAAGCAGCATTAGTTAACATTGAACCCTATGGGTCTCAGGAGCCAATGATGATGTGCGCCGGCGGTCGCGGTACGCACCGCCGCGGTACGCACCGCCGCGGGCGTGACCGCCATTTTCTATCTGATTAATCACTCGAGACCTGATCATCCACAGGAGAGGACCTATACTGCAAGTGCTGCTGTGACCTCGGTCTGGGAGATACAATGGCTGCTGCGACTGGGGAAAGGGCCCCTGCCTTCACTGCCGAAGAATTGGAGGAACTTGTTGATGGGGTCCTCCCCCAGTATGCGCTACTCTACGGTCCTCCAGACCAACAGGTTAGTACACAGGGTGCACGTTGAATGGGCAATGCTTGTGTTGAGTGGGGTGTATGTAAGATGGTGGGGAGGGGAGCGAATGAGGACTGCAACGCACGAAAGATGAGAGCATGTGCCACATGGCAAGGTTGGGGAGGGGGGGCCACTCACATTGACAAGGCAGAAAACTGATGCGATTTCTTTTACCACCCTGTACTTGTCACATAGGTCAGCGCCCATCAGAAGATCGACATTTGGCGTGCCATCGCCAAGGACGTCCGGGCCCTGGGGGTCCACAACAGACGGGGCACCCACTGCCGAAAGAGGTGGGAGGACATCCGCCGCGGGACCAGAAAGACCGCCGAGTCTCTGCTGGGGATGGCCTCCCAACGTAGGAGGGGTGCCAGCTGCCAATTGACCCCCCTCATGTCCCGGATCCTGGCGGTGGCCTACCCCGATTTGGATGGGCGCGTGAGGACATCACAGCAGACACAAGGGGGTGAGTATCAGCACATTCTGCTATCTTTGCGCGCAGGGAAGGTGTCTGGGTGGGGGAGGAGGGCTGTGGCTATCTCCAGGCCAGGGCGCATTCTGTAGGCTAGGCCCCTCCGTTAGACACGGCCCTGTGCCTCCGCCCCCCACCTCTGTAGGGTGCCAAGTACAGCTATCCATGTTCCGGCCTCACCCATGTGTGCATTTGTCGTCCATAGACCTGTAGGACTAGTCACAATAACTGAGTAGTGTACCCCCATTGCGCGGCCTAGTTCAGGGGGCTTCTGTGTCTGTCCTCTCCGACAACGGTGTTGCCAATGCATGCACTCAACCTGTCTTCATTTCTCCAGCCCCCCCCCATCTTCTTTGTCTTCCTGTTCATGTGTGCATTAGCATCATCTGGCGGAGGAGAAGTGGCATTGGAGCACGAGGGAGCTGCATCTCACATGGCCCCGGAGGGCCATACGACAGACTCCGAGTACACCAGTGAGACGGAGGGCGACTGGAGCTCCACAACGGGGACCCGTGGAGACGTCAGCGACACCGACACGTCCTCGGAAGGGAGCTCCCTAGCGGTGGCGGCAACATCCGTGCCCACCGTCACAACAGGTACAGCCACCACCCAGCGCACCAGCCCCGCCCTCCCAGCAGCCCCTCAGCCTTCGCTCCGTGCCCACTCGCCCAGGAAGGCGGGCATCTCCTTCACCCCAGGCACCTCAGGCCCTGCCCCAGTTACACCTGCTGCCCTCAGTGAGGAGGTCGTTGACCTCCTCAGGACACTCATTGTTGGGCAGTCTACCCTCTTGAATGCCATCCAGGGTGTAGAAAGGGAGGTGCATCGGAGCAATGCATACCTGGAGGGCATTCATTCGGGTCAGGCTGCCCATCAGCGATCGTTCAACGCTCTGGCCTCAGCACTGACAGCAGCCATTGTCCCTGTCTCCAGCCTCCCTCTTCTGACTCCCTCCACCCAGTCCCAGTCTCCTGTTCCTCTGCCTATCCCATCCACACCATCAGACCAGCCTGCACACACCTCTACACCCAAGGGCAGCTCATCCAGACATAAGCACCACAGATCCCACAAGCATTCACCCAAGCAACATTCAGATGCTGACATGCCAACAGTCACTACCACCTCTGTGTCCCCCACCTCCTCATCTCCCCCTCCCTCCCTGTGACGTCTCCACTCACACCTGCATGCACACCACCATCAGCCAGTACTTCCATCACCAGCACACCCTCCATTACAGTCCGCACACGTGCAGTCACCACCCCCACTGCCATTTACACGTCCCCTGTGTCCTCTCCCAGTGTGTCTGTCACCCCCTCTTCCAAAGCACACAAACGCAGGCAGCCACCCACCCAACAGCCATCCACCTCACGACAGCCTCCGTCACAAGCACCTGCACCCAAAGACAGCACACTTGACTCTCCTACAACCACATCCTCTTCCTCCACTCCCAAACCCACTACACCTACCCGTCCCTGTCCTCCCCAAGTCCTTTTCCTTTCCAACCTTGAACTCGTTCCAATCACTGACCCACCCCCTCCATCTGCTAAGACCAAAAAAAGCACCTCAGCCACCACCAGCCCTGCATCTACTGTGACCATAGTGCAGGGCTATTGGAGTCCACCAGATCCTAGGGCAGGAACATTGGCAAGCAGCAAGGGGACAGCCAGCCCCCCCCCGGGAAGAGGACAAAGAAGAAAAAGGCCCGGCGCGACAAGCCTGAGACGGCTGCCACCAAGGACAGTAGCCTTGCCCCGTCACCTACCCCATCATCCAAGGGAGGCAAGGGCCACAGAGCTCCAGTGAAGGAGGGCAAGGGCAGCAGGGCGGAGAAGTCAGGCAGCAGGCGAGCTGCCCAGGAGGTCCCCACCAGCCCCATCCCGGGTGTGACGGACGACACCCACGGGCCCAGGACTCCATCACAGGAGGGCGCAGCGACCGCAAGTTCGGATGGTGAATGAGCGGGGAGTCTTGCCCAGGTCTGGCTCCCGAGACACACAGGACAAGCACCGCTGAACGGGCCCCGCCGGGGCAAGAACCGCTGAACGGGCCCCGCCGGGGCAAGAACCGCTGAACGGGCCCCGCCGGGAGGAGCACCGCTGAACAGGGCCCCGCCGGGGCAAGAACCGCTGAACGGGCCCCGCCGGGACAAGAACCGCTGAACGGGCCCCGCTGGGGCAAGAACCGCTGAACGGGCCCCGCTGGGGCAAGAACCACTGAACGGGCCCCACCGGGGCAAGAACCGCTGAACGGGCCCCGCCGGGAGGAGCACCGCTGAACAGGGCCCCGCCGGGGCAAGAACCACTGAACGGGCCCCGCCGGGAGGAGCACCGCTGAACAGGGACCCGCCGGGGCAAGAACCGCTGAACGGGCCCCGCCGGGACAAGAACCGCTGAACGGGCCCCGCCGGGGCAAGAATCGCTGAACGGGCCCCGCCGGGGCAGGAACCGCTGAACGGGCCCCGCCGGGGCAAGAACCGCTGAATGGGCCCCGCTGGGAGGAGCACCGCTGAACAGGGCCCCGCCGGGGCAAGAACCGCTGAACGGGCCCCGCCGGGAGGAGCACTGCTGAACAGGGCCAGCTGGGGCAAGAACCGCTGAACGGGCCCCGCCATCTCAAGCACCGCTCCGCTGGGCCGTTCCTGTCAAGCACCGCTCCGCTGGGCCCTTCATCTCAAGCACCGCTCCGCTGGGCCCTTCATCTCAAGCACCGCTCCGCTGGGCCCTTCATCTCAAGCACCGCTCCGCTGGGCCCTTCATCTCAAGCACCGCTCCACTGGGCCCTTCATCTCAAGCACCGCTCCGCTGGGCCGTTCCTGTCAAGCACAGCTCCGCTGGGCCCTTCATCTCAAGCACCGCTCCGCTGGGCCCTTCATCTCAAGCACTGCTCCGCTGGGCCCTTCATCTCAAGCACCGCTCCACTGGGCCCTTCATCTCAAGCACCGCTGGGCCGTTCCTGTCAAGCACCGCTCCGCTGGGCCCTTCATCTCAAGCACCGCTCCACTGGGCCCTTCATCTCAAGCACTGCTCCGCTGGGCCGTTCCTGTCAAGCACCGCTCCGCTGGGCCCTTCATCTCAAGCACCGCTCCGCTGGGCCCTTCATCTCAAGCACCGCTCCACTGGGCCCTTCATCTCAAGCACCGCTACGCTGGGCCGTTCCTGTCAAGCACCGCTCCGCTGGGCCCTTCATCTCAAGCACCGCTCCGCTGGGCCCTTCATCTCAAGCACCGCTCCGCTGGGCCCTTCCTGTCAAGCACCGCTCTGCTGGGCCCTTCCTGTCAAGCACCGCTCCGCTGGGCCCTTCATCTCAAGCACCGCTCCGCTGGGCCCTTCCTGTCAAGCACCGCTCCGCTGGGCCCCGCCGTCTCAAGCACCGCTCCGATGGGGCCCTTCATCTCAAGCACCGCTCCGCTGGGCCCTTCCTGTCAAGCACCGCTCCACTGGGCCCTTCGTCTCAAGCACCGCTCCGCTGGGCCCTTCCTGTCAAGCACCGCTCCGCTGGGCCCCGCCGTCTCAAGCACTGCTCCGCTGGGCCCTTCATCTCAAGCACCGCTCCGCTGGGCCCTTCCTGTCAAGCACCGCTCCGCTAGGCCCTTCCTGTCAAGCACCGCGCCGCTGTACCCCGCCGTCTCAAGCACCGCTCCGCTGGGCCCTTCCTGTCAAGCACCGCTCCGCTGGGCCCCGCCGTCTCAAGCACTGCTCCGCTGGGCCCTTCATCTCAAGCACCGCTCCGCTGGGCCCTTCCTGTCAAGCACCGCTCCGCTGGGCCCTTCCTGTCAAGCACCGCTCCCCTGGGCCCTTCGTCTCAAGCACCGCTCCGCTGGGCCCTTCCTGTCAAGCACTGCTCCGCTGGGCCCCGCCATCTCAAGCACCGCTCCGCTGGGCCCTTCATCTCAAGCACCGCTCCGCTGGGCCCTTCCTGTCAAGCACCGCTCCGCTGGGCCCTTCCTGTCAAGCACCGCTCCGCTGGGCCCTTCCTGTCAAGCACCGCTCCGCTGGGCCCTTCCTGTCAAGCACCGCTCCGCTGGGCCCTTCCTGTCAAGCACCGCTCCGCTGGGCCCCGCCGTCTCAAGCACCGCTCCGCTGGGCCCTTCATCTCAAGCACCGCTCCGCTGGGCCCTTCCTGTCAAGCACCGCTCCGCTGGGCCCTTCCTGTCAAGCACCGCTCCGCTGGGCCCTTCCTGTCAAGCACCGCTCCGCTGGGCCCCGCCGTCTCAAGCACCGCTCCGCTGGGCCCTTCATCTCAAGCACCGCTCCACTGGGCCCTTCCTGTCAAGCACAGCTCCGCTGGGCCCTTCCTGTCAAGCACCGCTCCGCTGGGCCCTTCCTGTCAAGCACCGCTCCGCTGGGCCCCGCCGTCTCAAGCACCGCTCCGCTGGGCCCTTCATCTCAAGCACCGCTCCGCTGGGCCCTTCCTGTCAAGCACCGCTCCGCTGGGCCCTTCATCTCAAGCACCGCTCTGCTGGGCCCTTCCTGTCAAGCACCGCTCCGCTGGGCCCTTCATCTCAAGCACCGCTCCGCTGGGCCCTTCATCTCAAGCACCGCTCCGCTGGGCCCTTCATCTCAAGCACCGCTGGGCCATTGACAGTGCCGGTTCTGTGTCGAGCAGGGCTTCAGGGAGCACTCGGGGCACCATGCCTCCTCCAATCACAGTGGAGTCGGTAATCCATCTGATGGACTGTGGCTTTGCACCCCCCAGGATGGGACAGTGGGCATGGAGGCCCCTCGTGGATCTGGCGTCGTGGACTCATGTGGCTGAGGTGCCCCCCCTTCCCTTCCCCCTGAGGTGCCTGTAGTTTTATCATCTGATGCCCCTGCAGTGTTCTCTCCAATGGTATCTGGTCTCCTGTGTGGGCTTTGCCCATGTGTTTGTGCACATTGGCCCACGGACTATGGAATTTTGACGGAATGTGCCGGACTTTTTGCCTATGGATATCTTGTTGACAATATGTTCATTCCTTATTTTTGTATCTTTTATATGGCATATTTGCCATTCCTTCAATGGAGCTATTTATACATATATTTTATCGAACATTTAAATTGTGTCTTTGCATTATTCCGGGGGGTTTGTGTGGTGTCACTCTGACTTGTTGCTCGGCAATGGGGTGTAGGTATTTGTGGTGGGGGGGTGGGTGTATGGCGCATGTGTGTGCCCGTAAGCTTTTCTCCTCCCCCCTCCCCTGTGTCGTAGGTGCAGTACTCACCGTTGTCGTCTGCGCCGGCGTTCGTACTCCTGGTAGATGAGCAGGTAGACAATAGCTGGTAGGATGTGTAATTCGGGCTCCATGCTGTCCTCCTTCCTCGTGGAGTGTGTATAGGTGAGCGTTTTCCCGTTCGTAGTCTGTTTCCGCCGTGTTTTTATCGGCGGGGCTCCCGCCCCGGAAAAGGTGGCGGATTGGTGAGTTGTGATAGGGTGGGCGGTACATTGTCTGCCGCCTGCCTGTTGGCGGTGACGGCCGCGCTGTTTGTTGGTCCCGCCGTGGCGGTCGTAGTGTTAATGTGGCGGCCTGTGTTGGCGGTTCCCGCCAGAGTTAGAATACCATTTTTTTGACCGCCGGCCTGTTTGCGGGTTGGCCGCCGCTTTATCACCGACCGCCAGGGTCAGAATGACCGCCTATGTCTTTTATGTTGGTTGGTTTTCTACTGTAGGGGTTAGTGTTGTATGTTATTTATCATTGTCACCAATTTTTTAAATAAATATTTTCATTATATAAAATTATGAGAACCTACATTGTTTGAGGTTAATAATATATGAATGTATATGGATTGTGGACAGTCTATCACAATTTACTAATTATATAGTAATATTTGACTTTTTGATTATCAATACTTTAGAAAAAAGAAAGAAAAGAAAAAAAAAATTGTTGTGCTCCGCTAGTACATTTTGTTTGGTTCTATTGTTACGGTCTTTTCTTTGAAAAACCATAAAGCACATCAGGGAAACGATGTGCATTAGTATATGAGCACTACCTAACAGCATTTATACTTGGGTAAATTAGGAAATGTGCATTAATAATGTTGCTTAGTGTTGCCTAATTTGTTTTTCTCTTATAAATGGTATAATATTTGTCTATGGTACTGAGTGTTCTAGAACAAAAAACTGGATGTCGGTTACAGGATGTCTTTACAATAATATAGCCCTGATAGCTACTGTTGATGCATCAGTTTCTACTGTGACTTATATTTTGGTACTTGGATGTCTTAAGACTCAAGACGGGAACTGAAATGAATACAGGGTTCAGGTTACTGAAAGGCTGCCTCTTGCTGTGGATCCCACATTAATGCACCTGTTTATGAATGAGTGTGGTAATAGGTTTCATAATCTCAGAAAAGTTTGCAAAGTTAGAATTTGGCAAATCTAGAGAACTTCTGAATCTCTTTCACACTTTTCTGTTGCAGCTATTCCAGTACTGCCTTGAGCTTGGTAGGATCTATAGGGATACACTCCACTAGTTGAGATCACAAATCCTAAAAAGCTTATTTTTGATGTTTTAAGAACATATTTTTCGAGCTTACCTGAGACACCGAAGTACTTACGACATATGGACCTGGTGTTGTCCTTCTGTGACTGAGAAATCCAAAGATGTCATTCACCAAGTGTTGAAATGCCGCTGGGGCATTACATTACCCGAACTGCATAACCAAGTATTTAGAATATCCATAAAAGGTATTAAAGGCCATCTCCCATTCATCTTGGATGCAGACAAGATTGCAAGCACCCCTGAGATCCAGTTTAGTAAATATCCTGACAGTCTTAACTTGGTTGAAAAGCAATGACATTAACAGCGACGGATAATGATTATGGATAGCTATGGCACTGAGTTCTCTGTAATCTATACAAAGTCTGTAGGCTTTGTCAGGTTTGGGTACAAACAGAAAGAATCCCCTGCTGGAGAGGTGGAATGTCCAATAAAGGATTTTTTACTTAATATAGTCCATAAAAACCTCATACTCCTCTATTGTTAAAGGGTAAATATGTCCATATAGAATCTTCAGTGGTGGCTCCTCTGTATGGGCAGAGGAGTGTCATCCCCCTGCCAGCAGCGGCAGCTGCAAACTCTTTTAAACAAAACGATAATAAACCATGTTTATTATCGTTTTGTTTAAAAGGGACCGGGGCCGCGGGATGACATGCACTGGGGGGAGTGCTCAGCACTCCCCGTCAGAGGGCATGCATGTTTGGCCGGCCGTCTCGGGCTGGCCAAACACACATGCGCTGTAGGCTGTAGTTGCCGGGCGGGAGAGAGCCTGCACAGGCTCCCAGTCTGCCTGGGAGCGCCTAGCAAGGGAGCACGCAGCCAATCCTGACACTGCTTTGGGCAGTGTCAGGATTGGCCGAAGGGCGGGCTGGGAGCCTGTGCAGCCAGAAAGGAAGAGGAGCGGAGCGGTGCGGGACCGTGCCGAAAAAGGTAAGTGTTGTTTTTTTTAATTATTTAATGTAATTTTAGGTGTCCATTCCCCTGTGCTTCTTCCCAGCCCGCCCCTTCTGCGGCCTGCGAGCCGCTACTGGGAATCTTGGCCACAGGAATAAATCAATAACACAGATACAAACTTGGTGTTGCAGAAGAGTGTCCACATGTTCTACAATGAATACATCTGCAAATTCACTAATGATCTCTGGGATTCCTGTCACACCTCCAGATTGTATTGGAAAATGTTGTACATAGCTAGCCAAGTCTAGTGTATCTTTCCTTCTGACCATTTTATGGCACAATCATGCCTTCGAAATCAGGAAGTACCAACAATTATAGAAAACCCAGGATTCTTTTGCCGCCTGCCAAAAAGCCGCACACACAATGAACCTTTTAGACAAACTTGCGACACTCTCTGGCCTCTGAGTTAATAGGTCAAAGAAGTGCCTATTCCCTAGGACATCATAGGCTCAGAGGTCTGGGAATATACCTCAGAGCCTGACTTGGTCGCTGACAACTTACCAGTTCCTGGGATTCGAGCGCTCTACTCCGTGGAAGATCTACGGGAGGGTAACTTTGGAAATGCGTTTAAGTCTTTTAAATCTTGGGTCCCTTCTAGGCGCTCACTGAAGCTACCCAGTATGGCATGAATCTCGGTATCAAAGATGGTCGTGTTGCTGAGATCATTATATTTTTTTGTTACTTTTCTGGTAAAGGTGCTGGGTTCCTGGTTTAAACAATTAGACAACCTTCTGGGGGAATTGATATGGGACGGCAGTCATCACAGGGCTTCTTTGGAGCTCCTCAGTCACCCCCAGATGAAGGGGGCTTGGGGCGAATTTGAATTTGAGTTGTACTTCCTGGCGGCACAACTCCAGTGGGTCACCCAGTGGCATGATGAAGGCCACTGGGAGGAACTGGGAATCCTCGGATTGTATGACCACCAAGGCTCTCTGCTGACAAAGTTGCTTTGCTGAAACTTGGAGCCCGCACGGCCAGGTGTACTGCTGGCAGTGGCCCTGAAATGTTGGGGACGATGCTTGCAAAGGATTGCAGGGACATCCCTTTATGCCCCGGCGCTCCCACTGGTGGGGATCCCACATGGAGACCCGATCTCTTTTTTCACAGGTGTGTAGTAGGCTGCCCGGACAGCCCCTGGATTAGTGACAGTTGGAGACTATTATCAGCGGGACATGTTGCTACCACTGGAAGACCTAGTTGCACACTAGGGTCTACTCTCAGGTCAGTTCCTACTATATCAAGCACTAGCACAGACTTTTGGAGACCTGTGTTCGGGCAGCCGGGAAGAGCAGAAGAAGCATGCAGAGTTACAACTACTGGTATCAATGGGCACAGCAAGACATCTGGTGAAATGGTTATACAAGGCGCTGTCAGGTAAGGTACAAAAACCGTTAGTGACTTTCAAAGGCAGGTGGGACATGCTTCTGGGGCGAAAAATTACAGACTGAGAGTGGTGCAAAATACTGGCTTACCCCAAAAGAATCTCTAGGAATATGAGGCTGAAATACAAACAATTTAACTATGTTCATATGACATATTTGACACCCCACAGATTCTGGGTAATCCATAGAGGGGAGCCTAAGAACTGCCCTAGGTATGCTTTCCTGGATGCAGACTTCGGGGATATGACCTGGAGCTGCCCCCGTTTGCGGCCCAACTGGCAGATGGTGACACAGACTCTCAAGGAGGCCATGGGCTGCACCATAGACTGCAATTTGGAAACATGACTTCTGGGGCTATTCTCTAGACCTCGTACAAGCAAAGTGTGCTCTAAATTCATAGACCTAGCATTAGTTCTGGTCAAGAGAGGTATAGCTTTGACATGGGTAAGGGATGTTATGGTCTGAGCTAGGGTAGAAGAGATGGCCCTGATCAGGGAGGATGCTTGCGGCATACGTTGACGCCCGATTGCTGGCCTGTGGGCTGAAATACTAAAATCATGGGAACACCTTAGGGAGGATATGGGGAGTGAGGGGGAAGATCAGGATACCTGGACTGGAGAGACGGGAGACGAGTCCTCAGAGGATACAGAAGAAGAACCTGATACATAAGGATGAGGAGCAACTGACTGCACTACCTGAGGCAATACATTCCCTCCTTTGGGGTCAGAATTGCAGCTAGCTAGAAGCTCAGTCCTCTCACTCCCCGGCCCAGTACACTTACCCCCCTCACCGGGCACTTATCCATAGACAGTGCAATGGTGGCACACCTATGTTGTCTCCTCCCCATGCCACAGACCACTAAGTGAACCCCGGTGTTATTCCTTTTGAGACTCCCTGGTACTGCTACATAAATACCCGACCCCTGAGACAGTTTGAGTTCTTTTACGTTTTTTCTTATTTATTCATTTTTTTTTAACTGGCCACTATGCGCTCCCTCATCGCAGTTACTGGACATTATCATGAGCAACACGAAGGTCTGGAAGTACATCTGACCCTTACATGACCGGTTAGACAGGGGTTGTTGGCCAAGCGATATTAATGCAGTCATCAGAGATTCTGAAACTCAGAATACCATATGGGTCGTGTGGGTGGCAACCCATGACGGGCCACCCGGATGCTAATGTCAAAATGATGCAATATCAGTTATGATCCATTGAATACATGAAAGGAGTTAGATGTGTTAGCTGCTTAAGTTATAAATGTTTGTAATATCCATTTCAAACTGCCACAATGCTCTCCTCTCACTCATGTGTCCAGTACTTTGATATGTCTCTGTATTCTTATTTTGCATATCAGAAATGCCAATAAAAATATGTTTTAAAAAAGCACAGTTAAACAACTTATGAATGATGTTAAGATTTATGCTTCATTGGACAATATCTCCTTATCTGGATGCCAACAATTATAAGCAGCTATTTTTCTTTCATCATTACGGTCATCACTACATCGTATTCTCATCCTCATCAGATATATATTTTAATTCAGTGGGAATCCTGTCAGGTGCAGTCAGTTGATAATTCTAAGTTATCTCAAATGCACTTACTTTAATCATGACAATAGATCTGACCCATCAACATGATGTAATTTACAAGCGACTGAAAAATCGATCACTCAGCATAAATGCAACTATTATCCAGAGTTTCTTGAATCATTTCTGGAACTGAGCTATATGTATTGACAACATACCATTCAAAAGAAAACATTTGGGGTGTTATTACAACTTTGGAGGAGGTGTTAATCCGTCCCAAAAGTGACGGTAAAGTGACGGATATACCACCAGCCGCATTACGAGTTCCATAGGATATAATGGACTCGTAATACGGCTGGTGGTATATCCATCACTTTACCGTCACTTTTGGGACGGATTAACACCTCCTCCAAAGTTGTAATAACCTCTTGATGCACATATTCTTGTCAAATCAAGTGGTTTTATACATTATATTTTGAAGTAAACTATTCAGCAACCAAATCCTTCAGTTTTACTTCCTGTACAGATCTGTATCTGATGACATCTTCAATTCCTAAAGTTAATTTTCAAAATCTGAAATGGGAAGAAAATACGTCTGATGATGAAAAAGAAATTATAAAAAATGGTGCCTTTATCATGACTGTATGATTTGAATGGCTCATATTTATGGCCTCTACGTAATAGTGGATGTATGTAAAGGTGCTTACCTAAAGCTACTGACCTTTTGGCAAATAGACCTGTCTTCTCACTCTACTAATTTTCATGTTACAGCGGCTACATTTAGTGCAGGCAAGCCGTGTCAGCGGTAGTTGTCACAATCAAGTCTCTGTGTTGTGATGAAACACATTATAAAATTAGGTGATGATATGAATTTGAATGATTTTCTTCAGGTCCAACCACCTTGAGGAAAAAGTGGCTTATTGCCAGATTAATCTATGCAAGTTTTATAGGTGATGGAGCCTATTTAGCAAGAGATGCTGCTAGAAGAATTAGGGAGACTGACAGAGAAATAATGGAAACTTAGGATACCATTGCCATGGGATGGACCATAGCTTGGTTGTCAGCTTTGATGACAGTAGAAGTTGTACCAGTCAGGTTCTGCTCTGGGGATATTCTTTTTTCAGTCACCATGGTGACACCTGCACCTGTATCCCTCAGTGCTTCAACTCTGATCCCAGTAATATGAGGCTGTTGTCTGTATTTCTCCAGATTACTGGGTCAGACAGCGAGGGCAACTACACCCACCCCACCCTCAGAGTCTAAAGTTGCCTTTCTGAGCTCTCTGACATGGTCAGGGCCCACCTGGGATCCCATCTGGAGACTTACCAAAAGCTGTAGGTGCACTAGGGGGGATTCATTTTGGCACAGGCACGGTCTCCAGTTCGGTGCCCGTTGGCTTTGCAATGACAGCACCAAGCCTTCTGAGGGTTCCAGTTCTTACCCTCATTCCCTCCCTTGGACTGTCTTGTCTCAGGGTTCCAACCTCCTGAACAGGTTTTTGGGGTCCTTTAGAAGACTATGGGGGTCATTACAACATTGGCGGTAAAAGCCGCTTACCGCCATGCAGAAGACCGCCAATACACCGCGGCGGCGGTATACCGCCACAGCTATTATGACACACATCACGGATTCCGCCGAAATTCAGACACCCACACAAGTCCGCCACACCAAAGGTCAGCGATAAATATGCGGAAACAAATCCTCCATCTCCACGCCAACAGAAACACGCCCATGCTATTACGACCCACCAATCCACGCGGCGGTCTTTCAACCGCGGTATTCCATTGGCGGTACACACCGCCGCGCTCAAAATACACACACACATACAAAACACCGCCACATTGGACAATTACAAATACACACACCTGATACACATACACACACCACTCCCACACACCCAACACAATATAAAACACACACCCTCATCTCCCACAAACCCCTACGACCACAAATTAGAGACGAAGGCCAGAGAGAGACAGCACAGAATAGATAACACCATCACACAGAGGCACACTACACCATCACCCACACAACATCCACACACAAAACACCACATACCACTATACTCATCACACTCATCAACACATACACCACCCCACACATCACACACACCACCCCATGTCACGCCAAAGACACCCCCGCTTCTCCGAGGAGGAAGTCAGGGTCATGGTCGAGGAAATCATCAGGGTAGAGCGACAGCTATTTGGCTCACAGGTACAGTACACATCCATAGCCAGGAAGATGGAGCTATGGCAAAGAATAGTAGACAGGGTCAACGCTGTGGGACATCACCCAAGAAATAGGGAGGACATCAGGAAGAGGTGGAACGACCTACGGGGGAAGGTGCGTTCCATGGTTTCCAGGCACCACATCGCGGTACAGCGGACTGGCAGCGGACCCCCACCTCCTCCCCCACAACTAACAACATGGAAGGAGCAAGTCTTGTCCATCCTGCATCCTGCGGGCCTCGCAGGAGTCGTTGGAGGAACGGACACTGGTAAGTCAAATCTTCACTATCATATCCCCCACCCTACCTGCTTGCTATCACTCACCTCCACCCTCACACCCTCACACCCTCCCCTATCACCCTAACTCCTCACTACTCTACCCATAACACCAACCACCCATCCCAACCCCAAGACCTGCATGACACAACTAAGCATGGATACCCATCACTAAAGCATGCCCACTGCACATACCCACAACACCCCCCAAACATCACCACACAAGCCCCCACACAGGAATGCCTGCACTGGGGTTCACGCACACCCAACCATTGCACACCATGAAACACACACATGCAATAATCATGTACTTATACCCCCGCAGGAACCCGAAGGAACGTCACCACACCAGAGGGTCCAGACAACACCACTCCACCCCCAGAAGAGGCCCACAGTGACAACAGCAGCTCTGCCCAACTGGATCTTGATGACCAGCCCGGACCATCGTGGGCCTCAGGACAGTCGGTTCCCCTTGCCCAGCCACAGCCCAACACCGAGATTACACCCTCTGGTAACCCCAGCACAGCACCCACCCAGCGGGCCCATACCTCCCTACCCAGGTCAGGTCAATCAGCGGTGTGTCCACCACTACAGGGCACCCAGGGTAACCCACCACCCCAACAACAACAGGGACCTGGGGGCAGTGGTAGTGGGCACACGGTCCAGGGGACGGAGGCACAGGAACACCGGGGAATTGGGAGGGCTGCTGTGCGACAGAGGGAGGACAGGCCAAAGGGACCTACTCTCAACGAGGCCCTATCCTCCATCATGGGAGCATACCACCACTCCCAGGAGATGATGGCAACGGTCCTGGACAAGTTGCAGGAGACCTTGCGTCTGCAGGAGGAGCAGTATTTGGGGTTCAGGGAGGAGCTCAGGACCATCGGCTCCGCCCTGGGCACCATCGTAGGGATACTGACGGACATTCAAAAGACCTTGAGGGACACCGTGGCACTCCAAGGGGCCCCTGACACTAGCCAGGACGATGAAATGCCCACCACCTCCGCCGGCGCTAGTGGACAGGACGCCCCGCCACAGGACCAACACACCAGCACCCCACCCCCTGCAGACGGACAACCACAACGAAAGCGGGCACTGAGATCCAGGAACAGGACAGAGCAAGATGGCAAGACCCCTGCCAGGAAATAAGACCACCCTGATTGTCCCCCCACTGTCACACTTTGTTACCCTGTCCAGCTTGGAACTGCCCCAGCTCCACTTCCAATGGCCAGATGTGCAATGTACCTGTGAGACTAATAGACTGGACTCTGCCATGGACATTCTTCCACCATGACCTTTCCCCATTTCACAACCCTCCTACATTTTTATGCATTTCAATAAACACCCTTGAAACCTCAATAATATTGAGTCAGTCAATGATTGTGAACTTTGTATTGTCAATTACAGTGTTAAAAAAGGTTACCCATTGGAAGGTCAACATACCAATGTCACACATCACAAGCCTTTCAAGTGTGCAAGCTGTTGACACGTAGGTTACCACATTACTGAAACTGAAATGGAAGGGGACAACTCAGTTACCAAATAGGGAGTGAAATGTAGGTACAGGATAGAGGTAGACGTGTGAAATGTAATATAATGTGAAACATGAAATTGTACCTCACCTGTGTCTAATTGAAAATATTGCTGTATGACTGACTCCCTGTTGTCGTTTTCATCTTCATCATCTTCATCCTCATCACTGTCCACAGGCTCCACAGGCTCAACCGCTGCAACAACACCGTCATCTGGATCATCCTCCTGCAGAAAAGGCACCTGGCGTCGCAATGCCAAGTTATGGAGCATGGAGCAGGCGATGATGATGTTGCACACCTTCTTCGGTGAGTAGAATAGGGACCCACCTGTCATATGGAGGCACCTGAACCTGGCCTTCAGGAGGCCGAAGGTCCGCTCGATCACCCTCCTAGTCCGCCCATGGGCCTCATTGTACCGTTCCTCTGCCCTGGTCCTGGGATTCCTCACTGGGGTCAGTAGCCAGGACAGGTTGGGGTAGCCAGAGTCCCCCAATAGCCATACACGGTGCCTCTGGAGTTGACCCATCATATCAGGGATGCTGCTATTCCGCAGGATGTAGGCGTCATGCACTGAGCCAGGGAACATTGCATTTACCTGCGAGATGTACTGGTCTGCCAAACAGACCATCTGGACATTCATGGAATGAGAACTCTTCCTGTTCCTGTACACCTGTTCATTCCTGCGGGGTGGACCAGAGCTACATGGGTCCCATCAATGGCACCTATGACGTTGGGGATATGTCCAAGGGCATAGAAGTCACCTTTCGCTGTAGGCAAATCCGCCACCTCAGGGAAAATGATGTATCTGCTTACGTGTTTCAGCAGGGCAGACAACACTCTGGACAACACGTTGGAAAACATAGGCCGGGACATCCCTGATGCCATGGCCACTGTTGTCTGAAAAGACCCACTTGCAAGGAAATGGAGCACTGACAGCACCTACACGTCAGGGGGGATTCCAGTCGGATAGCGGATTGGTGACATCAGGTCTGGCTCCAACTGGGTACATAGTTCCTGGATTGTGGCACGGTCAAACCGGTAGGTCACGATGACATGTCGCTCTTCCATTGTCAACAGGTCCACCAGCGGTCGGTACACCGGCGGATTCCGCCATCTTCCAATATGTCCCAAATGACGGTGCCTAAGAAGGACAACAGCGAAGAAACTGTCAGCATTCCTCCAGGTATGTACCCACAGTCACACACAAGACTACAACAGACAATTAACCCATCCGGGAAAGGTTTTGAGTGTAGGCCTCGGTATGTGTGACGCAGTAGTAATTGAACCCATGTGGGCCCCTGAAATGGCGGCTGCCTGACCTCTAAACTGGGCTGGCGTTGGACACCGTCGCGGTAGGCGGTCGTAGAGCGCGGCGCAATGCTACATTGGTTAACATTGGACCCTATGGGTCCCAGGAGCCAATGAACAGGTGTGCTGGCGGTGATGATGCGCACCGCCGCGGACGTCACCGCTGCGGACGTCACCACCATTTTCTATCTGTTCAATCACTAGATACCTGACCTTCGACAGGAGAGGACCTACACTGCTAGTGCTGCTGTGACCTCGGTCTGGAAGCGACGATGGCTGCTGCGTCTGGGGAAAGGGCCCCTGCCTTCACTGCACAGGAGTTGGAGAAACTTGTGGATGGGGTCCTCCCCCAGTATACGCTACTCTACGGTCCTCCAGACCAACAGGTTAGTACACAGGGAGCATGTTGTATGGGCTAGGCCTGGGTGGAGAGGGCTGGGTGGATGAGAGAAGCGGGCAGAGTACATAGAACAGTCATGCATGGGGATGAATGGGCCACAGGGATAGAGTTGGGAGGGGGCCAATTACAACGACGGTGCTGTAGGTAATGACTGTTCCTCTTTCCTTGTGCATGTCATGTAGGTCAGCGCCCACCAGAAGAGGGACATTTGGCGTGCCATCGCCAAGGAAGTCCGGACCCTGGGGCCCACCAGAGACGGGGCACCCACTGCCGGAAGAGATGGGAGGACATTCGCCGCTGCAGCAAGAAGACGGCAGAGGCTTAGCTGGGGATGGCCTCCCAACGTGGGAACACACACAAGTAGCTCAAGCAAACATAGGCACCACACACACCACAGGCACTCACACAAGCATCAGACCTATACAGACACAGCAACATCCACTGTCTCCACTGTGTCCCCCTCCTCCTCTTCTCCCTCCTCCCTCCCAGTCTCATCTACACACACACCTGCATGCACCACATCTACAGGCACTAGGACTCGCACCAGGACACCCAGCACCACAAGCCGCTCACCTGCACTCACCACCTCCACTCCCATTTACACGTCCCCTGTGTCCTCTCCCAGTGTGTCTGTGACGCCCCCTCCCAAAGTACACAAACGCTGGCAATCACTCACCCAACATCCATCCACCTCACGACAGCCTCCAGTACCTGCACCTGCACCCAAAACAGCTAAAGTGACACCTCCTACAACCACCTCCTCTTCCTCCACTCCCAGAGCCCCTCCAACTACCCATCCCAGTGTACGTCAGAAACTGTCCCTATGTCAAATTGACCTTTTTGCCCCCACCCCCCCTCCAATTCATCAGTCCCGTCGTAGCGCCTCAGCCAAAAAGCCTCCAGTACCAGTGGTGCGTGTACCAGGTTTTTGGAGTGCCACCAGGGCAGGCAGTAGGACCCGGAGCCAAGGCACTGTCAGCCCACCCCCTGTAAAGGCTCCGAAATTGGAGAGTGGACGACGGGACCGTGTCAAGACTCCTGGTGGGACCAACAGTGAAATGGGATCCAAGGCGATTGGTGAGTCATCTGTAACTCAAAAGAAGGTGGGGAAGGTCCCGAGGAAGTCTCCCCAACCTGTTGTGAGTGTCACGGCGGAGAAGTGCGCCATCATTTCCGGCGGGCCAGACACAACCGCCAGCGCCGTCGTTACTGGTCATAGCCCAGGAGGGCCCAAGTATCGTTACTGGTCAGGAGACCACCGCCACCGCCGGAGTCACAGCCCAGGAGGGCTCAAGTATCGTAACTGGTCAGGAGACCACCGCCACTGCCGGAGTCACAGTCCAGGAGGGCCCAAGTATCATTACTGGTCAGGAGACCACCGCCGGAGTCACAGCCCATGAGGGCTCAAGTATCGTAACTGGTCAGGAGACCACCGCCAGAGTCATAGCCCAGGAGGGCCCAAGTATCGTTACTGGTCAGGAGACCACCGCCACCGCCGGAGTCACAGCCCAGGAGGGCTCAAGTATCGTAACTGGTCAGGAGACCACCGCCAGAGTCATAGCCCAGGAGGGCCCAAGTATCGTTACTGGTCAGGAGACCACCGCCACCGCCGGAGTCACAGCCCATGAGGGTCCAGAATCCCACAGCCCCGCTGGGCAATGATGGAACGTAAAGCCACACACAAACGTCCAGTGTGGAGATCGTCATACCACACACCAATGTCCAGTATGGAGTTTGTCATGCCACACACCAATGTCCAGTATGGAGTTCGTCATGCCACACACCAATGTCCAGTATGGAGTTCGTCATGCCACACACCAATGTCCAGTGTGGAGTTCGTCATGCCACACACCAATGTCCAGTATGGAGTTCGTCATGCCACACACCAATGTCCAGTGTGGAGATCGTCAAGCCACACACCAATATCCAGTGTGGAGTTCGTCATGCCACACACCAATGTCCATTGTGGAGATCGTAATGCCACACACCAATATCCGTACCAGACCCGCCATGGCAAAGCACCTCTGAATAGGGCAAAGACCGCCATGGTGAAGACCGCTGAACAGGGCAAAGACCGCCATGGCTAAGCACCGCTGACAAGGCCAAGACTGCCATGGTGAAGACCGATGAACAGGGCAAAGACCGCCATGGCTAAGCACCGCTGAACAAGGCCAAGACTGCCATGGTGAAGACCGATGAACAGGGCAAAGACCGTCATGGCTAAGCACGGCTGAACAGGGCAAAGACCGCCATGGTGAAGACCGCTGAACAGGGCAAAGACCGCCATGGCTAAGCACGGCTGAACAAGGCCAAGACCGCCATGATGAAGACCGCTGAACAGGGCAAAGACCACCATGGCTAAGCACCGCTGAACAAGGCCAAGACTGCCATGGTGAAGACCGATGAACAGGGCAAAGACCGCCATGGCTAAGCACGGCTGAACAGGGCAAAGACCGCCATGGTGAAGACCGCTGAACAGGGCAAAGACCGCCATGGCTAAGCACGGCTGAACAAGGCCAAGACCGCCATGATGAAGACCGCTGAACAGGGCAAAGACCGCCATGGCTAAGCACCGCTGAACAGGGCAAAGACCACCATGGTGAAGACCGCTGAACAGGGCAAAGACCGCCATGGCTAAGCACCGCTGAACAAGGCCAAGACCGCCATGGTGAAGACCGCTGAACAGGGCAAAGACCGCCATGGCTAAGCACCGCTGAACAAGGCCAAGACCGCCATGGTGAAGACCGCTGAACAGGGCAAAGACCGTGTGGGTATGAATAGTCCGGCAAATCAGGCATCGTTCTCCCATGTGCAGCTGGGACTGTGACAGGACATGTACTTTCACAGGGAGACTCATCCAGTCTGGGCACCAGTCCCACCCAGTACCAGTAGAGAACTGCATCTACTTGCGAAGATGTGTCTTTGCACTCCCCAGGATGTAACAGTGGGCAAGCCACCCACTGCAGAGACTTGAGAGACTGTGGCTTTGCACTCCCCAGGATGGCACAGTTGGCAAACCACCCACTGAAGTGACTTGAGAGACTGTGGCTTTGCACTCCCCAGGATAAAGCAGTGGGCAAACAACCCACTGGAGAGACTTGAGAGACTGTGGCTTTGCACTCCCCAGGATAAAGCAGTGGGCAAACAACCCACTGGAGAGACTTGAGAGACTGTGGCTTTGCACTCCCCAGGATGGCACAGTGGGCAACCCACCCACTGTAGAGACTTGAGAGACTGTGGCTTTGCACTCCCCAGGATGTTACAGTGGGCAACTCACCCACTGTATAGACTTGAGAGACTGTGGCTTTGCACTCCCCAGGATTGGACAGTGGGCAAACCACCCACTGTAGAGACTTGAGAGACTGTGGCTTTGCACTCCCCAGGATTGGACAGTGGGCAAACCACCCACTGTAGAGACTTGAGAGACTGTGGCTTTGCACTCCCCAGGATACATCAATGGGCATGGAGCCCCGTTGTGGATCTGGCTTAGCATTCATCTGGCTGAGGTGCCCCCCTTCCCTTCCCCCTGAGGTGCCTGTATTGTTTCTATCTGATGCCCCGGCAGTGTTCTCTCGGATTTTGGTCAGGTATCTATTGTGGGCGTCGTCCATGCATTTTTGGACTGTTGGTGCACGGACATTGTTGTGTACATCTCTGCACTACTTCTTGTATTGTACATTTATTTTTGGCAGATTTCGTGATATATATATATCCGTATATTTTTTAATGAGTAGTATATTGGCACAATACAAAGTTTGACCGCTATTCGCTTTGTCTTTGCATTCTTCCGGGGGGATTGTGGGTTGTTACTGTGATTTTTGTGAATGCATTGGTGTGTATGTTGTAATATGCGAGGGTGGGGGTGGGGGTGTTTGGTGGGTGTCCCTGTAACTTTTGCCTCCCCCCTCCCGCGTGTCGTAGGTGCTGTACTCACCGGTATGTTCTGCGCCTACGTCGCTGTTGGTCGTAGATGAGCAGGAATGCAAGGGCAGGTAAGATTTGTAGTTCCAGCTCCATGGTGTCCTCGTTCCTCGTGGGATGTGTTGAGGTGAGCGTTTTCCCATAGCACAAGCTGTTTCCACCATGTTTTTATCCACGGTGAATCCGCCCCGGAAAAGGTGGTGGATTGGTGTGTTGTGATAGTGTGGGCGGTACATTGTCTTCCGCCTGTCTATTGGCGGTGACCGCCACGCTGTTTGTCTGTACCGCCATGGCGGGCGATGTGTTAAAGTGGCTATCTTAGTTGGCGGTTTTCGCCAGGGTCGTAATTCACTTTTTTTGTCCGCCGGCCTGTTTGCGGTATTACCGCAGCTTTAACACCGTCCGCCAGGGTTGTAATGACCACTTATATTTTTATCTTTAGACTGGTCACCATCTTTCCCTTGGTGGGGTAGGTGGGAGGGCTTAGCAACCCCTATCTTTTTGTCACCACTACCATGAGTTGTCTTGGATAACCATAGTCTTGACCCAGTGATCTGCCTTCTTTCCCAATTCTCGGGAGGAAATTAGACCTTGGTCTACCAAGCGGTGATACAGCTTTTCTGAAAAATAGTTACTTAACAGAAGCGCTTTCATAATAAGATTAAAAAGCCTTTCACAGTCTTGTACCTGGATCCCTTTTAGCCAGCCACCCAGTGTTTTGACTCAATAAAATCTACCCAGGATTGATTAGAGGGTTTCCTAGACTTCCAGAAATTGATCCTGTATTCCTCAGTTGTGATTTCAAAGCCCCCTTTAAGGGTATCCTTCATAGGGTCATAGGACTCAGCATCTGCCTCATTCAGTATTAAGAGCCTATCCTTACACTCTCCTGAGATTAGCTTCCAGAGTAGAGAGCCCCAATACTTTTGGCTGAGTTTCCTCCTTTTTCAAGCCCTTTCAAAAGCTGTAAACCACTTGGTGATCTCATCACCATGTACATATTTGGGGACAATCCCTTTGGGGTTGTTAGGTCAAAAACATCTTCCTTTTCATTATTATTGGAAATGTTGCTGCCACCAGAGATGGGTCCTAGGCCCATCTCAGGTCTCACTTTCTCTGTAGCTAAGAGTTTAGACTCTTAATTCTGTTCTGTTGGTGAAGATGCTGAATTCCAGAAGTTAGCTGTCTCCATCTCCTGGGGTACTATCAGAAGTGCTTCTTGTGGTGTTACTGTCGGTGGCATTGTGGAGGGATTCATCATCCTCTTCCACCTCCTCTTCCTCCTCCCTCTCAGGAGGGGCTATTTTGCTTGCCATGGCTCTTATCATTTTCTGCAAGCAGCTGCTGTAGATGTGCTTTTGTGGATTTAGACCTCATGGCATGTTTCCATGCTTGGGAGAGGGCCTTACATTGGGGCACTTAAGGTTTTGGTTTGGTAGGGGCCCAAGTTGAGCTCTTGGGATGTACCTGCTGCCTCAGTCATGGCTGTGCATGAGTGTGATCCTTTTAGAAACTTAGGGGGTCATTCTGACCCTGGCGGTCATTGACCGCCAGTGCCAACGACCACGGAAGCACCGCCAACAGGCTGGCGGTGCTTCCGGGGCAATTCTGACTGCGGCGGTAAAGCCGCTGTCAGAAAAGGGAAACCGGCGGTTTCCCGCCGGTTTTCCCCTGCCCCAGTGAATCCTCCATGGCGGCGCTGCATGCAGCGCCGCCATGGGGATTCCGACCCCCTTCCCGCCAGCCTGTTCCTGGCGGTGTAAAGGCTGGTGGGAATGGGTGTCGTGGGGCCCCTGGGGGCCCCTGGCATGGGCACTGCAGGGGCCCCCTAACAGGGCCCCATTAAGATTTTCAGTGTCTGCCTAGCAGACACTGAAAATCGCGACGGGTGCCACTGCACCCGTCGCACACCAGCTTCATTGTTGCTGGAGCTTTCCCACTGGGCGGGCGGGCGGCCTTTTGGCGGTCACCCGCCCGCCCAGCGGGAAAGTCAGAATGACCGCCGCGGTCATTTGACTGCGGTGCGGTCTTCTGGCGGTCTCCGCCCGGCGGGCGGCGCCCGCCGCCTGCCGGGGTCGGAATGACCCCCTTAGCCTAAGCCTAATTCTAAAGGGCCTAACTAACTAAAAGTATTTTCAAATTCTAAACAGTTTGGACTTGGAGACTTAAATCAGGGCCCTACAATATATTTTGAACAATTAGGAAAAAATCAAAGATTGGAAAAATGTTTCCTAACTAACGACAATTTTGGATTCCTTAGTGGCATCACTTATTAACCGAGTTGTACAGCAAATGTCAAGTCTTATACCCCACCGCTGTGCCACCAATATAGGGAGCTGGCTCTTTATATGTTATATCAAAATTAGATGTACCATGCAGAGTCCAGGCAATCCCTTACTAGTGGACTGGGTTAGTTCGAGCAATCCCAAAGTCCTCTTTTAGGAGGTAGTGTGGTTGAGCAGCCTTAGGTTTAACAGAGAGGAGTGTGAGACATTTGCAAGTACACACACATTGTCAATAAATGAGACACACAACTCAATAAGAATATCCACACTAATTTACAAAAATAACAAGTATGTTTTGGCACCAGAATCAATGTGATCAGGTAAGTACTATTTGCAAGAGACCCTTTACATTTCAGAAATGTTGACAGTGCATTTATTGGAAGCTGCAATGTTATCCTGTGGCAAACAAGTAGAGTACAGTGACTTATGAGACCAGTCGTCTGGACATTAGGTGAGTATTGGGCAAGGGTCAGGACCAAACCAGCAGGTCAAACCGGGTGGCACTGGGGCGGCCAGATGCAGAGGTGTAGTGCACTGTTAGGTGCCCAATGTTAGTCAATGGGGATCGGTCCAGTTGGAAAGAGGCTGCTGGGTAGGACTAGTTGTCAGGTTGGTGAGCCACAAAGTAGGCTCAGGTCTTGAGATGCTCAGGGATCTAGGGACACCAGTAGTCCTCTTCTCTGGTCCGGGTGGCCAGGTGCAGAGGATTCTTGGACAGTCTGGTGTCCCTCACCATTTGCGGTGGACGGGGGCCCACAGAAACAACTTGCAGGCGTGGACTGGGGACCGGTCCAGGTGAGCCAACAAGTGGGCTTAAGTCTCATGAGCCTGGGGGACGCAGAGGCACCATCAGTCTTCTCCTCGTTCCAGGGTGTCTCAGTGCAGAGGTTCAGTGGACCGTTGGGGTTGCCGTCATCAGAGGCAGTTGCGGTTGAGGTAGGCCTGCACAAAGACTGCAGGCATCAGAGTGAAGGTTGCGGTGGGGAAACCAACAATGGACTTTGTCTCTGGAGAGGCCGGGGACCAGGTTGGCACTACTGGCCCACTTCAACATAGGCAAGGAGGCTCAGGTGCAGTGGTGCTGTCTGTTGGAGGTTTTGCCGGTTCGGAGTCCTCTTCAGCGCTTCTTTGATGCCTGCAAGGATGCAGGAGAGCAGCTCCACCACGAAACAGGAGTGCTGGGGTGAAGGCTGGCAGTCTTCCAGGGCTTTTGGAAGTTTCTACAGCTGAAGGACGAGGTGACTTTGGCACGATTGTCGACGTTTGCAGGCAGGCTGGCTAGGTTGGCGCTGAGTCTGTCACTGGTCTTCAGTTCTCGTTTTTGCATCTCTGGAGTTTCCTTCTTCTTCAGGTCAGCAGGCTCTGATTTCCTGGTGGCAGGGCCTTGCCTAAGTACTGAATTTAGGGGTATTTTGGGGAGTGTAGGTTAGTAGCCAATGGACTATTTACCCCTGGGGCCACTACACCCCCTAAATGACCACTTCCTGTGGGAAGAGGACAGAACCCTCTCACAGGGTCCCTAAATCTGCCAACACCAAGATGTCAGATATCTAAATGTGGTGTCCACATCAGGCAGCTCACCTTAAGGGTGTGATTGACCTGAGTGGTGGAGAGACTTCCCTGACTACCAATTTTCCTGCCTGTCCAGGTGCCAAATGCCACCTGGGGCTGGAGGGGGTGTCGACCTCCTTTCCTTTGAGGGAATCCAGATCTACATATCAAGGGCAATGGGCTTCTTTGAAACCACTGACCTTGGATTGCAGATTCACAGGTCATCTTGTTGGGAGGGTTGTGCTAACACCCCTGCCAGAGCAGGCTTTGTTTCTGTCTGCCCGAGAGCAAAACCAATAGCCTGTTTAACTCTTCACGTTCACCAGTCTTACACTCCTAATGAGCAGGGTACAGTCCTCAGTCAATGTCCAACAGCCTCAGACCCTGGCGGTCCCCGCTATCTACCACGACGGGCTTGCATCCACGTTCATCATCTGGCATTCTTCTGTTGTCTTCCGTTCTGTCTCTGTTCCGTGGGGAATTCTTATCTAGGTCCTGTATTGCCCACAATGCATGGGGGGTGTTCCTTGTCTTGCCGGCCCTACTGGTTAACATCCCTCAAGCCAGACCCAGAACCAGGATTTCCCATCATTGAGGATCTATAGTTTCACCAGAAATAGTAGTGTGTTGGAGTGTCCACTTCCTGAGCTCCTGTTTAACCTTACCAGAGGAATGTCTTTACACTTGAACCTCTCTGGTACAGTTGGTAAACACTTTGGGGGTCATTCTAAGTTTGGCGGGCGGCGGTCGCCGCCCGCCAAACTTACACCGCCAATTGACCGCTCTGCGGTCAAAAGACCGCGGGGCCATTCAGACTTTCCCGCTGGGCCGGCGGGCGCCCGCCAAGGGAGCGCCCGCCGGCCCAGCGGGAAAGGCCCTGCAACACAGAAGCCGGCTCCGAATGGAGCCGGCGGTGTTGCGGGGGTGCGACGGGTGCAGTTGCACCCGTTGCGATTTTCACTGTCTGCTATGCAGACAGTGAAAATCATGCTGGGGCCCTGTTAAGGGGCCCCTGCACTGCCCATGCCAGTGGCATGGGCAGTGCAGGGGCCCCCAGGATCCCCAGGACACCTGTTCCCGCCATCCTGTTTCTGGCGGTGAAAACCGCCAGAAACAGGCTGGCGGGAAGGGGGTCAGAATCCCCATGGTGGCGCTGCTTGCAGCGCCGCCATGGAGGATTCTCCCAGCCGGGGCTAATCCGGCGGGAAACCGCCGGACCCGGCTGGGCGACCGCGGCTTTACAGCCGCGGTCGGAATACCACATGAAGCACCGCCAGCCTGTTGGCGGTGCTTCCGTGGACAGCCACCCTGGCGGTCTATGACCGCCAGGGTTGGAATGAGGGCCTTAATTTTTTAAGAGTATGGAACCTTTCTGCCTTGCGGCCTGCAGAACCGCATCTGGGTCTTCGAAGTGCAGGAATCTGGCTATCATCGTCCTTGGATGTACTCCCAGCTTAGGCAAAACTCCGGGCACGGGTTGGACGCTTTCTGTTGCGAAGTGCTGGGATAGCTCACTGGTGGACAACCTGGAGATCACTAAGTCCTGATGAAATTTTCCACATTCATTCTTTCTGCTTTCCATGTATCCCTAAAAAATCACACATTATTTCGGCAGTACCTGCCTTCTGCTTCTTCAGCGCACAGTTGCAGCTGTCTGCTGTACTTACTATTGGGCGATTTAGCTGTCACGGTATGGTCCTTCAGGGTCACTTCCACTGTGGTTACACAGTGCTCATTCTTCTCTGTATGCCCGGATTATAGGTACATTGAGTTCCATTGTGTACATTTCGATTTCTAAAGCCACCCTTGAGTCCTTGATAGCCTGAAGCAGCCCTGTGAGTGTGGGCTGTTATCCAGATCCACGTGCCCTCTTCCCTGGGAGGGAGGGAGGGACGGGGAGAGGGGTGTGTGTGTGTCCGGTTTGCATATTTATCCAAGTGCTTTACCAGTGCCTGCTTGTGCCCCTTCTCATGGACCATGGCGACTTGCTTTTCCGGTGGGCCGTTGTTATCCCCTGCTGAAGTCTCGATAGCCACATGGTGGGGGCGGAAGAATGGGGGGGGGGGCGCCAGACTTTCGCTGCCTGCCATCTGTATTGTGATCAGTTGCCTTGTTGTCCCTCAGCTGAGCCCATCCAGGAAACACAATGGGTGGTGAGTGATAAAATAAATTTAATAATTGGACTTTTAGGCCCTCATTTCGAAGGGGAGCTCCTTCGATATATGGGCAGTTCACCTTTCTCTTTGATCATTGACAAATCCACTGACCTTCCCGCAAAGAAACTGCTGTGCATCTGTGTAAAATCCTTTAGTCAGAAAAGTAGCAGAATTGTGAGCAGTTACCTTGGGCTGATAGAACGGCAAGAGGCATGCACAAGAATAGAAAATGTACTTCTGGAGTTCCTCAAAGACAGCAAGCTTCAAATTGAGAATTTGGTAGGTGTAGGTACAGATGGCGCAAGTGTGATGTGTGGCAAAAACCACTCCCCATACAGTTTGTTGAGAGAAAAGCAGCCTTCTTTGCACCTTGTACGTTGCATCTGCCACTTGCTCGACATTGTTGCTAAAAAAGCAATGCAGAGTTTTCCCAGCAGTGTGGCGTTCATGGTGTGAGAAACCTACAATTGGTTTGTGCATTCTCCAAAGCGCCAGGCAAACTACACAGCTTTGTATCAAACCTTGGGTGGAGGAATGCCACTAAAACGTATTTTGCCATGCGAAACACGGTGGCCATTGTGGCGGATTGTGTGAAATGTTTTCTGAAGCAGTATGATGTGCTAAAGTTGCACTTTTGCAATGCATCATATGTAGAACATTGCTATGCGGCCAGAATGCTGCAAGAAATGTACAATGACAAGACAAATGCCCTCTATCTTATTTCCCTCAAACCTGTGTTGCAGGAAATTAAGGTAGTGAACAAAGCATTTCAGCTTGAATATGGTGACGTGACGTCCTACATATATTTTGGGACTTGCAAACTTTATATCGGTCAACTCTCTGAAGAATTCTAAAGCCAAGTGTTATCCGTGCTAGTAGTGAGCAGCAGTTGCTCAGTTTAGATTTTCAGGGGAGGGCCATTTATCTTGCGCAGGAGGATGTAGACTTTGGCCTTCACTTCTGCAAGCAGCTCCAAGAAAACAAACTGCCTACCGCTGCAAACAATGCACAGACTTTGTCAAAGTTCTGGCAGCAGAATATCGGATGTGCCTGCTAGATTCGCTGACCATCCTCAGACATTTGAAACTTTTGAAGCCCCCAAATGTGCTTTCAAATCCTAAACATCTGGTTACTGACTTGCCCATAAAGTTTTTCTCACACCCAACACATGTCTTAGAATCGCAGTGGGGAATAGTTACGTCATGTTCATTCAGTAACTCATCAGGCATGGAATCTTTCTGGATAGAAGTATTCAATTATGTAGATGCTACTGGGATTCATCAGTTTCAGGAGGTGGCCATAGGTGCCATTAAACGTTTCTCCCTGCCCATATCCAATGCAAAAATGGAATGCATATTATCACAATTGACGCTGCTTAAAAATGAGAACCACAACCAAATGGGTCTAATATACTTAACATAAAATCTGGACTAAAACGCATTGGTCTCAATTTATCTAAATTCAGACCTTACCCAGAACTACAGGCAAAGTTCAACATCAGTATGTACAGTTAATAGTCTTACTGTCTTGCTGAGTAGCTTATCCAAATGTTTGTTCACTATAACAGCAGTCCTGACACTGAACATCACACATACCAGATTTGACCACAGAGTTTACCACATATCAGTGTATGTGGCAAAACACCAACTCCAAATGCAAATTCCTTGACAGCACATGACTTAACACAATGGGTCCAAAGGACTTATTGCTGCTGCTGTGTTATCCTTTTGACACTGCCAGACTGAAGGATGCTGCTACTTTTGACCGTGCCAGGCCCAGAACACTTTTGTTCACCTCAGCCTGCCACTGTCAGACTCTTGAAAGCCGCTACTTTTGTCAATGCCTGAACAATTGTGCACACTTCAACGTGCCACTGCCAGACTGAAGGGTGCTGCTACTCCTGGCAGTGCCAAGCTCAGAAGAATACTTTTGTGCACCTCAACCTGCCACTGCTAGTCTCTGAAGGAAGCTGCTACTTCTGGAAATGCCAGGCCCAAAAGAACTTTTTTGCACACTTAAACCTGCCACTGCCAGACTATGACGTATGCTGGTACTTTTGGCAATGCCTGAACAATAGTACACACCTCAACCTGCCACAGCCAGACTCTGAAGGATACGGCTACTTTTGGCAGTGCCAGGCCCAAAAGAACAATTTTGCAATCCTCCACCAGCCACTGCCAGAATCTGAAGGATGCTGCTATGTTTGGAAGTGCCAGGCCCAGACAAACACTTTTGTGCACCGTAACTTGCCACAGCCAGACTCTGAAGGAAGCTGCTACTTCTGGCAGTGCCAGGCCCAGAAGAACACTTTTGTGCACCTCATACTACTGTTACCAAACTCTGAAAGGATGCTGCTACTCAGGACACTGCCATACTCATAAAAACTCTTTGGCACCATTTAACTTCCTACTTCCTGAACAAGGATCCACCCTACTGTTGCCTGGCAAAGAATAGGGGATGGAGATTCTTCTGTGAGCCAGCAGAATGCACTTTAACTTTATTAGGTGTGAGCTCACAGGAACATCAAGCAGCAAGTTGTGCACCCCATGCAATGGGCTGCTCTCTTATGATGAGTACCAAAAGTTTGAAACATATGTAACTTGCTTATGTAAAGAAATGTCCATCATTTACCCTTGAATTGCGCTTGAGGCGTTGGAACAAGTGTGAGAAAATGTAAATTGTTGGCCTATTTTGCATTACTCAGGAGGGCAAGGTGGGAGTATGCAAAGGAACTTAATGCTGAAGAGCATCTTTCCACGGTTGCAGGCCCCCCAACATCAGACTCCGAACCGTTTTCTGCAGCTTGCTCCACATCATGAGATATCACATGAGTTACAATCTTCCTGACAGACCAACTTGGATTTTAGTGTACAAGATATAAGTAGTCTGATTAATGTGGGCGTTGAACATATAATTCTTGAAATAGAAGTGTGTTTTTAAATGTAGGCTACACATAAGTTAGCAAAGTGGTAACATTTGCCTGGTTTGGTCTAGTATTTGGTGGCTTTTGGGAATGAAAGTTGTGAAGAAATCTGGTAACCCTGGTTAGAGAGACTTAGCCACACCAGATCCAACCTCGAAGGAGAAATTTTCTCCATGTTGTATTTTTAGAGAATGTTGCTTTCTGGGATTGATTTTTGCCACACTTCACATGAAGTTGCCACCTCAGAGGGGGGTGACCTGCACCCCATTCGACAGGAACACCCCCTTCTTGCCCATCCAGGAGCAAGAATAAATACGGCAGAGATGCCCCACAATTCAGATCCTTGCTGGAAGAAGATATTGGAGAAAGACTGCCCTGTTGGACCCCTGGCCTGCACTTGAAGAACTGCACTCACAAGGACTGCACCAGCTGCACACTTTGGGCTTACCCAGGAAAAGTACTTTGCCTTGCTTCTCCAACTCCAGGAGTGGGCTCCCTGTAAGCTACAGTTACAAAGGAGCTGACTAGAGTCACCTGCATTAAGTCCTGCAAGACGAGCACAGCTGACCAGCATCCAGTAGCTATTTGAGGATTCTGACCAGGTGCCCGCTGGGAATTGTAGTCCCAACTTACAAGGAGTAACTCAGAGCTTCTGGAACCTTGGATCAAGTTTGTGGACACTTCAAGGATCAAAAAACGAGATCTGGAAGAAGATTCAAAAGTTTGGACCAACTGTAGTAAAAAGCTCCATAAGTGGAAGAGGTGCATTGTGGGAGTTGTACTCCCAGACCCCAAAAGGCAAACCAGAGCCACTGAGCCCTTGGCTGGTGCTGTGGACCACTTTCCTGAATCAAGAAACACTTCTGAAAGTAAATGTAACAGTGTTACATCGCGAGTGGCCTGAACTCTGGACTTTGTTCCTGTCTAGTGAAACCTTTTTTTAACCCTTCAAGTGCTATTTACTTCTAAGTACTATTTTTCATTTACTCTTTAACAATTTGTATTTCCGGTTCCCTACATTGGATTATTGTAATTTTGGTGTAATTTTAAAGATAAAAATATTTCCTATTTTATAAATTGTTGTTGGATTTTTATTTTGTGTTTTGTTTTTACTTATTTCATGTTTGGTGTCATTAAGGGGGTCATTACAAGCTTGGCGGGCGGAGCTAACCGCCGTGCGGCCACCAATGTGGCCGCACTCCGCGGACCCCATTACGACATCCCCGCTGGGCTGGCGGGCGCAAACCATGTTTACGCCCGCCGGCCCAGCGGGGATGAGGCCGCAACATAGGAGCCGGCTCCTAATGGAGCCGGCGAAGTTGCGGCCGTGCGATGGGTACAGTAGCACCCGTCACGCTTTTCACTGTCTGCTAGGCAGACAGTGAAAAGCTGGCCGGGTCCGTGTTAGGGGACCCCTGCACTGTCCATGCCAGTGGCATGGGCAGTGCAGGGGCCCCAGGACACCCCTTACTGCCAGCCTCTTCCTGGCGGTGCAAACCGCCAGAAACAGGCTGGTGGTAGGGGGGTCATAATACCCAGGGCAGCGCTGCTTGCAGCGCTGCCCTGGCGGATTATCACCGCCGGGGCTAAAACAGCGGTGCGACCGCGGCGCTACCGCCGCGGCGCTACCGCCGCGGTCTTAATACGGGTCTCCGTACCGCCAGCCTGTTGGCGGTACGGACGCCACATTACCCGTAATGACCCCCTAAATGCTTTATACCCCTGTCTCTTAAGTTAAGCCTAACTGCTCGTGGGCCAAGCTACCAAGGGTTGAGCAAGGATTAATTTATTGATACCTTGACTGGACCTAGTGGGGGGAATGTGGCCTATTGCTAATTGTAGGTACCTATCTTCCCTAACAAGAAACCCACTTTCCAACAATGGGTCACTAGCACGAAAGAATACAGTTTGTTTTGCCAAGAATCTCTAAGACATGAGCCATTGGAAACATGCTGTAAACATGTGACTGTCACCACAAGGAATACCTTTAAGGTATCTCACGTAGTGGCATACCAAATTGACAATAACAAAAGTCTTTTACAAACGAGAAAATTTGATTCACTCTGCAGTTCAATACGTGGCCAGGGCAGTGCCTAATGAAAAAGCAGCAGCAAAATTTAGAGCAGTATCTCTCTGGCACCACAGTTTGCTGCAGCATCTCTAACATGGCAGAAGATATTCACAGACAGCTCATAGCCCACTTGAATTTGAGTTTGTTTGCTTTGCGATTGATTGAAGTGTCTGACAAATCAAAAGAAGGCAGTGTAATTGTATATGTATAGTATTTACCATAATACTGTAATATTGGGAGGTTTTTTATTCTGTAAGTCAGTCATGGGGTAGGCAACAGCATCTTATCAGTTTGGCATAGCCATCAACTTCCTGTGCTTCCATGTTTGAAAATAGGAAGCCTGTATAGGAATCTGCACAAATGGTACACATTCTACATGCTTCTATGTTAGGGTAGGCATAAAAGCTAAAATGTTGTTTGTGGATCCTCATATTGTGTGGACCCAGTGTTTGATACTTTTGGCAGCCCTTGCTGTCTGAAGCATGAATTGAGAACTTGAGAATGTGCTGAACTCCTGGAGTAAGATGCTGAAATAATTTTTTATCTTCTGGTTTTGGACCCTACAAAGCATAGAAACTGCGAAATTCCAATACCTTGTGATTTTAGCATACTTTTCTGCCATTTTGAAAAAATAAATGACTCAAATCGATTTTCAAGGGGGAAAAAAAGACTTCTTTACCATGACAAAAAAAACCTTCTGTCAAAAAGAAGCTGGACTTATGGGGGAGAATAATTGATGGTGGCCTCCTAGTTTGTGGCACAAGACTGCATAAAGCCCCCCACCCCCTGTTTTCTGAGTACAAAGGCTACATACATCTCAGTGACTATCCAGAGTGTGTTTAGGACACTGCTTAATCTGTTTCTGTGATTTAAATTGTGTTTAGAAACTGTCTGTATCCCCTGTTTTTGCCTTAAAAAAGACACATTTCAGAGTGTGCGACAAGCAGCATTTCAGTTCTTTTTTTTTACATTCTCTCCTTTACCTCGTAAGTAGACTCTGCTAGCTTGGAAGTGTGGATTCAGCCTGTCTGTATCCAAGAAGATTCTGAATAGAGCAGCAGCTCCCTCCTCCCTGCCCACAGGGGCTGCGCTTCAGTTAACTTGGCCCTTATATAATTTTCTACTGGTTGTTGCATATGGTGTTGTGATAGGTTGGAGAGGATTGTTCTTCCTATTAGCTTAGGTATTAGAGTCGGGTTTCTGTTTGGTAGTAGGGCTGAGATTCCTATTGGTTCCTGGTTTTTAGGTTTGGGCTTGTGGTTAGTACTAGGGTTGAGATTCCTATTGGTTCCTGGTTTTTAGGGTTGGGCTTGTGATTGGTAGTAGGGTTGAGATTCCTATTGGCTCCTGGTTTTTAGGGTTGGGCTTGTGATTGGTACTATCTTTGAGATTCCTATTAGTTTCTTTTTTTTTAGGGGTGGGCTTGTGATTGGTAGTAGGGTTCAGATTCCGATTGGCTCCTGGTTTTTAGGGTTGGGATTGTGATTGGTTGTCAGGAATAGGGGTATGATTGGTGAATAGGGTTGGGTCTCCCATTGGTTGTGAGATTTAGGGTCACAAATCTGGTTGGTTATGGTTAGGACTAGGTTTCTATTGGCCAGTAGGGCTATTTAAGCCCAGGGCTTAGGGCGTCGTGGCTAAGGGCGGAGAGGAAAAGGGCAGCTGTCTGTTTGGGCCTGTTCGGGATTGGTCGGGCCTAGGGCCAGAAATGCTGCCCAATATTCCAATTATCAGAAAGGAACTTACTCCCTACACATCCATCAACATGCAAACACATTATCTGCAAATACATCCAACTCCTGCATCACAAACTAACCTCATACAGATTGCAATGTCTCATCATCCAACACAATACCCCATAAACAACACCTATACACATATCCACCACAACTACAACAGTAAAACACCCTCATTCTCATAGCAAAACCCAACTCTATCCACTCCCACGAACACAACCTGCCATTGCCGACAAAGCACAAAACCACATTATACATTACTTTATGCCACCCAGATACACAGTCCCTGTTCATACAAACCAACAGCACTGTCCTCTATTTGCTTCACACAGACCCCATTTCATCATGACAATTCCTAAACCCAGCCTTCCAACACACCATCTACGAAAGCCCTTCCCCTCTATTCACCAATTACACACAACCATACAATCCTTAAACTCCACTCCACCATACGTATTACCTCTTCCAGTCATCCCAACTAACGCAAACTCCCCTGACACACATCCATCCCCTCTTACACACCTCATACATTAATCTCCAAAACACATCAACACCCCCGATAATACTCTAATTCCACTCACCAGCACTAACTCACATACAAATCCCTCACAGAAAGCCACTACATCAATATCCCCTCCCGCTACTCCACAAAAACAATACAGACCACACACATCAGCACATCAAATCAACACAGACTTTCATTATACGTATCGTCACACCTACTCCCACCCTCATGACTACACAAAGAATACAAATCCTGTCCAATCTTTACCCCTACATTCTCACTCTTCACAAACATCTACCACAAGCACCCCAACACAGCTACATTAATTCTCCCGCCTCTCATCCATTGCACAATTTAGAGTCTTCCGTCATAATCCACATGCTCCTCCACCACCCCTAACCCATACTCCTTCCACACTAAACAGACGTAAACAAAATAAACAACATGCCACTCTTAACAACTTCGCATCCCCTTGTCTATTACATAATAAAGCTACCCTACAAAAAAGTACACTCTTCATGTTTCTCTCAGCCACCAAGTCCACCACCCACACACCCAGACCCAACAAAATGCCTCCTAAGCCTGCTGGAAGAGGACCACTATATTGAAAAACAAGACTATTGAGACCCTCACACAGTTATCACAACTAATAACACACCTGCTACAAGGTCAAAATATACTGCGCACCCTTCTCCTAAACAAAACAACACCACCACTAACACACGTTTTCTAAACTGTCAGCTCATAAGTGCTCGGTCACTCTCAAAAAACAAGCACCACATCTACAACCTGCTCACAGACACACAACCTGACTTACTATTCATAACAGTATCATGGTTTGGAGATGACATGGCCCCAGTCTTGCATGAAGCCCTTCCTCCGGACTATCAAACCATCACACAAAACCGTATAGGCAAGAGAGGAGGTGGACTAGTTATTATATTCAAACAGGCAATGAACCTCAGTAAAACAGACAACATTTCCATACAAGGTTGTGAAGCCCTCCTCACCAGATGTCACCCTACTCCAACTTCCTCCTGTAACTTTCTCCTCTTTTACAGACCTCCACATAACAACTCAACATTCCCAGACACTTTTCTAGATAGTCTCAAACCTTATTACATTATACTCAAACCTATGCATTTTTGGGGACCTAAACATTTGGTTTGACAAACCCAATATGCCCCATCCAAAAGCTATCACCACTGGCCTAGTCGCATTGAACCTACATCAGATTGTTCACAATCCCACACACATCACTCTACACATCCTAGATGTAATTTTTGCCAAGGCTGAACTAGTTACCATTCATAGCATCACGCCAATCACATGGTCAGACCACCATTTGATAACTTTCCAACATAAAACACCACAAGTCAACACACCCCACAACTACTTACATACATACACCTATCGACCTTGGGGCAAACTCAATTTTGATGACTTAGAACCACAACTAACAGCCAACACGGATCGAGATACAATTAATTCTGTTCCAAAACTTTGAGTGGCTACAAGAAGCTTTTCATATCCTAATACCACTCAGAAAAACTAAACAGGACAAAAGAAAACCAGCACCTTGGAGAAACACATAACTTGAAAAAGATAAAGCAACAAATCAGAAAGTTGCAGCGGACCTGGTTCAAAACAAACAACAGTCAAGACAAACTTCAGCTACACAAACTTACCAGAATATACAAATCATCAATCAAAAAATCTAAAAAAGGTACTAATCAGACAGAATTCAAAATGCTCAATCTGCAACCAAAGAATTTTATAAAATTCTCAATGAATTTCGAAAACCTACATGCATGGAAGGAAGTCATCCCACTTCTCAAGATTTCACAAACAAATTGGCAACTCATTACACAACCAAGGCAGACACATTGGACTCTTTTTAAGACAGAAGAAAACCATCAGCACCAACCCCTTTCCTAAAATACCCTCTAAGAATAAACCAACCCAGCCTCTGCAGTCCTTCAAACAAATATCACAAGGTGAATTTATGGATTTGGTCAAAGCAAGCAGACATTCCGGTTGCCCTTCTGACCCTTGTCCACCACACATTATTATTAGGCAGATTGGCCTATTTTTGTTAAACCGATCTGCCCCCAAAGGGGGCAGAAACCTCTAGACACCATGGATTGGTGTGTGTGTGTACATGTGTGTTTTGCTTTGGGGGGCAGCCCCTTGGGCAAGGGTCGCTCCCCATGGGGGCACATTACTGTTAGCCATAACTGCCCCCCTTTGGGGCAGATGGGCCAATTTTTGGAAGGCCCATCTTCCCCCGGGGTGGGGGGGCAGAAAACCCCCAGAGACCAGGGAAGATTTATTTTTCAAAATGAGAGGTTGGAGGTATCGCCATACCCCTACCCCAAATAAATGGGGCCAAAGTTGCTCTGTCCACCAGTGGGCAGATTGGCCAATTGCCCTCGATCCACACCCTGGGGGGGTCAGAAAGTCTACTAGATGCCAGGAAATAAAAACAATAAAAGAAAATAGTGGGGTGGTGGCTACCAACCAGTATGGGCCTGGTTATGCCCCCACCCGAACTGAAGGGGCTAACAGTCATTCAGCTCTCCCCGCACACTAAAACATCTTATCACATGGCAAGCAAGAGGACATTTGATTATTTTTGTTTTTTGTTTTACATTTGGGCCATGAGAGCTTGGTCACTCTCAAAATCGTCCCACTTGGAATGGTGATGGCTGCACTTTTTTTTACTTGGAGAAGCTGCCATATAGAGAAATCCACAAGACCTGGACACATCTGAGAACTAGACATCTAGTTGATTCCAGGGTGGTGTGCTTCACATGCACCCTGCACCATTTCCTGACCCACAATGCCCTGCAAACCTGCAACTTTGCTGGAAAGCACAAGTTTTCCCACATTTTTGTGATGGAACCTTCCAGAATCTGCAGGAATCCACAGAATTCCTACCACCCAGCATTGTCTCATCTATACCGATAAAATTTCTGCTCCACTTGTCAGCCTAAAAATGTTTTTTTTCAAACTGTACTTTTGGACCCAGTTTGGTTCCCCCTCAATTTCGATGTGTTTTTGGCTCTTCCCTGTCACAAACACTTGGCCCACCCACACAAGTGAGGTACCATTTTTATCGGGAGACTTAGGAGAACACTGGGTGGAAGGAAATTTGTGGCTCCTCTCAGATTCCAGAACTTTCTGTCACCAAGATGAGAGGAAAAAGTATTTTTTTAACCACATTTTGAGGTTTGCAAAGGACTCTCTGTAACAGAACCTGGTGAGAGCCCCACAAGTCACCCCATCTTGGATTCCCCTAGGTCTCTAGTTTTAAAAAATGCACAGGTTTGATAGGTTTCCCTAGCTGGTGGCTGAGCTAGAGGCAAAATCCACAGGTAGGCACTTTGCAAAAAACACCTGTTTTCTTTGAGAAAATGTGATGTGCCCACTTTGTGTTTTGGGGCATTTCCTGCTGCGGGCACTAGGCCTACCCACACAAGAGAGGTACCATTTTTATCAGGACACTTGGGGGAACATAGAATAGCAAAACAAGTGTTATTGCCCCTTGTCTTTCTCTACATTTTTAACTTCCAAATATAAGACAGTATGTAAAAAAGACATCTATTTGAGAAATGCCCTGTAATTCACATGCTAGTATGGGCACCCCAGAATTCAGAGATGTGCAAATAACCACTGCTCCTCAACACCTTATCTTGTGCCCATTTTGGAAATACAAAGGTTTTCTTGATACCTATTTTTCACTCTTTATACTTCAGCAAATGAATTGCGGTATAGAATGAAAACCCACTGCAAGGGGCAGCTCATTTATTGGCTCTGGGTACCTAGGGTTCTTGATGAACCTACAAGCCCTATATATCCTCCTAACCATAAGAGTCCAGCGGACGTAACGGTATATTGCTTTAAAAAATCTGACATCGCAGGAAAAAGTTAGAGTAAAATGTAGAGAAAAATGGCTGTTTTTTTCACCTCAATTTCAATCTTTTTTTATTTCAGTTGTTATTTTTGGTAGGAAACCCTTGTAGGATCTACACAAATTACCCATTGCTGAATTTAGAATTTTGTCTACTTTTCAGACATGTTTAGGTTTCTGGGATCCAACATTGGTTTCACACCCATTTCTGTCACTGACTGGACGGAGGCTGAAAGCACAAACAAATCGTAAAAATGGGGTATGTCCCAGTAAAATGCCAAAATTGTGTTGAAAAATCGGGTTTTCTGATTCAAGTCTGCCTGTTCCTGAAAGCTGGGAAGCTGGTGATTTTAGCACTGCAAACCCTTTGTTGATGCCAATTTCGGGGAAAAAACCACAAGCCTTCTTCTGCAGCCCTTTTTTCCAATAAAAAAAAAAATGAAATTGTCACTGTATTTTGGCTAATTTCTTGGTTTCCCTCAGGGGAACCCACAAAGTCTGGGTACCTCTAGAATCCCTAGGATGTTGGAAAAAAAGGACGCAAATTTGGCGTGGGTAGCTTATGTGGACAAAAAGTTATGAGGGCCTATGCGCGCCCTGCCCCAAAAAGCCAAAAAAAGACCTGGCATCTGAGGGGGAAAAGGCCTGGCAGCGAAGGGGTTAAAGAAAACAAACCTAGACCCGCAGAACCCCAAAAACTACAGACCAATCACAAATGGACCTTTCATGGGCAAACTGATAGAAAGAGCAGCATTTGCCCAGATGTCACAATTCATTGAAGACAATTCTATACCTTCAGACTACCAAACTGCATTCCACCCAGAAAGAGGCACTGAATCGGCACTCATAGCAATCTGGGATGACCTTAAAAACACAGTTGACCGCAATGGATTTGCACCACTACTTATCTTGGACCTCTCGGCTGCCTTTGATACGGTTGACCATGGCACCCTAATTCAAAGACTCAACGAAACTGGCATAGAAGGGATTGCTCTTGACTGGATTACATCCTACCTTCAAAAAAGAACTAATATCCTCTATTCTCCCCCCTTCTCGTCCAAACCCTACCTCACAAAAGCAGGGGTCCCGAAGGATCAACCATCTCACCTTTGCTTTTCAACAACTACATGATGTCATTACCAGAACTGACCAATGATTTTCAACTCACATGCAGAAGACACACAAATACTACTTAAATTAGAATGCCCCAAAAACATTGAAAACTCACAAATCTTCAGTTGACTCAGAGTTGTTCATCAGTGGATGACTTGGCGCCATCTCAAACTAAATGCCTCCAAAATAGAAATACTCATATGTGGTGACTGGAAAAATTATGGCCCTCTGTGAACCTGGCCTGGCGATCTCGGACCACCTCCTCAATTATTCAAGGAAGTTAAAAACCTTGGAATTACCATGGACTTCAAGTTAACAATGAATGCCCAAGTGGACAAATTAGCACAAACAAGTTTCATCACCTTGAAGACTCTACAACGCATCTTCCCCCACCTCGGATTTCCACACAAGGTGCAGGCTACTATGTCACTTGTACTATCCAAACTGGATTATGCCAATGGCCTTTACCATGGATCATCTCTATCAAATATGAAAAAATCTACAACGTATTCAGAACTCCACTGTCAGGCTACTATTACATGTAAAGCCACAAGCCCACATCTCCCCTGCCTTGAGAGCACTTCACTGGTTACCTGTTGCCAGAAGATGCACCTTCAAGCTGCTTTGTATCACCCACAAAGCTATACATGGATCAGAAACAAAAAAAACAAATACATTAAACAGAGAAACCTCCGCTCAAGATTGGCATCCGCCTTAGAACACCACCATACAAGAAAAAGACTATAGGTGGTACATCCTTCTCCATTCAAGCAGCCACACTATGAAATTAGTTACCCCCAAATATAAGATCCACAGATAACTATCGTGTCTTCAGAAGACTACTCAAGAGTTGGTTCTTTCCTTCGTAACCACCATATTCAAACAGCTATGGACTGCATATGCCTGTGTTGATAAATATTTGTTATCTGATTATGTGTATATTCTAGATGTGTATAGTTCTTTAGGAAATATGTATTGCTACTATGTCATAACAATAAATTACACACATACTCTTTAAACGTGTTTAATGTATATTTACTCACGGTTTAAATATGTATATGTATGTACATATATATGTGTGTATTTATGTGTGTGTATATGTATATATATATATATATGTGTGTATATGTTTTTCTATGCTTAAAATGTTCATAGGTCATTGGTCATTGCATAGCTCCTAGATAAGTTGTTATATTAGATACTTATGTATCCCTGCTCTCATTTTATATCACGCTGATCAAATGTTTTATTATTATAGGCATTTGGCTATTCACAAATCGAGTAAACATAAATAAATGTTAGAAAAGTACACTTATTCATTAACTTCAAGTATTACAAATCTTGAAAGTCTGTGTTTATACAATACTACTTTTCTTCTCATATTGTACCCATTATTATATTCCTTGGACATACATTCCCTTACTATGTATTTACATATCTGTTTATTTATTACTCTAGTCCTACTATACTATAGAAAAAATGAAATAAAAATTAAATAAAATCTAAAAATAAAAATGTATATATATATATAAATAAAATTATAAATAAAAAATATTATATTTTACTCTCTTGTAAAGCTTTACTTTGTCTACCCATCACCATATGTCATGTCTCTATCAATCTATCCTCCATCCCCACTCTGACTCATCCTAAATCCATTCTACTACTTTAATCTCCTAAATAACCCTGCCTAAGCTCTTCCCTCCTCTTCCCCATCTAACTCACCCAAACCTCAGTTTACTACCATGATCTCCCAAACAACCCTACTAAATTCTCCCTCATTTATCTCACATTTGACTCATTCAAAACTCCTCCTGCTACTATGATCCCCCCAGCCCTTTCCACAGACTCTTCCCTCCTCCATCCCACCTTTACTCATCCCAAGCCTTATCCTATTACTATAAACTTCCAATTAACACTTCTGGATTCTTCCCTCATCTACCCCTCCATTATTCTAGTCAATCCAACTAACAAACTCACATATCCACGGTTCAAATTAACTCATAATAAAACTGTACTCATATTTACATATACTAATTGTAGGAGGCTGCACTGGCTTGTAGTGAGTACCAAGGGGTACTTGCACCTTGCACCAGGCCCAGTTATCCCTTATTAGTGTATAGGGTGTCTAGCAGCTTAGGCTGATAGATAATGGTAGCTTAGCAGAGCAGCTTAGGCTGAACTAGGAGACGTGTGAAGCTACTACAGTACCACCTAGTGTCATATGCACAATATCATAAGAAAACACAATACACAGTTATACTAAAAATAAAGGTACTTTATTTTTATGACAATATGCCAAAGTATCTTAGAGTGTACCCTCAGTGAGAGGATAGGAAATATACACAAGATATATATACACAATAGCAAAAATATGCAGTATAGTCTTAGAAAACAGTGCAAACAATGTATAGTTACAATAGGATGCAATGGGGAAACATAGGGATAGGGGCAACACAAACCATATACTCCAAAAGTGGAATGCGAACCACGAATGGACCCCAAACCTATGTGACCGTGTAGAGGGTCGCTGGGACTATTAGAAAATAGTGAGAGTTAGAAAAATAACCCTCCCCAAGACCCTGAAAAGTGAGTGCAAAGTGCACTAAAGTTCCCCTAAGGACAAAGAAGTCGTGTTAGAGGAATAATGCAGGAAAGACACAAACCAGCAATGCAACAACTGTGGATTTCCAATCTAGGGTACCTGTGGAACAAGGGGACCAAGTCCAAAAGTCACAAGCAAGTCGGAGATGAGCAGATGCCCAGGAAATGCCAGCTGCGGGTGCAAAGAAGCTTCTACTGGACAGAAGAAGCTGAGGTTTCTGCAGGAACGAAAAGGGCTAGAGACTTCCCCTTTGGTGGACGGATCCGTCTCGCCGTGGAGAGTCGTGCAGAAGTGTTTTCCTGCCGAAAGAATGCCAACAAGCCTTGCTAGCTGCAAATCGTGCGGTTAGCGTTTTTGGACGCTGCTGAGGCCCAGGAGGGACCAGGAGGTCGCAAATTGGACCAGCAGCGAGAGGGGACGTCGAGCAAGACAAGGAGCTCTCTCTGAAGCAGGTAGCACCCGGAGAAGTGCCAGAAACAGGCACTACGAGGATGCGTGAAACAGTGCTCGCTGAAGTTGCACAAAGGAGTCCCACGTCGCCGGAGACCAACTTAGAAAGTCGTGCAATGCAGGTTAGAGTGCCGTGGACCCAGGCTTGGCTGTGCACAAAGGATTTCCGCCGGAAGTGCACAGGGGCCGGAGTAGCTGCAAAGTCGCGGTTCCCAGCAATGCAGCCCAGCGAGGTGAGGCAAGGACTTACCTCCACCAAACTTGGACTGAAGAGTCACTGGACTGTGGGGGTCACTTGGACAGAGTCGCTGGATTCGAGGGACCTCGCTCGTCGTGCTGAGAGGAGACCCAAGGGACCGGTAATGCAGCTTTTTGGTGCCTGCGGTTGCAGGGGGAAGATTCCGTCGACCCACGGGAGATTTCTTCGGAGCTTCTGGTGCAGAGAGGAGGCAGACTACCCCCACAGCATGCACAAGCAGGAAAACAGTCGAGAAGGCGGCAGGATCAGCGTTACAGAGTTGCAGTAGTCGTCTTTGCTACTATGTTGCAGGTTTGCAGGCTTCCAGCGCGGTCAGCAGTCGATTCCTTATCAGAAGGTGAAGAGAGAGATGCAGAGGAACTCGGCTGAGCTCATGCATTCGTTATCTGAAGTTTCCCCAGAGACAGAGACCCTAAATAGCCAGAAAAGAGGGTTTGGCTACTTAGGAGAGAGGATAGGCTACTAACACCTGAAGGAGCCTATCAGAAGGAGTCTCTGACGTCACCTGGTGGCACTGGCCACTCAGAGCAGTCCAGTGTGCCAGCAGCACCTCTGTTTCCAAGATGGCAGAGGTCTGGAGCACACTGGAGGAGCTCTGGACACCTCCCAGGGGAAGTGCAGGTCAGGGGAGTGGTCACTCCCCTTTCCTTTGTCCAGTTTCGCGCCAGAGCAGGGGCTAAGGGGTCCCTGAACCGGTGTAGACTGGCTTATGCAGAATTGGGCACATCTGTGCCCAACAAAGCATTTCCAGAGGCTGGGGGAGGCTACTCCTCCCCTGCCTTCACACCATTTTCCAAAGGGAGAGGGTGTCACACCCTCTCTCAGAGGAAGTTCTTTGTTCTGCCATCCTGGGCCAGGCCTGGCTGGACCCCAGGAGGGCAGATGCCTGTCTGAGGGGTTGGCAGCAGCAGCAGCTGTAGTGAAACCCCAGGAAGGGCAGTTTGGCAGTACCAGGGTCTGTGCTACAGACCACTGGGATCATGGAATTGTACCAACAATGCCAGGATGGCATAGAGGGGGCAATTCCATGATCTTAGACATGTTACATGGCCATATTCGGAGTTACCATTGTGAAGCTACATATAGGTAGTGACCTATATGTAGTGCACGCGTGTAATGGTGTCCCCGTACTCACAAAGTTCAGGGAATTGGCTCTGAACAATGTGGGGGCACCTTGGCTAGTGCCAGGGTGCCCTCACACTAAGTAACTTTGCACCTAACCTTTACCAGGTAAAGGTTAGACATATAGGTGACTTATAAGTTACTTAAGTGCAGTGTAAAATGGCTGTGAAATAACGTGGACGTTATTTCACTCAGGCTGCAGTGGCAGGCCTGTGTAAGAATTGTCAGAGCTCCCTATGGGTGGCAAAAGAATTGCTGCAGCCCATAGGGATCTCCTGGAACCCCAATACCCTGGGTACCTCAGTACCATATACTAGGGAATTATAAGGGTGTTCCAGTAAGCCAATGTAAATTGGTAAAAATGGTCACTAGCCTGTTAGTGACAATTTGGAAAGAAATGAGAGAGCATAACCACTGAGGTTCTGATTAGCAGAGCCTCAGTGAGACAGTTAGTCACTACACAGGTAACACATTCAGGCACACTTATGAGCACTGGGGCCCTGGGTTACCAGGGTCCCAGTGACACATACAACTAAAACAACATATATACAGTGAAAAATGGGGGTAACATGCCAGGCAAGATGGTACTTTCCTACACAACCCCCCCCCAAACGAAGGACAATAAGACTAGCCATGACCTGATGAGTCTTCATTGTCTAAGTGGAAATATCTGGAGAGTCCATCTGCATTGGAGTGGCTACTCCCAGGTCTATGTTCCACTGTATAGTCCATTCCCTGTAGGGATATGGACCACCTCAACAATTTAGGATTTTCACCTTTCATTTGTTTTAGCCAAAGTAGAGGTTTGTGGTCTGTCTGAACAATGAAGTGAGTGCCAAACATGTATGGCCTCAACTTCTTCAGTGCCCAGACCACAGCAAAGGCCACCCTCTCAATGGCAGACCAATGCTTTTCTCTAGGGGTCAACCTCCTACTAATAAAAGCAACAGGTTGATCCTGGCCCTCAGAATTAAGTTGTGATAGGACTGCCCCTACTCCTAATTCAGATGCATCAGTTTGGACATAGAATGTTTTAGAGTAACAAGGGCTTTTCAGGACAGGTTCAGAGCACATGGCCTGCTTCAGCTCCTCAAAAGCTTTCTGACAGTTTGCTGTCCATAATACCTTTTTAGGCATTTTCTTGGATGTGAGGTCATTAAGAGGGGCTGCAATGGAGCCATAGTTCTTAATGAACCTCCTGTAACACCCAGTGAGGCCTAGGAAGGCTCTCACCTGAGTCTGAGTGGTAGGGGGAACCCAATCAATAATTGTTTGGATTTTCCCCTGAAGTGGTGCAATCTGTTCCCCACCAACAAGGTGTCCCAGATAAACCACCTTACCCTCCCCTATCTGGCACTTTGAAGCCTTGATAGTGAGGCCTGCCTTTTGCTGGGCCTCCAAAACTTTCCATAGGTGGACCAGGAGATCATCCCAGCTGGAGCTAAAGACAGCTATATCGTCCAAATATGCTGCACTGAAAGCTTCCAGCCCTTGCAGGACTGTGTTCACCAACCTCTGAAAAGTGGCAGGTGCATTTTTCAAACCAAAAGGCATTACAGTAAACTGGTAATGTCCTCCAATGGTAGAAAATGCAGTCTTAGGTTTTGCATCTTCTGATAATTTGATCTGCCAATACCCTGCAGTCAAATCAAAAGTGCTTAGATACTTGGCAGATGCCAGTGTATCTATGAGCTCATCTGCCCTGGGTATAGGGTGAGCATCAGTTTTGGTTACCAAGTTGAGACCTCTATAGTCTACACAAAACCGCATTTCCTTCTTTCCATCTTTGGAATGGGGTTTTGGTACCAGTACCACAGGAGAAGCCCATGGACTGTCAGAGTGCTCAACCACTCCTAGTTCTAACATTTTCTGGACCTCTTGCTTTATGCAGTCCCTGACATGGTCAGGCTGCCTATAGATCTTACTTTTGACAGGTAAACTGTCTCCAGTATCTATAGTGTGCTCACACCAAGAAGTGGTACCTGGCACAGTAGAGAAGAGTTCAGAGAATTGATCTAGGAGATTTATGCAATTATCTTTCTGCTCAGCAGTAAGACAATCAGCCAAAACTACACCTTCCACAAGAGCATCTTGTTCTGTGGAAGAGAAGAGATCAGGTAGAGGATCACTGTCTTCTTCCTGTCCCTCATCAGTTGCCATGAGCAGGGTGAGATCAGCCCTGTCATAGTAGGGTTTCAGGCGGTTGACATGGAGCACCCTAAGGGGACTCCTGGCAGTGCCTAAGTCAACTAAATAGGTGACTTCTCCCTTCTTTTCAACAATTGTGTGGGGACCACTCCATTTATCTTGGAGTGCTCTTGGGGCCACAGGCTCCAAGACCCACACTTTCTGCCCTGGTTGGTACTGAACCAAAACAGCCTTCTGATCATGCCATTGCTTCTGGAGCTCTTGGCTGGCCTGAAGGTTTTTACTGGCCTTTTTCATGTACTCAGCCATCCTTGATCTGAGGCCAAGTACATAATCCACAATATCCTGCTTAGGAGCTTTTAAAGGTTGTTCCCAACCCTCCTTTACAAGTGTGAGTGGACCCCTAACAGGGTGTCCAAAAAGAAGTTCAAAGGGGCTGAAGCCCACTCCTTTCTGGGGTACCTCCCTGTAGGCAAAAAGGAGGCATGGTAGAAAGATATCCCATCTCCTGCGGAGTTTTTCAGGGAGACCCATAATCATGCCTTTGAGAGTTTTATTAAATCTCTCCACCAGTCCATTTCTTTGTGGATGATAGGGTGTTGTGAACTTGTACGTTACACCACACTCCTTCCACATGGCCTTTAAGTATGCAGACATGAAATTGCTTCCCCTGTCTGATACTACTTCCTTTGGGAAGCCCACCCTGGAAAATATTCCCAGGAGGGCCTTTGCCACTGCAGGTGCTGTAGTGGTCCTTAAAGGAATAGCTTCAGGATATCTTGTGGCATAGTCCACTACCACCAAGATAAATCTATTGCCTGAAGCAGTAGGAGGGTCAAGGGGGCCAACTATGTCAACCCCTACCCTTTCAAAGGGAACCCCAACCACAGGCAGTGGAATAAGGGGTGCTTTTGGGGTGCCACCTGTCTTGCCACTGGCTTGACAGGTTTCACAGGACTTACACAATTCCTTTGTGTCCTCAGACATCCTAGGCCAATGAAACAATGGAACCAATCTGTCCCAAGTTTTCATTTGACCCAGGTGTCCAGCTAGGGGAATGTCATGTGCCAGGGTTAGGAGGAACTTTCTGTACTCCTGAGGAATCACTAATCTCCTGGCAGCTCCAGGTTTAGGATCCCTATGCTCAGTGTACAAGAGGTTGTCCTCCCAGTAAACTCTGTGAGAGTCACTGACATCCCCATTAGCCTGTTTGACAGCTTGCTGTCTGAGACCCTCTAATGTGGGACAGGTTTGCTGTGCCACACTCAGCTCCTCTCTGGCAGGCCCCCCTTCACCCAAAAGCTCAGCAGTGTCTGCTTCCAGCTCCTCTGGTGTAGGTTCTGCACAGGGAGGGAATTCTTCTTCCTCAGAAGTTGAATCCACTGTAGAGGGAGGGATAGTAGGAAGTGGTTTGCTTCTACTAGCCCTAGCTTTAGGGAGCACTTGGTCCATTGTTCCAGGATCCAAGCTTCCCTGTCCTTTTTGCTTTTTGGCCTGAGCCCTTGTCAAAGCAAAAATATGCCCTGGGATGCCCAGCATTGCTGCATGGGCCTCCAACTCCACATCTGACCAAGCTGATGTCTCCAAATCATTCCCTAATAGACAGTCTACAGGTAAATCTGAAGCTACCACAACCTTCTTTGGACCAGTAACCCCCCCCCAGTTGAGATTAACAACAGCCATGGGGTGGCTAAGTGTGTTGTTGTGAGCATCGGTTACTTGGTACTGGTGACCAAGTAGGTGTTGTTCAGGGTGGACCAGTTTCTCTATGACCATAGTCACACTGGCACCAGTGTCCCTGTAGGCCTGAACCTCAACACCATTTATTAGGGGTAGTTGCTTGTACTTATCCATATTAAGGGGACAAGCAACTAAGGTGGCTAAATCAATAGCCCCCTCAGAGACTAACACAGCCTCTGTGGCCTCCCTAACAAGGCCAACCCCAACTAAGTTACCAATAGTGAGCCCAGCTACTCCCTTGGATTGGCTATTAGTAGGTTTGCTCCCACCACCACTGCTATTAGTAGGGACACTAGGTGTAGCAGTAGGGGTTGTAGTGGTAGGAGGCTTGGTGCCTTTCTTTGGACAACTGGGATCTGTTGTCCAATGGCCTTTTATTTTACATAAATAGCACCATGGTTTCTTTTCCTTGTTCTGATTAAAAGAGGATTTGGGCCCACCACCCCGACCAGAGTGTTTTTGTGGGCCTGATGAAGACTCATTTTTAGATTTGTCCCCACCCTTGTCAGAAGACTTACCATCCTTCTTTTTGTTGCCATCTTTGTCACCCCCTGTATGAACTTTTCTGTTCACCCTTGTTCTGACCCATTTGTCTGCCTTCTTTCCCAATTCTTGGGGAGAGGTCAGATCAGAGTCCACCAAGTACTGGTGCAACAAATCAGACACACAATTATTAAGAATATGCTCTCTCAGGATCAAGTTATACAGGCTTTCAAAGTCAGTAACCTTACTGCCATGTAACCACCCCTCCAAGGCCTTCACTGAATGGTCAATGAAATCAACCCAGTCTTGTGAAGACTCCTTTTTGGTCTCTCTGAACTTTATCCTGTACTGTTCAGTGGTTAAGCCATAACCATCCAGGAGTGCATTCTTAAGAACTTATAAATTATTAGCATCATTTTCTTTCACAGTAAGGAGCCTATCCCTACCTTTTCCACTAAATGATAGCCATAGGATAGCAGCCCACTGCCTTTGAGGGACATCCTGTACAACACAGGCCCTCTCAAGTGCAGCAAACCACTTGTTAATGTCATCCCCCTCCTTATAAGGGGGAACTATCTTATGCAGATTCCTGGAATCATGCTCTTTTGCAGGATGACTATGGGGAATACTGCTGCTGCCACCATGGGTTTCTAAACCCAGTTTCTGTCTCTCCTTCTCTACTTCTAAAGTCTGTCTATCCAAATCCAGCTGTTGCTTCTTGAGCTTCAGTCTGGTTTGTTCCACTCTCAATCTATTGAGCTCCCTTTCTAACAATCTGTCATCAGGGTGGGTGGGAGGGACATGCCTTGAAACAGAAGTATGGTGAGAATGGACAGAAGGAGACCTGTCCCTTACAGAAGCCACCCTAACAGCTTGGCTAACAGAAACATCACTACCAGTATGGTGAGAATAAATGCTTTTGCTATGATGTGAGACAACACTATTTATATGGTGTGGCTCATCATCATTACCAACTATGCTAGACTGTCTAGTAATGGGCAGGCTAGGAAGTTTCTTTCCTGAATCTTTTCCTGGGGGAGTCCCTGGATCAGATTGAGAACCATTAGCTACTTTTTCTACAGATTGGGCACTTATGGCCTTATCCTGTACTCTAAGCATGTTAATTAACAGTTCTAAGGAAGGATTCTTCCCTACACTCAAACCTCTCTCTATGCAGAGATTCCTTGCTCCTTTCCAGCTAAGGTGATCATATGCAAGTTTGGACAGATCAACATTTTGGCCTGTGCCAGACATTTTTAGAGAGAGTTAAAGTGATAGTAAAAGAAAAAAAAGTTTGTCAGAGCTTTTAGAAAGACAGAGAAAAAAAACTTTTTTAACTTTTTAGAACTTTTTTGAAAGTTAGAAGTACTTTTCAGCACTTAGAAAAGAGTGAAAAGAGGAAATGCTAAAACTTTTTGGCTATGTGTATATACACTGACCTTGTTTTGTATATTTTTCTCTTATGAAAAGTACAATGACAAGAGTGGTAAGTAGTCTCAAAGCACTTATCCCACCGCTGCACAACCAATGTAGGAGGCTGGACTGGCTTGTAGTGAGTACCAAGGGGTACTTGCACCTTGCACCAGGCCCAGTTATCCCTTATTAGTGTATAGGGTGTCTAGCAGCTTAGGCTGATAGATAATGGTAGCTTAGCAGAGCAGCTTAGGCTGAACTAGGAGACGTGTGAAGCTACTACAGTACCACCTAGTGTCATATGCACAATATCATAAGAAAACACAATACACAGTTATACTAAAAATAAAGGTACTTTATTTTTATGACAATATGCCAAAGTATCTTAGAGTGTACCCTCAGTGAGAGGATAGGAAATATACACAAGATATATATACACAATAGCAAAAATATGCAGTATAGTCTTAGAAAACAGTGCGAACAATGTATAGTTACAATAGGATGCAATGGGGAAACATAGGGATAGGAGCAACACAAACCATATACTCCAAAAGTGGAATGCGAACCACGAATGGACCCCAAACCTATGTGACCGTGTAGAGGGTCGCTGGGACTATTAGAAAATAGTGAGAGTTAGAAAAATAACCCTCCCCAAGACCCTGAAAAGTGAGTGCAAAGTGCACTAAAGTTCCCCTAAGGACAAAGAAGTCGTGTTAGAGGAATAATGCAGGAAAGACACAAACCAGCAATGCAACAACTGTGGATTTCCAATCTAGGGTACGTGTGGAACAAGGGGACCAAGTCCAAAAGTCACAAGCAAGTCGGAGATGGGCAGATGCCCAGGAAATGCCAGCTGCGGGTGCAAAGAAGCTTCTACTGGACAGAAGAAGCTGAGGTTTCTGCAGGAACGAAAAGGGCTAGAGACTTCCCCTTTGGTGGACGGATCCGTCTCGCCGTGGAGAGTCGTGCAGAAGTGTTTTCCCGCCGAAAGAACGCTAACAAGCCTTGCTAGCTGCAAATCATGCGTATAGCGTTTTTGGATGCTGCTGAGGCCCAGGAGGGACCAGGAGGTCGCAAATTGGACCAGCAGAGAGAGGGGACGTCGAGCAAGACAAGGAGCCCTCTCTGAAGCAGGTAGCACCCGAAGAAGTGCCAGAAACAGGCACTACAAGGATGCGTGAAACGGTGCTTGCCGAAGTTGCACAAAGGAGTCCCACGTCGCCGGAGACCAACTTAGAAAGTCGTGCAATGCAGGTTAGAGTGCCGTGGACCCAGGCTTGGCTGTGCACAAAGGATTTCCGCCGGAAGTGCACAGGGGCCGGAGTAGCTGCAAAGTCGCGGTTCCCAGCAATGCAGCCCAGCGAGGTGAGGCAAGGACTTACCTCCACCAAACTTGGACTGAAGAGTCACTGGACTGTGGGGGTCACTTGGACAGAGTCGCTGGATTCGAGGGACCTCGCTCGTCGTGCTGAGAGGAGACCCAAGGGACCGGTAATGCAGCTTTTTGGTGCCTGCGGTTGCAGGGGGAAGATTCCGTCGACCCACGGGAGATTTCTTCGGAGCTTCTGGTGCAGAGAGGAGGCAGACTACCCCCACAGCATGCACAAGCAGGAAAACAGTCGAGAAGGCGGCAGGATCAGCGTTACAGAGTTGCAGTAGTCGTCTTTGCTACTATGTTGCAGGTTTGCAGGCTTCCAGCGCGGTCAGCAGTCGATTCCTTATCAGAAGGTGAAGAGAGAGATGCAGAGGAACTCGGCTGAGCTCATGCATTCGTTATCTGAAGTTTCCCCAGAGACAGAGACCCTAAATAGCCAGAAAAGAGGGTTTGGCTACTTAGGAGAGAGGATAGGCTACTAACACCTGAAGGAGCCTATCAGAAGGAGTCTCTGACGTCACCTGGTGGCACTGGCCACTCAGAGCAGTCCAGTGTGCCAGCAGCACCTCTGTTTCCAAGATGGCAGAGGTCTGGAGCACACTGGAGGAGCTCTGGACACCTCCCAGGGGAGGTGCAGGTCAGGGGAGTGGTCACTCCCCTTTCCTTTGTCCAGTTTCGCGCCAGAGCAGGGGCTAAGGGGTCCCTGAACCGGTTAAAACTGGCTTATGCAGAATTGGGCACATCTGTGCCCAACAAAGCATTTCCAGATGCTGGGGGAGGCTACTCCTCCCCTGCCTTCACACCATTTTCCAAAGGGAGAGGGTGTCACACCCTCTCTCAGAGGAAGTTCTTTGTTCTGCCATCCTGGGCCAGGCCTGGCTGGACCCCAGGAGGGCAGATGCCTGTCTGAGGGGTTGGCAGCAGCAGCAGCTGTAGTGAAACCCCAGGAAGGGCAGTTTGGCAGTACCAGGGTCTGTGCTACAGACCACTGGGATCATGGAATTGTACCAACAATGCCAGGATGGCATAGAGGGGGCAATTCCATGATCTTAGACATGTTACATGGCCATATTCGGAGTTACCATTGTGAAGCTACATATAGGTGGTGACCTATATGTAGTGCACGCGTGTAATGGTGTCCCCGTACTCACAAAGTTCAGGGAATTGGCTCTGAACAATGTGGGGGCACCTTGGCTAGTGCCAGGGTGCCCTCACACTAAGTAACTTTGCACCTAACCTTTACCAGGTAAAGGTTAGACATATAGGTGACTTATAAGTTACTTAAGTGCAGTGTAAAATGGCTGTGAAATAACGTGGACGTTATTTCACTCAGGCTGCAGTGGCAGGCCTGTGTAAGAATTGTCAGAGCTCCCTATGGGTGGCAAAAGAATTGCTGCAGCCCATAGGGATCTCCTGGAACCCCAATACCCTGGGTACCTCAGTACCATATACTAGGGAATTATAAGGGTGTTCCAGTAAGCCAATGTAAATTGGTAAAAATGGTCACTAGCCTGTTAGTGACAATTTGGAAAGAAATGAGAGAGCATAACCACTGAGGTTCTGATTAGCAGAGCCTCAGTGAGACAGTTAGTCACTACACAGGTAACACATTCAGGCACACTTATGAGCACTGGGGCCCTGGGTTACCAGGGTCCCAGTGACACATACAACTAAAACAACATATATACAGTGAAAAATGGGGGTAACATGCCAGGCAAGATGGTACTTTCCTACACTAATCCACCACTAATTTATTTTGGGTTCCGGTGTAGCGTGCTACTCGCCGAAAAGCGCTTTGACGCCTCGTCAGGGGTAGTAAGCACTATGTAAATACTATTACAATACAATACAAACTGCATTCAGTCGTTGATAATGTTTTTCAAACTTTATTTTAACTTGTCTATGATATTTTTTCTATCGCTTCTTCTGCTGTAAACCTTCCTAAAGAAGGTTTGAACACTTTGCAATACATACATGCTTAGATGTGATGTGCACTCTCACACACCTAAGTTGGCCATTACAGGCACTTAAAGCTCATAACGTACCCTGGTCAGTGATTAACAAAATTGCTGTATTTCTACTCTGTCTAAAAAGGAAGTGTTCTACAGTCCTCTGACAATTCAACAGATGTAGAGCATTTCCTCCTCTTCTGGAAAGGATCCACATTTAATGTGGCTGTTGCATGGAGTTATTCCCTTAGCTATCATTAACTTTAATTTGTATGGCTGTCAGAAATAGGCCTCTCTGAGGTGGTATGAATACATATAAAATACATTTCTTTGAGAACCTTGGTATTCCCTTTTCAATTCCATTATATATCAAATAGAAATCCTATTTTCACTAGCTCCTCTACTTTCACTATCCCTTTAGGGAATTTTCTCGTGTGCAATGAGATCACATTTCATGTATCATATATCTAGTAACCCTTTAAAGCTTGTCCTTGCTTGAAAGCCACTGGCTACAGCTGCTTCTTTTATTCCTTCTTGTCACACTGTTTAAAACAATGGTAGCAAAATTTCTCGTATAAACTTTGAAGTGACTGTATCAATTCTCCACAAAGCAGATTATTTCAGTGTTCACGTTTTGTGGGACTTCTACAAGTATTTAATGAGGATTTAGGACCTTCACCTTTTCAAGTATGAGCGTGGCTATATATGAATATAACTGGAAAGTATGTGCTCTTACCTAAAACCTTCCACTTTACATCTAGCTGCTGGAATCCCTAAGAATACAGTGAAAATCCTGAGAGAAGGAAACACAGGTGTCTGAGTAAATAAGGCCAGAATATTACTACTATTAGAACGCCACTATTTCACTCAATAGTTACCTAAAAACAAAAGGCAAAAGGTTTAAAGGCTCATCGGAAAGAGAATGACATCATTCCTTAGATGTTAATATGAGATGTGATTGAGTAATGTCCAAGAAGCACAAAAATCCTTAGAAAAATGTAGGTAGCTTGCCTGGTGTGTGGTGGGTACCTAAGGTACTTACAACTTATACCAGGTCCAAGTATCCCCTATTAGTGTAGTGTAGGCAGTGTCTAGAAGCCAGGCTCTCTAGACGTAGCTGTGGATGAGCAGCCAAGGCTTATCTAGGAGACATCCAAAGCTCATGCAATACGACTGCAGTCACACATCACTTACACACATGAAAGAAAACACTCAGGCCCTCATTATGACATTGGCGGGCAGCGGAGGCCTCCCGCCAATGCCATTCCGCTATCAGGCCGCCTGTCCAGCCTGAACCTCGCCGGCCCTATTATGGCTTCCCCGCTGGTCCTGGCGGATTACAACCACCAGGACCGCCAGGCTGCATGCCACTTTTGCAGCGGTCCGACCGCAACCATGACCCTGGCGGTCTAGTGACCGCCAGGGTCATAATGACCTCCCCAGTGTTGCAAAAATAAAGGTGATCCTCCACTAGGAGGTAAATAACACACTAGATATAATCACTAGTAGTTAGCAATAGGCATAGAAAGTGTAAGAAAACAGTGCAAATAGCAATAGAAAATAGTGACCCTAAAGGGAGCCAGACCATTTACTAAAAAAATGGAAAGCAAATGCAGGACCCCCACCTAAGTAAGTGGAGTGTGTAGAGGCGAGCTGGGGGGACTAGGAAATCCCAAGTGTAAGTACTACATGCCCCCCAGCGACCAGAAAGAAAGGAGTAAGGGCCAGATGTACAAAAAAAGCGAGTCCCTGCGACTCGCAATTTGCAAGTCGCAAATTGCTATGCAGTACGGTGTCTGAGACACCGACTGCAACTCGCAATGGGGTCGCAATGACCCACCTCATGAATATTCATGAGGTGGGTCACAAATTGCGGCCCCATTGCGAGTATAGGCACTCGCTAACATGGAGGCCTGCTGACGTCAGCAGGCCTCCATGTTAGCGACCTGCCTTTTAAATAAAGCATTTTTTTTTTTTGAAGTGCAGCCCGTTTTCCTCACAGGAAAACGAGCTGCATTTCAAAAAAATCCGAAACCTTTAGTTTCGGATTTTTCAGGGCAGGGAGTGGTCCCTTGGACCACTCCCTGCCCTGAAAAATTAATATGGGGTCCAGTCACAAAGGGGAAGGGATCCCATGGGGACCCCTTCCCGTTTGCGAGTGGGTTACCATCCACTTCAAGTGGATGGTAACTGCGACTCCATTTGCGACCACGTACGCGGTCGCAAATGGAGTTGCATACCACTCCGACTCGCAAATAGGAAGGGAACACCCCTTCCTATTTGCGAGTCGCAAATGCATATTGCGAGTCGGTAACGACTCGCAATATGCATTTGTGCATTGCAAACCCACGTTTGCGAGTCGCAAACGGCGATTTTCGCCGTTTGCGACTCGCAAAAGGGTTGCTACATCTGGCCCTAAGTTACTGGATTTTCCCCAAACAACCCAAAAGAAGGAAAAGAAGAAAATGCAACACCCAGACAAGACTGCAAGAAACCAGCGGTGGATTCCTCAAGAGGAAGACCCGTGGAAGAGGGGGACCAAGTCCAGAAGTCACAGAAGAGCCCATTGGAGGCAGGAGCCACTACCCACCCAGCTGTGGTTGCAGGAGTTGGTCAACGGTAGGATGAAGACAGCCAGGAATGTAGCCCTGGAGTAGGTGAAGAGTTCCTGGAGGATGCAGTCGATGTCCCACACCGGATAGAAGATAGAAGTCTGTCAGTGGTGTGGAAAAGCCACCAACATGCCTTGGCAAAGGCAGAAGTCACGGTGAAGCACAAGTGGAGCTGTCACGGACCAGCAAGGTCCAGGAGGGCTCAACCCATGGGGGGAGTTCTAGGGGGACCCTCAGCAAGGCAGAGAGTCCACAGAAGAAGAGGCAGCTTCCACAGGAGACCCACTGGAATGGGAACCAGGAGTTGCAGAGGGGCCAATGCAGCACAAGTGGAGAAGGGTCCCATGCCTCAGGAGAAGCTCGCAGAAGGCTGTGCATCACAAGAAGGAGTGCTTGGGCCTCAGGCTACACGGAGCCTGAAGATCCTTTGGCAGAGATGCCAACATGCCTTGGTAGCTGCAAGAGACTTGGTGCATGGGGTTACTGTCCTGCGTGGGAAGGCAAGGGCTTACCTCCACCAAAGTTTGGCAGCTGGTAGAGAGGACCAAGAGGTCCTCCAGACCACCACCCAAGATGTAGGATCCACGCAGCTCAGGGTGAGAGGAGATCGACGCAGCCTGGTCATCGTTGCAGTTGGTGCCTGCAGATGCAGGAGAGTGACTCTTTCACTCCAAGAGAGATTCTTTCTTCCTTCTCATGCAGACTGAAGACTTACCACTCTCAGAGGATGGACAGCAAGGGAAATGTTGCAGAAGCTGGAAGGAGCCATGGAAACAATGTTGCAAGCAGAGTCTTCACCGTGGATGCAGATTGTCGGTTTCTGGAGGGTCCAGTTGTGGTTCCAGTGGCTAGAAGTCAAAGTAGAGGTTGCAGAGGAGTCCTGCTGGAATCTTGCAAGCCAAATCAGAGCACCCACCCAAGATAGAGACCCTAAGTAGCCCTGAAAAGGGGATTGGTCACCAAGCCAGGTGACCCCCTGTCAGGATGGGGCTCTGACGTCACCTGACTGACCTGCCCACTCAGATGCTCCCAGAGGTCCCTGCCAACCTTGGATTCAAGATGGCAGCACCCAGAGACCCTCTGGACCCTCTGGAGGAGCTCTGGGCACCACCCCTGGAGTGGTGATGGACAGGGAAATGGTCACTTCCCTTTCCGTTGTCCAGTTTTGCACCAAAGCAGGGACTGGGGGTCCCGGAACCAGTGTAGACTGGTTTATGCATGGAGGGCACCAAATGTGCCCTTCAAAGCATGCCAGTGGCTTGGGGAGCCTACCCCTCCCAAGCCATGTAACACCTATTTCCAAAGGGAGAGAGTGTTACCCCCCTCTCCCCCAAAGGAAATCCTTTGTTCTGCCTTCCTGGGCTTGAGCTGTTCAAGCAGCAGGAGGGATGAAACCTGTCTGAGGGGTGGCAGCAGCTTGGGCTGCCCAGAAAACCCCAGAAGGCTGGTAGGAGCAATGCTGGGTGTCCTATAAGGAGCCCCCAGAGTGCATGGAATCATACTGGCAACAGTACTGGGGTTTGATTCTGACATGTTTGATGCCAAACATGCCTAGGTTCGGAGTTACCGTTATGTAGCTGGACATAGGTAGTGGCCTATGTTTAGTACATGCATACAATGGTGTTCCCGCACTCAAAACGTCCAGGAAAATAGAACTGGAGTTCGTGGTGGCACCCCTGCTAGTGCAGGGGTGCCCTCACACACAGGTACTTGCACCCTGCCCTCTGGACTAGGAGGGCCTACCATAGGGGTGACTTACAGTGACCTGGTGCAGTGACCTGTAGTGAAAAGGGTGCATTGCATGCACCCTTTCATGCATGCCGCAATGGCAGGGCTGCAGATACACTTTGCATGGTCTCCCCATGGGTGGCATAATACATGCTGAAGCCCATGGGGATCCCCTGGTACCCCGATGCCCTGGGTACCTGGGTACCATATACTAGGGACTTACATGGGGGCACCAGTATGCCGAATGTGGGGTGTAAGTGGTTCAAGTAACCAAGTTTGAAGTGAGAGAGCATAATCACTGGGGTTCTGGTTAGCAGGATCCCAGTGAAAACAGTCAGACACACTCACAACAGGGAGAAAATGGGGGTAACCATGCCAAGAAAGAGGGTACTTTCCTACAAACAATAATAACAACCTGAAACATGCAGTTCTGACATACTGAGCAGATGCCTGTACATAGATGTGTATTACTGTCCAGACCCCTGTGCTTTTCACTTTACCTCTTTATTCCCCTTAGATATATGTGGCCACTATCGTATTTATAGTGTCTCCTGAGAGGTTTAGAAAGGATTGGGTCATGCCGCTGGCTCACAGTGAATCTACCAAGCTTGGCACAGAAAGCCTAGTTGCTTTAATGGAGTCTTAATGCAAATCTAGGAGGTAATAAAATTAGTTTTTTTATCTGTGCAAAAAATAGAGGCATTTAGTTATATAAATAATCGAGGTACGTTCAAGAGAAAGATAAAATGTTGCAAATATTTAATTCACATTTGTACATTTTCTTCATAAATACTTACCTGTACTTTGTCAAGGTAATAAAATACTCCTAGTGGGCCGGCAAATTAATAGGGTGAGGACTGAATTTAGAAGAGAAAAAAGAAGATCAGATGTGATGAATATGTGTGAAAGGAAACTAAACTGAAAGAAAAAGACTTGGAGATGTCAGACAGCATCTTTCTGATGTTTGTGAACACTATTAGACCACTTGCATCCCACTTACCAAGCCGCCTAATGACATGGTTACAAAACAATATCTAAAAACCAGTGATAAGACAGTGCTGTTGATATAAGGCTGTGCAATGATTTTAAAAACGAGGAAGAAAGGACCTGTGGCTGTCAACAGCAGGGGCTAAATGTCTGAGGAGGAATAGATGCAGAGGCTGCACTTCAAATATGCCTTGTGACTTACCCCCACTGGACATTACTGAGGGTTAAGTAGTGGGTGTGACTGGCTAGAAAGGGCTGCGTGGAGGGCTTGGCTATAGTCCAGGCCCGAGGCCTGGCCCTATGTCCCACCACTGAAGGTTGTCTACAGTGGGGATCCCCCACAAGCAGAGAATTGGGCGCATAGACTGACAATAAGTCAGGACCTGAGAACAACCACCTCTGCACACAGTCGAAGACCTTGCATAATGGGATTTGTTGCTGACAGATGGCTGAGTGTAGGGTGTCGCCACCATGCACAGTGTTGTCATAAATGATGTCATTTCAGATGTCATCAGTGATGTGATCAATGCTGTCATTGACAATGTCAGAGTGATGTAATATATGAGGGTATAAGCAGTGGATGGCATGGGCGCAAGTTATGTTTACCACAGGGCTCAAATTATAGTTACTTCAGTGAACTATAACTGGTAAATTTCAGGTTTTTTTATGTTATGTTGCCACCAAATTATAACTTCCGTTTAACTTTTGTTTTTTTCAGGCAATTTCTAAATAAAGATTTTTTGCATACCTAATCATAACTGGCACTTTAACCGTTGTGTTTTTTTCAGTGAATTTTTGGGGTATTCTAATCAAAGTCACTGCCAGAATATAAAAGGTAGGCATATTGGTTTTTGACAAGAGATCATTTCAATGCCTGTCAATAAAAACTTGATTAAACAGAAAATAGAGTCTTTTCTCTTTTTATATGACTTATGTCACATAATGTAAACATGAGAACAACAACAAGGAGTTCCTGCATTCCTAAGTTATAGAGAAAAAGCTCCAGCTCTGAAAATGATATACAATTTCATAAAATGTTCCTGAGGTCATGTTCTATAGACCCCAGGAAACAGAGGGATATTTTTAAAATATTTCTTGGAGGCTGCTACACCCCCTACAGCCCCCCACAAAACCTATAAAACATACTAGTTGTGCTCCTGCCAGGATTGGGGCAACCCCACACAGCAACATATATCTAAATTAGCTCACTTATGGTATTATGGGTCGCTCCTTTCCTAAGGAGTGAATAATAAATGAACGGGTCTGCACATCAATTTATTATTCTCCTCTTATTTTCTAATTGTATTTTCTGTGGCTGTCCTGGTCCCACCCAGGGCACCCATAGCTTTCTTCACATTGGAGGGAGGTGGGGGATACCCAAGACTCCTGCGGCCGCTGCCTGCTCCCCTACCAGCACCCATTGTGAGTGCCGGTGGGAGCCAGGGCCTTCACTTTGCTTCCACCCTGACTGAGCAGCGTGTATTTCCGCCCCTACTGGCCGTAGCAAAGCTCTGTTCCAAGTCCTGGAGATTGCAGGCATGGAATTAGCTTTATATTCCCTGCCCGTACTCTCCCGTACGGGGAGCAGGGATGAGGTCCCTAGAGCTATTCTATAACTTGTAAAGGCAGGTCCCAACAAAACCCTCCCCACAATACATCTGGCTCTGGAGGATGGGGCCCCTGGGGCCTTCCAATGGCTCAGAGAGGGAGGCAGCATGTCACCTCCCCAAAAACAGTACTTTGGCCCTGGATTATTGGGTCCCTTGGGCCCTCCAGAGGCTTGATGAGGGGGGTGCATGCTCTCCTTCTTTATAAAAAAACAAATTGGACAAGGGGGGGTGGGTCCCCAGGGCCTCAAAATGGCTTGGAGGGCCATATACCCTTCTCCCAAAAAACAATTCCCTAGGGGGATTACATTTAGAAAGGGCAGAAGGGAGTCTGCCCTTTTTTTCTAACAGGTCTGCGGATCAATGGATGCTCTGCAGATCTGCTGTACCATTAAAAAATAATTTTGTTTTTGGCCCCATTGCTGTCATCAATTATGTCATTTCATATGTCATCAGTGGTTATCAATGATGCCATAGAACATGTCATGAGTGATGCAGTATGGGAGGTCATAAACAGTGCATGGCAAGGGTGTGAGTTATAGTTTTTTCAGTTAATTATAACTGGTAAATTTCAGTGTTGCTTAGTTTAAAATATTTCAACTGACATTTTTATCTACCTATAACATCACTTTAACCGTTATTTTTGCAGTGAATGTCTAAGGTTTTTTTTAATGTAAAGTAAGAGATTATTACCATATCTAACTATAACATCACTTTGACCCTTGGTTTTTTCAGTTAATTTCTACTTTCTTTTAACATAAAGTAAGATTTTATTACCATCTGTAACTAGGCCAATCCCCCGCCACTCACGGCGTAGGACTGGCCATAGAGCCCTGCATGAGGCCAGGGCCAGCACTCAACCCCATGTGGGTGGCCAATCCCCTGCTGTGCATGGCCTTTGGCAATGCCTGTACCCCACACCTCATGGGTGGCCAAAGCCATGCTGCGCATGGTACATGTTTTTAAAATTATTTTGTCGATCCTGCGGGGCTCTCATTAGAGTCTCAGGAGCCAGCGTGTCCACCTGTGTTCCTGTGAGATGCACTCTGGAGAACTGTGGGCCGTGCTGGCTCCTGAAAGATTCCTGCGGGGTGCTGCACCCTTAAAAAACATTTTTTTGTCAAATTTTACTTTAAGTGCAGTCACTTATGGACCTCCCCTACAAGGGCTTAGTGGGGCAGTGTATCCTTACCTTACCAGCTGATATCTTAATTATATGTAATTTTCAGGAAATAGAAGCTGAGTCCCCCAGTCCTGTAATGGCTGCTTCAAAAATTCTGTTTGTGTTTTGCCTAACCAAGCAGAGCAAGCGATCTCACTGGACCCTCTCGCGTAGACTTCCGCAAGATGACTGACAGGAAAAAAGGCCTTGCGGCCAATGAGATCACTCCATAATTAGACGTTGCATTTTTGCTGGAATATTGCAAGACTTTTGCATACTCAACCTTCTAAAATTTTAGAACCTTAATTGCTCAAACGATATCTGATGGATTTACACCAGATCAGGAAAATGTGTGTTCTGGGTAAAGATATAGCTTTCTGCCACATTTGCTGTAATTACATAAAGCGCTTTTGTCTGTAGCATTTTCTAAAATTCCCTATGGAAACTGTATTGGAAGCTTGCATTTTGGGATCTCCCTTTTTTGGCCCCTCCTTGAAGGATCACCCCAAATCTTTCTATGAAGAAGTTGAAGTGGATGAGGCTTCTTTTGGAATGTTTCATGAAGATTCACCAAACTTATTAACAGGCCAAATAATCAATTTCCTATACAAGTGCGGTCCTAGCACAACTACTCAGTGGCAAGTGCCACTGAGTAATACATATTTATATAGTCATGTAAAAGCAAAGATTAAAGTGACATTATAGTTAGATAGGCTAATAACATCATACTTTCCATTAAAGAAATACCTTAGAAATTATTTGAAAAAACAAAGGTTGAGGGTATTTATATTTGGTGAAAATGTCAGATAAAACATTGTTTTAAACTAACAAAACCATTGACCTTATCTAGTTGTAGTTATCATAAGTAACTATAACTAGTGCTCTAAAGTAACTACAACTCGCGCCCCAACCACGCACAGTATTGCCATAAATGATATCATTTCAGATGTCATAGAGCATGCCATAAGTAATGGTATATGCGAGGCAATCTGAGTCTGGCTGCGCTGGAGTGCAGGTCAGGTACACCAACGAGGTTTGTCCTGGTCAAAGATTTTACCTTCCAACTTTGGACCAGCTGTAAAAAGGCTTTTTGCCATTGCAAACAGCCAGATTCATTAAAATGTTACTGAATCTCAATTTTGGTTTTCAACTCATTACTGATTTGGTATGTAGAATGGGCGTGTTTATGGTGTAGGTTCTAAATACTCAATCTGAATAGTATGTATTAACGTTTTGAGACTGAAATCTGATTGCATAACATTAATACTTTACAGACTACAAACATGTAGTTGTAAACCATTTAAAAATGGGACCGATCCTCTAGGGACCCTTTTCCCTTTGAGAATGATGAAAAACGTATTTTTAAGAGTAGCCCGTGGTCTTATGGACCACTGCCTACTTAAAAAAAATGCTAGTTACATTTTACCTTTAAGGAAAACTGGCTGCATTTGGAAAAATAGATTGCTTAATTTAAAAGCAATCACAGACATGGTGGTCATCTAGCCGCAGCAGGCCACCAACCACGATCCACGTGATGGTAGCTATTTCTAGTGGGTATCTAATTGTGACCTACCTCATTATTATTCATAAGGTGATCCACTAGGAATCAATATTTTATGAACTGACCTACTGTATTAGTACATAGATTCACGAAATACTGCACTGTTCGCAAAAATACTGGTTGCAAATTGCGACCAGCATTATCCTATCAGTGATTCGTATATCTAGCCCTTAGTCCTTAAAGTCCCAAACCTCCACAGAAGTAAACTATGCCCCACTGACATCAGTGAAGGTACTCATAGCCTCACTGGGGGTCAGGTAGAGGCCAACAGAAGGTTCCAGTCTAGGTCCAGTTGTGACTGGTCAGCTGACGATTGCATAAAAGGCCTCCTGAAGCTTGTTGTATCACTGCAGCTCAAGCAGGAGGTCAGCCTTATGACCCTTGGTGTCCACCTCATTGTCCAGGGTACAAGAGGAAGCAGATCTAGTCCTTCATGGCTCCTCTCAGGTCAAAGTCAGCAGGACTAGTCCTTCTGTTCTTTTCTCAAATCCAGTATTCTGAATTTAGTATTTGGAAATGGCACATATATGTCTGGCACAAGACAACTGGGTGGAAATGACTCCTGGGTCCTAAACATTAGGGGAAATGTTCCCAGGGCCAACCCTACTCACTGTTGGTATTTTCAAGATGAATAACGTCTTTGGCCACACTAAACTGGAGGTCTTAGAGTTGAGGGTGAGTGTGGAGAGTGTATTAGGGTACTTTTAGTGTTCTCCCACATATAACATTAAAATCTAGTATGAAGCAGACAGTGTACCCTGAAAAAGCAGTCAGGCTCACACTCATTTGCCCACCCCGAACTCCTATCACCCTGCACCTCAAAATGCCCACTGACACCCAATCCATAAACAATCATACTGCTTACACACATATATAAAGCCTTACACAACTGGGCTCTTAACAATCACAAAAACGTTTACAAATCTACCAGACACCGCTGCTCAGCTGAACTCCTGCTCATACTGCCCTACATGTGCAGAACCATATTCAGCAGTCCTGCTTTTTCCTACCTTGCTCCTAAAGTACATCAAAGCCTCATCCTCAATTCTTGAATTCTGCATTAAACTGATGACCTGGCCCTTCACGTAGCCTCGGCCCTGGATCAGCTCATACAACCTCTGCTTCAGCACCAGGATACTTTCTGGGCGAGTTGAGCTCTACACAAATAATACAACAGAAAATAACAATAAACTGAAAGACACTCGTCTGGTAGCACAAAAGCTGGGTTTCCTGCAACCAGCCACTGAATACATAAGAATTGTCTTGTTATCCTGTCCTCTATATTTCAAGGGCACCCCAGGTGTTATTTGTAAACCCAGCAGATCTGTAACTCAAGCAGGATTGGACACTAATGTAAAAAAAGATGCTCACAGCCACCACCCTTCAGCTGAGCTCAAAGGAGTCATCCCTGCCCATTCAGGTCGACATATTAATCACAGTGACTTATTGAGTAGTTCCAGGGAGGAATTACACACCTTTGTCACACTTATTCAAATGTGAATCTTCCTGGGAGAAGTTGTAAAGCAAATTCAAGTTAACCTCCAGGAATTTCAGGCAGTATAAAGGTAAATTTCAAAAATTTACTTCTGCTTACTACTTAATAAAAATCCAACTTCACTATTGAACTGGATTTCTTATAACTATTAAAAATTGTTATTTTATTATTTTTCCATGTAGTTCAATTTCTGAGGTACAAAAATATGGTTTTAATCTGCACTCTAATTTTCTACATGGAATAACTAGGCTTGCTGCAACAAAAATAGCTTTTGGGTGCTAGTTACAGTAAGGACATATTAAAATTACATTTCTACATATCATGCTTTCAAGTACCATACACCCTGCATCATGGGCTACAAGGCCTACATAGGGATTACTTATTAATATTTGAAAGGGAGGTTTTGATCTGTCAAAAGAGTTCATTTTGGCAATTGAAATTGCTGATTTTACATTGCTACTGTCAGGCTACACTGGTAGGTCTGAAGCCATGTTTGACCTCCCACTGTAGAATATTGCACAATAGGTGCTGCAGTCCACTAGTGGCATTTAAATTACAGGCCATGGGTAGATCTTGCACGGCATGCTAGGGACTTGTAAGTAAGTTAAATATACCAAATATAAATATGTTAATTCGGTCATGTGTTAAGGCACCAATATCATGATACTGAAAAGAACTGATGGGCAGGCAATAGCATGAAAATGTTGCAGTACCCATTACAGGACTTGGGGACATATCACACCCAGTGAATAAAAATAAAAATGTTGCTCCTTGGCCATGGTCAGCATGCCCCTATGCACTATGAGGTACTGTGGCACTCCAATGGTACGGCGACTATCACAACAGTACACCAGTACCAAAAATTATAAAGAAAATAAGAAAATAGCAATCTCCTGATGGCCATGAGCAGCAGGTTTGGTTGCTACTTGGTGGGTTGGGCCACATGCATGGCTACAGGCCAGGCCCTGTCACCACCTCCCGTTTCTCACTGCCAAAAGCTATGCATGGCAGGTTGACCACTCTCCATGGTGCAAGTTGGGAACAAGGCCTGGCCACTGTACTAGGCATGGCAGAAGGCTGAAGATTGGGTGCAAGGCTTGGCTATAAGCCATGCCATTCACCAATCCGCATTGCACATGATGGACAGTTAGGGAGAGATAAATTTCAAATTGCATAAGTACAGTCACACCAATCAGATGTGGTTGACTAGGAGTACTGCAGTATCATTCCGGGGTACTGTAGTTCAGCAACACCTAAAAATGCAGAAGCGTTAAGAAAAACCATGACATTTATTAAATGTTTGGGCAAGATAGAAAATATCTAGCCTCAAACGTGAAAAAATGACCCCTTCATAGTGAACTATTTTTTTTAAACCTCCAGGTCTTGCAATACTAACGTGGAATCCAGAAAAGGAAGTAACAGCCTTGCAGGCGTGACGCAGCACTCTGTTGTTGATTCTATGGTTCCTGCTGGAGCACCATTCTACCTAGGGGACATAAAAAAAAAGAAAAACTGGCATCTGATAGGCCACTGCCAGAAAACCCTCAGGAACGTAAGCCCACAGCCTTTAGAAAAGACCTCAAATGAATTTCCTTAACTCCAACATTCCTTAACATATGAAGCTGAAGTTCTGGACTGATAAAAATTCTGCCACTTCTCAAAAAGACTTTAGGTTATGCCTCACTCAAGTTACTCAATGTATTAAAAGCAGTTGTTTGAAATTAATCTCAGTTAAACTTAATATTGTGATCTTTGGTGGCCCTCAATCCATCTCGTCGCCTGATTGGTGGCCTAAGGAACTGAGAGATTCCCTGTGCGCCACTAGCATGGATCGAACTTCTGGTGTCAAATTTGACACCAGTTATCCTTCCATCCTCATATATTGTTGACTGCTGGCACCCACTTTTCTTTGGTACACTCTTTAAAGAAAATGTTTGGCATCTTGCCTGTTGTAGTGCGAAAGACAACCATGCATGCTCTGGCTACATCCAAATTGGATTATGCTAACTCACTTCATCTTGCCCTTCCTCATTGTTTGTTTATGCTCCTTCAACTGGTGGAAAATGCCATGCCCAGGCTAATTTTGAAGGTGTCAGGCCATCCACATATAATACCACATATCAGATCCCTACACTGGCTCCCAGTGAGCAAGAGACTTCAGTTTTAAAGCTTAGTCTTTACGTGACAGGTCCCAGGTATCTGATCGAACATGTAAAACATTATCATCCCATCAAGGATTTGAGAGTCAAATGCATGATTGTTAACAATTCCTGGGATCAAGCGAGTGAGGAAAGGTGAAAGTTCCTTTGCCCTTCTGGTGGCAAAGCTTTGGAATGATCTTCCAATTAATTTATGTGGCATTGATAATGAGAGTTGTTTCTAAACCAATTGAAAACCTGGTTGTTTAGATCTGGATAACGAATGCTCCCATTCTCTCATTGTGTCTCCTCCTACTTATTGTAGCACAGGGATGTCTGTATTGGGCAGTTGTGCTGTACAAGTGATATATTTATTAATTCATTCATTTCAGCAACCAGGTGCTCCGTAGTGGTAAAGACTGCTAGTACTCCATAGGAATGAGTGGAATGTGGAAGCATCTGAAGGCTATGTATCCCAACAATACAGCTTGTGCTGAGGTTGAGAGGAGTCAATCAACAGAAGGAGAACAGACTGCACTAGAAGAAGTGCTGTGTCAACAGCAAGAGGAGGATTCTGAAATGATGCAGTATTTCAATAAATATTGCTGACACCAATTAACATTTGTGGCCTTTGGAGAAACAAACATAATATTTTTTTCCAAAGCCATGGAAGTTCATCTAAAGAAATATCACAAAGACTTGTCAAAAAAACACAAAGAAACAAAATCATTACATTACATAAACATATTAAAAAAGTTAAAAAACAGTAGTTCAAAACTGTAAAAACAAGTTTAAAAAACGTACAAAACACTTCAAATACAGAAGTAAAATACTGTGTCTAATCTCCTCTGCACATAACAACAGGTTGAGTGAAGAGTGGTTCAGGTTGGATGCTTGCACAGAGTTGAGCACAAGGTCTGGCCAGAGGCAAAAGCTTGTGCCCAACCTCTTAAAAACATGAACATTGCCATGTTCAGCGGAGTTTCCTACCTGAAGATTTTTTCAAAATGCGACATTTTTATGGTCAGATGAGTGTAACAAGATATTTGAATTAATCAAATGAAAAATTGCTGAGGCTCCAGCTTTACCACCCTTCTCGGAGGAGAAGATCACTGTTGTGACAGTGGATGCATGCGAGTATGGTTTAGGTGCTGTGTTGTCAAAACTGTCGGATGGAGGAAGCGAGAGCACTATAGGGTTTGCCTCAAGAACTTTAAGGCAGGTTGAACGTAAGTACTCAGTGATTGAAAAAGAACTTTTGGCTTGTGTGTGGAGCGTAGAAAAGTTTAAACAATATCTATGAGGTAGACATTTTGTTTTGAAAACCGATCATCGACCTCTTGTGGAAAAACTGCAGAGCGGATTGTTTATCTAGATTGCCTATTGAAGACAATGAAGAACAAGAATGGGAAACAGAGATTGAAGAACGTTTTGTGGCATGTATTACAGAGAGTGACATGTTTGTGGATGAAAAGGAACGGATTGATTCTGTACAAAAAGATAAATTGTTATGTGAAGTGATGTGTTTGGTTAAGTCTGGTTGGCCGAAAGAGAAGAATTTGTCATCAGAATTGCAATTGTTTTGTAAAGTGTCTGATGAGTTATCCTTTGAAGGAGATAAATTAGTTAGAGGTAACAAGCTTATTCCTCCAGAATGATTCCGGAGAGATTTAATTGATAAAGCTCATTCAGGTCATTTGGGTGCCACTATTACCAAGAGAACGTTGATATCTGATTTTTGGTGACCTAGAATGGACAAAGAGATTGATGATTATGTCAGGAGTTGCACAAGATGCAGTAGGAGTGATAACGTATTGGTCACTGGTGGTGACACAGACTTGTGTTCCTATACCAGCTAGAGCTTGGCAAAATATTGGTCTTGATTTTCTTGGTCCGTATCATAAACTACCACCTAACATGAGATATTTTGTAGTGATCATTGATCATTTGTCGAGATGGGTTGAGGTAGAACCTGTAAGGCTTCCAACTACTCAAAGTGTTATTGATTGTTTGAAAAGGATTTTCATGTTAACCGACAATGGAGTACAATTAGTTTCTGCAGAAATGCTTCAGTTTTTGGGAAAATGTGGTATTAAACATATTAGGACACCTCTATATCATCCACAAAGTAATGGGAAAGTAGAGCGATTTAATCGTGTGTTAGTAGATTGTATTCAAGCCACAAATAGAAGTAATATGTCTGTGGATCGTGCTTTCAAAGACCCTATTTGGTCTGATCGTACTACACCACACTTAGCTACAGGCAAGAGTCCTTTTGAACTCATGAGAGAGAGAATAGCCCCTACTGAGTAATGTCCTTTTTGGATGGTTAACTTATTTGATGAAGGGAGCAATCTAAAAGACATTTGGCAAGTAGCAGAAAACAATTCCAATAATGGTGGCAAGAGGAAGCTAAGTGGGGTTTGCAATAAAAGTGGAAGGTTGCGGGTGGGTGATTGGGTAAGAGTGAAGAATCCTGTGTTGGTTAGAAAAGGCTTGTCAAATTCAAGGATTCTCAACAAATTTGTGAATTACGTACGAATGTTGTGAAACTTTCAGATAGAAGTTGGTGGAGCACTTCCCGTATAGCATTTGATCTTAGTGCACAGGTTCAGTCAGGTAACACTCATCATGTTAAGAAAGCTGTCAGTGTTTCAGATGAAAATGAGAAGTACAAAAATAGGAGACGCACAAGAGTATGTCATAAGCCAAAAAGGCATCAAGATTAAGTCATGCCTTAAATATGAAAATATTTAATTTTATACTTTAATGTATGACCATGGCATTTCTTATAAGGAGTTGTAATTGTTTTTGTTTTAGTTCTTTATTTAGAATAGGGGTTGTATATTTTATTAAGTTCTTTGTTCAATGCACTTTGCAATGTTTATTTTGTTTAATGTATTATCTTGTTTTAAGGAGGGGAGAAGTGTAGTGACGTTGCTGGGTAATATTGATGGGAGTCGCATGGAACATCATGACACCATGTGTTTATGATGTTGTGGGGTTCCAGCTGTCATCGTTGTCAGTTATTCTCTGTGCCCCTTTTTCATGGAAGCTGTTATCTACATCCCATAATAAATATTCTGGCCTGGACATCTATGTGTAGTCATCTTTTCAACATGATACAAAAAACCCAGATATACACTGAAAATGTTAAAGTGATGTTATAGACTGGCACGGAAATAAGACCCTAACGTACGTAAAAAAGCTTAAATTCACAAACAAAAGTTGAAGAGATGTTATAGTTTGGTGATGAAGTGGCACAAAAGCTAACATTTACAAACTGGAAAACCACAGAAATTCGCCAATTAAAGTATACTAAACTAACTACAACTTACTCCCCTCTCATTCACTCATGACATGCTATGACATCATTGATGAAATCACTGATGACATTTCAAAGGACATCATTGATGAAATCATTCATGACACATCCAAATCACTGCTATTCTCATTACTCAATAATACTATCTACTTGAAACATTTGGTGAACACATTATGGTTTTCAAGACAGTATTGCATGTTATGATTAAAGCAATTAACCATAAAGTGGTCAATTTCAGGTGATTTTAGTACTCATTTTGTAAGCAGACAAACTCAGACAAGATCGAGGTGCTCCTGTTGGGCAAATTCGATCACCCATGGATGAATAACTGGTGGCCCTTCAATTATGGCCTTGACCCTACCCTGGCCATATCATTTAAGAATCTTGGGGTTGTGTTGGACAGTATTCTTTCGATGGTTAATCTGGTGAGACAAATTGCTACTTACTTCTTCCTTATACTAAAAATGCTCTGGAACATTTTCAAAGTTCTCTCTCTGTAGGTGAGGAAAATTTCAACCCATGATCGTCAAATCTATGTAAGATTATGGCAACTCTGTATGTTATGGAATTCCTTTAGAAGTGCTTGTGCAACTCCAAATAATACAGAGTGCGACTGCCAGACTGATTATGAATCTTTCTAGGTCACTTCATATTACCCCTTTTGTGTAGAGTCTGCACTTACTCTTTATCATGAAAAGGCCTATTTTTAAAACTCTTTGCCTGGTGCATGAACATCAATTCACTAAAATGCCAGGGGTAGCGGAAGTGACATCACATGCCCTTTGAACTTCAGTTTCACTCACACTCACCTGCTTACATACACACACATTTACACTTACACACACATTCATACCTACACACACTCTGTCATGTAAACACACACTAAACACAAGCACACACACAACATAAATTTAAAAGCATTTTTTTTCTTACCTTAGCTGCCGGGGAAGGCCATATTCCAGCTAATTGTACACCATTTGTATTACAATAATAGTGAATAATGTTTCATTACTCACCATTGGTGTAATAAAAAGAAAGAAAACAGAGTGGAGCCCCAGCCCACATCCGTAAGGACTAAGTACAAGCTGTCTTTGTGTTCCTGGGACTTATTTTGCTACCTCTGAGACAGTGGTCGCAAAATCAGTGCCAGGGGTCACAAAGGTTAAACCAGGGCCCACAGATAAGACCCCTGGTGACCCCTAAATGATATCCATGGCCTGGTGCACTAGTACCTTTATGGGACTAGTCTTTTTCTAATAAAAATCCGTTCCATTCCTGGGACAGGCCTATGCAATGCTCCTCTGCTTTGCTTTTTTGCATCCCTCATATACTTTGTTGTTGAAGGGTAGCAAAACCTTCCCTTCCTTATCTTGCTTTAAAGACATTGAATAAGCTGTCTCTCCACAATGAACCCACTAATCTGCAATTCTAAAATAAGCCAAAGACAAGGTTATTTGCCCTATCTGAGACTTTTCTTTCTTTAATTCCTTTGCCGTCCATGCTCAAAGCACCAGGACTCCCTTTTCTAGGCAGTAGAGTGTAGTGTCTTCCCCAGTCTGGTACACACTAACTAACTAGGCCCCACACAGAGCTGTAAATCACAGTCTTTATTCCTCTGCGTGTACCTGTGAACTTTAACATTCTAACCCAAGCGTTCCTACATTCTATTCTGACAATTATGTCACACACTGATACAGAGTCCTCGGGAGCCAGATAGATTTGTTTTAAATCATGCAAGACACTACATGTCCCCCTCTGTTAAATGAAATATCGCTAAGTGTAAGGAAATCATGAGACACACACATGTGCAACTATATATCTTTAGTAAAGAAAGTTAATGGCATTAGTGGTACTGAACACCGCACAGGTCCTGTAACCCATTTATTTAAAACCCTCTACACACTCTTAAACGGTTCTGACCACCTCCAGAACCAATCTTAGACAAAACAACAGCCACTGAGAGGCAGACTGTGTTTATAAAATAACAATCTAAGATATCATAGGAGAGGACATTTTTAGTCACTGAAACAGAAGATCAGGTGGTAGGAATTCATCCAAAATAAAGTTAAACGGCAAAATAAAATATTTTGCACGGGAGGTTCCTCTGTTCTCATGGTGTTCATAAGTAAATCCTTATTCCACATAAAGGCCTGACCAACACATTTCGTCCATCAAATGTGGACTTCCTCAGGGCCTAAAAATGCATGTATACACAAAGTCACAATGTATTCCAAATCATAAAATCATGTCATACAAAATCAACCAGAGCTTATCAATTTCTTTTTAAAAACATATTCTCCCACCATTATTCAACCTGCATTTCAATGCCATTTGTCAATCACCACACCTTCTCTTCATCCTAACCATTCCATGTATTTTTGTAACCAGAAGTTACATAACATTATCCAGTACTTCTCCCTATCTCCCATGGAATCAAAGTGGCTAATCATTTCAAAAACATCTTACTTACTTCACATATTTCATCCAGTCAGTGTCATATTCCAGTCAGATACATACTATCATAGATCATTTCACCACTGTTAACTGAAAAAAAAAGTCTCAATAATGTTTTTTCCAGTGAACCATTCCAAAATATTCAAAAACACATTCGCATATATCCTGTGAATATATCTGAGTAAAAGCATCAACATTGCACTCATAGACTTCCTACTTTGGGGAAATTTAGAGCAATCCCATTCCTGCCTCATCCTAGCATTGCTCACTTACTTTATTTTTTAGAAAGAATTGAAAGCAGAAACTTGCTAAGCACATCTCTTAATCATTTTGCAAACATTCAATCATTGCCTCTCGTCTAAACATCATTGTCCTCTTAATCCTGAATACTTGCCCACATTGACATGGCCATATGGGCACGGCATTTATGTTATACCAAAGAATGTGTAATCTTAGATCACCAAAACGCATACTATCACATAAACGTGCCTCTGTTTAATTTCTTTATAAAGATTCATTGCCAGCTGCAAACCAGCAACAATATAAAGCAACCCTTGGACATATACCCCCGTATTCATCCCTAACTTCATGTACCTTCCTTCACATTGCTCAACAACTAAGTCTACTCAAATAGTAGTGCGAAGTTAAAATCAAACATTCCTACCTCCCCAAAATTAAAGAATATCAAAAGCACCAACGCGCTAAACAAATCCCTAAGACCATGTAGTGGTCATTCAAACATTGCCACCTGTACATCCATATCCTCTTAATCCTGAGTGAGTGCCTGCATGGGCATAACCCCATGAGTACGGCATTGCTGTTATAGACCACCCAATCTGCAAACAGGCTTACTTGCAAGCATCTTATCATCAGCTTGAGTGCCCGGACAGAGTCTCATCTCACACCAGCAGCAAAGAAAGACAAGCCCCAATCTGCCATTTAAACAATCTGATATTTTTGGAAGAGAGTGGAAACACCTGGATTGCATGTGTGTAGTGCCCTTTAAGACATCACTCCAGTACCATCTTAAACTGCCCTCATGTGTATCATGGTTACACTCACCTCCCTTCACATTAAAAACCGTCAACTAATATCTCAAAGTAAACATGCCAGTATTCTTTCCATAATGATGTAACTATTCATATTCATTACTATGAAGTTTATAAATAGATTCTCTGATTATTCACGCACTGTATCCATGCTACCCAACCCTATTGTTTATCTGCCAGTATGGGCGCCTTCTCAAAGTCATGCTTCACAACACTCTATAGTCTATAAGTCAGCCAGGAAACCATATTAAGTTCATATCTTCTTTCTACTTCCAGTCATAAGTATGTGTTAGTCAGATAACATCCAGCTCCATCTTGGTAGTATAATATGCATTCCAAACATTAAGGATCCAGACGGTAGCTCCCATTGTAGTCAATTTCTACATTCCTGCTATTCTCGTACCCTTGTGTTGCTCGTACAGTAAAGTTCAGTACTGTTTTTAGACTAGCTTCTCAAGAGTTGCATGCTGCACTGCTTTCTTTAGCATACTCATAAACCTCTCAACAAGACCATTGGCCTGTGACCAAAAGATTGTGATCTGTTGATGGTTTATGTTTAGATGCTCCAGAAGTTCTTTACATTCTTTGCTGTTGAAGGGTGGACTACTGGCAGACGTCACAATGGCTGGTAAGCCATAAGTTGCAAAGATGCCATCAGGTTTCTCAATTACCCGCTCATGTGTCATGCATCAGAGATCTTCGACCAAAGGAAAACATGAATATTCATCTACAGTCACCATTAAATGATGTCCATTGTCAAGGAGACGAAAGAAATTGATAGTGATTCTCTCCCAGGCATGTTTAGGGAGTTCTGACATGTTCAGAGTATGTTTAGTGACTTTGGTTGACAGGCAGTTGCATATGTAACAGGCTTTGAGTTCCTTTTCAACTCTTTTATCTAGGTATGAAAACCAAACTTGGTCTCAAAGAGCTCTCTTTGTAGCAACAATACCACAATGTCCTTCGTGAGCTACTTCTATCACCTTGTGTCATAGACTCTCCAGAATCAGGATTCACGAACCTCATAATATAAGTCCTTCCTTAGTTATAGACAGTTCATCTTTGACATTCTTGTACTTTTGATATTCACCATCATTTTGAGAGGTCAACTGTGTTTGTTCCACAACCGTTGTGTTATGTCTTTTAACTTTTGTAGATCATTAGCATGACTCACTGCAGTGACAATCTGGGCTAACGATACAGCAGCTGCTGTACTTGAGTTGACAATGAAATTGATGTAGGCTTCAGCTGTTTTGGATGAAGTACTATGCCGTTGAATAGGCACACTTGAAAAGTAGTCAGCAGGATTTTGATTGTTTCCTGGTCGACGCAAAACTGTATGATTGTTTTCTTCAGACTGTAGTCCCCATCGCCTAATTCGAGGAGGAATCTTGGCTTTTGGATTGCTGAAGATAGTCAGCAAAGCTTGATGATTTATCATCAGCATAAAAGGCTTTCCATACAGGCATATATGGAAATGTTCACAAGCCCACACTACAGCCAAACTGTCAGAAGGCTCTTACCAATTGCTTGCACAGGAGCAGATGCAAAGACTATTCCCAATTCCCTTCCTAAAACACATTCTGTTCTCAAATTAAACTGAACAACAGAAACGCTCTAAGAGGGGAAAGGGGATTCCTTCTCTCCTCTTTAATTTCTATCTTCTATGTGTAGAGCGTGTTATACCGCTAATTTGTTTTTCTTATTGTGGAGTTTAGGATCTGCAAAAGAAAAAAAACAATTATCACATTCAGTGCCTATTTTGGTAATTCAACTTTTTTTAAAAACATTCTACAATTTTTCCATAGCCAATATGACTATGGCTATTGCTCCTCTTCTACTGTGTGTATGACTTTATATATGAGAATTAGATGTTCTTTCTGAAATGTTGATAATTATACTTCTACCAATATTTATGACCTTCTTGTTCCACTCCTTTGCTTTTTACTTAGAATTGTTCATAACTAGCCAACTGGTTTTAGTTTCCTTTTTTATGTATATATATATATTGCCAACTCCAAGAAGAACACCCAAGGGAAAAGACAATAACTTGAGCTTCACAGATAAGTATGGTTTGAATTCTGTAGTTTTAATTTCCTTTTATTTATTTTTTTAAACTGCTGACTTTTCGATGAACTGAATTTTTCTTAACAGCCCACTGTTAAGTTGAGAGTAATTGGTAAATTCAAGATCAAACCAGTTCATTGAAATGCAATGAAGGAATAAATGTTCAGTTTAGCCTTCCTTGACCAGTGGCTTAAGGCTTCCTTCCCGGTAGACCAGTTCTCCTCTTGTTCTGTTATGCAGTGTGCGCATTGGGCCTTGGGTGGGAGGCCACAGCTGGGGACGCCCTCTTGGCCTGTAATATCATGTTTTCTGAACTTCCACGACCCGGACATGATCCTGTGGGAGGTGCACCACAAAGGTGAACTACGCCATGCAAACCAGAGAATCTTATTGTTCCCGGACTACATACGTGAAGTCCAGAAGCAGCACTGCACCTTTAATTCTTTGAAAACAAAACTGCCTTATAGGTGCATTATATGCTGCTGTTTCCTGCCAGGCTCAAAGTCTTCTATCAGGGGAAGTCCTTCTTCTTTCAATCACAGGAGGAGGCATGGTGGAAGGGTACCCACACTTGAGGAGAGGTGAAAGGGAGCAGCCCGGTCTGGGTTCCCTCTGGGAAGCAGGTGCACAACTCAAGGACAGTTGGTGAAGCAACAGCGAGACCGATCTGCAGTGATGGGTCACAAGGCGACCCCTCATCCTGCGTCATTGCAAGAGCGGAATGTTGGACTATCTTCGGATATTGAAGGGGCGCAGGGTTTGATGCCAAAAAAGACACAGCCGGACAGGCTTCTGGGAGAGAATGGGTCCCGGGCCCCACAGAGGGAGAGCAATCTTCAGATTCTGTGTTATCTCACCCGCTGCCATTGGAGATTGCTAACCTGGAGAGTGAACCTCTAAGCCAAAAAGTCGGAAACAGGTGGACAATGATTCTTGGATGGCTCATAGACTGGACACCGGAGGTGGCATGAGGGACCTGTTTTTTCTTGTTGGCCTTTCCCCTTCTCTCTTTCTCTTTTTCTTCTTTCTTCCTTTTTGGGGCTCCTGAATGGAGTTGTACGTTAACCCTGCACATTCTTTGTGTGTTGTTGTAGTTAAGGTTTCATGAGTTGGAGGGTGGGCTACATACCTCTCATACTCCCCTTGCGCATAGTTGAGCCTAGGCCATGTAGCTTTGCTTTGGGGGATAGCACTGGGAGGGTGGGGGCGGGTGATTTTTGTGAGTCAATGGTTTGTTGTGTTTCTTTAACATTTTTGTTATGTTTCATTGTGAAAGGGAGTCGCCGAAACAAATGCCTAAGTCTGGTTGCATGGGTTGCCACACACATGCGTGGTACACAAATTTGACACTATGACACAGTCTAGAGTCTTAGAGTACTCATGTCTCATAGTCCTAACTTGGAACCGGAATGGTCTGGGCAATAAGGTAAAGCGTGGTCTGGTGGTGCAATACTTTAAATGACTGCAGCCTGATGTGGTCCTTCTGCAGCAGATCCATCTGATAAGGACACACTGTTGATTTCTGAGGCAGGGTGCTTACACTACTCTGACCCATGCACGGTTTTCTTTGGGATCCAGATGCCATCCTGGTACAGAAGCATCCCTCTTTTCCAGTACTAAAACACAGTCGGATCCGGGAGGGAGGTTTGTGGGGGTGCAGTGCTACTGGGGACGGACGGAAATTACTCTGCTTAGCGTGTATGTGCCTCCCCGTTTACAGACACCTACCTTAGCCAAGATCACTGACATACTCCTTGAGTCCACGTCACCGCTTAACATCGCAGATGGAGATTTTAATAATGTTATGGCCATTCACCTCGACTGCTCCGGAGCCTCAGGAGGGCCTGCCTGATCTACGGCCTTGACACAATTTGCTGGTACAATTGGTTTTTCTGACTTGTGGAAGCGCAGACACCCCTTGGATAGAAATTTCTCTAATTTTTTGGGGGCCCATAAGGTGTACTCAGGACTAGATTATGTGTTAACCCCATCAGGGAAGGTTGGTAAGGTACTGCAGCCTGAATAAATGGCCCACAGTCTGTCTGATCCTTTACCTCGTTACTCACATTGGGGCACCATGGGAAAGGGTGGTCATCTGGGTGGAAACTAAGTGCCTGGGATCTGCGCAATCGTGAGTTGGCCAGGGGACTCCTGGTTGACACCCAATTGTATGTTACCGAGAATGAGAGCTCATTCACTTTAAGGATTACAGCCTGTGAGAGGCATACAAGGAGGTGCTTTAGGATAGGGCCCAGAACCTGATTGCACAGAAATAACTGAGGGAAGTGGTCGAACTTGAAGATCTGGATTCCCGGATTCTGAGTCTAAAATAGAGGTTGGGGTCTACAGCAGACCCCATTATCCTTTGACAAGTAGCGGAGTATCGGGGTCTGGCATAGGAGAGGGCCAAGAAACAGATGTTGGCCACGCTGCACTGATTGTATGAGTCAGGAGACAAGGCAGGCAAGCTCTTTGCGCAGTTGAGTAAATGGGAAATGGAGGCCCACTGGGTTCATACCATCATAAATCAGTCGGGAGACTCTTACACCACGGATGAGACCATACTAGAGGAGTTTGCCAACTATTATTGATTATTTTACAAGGCTCGCTCTCTTCATGATCCCATAGCGGTATCTGGCTACGGTCCCTACTCCAGTGTTGAGTGCTGAATCTTGAAAAGCCCTAGAATGGGAATTAACTCTTAGTGAGGTGCAGGCAGCCATTGCAAAATGTAATCTAGTAAAACACAGAGACCCCATGATATTCCAGACTAATTTTTCAAGTGCTATGCAGGACGGTTGGGAACACATTTGTAGAATCTATTCTGGGAGGTTGGGGAGCAGAAGAGGCTGTCACCAGATTTGCGAAGAGCAACTATTTCCATCATCCTGAAGGAAGGTAAACCTAGGCATCAGTACAAGTTGTATCACCAAATCTTGTTGCTAAATGTAGAAGTCAAAATTCTAGCCACAGTTCTGTCCATCCTGCTTAGCTAAGTCACTACGCCCTTAATACATAGGGATCAATCGGGATTAATGCCTGGTAGGTCCAGGGGGCTTAACCTATGGTGTACGCACAATTGGTTGGTGACAGTTTATGGATCAACAGGAGCCTCATATCTTCCTCTCCCTGGATGCGAAAAAAAGCATTCGATGTGGCCCTTCCTTCAAAAAACGCTTTGCAAATTTGCATTTGGTCTGAACTTTCGACTTTGGATAGCAGTGTTTTATTGTGATCCGGTAGCCGCAGTTAGGGTGAATGTGGTGTTATCCTCTGAATTCTCGATTGAGAGGGGGACCCGATAGGGATGCCCCCCTGTCTCTGCTCCTGTTCACCCTTATGGTTAAATCCCTTGCCTATGTGGTGAAAGTGCATCCAAATGACTGGGGCTTCAAAATTTCGGAATCGGACATGATCAATGAAAAAAAAATGCTCTATGCCAACAATATTCCTTTGTTTATTACCAAACCAGAAATCATGATCCCGGAGCTCTTTCAGATTTTTGGGGTCTATGGGGCCTACTTGAGATATAGGATCAATTGGGATAAGTCACTGCTGTTCTTTGCATGGGGTCAGGTAACTCGAGCCACACTCCCACAGGGGCTGAAGTTGGTCCAGGATGGCTTTAAATACCTAAGGATATTTCTTACTCCACAAAAAGAGCTTTGTTTTGTCCTTAACTTAGAGAGGGTAGTGTTGAATTTCCAGGCCGATGTTGCATGATGAAGGGGGCTCCCACTTTCACTGAGGGGGCGGGCAGCCCTTTTTAAAATGATTATGCTCCCCCAGCAGCTACATGTGCTTCAGAACACCTATTACCAGATCACTTCGGCAGTGTTCACTAGAATATAGGGGGAAGTGAGGCCCCTGATCTGGGATGGGGGGGCCACCTTTGAATGATGCTTAGAACTCTGCAGCGGAACCCTTACAATGGTGGGTTTGCTCTACCCAATATTGAGGCATACTATTCGGCAGCACACCTAATCAATAGCCATGACTAGATCTGTGCTTCCCAGGTTGATTCCACATTTAGGTTGGAACGGGCTATGCTGGAACCCAGATTACAGTTACGCTACCTCTATGGTGAGCAGGAAGCCCAGCGGCTGCCACAGCAACTCAGATTGCATTGGAGGCCTGTAGTGGGGCAACAAAAGCGATTGGTTGGGCTTGCAGGGTCACATAAGTGACACCTCTTTGAAGGGACACGTGGCAGGGCGAATTGGCTAAACTTTGGGGCTTTGGAGCCTGGGACGCTATTGGAAAATCTACAGTGGGTGATCTCCTGGAAGATGGGGATCTGATGTCTTTTTCATCAGTCCATAGCATACATCTGACTCTATTCCTGAAATACACCCAGTTGAAACATGTCTGGCGGGCAGAGCGGAATTCATCTTGTTTAGAGGCAATGGGAAAAGGAGCAATTTCCCTGATGTATGAAATGTTAATTAATTATATGCCAGACAATTTAGATTCACTTTGAGCAAGATGGATATGAGACGTGGGGGAACTAGAAGACTGGGATGTACCAGATGGAAGTGGTTATAAAATCGTTATTATAATTAATACAGTTTAAAATACTGCACAGAATATATTCTGATAGGCAAAAACTGCATATTATGGGAAGGGGCAAGGTGCCAACATGTCTACGCTGTGCTGGGGCCATTGGGTAACACATGCATACACTTTGGGACTGTCTTCTTCTAAAGGCCTACTGAGAGACAATTCTTGGGGAGCTCAATGCCGAATTGGAAGTCACTCTACCACTTGATCTGAAATTTGTGTTACTGGGAATTCCCCAATAATGTGACATCCCACACGTTAAGCTCTTACTTAGTGCCTCGGGTCTGGTGATGGCTAAAAGGCACATTGCTCAATTCTGGGGAGTACAGGAGGTTCCTACCATTGGCAAGTGGAGGTGAGGCAGGGATTTGCATATGGTGGCAGAAAAGGTGACATACTGTAGTAGGATTTAGTTTTATGGACTGGATACACTGGATGGTGGCTCTGGACCCATCTCGAGCCAGGATGCTGGAGTATTGGCGCATTTTGGGGTGGTGGGCACATTTGCTGCCTTGAGATTTATTCGCTGTATACATGGAAACTGCCATAATGTGAACATTTAATTGGCCATTGTCGTGTACTCCCAGTGTTCTTCTGCAAAAACAGGTGCTTGTTGCAGTATTTTGTTGTTTTTGTTTTTTCTCTTGCTTAGTTGTGAAAGAGAAAATAAAATATATTTTAAAAAAAGAAACTCTTTTCTTTGACTGTCATAATGGAGCACTGACAGTGGCAAAGTCCTTTATGTATTGTGAGCACTAGAAGACCATTCCAAGTAAATAAGGTACCCATGAAACATCTTGTGGGGGCTCAGGATATGTCAAGGCTTGGACTTTTGCAGGATCAGGTGCCATGCCCCCTTCAGAAAAGATATGGCCAAAGAATTTCAGTTTTGTCCTATAGAACTCACACTTTTCTGCATTTAAAGTCAGACCTGCATCAGTGTGTAATTGACACAATGGTGTGAGGGTTCTATTGTGCTTCTTCTGTGTAGCTCCAACAACCGGTATGTCATTGCTATAATTAAATGCATTCACAATAGGCTGTATGATGCGTCACATGATGTCTTGGAAACGTTCTGTGGCTCCTAACACACCAAAACTAAGGGCCTTATTGCGACCCCGGCAGTCCTAGGACCACCAGGGCCGCGGTGGCGGAGCCACCACGTTCGGACCACCGTAACTGTCAGGTTGCCAGCAGCCGACGGCCTGGTGGTGCCGGCGGTCTCAATCCACCAGGGCAGCACTGCAAGCAGTGCTGCCCTGGGGATTACAAGTCCCCTTTCCGCAGGCCTTTGCATGGCGGTCTCACTGCCATGCAAAGGTTGGCGGAAAGGGGGCATCGGTGGCCCCATGGACAGCCCTGTTGTACTTTTCACTGCCTGAATTACGGGCAGTAAAAAGCACGAAGGGTGATGTCGCACCCAATGCACCGCAACATTGCGGTGTGTGTGCCGCTGGGCCGGCGGGTGGAAACAGCCCAGCAGGAGACACGTAATGGGACCAGTGAGTAGAAAACCGGAATGGCAGTTTTCCAGCCCAATTTGTTTGGCGGACGGCCTCAGCCACCCCCCAAACACATAATGAGGCCCTTAGTCTCTTTTATCTAAACAAACTGACGTGTAGAAAAGGGAGTAATATATCTGCAGCTTTCTTCTAGTTTAACTGATGATAATCTGTATCCAAACCAAGTTGAGTGAAGATTTTGGCACCATTCAATTAGGTGATCATGTCAGCAATGTGTGGCCCTGGATGTCGCTCTTGTTCAATCGCTTGTTCACCTGGTACATGTCAACACATATGCACATATCTCCTTCATGGTCCTTCTTAGGCACTACTACTATGGGAGAAAACCATGGCATTGGACCAGTGGAACATTCAATAATGTCATGCTTAAATAATGCTTCAAGTTATTTTTCAACAGCTTCTTGTAAATGAAAACCGTGTCCCCCTCTCTGAGAAACAGGACAGTCATCCTCATTAATATGCAGTTTTACTTTCATGGTCTTTAACTTTCCTAAACCATGAAACAATAGAGGAAAATTACTTACCATTTTGTGATGAGCATTCATGTTATAATTCACTGAATTCAGTCCCATGTCAGTGGCCGTATTGAAAACGAGCAAGCAGGCACTTGCCGCTGTAACTTCAAGCACATGGACCAGTGCTTGAACCTTTGTTTTCTTATGTTTTACTGTTGCCATAAACAAACCTTTACTCTTCATGGGTGTCAATGCAGCCCAAGGGTACAGTTTGGTCTTTGATGGCGTAAGGTGCAGTAACAGACAGTTCACTGTATTTTTCTTCAGGCATTATATTTATAGAAGCACAACTACCTATAATGAAAGGTATTGAACTTGCATTTATTTTCAATGTAATCTTTGGCAGCGTTTGTATGATTTTGTTACTTTAACATGTTGACTTTTCTTTGACTGAAGTGTTTTCCTCACAGGCAACCATCCCAACATGTGCATGGTTTTCTGAGGTAAGCATTGACAAGGCACAATCACTTTCTTCACTTTCACTTGTTATTAAGACTGAAGAACTGTTTTGCAATGATGTAGATGATGATCAACTTACTTTGGTATCTATTTGCCTCAACTAATGTTGCCACTTGGCTTTGTGGTGTGCGTCCAAATTTGCTTGTGGAACATTCTGGCAGCCATTTTGTCTTCGCACCGTGAAGCACTCACTTTTTCCTTTGCTCTGCATATCGTCACACAAGTTTTCTCTTTACCAGAGTCTTTGCATATCTGAACAATGGAGGAACACTTTCCTTCATGTGGAAACACAAACCCACACCTGAAGACGAGTTCTTTTTCCATGTAGACGTCACTTTATATCCTTCAGTCTTTTGTTTCAAATTACTTTTCACACTCATGACTGACTCGCTCTGGGCACCCCTGACCTCTGTGTCAACGGCTTATCTCTCAGCACGTTCCTCAGCTCTGGCAGCTATCAACACTCACTCCAGACTAAGAGTTTCTCTCACTATTCGTTGTCTAAATGAATCATACAAGCATCCATCGATCACTCTCGAAGCTTTATGGCTTCCTCATTATTAAATTAATTTTTCGTTGACCTTACAGTGTTTCATTAGTAAGGCGATCTTCTTTGATGTTCTTGACTGAAAACATATCATTTTTAGTTGACTTTTGCTACTGGATTAAACTTGAGATTCAACGCATTCTTAAACTGACGGTTTGTGACCTTTTTATCAGTTCTAGGCATTTTGTTTATGACTTCTTTATGCCATGATCCACATTCCTGTTATCAGTCAAGTGCATCAAAGAAATCTTCAAATGTCTCTATCCATGCAGTCCATCTATCAACAATATTTTTCTTTTTTTGTCAATATCAAATGGTGGTGATCGTTTCAGGAAAGCAGCAACATTGTAGACCAGTGTGGAACTTAATGATGTTGAGAATAGTGTGCTCCTTGATGCTATGTAATGATCATGTTTGTGCAAATCCTGTTTAAAGTCTTTTGACGTGTGAGTCTCAGGAAGATCTTTAATGTTAATGGAACTCATGTCTTCTTTCTTAGTCGCTATCTTCAAACTTCACAAACCTAACTGTTGCCTTCAATCTTTGTGCAGTTGTTCTGAGCCCCACTTGGTAGCTTGATGAGCAACTGCTTCTGGTATGCAAAGCTCTGTAAACACAGCCTGGAGCACTTCTCCCTGAGCCACTTCAGTGACTGATGTGACACAATGATTCTCTTTAGCGGGCTCAGTAAGTTATCTATTTTATTATTTTTACACTTCAGTTTGTATTGTCTCACACCTGGCTGATCTCTGCCTTGCAGCGCTATGTGGTAACTGGGAATTGTCTTTAACCGCTTCAGTGCAGGCATCGGCCACTAAAGGATGTCCGCACTACCTCCCAGGTGCGGGTCACGATCAGTGGCCGACATCAGGGAGGGGGTTAAAAAAATCCTCTGATGCGTTGCATCGGAGGATTTTTTTTAAATAAAAAAAAACCCGGAAGACACGGAAGATCTTCTGTGTCTTCCCCCTCCCCCCACCTGCGCCGCTGCAATTCTGGGCCAGGAAACCCCCACTAGACACCAGGGATTTCACATGGGGGTGGGCCCCCTCACCCGGGGGCAATTTTTTTTTAAAAGGTAGATTTACCCCTAGGGGGGTGCAATCGCAGGGCGACCCCCTGTGAGGGCAACAATTCTTTTAACAGATGTACGGTTTCCCTGGGGGCCACGATTGTCCCCAAGGAAACCATACAGCTGTTAAAAAAATATAGAGATCCATATATACATATATCTATATACAGATATATCTATCTATATATAGCTATATCTAGATATATCTATAGATGTGTGTCTGTGTGTATATATATATATATATATATATATATATATATATATATATATATATATATATATATATAGCAATCACTTTTGTCAACGCGGGTGTGGTTTCCCTGTGGGCTGCGATCGGCCCCCAGGAAAATCACACCCACATATAAAAGTGATCTCTTTACATATATATATATATATATATGTAAATCAGAAAGGTTGATGACACTGGTCCAAATAATGTATCAACATATAACTTCATTTTTATTACATCAAATTAAGGATATGTATTATGTATTTATGAAATATATATGGTACATAGGATGCCTCTATGTCTAAACCATTGAAAGCAATTTATGTTAAAATTGTAGAGTTAAAATTTTAGGTTTTTGCATGTTTAAAGATGGCCGCTGTAGTAGATCACATTAGAATGCTATGAAAACAAATGATGGATTTTAACTTGTATATATATGGTGCCGGCTTGTTGGCCAGATTTGTCCAGTAGAAGGCATTCAGCCGAAACGTGCTGACATTTCATTGGAGGACTCTGTATAACCATTACAAGAAATAAATTTGATGCAATTGAATGTGGCATTGTTGAATACGACTTCGTTCAAATGGTCGGGATTTAACTAATGGGATTGGTGCAGCCGTCAGATGATTATCGTTCCATATGTTGAAGATTATTTAAAACGTGGTCTCTGGTACACGATACGGCTGGCACGCCGGTTGAGTGCGCTTGGAATTATCAACTGGAGGAATTTGTAAAGTGCTTTACACACAGCACTGTGCCTTCGCTATCCGGATGTGAATTCAGCTGAATTGACACAGTAGGATTGTTACTTTCCTCTGGGGGGTTGGAGAATGCCCGCGGGGTGGAGGTTTAATTCCTCTTTGCAGTTCGGCTATTAAACATCCGGTGTTTTACATCGTATTCTAAATTGGCACACGGCCCGGTAAACAAACAACAAAAAGAAGAAACCAATAGGACTAAATGTCAGTGTTTGTAATACTGCTCTCCCCAGATACATTGTTACAAGCATAGAATCCATTTGTAAGAACGAATCAACAAGCATAAAAAGTATCCAGTTCGTTACTGGTGGTTATCTACATGGCGTCCTGCATTTCAGATTTGTTTATTCTTCATGTTTCGTTCTTTGATTAGTGGCTATAAATTGAACATTATCTTGTGATCGTGCACCCTGGGCAGTTCCTGTTTATTGTAATTATGGCTGAACGGAGAAGACTGTGGGAACAAGCGGCAGCCAAATTGTTTGACAATTCTAAGACCAGTAATGGACCCCCGGGGGTTCAGATGCACACTACCTCCAGCATTATTAATCAGTTAGAGAAAGCACGTATTTCTGAACTTAAAAAGTGGTGGGAGATGACATAATTGACTAAGTATATTGAAAGTGGCAGAGTGCCAAGGAGCCTTCGCATCTTAATATTACCCACTTTAGGTGATATGGATCCGGATTTGCTGGAGGAGTGGAGAACGCAAACAGCAGACTGTTCGACCAAACTTATGGGAACCCTAATTACCCAAGCTAAAAGACGAATGGATGAACAAATCACTAAGATTGAACAACTAACTAAAGATTTAGAAAAGATAGCTAACCAACAAGCAGTCTCTAATCAGTTAGCCAAAATGGAAGAACGGATTAAGAATAAGGAAGAAGAAATCAAATTACGCAAAGCACATAAGTTCAACAGAGACAAATTGGATTGTGAGCATGGAAGAATTTACCCGTTTGATCGGAAATATGATATTGCAAGAACAAAAGATGTGTCCAAGAGTGGAGCAGAGGTTGCCATACATCATATATCCGCTGATGACAGCTCGGAGATAGGTTCCTCTGCAGATGAGGCACCACAAAATAAATTGGATTTTCAGGGGGAAATGCGTCTTATGTAAATGGTCACGGCACCCCCTGGCCAAAATCGCAGAAGTGGCAGAGGAAGCGGAAGACAAGGCGGGGTAAGAAGAAGAAGCAATCAACAATAGGAACAGAATTGAACCCCCACTCCGCTAGTAGTCTGAATCACTTGAGTACTGTTGTAAACATCTCTCATAGTATATTTACAGACAATCAAATACGCATACTTGATCTAGGATTAAGCTTCTGTCCTACTGTCCAATGGGACTATGTCAGTACACGAATTGAGTTCTATAAATTTGTTCGCAAATTACGTTTAATCAAACATTTTTCTAACAAGGATAAAAATCTATTTGCAGATAATGTGAATAGAAGGGCTCCAGTCTCAGGATTTAATATTGCGGACAGTACACAATTGATTGCCATTAATGATCTAGCTAAGGAGAGCAATGAACCTGGATGCTTGACATATGATGATAGTAACATCAACACTTCCACACTTAATGAGATGGGATTTGTCACTAATCTTCATGATACCAGTCATTTGAAATTGTCGAGCAGATTCAATCCTCTACTACCTAGTGGAAATTTGATTGATACATTCCATGAGCAAATAATTGGCGACATTGATAAATTCTGCACTAAAGGTTCACCTAAAACAACAAATAGATCAAATTTTACTCAACAAGACTGGAAAGATTTAAATGTACTGAGCTCCAACACGTCTATTATTATGAAGCCTTCTGATAAGGGCGGCAACATCGTTATTATGGACACATGTGATTACACCAAAGAAGCCTACCGACAATTGATGAACACAGATCATTATGATAAGTTGCGGATTAATCCTATAACTCAATATCAAGTGACATATCATGAGATGCTTAATGAATGGTACACCAAACAACTTATGGACTATGATGAGTTCATATATTTGAAGATTGACCATCCCAAAATTCCATGTATTTACTTTCTGCCCAAAATCCATAAGAACAAATTACATCCCCCCGACAGACCTATAGTCAGTAAGAACCAGTCGCTGCTAGAAAATACCTTGCAATATCTAGACCTGTTTCTGTGCACCTTTGTCACTGAATTACCATCATATCTACGTGATACTAATGATTTTCTGGCTACGATACATAACATTCCATGGCATAAAGATTATCTAATGGTCACCATGGATGTGTATACCTCTATCAAACACCAATATGGGTTACAAGCATGCAGATATTTTTTTACAAACACGACCTATTGAATTTCTTGAGCACACTAATATGCTTTTATCCATGCTACAATTTTTGTTTAACCCATAACCTGTTCCTATTTGATAATGACTGTTTTTTAAAAACAAGGGACGGCGATGGGGGCTTCTTTTGCTCCTACGTATGCCAATTTATATATGGGCTGGTGGGAGAAAGAGGTGGCATGGTCTGAAAATAACAATATCTATATGGATAGAGTCGTGCTGTGGGTGCGTTATATTGATGATCTGTTTATCATTTGGGATGGTACTGATCAGTTATTGTTGGAATATATAAACACACTAAATGATAACCAATTTAACATCCATTTGGAAGTCACTTTTAGTAGAGAGACTATTGAATTCTTAGATGTCCTACTAGAAGTGAGGAATGATCATCTAGAGACCACCATATATCGCAAACCCACAGCATGTAACTCTATCCTACATGCTAATATTACTGGGTTCTGAATCTCCCTGGGGACATAACCCTGATGCTGAACTACATGTCCATCTTAGATAAAATATAGAATGTTTATTGTATTTACTTAATTATAGTAGAGGGATCTAGAGTGTTGTGAAACGTTATTCATATATAATCTGTGGATACATAACTATCTCTACAACTGCTATTTACAAGGGATGATTTTAACGTTATAAATGAGATAAGTGATTTTGCAGAAACTTTAGGAATATGTAGTTGTCTCCAATTGATATTCATTTAATTTTTCAGAAAAAAACTTTTTATCCTTTACATCTTTTTAGATTTTTTCTTCCTTTAGAAATTAACATATATAGAAGAGTGGAAATATATACACACATTTTTATCGCTATTTTGCACTAGTTATAGACACTTAACTTAATAGAGAAATATATTTGTTTAATTAGCACTTTGCACTTTAGTTTGCGGCCTCTTTCTACTTCCATTTTGTATACATGCATAAATTAGGAAATCCACGATATAGATTAAAATAGAGAAGATTCAATCTATAAAACAAATGGATTGCTTTCAGGATATTCATGTAACACATCATGATAGAATAAGGTACATTTATGGTGCAATGAACTTACCGATTACACATAGGGGTTAAAGTATAGGTTGACATCGAAGATGTAAGCTACACAGAAGACCAAATTCCAATGGGGTCTAGCTTGATATAGTAATTAATTAGTTATTTATATGAGATATATTTGACATTTTACTATTGGTTTTAAATTTTGAATTCAATAATGAATAAGATCTTATTTATTGTAAATTATAACCACACTGGATGTAGTTTTTACATTGAATCATAGAATAATAGCTATTTTGCTGATTGGTTTATATGTACTAACTATCTATTTATAACTAACTATTTATAATATCTTATAGCATTTTGTAATATTTACAATAACTGTAATATTTGAAATATTTATATACAAAAACCCACATTGGAGAATATATCCTACAAATATTTGATTAAGTAGAATGATGGTTGTTGATCAGAAAGGTTGATGACACTAGTCCAAATAATGTATCAACATATAACTTCATTTTTATTACATCAAATTAAGGATATGTATTATGTATTTATGAAATATATATGGTACATAGGATGCCTCTATGTCTAAACCATTGAAAGCAATTTATGTTAAAATTGTAGAGTTAAAATTTTAGGTTTTTGCATGTTTAAAGATGGCCGCTGCAGCAGATCACATTAGAATGCTATGAAAACAAATTATGGATTTTAACTTGTATATATATATGGTGCCGGCTTGTTGGCCAGATTTGTCCAGTAGAAGGCGTTCTGCCGAAACGCGTTGACATTTAATTGCAGGACTCTGTATAACCATTACAAGAAATACATTTGATGCAATTGAATTCGGCATTGTTGAATACGACTTCGTTCAAATGGTCGGGAGTTAACTAATGGGATTGGTGCAGCCGTTAGATGGTTATCATTCCATCTGTTGAAGATTATATATATTTATATATATATATACATATATATATATTCACCACCAGTTATCTTGCAGTTGCAGCTTGCGTCTTGAAAGCAATGCAGATACTTCAACTGATGCATTTCAACTGAAGCTTTTAGGCAGCAATAAAAAAGTCAAGTAACTCTTGTGATTATGTTTCTGCTAGAAAAGGATCTTACTTTTGTCTAGTGGCAGTTTTGATGCCATAAAGTAGCGCAGAAGGTTTATATTCCTACTGCAAGGATCAAAACTGTATTATATGTGAATAGCTGAGTGCATTAGTAAAGCCAGCCATTACCTGCGCTATAATACAAATTAATGTATGTGCGAGGGGGGCTATGGAGAGATGAAATGCACTTTTGCTGGAGGGCGTAATGGGAGTGGGAGAACCAATAATGATTGTTGGATGGGGCGCTAGAGGCGATAAAGACTGTGACGATTGGTATGTGACAAGGTGAAGTAATGGTGTGTCTTTTTTGTTTTTTTGAGTGTCTTGAGAGAACATGCTGATTAAGGGAAGAAGCAAAGGTAAGGTGAACTTTACTGTTGCAGGTATCACACACACACACCCACCAGCAATTTTGTGACTGTCTACGTAGGCTAGTGCTTTAGAGCGACAGTTTAACCAGTAGCAGAGATGGCATCTTGTTGGATGACTGCTGCTCAAGCCCAAACTCGGGTTATAAAGGACAGCTCTGACGTAGGATCAGAGACTGAGACAGCATCTGAGGGACAGGACAATGGCGCAGACTCTGGGAGTGATTTTTCAGTCAGAGGAGTCCCATTCGATAACTCCTCTTCCAGTGATTATGAGGGAGGTGAGGAAGACAGTCCTGCTGTCCCTTTGCAAGTACAGTCTCTGCAGCGGGACAATAGCAGGTTAGCCAAACCCAGAGAGCAGGTGCATGCAGCGGCAAGCACAGAGAGAGTGCTTTCTTGGGAGCTCCCCTTTTTAGTTAAGCCCCAAATTCCACCGCTCAAATCGTATTGTGGAGACATCAAAATTATCTATCACAAAACAAACTGATTTTGTAAGGCAGGCACCTGCGTTTTTGGTCCTGGGCTCGGCGGCCATATAGAGAAACCTACCAAACCCAGACATTTCTGGAAACTAGTCATCCATGGGAGTACACAGAGTTGTGACTTGTGTGGATTCCCCAACATTTTCTTACCCAGAATACCCTGCAAAGCTGAAATGTTGAATAAAAACTCAATTTTGTCTTTCATTTATGTCACACAAACTGCAGGAATATGCTGGGATCCACAAAATTCCTACCACCCATTGTTTCCCCACCTGTCCTGGTAAAAATGCTACCCCACTTGAGTGCCTGTACCTAGTGCCTGCGTCAGGAATGGATCACCCCAGGGTCAAGTTTTAGTTTTAAAAAATGCACAGGTTTGGTAGGTTTCCCAGGGGGCCGGATGAGCTAGAGGCCCAGAACCACAGCTAAGCACTCTGCAAAAAACAGCTCTGTTTTCTTGGGGAAAATGTGATGTGTCCACGTTGTGTTTCGGGGCATTTCCTGTTGCGGGCACTAGGCCTACCCATACAAGTGAGGTACCATTTTTATCGGTAGACTTGGGGGAACGCTGAGTGGAAGAAAATTTGTGTCTCCTTTCAGATTCCAGAACTTTCTATCACCGAAATGTGAGGAAAAAGTGTTTTTTTGCCAAATATTGAGGTTCGCAAAGGATACTGGGTAAGAGAACCTTGTGAGTGCGCCACAAGTTACCCCATCCTGACTTCCCCTAGGTGTCTAGTTTTAAAAACACGGCACAGGTTTGGTAGGTTTTCCTAGGTACCGGCTAAGCTAAAGACCAAAATCCACAGCTAGGCACTTTCCAAAAAACACGCCAGTTTTCAATGTAAAAATGTGATGTGTCCATGTTGCGTTTTGGGGCATTTGCTGTTGCGGGCACTAGACCTACCAACACAAGTGAGGTACCATTTTTATGGGGAGACTTGGGGGAATGCTGGGTGGAAGGAAATTTGTGGCTCCTCTCAGATTCCAGAACTTTCCGTCACCGAAATGTGAGGGAAAGTGTTTTTTTTTTGCCCAATTTTGAGGTTTGCAAAGGATTTTGGGTAACAGAACCTGGAAAGAGCTCCACAAGTCTCCCCATTCTGAATTCTCCTAGGTGTCTACTTTCCAAAATATATAGGTTTGCTGGGTTTCCCCTGGTGCCGGCTGAGCTAGAGGCCAAAATCCACAGCTAGGTACTTCGCAAAAAACACGTCTGTTTTCATTGGAAAAATTAGATGTATCTGTGTTGTGTTTTGGGGCATTTCCTGTTGTGGGCACTAGGCCTACCCACACAAGTGAGGTACCATTTTTATCAGGAGACTTGGGGGAATGCTGGGTGGAAGGAAGTTTGTGGCGCCTCTCAGATTCCAGAACTTTCAGCACCGAAATTTGAGGGAAAAGTGTTTTATTTGCCAAGTGTTGAGGTTTGCAAAGGATTCTGGGTAACACAACCTGGTGAGAGCCCCACAAGTCACCCCATCCTGGATTTCCCTAGGTGTCTAGTTTTCAAAAATGCACAGGTTTGGTAGGTTTCCCTAGGTGCCGGCCGAGCTAGAGGGCAAAGACTAGAGCTAGGCACTTTCCAAAAAGCACGTGCAATTTAAATGTAAAAATGTGATGTGTCCATGTTGCGTTTCTTGTTGCGGGCAGTAGGCCGACCCTCACAAGTGAGGTACCATTTTTATTGGTAGACTTGGGGGAACACAGAATAGCAGAACAAGTCTTATTGCCCCTTGTCTTTCTCTACATTTTTTCCTTCCAAATGTAAGACACTGTGTAAAAAAGAAGTTGATTTGAGATATGCCCTGTAATTCACATGCTAGTATGGGGACATCGGAATTCAGAGATGTGCAAATAACCACTGCTTCTCAACACCTTATCTTGTGCCCATTTTGGAAATAGAAAGGTTTCCTTGATACCTATTTTTCATTCTTTATATTTCATCAAATTAATTGCTGTTTACAATGAAAACCCATTGCATGCTCATTTATTGGCTCTGGGTACCTAGGGTTCTTGATGAACCTACAAGTCCTATATGTACGCGCAACCAGAAGAGTCCAGCAGACGTAACGGTATATTGCTTTCAAAAATCTGCCATAGCTGGAAAAAGTTATAGAAGAAAACATGGCCGGAAAAGGCTCTTTTTTTCACCTCAAGTTCAATATATTTTTGTTATAGCTGTTACTTTCTGTAGGAAAACGTTGAAGGATCTACACAAAAGACCCCTTCGTGAATTCAGAATTTTGTCTTTTTTTCAGAAATGTTTAGCTGTCCGGGATCCAACATTGGTTTCACATCTATATCTGTCACTAACTGTAAGGAGGCTGGAAGCACAAAAAATTGTTAAAATGGAGTATGTCCTAGTAAAATGCTGAAATTGTGTTGAAAAATGTGGTTTTCTGATTCAAGTCTGCCTGTTTCTGAAAGCTGTGAAGATGGTGATTTTAACATCGCAAACCCTTTGTTGCTGCCATTTTTAGCTAAGAAACCACATGCTTTCTTCAGCAGCCCTTTTTGCCAATTTTTCTGAAAAAAAAGAAATCTTAGCTGTAATTTCTTTGCCTCCTCCAGAGGAACCCAAAAACTCTGGGTACCTATAGAATCTCTAAGATGTTGGAAAAAAGGGATGCAAATTTGGCATGGGTAGCATATGTGGACAAAAATTTATGAAGGCCTAAGCGCGAATTACCCCAAATAGCCAAAAAAAAGGGCTCATCACTGGGGGGGAAGGAGGGGACCCAGCAGCTAAGGGGTTAACTGCACTTTGCAAACCTGGTTGAATCCGCCTTCAGGATTAACACTCTGTATTTAGTATAACTTTATTTTGCGTAGCAATGCTGTACCTTTTTGTAAGATCTTGGTCGTAAATTTCTTGGGCAGTGATGCATAGACATTTCTGTGAAACTCTCCTTCTAGTCACACGCTTCACACCAGCTGGAGTTGCGCTTTTACTCTACATACGCCAACCGTCGACTCTAGACTTCAACGAAGGCACACGTGGTATGCACAAGCCGTTTGCTTTGACCATGACAAACTCACCAGAAGAGCACTTTCTTTTTAAGGGTATTTATTCCGTATCTCGTCGCCAGTTGTAGCATCTTCCCTAGCCTGGTACCTGCTGAATAACTAGGCCACACACAGAGTTGTAAATCACACGTCTTTATTTCTATGCATGTACCTGTAAACTCCAACATTCTAAACCAAGCATTCATACGTTCTCTTCTAATAATTATGTCACACATTGATACAGAATCCTCAGGGAATGAAAAAGGGTATGTTCTAAATCATGCAAGACACTACACAGAGCACTATGTAAACTCCTTTAACATAACATAACGCAATGTAACATAACGTAACGTAGCCTATGCCAGTTCACTACTGCAGAAGCTAGCAAATTGGGCCTTTACTGAGGACCTATTACCCTTCTATCAAACAGGGTTTCGAGCAGGAAGGTCAACTGTGGACAACATCATCGCCCTCTCGTATTTAGCCCATCAAGCAATAACCCATTCATCTCCCTCGTCTTCACCTGTTTCATCTACTACTCTGCAGCTTTCAACTGAGTCATCCAGAACATTCTCTGCCAGAAACTAAAGCAGTGGAATATCTGCCCTTAATGATTGCACACCATCATGTTCCTTTACACCAGAACCTGGATAAGGGTCAAACTAATGGAGGAGACAGCTACTGCCAAAATTGCCACTGACTGCGGGCTAAAACAGAGCTGTGTGCTAGCCCCACTTTTATTTAATCTATACATTGCTGACATGGGCCCAGCCTATCCACTGCGACCTTACTCACCCCTAGAATTGAAGACAAGAAAATCCAACTCATGCAATACGCTGATCACTTAGTACTTTTGGATCACACACAAATCGGCCTACAAAAAGCCCTCAATGTCCTGAACACATATAACCTAAAGAATGAGCTTGTAGCTTATGCAAGCAAAACAAAAACAGTGATCGTCGGACAATATCCAAAAAACATGGTCTACGAGATGGTTGTTGGGGACACAGAGGCTACAATGCAGAAAAATTTAAAACTACCTGGGATCATGGCTGTGTGAAGCTGGAAAATCAGTGTTGCATGTATAAAAAATGGAGATCAAAGGGAAGATGGTAACGTATGCACACTGCATGTTAAATACTGTTCTCAACAGCCCAATGACGACGGCCATACGAAGGGGGACTTGGGCAAAATGGCTCCCCTCGGTCAATCACGCACAGCAGGTGATCCCCGGAATATTGGCGACCGAACTAGAAAACATCCTATTCAAAGGGTATAAGAAATTGTTTCAAATTCCCTCCCATACAAGGAGCACATCGATCAGGTTGGAATTCTGCCTCGTTCAGCAAAATCTCGAAAGCATGGCTGTCCTGGCAACATACTTCTTCCAGACAACAGCCACTGCCGCTAATACCATGATGGCGCTCAAGAGCCAATAACCTCTGGTCCACAATTCTTACTGCCACAAAGGAAAGCCTGCAACTTGCTGTGGAGAACTTGGACACAAATGGTATCGATTGCATAAGCATAAAATCTGCAATAAAAAGCATGTATGTCTCTGTTCATGTGAATTGGACATAGAAGCTCTTTTGGCAAATGCTCTATTTGACTCCCTAACAACGTCGCAAACTATTCATAAAAAACTAAATTTCATCTTTACCAGGTAGTGGGAAAACAACAAAAAATCTATTGGCAAGACTAGTGCAACTCCCAGTCAGAGAAATGAATCCATCTTGGAGATCGCTTGAAACCACCACATGTTGCAGACTGTGTAACTACAGAAGGGAATCTTGGCACACATACTACTTTGCTGTTCGGTGTTATTACATGCCTGCGAACCCTACTGAGGCCATCTTCCTACAACAGGGCCCCCGTTCATCCAAAGAGGCTATTCACCTCTTAAAAACTTTGGAAGCAGTGGCAGACTTGGCCAAATTTGGGAAATTCATATCTCAAGCACATTCCTTGTTAAGGCAAAAAAAGCCCAACAGTGCCAGCAGCCCAGTGCTTAACATTTTGCACTGATCAGTGGTATTAAAGAAAGTGTATTGAATTTTAACTCCTGTCTTTTTGCTCTAAAGATTGCAACTGCTGCGTGCACTTTAGGAAATGTGTCCCTCACAACTTTACAACTTTGCATTGTATTCAACTAACTACAAGCTAAAGAACACAACCACAAACTCAGTCGCCTATAGCATCTTGGGCATCGTAAGCCCGTATCATTTAGCGCCTTGCTTTTTAATACTCGTTAGTAGGTACAACAGACTTCAATAGTTGACAGCACTTTATTTTATGTTTCTGTTTTTAACTCTTGCCTTTTTGCACCAAAGGACTCTGATTGCTGTCTACATTTTAGTAGATGTGCTTCTTAGGACTTTACTGTTTTGCATTGCTTATAACCTACTACAAGCTGGAGATCTCGACCCTGAACCCAGTTGCCAGCCTGGAAACCACAAGCCCTGCATTATTTAGTACCTTGCTTTTTATTTATCATTAGTATGTATCACTGATGAAATAGTTGCTAGTACTTTATTATATGTGTTTATTATGAACTATATATCTTTTAACGTTTTAATTATTCACACAATAAAATCATTGTGATTATCACATAACATAACATTAAATAACCACATCTCCATTGAACTGTGTGTTTTAATGGCATTTATGAGGCTTTTTAAACATGTTATGGTGTTATGAGCAGAAGAAAACATAAATTTCCTTTAGCAAAGCTAAGATGCTAACCTGAACGTGTGTCTGAACCTCACCATCCACCACACCAAGTCAACCTTACCTCCCACTGCAGCATAAAACATCATTCAGTGCAAGATGTGCCAACAACCCCACCATCAGATATTGGTTCAGACATCAAACCACCCCCCTTCATACAAGCACATCGAACATATTATGAAAACACACCCGCAATCAAGCATCCATTAATGCAAAATCATATATGACTGCACAAGCACCATTATGTCTGCATACAAAAACCAGTATATGACCACAGATTACCATTCATACATCCACACAGCTATGTTCAGGCACCCTCATACAACAACATACATCTATATAATCACCATCAAATGGCAAAACAGCCATCAAGAACCCCCATACCCATCATTATATCCCAAGACACCTGTCTTCATACTTCGAAACACAAATAACAACTATAATTCAACACACCAAAGAAAATGACTGTGATACTTTCACACAGCTAGCATTTACTATTGCTATACAGTGTCACTGCAATATCATATCTCATTCAAAATCATATATTTTGTTATACTCTTAAAAACATAATAAACAATGTGTTCAAAAGCTTTACATTGCAATCATGCATCCAGAGACCATTGCACACACATCTACCAACATACCCCTGTGGGAGCCATACCCCAATTATTTCTTGAGTGCCAATATTGCAAAATCCTAATATTTACCTTAGACAGTTCAGCTCCGTACCCCTTCTCATTGATCTAGTGGCAAAAGACCACTCTTCCCCTTAATCCAGCAAATTTAGCAGAGTAAAAACATTTTAGAAACTGGGACAATTCAATAACTGAGCTCTAGATCAAAATTGTGTTTTAAAGAATTAGTACAGGATTGTTAATAAGCCATTAAAGGGGAATGCAAATTTTAGTCATAAACACGCTGAAATACAGAACCATAAATCATTATAGGACCCTAACAACTCCCTCAAAATTCTAACTGTCAATTTCATGAACATTACTGACAATATCTTAGTGAGAAAGAAAATCTCTGAATACTCAGACAGAGTTTTGGTAGGGAAATGAGAAGTTGCCCCTGATCATTCTAAACCAGGGCTTTTATACACATTCTATGCATATTAATTACTAAAACTGCAAATTCAGAATAGTATGGTCATAGCTAGATCTCATTGGCAAATCCCAACCAATTTCATAAATTAAAAAGGCCTTTAACACTTTTTCTTAAGATAAGTGAAAGCTTCTGCTTGCTTCCTCTGCAACCGTACGCCCGAGATGTTCAATACAATATGAAACATTTATTAATCAATATGGCCATGGAAGCACCTTCTTTTGCACCCTTACATCAGAACTTCCAGCTGAAATCCTTCAAAATGATACTTTAGGACCACAATGAAAAGCTTCATTCGCAATACACACTTTCTATTCATTCTATTACTACAATCTTTTGATGTCATTGCCATGTTTCCTGGAAACTGTGAGGACAGAAACTTGCAGCAGGCTACTGACTCTGAGAGGCAATGACCAGGAGCAGGATGAGCAGAACTCCATAAGCTTCACCCAACTTGATTAGACGATTACTCATAGTGAAAATGTGACACAATTTTATTACAATATTTTTCACACTCCTAAATAAAATAATCATCTTATTTCAAGCACAAAATCATTAATCCATCAGTTACGGTCATATGCATCATTAAAACAAATAAATAGCACAAATAACTTGTCAACCAAAATCTGCACAACTGAAAAATCTTACACCCATACACCTGCACCATCACAATTATATTTCAGTGAGCAAACCATCATGCACACATACTGCTACCATATCACATTGCTCATCAATGCCACTCCAAATGCTTTAATACAATATCAACTAACACTTCTAACACTTATAAAGATGGCTCCTGTTTTTATGGTATTTATTTCTCTAACATTTCCGTCTGTCTTGATCCATGTTTATTTTTTGGCCACCTTATTGGTATTTATCCATATTTGTTTTGAGTTTTGAGAATAAATGGAGTCGAAAAAATGCATATTTCCACATTTATTTAACTGATAAATACGCACACATACTTTGCTGCCTGTCGCTTTTTAGCAAATTAAGCAGCTATACAAGACCAAAATATTACAATCACAGGTAAATATTAGCATTATAATACAAATATATGTTCACATATGCCTGTATTTAGGGAAATCTCAACTTGTTTATTTTTTTAACTTCCCATGATGTCTATCTGCTCAGCTGTTGCACTGGAAATCAGGAAAGGCAGCATGGAGAGTCACCCACAAGAAGCACAATTTTCCGTATCAATCCACTTTTAAAATTAAATACAGACAGGAAACACATTGTTTTCTATCTGTATTTATCTGTAAAATCAATAAAACGGAAAACTGAGAGCCTTACTCATAAGCACAAGCTTTATTTAGTAATAAAAGGTTGGGAGTTGAAGTAACGTACTACAGTGAGGTAGTGGCAGTCAGTGAGGAGACAATTCCCAGACCCTCTTTCGCAGTATGGCCTACCTGATTCCTTATTACCCCAAGGTCCTTACAGACCACAAAACTGGTTTAAAAATAGAGGACACGTGTTTTCATTTTACAATATAATGGCGTTATATTGTCATTGTTCAGTAATCTGAATGTCTTTGAGTTTTAATGTATCTTATAATGGGCGTAAAGTGTTTTTTGTGTGTATTGTGATTCTAATATTTGAGAACATGTAAAAAGATGTGGTGTTTCGTTTTTATTATTATTTGCTCAAATGTGACACTAAAATGAAATGAGTGAGGGGTCTCACCTGACCATTCAAAATGAAGTCTGCAATGAGGTAAAGCTACAAAACTGAAGCCTGCTAACCTGCAGGCATCCTGGAAATCCCTTGGCCTGTGACGGAGGCCCTTTTACATGATGGCGGCACTCGACTCCAGTGCCCGGTAACTCGCCTTGAATTGATGCTCCTGACTGTCTCTGCCCTCAATCTGAGGCACTGCACATGTAAGCAAGCGTTACCGTCGCTGTTGGGTGCGCTGTTGCAGGCCGAAGCTAATCTGGGGCCCTCAACTCTAGTGCAGTAACTGAAGATCACCTCCAGGCGCGTGGACCCAAAGAGATGCAGAGTCCTAATCCAGCCTCAGAATGGTGGGGACTTGACGACAGGCACATCAGTGCAGTGAGGGTGCAGTGGAGGCCTGGGTGTAGAGTGCATCCTGGGATCAGTGCAGCTGGATTACAGGGTACCGAAGTGAGGCAGGTCCTAAGATTGCTCACCATTCGAAGTCAAAGCTTGGCCCAACAGAGGGCTGAGAGCTGCCCATGCCCTGAAGGAGACAGCGGTACCAGGTTATCAGAGGGCTCCAGGTTCCTGGAGGCATGGTTGGTAGCAGTGGGTGGACGTAGAAATGCTTTAAGTGAAACTCACTGCCTGATAAAATCCATGCTTCTCACAAGACACCAGGCTGAAAGTCTTGCCGCGGCTGTACAGGACTGGTAACCCCTCCTTGGTGTTGAGAACATGGAGTGGGCTATTTTCTCAATGGTGCCCCTACTGAGGAAACTAACAGACCTCTTGCGAGTCAACCTAAGTTGGACTGGAAGTTTGACAGTGGTTGCTAGAGTGGGCCCTCAAATGCTTAGAGTAAGGAGATTACCCTTTCACCTTTTCACGACTCCACATTCAAGCTCCTACTGCCACAGGCTCAACACTCAGGCATACATAACTACTAAAGTAATTCGGATACAAAAGTGCAGCTGTAATCATCCCCATCATCATAGGTCAACTGAGACTCACTTCATTAGAACATGACCCAATTCCGAAGCTTCCCCTAAACTACTGCACATCTCTCCTGTAGGTCTGCTCTCCTTGAAACAAGTGGCCATACTTCAGCCGCACCCTACCAACGGGTTGTTGGTGGCATTGAGAAGGACAAGACTTCAATGAAACCTCAAATGTGAAAATTGGCAAAAATCAAACAGATGTAACACCTGTCACAACACAGTTATATTAAAAATAGACCTCGCAAAATGTCCAAAAACATATCCTCTGTAATGGTACTCATTATGAAATGTGTAACATGTTAATATAACCTGAAATATGTGAGATTTGCAGCATGCAGGGCAAAACATGAATGTTTTTTAGCATAGTAGCACCACCCGCTTCTCCCTTCTTTCAAATATGCAATACTGATGCCAGTAATTAAAGAGGAACTATTTTGCAACATCTTGCTAATTGTGAATTAAAATTGCTACATCTTAGGGAACAAACTTGGATATATCCCAAGTTCAGCCATGTAACTTGACTTACTGAATGTATAGATTGGCAGATTACTGTCGTTTATTGACTTATTTTGCCCCACTTGTTTCATATATGTAATTTATTATATAATATTTTTCTGTTTCTGAAGATGTGTTATGTTGGAATGGGTAGAATTTTGCTTCTTCAAATCTTGGCATCGTACCAACATCATTCGCCCATGTACAAAACTCAGCCCTCTCTTAAGCTTTGTATTCTGCACTGATATTTGAACACCGCAGGGGTCCATCTGAGATGCTAAGATATGGTGACACTGTGATGCCTTTCTCCCTCCTCCTGGGGCAGAAAAATTTGCACATGCACCCATACCCTAGTTGCCCACAGAAGAGGTGCTGGTTTTAGGGATGTGTTACAATCCATTAAAGATCTGAATGAGAGACGTCTATTGAAGGCTGTGTCATGAGGTGAGAACAGCAGTGCCCCCTGCATTAGCTCTTTGCCTGTGAATTTGTTGTAATCCTCATATTTATTTTTATGTCCTATTTTACATTTACTTTTTCCAACAAGTTTCTGAATTGAACTCTGCTGCATTAAACGGAACACTTCAGAGCTAAACCTAACCTGTTATGAAATTAAAGGTATATTATTGTTTTTGCTGTGTGGGCCAGAAATACAGATAGCAACTGAATGTTTCTGTCTGCTACAACAGATGGCCGTAAACTGATAGGATTATATTGCTGATTTATTGTCGCTAAAAAGCTTGGCTATACTATACATTTAAAAACGAAGCAAGACACCCCCGTTATGTTCGTATTTTTTTCATATGTGCACAATTAACAGTTAATCCTTTTAACATGTGTATTTTAGGTGTAGTTCTTCTAATAACTACTTAAACAATCACATCATAGCACTTTGCCGTTTACAAAAAATCAAAACCTTCGGAAGCTGAAACTGCATTGTGCTTCTTAAAATGTGTTCATTTTCTCCTGCTGTTACTCGCATTTTTGGTGTGAGATGCTTGGGAGGTGCCTGTGTGACTTTTTGCCAATACATGTGTCCAAAATTACTTATCTGCCATCCAGAATGACCGCCTGCCCTCTCAAATTAGTCTTTGGCTAATTCCATGAACCCATGTTTAGATATTCAGTTTTGCTTGCCAAAAACAATGTTGATAGTTGCCTTAGCACCGTGCACTCTGATCTGCTTATCTCTTTTCACTACTCTGCAATATGCTTGATTTGAAGGGTTTGTGTGGCATCTGTGTGGGGAGTATCAGTGTGGTCTTAACCTCTGTGATTGCTTGAACTTTTTGCCCACCACCAGTCTGGATGCCCAGTCTCATTGGCTTTGTCACGCCTATGGAGACAGGGAAAGGGTCCTTGCATCTCTTAAAAAGGTCTAAAATTGTGGCTGGTAACTTTTGTGATTAAATATATCCTTACTCACTCATGTATTCACTTGGTAAATATTACTGGTAATTAATGATGGTTGTACGTTTTTCAGTTACCCAACAGCATACAAAACTTAAAACCAGTGAGGGCCTTACCTGAATTCAGTATAGTGGCAAAGCTGAATCAATAAAAAAGTAATCGAAGCATTACTCTAGTTTCCCATGTCATTAGATTAATTATGCTGACACTTTCTTTTTGTGTGCCTGTTTCGGTATTCCCCTTTTTTGTCTGGACTCTGCTATACGTGTTAGCACTGTATATTCAACAGAAGACAGCCCTCAGTTTCCCATCCTAGAGAGAATCTGAGACCTGAAATCTTTCCATTCGCAAGCGGTAGAGAAGTGCCGGACTGATAACCAAGTACTTGTCTTTTGGGTGTGATTTCCATTGGTCAACCTGGCAACCAGCAAAGTTCTTCTACCTCATGTTCGTTGTATTCTAAAGTTCCATCACTTCACTCTGATATTCAATGGGACTTTGCAATATTAAAACGATGCCCATACACAATAATTTGGGAGTATAATATTCTATCCGTTTATTAAGCAATCCTGATCAACATTCCTGAGATGAAGTTTCATTTAACTTAAAGAGCAGGGTGCTTAATGAGGGTTAACTTTTTTGCTTCTCTTCGTTTCCCTTGATTACATAGATTTGGCCATTAAAGTGGTCTCTCTGGTAGGGCACTACAGTTCATGTTCTCTGCTTTAATTGACTTCCTTTCTGTGGAGTTCACTGACCACATGAAATCTTACCCAAAAAGCTTCTGTATGGGTTTTCGTGCCATCTTTTGGTGCATGCTTTGCTCAAACTACATTAAAATACCTCTTGTTGGACTTACATTTAAGGTGGATATGAGGGCATGGAGGTGGAAACTGTGACGTTGGAATTCCAAGCACATCAACAAGAGCAGTGCAGATGCCAAGCTTGAATGTGCGAGTGCCCTTTGCGAGAAGACAGACATGGTGGCTAAAGAAAGGATCTGAGATGACATGTTCTCCAGGTAACAATTTAGGAGAGCCAACACGCACATCACTATCCAGTGAGTGTGGCGCGGGGCAGTGGAACCTCCATAAACAACATGCAGAGAAGTAACTGTGAAGTGACATGGCACCTGCTGGCATCCAAAGTGCGTAATGGATGCACTACCCTGAAACACTGTCCATCAAAGAAGTACTAACAGGGTCCCTCAGTTGATGATGCCCTGAATGAAGCGGAAAGGTGTCATGGTATGCATGATGAAGAGAACGGAGATCTTGGTAACAGCCTCCCTGAAAATTGCTGGTGACCGCCTGGGAGGCTAAATCAAGCTAGGCAAAGGCCGGGCAGGAATGAGTTCCTTGTGAAATTGTAACGGCCCAACAATACAAGTGTGATTAGTGGAGGCTGGAAGCAAAGGTATATGACACATCCAGAAAAGAAAATAATCTAGGGGAAATCAGCAAATGTCTCCAATACAATGCAGTGAAGTTAACATGAAAGAAATGCTAGCTAAACCAGTTCAAGCCCCGACTAATGACGATCTGAAATCCTATCTGGTGGCGTTAAAGTTAGACATATAAAATGTTTTTATGGCTAAGCTGACAGGCTTGAGTAAGGGCGTCTTAGAAATAAATAAAAACATGGATCTGTGCATCAGTGTGCGCAGAGAATCAACTGAAAATGAATGCAGTAGACACACACAACCGTCACCAGCTGGTCTTTTTGGAGATGCGGGAAGAGCCTTCTTCACTCATAGGAACGGTCTACTATCTTCAGAGGCAGTGCCAGACTGTGACTGGGTGTCTAGTAACGCTCCAGAAATAATATCCAGCAGGAAGGCTTCCAGCTGTCTAGGTCAACCAGGAAGACGAACAGCATGAGACACAACAAACAGGAATCAGAGGAGGTTGGGAACTGTGACGCAGCTGGACTCAAAATGGACTCCCTTTTTATAATGTCAAAGAGGATGTGACCAAATTCAGGAAGAGGTGTGGTCATCTTAGATTGCGAAATATATTTAATGATTACGTTCAATTCCATAGTAATAATCCATTGCCGAAACTCATAGCACACCACCAATTCAAGATACATAGTCCAGCAAAAATGATATGGTGCTGAACAATACTGTGGAACGCATTTCTCCTGCATGTAGTGTCTAAATAGCAGATATGCAGGAAGTTTGCCCACAGTTCCATGCGCGTGTTGATGGGCATGAGGGATAAACATGACAATGCCGCAGTACGATGCACGTACATATTGGGGCTCTGATTACTTTAAGTTAGGGTGAGATGCCTTGTCACTTTCACTGGCGTTTTTTTCATGCAGTTCGAGTGTGGTATTTTTGTGAGATGCGGAATTGTTCTCGCAACAGCAACAATGATTATCAACTAAAAACTAATACGTGCATAAGGTATCTATTGTGTGTCATTTTGTAGGCTATAAAAACTTAAAAGGAATCTAGGAGTTGTTTCTAATGGTTAGAATTTGCACCAATATAATATATAGCACTATAGGAAGTGATATTACACAGTATAATTCAATTCTGTTGTTTAAATTAGGGCACTGAATTGGTCCTGACAATTGCCACAAATGTTACGGGGCCACCAAGGGCAAGAAAAATGTCGACCTAGTAAGGCTTAATGATTAATTAGGTTCAGGGAGTCCCTTATGTGATCTTACCATGCAATCAATTATCAAATAAAAATCACTACGTACTCTGCATTTCCATAGGTAATTTTAATTCACAGAATATTTTGGCCCAGTCTATAAAACCATCTGGATCTAAAGAAAAACAACAGAAGTGGGAAGTTTCATGAGCGTGAAGTTTCATGAGCCATATTGGCAATAGAACTAAGGATAAAAGATTTCCACAAGATCTCCGTAAGGATGGCCATCGAGTATTGTACACCCCTTACCCCCACTCAATGAGGAGCAGGACCCAATGATGAAGCATACCAACTTGGTTGGTAAGGGTCCCTGTATCCTAACAAAGGGGTGTTCCTAAATTAGGCACCATCTCCTGCGTATCCATAACTGTTTCTGTAAATCACAAACATATAGTTCTGGAACATCATACTTTTTGACATATGCTTTTGAGGTTGGACTTTAACCAATTCAGTAACATACCATCAATGCCAATTCTCTTTTGCTGAGTATGTAGGAAGATACTGCGGTCAATGACATTTGAAGACAATTACAGATAAATGACCACCAGAATGTAGTGTTTGCCTTGTTCACATTTTCTAAGGGAGTCAGTCATCTATAATTCTGATCATAGAGGTTTCACTGGTTTGTTTGAATATGAAGCCAAATCGTGAAAAACCTGCAGCTGGTTATTAGAAATGATGTTTTCCAATTGAATGGTAACACCTTGGGCCAGATGTAGGAAACTGTTTGCGACTCGCAAACGGCAAAATTTGCCGTTTGCGAGTCACAAAACGCAGTTTCCTATGCAGAAATGCATTTTGCGAGTCGGAACCGACTCGCAAAATGCATTTCCGACTCGCAAATAGGAAGGGGTGTTCCCTTCCTATTTGCGACTTGCAGTGGGATGCAATACCATTTGCGACCGCGTATGCGGTCGCAAATGGCATCGCAGTTACCATCCACTTCAAGTGGATGGTAACCCACTCGCAAATTGGAAGGGGTCCCCATGGGACCCCTTCCAGTTTGTGACTGGACCCAAAAATATTTTTTCAGGGCAGGGAGTGGTCCAAGGGACCACTCCCTGCCCTGAAAAAATACCGAAACTAAAGGTTTTGTTTTTTTTTAAGTGCAGCTCGTTTTCCTGTAAGGAAAACGGGCTACACTTAAAAAAAAAAAAAAATGCTTTATTTAAAAGCAGTCACAAACATGGAGGTCTGCTGACGACAGCAGGCCTCCATGTTTGCGAGTGCCTATACTCGCTATGGGGCCGCAATTTGCGACCCACCTCATGAATATTCATGAGGTGGGTCATTGCGACCCCATAGCGAGTCGCAGTCGGTGTCTGAGACACCGTACTGCATACCAAATTGCGAGTTGCAATTTGCGAGTCGGATGGACTCGCAAATTGCAACTCGCAATTTGGTTTGTTGCTACATCTGGGGCCAGATGTAGCAAAGAAACATTTTGCGACTTGCAAATTGCGAGTCATTACGACTCGCAATTTGCAACTCACAAATTGGTATGCAGAACGGTGTCTCAGACACCGTCTGCAACTCGCTATGGGGTCGCAATGACCCACCTCATTAATATTAATGAGGTGGGTCGCTAACTGCGCCCCATAGCGAGTCTAGGCACTCGCAAACATGGAGGCCTGCTGTAGTCAGCAGACTTCCATGTTCGTGACTGCTTTCAATAAAGCAGTTTTTTTTTTTTAAGTATAGCCCGTTTTCCTTAAAGGAAAACGAGCTGCACTTAAAAAAAAAAAACGAAACCTTTAGTTTCGGTTTTTTTTCAGGGCAGGCAGTGGTCCCTTGGACCACTACCTGCCCTGAAAAAAATGTTTTGGGTCCATTCACAAACTGGAAGGGGTCCCGTGGGGACCCCTTCCAATTTGCGAGTGGGTTACCATCCACTTGAAGTGGATGGTAACTGCGATACCCTTTGCGACCACATATTTGGTCGCAAATGGTATTGCATTCCATTCCGAATCGCAAATAGGAAGGGAACACCCCTTCCTATTTGCGATTCTGAAATGCATATTGTGAGTCGGTACCGACTCGCAATATGCATTTCTGCATAGCAAAGAGGCATTTGCACCTCGCAAACGGCGATTTTCGCCGTTTGCGACGTGCAAATACTTTGCTACATCTGGCCCTGGCCCCTGATTCTATTACTTTTTTCAAGAGAAGTAGAGCTGTGATTAGTAGGTAACTATCAGAGTTGTGTGGATGAGCATTAGCTTTTTTTTCCATAAGAGAGTATAGAAGATTCACTTTCGACATTGTCTTAAAAAAGCAAGCCTTGAGCAAGGGAGGAAGTGGAGTTGGTAAGTCAAATTGGGATGAGGGCATGTTGGCGTTCATTTGTAAGTGATAGAGCCTGTGGATCTGGAATATGCTGATGGGTTAATGGAGGGGAAGGTTGACTGAAAATCCTCTACAGAGATAGATTTAAAGTGAGTGTGGCTAAACAACATTTCCTGGAAAGAAAAGGGAGGAAATGAATAAACCATATTGGGTGTTAGGTCGTGTATGCCTCCGCTGATCATCTGAATGTTTTGAGTGAAGTGTATAAGTCGGAAGATGCAAAGGCATGGACTCTATGAGCTACTCACACATGGAGCTAGGAAGCTTTAAGTGCCCTGTTTGATGTCCACTGATTGGAACATCATGGATTTAAGATGGTCAGAAACATATTATCTGCTGTTTCGTTCTTTCGGTTGCCACCCAACCACTCTAAAGCAGGAATGAAAATCTCTTCGTCTGTATTTCCGGTTCGAAAAGTGAAGAGGAGACGCTCTAGTAGTCTGACAAAACATCTCTGGGTATTGATTGAAAAAAATAGTTGAAACGGATGCTATTCCAATGCATGGTGCAAAACGGTCACCAAACGAGAACGTAACCCACCGACTTCAAGTGCTGTGTAAGTTGTGATGACATTTCGTCTCGAGGAGATTTGAAATTTCTGCCAAGGGCAGTTATTTATTGTACAATATTATTTGTGAGAACAATAAACATGAACCTTTTTTCTTTACCTTACTATCGCATTATATGAGTCATCTGTTTTCCTTTAAATATGGTTCATTTAAGTGAAAGATTTCGAGCTATCTGTTGCTTTCTTTTGCACTGCGGTAGTTGATGTGGAAACCTATGTTGTTCAAAGATGGCTACCACTTTAACTTCCTGTCACTTGCCGGCTTCCTAGGCGAGCCTCGGCGGCACTCCTACCCGTACTTCCCGTCGCTAGGGCAAGGAGCGGAAGTGACGTAGCTGCTGCATGGGAGAGAGGCCGGAGACCTAGAAACCCGCCAGTGTATTGAGTGTGATACAGAATAGGGCTTCTACTGGGTAACTAATTTTATCAGCGGAGGGAGCCTCGCGCCTGGGACAAGCAGCAGCGCGAGCCTTCAACGGACAGCGAAGCGGGGTATGGGAAGAGGGGCGTGCTTAAGAAGGAGCCGCGTGTGAAGAGCCGCCTTGCCCGGTGTACGCCCGAATCGCTGCCATGGAGGCCAAACCAAACCTGCAGTTGGTGTACCAGGCTGTGCAGGCGCTTTACCATGACCCCGAACCCAGCGGCAAGGAGCGCGCCTCATTTTGGTTGGGGGAGCTGCAAAAATCGGTGAGCGTTGGGGGTGGGGCGTATAAGGCTTTTAAAGGAAAGGACACAGTGTTGTCATGTGAAACTGGACAAGTTATTAGGGGCGGCTGCCTTGCGTATGAAGTTGCTGGCGTCAGCGTCCTGGATAGTTTTGGGGGAGGGTTCGGGAAGTCTGTCAGGACAGGTCCCAAAGAGCTGACTCTAGGGAACTTAAAGTTGAGTTCGCAGGCGAGGCACCAAGAGGAGGCTCATGCTCTTAAGCCAATCAGATCACTTTATTGTAAGATCTGGACTTGAACTGGCCAATAAGGAAACGTCAGTTTTGAAGGGACAGTCACAGTGCAGTGTCATAGGAGAGTTGCAGCTCTAATGAGTGGCTCAGTTTTGTCCTTGTTTATGTATTTTTAGTTGGTCAAAAAGGCATCTCATGCCGTTGGTAATAGACAAGAAAAGACGTGGTCTAGAAATTGCTAACAATCATTCTCACTAAAATACTGACTGTGGTTCGCAAAATCTCAAAGTAGTATCTGTATGCGGGCCGACAAATTAAGAGGGAGAGCCGAGCTTAAAGGTCTGGCTCGGATCATAGAGCCAGTGTAAGAGCCGAGTCCTGAAAATATTTGGTATGTTAAATCGTGCAACAACCGTCAAGAAAAACACAACAACGTCTCTTCAAAATTTAAATAAGTTTAGTTCTTTAAATTCGTGAAAGCGTTGACATTAATAAGGCATATTATGGCAGCGCGCTCAGAAGAACTTCGTAAAGGTGCTATTTTGTACATCTGGAGCCAGGACTCACATATTTGAATGTGCTTTCGTATGCGATAATGAGTTTTGGTGAAATAAAACATTTTAAGATTACACAAGTAAATTAAGGAACAGCAATTTATCCAAGATTTATGGTTTCGGTTTGTAGAAATCAGCTTGAAACACATACCTATTTGGCTTTCCTATGTTAAGTCTCTGTTTTTACCCCTTAGTTAATTTTTCTGTAGTTTTTATGTAACATCGCATACTCGACATGGTGACCGAGCACTTAACATGAGCACCAGTTGCATTACACCCAGTCACATACATTCTTTATGGACACGGGGAGATTACTTGATTTACCCTGAATCGCCGGATGTTGAACCGTTGCCGAGACTCGACCCTGGATCACACCTTCCGCAGTCAGTAGCTCTGACCGTAAGGCCAGATCCTGGGGAGAGGGAGGGAGCCGGGCAGAAACTACATGGAAGCGTGGCCGATTATAGGCTCTACTTTAGAACAGGAGCTCAATCGGAGCCAGGCTTCCGGCTCTAGTTTTCAGTGGCTTGCCTATCGCTGCTTAAGAGAGTATATAAGAACTTGTCAAAATGTGGTAAGAAGCTTAATGTTTTATGCTTATTAAGGGTACATCATATAGTTCTTGGTAGGTTATTGGAAAAAATGACAGTTCAGAACAAATGGCTTGTGATTTAATTTTTAAAAATGTATTTGCAGTGACAGCATGTGTTTGATGGATAAAAAGAGAATCTTAGATGCTTGCCAGATTTTAGCATTATTTAACACTATTGTGTATATCGGAATGAGAGGCTATTTGTTTTACCTGTAGCTAATCTCTTGCTGACTAAATGGTTGATTACGTTTGTGTTGTTCTGCAGGCTTTAGTTTCAGTGGGATGTTCTTGTCCCAATTTTGATTTTTAATGTGCACATTTTATGCACCAATCTATTTTGTATACTAATAATTTGTACGATGAATTCTAATTGTAAATGATTTCACATTATTGCAATTCAAATGAGTTTTTCAAATATAGAAGTGTTTTTATTAATGTGTTTTAGTTATGCCACATTTTCTCATTTGATCACAATTTTAGTTAAATGGATGTTGTTTCTGGTGTACTCTTAAACTGCTCCAGTTTATTCCCCCTCCCAGTCTTGCCTCCCTGAATGTCTTCTCTCCTCATGGTTTCTGCATACTTTGCACGGTGACGTGTTTGGTAACTTTCCTAAAGCTCGAGTTCCGTGAATGAAATATTTCTCTGTGTATGTTAAGGAACGTCGATCCTTCTGATTGTATCCTCCTGGCAATGCCTAGTTGAAAATGCTTATTTTTTTAGTATGTGAAATCTAATGCATAGTGCATCTCTGGACATCAACAGGAGGTGATGGTGTCTTGCACATAGACAAGCGGTGAGAAGTATTGCATTAGAATCTGACATGTTTATTTGCAACTGGTTAATGTTGTGATATCTGTCATCATGTCATGTTGAATCTGAAGCTTTTAGTTATTAGCTACGTAAAGTTGTGTAGAAAAGTCCCTGGTTTTGGGAGAGAGTCTTGAGATCTCAGAATTCCTCCTGGGACTTTGCCCGACATAGACATATTGTCAGTGTTGTTTTTGATACCGAAAATGATATTTTCTTACACTTTAGGGACTCTGATTAATTTCCAGTTTTTTATAATTTTGCTTTATTGGTTGTCTTAGAAGTACTATGATTCCTGTGTGCTCTGTACATAGCTTTATAGCATTTTATCAACTATTCTCTACCGCTTGATTAAGATTCTTTAAGTAAATCGGATGCCTTTCCTTTGATCTAGAATTCAGTTATTGAGTGGTCCGGTTAATATTTATTTTGCTAATGTTATTCTTTTGAGACTGAGGGTTGAAAGGACATGGTGTCTTTTACAGTTCGATCAAGTGTGCCGGAGCTGACCTCAAGATGTAAAATTTGGGTGTTACACACCAGATTTTGTAACAGTAAATTGGGATTCTGCTCCTACAGTATTTCTCCTCCAAAGGATTTGCTGTTCGTGTTTAGGGTGACCTTAAGAATTGTATGGCTTAATGTGTGACTGGTATTTAAACTTTATGCAATGTTTAGGCATTGAAGCATAACTGTGCATTTGTGTTTCCAGTGCCATAGACTCATTCCCACCTAATTGACACATTTTGGGTGCATGCTTTTGTCTGAGCTAGGAACGCCTATACCTGGGAACTGTGAGTTTCAGGAATCAATGTGCAGGGGTTTGTGTGGCTATCTTTACGTCATCAGGGAGCAGTTGCTTTAATTTGCTCAGGAGTTTCAGCATTAAATGCTGGGGTCTATTTTATTTATATAGGAGGGGAAAAGGAAAGTTGGTCTTGTGAAAAGACTGAGATCCAGAGTATGTTTGTTTAAAGCTATAGTGTGGGTGTGTGTGTACATATATATATATGTATGTATGTATGTATATATATTATATATGTGTGTGTGTGTGTATATATATATATATATATATATATTTTTCTTGAAGACAGGATAATGTTTTTGTTAAAAGGAGGGGCTAAAACACTATTTGCCCATCTTAATGAAAGGCAGCAAGCAGTTTGGATCTCGGACATGGCACCTAATAAACTTGGATAGCTCCTCCTGTGAATACAATTTGCAGCAGCAGCAAAAACAGCTTGTGGCACAAGAAAGGAAAACAGTGTAAATGCACTGTGAGAGCCACAGTGAACCGGTCACTATAAAAGGCAACACCCCAGAGACATTGGCTCAGGGCTAAGAGGGTATTACACCCTGTATCCAAACTTAATGAGTGGACTCCGCCCTCTTGTGTCCTGAACACAACTGGATCTGAAGACTGCGCAAACAGTATTGTTTCAGTGGCTCTGTGTTTGCAGTGCTCATATGTGTGCCCCCCCCCCCCCTCTTTAAGCCCACCCCTCTTAGGAACACTAATTTAATGGGCGAGGTAATGTTTGAAATGGGGGACATTTCCTATCCAACATTACCTCTTCCAAGGAGGTTTCTAATTGGGCTGGCATGTAGCAGGGCAGCTCACCAACCGAAAATTGGCCAACTAGCCCAACCAGGCTATTGTTTACTTAAGAGATGCTTCCCCCTCATCTAAGCGAAAGCAAGCCTCTCTGCCCCGCAAGGATTTGAGGTGTTGTGGACAAAGATGGCATGTAGACACCATGATTTTTTATATAATATATATATAATTATCTCATAGCCCGAAGGCCAACCTCTTCTGTCATATTTTCACACCACACCCCATGTCCAAGTTACCTGTAGGGTGTCTTCCTGGGGAGCACATTGGGAGTTTTAACCCAGCTCGTTTCCTAGAGATGCCCACTCGGTTCTAAGGAATTCGTGTTTTATCAGAAAATAATAGCTGGGGTGGCAATCAGCCCTTCATTGCTTGGGGACCCTTCCATCTCCTCTAAACTACCAGCATGTCATCCCCAGCAAGAAAGTGGTTACCTACCCCAGTTCCCTCTGAGACACCAAATGGATACCATGATTTGTTTTGTGGTATAAAAAAGCATATTGACTAGGGCTGTCATCTCCTCATGCAGATCTCAATTTTAGCTTTCTGGTTGAGTAGTTTACCTTTAAACATACTTGAAACTCACTGGCTGACCGGGCCTCCAGTTTGGGCAGGTCAGGTGTTTACCCCTAATGTGCTCCCATCCCTAGAGGGCTAGACTTCTGGAATTTGTGTTTTTGTTAAAAAAATAAATAAACAAAAGATTACTTTGCAATGTCCTTTTATCTCCCCAGTGCGCAGCCTCTTTTACTTCGCAATCACTTGTCACTTTATCACATCCCTCACCGATAAGTGTTTATTTTACATTCTGTTCCCACTGACGGTGCTATCCCTGGTGTAACGTGGCAAACTGGTTTCTGAATGGATTTATGGTTTAAGGGCGGCATCCATGACAATTGATGGCCACCTCTTGCTTGTGGTGGGCATCTGTTCTGAGTGATTTATATTAGACTGCAAAACAGATTATGGTAGCGCTCCAAGTGCTTCTGCAGTTTTTAAAAAATTTTTATTTGTTCTTTTTTTACAATACAGAGACTTTTAAGTCAGATCCTGTCCCTATTGGACAGTAGTATATGTTTGACATAGTTCAGCCCCCAAGCATGCATTGTGTATCTGTAGAAAGCATTGATTTTAACCACTGTATTTGAGAAAGTGTACTGTAGGATGCAGTGTGCACTATTTTCTCTACACCGGCTCAGGGAAGAGATGCTCAAGCTCCAGTGGAGAGGGTCTAGCAGTTATTCGTTTGGTGTACGTGCTCACTTAATGCCATTTTTAGTTGGTATTGGAAATGTTTATGGGGCAGTGTTAGGCTCTGAGTACAGGCCTGGGATTGCAACCCAACCTGCATGGTTGGACTACATGTCAGCTCCCAGGTGGTGGGGTGATGTGAGTGCATTATCTGTTGGCCTGGCCCAGCAAGGGCTAAAAGCACATTGGATGCCAGCAAACCTTTGTGGGTGGTCAGAAATGCCTTGCACCATAAACAATCTGCTTCTCTTTTCCTAAGTTAGGAAGTAGGATGCTGAACTCCAGTCTGCCTTCTTCAATATGCCTGAAATTCAGGTCAACAAGAATCATTTTTTGGTAAAATATAAGCCAATATGGGCCTATGTGTCCTGGCTTTAGGCATGCCATTTTTTGGCCTCTGCTTGACATCCACATTTTAGTTCTCTGTCGGAGTAGGTCAGACATTATCTCCTGAGCTGTATCCCCATCCCCCACTGCTTTCCACAAAGGTACCTATGCTATCCCCTGTACAACCGGTAAATATTTAGCAAAAATAAAGATGGTGGAAAGTCTGTCATTCTGACAAGGTACTATCTTTGTCTCTCCTCTAACCAGAGTTTGCATTTCAGCTCTTTTGGAAGAAACAAATCAAGGCACTTTTCTGACACTGTACCCAAGGTTGTTAAGATGCTCTAACTTGAAGGGATAATTTTTCTTTAGCTGGGGAATTAAAAGGACTTGTTCACCTTGCCTAATGGTAGGCTCTCTTGTGTCCTTTCTCCCAGCTATCCGAAACATTACTTTGTGAAAATGAAACTACATGTTTAGATTGTTTTACCGCAGTGGAGCACGCACAAAAGCTGCATTTATGTTTTTAGAATTTTGGGGACACTGTCCTTTACCACTGTAGTTGAATACAGTCTTGATCTTAAAAAAACAGACACAAAAAAAACGTTGCAGCCCATAAGGGCTCCTGATGTCTGGCTAAGATTGTGGAAGATGGAGTGCTTTTTGGATGGAGAACATGGGATGTACTTGAAATGGCACCAGTCCAGTGGTGGCAGATATGTTTCCCGAGTCCTGCTGCTAGGAACTTTTCTTGCCAAGTACATGCGTTTGGAATGCTTTAATCATCTCTGAACACTTCATTAAGGAAGGGCTGCAGGGTCTTAGAACTACGAAGTGGCAGAAGGACAGATGCCACCTTGCTCGTCGGCCTCCGGAGGGTGCCACCACGCTCACACACCTCAGGTAGGGTAGCGCTTTAGCAGTTTACACTGCCTTGTGCCTGATGTGCTTGGCCCCAGCATTTAACCACACAGATGCACAGACGAATGAGAGGGGGCGTAGGTGATGTAAGGTCGTTTTACAGGTGCAGACTACTTGCTGTTTTTAAGCGTTTTTATGCTTTGATCTCTTCTGATTTGTGTTTTTTTTGCCTTTTGTTCTCCAACTTGAGTCTAGTTTATACTTTGTGGGGGTTGTGACAAGGGTCTGTTAGAGCCTGCATTTTAGTGACATCAGGCATTTTTGAGATGCCACGATGTTCACACTCCTCGGGAGGAGTAGCCTACTAGCAGTTGATTCTGCCTCGCATCTGATGTGCTTGACACCGGCAATTAAACATGCCAATGCACGCAGAAGGCACACCCAAGGCAAGGCTAGTTTATTTATTATGTGCAAGATTTTATGAATTTGTAGCCCAATGCAGGACTCAAAAAATCCACTTGCTATGGCGAGTCATATTTGATCAGATCGAGCTTCTTTTCAGGGGGTGTGGAATACCCGTAGCCCGCCACCCAGTGCATACTGCCTGGTTTCAAGGACAACAAATTTTCATGCAGATTTTGTCCTTGGGACAAGCAGGCCCAACCCCCTGCAGCACGAACTCTTTGGTTGCCAGTTCACATTATGGAGCAGGAAGGGAATGGTTTGCAGTTTATTGAATATTTATGTCCATATGATAATGCTTGTGTACTATAATGTATTTATGGTTCAATAATGCAAAACCTTTATTATTAGGGTGAGCGCTGTAAATAAATGTTGTACGGGGCTCGCAAAATCTACTCAACCACTCCTATGGCGAGTTCTATTTTATGAGGCCGAGCTATTTTTAGATTCCACTTCATCCTTCTGGCAAATGGACAAAGAACAGGTATTCTGTTCAGTCAGAAACTGAATTAGCAATTAAGATGCCTTTAAATCTTATTGTTGCCCCATTTGCTCTGTGTTCAGAGATGGAGGTCAAAAGTCAGTTTGACTTCTTGTAGTGCAAATACTTTTCCTTGTGACTGCTGAGTTCCAGGATTTTGTATGGTGAACTGTCTGACCTATGTGAAATGAAAGGCTTTTGGTATCAGGTTTTTCCTAGCACACCCAATTTATATAACTAAGTCAACTTTACAAACATTTCAAAATATACTTCAGTAGGTGTGAAAGGCCATTTTTTCTACTTCTGTGTGATTAAAAACATATTTTATTAGAATGAAAAAAAAGTCAGAACAATTTACTTTGTGATGTCCAAACTATAAATGTTTTCTAAAACCCAATTCTCACATACTTGTATTGTTAATGCACTATATAGTTTTATCAGTAAAGCTGCAAGTTAGTGGGAAGGTTTTTGGACATTTCTTGGACATTTACTGTCTGTAAATGGCAGTGCTCTACCACATTATGCTTTAGTAATATATTTATTAAAAGTGAGTGTTGAAACATAAACTGAGAAACACTCCTGCCCGATGGCAAAGCTGTTAGTAAACTAAGAGGCAAGTCATGCAATGATCATGTATATCCTATACATGGGCTAGATTTATTATACTTGGAGCAAATGTTCAGTGTATTTATTCAAACAAAAGGGGATTTTCTTTACAGCAGAAATGCTAAATCCACATATTTGAAGGTGCACTGGTGAGAATGAATAAAGTCACCTGTACCATACAATTTTTGCCTAGGATCACACTTGGAGACCCGTTTCCAGGTCAAGTGTATTAGTTAGGTCAAGTAGATTATTCAAGCTACTCGACCTCCAGGTCTAGTAACATTTTTATCATTTTTCTAGACCTCTTGTAAGCTATGACTGCACTACTGGCAGTTTCTAGCAAAAAATGTGTGTACATGTTTGGAAAATTTAAAAATATGAGGCTATGTATAATGCTCTCTGAATAGATACAAATACTTGCAGAAGCTCGAAAGCAAGCTTGATGATTCTTTGCTTTCAAAATAAACTATTCACTAAAATATGCAGCTAAGATTTGTTTTTTTCTAAATTACTGTGAAATTTTAGGTACCATTTCTATGCAACATAATTGAATGAAATGTGTTGATGCATGGCAGTAATTCTAAAAATATTCATAGTGAAAAGTCAGTGTAACCAGTTTCAACAAGATTATGGGAAACATGAATATAAACAAGCGCTGGCAAAGCAAATAGCCATGACATTGTTGGTCAGTCTTATGGCCAGGACCACTGGAATGATGTGATTGTGCACCTTAGTGATTTTTTGCATAATGATAGATTTGCCACCTTTTTGTCACATAATCCAGCATCTGCTGCATAATCTACAGATTTTAACAAAACAAAATTCTTCTTACTCAGCCGGTTCAAAAGTTACTAAAAATGTTGAAGCATTTTGTCACAAAATGGAAGGCCCCTTGCAAATCTAGATTGATCACTTTTCTATTGCTCATTGCTATATTTGGCCGTTACACCTGTACTAATAAGGTGCAATCAATGCCCAGAGAGTGTTACCAAGTTCTAAAATGATTAATTAATGAACTAATACTTTACAAAATGGACCGCATTGTGTAGCATAATTTGCCTTTTCTTGCTACATAATTTACTCTACCCTGCTGCATAATTTAACTCTGTCCTGAGCCTAATTCCAGGGGCCCTGCTTATGGCATTGTTTTATGCATGTCTTGTTTTGACATAGCTTTTGTAAAACTTGATTGTTGTGGGAGCTGCCGGGCCCTCACCATTGTATCAAACATGACACAAAGCAAAAGTACACATTGCCACATTAGTTCTTGGTACTGGATAAAACCTTGTGTACTGTTATGTCCTTGTGAAAGAGCAGGTTATCACTCGCTGTGAGAGAGAGATAGAATTTTAATAAAGACAAAAGTCTTGGTTAATGCCAGACCTATTAAGGTGCCTAATTATGAAAACAAAAAGTCACAAAGGGGCACTCAGCAAAAATTGGTGAACTGTAATTTAAATCAAGTAAACATGCGTGTGTAGATTTGCTCATTCAAAAATTTGTTCAGCGTTTACAAGTTGACTTGCTAACTCTAGAAGAAGTTTTACTTCTACCCTTGTCAACCTTTCTCAGCATGGGAAAAGATTAGAGAACAGCTGGTGAAAACCCATAAAACATGCAAGTTAGTAGGTTTGGACAGACTCAAAAGGACATTTCAACCCTTCAATTAGTGCTTACCACTACCTCCAGCACCAGTATGTAGAGCTGCAGAAAGGTGACAACCTAAGGAAATTGCTATTATTCAAGTCCTATTATAGCATTAGGCCTGGCATAATGAGAAAGGCTAATATCAGAGCTTTTAAATGAGATTGCTGCCATAATTTGTTGCAGCACTACATGGCACTGAAGGGACAAATAGATTATATTTTTTACAGGACAATTAGATTTATGAAGCAGCCTGTCCCATGCACAAGTAGATATTTTATTAAATTCCACTCCCCTGATTTTAGAACCTAGGTGTTATGTTCAGTCAGCAAGTGAAAGAGCAATATTGATGCCTTTAAATCTTGTTCTTAACGTGACATTTGCTCTGTGTTCAGAGACCGAGTTCAAAAGTCAGTTTGTCTTCTTACAATTATTTTTCCTTCTGATTGCAGAGTTCCAGGATTATGTAAGGTGAACTTTCTGACTTGCTGTGCAAAGAGCTGAAATGAAAGGCTGTAGGGTGTCAGGGTTTTTCTAACACACATTTACATAACAAGTCAACTGTACAAACATTTAAAAAGTATTTCAGTATGTGTGAAAGCCCATGTTTTGTACTTCTGTGTGATGGAAAAAATATTTTGAAAGGATGAAAACAAATCCGAATACTTTACATGGTGATAAAAATGGATAAAATGTTTTCTGAAGCACAATTTTCAGAGATTATTGTTAATAAACTATATAGTTGTTAGCAGTAAAACTGGAATTTATTAGGAAGGTTTTGGGGCCTTTCTTGGAAAGTTGCTCTCTGTGAATAACTGTGCCCTACTACATTATGCTTTATTAGTTAGTATATTTAACAAAAAAGTGCGTATTTAAACAAAAACTGAGTAACACTCCTGCCCTGATGGCGATGCTATTAGTAAAGTAAGAGGCAAGTCATGGATCATGTGTCCCTTAGATGTGAGCTAGATACTTTTTATACATGGATCAAACATTTTGTATATTTAATCAAATAAAATTATTTTTTTGTACTGTAAAAATGTTAAGCTTACATTTTTGAAGGTGCACTTGTATGTGAGAAAAAGCAGATATTGTAAACTAGAATATTTGCAGAGGATCACACAGTTTCAGACCTGTTTATTGGTCAAGTACATTTGTTATGTTGAGTAGATTATTCAAGTTACTCTACCTGCAGGTCTAGTAACTTTTTTTTAGTTTTTGAGGCCTGCAAGGTGAGATGTAGGGGAGTGGAAGTCTCCGACCCAAGGTTGGGACGGGGGAGGTATTGTGCTTGCTGTAACTCAACATTCGAGGCTTCAAAGGGGGTGGGAGGTTGCACTCTCCTAACACAGCTATCCCCAGGAGGTCCTAGGAAGGACAGGGTGGGGAGGTCTTGGGCCCCAAGGAGACTCTTCGGCATGTGCCTTAGATAATGCCCAGTCTCTTATCAAACACAGCCTCAAAATCAGCGTGTTGATCAACTCAGCGCAGTTGGACTGTCTGACCTGAGCCAAGGGGGATTCACGTTCTGATTTTGCCATCTCTGCTCTGCCAAGTTATGGGGTGGGGATTATAGACCGGACCAGGCGAAAGGGAGGTGGTCTAGCCATTATTTTTGTACAGCAGTTGAGCTGCACACTAGAACTGATTGTATTAAAGGATGTGAAGTGGGACATTTTTAAAGTCAAAATTAAGAACATGGGCTGGCTGGGGTGTGTTAGGCTATCGTGCGCAGGGCGCCAAAAACAATTTATTTCGTATTGTCACCAAGTACTTGAGCCCTTTGTCTCTTGCGATAACCTCATTATTTTGGGGGCTTTTAATTTGCACTTAGATAAAAAGTTGGACCAGGATAGTAGAGTGTTTTTATGCGTAGCTTTGGCTTGATCCAGTGAGTCAAATTGGCAACTCGTGAAATTGTTCTTATACTTGACTGGATTTTTGCCATCCAAGAGGTTTTGATCACCACAGAGTGCTCCCAGTTAAAATGGAAAGATCATAGGCTAATATCATTCAAGGTCCGTGGGACAGAGATGATAGAATAAACTCAAAACTGCCCTAAGAGTAGTAGAAGTTTGGGTAAAATTAAAGCAGAGGCGTTTGTTCAGGCCATGGGGATATGTAAGGAGAGAGGCTTGACAGGCCTAGGTTCACCTGATTGAGTCAGGTCTGCAGTGGAGGATCGTGTTCCCAGGACGGGAATCGGCTCAAAAGGCAGGATGAACCCCTTTTCCCTGTTGTATTCAGAGGAGCTTAAGGAGCTCCAAAGGCAGTGTAGGAGTGAGGGGTGGAAATGGAAATTGGCCTCTGAGCTGGTAGAGAAAATGAAACTCGGGGAGCTTACCTTAAAATATAAAAGTGTAATTAAAGAGGCTAAAGAAAGATGTCTTGCTCTGATACCAAGATCATAGTCTCCATCTCAGATGACTGGGAAGAGAGTGCGGACAGGTTTCAGGCCTGTATGCTGGAAGTCAGCAGGTGGATGAGGGAGAACTGGCTTAAAATGAATGGAGGGGAAAAAAACAAAATGATGGTGGTTGGAATGGACATCTCAATCTGGACTGAACGTAGCTGGCCAGATAATTGTGGTGCTCTACCTGACCAAGTAACAGCAGTCAAAAACCTGGGGTGATGTGTGTGTTGTTGGCTAGCCATTTTAGCTATAGTTTTATATGTGTTATTTTAGCACCCTAGCCCTGCTGCTGTGCACTTTAACCTAGATATGTTTTATTCGGCTTTGTTTTATTATTTTAACATTAGCCACATTTGTGGTCTTGTTGCATTTTTTCTATCTAGCTGTTCTTCGTCTAGGTCAGCACTATGTTCTTAAACAAGACATTTCTTTCACTCTGTGCTTTTCTCGAAGGCTGCAGTAAGCTAGGTGATATGCTTTGTCTCCAGTGTTCACAGAAACATACTCTTACGTGGGAATCCTTTGGAACATCAGCTGTTTTATTATAAAAACACTACTTTGCCCCATGCATGTTAGAGGGAGATTACAGCCAGATGACCACAACCTTATGCTGATTGCTTCGCTACAGCTGCTTATGTAGACTACAGGCCTCTTGTTCAGGTAAGAGGGATGGTCTCTTCCCTGGGGGAACCTGAAGGGCAGAAGTAGAGCTTAACATGCTGTGCTCTAACATAGCTTAGGTAGGAACTATCCTCAAAACCTATAGTACCAATAAGGTAGCTGTATTCTTGTCTTTTACTCTCCTTGTCACAATTTTAATCCTATTGTGATTCATTGTCCTAGTTACTGGAATACATGCCTTATTATCTAAGATACAGTTACTTCAATAAAATCGTATTTAACTATACTCTGCCTCTGATTGTCCTTGCATATGTGAGACTAATGTAACTGAGAGAAAACGGATGAGATCTGAGTGACCACGATTCCCATGAGGAGTCATTTTTGTCATGCGCTTGGTTGCCCCAATCATCCCTACTCTTGGGTGGAGATAATGCCCTGCTAGTTAGCCAGAACAAACTCAGATTAGGCTGACAGGCGTCTCGTGGTGCGGGATCAGACTCAGTTCCCCACAGTACAGATGATTCTGCCACCTGAATCCAGTAATCTCATTAGGATAATGAGAACCTACTCTACATTAACACCTTAACTTTTGACCCCAAGGTTAATAGAACAATCAGTTTGTGTTTTTATATGATTAGAATCTTGAAGAAAATATTGCCACTTAAGCCAAAAGAGTTTAGGGTACCGGTGCTCTTAGCTTCTCATTTCACCTCAGCTAGACTACTGTAATGCCCTGTATTTAAACTGCCATCAGCTCTCGCTAAACAAGCTTCAATTAATTTGGAATGCAGCAGCACGCTTAGTCCTGGAATTACTCAAACACTCCTCTTTCTCAGAAGGTCTGAGACACCTCCACTGGCTAACTATAAAGAAATAAGTGTCTTTTAAGGCCCGCTGCCTGATGCATAAAGTTCTTTATTCTCTGGGCTCGAGCTATCTTAAGACAACTGTGAATTGGTATGTTCCCAGGAGATCTCGGAGATCAGCGGGATGATATATGGTTAAAGTACCGTGGTGTAAAAAAAAGCCAGGTTGGGGAATAGGTCTTCTCAGTAGCGGCTGTGGAACTCCATAACTAAACTTATTTGTATCCTTAGTTCACAATTGTTTCGCAAGCAACTCAAAACGTGGTTGTTTACATCTTAGTTTTTGGTAGGGGCTACTTAGTAGTGGTTTACTAGCATTGGACTGCCTTGGGTTACCCGGTTTCTCTTCTTCTCTCCAGCGCTTTCATACCTTTTAGTCTAATGCACTTTAGAAATGTCACAAATACAGGCTTGAAAACTTTGTGACCAAAGTGAATGGGACAGCGGTTGCAACCATAGGACCAAAAACACTTTCAGCATGGTGTACAAGAATTGAGTCCGGAAAGTGCAGGGGGTAAGGGCAAAGTCTCATACCAGGAAAGGGACAGGATGTTACTAAACATAACAATACTTTAAACCTTGTATTTTGTACAGCAGTGAAATAGTGCTGTGCACCGCAGAAAAGCAGAAGGGTTTGATTAGGGTCACAAAAGAAACCGATCTTTCCACACGTGATAAAAGACTAGGAGCTGCAGGGAGAAGGAAGGAATAGAGCCGGGAAAAGACAAATGATCAAAAGGGAACAGGGAAGCTATCCTTAGGAATAAAGAAGAAGGGAGCATCCAACGGTCGGGCAGTGTGGAAGCATTTTTGTGTAGCTTCTTTTTTTGTGTGTGAAAGGCAGTATAAAATGCCCCTTAGAGGTGGCTTTCTTTCCTTGTTCATGCAAAATCTTTGAGCGCATGTTAGGACTGCAAATTTCGGGGGCTCAGTACAGGTTCTGCACCTCTATACTGCTGAGGTATTGCCCATGCCTTCAGAGAAAACATCAGTCCCGCAAAAATGACATGGTGGCACAGACTGGCAGTGGGTGCATATGAGCTTACGAAGAGGGGCAGACATCAACACATCCCTCATTAGAAGGCCATCCCCCCCATGCTGTAGGCATACATGGGCAGACCTCATCACTTAACCTACAAAACCTGATTTTCCCAAGAGCACACAGGCACATAAGTTGGGCCATTGCTATGTTTAGAGAGTGCCTGACTGAGTCACCTAAGAGGGGTGAGCCAGCATCCAGGGAACCCAACCAGTTCTGAACATATGTATAACATATAGAGGCCAAGAGGAACTTAGACATGAGTATGTTGCATGGAACCATGTAGTCTGTCTTAGCCATTGTCCCTTACGATCATTAAAACGCTGATTGAATTTAAAAAAGGAAACATTTTGTCAGTTCTGTGGTGAAAAAGTCATGAGTGATCTAAAAAGTGATAAAACACATCTTTCCACAGTTCTGTTATAATATTAGCCCACCCGTGAAGTGTCTGTCTGGGGCAGAAAAGTACCTTGAAAAGGGCAATTTTTGTTGTGAATGACTACCATGCTTGGGACTTGAGGGAATCCTACTAAACCAGGATTTTTTGGGAAACTAGATTCGGGAATTCATGGTGGTTTGGTGTTTATAGTGATGTCCTATGGGACCTTATGTTCTTCTCTGAAACCGTGCTGTAGTACATGGTTGTCTTCTGCTTTTGACCGTGTTGACACTGCTCTATCTCAGCCGTATTCTCTTCTTACTTGAGCCTTCAGGTTTAACATTTAAGATGCGCGGTGCTATTAATATTACCAAACTTTAATGCCTTCTCCCCTTTACACCTGGCTCAGATCACCGTTTTTTTTTTTGCTGGTGAAATGTATTTTGCTCTGAAAAGCTTTTGTCAATTAGGTTAAATATCAGGAACAGTGAACATGAGGGCAGTGCATCTGCCTCTGACAAACGTTAGCTAAAGTTACAGATTTTCATCACTTTTCTAGGAGGGGAAAGTTTCAGATTGTACTTTATGAATGATATTCTTGGAAGTTTAATTTCAGCGGAACTCTGCGAGCGTCTGTTTGCACATTTTTGCTTGAAGATTCTTGTGTTGTAAATGCAATTAGCTCAGCTGATGTCTTTACTGAAATTTGTTTGCTGGTGAGTGATGTGCCTGGGTGGTGGCAAATTTCTTTATATTTCTACGCTATAGCGTCTTAATTTTGTTCTGTTTACCAAAAATATGCCTAGCGAGAATCTTTTGTTTTTTTTTAAGTGTGCTTTTCACATTCTTAATGCTTTTGGATCGGTATGCAGGCCGTTAAAATAGAATAGGTTGTAGATAAAATACCATATACCACACTGTTAACTTGAACATCACAAAATGCAAGCATTCACTAAGCAGTACTTATGTTTTCGGCTTTTGTGCCGAAATAATGTATCCTTGGAATGTTTGTTTTATTTTCGCAGAGCAGCCTATTAACCCACCCGCAGTTCTACTGCCCCGCCGAGTTATTTGGAGATATCCTAACAGTGCACCGTTTTACTTTGCAACTTGATCGGGCAAATCTGGCAGTAGAGTTTTTCAGTCCCGTGCTTGGTTGATAGATCAAGTGTCAGAAAACTCCTTCCAGCTGGCATACATAGTTGTCAATTGATGCTATGCTAGGGGAACAGGGGTTTCCTCCACACCATGCTCGTTTTTTAAATATGATCGCTTCTTTTCAAAATGGCTGTTGTCAGCAGAGGCAACTTTGGAGTGCCTTTGCTGTAACTGTCGAGTCGGACTCAGCAGTTTCCAGTGTTTTTAAACTGGGATCTGTGGTATACTTTAAAAAAATAGATGTCTTAAGTATATTCAGTAGTAGAACATGTCCTGCTGTTTTATGTTACTAGGGGCCAGATGTACGTAGTATTTTGCATGGTGCAAACTGCGCATCGCGATGCTCATTCATATTTTGCGAGTCGGTACCGACTCGCAAAATGTAAATGCGTCTCGCAATTAGGAAGGTGTATTCCCCTTCCTAATTGCGAGTCGTACCGCAATGCTAAATTGCTTTGTGACCGCGAACCTGCAGGGACCCCTTCCCCTTTGTGAATGTTGCCAAAAATGTTTTTTCAGAGCAGGCAATGGTACAATGGACCACTGCCTACTCTGAAAAAACGAAACCAAATGGTTTAGTTATTTTTGTTGTTGTATTGCAACTCGTTTTCCTTTAAGGAAAACGGGCTGCAATACAAAAAAAACTGCTTTATTTAAAAAGCAGTCACAGACATGGAGGTCTGCTGTCTCCAGCAAGCCACCATCCCTTTGAGCGCAGGGAATCGCTATGGGGTCGCAAAATGCGACCCACCTCATTAATATTAATGAGGTGGGTCTTTGCGACCCCATAGTGATTCGCAGACGGTGTCTGAGACACCGTTCTGCATCCGAATTAGCGATTCGGAAATTGCGAGTTGCACCGACTCGCAATTTCCAAAACACAAATTCGGATATTGCTACATCTGTCCCTTGGTCTTTTGTTGTTGGCATGAACATTTAACCATTTAAGTGAATAGTCCCCACTGCTGCTCTCAGTTGTTCAGACCTTTTTAGGTCAAGCGTTCAAGTGCTTAGACCTGTTGTAATCTCTCTCTCTCTGGGCTTCTAACCACGCCCACCAATCACTTTCACGCATTCATGGGCTTGCGTTTCGAAAATTCTTTATCATTGATCATTGCTTTATGTTTGTCCCGCTTTGGGTTAGTTTTGTTACTGCCTTGGACACCAACCCTGTTACATGGATAGTTGCACATTTGCTGATACGTTTGTCTTCGTACAAATGTCTTTTTCCTCACATGTCTCTCCTTCGCGCTCATGGTGGATGTGGCACTTTGAATCGGCTCGCTTATGTCAACCAACTGTTTTACTTTTTCATTTTCAATTTCTGTGGCAAGAAAAGTCCAGTTAGGAATTTACAACGTCAGTAGCTCTAACTTGAACAAACGCGAGCCCCATTGCTTTGCAAATGCTTGTAAGGTCTTGCAAGTGTTCTCGCTTGTGAGGTGTATACAACAGGGGGCACCCATTGCTTACCATTCATTGGCTTCTTTGTCACACTTATTTGCTGCCTTGTAATTTGGCAGTGTGCACCAGTGTCACCACCCCTTCTTAGGCTGGAGCAATCACAAAGTACAGATTGCTTCAGCTTTATTGCTGTCCTTCCACTGATAAAGGTACAATTGTTATTTATGTATTTTCCATGTTGCTTCTTCCAACTCCCTAACACTCTGGCAAGACCTAAAAAGTGCTATATTGCGGCCAGTGCTGCCATGTCCTTGGGCTTTTTTAACATTCCTGTTGCCCCTTCCCTTCCAGCCACCCTCCTGTTGTCGTGCTGAACATTTTGGTGCAACACAAACCTAGCTCGGTCTAGATCATCTCTGGGTCCCCACACTGTGTTAGTAGGGACCCCAAAATAATACCCCATCCACCGTTCAGTGTCTTTCTAAGTGCTCTCATGGCTGGAATGTTTGTTGTACAGCTAAGCGTAGTTTGTTTTAAGGGCCTTGTTTGTAATATCATTGCTATAGGCCTTCTACCCCATGTTTAATATACTACACTGTATGTATTATTTAATGTTTTTTTCTTTTTGTGTGGTAATGTCCTCTAGGGGTTAACTATATAATTAAATGACCATGTTTCTTGCAAATATTATTTTCATTGCGGCCTCCTCTAGGTGCTGTTCTAAGCAATACAGTCATATCAACATACTAAATATTCGTGGCACAGGGAAACGTACCAGATAATGCTTTGTTGGGCATTACTTTTGCAAACCATTGTTCCTCATAACTCGGCCTGTGGTGGTCTTAGGACAATGGGACCACCACCAAAACGTTCTGCACGGCATACTCTTTCAGTCAACATTATATTTGGGTCCCCACGGTATGCTAGTGGGAACACCAAAATAATAACCCCACCACTATTCATTATATTTAAGCTCTTTCGTGGTTGGAACTTTTGTTGTACAGCTGAGAGAAATTATGTTTTTATGGGTCTTGTTTCTAATATAATTGCAATAGACCTGTTAGTCTTCAAAATGTATAATGCACTACAGCCTCCAGGGGCTAAATATATGGCTACAGCGCATTACTTTCACCTGTTTTGTCATATGGTTATGCCCTTTAGGGCTAACAATATGGTTACATGACTGTTTCATACAAATGCTATTTTTGTTATACTGTTTTAAGCATTACAATCTAATGCCAAAAGTGTATTTCTGATAAAGGTTTTTATGATTGTGTATGTTTGAATAATCTCTCCTTATTTCAGTTGTGACCATGATTCAGGCCAACTTAACATCCTTATTACACTCTGCCTGCTTATACACTCTTGATCTGTTTGGGTTAGCCTTCTAGATTATTTCTCCTACGTGGTTGTCTTGTGTCTTTTTTGGGGGGGAAATTGTGTTAGCCATCCAGCAACTCTGAAAGTGGAGTTGTGAAAGTGGTAGTCTATTGGAATTAGTATGGCAGATTTACATTAGGATGCTAAAGAGCTACATGTTTTTTTTGTTGCTGCAGATAGAGGAAAAAGGTGTAAATGGAAGTGCGTTAGTTATATGCAGGGCCACTGGAATTATATGACATGAAAAGATGAAATTTTGAGGCAGACTTGACCAATTTATGTGGCAAGAAAAGTCCAGGTATGAATTTACAATGCCAGTAACTCTAACTCAAGAAAATGTGAGACCTATTGCATTGCAAATGCTTACTAGTTGTTTGTTCCCTCCCATGGAGCAAACCCTCATTTCTTGTACAATTCTACCCAACCGATTATAGTTACTGGCTCAGGGGCAGTTTTTTTTTTTTTTTTTTTAAATCTGAAAGAACACTTCATGTTCATGTTTTGACTAGCTCTCACTTATGTCTGTTCTTTAACCCCCTCCAACAAACCATTCCGTACTGGTTTCTCCCCTCCACCCGACCCCACCCATTCATGTAGATCTGCGGACATATGTTGCTGGCTAGCTTGGCGTATTGACGCTTTAAAAACAAAGGTTGTGAGCGCTCTGTGACGCAGCTTGTGCGACGGGTCTCTTGGTAGTTTCTTTCCCAACATGGCTGCTAAGCTCTTCATGCCAGTTCCTGCCTCTTTACATTCCACACTCCCTGCATCCCTCCCCTTGCCAGGCTTCAGTTTCCGAACACGCTAGTCTGCTTCCTTACAGTGACTTTAAAGGCTACAGCAGCGGACTGTGATCGAGCAGTGCAGAAAGAGAATAATATTGTAACTGCAGGCATGTGCCCGGGTGAAAGTATGCAGGTCCCAGGGGAGCTGCGCACGTGACTAGGGGGAGGCGCTACAGTGGTTTTAGCAGAATTTCACCCACTCTCAGGGGCTCACAGTTTCCTTCAAACAGCACACTGTCTGTAAAAATACATGTGGTTTCCAGATTGGGGATTCTGGTGGTTTAGGGTCGAGCCTGTGAGTGCATGCGCTAGTGCATGCGTCTCGTATGCAAGACGCTGTTGTGTTCAGTAAAGGGCTTGGAAGCCTGCCTGTCACTGACCATTTGTAGGTTTGTGTGGCACTCTTCTTTGCAACCACGTAATTCGTCAAGGCATAACTGGAATCATTTCCGTTCCTCTGTGTGGAGCAGGGATCAAGCACCAACTGATTTAAACTTAATTAGTGCCCGTCCGCTGCTCCTGACGTGATCGAGGTAATATTTTGTTCTAATTTCCAGTGCCCTGCAAACAGAGGCTTGTGGCTAGCAAAAACGTACCCAGCAGGACAAACAAAACAGCACATTTTTTTATTTTTTTTTTATTCTTGTGGGCGCTGTTGTTAAAAGTTGACAATTAACTTGTGCAGAATATGCAAGACCTATTGCATTGCAAATGCTTGTTATAATTATGGATCATTGGCTCAGCAACAGAGCTGCATGCGTGGCTCACTCTTCTGCTGAATCAGATGCCCTATACTCACATAGCTAATTGTTCGAGATGGCAAAGGGAGTGTCTGCTGTGGTCACGTGACTTCCCATGTTTTTCAATTCTGCAAAGAGCTCAGAACTGAATTGTTTCTGGGTGCAAGCGTGGCTGGGTAGGGCTGCTGGGGAGAAGGTGATGGAGGCAACCGAAGAAGCATGAGGAACTCTCATTACCATCACCCCAAAACCAATAATGGGAATCATCTCTGTCGAAGTCGCCACGTTGACTGGAAGATAGCCAATAAACTTGTCTGGAAAATAGCCAATAAACTTGTCTGGAAAATAACCTAACTTGCAACTCAGACCACCAACACGCAAGCTAGTTTCTTTGTCACCAGGGAACTAAAAAGCATGTTTAATGAAGACCACAATAAAGCACTCTGATCATACTCGAATTTACCAGAATAGGCTTCCACCAGATTTAACCCAGAAACCTAGAAATGAAAGGATATCTACACTACGGCAAAGCATTTAGCTGCTCCCCTGCTTTTCATGCTCTTAATATATTTTTCACTATAGGTCATTACCGAAGCGACTGTGAGAGACCCACAGATGAGCGGCAACATGCACAGCTTGACCAGGCAGATACTGGCATCAAACACAATGACTCCCAAAAGCACAAATGTCTATACATCTCTGTATTCACAACATTCCAGACATGACACACGGGTATAGAACAGTACACAAATGCATTCAAACATACACAAAAAACCTTCGGGTATGACTTCATGTATTATCTTATTCATCGCTTTTGGTGACAGAGAGAGACACTTCCTTTTTTTGACTGTTGGGGTTGAAAAGATGTGCCAACCCCACGACCCTCTCGGTCTGTGTGCCCTCCTGTTGGTCTAGGTGCAATGTTTTTGGGAGCTGGATAGGGGTTTAGAGAGTTCGTTTGGTCCAGGCCTCCAGTAAGCTGCTGCTGTTCGGGTTGTGTTCCCTGGAGAACATCAGGGTATCTATTTAGGGGAGGGCTGGCTTTGGGGTTTTTATATCTGCAAGCACTCCTGTCTGACAGCTGGAATCACAGATTTCTTTTCCTAATTATGTTTTGATTTCTGAAGCTTCTACGTCCCCATAAGTGTACAAAATGATTGAAATAACGTCAGTGGATATATTTGCCCAACTTTAACCCCTTCACTGCCAGGCCTTTTCCCCCTCCTGTGCCGAGCCTTTTTTTGGCTATTTGGAGCAGATCGCGCTTAGGCCCTCATAACTTTTTGTTCACATAAGCTACCCACGCCAAATTTGCGTCCTTTTTTTCCAACATCCTAGGGATTCTAGAGGTACCCAGACTTTGTGGGTTCCCCAGAAGGAGGCCAAGAAATTAGCCAAAATACAGTGAAAATTTCATTTTTTTTCAAAAAAATCTGAAAAAGGGGCTGCAGAAGAAGGCTTGTGGTTTTTCCCCTGAAAATGGCCCCAACAAAGGGTTTGCAGTGGTAAAATCACCAGCTTCCCAGCTTTCAGGAACAGGCAGACTTGAATCAGAAAACCCAATTTTTCAACACAATTTTGGCATTTTACTGGGACATACCCCATGTTTATGATTTTTTGTGCTTTCAGCCTCCTTCCAGTAAGTGACGGAAATGGGCATGAAACCAATGCTGGATCCCAGAAACCTAGAGACAGTGGGGGGGCAGAAATGGCCTAAAATAAATTTGTCCCGCACCCCCCAAAAAGGCCCCCCTTGCCTATGGGGTCGCTCCCCCTGCGTGACATTGGCGCCAAAAAATAAATCCTCGGTGCCTAGTGGTTTCTGCCTAAAATCGGCCAATCAGCCCCCAAGGGGGGCAGAAATGGTCTAAATACAATTTGGCCCCCAGGGGAGCGACCCTTGCCTAATGGGTCGCTCCCAATCCCTTAAAAAAAAAAAAAACACAAAAAAACAATTTGCCCTGGCGCCTAGAGGTTTCTGCCCATTGGCCTAATACCAATAGGCCGATCTGCCCCCAGGTGGGGCAGAAATGGCCTAAAATAAATTTGCCCCCCAACCCCCCCCGGGGAGCGACCCTTGCCTACAAGGTCGCTCCCCTTGCGTGACGGCGCTAAAAAAAGATCCCTGGTGCCTAGTGGTTTCTGCCCCCCTTGGGGCCAGATTGACCTACAATCGGCCAATCTGCCCCAAGGGGGGCAGAAATAGTCTAAATACAATTTGCCTCTCAGGGGAGCGACCCTTGCCTAATGGGTCGCTCCCAATCTAAAAAAAAAAAAAAAAAAAAAAAAAAAAAAAAAAACAAACAAACAAAAACACAAAAAAACAATTTGCCCTGGCGCCTAGAGGTTTCTGCCCCCCCGTGAGCAGATCGGCCTAATATCAATAAGCCAGAAATGGCCTAAAATACATTTGCGACTTCCTACTTGCAGCACATAGGTTGCATATTAAAATATATTTTTTCATGTTTTATGATTGTTTGCTCATTCTAGTTTACTACGTTGAGGTGACTGGACAGACTGCACTGTGTATAGTGCTATGAGATAATGGTGTGAGTACATCGCTATTCACCTAATAAGTATGTCTGTGCTGTTAACTGTATGCAAGTAGTTCTTTTTTTTTTTTGATGTTTGTTTCTGTTATTTAATGGGAGCTTGAATGTTGATATCAACTATATGGCATGTCTGTGCATTGTTCGCTCATAGTGTTCTAATTTGTTACACACATTTTCTTTAAATATACGATTAAATGTTCTATTTAGTTTTGGACAATCTAGTTTTTCTGATCTCTGGCAAGTTGCATCCTTTTTCTTGTACACTTTCTAGAAGTTCACATCAGGGTTGAACAAAGATAAATGTGGCTAGAAATAGTTTTGTGAACAATTATTTCCATGCACAAAATTACTTGCCAGTTTATTTAAAAAAATAAATATTTTAAAGTGCAAGTTTAGTTTACAACAATTTATTTGCTTGTCCATAATTTGCTCAAATGCAGTTACCTGTATGGAAAATACTCTACTGATATTACTGTGTGGTGGGGTAAAAAACTGCTTCCTCTTAGGACTAGAAATTTTAACATGGTTTTCCTGTCCGGTAACATCAATGACAGATACAAACGAATTCATTGTTGTGGAATACATCAGTCAATCAGATAAGCATTAAAAACTACTTTATTAACACAAACAATCTACACTTATCCACACAACTACTGCAGAATAGAGAAAACAAAAAATAGAACCTCTCGCAAAGGCACGCCCTATCTTCTTTCCTAATGCTAGTTTCAATTGCTATCCGTCCACTGCTTCTGTTGTGTTCAGGTAGTATTTACCAACCCCATCCTCATTCTGCCTTTTTCTCTTCCCTCCCTCACCCCACACTAATGTTTTCCCTCCCCATTACCTGACTCCCCACTATGCCCAGAGAAAGTGATACGACGAGACAAGCGCTAGGGGGGGGGGGGGGGGGGGGTGTGTGTGTGTGTGTGTGTGTGTGTGTGTGTGTGTGTGTGTGTGTGTTTTTAATTTACTCTAGGCCCCTCCCGGTGCTTGTTCTCTCCCACCCTTCCTATTCTGTTGTCCACCCGCACTTCCTCACTAAACCTCTGTGCCTCAGGTATTTCAGTATATTGTTTAATTTGTCTTTATTGGTATTTGATGGGGTTTTGGTGAAGGTTTTACTGTGTGCAATATGAGTTTTTTGCATAATTGTAAACTACAAACACTTTCATTACCGAAAAATACAAGTTTACACATTTGTGATTAAGTGATTTGCCTAGAATCACAACGTTAATCTCAGTGTTTGTCATAATCCAATTGTATTATTTATTGGCATGTGAATGCTTAATGCAAAAGGGTGTTCTGCCACAGTAGCTTCTAAATGCCGGACTGATCTTTAAAATGTATTTTCAGCTGAGATTTATAAGCATCCTGCGGGTCATAGATTCGCACTTTGGCTGGGGTGTCTCAGCCTTTTCATCCTCTTGAGGGCCAAAAAGAATATCGTACTATTGTTTACTGAATGGCAAATTACCTCAGAAAGCGCTTTACATAAATATGCATTATCAGGTATGTTATTTCTCCCTTCTCCTCCTACCCTCTTGTTACCCCTCCCATCTTCCTGGTATCTGATTTTCCCCTTCCACCTATCGAACAAAAAATGAAGTAGCCAGCACTCTGCGCGTCTTAGCATTATTTTTTTTATTTTTACTATACAGCTTCCGTTATCAGTCCTCTCTCAGCCTTCCTCCTGTGTTGCCCACCCCACTTCCTCATTGAACCTCGTTGCTTTATGTATTACAATACGCTGTTACATGTATGTATGTATGTATGTATGTGTTGGTATTAGATGGGACACATTATCCCAGAAAGCTGTTTAAATAAACATAGGTTTTTAAGTATGTTGCAATTTTGTAAGCATACATACACACAAATACACTCCATTGTTGCTACTGAAATTCATGCTGTTCAGCAACATTTTCTGTAAACTGTGGAAAAAAAATATTAATAATAATTGTCCGTCTTTGACACTACAGAGGAGGAGCATGCAGGTCATTGCCTTTAGTTTTAAATTAACTAAAAACTGTTGTGGTTTGTACCCAGATGCACCCTCCCTCACCCCCCCACATTACAGGATTTCAAACACAAAACTACAAACAAGCATATGGTTCCCCGAATCAACACACAGATGGAAAAAGTGTTGAGTTTGGGTGGCTAGAAACTGAAAAAGGGTGTGGGTTTGGCCACAATTTTCACTTGCTCATAAGTTGAACGTTAAGTCCACATACACAGGGGAGACAGCTTTGCAGTCCACATAAGTGTAAGAAGACAAAGTGGTGAGAATTTTGCCTTTGACTGGAAGTGTCAGAATTTTCTGTCACATAAATGCTGAAAAAATAGCCTTTTTTGAACCGTACATTGGTGTTTGTAGGGCTTGTAAACTTGATGGGGTCCATAAGAGCCACTCCACCATGGATTCCCTGAGGTCTCTAGGTTTCTAGGTTTCAGAAATGCCGAGGGTTGGTAGAATTCTCTGGTTGCTGGCTGATCCATAGTTGAATAGGGCAGCTATTCACCCTGGCAAATAAAAAGAAATTGAGATTGCTTTGGACATAGTTTTCATATGGGCTGGCAGAAAGGAATAGCCCAACCCTCTATGATGTTTCACCTTGGGGCTGCAATACAGTCTGCTGCCCAAGGGTGGTGTACCAATGCTACAATGCTCCGTTGTCCAACGTCATTACTTTGCTCACTTTTTTCCTTGGTAGTGTGATCCTGTTCTCGGTTTTTACATTGGGTAAAACTCAGTCGTTACGGCATCTGAAACGTTTGATTCACCCCTGGTAAAATACCTTGGTTTCTTAATTCTCACCCAAATACCTACATCCAGATATTTCATTTCTGTTCTTTTTAGAACACCTTTATACTTGTTATGTACTTTTTTTTTTTCTTTTTTCTTCCATCAGTTACGCAAAGCACACATGATGTATCCACTGAACGTTTCTCCATGTTCTGGTATACTTGATTGCATTAGTGTCCAAAAACTCTCATTTTTTCCCCCAACACTAACTGGGTGCCATTGCCTGTCACCAGCTCATCGGGGTAACCCTCTCTCATGACCACTACATGTAGGAAATGAATTACAGAGACAGTGTTCATATTAACAAAGTGGACCTCAGGCGATTTAGAGAGTTAAACTATTAACACTTTGGTTGATTTAGCAATTTCACCTAAAATCCTATTTGGGTCTGTAATGTTTAATTCTGTCTTGGACCGTTTGTGGAAGGTGCATTCACAGGACTTACGGGAGAAGGTTGTCACCTGTGCTTCATCTCTCACTATTCAGGGATCACAGTCCCTTACAAATCCCTCATAGCTTTGTGAACCCCCGGCTACCAAAAATCCTCACGTACCTTGCATTTCATTGCTCAAATTTAAATGTGCCATTCGAGGGCCATTCATTTTCAGATATAAAGGTACTATCAATTGATCCAACCTACACAATATTTGTGCCCATTGCCACAAGTGGGTTCTGAGGCCACATGAAAATACGGTACAGCCTTGCGTGACCCACATGACTTTAAGCACAGCATTTTTTAATAACTGACCTCCACTCACTCTCCTCCAAAGCCACCACACATGACATAGTGTATTGGAGACATCACACATGCTTTCTCCTCATCCTCCTCAACGATATCAACAGTTTGTAGGGGCATTCTTGGCAAAAAACAAATCGTCAGCTGAATTTCTTTTTCGTGGACATATTCAATTCAACTCTATAACTGAACTCTTGTAAATGATACTGCCAGCTAGCAGTCATGAGTGTATCCTTAGCAGCTCCCTTTGTACTATATAAATCAATTAACAGTTAATGATCAGTGTGGGTAAAAGGTACCCCTGCATATGTATGAAATAATGTATGCTCCATCAAACGTCCAGTGTTTCTTTCTCAATGGTGGTATAGGTATGTTCTGCCCCTCTAAGCACTCTTGATGCAAAGGCAACTACATCCTCCATACCATCCTTTCTTCTTTGCATCAGTATAGCCCCTAATCCGCAGTTGCCAGCATCTGTGACTATAATGGTGGCACCTTTTAGTGTTGTACAGTTTCAACTGTTTGGCAGAAATTATGTTCACATATGCTATTAAAAGCATTCTGCCATTCCTCACTCCATTGATAAGTGGTACCTTTTTTCAGAAGATCACTTAATTGATTGGCTCTACTGGCGAAATGGGGAACTAATTTGGAATAAAATTCTGCCAAAGCCAAAAAGAACCTTAAGTGATCATTTGTGGTAGATGGCGAGGCTTCTTCAATAACTCTCAACAATTTCAGTTTGGGTGAAACTCCACAGTTTGCTATATGGTGACCAAAACAATCATCTTCATCTTTTTAACATTTACTCTTGTCATGCCTCATAGGCAAACCTCAATCTTGTAACATTTGGAATACATCATTCAGTCTCGGATTGTGTTGCTCCCCACCATTGGCAAACACAAGATTATAATCTTGGAACTGTCAAACTCCAACACAACCTCCTGAATATTTCTTTCATGAGTCTTTGAAATACTGACAAAGCAGACACCAAGCCAAATGGCAAGCGCTTAAAATGGAAAGCAGCTTCTTGGGCTCACAAAGGAAGTTAGGTATTGACTCCTGACTTAAAACCACCTGATGTTAAGCCACTGATATGTCAAGTATGGTAAAAAGGGAAGCTCCCCTAATGTGCTCAACATTTCATTTATATTGGGGAGGGGTTGTCTATCAACCCATATACTATGATTCAAGTCACGTAAATCAACACATAAACACAACAAGTTGTCACCCTTGCATGCCAGTACTACTGGATCACACCATTCTCACCCCTCTATTGGTTCAGTCACACGCTTTCAGCATAACCGGTCCAACTCTTTGCATACGTTTTTCCCTTTGAGATAATAGTATTTTATGCACCTTATGCACAAAAGGTGATAACCCATTCTTTAATTCTATCCTTTGTTGCAAGCAATTTAGTTTTCCTAGATATTGAGAAAATACCCACAGGTTTTCACATGTGATATTCATGCAGCCAATCTTGATTTCAGAATTGTGCATTCAGGATAGTTGGGACATAAAATACCAACCCCTCTTTAGCTGCATATATTATGCACAGGGCATTTTCCCTTCAAATTAATCAAAGCCATCAAATTTACATCTCAGTATTTTTTCCCTCTATACCCATAAATCTTTACACTAGAACCTTTAAGTACTTGTGGCATAAAATTCTTAAAACGTCTGGGCTGATTAGTAGGACTGTGTATATAACAATAAGAAATTCACAATATAGAGACTTAGTCTACATAAATAATCTTTAATTGTTGGTTTCTTTTGGCTACCTCATGGTAACACATCCAAAACCCTAAACTGACCAGGGTAATAAATGTTATCGGTAACCTTGAACATGACACTCTGATTCCCAAAGAATCAAACATGTCTACCTTTTAGTTCAGTCACTCTTGTGTGCCCAAGGTAAACAGAAGAAAGGTACAAAAATACATTTTTAAAACATTTATTGAAATGATCGTATTTTTGCTAAGAAAGCATATGAGGTGATTATTGGAAAGATGAGACATGTTATTGTAATCCGCATTATAAGAGTGGTAAGCAATATGAACAACCATGTTACTTGTTACCAATGTTTTCTTTTTCTTTTAGTATCTAATAATGCACTAAAGAGAGCATAGCAGGAGTACCCTCGTCCAGATCAGCTGGGGTAGTCTTAACTCCTATACCTTGGTCTTTGGTACCAGGAAGCCGGTCTAAGTGTACAGGTTATCTTCCTTTGCAGGGTGGAGATTGGATTCAGCAGGACTGAGTCACAGTTCAGAGGTTCCATAATCATCTGGCATGAAGTGCTCCTCTCAACAGGTGTAGCACGGACGCTGTTTATATAATAAAACTCTCTCCCTATCCCACTGTGACAAAGGTGCAGAAAAGCCACTTTGGTTTGTCTAGCAAAAACGGGTTGGTTCCTAAAAAGCACAGAAATGGTAAACAAAGCCATTCTGTTCTGATTTTACATCCCTGGATTGAGTGTGCAGAGTACAGGCCAACAGTGCCTGCCAAAAATAATTGCATGAGCAGCACATTCTCATTAAGTGAAAAGCCACCATTAGAAAAATGTCAAGTGTAAGGAAATGCCTCCTTGGCATGGTTACCCCCTGACTTTTTGCCTTTGCTGATGCTATGTTTTGAATTGAAAGTGTGCTGAGGCCTGCTAACCAGGCCCCAGCACCAGTGTTCTTTCCCTAACCTGTACTTTTGTATCCACAATTGGCACACCCTGGCATCCAGATAAGTCCCTTGTAAATGGTACCCCTGGTACCAAGGGCCCTGATGCCAAGGAAGGTCTCTAAGGGCTGCAGCATGACTTATGCCACCCTGGAGACCCCTCACTCAGCACAGACACACTGCTTGCCAGCTTGTGTGTGCTGGTGAGAACAAAACGAGTAAGTCAACATGGCACTCCCCTCAGGGTGCCATACCAGCCTCTCACTGCCTATGCAGGTATAGATAAGTCACCCCTCTAGCAGGCCTTACAGCCCTAAGGCAGGGTGCACTATACCATAGGTGAGGGCACCAGTGCATGAGCACTGTGCCCCTACAGTGTCTAAGCAAAACCTTAGACATTGTAAGTGCAGGGTAGCCATAAGAGTATATGGTCTGGGAGTCTGTCAAAAACAAACTCCACAGCTCCATAATGGCTACACTGAAAACTGGGACGTTTGGTATCAAACTTCTCAGCACAATAAATGCACACTGATGCCAGTGTACATTTTATTGTAAAATACACCCCAGAGGGCACCTTAGAGGTGCCCCCTGAAACCTTAACCGACTATCTGTGTAGGCTGACTGGTTCCAGCAGCCTGCCACAACCGAGACATGTTGCTGGCCCCATGGGGAGAGTGCCTTTGTCACTCTGAGGCCAGTAACAAAGCCTGCACTGGGTGGAGATGCTAACACCTTCCCCAGGCAGGAGCTGTAACACCTGGCGGTGAGCCTCAAAGGCTCACCCCCTTTGTTCCAGCACCACAGGGCACTCCAGCTAGTGGAGTTGCCTGCCCCCTCCGGCCACGGCCCCACTTTTGGCGGCAAGGCCGGGGGAAATAATGAGAACAACAAGGAGGAGTCACTGGCCAGTCAGGACAGCCCCTAAGGTGTCCTGAGCTGAGGTGACTCTGACTTTTAGAAATCCTCCATCTTGCAGATGGAGGATTCCCCCAATAGGATTAGGGATGTGCCCCCCTCCCCTTGGGAGGAGGCACAAAGAGGGTGTACCCACCCTCAGGGCTAGTAGCCATTGGCTACTAACCCCCCAGACCTAAACACGCCCTTAAATTTAGTATTTAAGGGTTCCCCTGAACCTAAGAATTTAGATTCCTGAAACTACAAGAAGAAGAAGACTGCTGAGCTGAAAAACCCCTGCAGAGGAAGAACAGAAGACACCAACTGCCTTGGCCCCAGACTCACCGGCCTGTCTCCTGCCTTCCAAAGAATCCTGCTCCAGCGACGCTTTCCAAGGGACCAGCGACCTCTGAATCCTCTGAGGACTGCCCTGCTTCAAGAAAGACAAGAAACTCCCGAGGACAGCGGCACTGCTCCAAAAGAACTGCAACTTTGTTACAGAGGAGCAGATTTAAAGACCCCTGCAAATCCCCGCAAGAAGTGTGAGACTTGCAACACTGCACCCGGCGACCCCGACTCGACTGGTGGAGAACCAACACCTCCGGGAGGACCCTCCGGCGACTCCGAGACCGTGAGTAACCAAAGTTGTCCCCCCTGAGCCCCCACAGCGACGCCTGCAGAGGGAATCCCGAGGCTCCCCCTGACCGCGACTGCCTGAACCTAAAGTCCCGACGGCTGGAAAAGACCCTGCACCCGCAGCCCCCACCACCTGAAGGAACGGAACTTCTGTGCAGGAGTGACCCCCAGGAGGCCCTCTCCCTTGCCCAGGTGGTGGCTACCCCGAGGAGCCCCCCCCCCTGCCCGCCTGCACCGCTGAAGAGACCCCTTGGTCTCTCATTGAAAACCATTGAAAACCCGACGCGTGTTTGCACACTGCACCCGTCCGCCCATGCGCTGCTGAGGGTGTACTTTTTGTGCTGACTTGTGTCCCCCCCCGGTGCCCTACAAAACCCCCCTGGTCTGCCCTCCGAAGACGCGGGTACTTACCTGCTGGCAGACTGGAACCGGGGCACCCCCTTCTCTCCATTGAAGCCTATGTGTTTTGGGCACCTCTTTGACCTCTGCACCTGACCGGCCCTGAGCTGCTGGTGTGGTAACTTTGGGGTTGCTCTGAACCCCCAACGGTGGGCTACGTTGGACCCAAAACTGAACCCTGTAGGTAATTTACTTACCTGCTAAAACTAACAATACTTTACCTCCCCCAGGAACTGTGAAAATTGCACTGTCCACTTTTAAAACAGCTTATTGTGTTTTATGTACTGTAATTATTCAAAGTTCCTAAAGTACTTACTTGCAATACCTTTCAAATGAGATATTACATGTAGAATTTGAACCTGTGGTTCTTAAAATAAACTAAGAAAATATATTTTTCTATTACAAAACCTATTGGCTGGATTTGTCTCTGAGTGTGTGTTCCTCATTTATTGCCTGTGTGTATGTACAACAAATGCTTAACACTACTCCTTTGATAAGCCTACTGCTCAACCACACTACCACAAAATAGAGCATTAGTATGATCTCTTTTTGCCACTATCTTACCTCTAAGGGGAACCCTTGGACTCTGTGCATGTTATTCCTTACTTTGAAATAGCACATACAGAGCCAACTTCCTACATCAAGCTAAAAACGTGAGTCTAAAATGGAGACCTAACGTGGGACATGCATCACCCTCTCATTGGTCAGAAAGGAGACTACTGTGATTTTTTTTTTTAAATAGCAATAAAAGGAATTGAAAAAGCTAAAATGCGTAATAATTGTATTGTATTGTAATCGTATTTATATAGCGCTTACTACCCCTGACGAGGCGTCGAAGCGCTTTTCGATGAGTAGCACGCTACTCCGGAACCCAACAAGAATTAGTGATGGATTAGTATCGTTTAATAATGAGTAAAGTTTTAGTATTATTATGAGTTAATTTGAGCCGCGGATATGAGAGTTTGTTAGTTAGATTGACTGGAGTAATGGAGGGGTGGAGGAGGAAAGAAATCCAGAAGTGTTAATTGGGAGTATATCCTTAATTTACTCAATCCAAAGGCTTGGGATGAATAAAGGGTGGCGGAGGGGGGAAGAGTATGTGGGAGGGTTAGGGAGAGCATAGTAGCAGGGTGAGATGAATGCAGGAGAATTTAGTAGGGTTGTGTGGGAGGTCACAGAGGTAGAGTGAGTTTTGGTGAGTTAGATGTGGAGGGAAGAGCTTAGGCAGAGATATTTAGGAGATGAAAGTGGTCGAAGGGATTTGGGATGAGTGAGAATGGAGGATAGTTTGATAGAGACATGACATAAGAGTGATGAAAAATGAGAGCAGAAATTCATAGATATCTAGTATAACAACCCAAAAACCAGGAGCCATGCAATGATCACAAACATGCCAAGCACAGAAACAACATATACACATACATACACATATATATACATATATATTTATACACACACACACACACACACACACACACACACACACACACGAATACACACACATATGCACATACAATACATAATTAGAATCATGGGTAAAAAATACTTAGTCAGACAGGTTTAAAAAGAGTGTGTGTGTATTTTATTGTTATGACAGTAGCAATACATATTTTCCAAAGAAACTATAAATAAATAGAAATATACATATAATCTGAAAAAATATTTATCCACATAGGCATATGCAGTTCATAGTTGTTTGAAAAAGGTGGTTATGAAGGAAAGAGCCAACTCTTGAGTAGTTTTCTGAAAACAAGAAAGTTATCTGTGGCTCTTATAGTTGGGGGTAATGAATTCCATAGTTTAGCTGCTTGGACGGAGAAGGATGTACCACCTACAGTCTTTTTCTTGTATGGTGGTGTTCTAAGGCGGGGTGCCAGTCTTGAGCGGAGGGTTCTTTGTTGGATGTATTTGGTAATTTTCTTTCTGATAAAAAGCGGTCCTGTTCCATGTATAGCTTTGTGGGTGATACAAAGCAGTTTGAAAGTGCATCTTCTGGCAACGGGTAACCAGTGTAGTGCTCTCAAGGCAGGGGAGATGTGGGCTTGTGGCTTTATATGTAGTAGTAGCCTGGCTGCGGAATTCTGGATACGTTGTAGTTTTTTCATAACAGATAGAGATGATCCATGGTAGAGGCTATTGGCATAATCCAGTTTGGATAATACAAGCGAGATAGTAGCTTGCACCTTGTGTGGAAATCCGAGGTGGGGGAAGATGCGTCGTAAAGTCTTTAAGGTGATGAAGCTTGTGCGTGCTGATTTGTCTACTTGGGCATTCATAGTTAGCTTGGAATCCATGGTGATTCCTAGGTTTTTCACTTCTTTGGATAATTGAGGAGGTGGTCCGAGATCTTCAGGCCAGATGCACAGAGGGTCATAATTTTTCCAGTCACCACATATGAGTATTTCTGTTTTGGCGGTAGTTAGTTTGAGATGGCTCCAGGTCATCCACTGATCAACGGCTCTGAGGCAACTGAAGATTTGTGAGTTTTCAATGTTTTTGGGGTCTTCTAATTGAAGTAGTATTTGTGTGTCATCTGCATAGTTGTAGCATGTGAGATGGAAATCATTGATCAGTTCTGGTAAAGATATCTTGTAGATGTTAAAAAGCAAAGGTGAGATGATTGACCCTTGGGGGACCCCTGTTTTTGTGAGGTAGTGTTCGGACGAGAAGGGGGGCGAGTGAATGATATTCGCTCTTTTTTGGAGATAGGAAGTAATCCAGTCGAGAGCAATCCCTTGTATGCCGGCTTCGTGGAGTCTTTGAGTTAGGGTGTCATGGTCAACCGTATCAAAGGCAGCTGAGAGGTCCAAGAGAAGTAGTGCAGCAACTCCATTTCGGTCGACTGTGTTTTTAAGATCGTCCCAGATTGCCATGAGTGCCGATTCAGTGCTTCTTCCTGGGCGGAATCCAGTTTGGAAGTCTGAAAGTATAGAATTGTCTTCAATGAATTGTGACATCTGGGCGAATGCTGCTCTTTCTATCAATTTGCCCAGGAAAGGTCCATTTGTGATAGGTCTGTAGTTGTTGGGGTCTTGCGGGTCTAGGTTTGTTTTCTTTAATAATGGTCGTATGTATGCCTTTTTCAGGTCTGTAGGAAAAGTTCCTGAAGTTAAAGAGTTGTTGATGATTCTTCTTACAGGTGTGGCAGCAGAAGTAGATAGCAGGATGTTCTTGAAGATTTGTGGTGGGCAAGGGTCAGAAGGGCAACCAGAAGGTCTGCTTGCTTTGACCAAATCCATAAATTCATCCTGGGATATTTGTTTGAAAGACTGTAGAGGTTGGGATGGTTTATTCTTAAAGGGTATTTTAGTAAAGGGGTTGGTGCTGATGGTTTTCTTCTGTTTTAAATAGGAGTCCAATGTGTCTGCCTTGGTTGTGTAGTGAGTTGCCAATTTGTTTGTGAAATCTTGAGTGGTGGGATGACTTCCTTCCATGCATGTGGGCTTTCGAAATTCATTGAGAATTTTATAAAATTCCTTGGTTGTAGATTGAGCATTTAGAATTCGGTCTGAGTAGTATCTTTTTTTAGCTTTTTTTGTTGATGATTTGTATATCCTGTTAAGTTTGTGTAGCTGCAGTTTGTCTTGACTGTTGTTTGTTTTGAGCCAGGTCCGCTGCAACTTTCTGATTTGTTGCTTTATCTTTTTAAGTTCTGTTTTTCTCCAAGGTGTTGGTTTTCTTTTGTCATGTTTAGTTTTTCCGAGTGGTATTAGGACATCAAAAGCTTCCTGTAGCCACTCAAAGTTTTGGTACAGAATTGATTGTATCCAGATCTGTGTTTGCTGTTAGTTGTGTTTCTAAGTGATCCAAATTGAGTTTGCTCCATGGTCGATAGGTGTATGTATGTAAGTGGTTGTGGGGTGTGTTGATTTGTGGAGTTGTCTGCCGGAAAGTTATCAGATGGTGGTCTGACCAGGTGGTTGGTGTGATGCTATGAATAGTAACGAGTTCAGGCTTAGCAAAAATGACATCTAGGATGTGACCAGCGATGTGTGTGGGATTGTGTACAATCTGATGTAGGTTCAATGCGAGTAGGCCAGTGGTGATAACTTTTGGATGGGGCATATTGGGTTTGTCAAACCAAATGTTTAGATCCCCAAGAATGCATAGATTGGAGTATAGTGTAATAAGGTTTGAGACTGTGTCAAGAAAAGCATCAGGGAAAGTGGAGTTGTTAGGTGGAGGTCTGTAAAGGAGGAGAAAGTTACAGGAGGAAGTTGGAGTAGGGTGGCATCTGGTAAGGAGGGCTTCACAACCTTGTATGGAGATGTTGTCTGTTTTACTGAGGTTTATTGCCTGTTTGAATATAATAGCTAGTCCACCTCCTCTCTTGCCTATACGGTTTTGTGTGATAGTTTGATAGCCCGGAGGAAGGGCTTCGTGCAACACTGGTGCCATGTCATCTCCCAACCAGGATTCCGTAATGAATAGTATGTCAGGTTGTGTGTCTGTGAGCAGGTCGTAGATGTGGTGCTTGTTTTTTTAGAGTGATCGAGCATTTATGAGCTGGCAGTTTAGATAGGGTGTGTTAGTGGTAGTGTTGTTTTGTTTAGTAGAAGGGTAAGTAGTATAATGTGAGCTTGAAACAGGAGTGTTGCTAGTTGTGATAACTGTTTGAGGCTCACAATAGTCTTGCTTTTCAACATAGTGTTCCTCTTCCAGCAGGTTAAGGAGGCATTTTGTTGGGTCTGTGTGTGTGGGTGGTGAACTTGGTGGCTGAGAGAGCCATGAGGATTGTAGTGTTTTTTGTAGGGTAGTTTTATTATGTAACAAACAAGGGGATGCGAGGTTGCTATGAGTGGCATGTTTTTTATTTTGTTTGCGTTTGTTTAGTGTGGATGGAGTATGGGTTAGGGGTGGCGGAGGAGCATGTGGATCATGATGTAAGGCCCTAAATTGTGCAATGGAGGAGAGGCGAGTGAATGAAGGTTGCTGGGATGGGGTGCTTGTGGTAGGTGTTTGTGAAGAGTGGGGGGGTAGGGGTGGAGATAGGATGGAATTTGTATCCTTTGTGTAGTCCTGGGGGTGGGAGTGGGTATGATGATGAGTGTAATGTAAGTTTGTGTTGCTTTGATGTGCTGATGTTTGTGGTTGGTATTGTTTTTGTGGAAGAATGAGAGGGGATATTGGTGTAGTTGTTTTTGGTGAGGGATTTGTATGTGAGTTAGTGCTGCTAAGTGGAATTTGAGTGTTAGATGGGGTGTTGATGTGTTTTGGAGATGAATGTATGAGGTGTGTAAGAGGTGATGTGTGTGTGTGTACAACAAATGCTTTACACTACCCTCTGATAAGCCTACTGCTCGACCACACTACCACAAAATAGAGCATTAGTATTATCTGATTTTGTCACTATCAACCTCTAAGAGGAACCCTTGGACTCTGTGCACACCATCTCTCACTTTGAGATAGTATATGCAGAGCCAACTTCCTACATTGGTGGCAGCGGTGAGATCTAAGACTTTGCATTTGCTGGACTACTCAGCCAATACCTGATCACACGACAAAATTCCAAAAATTGACATGTCTAAAAAAAAATTAAGTCCTGCTAGGGCCTTGTGTAAGTCCTTGTTAGCATTTCTTTTAGAGTTTAAAAGTCTGTAAAAGTTTGGATTAAAAGTTCTAGAAGTAGTTTTTAGATTCTTAAAAAGTAATCCCAACTTTTAGAGTGGAAATGAGTCTCACAGATGAGACCATGATGGAACTCAACCTTATCTTATCTGCATCTAGGGATGTCAGAGTTAAGGTCTTTCTGTAAGACATAAACGATAAAGACTGGGTCCAACCCTACCAAGGCAAAGCTCCTGGAGCTCTTGGCAGAGTTCACAAGGGACCACCCCTCTGATGTGGAGGATGCTCCTTCAGATGGGGGATATTAGTGAACAGTAGGAAGAACTCCCCCCTCCTGTCTTAAGTAGGTTAGACAGGGTTCCCAGAACCCTGACTTCAAAATCATAGTCAGAGCGCCTGGTTCTTCCACAGGGGAGTCCAGTGCCTCTGTGAGCATTGAGGAAAGCCTCAATGAAGAGGACCTCCTGTTAGCCAGGATGGCCAGGAGAATGGCTTCTGAGAAACAGCTCCTAGCCATAGAAAGGGAAAGAAAAGAGAAGGGTTTAAGTCCCATCAATGGTGGCAGCAACTTAAGTAGGGTCAGAGAGAATACTGAAATCCTAAAAATCCCCAAAGGGATTATAATTAAATATGAAGATGGTAATGACATCACCAATTGTTTCACAGCTTTTGAGAGGGCTTGTGCAACCAGACAAGTAAGCAGATCTCACTGGAGAGCTATCCTTTGGGAAATGTTCACTGGAAAATTAGGGATACACTCTCTGGTAAAGATGCATAATCTTATGACCTCATGAAGGCTACAGGTTTAGGTTCAGGGGGGGAGCTCAGAAATCATCGAGCCAGACCTGGGATGATTTTGTTGACTTCTCAGTCAAAACACTAGATGGTTAGGTAACTGGCAGTGGTGTAAGTGATTACGATGGGCTGTATAGCTTGTTTATGAAAGAACATCTATTAAGTAATTGCTTCAATGACAAACTGCATCAACATGTGGTAGACCTAGGTCCAATTCCTCCCCAAGAATTGGGAAAGAAGGCAGACCACTGGGTCAATACTAGGGTGACCAAGACTTCCAAAGGGGGTGACCAAAGAAAGGGGTCACAAAGCCTCCCCAAGGGAAGTGTGGTGAGACATCCAAGGGCAAAAGAGTCTTCTAAAGGGCCCCAAACTATGCTCAGGAGGGTGGGCCCCAAGCCTCTTCACAGTCCACAAATGGGTATTAGGATAAAAACTTTGATCCCAAGAAGGCCTGGTGTCAAAACTGTAGACGGCATGGACACCAAACTGGAGACCAGGCCTGTCCAAAGAAAAGTCTCACAACAAATACTACTCCATTTAGTACTGGAATAACCAGCCTCCAGGTGGGATCAACAGTGTGCCCAGAGCGAATCAGGGTCCACACTGAAGCTACATTTGTCTCAGAGGGTGGGGTGGATTTAGCCACACTTGATGCCTGGCCGCCTAACATGCAAAAATACAGGCAGCAGCTCTTGGTAAATGGGACTAGAGTATAAGTCCTGAGGGATACAGGTGCCAGTGTCACAATGGTGACAGACAAACTGGTTTCCCCAGGACAATACCTGGCTGGACAGACCTATCCAGTCACTAATGCTGACGATCAAATTAAAGTCCATCTCATGGCAATGGTAACTTTAGAATGGGGAGGGGTCACTGGCCTGAAGCAGGTGGTAGTCTCCTCTGCAATTCCAGTAGAATGTCTGCTAGGGAATGAGCTGGAGTCCTCAGCATGGGCTGAGGTAGAGCTCAAGACCCATGCAGACATGCTGGGTATCGCTGAACTGGTGTATGTCAAGACAAGGGCAAAGAGCAGGGCACAGGGTGAAAAAGAAGTGTTGGAGTCTGGAATAATGGGACAACATTTAAAGAGAAAAGGAAAGAAGACTGGGGAACCAGCTTCTACACAGCAAAAGAAACAGAACCTCTCTTCCCAGGAAGATGTTCTATCCCCTAAGGGAACTGAGTCCATGGAGCTGGAGTGTTTCCAGGTTGAGGAGAATGTACTACTTTTGGATGAGCTGGGTCAGTACAATTGTTGAGGTTCGAACACCAGAGCAGACTGTGGCACCAAGTGTTGGTGAAGTCCTACGTTTTTGCTGTGACTGCTCTTCTTGTGTCTTTTGGTCCCCAGTGGTTGAATCTGAAGTCCTGGTGACAGGAGGACCTCCCTAAACACTATAGGCTACTTACTTCTGGTGTAACTACACACCCTAGATTACCACTTCCTGGGAAGAATAGGCATTTTCCTGACAGAATTCCTAGATCCACTCAACCACGATGGTGGAACCCTTCCTCGAGTGTTCACTTCAGGTAGCCCACCCTAGGGGTGTGACTAGCCTAGAAGTGAAACACACCTCCTGAATATCTAATTTACCGCCTGCTCTTGTGCCAAATGGACCTCAGGGTAAAAAAGGAGGTTTGGGGGAAGCCAGGGTCCTACATCAATGGGTAGAAAAGGGTTTGAAGCTTCCAGTCCACATATGCTAAATTGCTAGTCAGCCTGCTGGAGGAGGTGATAACACCTTTGTATCATACTTAGTGTGGAAGACAGAGCTGTATTAAACAGAGCGTGCTTCAGGTACAAGTAGAGTATTAATAGTGCGTCAATTGCTCACTAAGCTGGGTATTGCTTCTAGGACATTGTTGTGTTAAGAAAATAGACTTTTTGCAGGTTTCACCCAAAGTTTTGCCCAATTTTGGACAGTAGGGTCAGAAATGAGTCTGCGGTGGCAGGATGGTCGATACCAGCCAACTAACACACTCAATGGACTAGTAGGATCGCAGGGGGGATGGCTAAGGTACCCTCTGGGTGCACATCATAATAAATCTGATACTGGCATCGGTATGGATTTATTTAGTTTAAGTTGAGGTGTTTGATACCAAACGCCAGTATTTTCAAGGCCGCTATCATGTAGCTGGGTAACAGTGCCCAGTACATGTCCTTAACAGGGCTGCCTGAATACTTGCAATGTCTAGCAATGGAACTAGACATTAGAGGGGTACTTCTGCGCATGCACGTGCCCTCACATGTAACATAATGCACCCAGCCTTGGAGCTCTAAGGCCTGCTGTAGGGGTTACTTATATACATTACATGCAGTGGTTGTGGGCATTGCACACATGGTGTGTGCAATGTCATGTTTTTAATATGGTTTGCATCATTTCCCACATTCTGAAGTGGCAGTCTGCGTGCAATTTGTGGGTTACATAATATATGCTGCAGCCCTGATGAACCCTCGTTAGTACCCATGCTCTGGGTACCAGGGATTTACAAGGGTGCTGAAGTCCTTGCCAACTGGGTTACAACTGAGCATTACCTCGTTTTAGGAAAAGGGCACTGGCACTGGGGGCCTGGTTAGCAGGGACACAGTGCACTTTCAGTCAAAAAGCATTCAAAACTAGGGCAAAAAGTGGGGGGGACCATGTCAAAGGGGGCACTTTCCTACAGTAGAAAAATCTAGAATGCTCATCGTCATCACTGCACTGCAGAGTAATTGCATGTGACAAAAGATTGAACTAATCCTCCAAGAAGTATAGATCACTGCATGAACCACTAGATAGTATGCTAAGGCCTGCTTTGAGATAGGAGGGAAACGGAAACTACAATGATTCTCTTGATGCCAAGCTCCCTGCACCAATGTAACCTTAAATGATCAAACAAAGAAATTTGAAGTCTAGACCAACCTTACTTGTGTGCGCTTTAAGGGTTTTTGTTTGTTATTTTTTTAAACATTGGTAAGGATGTATACTCTTAACGAGTTTCTGTGGCATTATCCGAATAGTACAAACTTGGGGGAAGATCACATTCTACAGCAATTTGTGGACGATAAACTAAGTTTGTAGAAAATGTCTCCTCTTACTATTCGAGGAGGCTGTCCTCAGCAAAGCAGATTCATTACACCGTGACAGAATAGTTCTGTATCACTATAGTGGTAATAAAAGGCAAATTAACTGAACATCTGTTAAGGTAGCACATTAACAAAATACAGCAAAAACAAACCTGGGGTCATGGGCTGGTCCGTCATGGGATAGAAACTGGAACACACAGGTTTCGCCTATCTTTTGAGCAGTCTCCATTAAAATACTGACTGGATTCTTTCCAGGTGCTAAAGATGGTAATGTTTGTGGTGGCGTTTTCACTGTCGCTTAAGATAGTTTAATAATCCGAGTGGACACTTAAAGCCATTTAAAATGCCAATTAAAAAATCATGCAGGCAATTGAAAAATGAATAAAATTAATTTAAAAATAAAAAGCTGAATCATAAAAGTTTTGAAGGCACTAGAAAGGCACAAAGGTATCCCTGAAACCCGTACCTTGACCAAACAGTCATTCGGGCCCTGGAAGGAATAACATAAGCAGAATGCCTCCATGAATGCTTGAAAATAGGGACTGTATAAAAAAAAAAAAAATGGAATCACTCCTAGTGCAGTCTGAAATACTGAAACAAATCCAGTCCCAGTTGCTTTAAAAAAAAAAAGAAAAAAAAAAAGTGCCACTCTATTGATACAAGAAGCACTGCACATGTGCTGTACATGTTCACTGGAATGCAGCAGCAAGTTAGTGCTCAAGAGCAGTTGCACTTCTGAGGAAGAGTCTGCAACTTAGAGATCAAAAGATTCTTGGCCACATATTTTTGAAACAATAAGGCTTTCAGTCTGCTTAACTTATCAAAGTTAATTTTAGAAGTAGGGACTGTTGGCCACTAGGTAACTTCCCCATCCATGTGTGTAGGGAGAGATGATATTCATACAGCTAGTCACTACCTTGGAACAAGTTAGAAATATAAGGCACACCTGACTTCATTCCACAGTATCCTTGGTCGTTGAGAATCAAGTAACTCCCAGAAGAAAGTCAGGAAAAAAGTGGTTTAACCAAGGAAACAGGAACTCCATTCAGATAACACGCTAAGTTAGCCACAGGCTAATCCGATCCGTGCAGTGTTATCTCTTTACAAATTGAATGGCACATGGATATTCTTTACTCATTCCTGCTAAAAAATACCTCTCTGTTTCCATTCACACATTTGTAATTGGAAGAAGGAAACCAGGAACTATGTAAAACATTTCCACCCATCTTTTCGTATCTGCCGACCTTAAATGTTTCAGATATGTCTTGAAATGAAACGTAGAGATTGGTTAAGAAATGAAACCATGTCATAACATATATCTGAAGGGGTTTTAGCTGCTGTGAGAGGACAGTTTCTCTAAATGCTCTACATTGAGCATTGTGTCGGTTGCGTCCCTCTTTGCCATGGCCTGTTGGATATGTAAAAGTTATAAGGCAAAAACAGTTCTGTTGCATTCAGATATTTCTATGGCTTTGTTTGATTTTTAGAGCCTCAGTGACCAACTCAATTGCAAAATCCATCTTAATTGCCTTTGACCATGTAAAATTGCAGACGTGTCATTTTGTATGATGTGAAATGCAGATGACACATTATTCAATCAATATACATGAGTAAACAATGAAAATATGCTGTTATTAACAAATGCCAATGCCTTTTCTAAATTTTCCTTATCAAGTTGTTGCAACCATTCAGCAGCTTCTTTTGTGACGCTTTCTAAATTCCACTATAAATGGCGTATAAAACATTTAGAGCGTGGATATCTGGAACGTAATAAAAAATAATCTTGTAAATCCATGTTGTCTGAAAGACGTGACGGGTATTGTTTAACTGTGGACAAGGTGGAATGTTCTAACCATTGCTGGCATAACCTACCTACACTATAGGTAGTCACTACACCCGAGTGTTATGACTAAACATACTGGTGGTCTGTTCTGCTAGCTATAAAACCCATAGACGAGTTTTAAAAGCGTGAGCTGCATCCATTAGTGTTAACAGGACACATCAACCAGCACTCTAAGCTGGAAAATGCAGAGATGTGTGTACCATGTTGCACCATTTCATTAAGCTGATCTTTTGTGAGTTTAATGCACTATTTCCAATTGTCAAACTGAGCAACAGAGGGAATGCTAGGTATATTTAAACTTTAGTGTAAGCTAATTCAATCCATGTAGCCTGTTGTGGTGTTTTGTTTAAAAATATAGTTTCTCGAGGAACCAGACAAGCCCTGAATAAAGCATCAATGTCCTGGACCTGCCAGTATTGCGTATCCTACAGTGATTTAAAATCAATGCCTTTTCTCAAATATTCATAATCCTTTAGTGTCAATTGGGAAATAAAAGAATCTGAATAAATACATTTTGTATGTCAGCATATTTTTCTTTGCTGAAGATGGGGTACGCCTATAATCAAATGAAACCGGGTCTGTGGATACACTGCTAGAAAAATAAAACTTGAAGAAGGATAGGGCTTAAGTACTTAAGCTACCAGTTCTGGAGAAGAACGATCTGGAAGATACTATTCATTTAACTGCAGACAGAAAACTGTAAAAAAAGAAAAGAAAAAAAATCTATATCTATATATCTGTCTGTCTGTCTCAGGCCTAGCTCCCTCTGTGCTGTTGCATCACTCTTGCTCCGGTCGTAGTCTTGCTTATGCCCCTGTTTTTTTTTTAAGTGCCTTCTTGCTTTGCCCTTGTGCTCACTGCTTTGCCCTTGCCTTTTCTCCAGTTTTTGTATGTGCCTAGCTTTTCCCTCTTTCTCACTGCTTTTTTCCCTGTTTTTTGTGGACTTTAATGTTAGTCCTGTTTCGATATTGTTTGCATATGGTACTGTGCACCTGGTGTATTTTAAATTAGATTAGAGGGACGGGTTAGTTACCCGTGAACAAGGAAATTTCATTTTCCGAAACGCGTTGGGACATCGCTAAATAAATTTTTGCATTTCAACTCTCTAGAGTGATGGAGACTCGTCTGTTCACGCTCGGGCGCAGATATATATATATACACGTCTCAGGCCTAGCTCTCTCTGTGCTGTTGCATCACTCTCGCTCCGGTCGTCGTCTTGCTTATTCCCCTGGTTTCTTTAGTGCCTTCTTGCTTTGCCCTTGTGCTCACTGCTTTGCCCTTGCCTTTTCTCCAGTTTTTGTATGTGCCTAGCTTTTCCCTCTTTCTCACTGCTTTTTCCCATGTTTTTTGTGGACCTTCTCCTTGCAGTGCCCTCATTTTCACTGTTTTCGCCATTCGTTTTCTCTCATTGCCACGCATGCATGCCACCCTTTTCCCACCTAACCCTGCTCACCACCTCCCAGCAGCCCCCTTCCCAGGACCTACTTAATCGAGGCTGCAGCGCAGCCCATCAAGCAGACCCCAAGCCCATCTCTCACTGTGCTGCTGCTTCTCTCTTGCTCTGTTCCTTTCCTTGCTTCTGCCTTGTTCTCACTACTTTCTCCTTGCCTTTCTCCTGGTTTTTGCATGCCTTCTCCTTTTCCCGCATTTTCACTGCCTACTGCCTTTTACTTTTTTCCTTCCTTTTTCCCCCGTTTTTGTGTGCCTTTTCCTTGCTTTCCCCTCATTTTCACTGCTCTCTCTCTTTGCCTTTTCCCACTTTTTTGTGCAGCCTCCCCACGCAATCCCGGACCATCACCTCAGTTCTAGAATACCAAAGGGCCTTGAAGACCTGGCTGTTTGAATAAGCCCCCCCAAGACTTTCAAGGGCATGGATACCCTTTCGTGGGATTAGCACGTGTTACAAGTCCAGATTGATTGATTGACATGCACCATGCAAGGAAATATTTGAAGGTGAAGGATTTGAAGAAAAATCCTCAGTTGGCAGAATAACCAGAGGCAGTCTGTACAAAAAAAAACAGACCTCACAAGGAAAAGAAGAGCCAGTCTCCTCCTTCAAAGGTGGTTGATATTATATAATTTAATTATTAGGAGCAACTGTTGAAGGCTGTAAACCCACATCAGAAATGAATCCTGCATTGGCACTAGTAACGGGCACAAAGGAAAGTTCAGCATCAAAAGTCCCCCACCGGGGAGTAGTAAGATTAGGCCTGCTTAATGTGTGTTGAGGGATCTCTTGCAGGGTAGGGAGAGGAGATAAGGAACTACCCAGATAACCTTGTTGCTGCTGTTTACAACCATCAAGCAGTGGCAAAATCACAATTCAAGTACCTTGAACAAGAATGGACTGAATTCTTTAACTGCAATCTTCTCCATTACTAGACCCCCCCCCCACCCCACCCCAAACTTCAAGAATCGAGCCAGAAGTCGCTGAAAGTTTAGCATTCAATTGCGAGCGCTCATCTTGCAAGTCTTGTAATTCCTGTAAGACAGCGAAACATTTGTGGACGTCAAAGGGTGCATCTGCTGCCACTGCCTTGCTTATCAAGATCTGGACCATGCATTTGGAACCAAAAAAAATCAATCATAGGGGGTTCAGACCGTCAAGGATCTTGTAGGCAGATTATTTAAATCTCTCTGTATTCCGTACAGGTGATGAGTCCCAACTATGACCTGAACCAAACACTCTAGAAACTTCTTCACGTCATGGTTCTTCCGTTCCACTAATCTAATTTCCCTTAGGATGATTCGGGATGGAATCGTGCACACTCTTCCCATGGTAGCCCGGTAAGCTTCAGAGGCAAAGGCTGGTACCTGGCCTGAGTGGAATGCTGTTGCGGCATATGCACTGATAATGACCTGAAAGATTTTGATAACAGTTCGAACGTCAGCCGATTGCTATTGCCACACCCACAGAAATCGAGACCATGAATTAAGTCAGTAAAATACATTTCAACATACTATCTGTATGAAGTGGGCTGCAGTATTCTAAATAGACACATTGTAGTAGGTTACTTGAAACTATAGGGGTGTGTGTGCGGGCACCAGTGTAACCTTACAATATGTTGACACATGTCACCGCAGAGGACATACTTTTTAGTCTGTTTATAAAGACTCTGCCACCAGTAGCATTTATATAACAAGGAACCTGTAGCCACCACACCAGTACTAGCAAATTTTAATCCTTCATTAGCAGCAATTATTACTTCTAGCTTTTGGTCCTGGTTGGGTATCACTCACTCACTCACTCTAGAGTGTCCAACACATTCTTTTGCTCTCATTCCCACAGGTAGGAGTATTTTGTTGGAAAGTCTTTTGGTAGAGGTGTGCCACTAGCTGAAGCAGTGACCACAGATATGATTTCCTCATCTGTTCTTGTATGTGAACAAGTAATCGCAGCTGCTTGCACAGTCGCCTTAGCAGCTTCCTCAGCCAATTTTTCCCTAGAACGTGTATACAGTCATGTTGCTGACTCAGTGTGTGTATTACATGAGCCCATGGCACAGCATCTTTACTGCTGCCACTTTTCCCCAAACAGATTTATCCTTAATAACATTACCTTTAGAGTCTTCAAATCCGTTCAGCAATGTAAATTATCATTATAGGACTGGACTCGTTAATAGGAATCGCACACTATCAGTGTTGGGAATCTTTGATCCTTATTCTGAAGTGTCGGAACCAATGCTTTCAAGTCATCCAACTGAGCGGTATAATCACCCAAAGTTTCTGTATATGTATTTTTTTTTGTACCTGAAATGCTCCATCTTTCATGACACCCTTTACTGCAGCACGTGCTGCTGAGTACTTATGTTTAATGCCAACCGCGGGCTGAACCATCAGTATATATTATGAAATCATACTCATGCAGAGGTAAAATTTAAATCGACATGGGGGATTCTTGTTCATACGGGAGAAAATACTGCATTCTTAGTCTAGGGCCAAAAATGTAATGTACATCAGTAACTGTCAAGGAAGTGGCCCACTGGGTCCATCGTGGGTGGAAGGCTTTCATGTTTGAAACGCTTGCCTTTGTGACAGCCTCTAAGTCTGTAATGGGAGAAACCACAATTATGCGCTTCCCTGACACAGTGGATGTTTCTTAAGGATAGCTGTTTGGAGTGCAGCCAGAATTTTTGCTGTTGATGCAAAACACATTTTTGCGTTAAAATATAAATATGATTTATATGCAGTCAGTACTATTTCGCCTTCATTAAAGGTGACGTTTGTACACTGTAGAACCCGCAGTTAGTTAGATAACTAAATTGTTGGTGTTAACATGAGTGTGTAAGTGTTTGGATGCAAATATGTCTGTAATGTTCTGGAAATAGTATATTCTGTAGTCCAATGTTTTCTGAGAAATCAGGACGTGTTAAATAGTACAACAGTTTAACCCGTTGTGCATAGTATGGTATGTATGTTCTATTAAACTTTAGAAAGTCTATAAGTGATTGTACCTTTTTTATTCTATTTGGAAGATGTAAGAGAGCGCTCATCTCTAAGATGTGCGGTGCAAGGCTTCTGCCTTCATTAGATAATTCTTATGCTAAAAACAGGAAACTAACATAGGTAATTTTGGAAAATTGAATTATTAGCCATGGTCTGCATATCCTGGGACTATGCGATCCACTCTGGCCAACTATGTGTTTAAGTCATCACCGGTGAGGTAAATGTCATCAATGTTACACAAACCGCAAACATATTTGGATTGTTCTTATACCCCCGAGCCTAAAGAATCCTCTCTGTCTTTAAGGCGGTAGACACGTTCAGCTCCCTGCTTTTAGACGCTATCTTTTGAAAGAAAAGGCTATTAGAAATGACCAATATAGTTTTGCATTTAAAAATAAAAAATAAATAAAAATTATTAACCATATTGTTCGTAAAAGTGTGGGTATGACTCTTTGAAGTGTCTATAGTCAAAGACTATGCAATTGGAATGATCTAGTTTAGCTTCAGGAAATAAAGGATTATTCATAGGAGAGATCCAGGGTTTAGTGACACCTTGATCCCCAGCAGGGTGTTTAGCCTCATGTTTTATGGGTTATTGTAGTTGCACTTAAAGGCTAGACCTTCTAGGTGTAATGAGATAAGGTAAGTCTTCATTCCAGCCTGCTTGATTGTGACAGGCTTGTGCAAAAGCCCATTCTGTGGCATATGCTTCCTTAATCTCTTCAGGAACAAGAATGGAAAAGAATGGCAATATTACATCCTGCCTGGTGGGACTTTTCCAACGAACTCAGGTGGCCGATCCACCTCAGCCAAGAGAATGTCATAAGCAGTAGACAGATTTTGCCAGAATATTACTTTAATAGTAAATAAAATATATATAGTCTGTAACCCTCCATTTGGATGTCCAAATCATAAAGTCTATGAGGGAGGGCTTAGCCGCCTATCTGGTGTTTAAACTTGTATGAAATCATTAGTCTGTCTTGCCACCAGAAACTCTTGAAGAGGCTGGCAACCTATTGTGACCTCTGCTGCACTGTCAAGCAGTGTATTCGCCCGAGCAGTGTTCAGAAGAATGGACCTAGGAATATGTGGTATATGTAGTAGAAATTCCTACTAGGGGAAAGGGAGATGGCAGTTGGCTGACACAGCTTTAAAGTGTGCGCTCCTCTACTCTCCTACTGCCAGGTACTAGTTCCTGCTTGTTATGTTTTTTCCCAGTCTACCTATATGCTATACGAATGGTTAGTGTAGCCACCACCGCTACAGCTCGCTACATGCGGGCCTGCTATGGCGACCTGATTTGTCTCGTGGTGGCTGCGGGATGGCCCACCAGTACAATCACGCTGCCCTGGCCTCAGGCCCAGCCAGCGACAGACAAAGGGGAAAAGATCAATGGCGAGGGAGTCCATTACTAAACTCCTCGCCACTGAACAGAGAAGGCATGCTTTCTAGGGAGCTGCTGGAGTCAGACGTACTTCCAGTAGCGATTTCTCTTGAGGACAAATGATTGCTGGAGGCTCTCAGAGGAAATGAGCCAGCTCCAAAGAGCTTGCCAGCCTCTGAGGACCCTGAATGTTGAGTGCTATTCAACAGACGCTGAAATCATTGAGCAAGGTAGTATTATCTCTTACTGATTTCTCTCTCCCCTTGACATCTCCAGTCTATACTGATGGTACTGCTACAATTACTGATATTGATTCGCTGGCCAATATGTGTAGAGTAGGCATTTGTTTCTCTGCTGGAGGAGAACGGGAAAGGGACTAGAAGATGGAACAGGATGTAATGATGGAGGCATCGGCTATATATCACTGTGGTTCAGGAGCAATCAACCATGTCGGTCATTCTTCTATGTTAGCTGAATCAGCCCAAGCTGTCCTCCTGCCCTCCCCCCCCCCCCAACCCCACCCCCAGTGGAGACTGACCATGTTGCATGGATTATTGCACAATCGCCCATATAGGTTAGTGTTGGAGCACTACTTTTTTGTTTGCCTCGGCTTGTTTTGTTAGTTTCCTGCTCATGTTCTGCTCCATTTCTGCAGAGGTTTGTTTCAGGGCACTTGGCTCTTGTCCGGGAAAAAACGCCATTTGCCAACCAAAATGTAGCTGAGTATGCCTGTGTAAACAAACAATTCCTGATACACTTTTGGAGCCCACACGGCTCGGCGCCATGCTTCATGTTTCCTATTATTGTACACTTTCAATTTAATGCTCATTAAATAAAAACGTAAGTTTTCTAGTTTTTTTTTTTTTTCTCAAACGCACGGAGAGAGGAGACACAGACTCGAACCGGCTTCCCAGTTCCAAAGTTGGCTGCTCTAAATGTTATGCTGCTTTCTCTTTCCAAGACAACTGCCATTTTTTTAGTGCTGTGTGTAGCAGTTGTAAAGGCTCTTCAATCCGTGGTAGCACAGCACCCAGGATAATGTGCTGCATGGGTAAACGTAAACACTTATAAGGTCCCAAAGGTGAGACCTATTGGCTATGCCAGTGCTTGTTCATGATACCGTGGTGAGGGGGTGGTTTATATTAGGTTTAAAAACTTTGGGTCAACTGATAGGTCTGCGTTGTGTGCCTTTTCTGCTCTTCAAGCACGCTAAGACCTTTCACACCTGTTCTTCTTCAAATATTTAGAAATTAGTGACGATCTTTCGCCCGCCCAGTTTCATTTAGCTTTCATGGAGGACTCCGACATCTTGAAGTATGTTTTCACAACATCACACTTAAAGACTGCAGTGGTTGCAATTGCGATTGTCACTTCTCAACTCTGCGTTGCTAGAGTTTGGATTGATCCCTCACCCCTTCCGTCTTAGAATGGTGTTCCATGTTTTAGCAAGTTCATGAACTGGAAGTAGCCATACCCTGGACTAGAGGAGCTACGAGTCGCAGGCCCCTCAAAGAACATTTGGGCCCCCCTTTTCAGTGATGTATGATATCATTCCTGTTTGCTGCTTTTTTTTTTTTCTTTGACTTGAAGCAGTTATGCTCTGTTACAGTACAGTTTTGTTAGTATCTCTGTTTTGGTTTCTCTGTGTCAATGTGTTGAGTCTTGAACTATATGTAGCAGTTATAACTCAGTAGAAAATTATTATAAAATTATGACATTCCTGCCACCTCTTTTTGAATTGTGGCTTCTTATAATGAGATCAGATGAATGTTGAGTCAGTTTTTGTTTTCACACACACTTCCTTGTCTGTGTCTGCCTTGTCCCACTCTCTGACTTTGTCTGAAGTATCCTGAAAGGTACAAGAAGGACATGTATCAGAGAATACTTATACCTATTAGGTTGTTTAATTGTATTTCGTTTACGTACACTGTTATTGTTTTCGGTGGTGTCTGGCTGCTGAGATCCACTCAGTTTTTCCTGTTTATCTTTTTCATTTATTTCCCCATTGCTTTTGAGAAGACTCACTTTCTGCTTAGTAGTATTTGTATCAGATTTTGTTTTAATTGTAGTCTACCAGGCTTTGTTTGCAAATTATCACGACCTATAGCTGCATAGGTCTGAGAAATAATTTTAGATAGCTCCCATTTGTGATCCACAACGGGAACCAGTGTGAGACGCTGGTGCATGACAAGAGATCCTGCCTCCCCTTTAATTTTAGTTAAAATCATTGAGGATACTGTGGCAATTAATTTCATCACCAAATTCAGGGCAGGGGCTATCTTGTGTTGATTTTGAATGTGTTTTAGCACTTTAGGCAAATTAGCAGTTGATGGGCTAACTTGTTTTATAGTATATATGACAGCAAAAATAGTACCCCATGTTGTTCATCTTCAACTGGGGGAACCATGTCAAGTGGAAGACACAAAGTGAAAATTCTAAATGTTTCTTAGGGTCCTGAAAGCTGGTTTGTGTTTTGTGCAATCCAAAATAAAACTTCCTCCCGCTTGATGAGTATTTTACCCATACTAGTATTAATAGTTACTGGTCTAATAGCCGGCACAGCTAACTGTGGCTGTCCAGTTTGAGCAGCCCTTGCTGGAGTTCTAGTTATTATATGCATAAGAAGCTACTTAAGACGACCATACAGTCTAACTAAATTAGTATGTAGATTAAACACTTCATGATTATTTAATGTTTCTGTTTTTGAATATGGTGTGTAGCTGGCTAAGACTTTGCCAGGTCGCCCCATCATTACTGAGGACGCCCAGTTTTACATGGTGTAGTGTATGGGATAGGGCACGTGGAACCAATTTTGATGTTCCTGCAATGTTAATGATATTTCTGTGTATATCACAAGAACTCTACATATATAATCCGTATTTTTTTTGGCTAGCTTACAGTACCACAGTGAAATCCCTAAACTAAGCAGGGTAATAGATGTTATCGGTAACCTCAAACATGACACTGATTCCCAGGGAATCTCTGGAAACAGATCTACCCTTTCATTTGGTCACTTGCATGCCCAAGGTAAAATAGAAGAAAAATACAAAAATGCATTTTCAAAACATTTACTGAAATGATCTTGTTATTGGAACGAAAGCATAAGCTGCAATTATTACAAAGATGAAACATGTTACTGTAATCAGCACTAACAGTATAAACAAATCAGCTTTAATTGTTTCTGTTTCCTTACTCCTATCTGTGTTTAATACTATACTAAAGAGTTCCCTCTGCCAGATCAGTTGGGATAGTCTGAACCCCATATCTTGGTCTTGGGTATCAGGAGGCCAGTCTAAGTGTACAGGTTAACTCCTTAGCGGGATGGAGTTTGGATCCAGAAGGGCTGAGTCACAGTTCAAAGAGGTTCCATGATCATCTGGCATGAAATGCTCCTCTCATAGTGTAACACGGGCGCTGTTTATATAATAAAACTCTCTCCCTATTGTACCTTGACAAAGGTGCAGTAGCAAAAACCGATTGTTTCCTCACAAGCACAGAAAAGGAAAACCAAGCCATTGCGTTCTGATTGTACGTTCCTGAATTGAATGTGCAGCCTACAGGCCGACAATGCATGCTGTGAGTAAATGTGTGAGCAGCACATTCTCATTTTAGTAGGAAACTTTGTGAATAGCGACACCATTAGAAAAAGATGTCGAGCTAAAAACATGAATCTAACATTGACATATAACGTGGCTGCTATCAGGCTTAGGAGATGTGTAGAGGAGGTCTGCCATAAGTGTGGTTTGGAGAAGGCAAACAACATTCATGTGTTCAGGAAGTGTCCCGCTATTTAGGTATTCTGACAAGAAGTGGATAAGGCTTTCAGTGGTGAGTTTTCGGATTTTAGAAGGTGGTGGGTCCTTGACAACAATACTGAAAAAGCAATCTTCATTAATATTTTTATTGATCCTGCTTGCACGGAGGTATATTTGCATGTAATGGCTGTTATCTGTGTCACTAACTTTTCTAGATTAGGTAATTTGGGCTCAGTGAGTCAGCAGACTAGATTGTTGCCGTCTCTTTGCTAAAAGGTTGGAGATGTGGAAGGCATGGGACCACTGTTATAAGGGGGAGGGTTATGATCCTCCTCAGTGAAGGAATCTAATTTCTGATGATTGTTACAATACAACCAACAATGTGCGGTGCACCAGAGCCAATATAAATCTGCTACAGACGGTTGTACGAGGTCTTGGATCAGGAATTGGGGAATTGTAGGTGTCTCTGCAAAATTTCCTTCTCGACCTGAACTCCTATTGCAAATGAGGGCTGCAAAATGCCCTTTGCAAATACACTTGCAACATATTTGATTTAAAACACAGGTACATTTTTCGCCCAGGTTACTTGTGCATCTACTGCATCTAAAACACACGTTTCTTTCACTATTCCTTCTTTTATTCTTCCTGTTTCCAGAACGCTAGCCAGATTTAAACGCTTGTCCTTTTTTAGTACATTTGGGTTCATCTTTCAACTTCAGAATGTTCACTTTACTATTGATCTCATTTTCAATAGGCTTTGACATCTCCTTAAAGTAGGCATTCAAATTCTCAATTGCCTTTGATTTGAGGTTGGGATCTTCGTGGAAAGTAGATGTTCTTGAATTTTGTTATTGCAGGTTTTTTTCAATTTAACTGATCTTGACTAATTTCAATCTTGAAATCTAGGTAGTTATGTGTGATTGCCAGTTGTCTCAAAGCAGGTACAAAATAATTCATGGATTCACCATGGTGTTGAGACCTTTGCAGGAATAAATGCCTTTGCAACAATACATTTTGAGCTGGTGAAAATCTTTTGTCCAATGTTTTGATGACCTGGACATTTTTAACCACTATTTCTTCTTTGACCACTTAACCAGATGCACTCTTGCATTTTTACCTCAGTTAGAGATAATGTTTTCGAAATTGATCTACCTTCCGGACCAAAGTTGAGAAGTGCTAACACTTTTTTGATTCTTGTTAGTAAATGGTTCTCCATCAATACCATCTAAATATGCCTCAAAAACATCTTTCCAGTGTAGACAATCCAATACAGGTGTCCAGAAGGGCGGAGGAGTAATAATGCCTTCCATGCTATTTGATGTAAATGGAAGACCCAATACTTATAAAGATTACTTTACTACAGCAGAATGCTCAAATCACCAGCAATGTATTGAACACTGACATAGTGAATTAAATAATATTCTGTATACATTTTGGTCCATAAGTGTTATGTTTGCACTTGACTGTATATCACAATATTATAAGGACACTGCACTGCTTTTACAAGTTTTAGAAGTTCAAAATGGCGGCTGCCTATGGATTCCCAACCTAAAATGACAGCCTAATTCCTGCTGCTGTTTAGTCCTTTTTCTATTACCAGCAGTATGTGGGGCACACAAGTGGATCCTCCAATGCCAACCTAAAATGGCACCATTACTGCTGCTTGGGAGTGCTGTATAGTCATTTAGTTATTATCACAGATGTGGAGGGCATGTGCATGGGGCCTCCACTGCAGTTACTTTAGCCCTAGTAAATGAGACAAAACAACATGGCAGGGAAGATGGTACAGTACTACCATGTGCTAGTGTTTGCGGATGTTCTGCTGTCAATGTCAACAGTAGCCTGACAATCGCCACACAAAGACAACCTCACAATACTGAGATAGCACACTGATGGTCGCAACAACATGGATACAAGGCCTGCTTATTGCAAATTAAAATAAGTGAACACTCCGAACGATATGCAGGTAAGTAACTTTAATCAGCTCTCAGGTTTCAAGCTGTGATCACCAGTACATCGTCCTCCAGCTCCCCCCTCCCTCCCTCCCTCCCCCAAGATTTCAGCCTCCAACATTCTTTTCCAACATTCCTGGTTCTACTACCAGGCGGAACCCCAACAGACCGGAATATCCATTTTAACTTATTGAAGTACTAGGCAGCTTTGCTTCCCTCCCTCATGCTTTGAGCTCTACACCAACATTTGAGTGCTGTTAAGACCCACCAAAAGCTCTAATTTTCCTTCCTCCTTGGTTTAAAGATCTTGGGTGACTCGGAAGAACTTGTGAGCAAAAAAATACTAACCCTGGAATTCAGAAAAATTGGTCACTCCCATAACTATACTGAAGTATTTCATCACACTATGGAACTCGGTTAAGAGAAAAAAAATCATTTTCAGCATTCTAGAACATAACCCCTCTGTCAATCCTTTCTCTTCATCCTCTCCAGGTGTCTTTTTCCACTGATTTTTAATTTGATGCTCACCTGTAATGGACCTGTAAATTTCAAGCAGTTTACCCATGCTCTCCTAGGTTGTAGTTGAATTTGTTTATTACTGGTTGTCTATTCCAGGTTTATGTAATTGTATCACATGACACTCATTTACAAGTTGTTTTCTTTAGGTCGAGCGTAAGCGTTCAACGTCTTGTATACTTTTAATATATTTTTTATGGCTTATTGCAATTTCATTTGTTGGTTGCAGTGCCCTTTTAAAATTCCTGCTCGCTTGTGGTCAGTTAAGACTTTTTCTCCCCTTTTTTCTGTTTCAGAGCAGATACCAACTACTGTATTATTCCACTTTGATTTCTTTATCTGCTGCTGTGACGGACTACTTAAAAAAAAAAAAATTGATGCTCCCCTTTCACTGTGGGTGTTTTAGGCTGGTAGCTGCCTGCGTTTTATTGCAGCATTCCGTTCCTCCCATCTCTTCCCATGTGGCTGACATTTCTTTTGGCTTTATCCCAGTGCGGTCCTTGTTTACCTCTAGCTCTTAAAATAAGCGTATTTTACAAAAGAAATACCCGGTCATTCAGCTCACTGCTCACAAAAGCCACAATATGCCCTTTCTGGTAGAATTTAGCTAAACCTAGAAGCAATGATGTGAAACTTGCTTTGCCTCACATCACATCTAGAGTCTCTCTTGCTCTCTCTTTCTCTCTCTCTCTCTTTCTCTCTCTTTCTCTCTCTCTCTCTTTCTCTCTCTCTCTCTCTCTCTCTCTCTCTCTCTCTCTCTCTCTCTCTCTCTCTCTCTCTCCCCCCTTCACACCGCGCCCCCCCCCCCCCCTCACTTAGAACATTGCACAAGGCATAATCTCCTTTATCGGGGCAATAAATCTTCTCAGGCTGCCCTGCTCGTTGCTTGCAAGGCTTTTCATTCTGTTTGAATAAAAAGAAAATGCTTTTCCCGCTTTATTTTCATTTTCTGTTTCATCTTCTCGTCTCTCCTTAAGGGCTTGTGGTTTCAGATGTCAGTAGCCACCAGTGACCGATGCATGGCAGGAGAAGACGAAATTATGAGACCGGGTTGACCAATTTGTGAATTTATGATTCCAGTAGCGCAAACTCAAGAAAATGCGAGACCAATTGTATTGCAAATGCTTGTTTTCCTTGTAAAAAGCAGTAACACCCATTTTGGGTAGGAGCCGCAATGTGCAAAATATCCTGAATTCAAATTTTGGGGTTCATTAATACATTACAAACTCAGACCAATATGCACTTGTACACCTAAGTGCATGGGATCATCATCCAGGATAATCTCTCCCAGACTCAAAATCTCTACAAAAACAAGACAAGAGGCATTAGTCATATTGTTAGCTAACTCGGAGCTGTGTTAGACCCCACAGAAAACATTCAATTTAAAGAAACTAAATTCTAATGTTCAGAATAAGAATTCTCATTCTATTGAGACTGGTATGTAGATTGGTCTTGTTGGTGTAATCCACACTCAATTTTTGTTACCATGTTTTATAAGCACAGGGGATGTATTTTATCTTTGCAAATACACTCTTGACCTGAAAGCACTAATAGTATACAGCCTCTTTGTAACTTGTAGCTGCTGATTCCACTGATAAGAGTACATATGCAGAGCACTAACGGTAAAAATAAAACCATTGCTTATCTGAAGGCTCTTGTTTACTCATAGGAACCTGTGATGTCACTGTGCAGTCATTGTGCCATTGTGCCAAGTTCAGCTGAATTAATTGAAAAGAACAAAAGGTTAGCCTTGTCCCACCATGTTCCCCAAAGAAAGAGGTTATCACCCTCCATTCTTGTCCTGCAGTGTACTAAAATTACCTGAAACATCGATTCTTGAACCCGGATAGTGTAGAACCTGGCGACGTGCTTTACTGCTTCCAGCACACTGAACATGAAAACTCAGCTTTGTTAACAAATCCTTTCAACAGCCTAGTATTATGTGGAAATGGATAAACTGGATCTTACGGTCTGTAATCCTAAATATCAGTGGCGCAAGTTACTAACTGAAGAAAGCTCTCTGTAGACATCACATTGTTGATTATCACCTTTTTTCATCTTGTAAAAGGAGTTTGTCCTTGCCCAGTCAGATATGTTTTCTTTTAAAATAATTTGGACACCATAGGATGTGCTAATGACTTCTTTATATCCCACCTACCCTTCCGTATCAAAATCATGAACGGCGAGGTTAGATTTCAAGCACGTTTTATCCCCTTAGTGATCATCCGTCCTTGCTTAAAACTTGGTGGGCTTCCAAGTTCTCATGGCCTTCATCAGAGTAATTTCCTACAAAAAAAATCAAGAAAGTGTCAGTGGTGCAGAACCAGGAGAACGTGCAAATGCATTCTGGTGACAACCAGATTGACTTCTGTTTGGAAAACAAATGCAGCCTATATCATTTCATGCCTTGATCTTGTGTTCATCTGGATCAGGCAGCCTGCTCTGAATGGAAGCAGGCCAGAGGGGGGTCTTCATGCATGGACGAAGCAGACACACTTAACATTTTCAGATATTACTTTACACCACTACTTTGAATTTGAAAATAAAACAAGAGCTCTGGATCAAATAGAGCTTTGCTCTTTTACTTCATTTTACTGAGGTGAAGAAATAACCAGTATTTCAGGTCAGTTGAAAAGGCAGTGTTGCACAGCTACACCAAGAAGAACCAACTGGTTGGAGCCCTGATGTTTGCTCCCTTAAAATATTGCAATATCATTAACAACAGACTAATAAACCATTTTAGAGACTGGGCAGGATATGTAACCACAAGACCAGAACCTGTCTAACATCGGAAAATGCCACTAATGGCAAACATTGCAAGCACACACTCTTCTCCCATCAAGTTCAAAGTCTTTTGCACTTTGCAATAAACCTTTTGTGGCAAAGGTCCTGGATATTTGTAGAAACTGTATATGAGTAGCTTCACCCTCAAACACATTTAAAAAATGCCTTGTGCCATTTGTGCCCTTTAAAGAAAATCATAGTTTGTTCCAGAAAGGGTCTTCCGGAGTGCTGTTCAAGCCCTCGTACTGTTACATGTGGATGGTGGTAATGCTGCACTCGGTGCTATTCTGGACTCTTCACTGGCACCCCTTAGTGGCATACTGCACACCACAGCATGTCTCATCCAGTACCCGAAGAAGCATCACCGCAATCTAGATGGAACTAATTTTCTCCCCTGTCCAGCAGGCAACATCTTAAAAACCAGGTGCATCATGTTACAAAGCTATCACAACCAGCGCCCCTGCTTATCTTGCAGATAAGCTCACTATCCCTGGCTGTTCTTGGTACACCACAACCAGGGCACCATCAGACTGTAGACTTAGAAGTGAAACAAACCCAAGGCAGCAGGCCTTTATCTTCTATGCACCCAGGATCTGAAACAACCTCCCTGTATCCATCAGAATTGCCCACTACTTCTCTAATTTAGGAAAGACCGACCTCTTGAAAGAAGACTACATTACTTGTTATCTTTATTCTTCTGTTTAACTATGTACAGTGCTCTGCTGTCGAAATACTCTATGCACACATACATGAAACTGTTGATTTTAGAATGTTTAATGTATTTTATCCAAGATCTTCCCTTACACTGCTGTGATGGGCATACAGTGATAAGCTCATCCCTTTATTCTTACATGATGTCTTAAGGAAAAGGCAATAGCTTGCAGTTGTTGAAAATATCAAGTTTATAAAAAATAAATACCCCCTGCTTTATTATACCCAGTTGTCAGAGTAGCCATATCGGTTCAAATCGGACTAGTTACCAGTCAGTTTCAGCCCTCCCTCTTACAGCAACTGGATCTCTCTGGCAACATACTAAACCTTATCAAAGGAACTATCCATTGTATATGCTTTGCTCATGGGTGTGAAATTTTATAAAATACCTTCTTGTCTGAGGGACCACATAGAGATAGTATAGTTTTTGATCATAGAATATTATAGTTTGGATTAAAAGCTCTGATTTTGCCACTTTCCAGGAAATCTTTATAGAAGGACTGGTGGGAAGTGGTAGTTGCAGGGTTGCGATGCAGAGTTACACATCCAGAAACTGGCATGTTTAAGGTAATTCACTAACTCCATTACAGTCTCTTGCTGTGCTAGATAATATAGGCATTAATTCCTAACAAGCACAGGAATTAAACGTCTTCCAGATGTGGGAGGGAAAAGGAGACCTTGTGAAAGCTATTTTACTACTGGTCAGCTAAAGTCTTTAATAATAGAATTAAGAAATTATGCTAGTGCATTTGCATGCATTAAACGAAATGGTGCTTCAGAGAAATTGTATCTAAAGTTTTACAATAGCTTAAGAAAATGTTTTTTTTAAATATTTGCAAATGTTTACGTAAATTGTATTTTGAAAGCAACCTGTCTATTCTTCCTTTCATGCTTATGCACATAGTTGTATGTAATCAAGAGGCATTGTGGAAGCATTTTATAATTAGCCTCATTATTACATTTTACAAACCTGTACATTTCTTTCTATCCTGATGTTGTTCGTATGTGGATTTACATTGAAGAAATGAAAGACAAGACACATTTGTAAAAACAGGAACAGTTGGTTTAATCAAAAACAGCGACCAGGAGAGCAGTACAGAGTTGGGGGTCTGATGACTATCTCAAAGCACATATGTTCTGAGAGACATTATAAACATTTCTCAAAGTTTCTTTAATCATCATAAAACAACTCTATGCATCCTTTGGAGAAAGGAATCCGGGCTTAGTCGCAGAGTTATAACACAGACCATCTGATAAAGTGCACAGGTGGGTCTTGGCCTTACGTGGTCATAACGTGGGCCAGTACGTAACAAGGCCAGCTGTCCTGTATGGGTAGCACGTGATCAGGTTGTGTCGAGTTATGTGCTGATTGGCTAAGTGTTTTTAACTGTATGTGGCATCCAATGCCTTAATTGGGTTTGGACTAGGCTACTCTGATCTCTTGGGTGGCCCCTCTCCTGCGCTGATGGTTTGGTGGGATTCGGGGCCTCCCTTCTGGTTCTGCTTTAGACTCCTCTTTTGTTGAGCCTGGGACATAGCTCTGCTCTTCTCCGGGGGAATGCGTGCTGTTCTGTTCTCCTTTTGTGCTTGCTTCCCAGACGAGAGCTCTCTCCTCAATCCGCACCTTTCTTCTAATTCCCACCTGGACTCCCTAGGCTGCTCTGATCGCTTATTTCTTGGTTGCCCCCCCCCACCCCCCCATGCTTACATTCTGGTGGGGCTCAGGGCCTTCTTTCTGGTTCTACTTTGGACTCTTTGCGTGGAGCCCATAGCCTAGCTCCGCCCTCCTCTGTGGGAGCACACACTGTTCTTCAAACTTTAGTGGTAGTTTGGGAACACGCACCCCTCCGGCCAATTGTATTTTATTGGGGGCCAATCTCCAACGACCATTGTGGTGTCGCTGCCTATCTGAGGGATCGATCTGGGTTTTTCCTGTTTGGGCGTTTGTCTACGGGCTAAGTGTCACCCCACCTGGCATCTGTCAATCAGTCGCTTCAGGCCTAGGTTGCGTGACTTGCCTGACCATGTGTTTGACTCTGGGTTGATGAGGCGCTCAAATTGGATGGATTCGACTACATTGATACGAGTTCATTGTTACGTGTACACATATCATGGCATACAGTGACATAGTTTTTATTAATATTAACACTGGAATAGCTGTCATTAATGCATGCTGATAACACATTCCATTTCCTTAGAGCGCCTAATAGTAAAGGTTTTTGCATGAATTAACTTTATATTGTTTGACTCACTTATGCGTAATACATACTTTGCTTTGGTGGCAGACAATCCCCTTTCTCTGATTCATAATGTGGGACTGTAAATGGGCAGTCAGTGCTTTTGTCCTTCGTGGGGCACAGGGTCTACTTATCTAGTAAACATAATAAAGATAAAAACGGTTTGTTCTTGACCCCAAACAGTGTGTCCTCTGCATCAATTTATTAGAATTACACAAACTGAGCTTACCTGAAACTAATACTTGCAACTTTAATTTTCATAGTTAAGCTCCAAGATCAATGAGTAGATATTCTAATTGTGGTTATGTATGGTGGTTGTTTCTAATGCAAAACTACAGGGAGTGCAGAATTATTAGGCAAGTTGTATTTTTGAGGATTAATTTTATTATTGAACAACAACCATGTTCTCAATGAACCCAAAAAACTCATTAATATCAAAGCTGAATATTTTTGGAAGTAGTTTTCAGTTTGTTTTTAGTTTTAGCTATGTTAGGGGGATATCTGTGTGTGCAGGTGACTATTACTGTGCATAATTATTAGGCAACTTAACAAAAAAAAATATATACCCATTTCAATTATTTATTATTACCAGTGAAACCAATATAACATCTCAACATTCACAAATATACATTTCTGACATTCAAAAACAAAACAAAAACAAATCAGTGACCAATATAGCCACCTTTCTTTGCAAGGACACTCAAAAGCCTGCCATCCATGGATTCTGTCAGTGTTTTGATCTGTTCACCATCAACATTGCGTGCAGCAGCAACCACAGCCTCCCAGACACTGTTCAGAGAGGTGTACTGTTTTCCCTCCTTGTAAATCTCACATTTGATGATGGACCACAGGTTCTCAATGGGGTTCAGATCAGGTGAACAAGGAGGCCATGTCATTAGATTTCCTTCTTTTATACCCTTTCTTGCCAGCCACGCTGTGGAGTACTTGGACGCGTGTGATGGAGCATTGTCCTGCATGAAAATCATGTTTTTCTTGAAGGATGCAGACTTCTTCCTGTACCACTGCTTGAAGAAGGTGTCTTCCAGGAACTGGCAGTAGGACTGGGAGTTGAGCTTGACTCCATCCTCAACCCGAAAAGGCCCCACAAGCTCATCTTTGATGATACCAGCCCAAACCAGTACTCCACCTCCACCTTGCTGGCGTCTGAGTCGGACTGGAGCTCTCTGCCCTTTACCAATCCAGCCACGGGCCCATCCATCTGGCCCATCAAGACTCACTCTCATTTCATTAGTCCATAAAACCTTAGAAAAATCAGTCTTGAGATATTTCTTGGCCCAGTCTTGACGTTTCAGCTTGTGTGTCTTGTTCAGTGGTGGTCGTCTTTCAGCCTTTCTTACCTTGGCCATGTCTCTGAGTATTGCACACCTTGTGCTTTTGGGCACTCCAGTGATGTTGCAGCTCTGAAATATGGCCAAACTCGTGGCAAGTGGCATCGTGGCAGCTGCACGCTTGACTTTTCTCAGTTCATGGGCAGTTATTTTGCGCCTTGGTTTTTCCACACGCTTCTTGCGACCCTGTTGACTATTTTGAATGAAACGCTTGATTGTTCGATGATCACGCTTCAGAAGCTTTGCAATTTTAAGAGTGCTGCATCCCTCTGCAAGATATCTCACTATTTTTTACTTTTCTGAGCCTGTCAAGTCCTTCTTTTGACCCATTTTGCCAAAGGAAAGGAAGTTGCCTAATAATTATGCACACCTGATATAGGGTGTTGATGTCATTAGACCACACCCCTTCTCATTACAGAGATGCACATCACCTAATATGCTTAATTGGTAGTAGGCTTTCGAGCCTATACAGCTTGGAGTAAGACAACATGCATAAAGAGGATGATGTGGTCAAAATACTAATTTGCCTAATAATTCTGCACTCCCTGTAATCTATTGCGTCAGATCACTTCAGATAAACATTTTCCTCAAGAATTCCTTATAGCAAGTTGACAAACCATGTGTGGTTAAAGCTTTTCTTTTCAATAAACAGTTTCTCAAGTTGGAATTGCATGTCGTTTTTTTTTCTTTTACATTTTTTTGTGGGGAGTGTTGCCTCCCGCTTTTTAATCCCTGACTCCTGTTTTTGATTTTTTAAAGTTGGGGGAGAGGGTGCTCCGATCACACTGATTTTCACCCCCACCCAATTTTTTCACTTTTTCCCCCATGCCTTTAAAAACCTCATGCCTCCTCACCTTCCACTTTCTCACCCAAGGACCTTTTATTTACTGAGCACTCCTAGAAAACCCCATTCGTGCCACCACTATCATCTGTTTTCACTCCCTCTATACTTCTTACCTTTTTGTCTTGATTTCCTTATTTCAACCCCATGTCGTCTTTCTTGTTTACCGGGTTGCTGTACACTTAGGAAAAAAAAAAAAAACTTTATACTAACTCTTCCTGTGTTAGTAATTGTTAGAATATTTTTACCCGGGTCTGGCATTTGCATTAGGCCCCTTATATCTTTACCACAAAAACATTGTTTTCTCTGAAATGGCATTTGTAATTTCTCCAAAAATAAAGTTTACTCAGCCTGATTTTGTCTGGAATATCTTAGCCATAGAAGTTCACGTCTGGCTTTCTTTGTTATGGAAATTCATCAGAACAAGAGTTGTCTGTAATTTATGTCTTTATTTTGTGTTTTTGATCTTGGTTAATAAAACCTGCAAAATATAATGTGCATTGGCAAGCCTAGTAGGTCTGGTGTTGCCAGGCATCCTATTGGTTTGCGATCATCTTTGAATGTTTACAAAGATGGCCGTCTTTGCATGCACACACAATGGAAGCCATTTTGAAATGGGTAAAAGCCGCCTTTAAAACTTTGCCCGTAGAAGCGGTGAGCATAGGTTTTGATGTCCTTAATGGGGCCTCTAAAGGCCCAGTAACAGTATTCGGGGGAGGTGTGAGGTCCTCCAGAATGTTAAAATATGTGGAACAATGCCTAATACACAGGACCCTGACACTGAAAAGGACATCTTTCCCTGTGGGTGATGACATTGTGCTTCAGCCGAATGCTTTCACTTGGACAAGGATAGTGGGCAAAAGCAAATTATGAAAGACAAACAGACCAACGAATGAAGAGAGCTGGCTAACACCAGACCCAAAAGTGTTTTGTTAATTTAATTGGACAAGACAGGTTTGTACTTTGAAGAAGTTGGAGCTGTCAATTAGGTGAGACTTGCATACAGTGCTGATTCCACCATTCTGGATATAGGCATTTTAAGGTTGAGCATGCCAGTGCTTTGACTTGTTAGTATTGCAGACTTATAACCACGCCCACCTCACATCCATCACTTTCATTCATTCGTGGGCTTGCCTTTAAAAAATCACTTGATGTAAATGGTAAATGCTTTGTTTGTCCCGCCTTGGGGCCACTTGGTTACTGCCTTGGACACCAACCCTTTTACAGGGGTAATTGCACGATTTCCGATATACTTCAGTGTGGGCGAACTACCTGTTCCTTTTGTCTGCGCTCCGTGGCCACCATGGTGCTCAGAATGCTCAAAGTGCAAACTTGTTTACTCTGTCATCTATCAAGAGTCATTTAATTTTTGCTTGTAATTGGTAAATGATTTAATAAAAACACAGAAATCCTTAGTGTGACTCTCACAGTAGGAGTGCGATACAATATTCTCTGCACTCTGGAAACCACCCCATAATGCTCTGCAGGCATTGCTGGTTGTGTGCTTATTGCGTTTAGCACGCACGGTGTTTTGGAGTATTCCAGTGTTCCGATGCGTTGGCTCTTCCCTTCTCAGTATTGTCCGTCCGGCTCGTGTTTCAGACCAATTAGCATGTCCTTGTGGAGGCTCGACTGTGTACCCGCGAGCTCTTTGTGCTGAAGCACCATTCAGATATAGTGGCTGAGCTACTTAGTGTGTCACGCTCCTTTTCTGACAACCTGAGGCAGTCCCCGGATGTGGATGAGATTCCAGGATGGCGAATACCCGGTCTATGACTGAGTCTGATTAGTTAGTTTCACATCCCTTTTACAGCCTGCTCTCTTAATCCTAGAGACTGTCCTTTCTTGTTCAGTGCCCGATTCAGCTTGCTGCTCACATCTGGATCACTTTTATTAATCTGCTAGTTTTGTGTTGTTGTTTTAAGCTGCCTACCATGAAATCTCTTAATTTTCTTGTGCGTCACACGGTGGGATTTGAAGCGTATTATGGTCTTTAGCGAGATGGTCAAAAAGTGGTAACTGTAGCGGGACATAATTTTGCCTCGTGTGGTGTAGGGATTGTGGGCGGGGTTGGGGGGGGGAGTAGGGCAGTGTTTAATTTTTAAAAAATGACAATGAAGAATCTTAGAGAATAAAATAATTGAAACGTCTTGGCACTAAACCTTTGACAGTGTATGCTGTATACGCTCCTGAGGCTTAATTCTTTGTTCCATGTACGCCATCACATCAATTCAGAGCACTAAATTAAAGACTTAAGTAGGATAACTCACAAAAATGTGCTGCTTCCATTATTGCGACAACCGGTGATGGATGCATGCATGCTGGTAACAAAATTAACTTTCTCACATAAGCGACTACACTCCATTAGTGACGCATGCTTTATAAGCAAATTGCCTAATGTTTGAATACATTTGTAATTTTTTTTTTTTTTTTTTTACTTTAGTGCTGAGTGGCCCATTGGATGCTTTATTATATTTGTTTTTAGGTTGATCATAGCAGCGCGCAAGTGCTGCTTTTCTGACATGTTGGTATGTATCTGGGCTTTTAACCACGCCCACCACACTCCTATCACTATCACTCGTTCAGGGGCTTGCCTTTCAAAAAACCTTTGTTTTAGTTTTCGGTCCTTAGGGTGGTTTTGTTACCGCCTTGGCTATCGATCCTTTTACATGGATAATTGCACTGTTGCTGATAACTTTGACTGCAAGTGAAATTCTTTCTCCTTTTGTCTCCATCCTTCGCGCTCACTGCGGAACTTAGAATCGCTAGTTTTTGTCAACTGTTTTACTTTTAATTATCAGTTTGTGTGGCAAGAAAGTTCCAGTTAGAAATTTACAATGCCAATAGCTCTAACTCAAGCAAACATGAGACCTGTTGCATTGCAAATGCTTGTTTTGTGTGTGGTAACTGCAGTGCATGTTTTGATGAGCTGGTAGTTAAGTATTTCCTAATGTGTAATAGTTTCATGAAAGAGAACGTGCACAAGCACTTGGTTGCGGGTGGACCTGTAGCTGCTGCGCAACTGGGACTCTGTCGGAGAAGACATTGAGTTTTGCTCGCACCCCTGTATAGTCACCATGCCACGTAGTTTCAACTCACAAATACACTTCACAACAAACCATTCTACCCTTCACAATTCCACACCTAATGATTACAATTCAAAATACAAATTTCAACTACACACCACATACATCCCCTACACTCCAAACCAAAGCACATAAATAAATAAAAATTGTCATTTATAAATGCAAGACCTATTGCATCGCAAATACTTGTTTTTATTAAATTTGACACATAACTTAACTGTAGTTCGATGTTCCTTATGTTAAAATAGTAATCCTGGTGGTGTTTGTTAGTGGATCATCTAAGATTTTTTGTGTTAAATACCCTTTGGTCAGAGGAGCACGAATCTTCATGCATTTACTTGTGGTAGTTAGTTCACTTATAGGTGCTTAACATGTGGTATGAATGAATCTTCTTCCACATTCTTCACAGAAGTTGGGTGTCTCATGTATTGGTTCTCTGTTGCATTTCAAACACGGAGTGCTTATTAAAACTTTAGCCACATTTACTACTTAGTTTTTCTTTTGTACCCACTGTACGTATGTGCAGCTTTTATTCTTTATAAACTGTTTAACAAGAGCATTTCTTACCAAAATAAAAACCAACAACCACTAGACATTAAGGATTTTATGTCAAGTGGGCTTTTTGATATTGGGTACGGGATGAGCTATTGATTAAAAGTTACCCTCAAAGCTAATATGGGTATGGGTTCTCTCATGTGCGTGTCCTCTGGTGCTGTAGGAGGCATCCCTCATTCTAGATAGTTGTGCTGCTCAGCTTCTAAAGCACTATTAATTTAATTTCAACTCTTTCTCTCTCGAAAGTCAAAATGGAAAAGTAATCAGTAGGGTTGGAAAATTAAATTAAAAATTATTTTGTATTTGAGGAGTGACCTGTTTAAGAGATGGACATTCCTGCTTCTGTCCTTAATTTAAATTGAGTGTCATGATCCCATGCTCTTAAATATTTGTTTAAAAAACTTATGAATTTGAAAAGGTTTCCTACTTATAATTTCACTTCTTCATTACTGAGGCTTGTGTACTTTATTTGGCCTTTTGGCTTTTAGGGTCGAGCCTGCGTTGCATGCGCTCGCGCATGCGTTTCGCAGGGAGACTCTTTTGTACTTATAAAAGGGCTCGGAGCCCTGTCAACTTCACATCAGTGTTTTTTATTGGTTGGTGGGCTTCCCTAATAAAATCTGCTTGCTTTCATTAGTCAAAGGCACGCATATGGCATGCCTTTTCCGGTGGATAGCCCTCCTCCAGCGCAGCGACCAAGTACTGAAAACATGCGAGGCTGCTGTTTTCCATCGGGCTCGTGGACTTTTTTTCTCTCTAATTTACGAGCCCGATCTTGCTTGGCAGAAGTCGAGCGCTTTACGTACTTGATTTCAGTTTTTCGGGTTATGTACATAAATGCACTTTTGCCCGATAGGTGAAAAGTCGGGTTAGGAATTTACAACGCGATCAGCTCGAACATGAGCAAACGTGAGACCCGATGCATTGTAAATGCTTGTTCCAGCACCTGTAGCACTTTAAGTAAGCATTCCATTCACCTTGTACTTGGCTGTCCATCGGCTGTACAATTGTCTACCTCAGATACATAATTTTTTGTGGTTTGTAATCAAAGAAGTTGTGATTAAAAAATAATAATAAACCATAGTCCTTGCCATTCATTCTTTACTGCGCACTCTTGGGATCCTCCCACTGTACAACTCTACTGGCAGCACCTGTTTTAAAAGGGTATCTGCAAAATCATTTAATTGGCCCAATTTTCCTAGCCTGTTTGTTCGTGAATTGGTAGCTCCTCCATGAGAATTCTTCTTCATGGATTAATGTATTCCATCTCTCTTCTTACAAAATAAAAAAACACCGAGTTATCAACCAGCACCAAATATACTCCATGTATGGACATGGGATAAAGTTCAGGGTAGGAAATATTGAATTTTGGTCCTTGAGTTTTTAATTATATGCAGCTTCGTTCAGTTCTCAAACAATAATTACTCTTCAAAGTCAGCCTCCAATTGGACATGGCTAATTCCTCAGTTTTTAATGTCCTAAGAAAGTGGCAAAAACTGCGAAAGACTCCTTCAAAACAAGTTTATCAGATGCTAGTAGCACGCTCAGCATTTAGGGCTCACCTAATACCTCTCTAGTGCTGTCTTTAGCAAGCTTTTTGGGTCTTTACAAGGTACTTAGAGGCCACCCATTGCTTAGGATTGGTTGATTGCATTGTCTGTGTGCTTGCCTCTGCCCCTTCCCTCCGTTGGCTGTCTGATCGCTTTCATCACTTACTGGCTGTCCTCGATTACCCATCTGTTTGCTTCCAACCCCCCTCAACCACCCTCTGTTGTCCTGTTTGCCCCCAGACCTTGCCGACTAATCCTATTTCTTGTCTCCTTCTACCCAGCCCCTATGGGCCAACCTCTGTTGCATGCCTGCTTGCCTCCAGCTCCTCTGGACAATGGTTCATTGCCCCCTCTTTGCATCAACCCTCAGTTGTCCATGTGAATTTTTTCAGCCCCTTTTCCTGATAGACAACTGACAATCTGCTTGCTTCCAGCCCCTCTAACAATCCTCTGTCTGTGTGGGTGACCCCACCCCCCCAGCCTATCTGTTGTCTATGTGGGTGACCCCCCCCCCCCCCCACCCTACCTGTTGTCTGTGTGGGTGACCCGCCCCCCCCCCCCCCCCCACCCTACCTGTTGTCTGTGTGGGTGACCCTGCCCCCCCACCCTATCTCTGTTGTCTGTGTGGGTGACCCCGCCCCCCCACCCTATCTCTGTTGTCTGTGTGGGTGACCCCGCCCCCCCCCCCCCCATCCTATCTCTGTTGTCTGTGTGGGTGACCCCACCCTCTCTCTGTTGTCTGCGCGGGTTCTCTCTGTTGTCTGCACGGGTTCTCTCTGTTGTCTGCACGGGTTCTCTCTGTTGTCTGCGTGGATGCCATCCCACCCTCTCTGCGTTGTCTGCGTGGGTGCCATCCCACCCTCTCTGCGTTGTCTGCGTGGGTGCCATCCCACCCTCTCTGCGTGGGTGCCATCCCACCCTCTCTGCGTTGTCTGCGTGGGTGCCATCCCACCCTCTCTGCGTTGTCTGCAACCCCACCCTCTTTCTTTCTCTCTCTGTCTGCGTGGGTGCAACCCCACCCTCCCACCCTTTTTCTGTTGTCTACGTGGGTACAACGCCACCCTCTGTTGCCTGCGTGGGTGCCCGTCTTCCTCCCGCCCACCCTATGTTTCCAGCACCCCCCCCTCCCGCCCACCCTCTGTCTGCCCACCAACTCCCGGCTGTCCACCGCCGCCCAGCCTCTGTTGTCTGTGCCTCCCGCCCACCCTCTGTTGTCTGCCCCCCCCCGCCCACCCTCTGTTGTCTGCCCCCCCATTGTCTGCCCACCCTGTTCCACCCTCCCTCCTTCTGTTTCTATCTACCTCGCTCCGCGGTTCTCTCAGTGGCTCTCTGAACTTTTTCCTTCAGAAGGAGAAGTTCAAAATGCTCACCCTAGCCCAAGTTCTTTCTTCCCTGGATTCAAGAGACAGGATGATGGCATTTGCAGGAAGTCTATTTTCCCATCCCCTCCTCCAGTCTCACACATGTTGCCTGTAGTTTCAGGTAGGGTCTGCTTTGGTACTATCAGTGCACCTCGGTGGTGATGCAAGTGATGGTCGTGCTCATCTGCGGAGGTTGGGTGTACTAGTCTCCATATCTTGACGACTGGCTACTGAAGGTGAACTTGCCACAAAGATTCATAAACAACCACCAGATGAGGGCTGACCTGTTGACTGGCATACTCTGATTTATATGGGCTGCGCATCCTACAGCATGGAAATAAATGCAGTGACTGGGAAGGAATAGATCCTGGGCAAAACTGTACTCCGTCACTTACAGACGGGCAAATAAATTGCTATTGAAATTTTTTTGAACTCAGTCTGGTACCTTGGGGATATTCACAAGTTGAAAATCTGTGGTTAGATTGTACCAGAAAATGTTAGTGAAAATAAGAAACTTGTTCATTTTTGCAAAAGTATTTTATGACAAGTAACCATATGATCATGTACTTGGCCTTTTTTCCAAAACAACTTTACTCTTTTTCTGCTAATGGTGAGTTTATTTCCACACCTCAGTCTGCCTGTCTTCAACCAGAGTGAGCAATGATCATAGTATCTTTTTTTTTTTTTGTCCACTGTTTTTACCAGGTTTGTTTTCTGCTTTTTATTAGGTCTTTGCATGGGAGATCTCGGATCAGTTGCTACAGATACGGCAGGATGTGGAGTCTTGTTATTTTGCTGCTCAAACCATGAAGATGAAGATCCAGACATCTTTTTTCGAGCTTCCTACAGACTCTCACGCTTCTTTAAGGGACTCGCTGCTTTCCCACATCCAGAACCTAAAGGATTTGTCTCCTGTCATAGTCACTCAGGTAATCATGGATAACCCCCTTATTAAAAAAGCTACTAGTAGATGCAAATATGAAATAAGAATGCCAACGACCACCCAGTAATGTGTGCCAGAAGATGATGATGCTTCTCCTTTCAAGTAGCATAAACGTTTATGCTCATTTAGTGGATTGAGGCTGAATTCAAAATTTCTGACACATCATAAACCTTTGGATTCACTTTCAATATCTTTTTCACATACTATATGACCAAATATTCCTTGGCTGAAGGGGTGCTCTCACCACCTCCACACTTTATCTTGCTTCCTCTAAATCAAACACTCTGCTTTAATATATACTGCAAAATGTGGAACCTAATCTGTAAGAAAAAAAAAAAAGTTTCTTTTTTTAACTTGTTTCAAATAAATGCTTTTGATGCTTATTTGCATGTCCCTTGTAGAGCTCTCTCTAGTTAGTAGTTTACTAATATTTTACTAATGTGCAAAGTAGTATATTGACAGGTAAAAACCTTATATATTTTCTCCTGAGATCCAACAGTGCTCCAAATAAAACAAGAATCCAGGCTTGAGTGAGTGTGTTGCATTTACAAAGTGCAGTGGTGGCTTGAGGGCATTTTAGCGATGATGCTGACCAAAACACAGTCTAACAAAATATCAAACTTGGAAGCTCTGCTATGACTGCCATGTTTCACAATCTTTTGAAGGGACAGTGCCACACTGTTCCACAGCTGAGGAGCAAGAAAAGAAAACGTGAAACCTTCTAACCAAGAGCACTTAAAATAAGGAAGAGGAGCAGCAAAAGCGAAACTTAACATGCTTTGAAAATCTAGCACTGATGAATTTGCCTATTTCGTAAAGTACCTGAGGGTCGAGCGCGTACCCTTGACATTGCCAGACTAAGGAAGTTCAAACACCAATTTGCATACCATGGTTTGAGGGAACAGCAGCCTCTTAACAGACCTGTGGAGGAGACCATAGAAACAAGTGTTGACATAGTATGGTATAGACACAATGTCTCCTCCAAGTACTTAAGCATACAAATGCATGTAAGGATTACAGGCTCCATGTGATTTTTTTTGTTTTTTGTTTTTTTGTTTACCCCGTTACCCATAATTTAGACTTGCAGTTGTGCTTCTGGGGTTTGTGTTAACCTAACACTTCATAGGAAAACCCATTTTTGCTAGTTAACACTCTAACAATTTATATCCAACACATTACACTATTTGTTATAAGAAGGTCGATTATTATTTGGGGTGGGCGAATGCCCACTTAAAGGAGTAATCGCTACTTATGTCATGGTGAACCCTCAAAGTCACTAAACAAACCTGAGCTTAACCCTCTTGTAGCTATCACACATAGCATACAGGTTTAATTTTGAGAGATGTGGAAAATATTTATGCAGTACCAAAAAAGTAATAAAATCAGAAAGCAAAATAATAAAAATCTTAAAGTTAGAAAAATAAAGCAATATTTTAATAAGCATAAAGACACCAAAATAACCAAAACCAATGAGGGGCTTGAAGATACACATTTTTAATTTTTTGAAGTAAAAAGTAGAACCAAATAAAACCAAAAAGTGTAGTTTTTAGTAAATGGTTGCAGTAGACCGGGACCGCAGCGTAAGTTTGAGGTTGACGGTAATGTAGCTTGGTTTGGATACACCAACCTGGTTCATCCTGGTAAAAGTTTCAACCTTTTACCTTAGTCCTTTAAATCCCAGGATACAAAAAGGGTATTCTTCTACAGGCCCCAGGACCTTAGGGGAAGGTCCTTCAAAGACTCCCGGGGAGTCCAGCAGAGGCCAATATTAGGGTTCAGTCCAGGTCTAGTTGCAACTGGTCAGCTGGGCTGTTCTAGGAAAAAAAAACTCTTGTAGCTTGTTGTCTTTCTGTAGCCACACAGGAGGTCATCTCACTGAGCCTTTGTGTCCTCTTTGTCATGAGTACAAACAGAAGCAGTTTTATCCTGTCAGAGATCCTCTTAGATCACAAACAGCATGTTCAGTGCTCTTCTGCAGGTCTAATAGGGTTCCGAGGAAAGTTGGGGAGCTACATTTACGCTTGGCACCAGCTAGTGGGTGGGGTGACTTCTGGGCACTCCATAGCCAATGTGGTAATAGTTGCTTGGGGACTAACCCATACCCTTTTTCACTAGTTCTTGTTTGGTTTGACTGTAAACAGAACCATGCCATGTATCAAAATGGTGAAAGTTTCCAGCCACTCTAAACTTGGGCTCAGAAAAGGGAGGGGGTGGTTTGCACGCACGCCATAGGGAAACCTCCTTTGTCTTCCAATATCATACATTTAAATGCAGTTAGTAGTAGGCACTGAACCCACAAAAAAACAGAGACCGATGTCGGGTAGGACAAAAGCAGTGTCCTTTATCAACTAGACTGGGGATCCACAAGAACGGTATTGGTATCTGTTGTCTCCCTTTCAAGAGCCCCTTTGTGCTATATGTGGCTCAGCGGACGAGTCAGTCGGGGTTTGACAGTGTGATGTCACAGGATCACCACTTCTACCACTCTGAATCTTCTGTGGAGTTCAGAGAAGTCCTCTGTAGTCATTCTGGTCAACTTATTGTTTGCTCCTGGAAAGCAGTTAACACTTTGCTCTCACCTTAAGGCTGAGAACAGGGTGGGAGAAGCTGGAGAGCCAATGGAAATTAGCTTCCAGGAACATAAGGCTGGGAAAAGGTAACTTCTTAAAGGTTATTTTCCCTTAATATTTATTAAAAACATACTTCACCACTTAATTGGTTATTTAATAACTATTCATAAATAGTTACATTATTGTTCTAAGGGGCTCCATTCCGGGGATACAGTATTAGTATTTTAATGTGTGCTCTTTTTTTCCCCCACATAGAACAGTTACTGCCTGCCTCTGTGAAACTAGCTTTTTGGGAACTTTAGGGAAATGGTAACTTTAATTTTCTCAAGTCCCACTTTTAAGTAACATACACCATGAGTGAGTTAAAAGTCCTATATAGGAGTGACTACTAAAAAGGGAGGTTTTTACCTGTCAAAATAACTTATTTTCACAGGTCGCAGAGCATGTTTTAGACTGCAACTTTTGGACTACACATGTAGGCCTGAAGCCATGTTTTCTTTTGTGCCGCTAGTCGAAGAAACATTGCTGCAGTCCATTTTCACACGGGACACTAGTGCCCTATAGAAAGGTTGAATACGCTAGGCAGGGATTAACTAATTCCTCCGTCTCCTTGGGGGAAGGGGTGGTCAGAGCACAGACACTGGAGACTAGACGTTGTGCAGCAATAAAATAGGATTCAATAAAAGGCGAAAAATCTGTCGTGACCACACAGAAGAGGCAGCTGTCCTGCAAATAGTCATCTTTTTAACTGTGGTGCAGATTGGTCAGTGGTGATAATATTACACAAGGTCAAATTAATTTATTTATCAGGCACTAGGAGATAAATTGATGTACCCAAGATCAAACATTGCTGGCATGCGCAGTGCTGTCATCAGATGTAATTTCAGATGTTGCAGTGATGTTCATAATGATGTCATTGAACATGTCATAAGTGACGTAATACCTGAGGTACTTACTAGTGCACGATAAGAGCGCAAGTTAGTTACATTAGGGCACAAGTTATAGTTAATTGAGATAACTAGATCTGGTGAATTTCACTGATTTTTGTTAATGTTAAATCGTATGTTCTAACTAAGATTTCCTCCTAAATATAACATCCTTATTAACCTTTGTTTTTTTCCCCAGTCAGTTTCTAAGGTTTTTTAATGAATAGTAACATATTCTTGAAATTATAACTATAAATTTACTTTAACCTTTAAAAAAAAAAAAAAAAAGAAAAAGCATAATAGGATGTCCATCTACATGCATTGCATGAGGTTGGGTGGAGCAAGGGTATCCTTACCCTGCTCCCTTATGTTTTTAAAACTTATTTTCAGGACTTTGGACTCCACTCCGGAATCATAAAATTGCTGCAGCTATATCTCCAATGATGCATTGGCAGTCAATTAGATCTTAAGATCTGTCAGCTTTGTGGCATGAAACATACCAAGTATTTAGACTTAATTCCTCAAACACTACTGAACAAATTTACACTAAATTAAAAAAAGAAAAAAAGCATACTTTCTTGACCAAGATGTAGCTTTCCAATAAATTTGGTGTAATGCTGTTCAGCAGTTTGTGGTATCACTATTCAATTTTCCCATGGAAAAAACGAATAGAGAAAATGTGTTTTGGGAATACTTTTCCTAGCTCCCGCTTGACGGATCACATTGAAACTTTCCAGAAAGGAGCTTAGATGGGTGAGACTTTTTTGGAAAGTTTTGTGACGATTGGTCAAACTGCACCAGAGTTATAAGGAAATTAAAAAATGCTTTTTCTATGGAAATGTTGTCCTAACTATAACTATTCAGTGGTAATATATGAAAATGTGTGTATCATATGTGGCGTGTGTGTATGTGTATGTGTGTGTGTGTGTGTGTATATATATATATATATATATATATATATATATATATATATATATATATATGAGATATACACATATTTTCATACACAGAAATAGTTTATAATGTCCCACTTGGCCTTGTTTTAAGGAAAAATGGATATGAAGCCTGTTTGTGTGTGTGTGCGCACACACAAATACTTTTAATCATTGCCTCTATGATAGGCCTGACTGCTCATGCCAAGCTGCCAAAGTGGTGAGCAGGGCTTATCTTGGTTGTATGATTCCCTTAGCCGGACTAGTGTGAGGGTTCCTACTTGGACCGGGTGCAAACCACTGCCAACTAGAGACCCCATTACTAACTGATAACTCAGACTGCAGATTCCTCACCAACCCTGCTACCTTCCTGCTGTGTGGAATGGGCTCATTTGATCCATACAAAAACAATTCCATTGAGAGATCTGCTCACTCTGATTGCTGAGTGTTCATGTCTGAAGCAGGCAGATATCAGAAAGAAGCTGATTCAAAGCTGGCAGGTTGTACTGTGGCCCCAATGTCATTTCTAGGGTGTAATGGACCCGAAAAAGAGCCTCACAATGCCACTATCAATCAGCGTGCAAGGGAATTGTTGAGAAAAGTTTTCCAGATCGATTCTGGCGCTTGGGAGCATTTAGAAGGTGATGAACCTGTGGTTGTATCCACTCGAAAGAGTGTTACCAAAGATAAGTCACTTGTTCTTTTAATTCTCCAGTTTTGGTTGAAAAGCGGTTTTGGAGGGTGAAGTGCAAGGGCCCTGCACAACGAAGCGCCAGCATACATCATCAAACGCCTGACCTTCCACCAGCCGACCAGACACCTCCGATCAGCTTTCCTTTTCCTCACTGACACCCTACGGATCCCAAGAGCCAACAGTAGGTGACTCTTTCTTGCTCCTGGCAGACAAGGCTTGGAACATCCCCCCTCTGCACCCCAAGACTGCACAGTCACTTAAATGATTCAGAAGAGAACTAAAGACCTGGATGTTTGAATTTTCATTCCTCAGCGCAGCAGCAGAGAGCTCCAGTACCTCAAGACCCTCACGGGTGATTTGCAGCGCTCTATAAATGTTTGTTTGATTGAAGAGGGACGAGTAGGGCGAATCCAGTGAGAGAAGTTCATGAAAGCTAATGCTGTGTGCCCTTTGGAGATCTGAGGCTAAAATCCACAAGAATGTAGTTTTATCAGTGGTAGACTGTACATTAACAAATTGAAGCCACTTACAGCTCTATTTTTAGGTTAGGCCAGACAGTACAACTGCCTTCAACATCTACTGTTTATAGTATCCACAGAGTAGGGTCTAGGTCTGCTTTCTTCAAGCGTTGCTTTAGACCATTGCAGTTGCATTTAGGATCAGCCCAGAAGAGTATGCATCTTACTTCATACTTTTGACTGTTTGATGTATCATTCCACCTCCTAGAAAGTGGTTCCATTACTCTACATGAGGAGCTAAATTTGCATGTGAAAAGCATTCTCAATCATTATGGTTTCTCACATTAATTTCTTTCTAATACATTCATTTATTTCTTATCCATTCGTTGTATGCAAAAAGCAGTATTGCTGCACTTTATATTTTCTCACTGCAAGGCACATTGGTTCACTTTGTAGCTAAACCAAGCAGTTTCTTCGGACACCAAAAAGTATTTTGCAATTGTTTCCAGTAGATGAACGACCCTTTTGGCACAGTCAGCAAACCGTGTTCATCCACTGCACCACTGAGATTCAGCATTCCTGCTGCTCTTGCCACCAGTCTACTCATGAAATTGCTAATGGTTGCTATTTAATATTCCCTTGTTTTAGTAATTGTGTATCTTCAGGGATTTCTTTCTTTATTCTTGCTCACCTTATTGAAATATTTGGGTGCATTACAAAATTGTGATAGGTTTTAGTGTGCCATTCTAGACCCATAACTTACTTACAATAAAAGTTAATAATCTGTGCAAGTGTTCTCAAAGCAAACAAAGTGTGGGTGTTGACGACCATGGATAGTCTTAATCGCTTTTGCATTTGTTTTCTTTCTACTAGCTGGCTTTAGCAATAGCAGATCTTGCACTGCAAATGGCTTCTTGGAAAGGATGTGTACAGACATTGATTGAGAAGTAAGTAATGTCTGATTATTAATCTTCTTGGGGAATTTGTCATTAATGGCGATTAATGTTCTGATATCGCATTTCTCTAGTTTCCTTCTCATGATTCTGCTCTACAAGTGAAATAACACCTTTTTAAATACTTTTTTTCAAGTAGACCTAGCATTTGTGGTTATAATACAGCACAAGGTTTGTAGTCTCTCCTGCTGAGTAGAGCTATACCTTGTGCACACAGAGCCCAGCTAACCAAGTACCTTCTCTCCCCCCAGGTCATAAGGCTTGCCTGTAGTACAGCACAAGTTTTGAAAGACCTTTTGGAGGCTTACCAAGAACTTAGAGTGGGCTTACATGGCACCCACTGCTTATCATTGTTTGCTTTGTCACTCTCGTTTGCATGTTTTCTTATTTGATGGCTTGTCTTCCTCTTCTCGTGTTTGTCTCCCATTGCCATCCTTTTGATTGTCTAACTTGTCTCCTTTCTCTGTTAACTTTACTTTTTTCTTTTTGTTTAAGCATTCTGTGAGAGCATGTGTGTTTTCAGCTCCCTCCCTCGTGTGCTTCTTCATTGCCAAAGAACGACCTGACACTTTGTGTTGTTCTCTCCCTCGTGTGCTGCTTCTTCAATCCTTTAACCTGACTTTATGTTTAATTCTGATGGATACTTTTAACTGCAGATTGCTGACACTTGGAATATTCCCCAGAGTGGTTCTGGAAGCTGTCAGGCTGTCCTGTGTGTTGCTAGGTGGTGTCATGCAACTCAGCCTAAGCTCATTCCACCCTGGAATTTATGGCGTGAAGTCACATATATGGGCCACCTGTTTGTCAGTTCCTTTCTTAACATGTTTGAACACGGATCGAGAGCTCAGTTCCTTTTTCGTCAATTGACAAATTCCTTTGGAATTTGATTCCATTTGCGAAGTGAATGACGTCCCCGACCAAAGACTGCCGGGTTCAGACTGTGATGTGACTGTTGGAAACAGATGTCGATGATGGACAAAGTGAACGCCTGGTGTGTGGGTTTGGAAAACGACTCCAGTTTGTTAAGAATGAGTCCTAGTGCACCCAAAATTTGTATGTCCCTGAACACTGAAAGAAGTCTTGGACCTTGCTTACCCCCTGCTCCAAGTTAAGGGCGCAAACTCATTCCCACTTTTGAGGCTGCCCTTGTTAAGGTCATCTTGTAAGTTGAAGTCTAAAACCCCATCCTTCCATACTCTGTCCAAAGAAGTTGGATGGACTGCAACTATTGATCCCAGTCACAGAACTGGTTTCAATAGTGAATCTGTTGCACTCTCAATGCCTTGGTGATCCTGCAACATACTTTTGCCACTCTTATGGCTACCCTCTGATTTTTCTTTGGCCCCCAAATGTCTGCGGGGGCCTCCAATCAGATTACTGCTGGTGAATCAGTGCTCAGCGTTATCTGTGCCCCTTAAACACACCCCAGGTTCCACTGGAGTTGGCGACTTCCATTTTGGCTCTAAGATCTGCAACCGTCCTGTTCCCACAGATTACGTCGTAGATCAAGCTGGTTCTGGTGTCTGACTTAGAGCTGAATCTTCTTTCGACCCTGACCTACGTTGCACATTGTCCCCACTGCAGTGCACCCATCTCCCTAAGGTCTGATTCAGACCAAACACTTTCTCTTCCATAAGGCTTTGACACCTCTTTTGTGTCAGATTTTGATCAACCTGATAATGACCGTAGTGATGATGGGGATGATTTAACCCCACACTACAGTGATATCTATATGAACTTGCAGGACCTCAGTGGGTTAAATCATTTTGGGCCCGCAGTGGAGGGGAGCGCGTCATTTGTTGTAGTGATTGGACGTGCTGCTGATATCCTGAACTTAACGCTGCCTTGAGATGAAGTCGTAAAAAATGTCCTTAAGGAGGTTTTCTTCAGCCTGGACTAGCCTCATTCCTTTTACAGGATGTGTTCTGGGACTTTTCTGTCCGCCAACAAATCCAGGACATTTGGGCTATGATCCTGATGTTTGAGCCTTGGTTATGGATCTCAGTGAGAGCAGCTTTGAGTGTTTTTTTTGGCATGCTTGCCTGATGCATCCTCCTTGTGCACTTGTTTAGGTGGCATATGCAGTCTCATCTGAAGTCTTAGTAGCCCAGCACCAAGGAAACCTGTCTGATACCATCCAGGTTTCAGAGGGGACTGTACTAGAGCTACAGTGGTAGCTGTTAGACTGCAATCTGACTTGTTTCACACCCAGAGTTTGTGGCGAGAGATGCGTCCTGATGGCTTGCTGCATGACCTGAACTTGAAGTGTCAGCCAGTCTGACTTTTGCTGAGCCTGACGGACACTCTACATGTTTGCAAAAATGTTGGGGAGTGGTGCTCCTGTGCCCCTAAGGATAGGGCTGCTTCTTGGCATTTGACTTCATTTGATCTACTGTGTGGATGCCATCCTAACAATCGGGCATCTGCAGTAAAGGTCATTTTGTGAACTCTGTATTTTGTGAGGTTTTGGAGTCTAAGAAAAGTAAGGCAGTGTAGAAAGACATTGAGATGTGCTTCAAGATCTGCTGTGCATTGTCTAAGAAGCTGGCTCCAGAATACCTGGGGACTTATTCAACCGAGGGAAAAGCTGCTACTACTTCATTGTTATGTGGAGTGCTTATTCTTGACATCCTCCTGGCCATAGTGGGAGCTTCAGTGCACATGTTTACAAAGCACCTTTCCCTTGACAACTGACGGAAGAGCATTTTGTCATTTTGCTGTTCAGTCCTGCACGACATTTTGGTCTGAGCACACTCCAGAGTCCCACTATTATGGGAGGTACTGTATTGATAGCTAGTCTAAAGATAAAGAATCGTAAGTTGGAAGTATCCATCTGAGGGACAGTTACTTAATCTTAGTTCACACCTGTAGGAAGTTGGCTTTGTATATACTATATCAAAATAAGATAGTGTGCACAGAGCCCAGGGCTTCCTGAGAGGCTTAAGAGGCTAAAGTAGATAATACCAATGCTCCTGTTTGTGGTAATGTGGTAAAGCAGTTAGGATTTTATATAGCAAAAATATGTTTTATTAATTTATTTCTAGAACCTCGAGATTCAAGTTGCAGGTAAGTACTTCAATAAAGTCATATTTCACACATATATCAATAATACTTTGTTTGAAATTGATAAGTTATACAGTTTTTTAAATATTGGAAATTATCTGTTTTAAAAGTTGACAGTGCAATTTTCAGGAACAGTTCCTGGGGGGAAGAAAAGTTAGTACGATTTACAGTTAAGTACTTGACTTATAGTTCCAGTTTCCGGGATTTAGAAAGTCCACAGGTTGGAGTTAAAGTTACCCCCAAACACCCACCACCAGCAACACGGGGACAGCCAGGTGCAGAGGTGAAAGTTTAGGCATATTTAACATGGACTTCTATGGAGACTGGGGGCACTCAGAATCAGGACTGTCTGCAGCTAAGTTCCTGCGACTTCGGGGTCAGACTGGCGAGTTTAGGAGAGCACGGGGGAGGCACACGTAGGCACCAAGCATACACCCTCAGCAGCACTGGGTGCAGGGTGCAAATCTGGTGTCTGATTTACAATGCTTTCCTATGAGGGGACCCCAGGGGTCACTCAGATGCTGCAGGTGAGGTCCTGGGGGTCGGCTGGGGCAAATCACAAGATGTGCAGGGAGGAAGGCCTCCTGCTGAATGTAGCTGCACTGGAGGTCGGGTTCTCCAAGGCCTGTGGGTGCAGTGTTCTTTTTGATGTCTGATATCTTAATCTGGAGCTTTCGCAGTCAGGGGGGCTGTAGGAAGTTGGCTCTGTATGTGCTATTTCAAAGTAAGGAATAGCATGCACAGAGTCCAAGGGTTCCCCTTAGAGGTAAAATAGTGGTAAAAATAGATAATACTAATGCTCTATTTTGTGGTAGTGTGGTCGAGCAGTAGGCTTATCCAAGGAGTAGTGTTAAGCATTTGTTGTACATACACACAGACAATAAATGAGGTACACACACTCAGAGACAAATCCAGCCAATCGGTTTTGTTATAGAAAAATATCTTTTCTTAGTTTATTTTAAGAACCACAGGTTCAAATTTAACATGTAATATCTTGTTTGAAAGGTATTGCAGGTAAGTACATTAGGAACTTTGAATCATTTCAATTGCATGTATACTTTTCAAGTTATTCACAAATAGCTATTTAAAAAGTGGACACAGTGCAATTTTCACAGTTCCTGGGGGAGGTAAGTTTTTGTTAGTTTTACCAGGTAAGTAAGACACTTACAGGGTTCAGTTCTTGGTCCAAGGTAGCCCACCGTTGGGGGTTCAGAGCAACCCCAAAGTCACCACACCAGCAGCTCAGGGCCGGTCAGGTGCAGAGTTCAAAGTGGTGCCCAAAACGCATAGGCTTCAATGGAGAGAAGGGGGGTGCCCCGGTTCCAGTCTGCCAGCAGGTAAGTACCCGCGTCTTCGGAGGGCAGACCAGGGGGGTTTTGTAGGGCACCGGGGGGGACACAAGCCCACACAGAAATTTCACCCTCAGCGGTGCGGGGGCGGCCGGGTGCAGTGTTAGAACAAGCGTCGGGTTCGCAATGTAAGTCAATGAGAGATCAAGGGATCTCTTCAGCGCTGCAGGCAGGCAAGGGGGGGCTTCCTCGGGGAAACCTCCACTTGGGCAAGGGAGAGGGACTCCTGGGGGTCACTTCTGCAGTGAAAGACCGGTCCTTCAGGTCCTGGGGGCTGCGGGTGCAGGGTCTTTTCCAGGCGTCGGGACTTAGGTTTCAGAGAGTCGCGGTCAGGGGAAGCCTTGGGATTCCCTCTGCAGGCGGCGCTGTGGGGGCTCAGGGGGGACAGGTTTTGGTACTCACAGTCGTAGAGTAGTCCGGGGGTCCTCCCTGAGGTGTTGGTTCTCCACCAGCTGAGTCGGGGTCGCCGGGTGCAGTGTTGCAAGTCTCACGCTTCTTGCGGGGAGTTGCAGAGTTCTTTAAAGCTGCTTCTTGAAACAAAGTTGCAGTCTTTTTGGAGCAGGTCCGCTGTCCTCTGGAGTTTCTTGTCGTCGTCGAAGCAGGGCAGTCCTCAGAGGATGCAGAGGTTGCTGGTCCCTTTGGAAGGCGTTGCTGGAGCAGAGTTCTTTGGAAGGCAGGAGACAGGCCGGTGAGTTTCTGGAGCCAAGGCAGTTGTTGTCTTCTGGTCTTCCTCTGCAGGGGTTTTCAGCTAGGCAGTCCTTCTTCTTGTTGTTGCAGGAATCTAATTTTCTAGGGTTCAGGGTAGCCCTTAAATACTAAATTTAAGGGCGTGTTTAGGTCTGGGGGGTTAGTAGCCAATGGCTACTAGCCCTGAGGGTGGGTACACCCTCTTTGTGCCTCCTCCCAAGGGGAGGGGGTCACAATCCTAACCCTATTGGGGGAATTCTCCATCTGCAAGATGGTGAATTTCTAAAAGTTAGTCACCTCAGCTCAGGACACCTTAGGGGCTGTCCTGACTGGCCAGTGACTCCTCCTTGTTGCTTTCTTTGTTCCCTCCAGCCTTGCCGCCAAAAGTGGGGGCCGTGGCCGGAGGGGGCGGGCAACTCCACTAAGCTGGAGTGCCCTGCTGGGCTGTGACAAAGGGGTGAGCCTTTGAGGCTCACCGCCAGGTGTTACAGCTCCTGCCTGGGGGAGGTGTTAGCATCTCCACCCAGTGCAGGCTTTGTTACTGGCCTCAGAGTGACAAAGGCACTCTCCCCATGGGGCCAGCAACATGTCTCTAGTGTGGCAGGCTGCTGGAACCAGTCAGCCTACACAGATAGTCGGTTAAGTTTCAGGGGGCACCTCTAAGGTGCCCTCTGTGGTGTATTTTACAATAAAATGTACACTGGCATCAGTGTGCATTTATTGTGCTGAGAAGTTTGATACCAAACTTCCCAGTTTTCAGTGTAGCCATTATGGTGCTGTGGAGTTCGTGTAAAACAGACTCCCAGACCATATACTCTTATGGCTACCCTGCACTTACAATGTCTATGGTTTTGTTTAGACACTGTAGGGGTACCATGCTCATGCACTGGTACCCTCACCTATGGTATAGTGCACCCTGCCTTAGGGCTGTAAGGCCTGCTAGAGGGGTGACTGACCTATACTGGCATAGGCAGTGAGAGGCTGGCATGGCACCCTGAGGGGAGTGCCATGTCGACTTACTCGTTTTGTTCTCACTAGCACACATAAGCTGGCAAGCAGTGTGTCTGTGCTGAGTGAGAGGTCTCCAGGGTGGCATAAGACATGCTGCAGCCCTTAGAGACCTTCCTTGGCATCAGGGCCCTTGGTACTAGAAGTACCAGTTACAAGGGACTTATCTGGATGCCAGGGTCTGTCAATTGTGGATACAAAAGTACAGGTTAGGGAAAGAACACTGGTGCTGGGGCCTGGTTAGCAGGCCTCAGCACACTTTCAATTGTAAACATAGCATCAGCAAAGGCAAAAAGTCAGGGGGCAACCATGCCAAGGAGGCATTTCCTTACAGGGGCTCTCTGGATTCCCTCTGCAGGTGTCGTCGTGGAGTGGTAGAAAGGTCAACCCAGGGTGGGCCCTTACTCACAATCACCTGGGTGGTCTCTCTTGCTGGTTGGGCCACCGGCGTCGGTTGCAGGGTGGTCCGGACTCACAGATCCTGGGGAGGTTCTGGTGTCCCTTGGTTGTAGTTTTTTGTGGACAACTCCCCTAGCAGGAGTGCCCTGGGCCACTGTAACCAGAGGCTTGAGCGTTTGAGGCTCACTGCCAGGTCTTAGTCCCTGCAGTGGGAAGATGTGAAGCACCTCCACACAGGACAGGATTAGTTTCTGGCCACAGAGAGCACAAAGTCTCTCACCTCATGTGGTCAGAAACTTGTCTGAAAGTGGCAGTCCTGCACTAGCAGTTTGGCTAACATACAGGGGGCATTTCTAAAATGTGCACATGTCCTCAATACTACTTATAAATCGGTCCCATTGTAACCATCTGTTTATTGATTATTTTTTTATTATTTTTTATTATATTTTTTTAAATATGGTCAATAGCTAATCACAAAGAGTGTTCTTTTGTAATATTCTGAAGAAACCTCAAACTAACACCCACCCCAAAAAGAAGAGGACATAAATATGAGATGTTGGAATAATGGATTAATTCACTATCATCCAATTGAAGACATTACTCCAATATTTGGCTTGTTTCTCAGGAGTGAGAACCGAGGACCAATAACTAGATTTTTCATGGACTCACTTGCTTGAGTCATTCTTGTTGTTGACGTGTGAGTCCCACGGTAACAGTAAATAATAGTATCAAGAAATTTTACATGTAAAACAATGTTACCGTGCTTTCATTTTACAGCTTATTGTCTCCATTTGAAAAGACCTGAAGTCCAGCCAATCAGGCGAGAGTACCCTTTACAACCCTCACCACAGAAGCTTCAGTCTCTCAGATTGCCTACCGCATGTTGTGCGAAGGGGATCTCCCTGAAACCGGCTCAGTTTATTTTCTTCATTCCAGATTTAAAGCATTAAAAATGTCTGATACTTCAAGGAAGGACTCTTTAGATCCTGCCAAAAAAGTGGCACAGTTGTTTTGCACAATTGGCAAACTCTTTGGCTACCACTTTAACTCCTTAGTAAATGGTATCCCTGTCACCTAGGCCTGAGGTACTAAGGAAGATCTCTGAGGGCTGCGGCACCAATTGTGCCACACTCTGGGACCGCTCACCAAACTCACACAAGTGCTGCCATTGCAGGCAGCGTATTTTGGTGAAGGCTACATTGAAAACAACCTTTCACAACCCCCTGTTTGCCAGGTCCCCTATCACTTAGTGTGGCAGGTGTAAGACACCCCCTAAGGCAGGGTGCATTCAGGCACATGTGAGGGCATATCTGCTCCTGCCGTATTTGTCCTTTCTGAGACGTAGTAAGTGACCAGGGTACCCATTTTAAATGCGTATGCTGGACACTGGTCATTGTGAGTTCTCCAGCTACATGATGGCTTCTCTGAATTCTGGGATTCTTGGTATCAACCAACTCCTAATAATAAACCCCCACTGATCCCAGTGATGGATTCATTTATAAATGCAGACAGAGTGCACCTTAGAGGCGCCCCTGAAAACCTACCAACTACCAGTGTGTATAATGCGACTCAAGTTTGTCCAAATAGTGGCGATGACCAACCCCCACTTTCCTGACCACACTTTTGCAGCGGCACAGGCAGGAAGATAAGTTAAATTAGAATTTTTACCCACTTCATGCCAGTCCCACCCTAAAGGTGGTCAGATCCCACCCCCCTCACCCCCCACAAGGCTTGTGGATTTGTGGAGAGAGAAAATCCAACATCTCCAGCAACCACTGCACCCATGACTCCTGACCCCAGCTAAGGGGAGTCACGGATGCCAACAACATCCCCCAACTCCTAAGATCTTGAGTCTCTCATGGGTCCACCCCTGCCAGACTCCACGACGACACCTGCAGCCTCAACACTCTGAACCCTCTGAACTCAAGTGCATCCAGATGAGAAAACCCGATGCTTAGACTCCCATGCATCCAGCACCCTGATGCCTTATTGCACCTCTGTACTCGACTGCCCTAGTGCTGCCTGGTGTGACCTGTTGGTGTGGTTCTGATCAGTGCTCAGTACTTACCGTTGTTAACCCTATGATTGCTGAACATTGTTTTCCTCCATAGGATAACATTGAGAGAGCCTGAGAATTGCAAAATGTTGATCTTTAAAAGTGCAAAGTATTTATGCATAAAAGTCTGTTTACCTGATTACGAATTTTGAAGCCTATATAGAAAGAATGGCTATTGTTCTAGATTGGTCTCAGATTTATTCTTTGAGTGTCTCATTTATTGCCTTTGTGAGCACAACAAATGCTTAGCACTACCCTCTGATAAGCCGAACTGCTCACCCACTCTACCACAGATAGAGCATTATTACTATCTTCTTTTGTCTCTGCAATACCAGTTGGGGATCCACTGGACTCTTTGCAGAGTGTACTTCATTTTAGTGCACTAAATAGAGAGCCAACTTCCTACAGCAGGGCTATCCTTGTAAGGGCAGGATCAACTAACAAATCCTACAGATTTAAATTGAAAAGTTTCTCTTTATGGTGTCAACAATTCAGTCTGCATCCGCTGGAAGCATCACCAGAACAAGTCCTACTTTATCTTCTCTCTCTGTCTCGTTCAGGTTTGGTGAATGTGTTTGTTAAAGTACATCTGTGTTTTTTTAAAGTACATTTTGGAGCAATATGCACATATATAGACATTCCTCTCAGATAAGTCCTAGATGGATTCAAATAATGCATGTGAAGTCGTGAAAGCAGAGGATAACTATTCCATGACTATAGCACTGCATAGATAAAGTTCTAAGTAAAAACAGGTTGTGGCTGTGGATTCTTCCAGAAAGCCGCTAGTCTGATTTTAGTATTTCCTCAATAATTCCAAATATCACCCTTTTGATTTTTGTTTGATGTAACGAGTTATGCGATCTAAGGCCAAAATAGGCGTGGAGAAATGTGATATAAGGGGTAACCCATATTTATCAAAGCTGCCAAAGCCTTGCACTGGTAAGATCTAATTTTGGGGTAATTCCACCAAATGTTTCAAATCACCTTCTAAACCGCATCCTCTCCAGTAGGAAGAGCTAGCATTAGGAAAGAATTTCTGAAGTTGTGGGATAGTAGTACCAGTTGGATACAGTTTTGTAATGTGCTTCCCTGCCTGTGTAGGTTGACCATATGTCCCGGATTCCTGTGGACTCTCCCAGTGTCCTGACACCTTAATTTTAATTACATGTCCAGGTTTTTGGGGCAAACGTCTGGTTATTTTGCAAAATAGAATTGAAAGGTATGCTCTTCTTTCAATGGTGCCTCTGAAGACAAAAACATATCTAAGTAACTTATCTTTCTCCAGCATTGGATCTTTCATAGAGTCACATGCTTGAATCATTCCTCCTCAGTGTTGAAGACATTCATGTAATAGCTTAATAACTTCATTTAAAAAGACCCAAAGTTCAGCCAATCAGTTGACAGCACCCTTTAGAACCCTCACCCTAGAGGCTTCAGTCCCTCAGATTTTCTACTGCACGTCGTGTGATGGGATTCTCACTGAGCTCTGCTCAGTTTTCCCACAGTTTACACTTATTTTAACACGATTGCTCTCAGTTTCTACTGTTCAGACCAAGAAATGGCAGAACCAACCAAAAAGGGACTGTTTTGGCCATGTGGCAAAAAGCGATTTCACCCTAATGACCCTCACAAGGAGTGCATCTATTGTCTTCACCCTGAACATAAACCTAAAGACTGCAAGGCATGTTAAAGTCTTTCACAGAAAATTCTTAAGGACAGATAGGAAAGATTATTGATTTGGTTACGGAGATTAAAAGCTAAACAAGACCCTTTGTCTGAGGAAGATAGTGATGACTTCTCCAGGACGGAAATATCCTGCAAAAGGGATAGATCTCCTGACAGTGTGTCTCCGAAGTCACCACCAAAAGCACCTAAAAGTACTGTTGTGAGTCTTCTGGACATTCTGAAAAAGCTTAGGAGTATCCACATACCTCTAGAAAGGAGGAATTTTCAGAAAGAGTTTATGCAGAACCTGCAAGTCCTCTGAAGGAACAGACCACAAAAAGGTCATCTAAATCTCTACTGTTGACGACTAAATTGGCAAAGACTACATCTGCGGTATTGATTTGTTTTTTTTGTCGACTGCACTGTTGACAACATCTTTGTTGACAAAAGCATTGGTGGCCACTGCTGCCACAGCCACATCCACATTCTCATCTACAATATCTCCCATTTTGGGAACACCTCTCGTCTTAACAGTGATTGTAATGTCTAAAATCCTCTGTCACGGGACCATCATCTAAGAAGAACGTCATGAAAATTACGAAGACATTGTTGACGACCAGGAACACTGTCAACAAGACTGAAGGCAGCAGCGCCCATGACAGGACTGTGGATGCTAGCACTGTCCATGAAATAGTCAATGATAGCCCCGTAGGTGACAAAGATAGCATCAATCAGTGACCTGTTAATATCAGCACAAATCTCGTCTATGAACGTCTGTCTGCAACAGTTTCACTTGTTGTGTAGCCATTTTAGTTATAGCTCCATGCACGTTATTTTAACACACTAGGCTGCTGTGCACTTTAACCTACATATATTTTATTCAGCTTCATCTTATTATTTTTACAATAGCCACTTTTACGGTCTTGTTTTATTTTTCCATTAATCTAACTGTGTTTGCCCAGACCAGCACTTTGTTCTAAAACAAGACATTCTTGATCACTCTGTGCTTCTTCCAAGGCTACAGCACGGTACATTGCCGGTGAACGTGATAGAAGTTTAGTCTCCAACATTCGTAGAAAACACATTCTTGTGTAGGGAAATTTTTTCAGAACACCAGCTGTGTTATTAAAAAAAAAAAAAAAAAAAAAGGTCTTTGTCCCTTATGCGTTAGAGGGAGATTCCAGCCAGTGAACCACGACTGTATGCTGATTGCTGAATGCTTCGCTACAGATGCTAACGCAGACCGCAGGCCTTTGCTCCGGTATGGGGGTTGATGTCTTCCCAGGGGAACCTGAAGGGCAGAATTAGAGCTTAACATGCTCTGCTCTATCATAGCCTAGGTAGGAGCTAGTCCATTGAGTATAGTGACAATATGATAGCGTTGTTTTTACGCTTCACTCTTCTTGTCACAATTTTAATACTGTCATGTTGTGTTGTCCTGGTTATTGCAGCTCACGCTTGGCTATCTAAGATGCAGTCGTTTTATTAAACTCATCATTGAAACATATACTGCCTCTTTCTCATTTATATATTAGACCGCATTGTTAATGAGAGAAACGGATGTGACCTGAGTGACCACGATTTCCCTGAGAAGCCAAGTATGTCATGCGCTCAGCTGCCCAGTCACCCTATCCTTGGGTAGAGATGAGGCATTGCTAGTTAGCCCGAGCCAAACCCATATTGGAGTGACAGGTGTCACCCACAGTGGGTTAGACTTAGTCTCGCACATCGCAGGCGATTCTGCTGCTCAAAATCCAGTCATTTCATTAGAGTAATGAGAGCCTACGCGACATGGTGCCGCCAATTTTTTCGGGTCCTCCTGAGTATCTGTCTCATTATATACAATGACACCTCAATGCCGTATACAGAGACGTCCTTGGTACTGAGGATTTCCACCGCAGCTACATAGGTTATCCTATCTGAGGCTGGAGGTTGTTCAAGCTTGAACTTTAAAAGGAAAAACCCCATTTGGTGTTCCTTCTCTGAACATATAGTGTGTCTATGATGGCGAATCCACAGCAGATACAAATAGCAGTTAATATGAGACAACCTCTGCCTGCACGTTTATTAGCAAATGGCCTAATCGTCCGGGGGGGTCCAGTCACCTTTGTGGTGGATGCCCATGCAGCTTATAGAACAGAACTGTTTTATTCTTGGGTCACATTTCCAGCAGTTGATGGGAACACAAATATATTTCATCATTATTCACTTGCAAATGCACCTGGACAATACAGAGCATACGCATATTTAGAAATACCATGATCTTATCAAGAACATAATAATTGGCTTGATGGCGCCCTACCCCACACAATTTTACCAGTAAGGTTAGGTCCTCTAAGTAACGATGGTCCTTCCTGGCCTTTATTGGCCACCTATACATCACATCCTGCAGTTGCAAATTCAGCGGTAGCTGAGTTTCGTCGCTTATATACGGAATTAACAGCAATATATAGATGACTAGTACAGTTCATAATGCAAACATTAAATACAAATCCAGCACGTGCTGCTCCAGCACATCCACATGCAGTAACGCCAGATATAAACCATGCGACTGTACAATCAGTCATGGGTAAAGTACCCGCAAAACGAGAGGAAAATCCGTTTTGGTTAGCACAAAAAATAAAAGCGCTGGAGGCAGTATTTCCCAATACGGGACCTCAGGATAAACATAGAATATTAACGATGTGCTTGCCATTTGGGATTGTCCCTACAGTGGACAACTGCAATACTTTGGGCACAGTATTTGCTGCGCTCTATACAACCGCACACGGTACACCGACACTAGCCAATTTACCGGAGGTGTTGAAGCGAATTCAAGATGTATATGGGGCTGCCCCGGCCCTAGATTTGGGAATGCAAATTGATGGGCAATTTTGCCACAGTGTTCTCAATCATTTTAAGTAACCTTAAAGGGGAAGAGGTCGCACTGGCAGTGCGCATGCAGCTCCGTGACGTTCCGCAACAGGATCAAGAACGCAAGCTGCCAAAAATAAATGCAGGGACCTATTCTAGTATTGGTTGAGACAGTTTAGGGGCCAGACCATCTAAACCACAATTTCAGGGCAAATCTAATAAAGATTTTCCTAAGCAAGCTCCTGAAGGTAATCAGAAACGCTGAGATAAAAAACAACAAACTCCTAAAAAGGAGAGGGGAGAATCTCCATGACTGGAGACTCCACATAATAGGTATAATCTCAGAAATAAAGATAATATAAAAACGCCTGATAGATATCAGTGTACTGATACACGCCAATCTCATTCCTTTCAGGACTCATCGGAAAAATAAATTAGAGAGGTGGGCGGTCAGAGCGAAGAACAGAGTACGTGAAACCGAGACAGGAATCGCAACGCTCATCGGAGGTTTCTGTAAAAAAGAAGAGAAACCCGCCCAACAAAAACCCCAATTCAAAAAGAAAAAAGTGGCAGAAGTCACAGTCCGACATGCCACTCAGGAAGAGGGTCCTCTTGAAGAAGTGGGCACATACAGCGCGGCAGGTCACAATAGTTCGCTGGAGTCTTCTAGAGCATCTGGAGGTGAAAGCAACTGATGACTTTCTACAAGTAGAAACTGCAGACATGCGTGTCTCCACGCCTGATAGGGTGTATAAAGTAACAATACAGTTAGAAGTAGGCATTAATCACATAATAAACGCAATCTTTTGGGATCCTGTGGTGAACATATATGATGTTTTGTTGGCCGAACAAGATTGGCCGCCTGAATTTGTCTGTACCTGCCCATATGGAGAAGACGTCATTAAGCCTTCCTTCTCACCCCTTGTTCCAGAGGAACTCGCTGAATCCTGTGCCATTGATTGTGCTTTGGCCTAGGCACCTACGTTATACCTAAATCACGTCAACGGGATAAAGAATCCCCCTACCATCTAATTCTAATTAACAATGAACCTCAACCTCAGTATCCAATAAAACACGAAGCAAAAGCACCTGTGAAAGAAATACACAATTAGAGTACCAGGGCGTAATTGTAACCTGTGCCTCCCCAATGAATCCATTGTTCCCAGTAGCTAAACCGGACCATACACATATAGAATAGTCTTAGACTACAGTCACTTAAACAGTGATACATGCACTTATGCTATACAAAACTCACATAGCACAGCACTAATGAACGATATAGTGCGTAAAAAATACAAAACAACACTGGATAGTTCCAATGGTTTCTTCTGCCGAAAATAGCACCTGAGGGTAGAGACTTAACAAGTTTCAGTGCACTAGGCTCCCAGAAAAAAATCCTCAGGGGTATAAGAACAGCTCAGGACTGTTCGCTGCTCGTGTCACTGCAATTTTGCACGAGATTGATCCTTACGCATTGTCCTATGTAGACTATATCTCGCGGATGATGAATTGCTCCAACATTTAAGACTGGTAGCCCGCATTGTTGTAGGATTCGCTGAATTTGGTTACAAATTCAATTTAAAAAAAATAAATAAAAAAAATAATGCCTTCCTCAGCGTCCTGTTTCTGGGATAGGAGCTGTGAAGTGAAGGAAAAAGCCTAGCGCCACATTTCTTTGAAAAATGCACACAGTTACAACCCCGAATACGATTAAAAAAACTCCAGTCTCTATTGGGTTTCTTAAATTTTGGCAGAACTTACATTCCAGATTATGCTACACACATAAAACCTTTATATGATCTGATACGTCCTGATTTTTCTAACAAATTCTGGACAAATGAACATACACACATTCTTAGAGAATTGCAAACTGGCATGCTTGCAGCACAGTAATTACACACAAGGGACAACAAAATACATTTGGTCATCAGACTAATAGCTGGTGCCATTGGTTTCACCTGTGTGACATTTAATGAATGTGAGACAGTCCAGATTGCGTACAAATCACACTTATATTCAGCAGCAGAACATCGCTTTGCTGCCACTGAGAAAATTCTCACTGCTGTACAGATGGCTGTCATTAAAGAGTGACCTCTTGCCCAAGGAAAACGCATTATTGTCGTTTCTCCAATCCCAGCCCTGGAGGCTGTTACAAAAGCAAGCGTTACAAACGCAAAAAGCATTACATCCACGTTGGATACAATGGGCTGCGTCTTTGATAGCCACTAATGTAGACTACATCTTTGACCCAAAGTTACAAACTCAAGAATTTTTGCAGTATGAAATAGAATACCCAGTTCCAGCAAATACTTTGCCTATTAAACAGTATCATAGTCATGTACACCAATGGCTCAGCACAACCTGCAATTGGCACAAAACACCAATATTCTGCTGCTTGCGCTGTCATAAGCGGCGATATGCAGGGCGATAAATGTTGTCCCTTACATACATTTACACAAAACCCTAGGGGATTGCACAGCACAGTTAGCAGAGCTAAAGGCTCTGGTGATGCCACTGGAACATACGGATCCTGCACAGCCTACGCTGATCATTTGTGATTCATATTACTGTGTCCAGACCTTCAATGAATATCTGCATTGCTGGCGCCAGAATAGGTTCAGAGATTCCAAAGGCAACACCATTAAACACAGACTACTGTGGGGGAAAGTAGCAGATCTGAAAGAGACGCTACCAAATGCCCATGTTGTACATACACTTGGACACCGGCGCGTTGGGATACACGTTGCTGGAAATACATTGGCGGATGAAGCCGCAAAGTCAGCAGTGGCCGCGACCGCTGTAGCTGCAGTAACATGTTTAAGTACGAAACCAGACGCAGACATGTGGGCTGCTGTGAACGCTAATGCTGATGGTACGCCCTATCCTAAAACATTACCGGCTAAATATTCCTACCGAATGGGCGATCGCCTGAATGCTGAAGTTAGAATACCAGGTGTAGGCGTGAGAGATTTTCCCAACAAAGAGATAAGACCAGAGTTGATTAAAGCAGTGCATGAAGGGGTGGCATCTGCCCGTGCTGGTGTGGCGGCTAGAATTTCAAATTTACAAGCCCGTTATTGGTGGCCCGGTCTCTACAAAGAGACCAAGCAGTATGTCCTTTGTTGCAACATCTGCCAACAAATAAAAGTTTCCAGTGCCAAATGCCCGTTGCAGACACCCCTCTTGATTTCAAACAGGCCATTACAATGTGTGTACTTAGACCATTGTGGTCCCCTAACAGTGGATAATGCCTACAAGTATATATTAGTCACTGTTGATTCATACTCCAGATTTTTATGGGTGTGGCCACAACGCTCGGCTGGTGCTCTGACTGTTATTAAAGTGTAAGGAAATGCCTCCTTGGCATGGTTACCCCCTGACTTTTTGCCTTTGCTGATGCTATGTTTTGAATTGAAAGTGTGCTGAGGCCTGCTAACCAGGCCCCAGCACCAGTGTTCTTTCCCTAACCTGTACTTTTGTATCCACAATTGGCACACCCTGGCATCCAGGTAAGTCCCTTGTAACTGGTACCCCTGGTACCAAGGGCCCTGATGCCAGGGAAGGTCTCTAAGGGCTGCAGCATATCTTATGCCACCCTGGGGACCCCTCACTCAGCACAGACACACTGATTGCCAGCTTGTGTGTGCTGGGGAGGACAAAACGAGTAAGTCGACATGGTACTCCCCTCAGGGTGCCATGCCAACCTCACACTGCCTATGCAGTATAGATAAGTCACCCCTCTAGCAGGCCTTACAGCCCTAAGGCAGGGTGCACTATACCATAGGTGAGGGCACCAGTGCATGAGCACTGTGCCCCTACAGTGTCTAAACCAAACCTTAGACATTGTAAGTGCAGGGTAGCCATAAGAGTATATGGTCTGGGAGTCTGTCAAACACGAACTCCACAGCACCATAATGGCTACACTGAAAACTGGGAAGTTTGGTATCAAACTTCTCAGCACAATAAATGCACACTGATGCCAGTGTACATTTTATTGTGAAATACACCCCAGAGGGCACCTTAGAGGTGCCCCCTGAAACCTTAACCGACTATCTGTGTAGGCTGACTGGTTCCAGCAGCCTGCCACAACCGAGACATGTTGCTGGCCCCATGGGGAGAGTGCCTTTGTCACTCTGAGGCCAGTAACAAAGCCTGCACTGGGTGGAGATGCTAACACCTCCCCCAGGCAGGAGCTGTAACACCTGGCGGTGAGCCTCAAAGGCTCACCCCCTTTGTTCCAGCACCACAGGGCACTCCAGCTAGTGGAGTATCCCGCCCCCTCCGGTCACGGCCCCACTTTTGGCGGCAAGGCCGGGGGAAATAATGAGAATAACAAGGATGAGTCACTGGCCAGTCAGGACAGCCCCTAAGGTGTCCTGAGCTGAAGTGACTCTAACTTTTAGAAATCCTCCATCTTTCAGATGGAGGATTCCCCCAATAGGGATAGGATTGTGACCCCCTCCCCATTGGCTACTAACCCCCCAGACCTAAACACGCCCTTAAATTTTGTATTTAAAGGCTTCCCTGAACCTAAAGATTTAGATTCCTGCAACTACAAGAAGAAGAGGACTGCTGAGCTGAAAGACCCCTGCAGAAGAAGAAAAGAAGACACCAACTGCTTTGGCCCCAGACCTACTGGCCTGTCTCCTGCCTTCTAAAGAAACCTGCTCCAGCGACGCTTTCCCCAGGACCAGCGACCTCTGAATCCTCAGAGGACTGCCCTGCTTCAAGAAAGACAAGAAAATCCCGAGGACAGCGGCCCTGCTCCAAAAAGACTGCAACTTTGTTACAGAGGAGCAGATTTAAAGACCCCTGCAAATCCCCGCAAGAAGCGTGAGACTTGCAACACTGCACCCGGCAACCCCGACTCGACTGGTGGAGAACCAACACCTCAGGGAGGACCCTCCGGCAACTCCGAGACTGTGAGTAACCAAAGTTGTTCCCCCTGAGCCCCCACAGCGACGCCTGCAGAGGGAATCCCGAGGCTCCCCCTGACCGCGACTGCCTGACTCTAAAATCCCGACGGCTGGAAAAGACCCTGCACCTGCAGCCCCCAGCACCTGAAGGAACGGAACTTCTGTGCAGGAGTGACCCCCAGGAGGCCCTCTCCCTTGCCCAGGTGGTGGCTACCCCGAGGAGCACCCCCCTTGCCTGCCTGCACCGCTGAAGTGACCCCTTGGTCTCCCATTGACTCCCATTGGAAACCCGACGCTAGTTTGCACACTGCACCCGGCCGCCCCCGCGCTGCTGAGGGTGTACTTTCTGTGTGGACTTGTGTCCCCCCCGGTGCCCTACAAAACCCCCCTGGTCTGCCCTCCGAAGACGCGGGTACTTACCTGCTGGCAGACTGGAACCGGGGAACCCCCTTCTCTCCATTGAAGCCTATGTGTTTTGGGCACCTCTTTGACCTCTGCACCTGACCGGACCTGAGCTGCTGGTGTAGTAACTTTGGGGTTGCTCTGAACCCCCAACGGTGGGCTTCCTTGGACCCAAAACTGAACCCTGTAGGTGGGTTACCTACCTGCATAAACTAACAATACTTTACCTCCCCCAGGAACTGTGAAAATTGCACAGTGTCCACTTTTAAAACAGCTATTTGTGTTTTATGTGAAAAGTATATATGCTACTGTAATTATTCAAAGTTCCTAAAGTACTTACCTGCAATACCTTTCAAATGAGATATTACATGTAGAATTTGAACCTGTGGTTCTTAAAATAAACTAAGAAAATATATTTTTCTATAACAAAAACCTATTGGGTGGAATTGTCTCTGAGTGGTGTGTTTTCTCATTTATTGCCTGTGTGTATGTACAACAAATGCTTAACACTACTCCTTTGATAAGCCTACTGCTCGACCACACTACCACAAAATAGAGCATTAGTATTATCTCTTTTTGCCACTATCTTACCGCTAAGGGGAACCCTTGGACTCTGTGCATGCTATTCCTTACTTTGAAATAGCACATACAGAGCCAACTTCCTACATAAAGATTTGTGATTCTTTATTGGTACATATGCAGTTGTGGCTTTTCATTCGGACCAGGGCCCTGCTTTCGCCTCAAGGCCATTCAGGGACGCCATGGCTTCGTCGGGGTCCAACTCCAGTACTTGTCTCCATTTCATTCCGAGCGAAATTGTGTCATGGAGCGATTAAACAGTGTTTTAAAGCAATCCTGAACAGGCAGAGTCTTCGGTACGGGTCGTAGTTGGCTTAATAACCTATATGAAGTTCAGAGAACACTTAATAATCTACCTAGAAGGTCCCTGGGGGGTTGCACTTCATATGAGTGCCTGTTCGGAACGCAAATGTATGTTCCGGATCTTGATGGTCCTGGCGTGGAGGCAGCAGAAACACCCTTTGACATAAATCAAGGATGTGCCTGTAACATCTACCGGCTGGATTAACAGGGTTGGGGATCTTGTATGTGAAAAGGTCACTGTGAAAAAGAAATTTGGCCCTTCCTATCGCGCACCAGTTCCAGTTTTGGGGATACACGGTACCCGTACTGTAATGCTACCACCTTTGGCAGATGTCAAAGAAAATCGTTTTGTCTCCATCGACAATGTCAAACTACACCATGTGGCCGATCCTGCACAGCAGACCAAGAGGCCAGTAGTTCCTGAATCCCTCTCACTACTGGTCAAGAAGTCCCTCTACAGGTTGTTCATACCAACACTGACACCTCTCCGAGCTTGGGGAGGGTGGAAGCCGATCTTGCATTGGTTCCACTAACATCGAACAATACAGAAATAATTGACCGAGTTGACTCAACTCCAACACAAACGAATGGTGCTATCTATTGTGTGCCACCACAGGAAACACCACCTCCACCAATGACCACGGTTCCAGCTTTTGCACGTACTGCTTCTGGATATTTTGCCGACTTCAATGATGACATCTCAGACTCGTTCGCGTCTTCGACACCTGAATTGTCAAAAGCATGTAAGCTAACAAACTGGCTTAAAAAACATATTTTATTTTTTCGTGGAACTGTCTATGGCTTTCTTTGACTATCTCAGCTTTCCTCCTTTGGATTGGTTTTGTTATAACCTTTTTCTTGTTAATACATGGTCATTTTCTCCCTGAAAAATCAACAGTTGAATTGGTGGAGGAGGTTTTAAAACCAAATTTTTAATCACACAAGGTCCAGAGAGACCTATCATTTGTGAACGTTTCCGCTGTACCAATTCCAGATGGGATTGTTTGGGACAAAGTAATATTTGATTAATATGGTCCCACGGAAGTAATTCAAATACCATATGTGTTCAAACTATCCATGAACAATATCATAATACCAGGCATTGTTTCTAATGACTGGGATGTGAAAACAGTTGATTCAATGATGACTAAATTGCAGTATTATACTGTATTTGAAAACAAAGATGTTTATCAACCTAAAGAGAATTATGGTGATATGTTTTGCTATAATTAATATGGGCACCATTTCATACATAGAGCAAGCAGCCCCAAAACTGTTTTTAATTATACACAATGGGAACATTGTCCGACTGCACCACAAGGGAGTTCCAAAACGGATTCTGAAAAGTTTACATATTTGTTTGGCCACAATGTAAAAAATGCTGAGTCGTATTATTTTAAAGTACCACCTACTAAAGATATACATATGCTACTGACGAATACTAAATGTATATATTCAGAATCCTTTGTTTCCCGGTTGTCCATAGAAGGCTATGAATATTGGCTGAAATGGATTGATTTGAAAAGTGTATGGGGAACTAGACATTGGCAAATTAGGGGAAAGGAAGCTTTATTTAGAGCATGCCTCATACCTGTACAAATGATATTCTTAAATGAAATAGTACAACAAACAAGTTGGTTAGGCTTTGCTAAAATTAAGGAATTAAACACGCCCAGTATACCTGCCCCTGCAAAGTTTTATCAATGGCAAAAATATACAAATGCAACTGAAGATCAGCTGGACGAATGGGTCCAGAATGGTAAATTTAATGTTTCACTGATACGTCCTGGCCTGTGGTTATTGTGGCCAATAGATACCAATGGGTGTCATCAACGTTTTGTCAACTCCTCTGGGGGTTTAGAACTAGTAGGCCGGACCCTCGCTATATTTCATCAGCACATGCAAGTATAGTTACGACATATAGTGTAGGGAAATTATGCCAACAATGGTTAATAACTTCCTCACTAGACGTGGTTAGAGAACACCTCAGTCTCCTGTCTAATAACACTGACTTACAGGACTTCCTGTTAGGCCCCAGCAAACACCGTAGGAAGCGTTTCTTATATGAAGTATATAACGAAATTTGGAAGCTTTCCCAACAAGAAGCAGCTGCCTGATTAAGGCACATAGATGAGGAAAATTTGAACAAGGCATTAGCTGTTGTGGATAATGGAATTCATACCTTGTCCTACCGGATATACACTTTAAACAACATTGTTTCTTCTACTATAGACATCATACAGATACGTCTTCCTTATATCATGGACAAAGTCAACTAAGGTCCATTATGCTGTTGGGAAGGACACTTCAAACATTGAAGGCGGGTCGCGTTCCCTGGCAGCATGTCAGTGCGAGGGAGATATTTTCCTCCTTTAATCTAACGCAACAACTACTACTAATGGCGACGAAAGAAGATACTTATGTTTTGCTTAATATTGAGAAATTTAAAAAGTTGCCCTTTACTGTGGCTGAAATTCTGTCTGCTGAGTGGCTGATACACAGGGTCATCAATCTGCCTATTTCTACACTTCAAGTCACCTCCTGTTTAAAACCCATTCCAGTAGGCAGATATGAAAGGCTGGGAGATAATTACATCCATGAAGTATGGTAGCTTCCCTTCTCGTACAAATGTTTCAGTGGCATGAAAGAAGTCTATCTTAGCTGTATTGTATTGTATTGTAATCGTATGTTCGATGGCATCTGTCGCTGTAGATACACATGTTCTGTTCTGCATAGCTCGCCATCTGGTGTTGGGTCGGAGTGTTACAAGTTGTTTTTCTTCGAAGAAGTCTTTCGAGTCACGGGACCGAGTGACTCCTCCTTCTGTCTCCATTGCGCATGGGCGTCGGCTCCATCTTCGATTGTTTTCTTTCCGCCATCGGGTTCGGACGTGTTCCTGTCGCTCCGAGTTTCGGAACGGAAAGTTAGTAAATATCGGAAGATTTTCGTCGGTATTGTTGCGTTCGGGATCGGCGTAGTTAGATTCAACACCGCATCGAAGATCGACGCGCTCCGGTGCCCTTCGGGGTAGTTTTCGATCCCCCGTCGGGGCCTGGTCGGCCCGACCGCGTGTCGAACAACGCCGATGGAACGGACCCCGTTCCGTTTTTGTCCCAAATGCCACAACAAATACCCGTATACAGACCAACATTTGGTCTGTAACCTGTGCCTGTCACCTGAGCACAGTGAGGAGACTTGCAAGGCCTGTCGCGCGTTCCGGTCCCGAAAGACACTCCGTGACCGTCGAGCCAGGAGACTTCAGATGGCGTCCACGCCGACAGCGCACCGAGAGTTCGAGGAACAAGAGGAAGAGGAAACCTTTTCGATCCACGAATCGGACTCCGAGGAATTCGACGATCAAAGAGCCGTGAGTAAGACGTCGAAAACAACACATAAGAAAAGTGACAAGGCCCAGGGGACTCCACTGCCACCAGGCCATGGCTCCACCCATAAATTCGGTGACCGACCATCGGCACCGAAAAAGGCCCAAACAGTGCCGAGATCGTCCGACTCCGGTCGAGACACCGGCACGCAGCCTTCTCGGGATCGAGAAAGTGCTGGAGAAAAGCAACGACACCGAGATAGCGGTGTAGAAACGGCTCGACGCCGAGACAGCGGCACCGACGAAGATCGACGCCGAGAGGTTTCGACTCCAAAAAAGAAAAAAGCCACCTCGGAGCCGAAAAAAGATACAGGCAGGGTTTCGGTGCCGAAACAACCCGTAACCGACCAAGGTCCAGGCTCTTATACAGAGGAGCAATCACTGTCCTCTCAGATGCGAAAGCATAGGTTTGAGGAAGGGCTGCAATCCACCGAAGTGGACCATACGCAAAAACGTATTTTCATACAGCAGGGAACAGGAAAAATAAGCACCCTTCCCCCTATTAGGAGAAAAAGGAGACTGGAGTTTCAAACAGACCAGGCGCCACAAACAAAAATGGTGAAAAAGGTGACTCCGCCACCCTCTCCTCCACCTGTAATTAACGTCTCACCAACGCAAACTCCATCACATTCCCCGGCTCACACCACCATGAGCCAAGGTGACCAGGATCAAGACGCTTGGGACTTATATGATGCCCCAGTGTCGGACAACAGTCCGGAGGCATATCCAACAAAGCCCTCACCACCAGAAGACAGCACAGCATATTCTCAAGTGGTGGCTAGAGCAGCACAATTCCACAACGTAAACCTCCACTCAGAACAAGTCGAGGATGACTTTTTATTCAACACCCTCTCCTCCACCCACATCTCCTACCAAAGCCTGCCTATGCTGCCAGGTATGCTTCGGCACGCAAAGGAAATCTTCAAGGAGCCGGTCAAAAGTAGGGCAATAACGCCAAGGGTGGAGAAGAAATATAAGGCACCTCCTACAGACCCTGTTTTCATCACCACACAGCTGCCACCAGATTCCGTCGTATTAGGAGCAGCTCGGAAAAGAGCCAACTCCCACACATCTGGGGATGCACCACCCCCAGATAAAGAGAGCCGCAAGTTCGATGCAGCTGGGAAAAGAGTTGCAGTACAAGCTGCAAACCAGTGGCGCATCGCGAACTCTCAAGCACTACTTGCGCGCTATGACAGAGCCCATTGGGATGAGATTCAACACCTCATCGAGCATCTACCCAAGGAACTACAAAAAAGGGCAAAGCAGGTGGTTGAGGAAGGACAGAACATATCAAATAACCAGATACGATCTTCTATGGACGCAGCAGACACAGCTGCAAGAACAATTAATACATCTGTGACCATTAGAAGGCACGCATGGCTAAGAACGTCTGGGTTCAAACCAGAGATACAGCAGGCAGTGCTCAATATGCCATTCAACGAAAAACAACTGTTCGGACCAGAAGTGGACACGGCAATCGAAAAACTTAGTCTTTGACACTGCTAAAGCCATGGGCGCACTCTACTCCCCGCAGAGCAGAGGAACCTTTAGCACCTTCCGCAAGACACCCTTTAGAGGGGGGTTTCGGGGTCAGGCCACACAAGCCAGCACCTCGCAGGCAACACCGTCCAGCTACCAGGGACAGTACAGGGGAGGCTGTCGGGGCCAATACAGAGGAGGGCAATTCCCTAGGAATAGAGGAAAATTTCAAAGCCCCAAAACCCCTACAACCAAGCAGTGACTCAGATGTCACTCACCCCCTCCACACAACACCGGTGGGGGGAAGAATAGGTCATTATTACAAAGCATGGGAGGAAATAACTACAGACACTTGGGTCTTAGCAATTATCCAACATGGTTATTGCATAGAATTCCTACAATTCCCTCCAAACATACCACCAAAAGCACAGAATTTATCAAAACAACATTCCGAACTTCTGGAAATAGAAGTTCAAGCACTATTGCAAAAGAATGCAATCGAATTAGTACCAAACACACAAACAAACACAGGAGTCTATTCACTGTACTTCTTAATACCAAAAAAGGACAAAACACTGAGACCAATCCTAGACCTCAGAATACTAAACACCTACATCAAATCAGACCACTTTCACATGGCCACGCTACAAGATGTGTTACCATTGCTAAAACTACAGGACTACATGACAACCTTAGACCTCAAAGACGCATATTTCCATATACCAATACATCAATCTCACAGAAAATACCTACGGTTCGTATTCAAAGGAATTCATTACCAATTCAAAGTATTGCCTTTTGGTTTAACAACCGCACCAAGAGTCTTTACAAAATGTCTAGCAGTAGTGGCTGCAAACATCAGAAGGCAGCAAATACATGTATTCCCGTATCTAGACGACTGGCTAATCAAAACCAATTCACTAACAAAGTGCTTACAACACACAAATCAAATCATACAAACCCTCTACAAACTAGGTTTCACCGTCAACTTTGCAAAATCCAACATTTTGCCGTGCAAAGTACAACAATACCTGGGAGCCATAATAGACACAACAAAAGGAGTAGCCACTCCAAGTCCACAAAGAATTCAAAATTTCAACAAGATCATACAACGCATGTATCCAACACAAACAATACAAGCAAAGATGATATTACAACTCCTAGGCATGATGTCTTCATGCATAGCCATTGTCCCGAACGCAAGACTACACATGAGGCCCTTACAACAGTGCCTAGCATCACAATGGTCACAAGCACAGGGTCACCTTCTAGATCTGGTGTTGATAGACCGCCAAACTTACCTCTCGCTTCTATGGTGGAACAGTATAAATTTAAACAAAGGGCGGCCATTCCAAGACCCAGTGCCACAATCCGTAATAACAACAGATGCTTCCATGACAGGGTGGGGAGCACACCTCGATCAACACAGCATACAAGGACAATGGAACGTACATCAAACAAAACTGCATATAAATCACCTAGAAATGCTAGCAGTTTTTCAAGCATTAAGGGCTTTCCAACCAATTATAACTCACAAATACATTCTTGTCAAAACAGACAACATGACAACAATGTATTATCTAAACAAACAGGGGGGGACACACTCAACGCAGTTGAGCCTTCTACCACAGAAGATATGGCGATGGGCAATTCACAACCACATTCGCCTAATAGCGCAGTTTATTCCAGGGATCCAGAATCAACTTGCAGACAATCTCTCTCGAGATCACCAACAAGTCCACGAATGGGAAATTCACCCCCAAATTCTAAACACTTACTTCAGACTCTGGGGAACACCTCAAATAGACTTGTTTGCAACAAGAGAGAACGCAAAATGCCAAAACTTCGCATCCAGATACCCACACAGGCAGTCCAAGGCAATGCCCTATGGATGAACTGGTCAGGGATATTTGCCTACGCTTTTCCTCCTCTCCCTCTCCTTCCTTATCTGGTAAACAAATTGAGTCAAAACAAACTCAAACTCATTTTAATAGCACCAACTTGGGCAAGGCAACCCTGGTACACAACACTGCTAGACCTATCAGTAGTACCCCACATCAAATTGCCCAACAGGCCGGATCTGTTAACACAACACAACCAAAATCAGACATCCAGATCCAGCATCGCTGAATCTAGCAATCTGGCTCCTGAAATCCTAGAATTCGGACACTTACAACTTACCCAAGAATGTATGGAAGTCATAAAGCAAGCCAGAAGGCCGTCCACTAGGCACTGCTATGCAAGTAAATGGAAGAGGTTTGTCTGCTACTGCCATCATAATCAGATCCAACCTTTACACGCAACTCCAAAGAATGTAGTGGGTTACTTGCTTCACTTACAAAAATCTAACCTAGCCTTCTCTTCCATTAAAATACACCTTGCGGCAATATCTGCATACCTGCAGACTACCTATTCAACTTCCCTATATAGGATACCAGTCATTAAAGCATTCATGGAAGGCCTTAAAAGAATTATACCACCAAGAACACCACCTGTTCCTTCATGGAACTTAAATGTTGTCTTAACAAGACTCATGGGTCCACCTTTTGAACCCATGCACTCTTGCAAAATACAGTTCCTAACCTGGAAGGTTGAATTTCTCATCGCCATTACATCTCTAAGAAGAGTAAGCGAAATTCAGGCGTTTACAATACAAGAACCTTTTATACAACTACACAAAAATAAAGTCGTCCTAAGGACTAATCCTAAATTTTTACCAAAGTTTATTTCACCGTTCCACCTAAATCAAACAGTGGAACTACCAGTGTTCTTCCCACAGCCAGATTCCGTAGCTGAGAGGGCACTACATACATTAGATGTCAAAAGAGCATTAATGTACTACATTGACAGAACGAAAAACATCAGAAAGACTAAACAACTATTTATTGCATTCCAAAAACCTCATGCAGGAAACCCAATATCAAAACAAGGTATAGCCAGATGGATAGTTAAATGCATCCAAATCTGCTACCTTAAAGCAAAACGACAACTGCCCATTACTCCAAGGGCACACTCAACCAGAAAAAAAGGTGCTACCATGGCCTTTCTAGGAAACATCCCAATGCAAGAAATATGTAAGGCAGCCACATGGTCTACGCCACACACGTTCACCAAGCACTACTGTGTAGACGTGCTATCCGCACAGCAAGCCACTGTAGGTCAAGCCGTGTTAAGAACCTTATTTCAAACCACTTCCATTCCTACAGGCTGAGCCACCGCTTTTGGGGAGATGTAGGAAGTTGGCTCTGTATGTGCTATTTCAAAGTAAGGAATAGCATGCACAGAGTCCAAGGGTTCCCCTTAGAGGTAAAATAGTGGTAAAAATAGATAATACTAATGCTCTATTTTGTGGTAGTGTGGTCGAGCAGTAGGCTTATCCAAGGAGTAGTGTTAAGCATTTGTTGTACATACACATAGACAATAAATGAGGTACACACACTCAGAGACAAATCCAGCCAATAGGTTTTTATATAGAAAAATATCTTTTCTTAGTTTATTTTAAGAACCACAGGTTCAAATTCTACATGTAATATCTCATTCGAAAGGTATTGCAGGTAAGTACTTTAGGAACTTCAAATCATCAAAATTGCATGTATACTTTTCAAGTTATTCACAAATAGCTGTTTTAAAAGTGGACACTTAGTGCAATTTTCACAGTTCCTGGGGGAGGTAAGTATTTGTTAGGTTAACCAGGTAAGTACGACACTTACAGGGTTCAGTTCTTGGTCCAAGGTAGCCCACCGTTGGGGGTTCAGAGCAACCCCAAAGTCACCACACCAGCAGCTCAGGGCCGGTCAGGTGCAGAGTCCAAAGTGGTGCCCAAAATACATAGGCTAGAATGGAGAGAAGGGGGTGCCCCGGTTCCGGTCTGCTTGCAGGTAAGTACCCGCGTCTTCGGAGGGCAGACCAGGGGGGTTTTGTAGGGCACCGGGGGGGGGCACAAGCCCACACAGAAATTTCACCCTCAGCGGCGCGGGGGCGGCCGGGTGCAGTGTAGAAACAAGCGTCGGGTTCGCAATGTTAGTCTATGAGAGATCTCGGGATCTCTTCAGCGCTGCAGGCAGGCAAGGGGGGGGTTCCTCGGGGAAACCTCCACTTGGGCAAGGGAGAGGGACTCCTGGGGGTCACTTCTCCAGTGAAAGTCCGGTCCTTCAGGTCCTGGGGGCTGCGGGTGCAGGGTCTCTCCCAGGCGTCGGGACTTTGGATTCAAAGAGTCGCGGTCAGGGGAAGCCTCGGGATTCCCTCTGCAGGCGGCGCTGTGGGGGCTCAGGGGGGACAGGTTTTGGTACTCACAGTATCCGAGTAGTCCTGGGGTCCCTCCTGAGGTGTTGGATCTCCACCAGCCGAGTCGGGGTCGCCGGGTGCAGTGTTGCAAGTCTCACGCTTCTTGCGGGGAGCTTGCAGGGTTCTTTAAAGCTGCTGGAAACAAAGTTGCAGCTTTTCTTGGAGCAGGTCCGCTGTCCTCGGGAGTTTCTTGTCTTTTTGAAGCAGGGGCAGTCCTCAGAGGATGTCGAGGTCGCTGGTCCCTTTGGAAGGCGTCGCTGGAGCAGGATCTTTGGAAGGCAGGAGACAGGCCGGTGAGTTTCTGGAGCCAAGGCAGTTGTCGTCTTCTGGTCTTCCGCTGCAGGGGTTTTCAGCTGGGCAGTCCTTCTTCTTGTAGTTGCAGGAATCTAATTTTCTAGGGTTCAGGGTAGCCCTTAAATACTAAATTTAAGGGCGTGTTTAGGTCTGGGGGGTTAGTAGCCAATGGCTACTAGCCCTGAGGGTGGGTACACCCTCTTTGTGCCTCCTCCCAAGGGGAGGGGGTCACAATCCTAACCCTATTGGGGGAATCCTCCATCTGCAAGATGGAGGATTTCTAAAAGTTAGTCACTTCAGCTCAGGACACCTTAGGGGCTGTCCTGACTGGCCAGTGACTCCTCCTTGTTTTTCTCATTATTTTCTCCGGCCTTGCCGCCAAAAGTGGGGCCTGGCCGGAGGGGGCGGGCAACTCCACTAGCTGGAGTGTCCTGCTGGGTTGGCACAAAGGAGGTGAGCCTTTGAGGCTCACCGCCAGGTGTGACAATTCCTGCCTGGGGGAGGTGTTAGCATCTCCACCCAGTGCAGGCTTTGTTACTGGCCTCAGAGTGACAAAGGCACTCTCCCCATGGGGCCAGCAACATGTCTCGGTTTGTGGCAGGCTGCTAAAACTAGTCAGCCTACACAGATAGTCGGTTAAGTTTCAGGGGGCACCTCTAAGGTGCCCTCTGGGGTGTATTTTACAATAAAATGTACACTGGCATCAGTGTGCATTTATTGTGCTGAGAAGTTTGATACCAAACTTCCCAGTTTTCAGTGTAGCCATTATGGTGCTGTGGAGTTCGTGTTTGACGAACTCCCAGACCATATACTCTTATGGCTACCCTGCACTTACAATGTCTAAGGTTTTGTTTAGACACTGTAGGGGTACCATGCTCATGCACTGGTACCCTCACCTATGGTATAGTGCACCCTGCCTTAGGGCTGTAAGGCCTGCTAGAGGGGTGTCTTACCTATACTGCATAGGCAGTGAGAGGCTGGCATGGCACCCTGAGGGGAGTGCCATGTCGACTTACTCGTTTTGTCCTCACTAGCACACACAAGCTGGCAAGCAGTGTGTCTGTGCTGAGTGAGAGGTCTCCAGGGTGGCATAAGACATGCTGCAGCCCTTAGAGACCTTCCTTGGCATCAGGGCCCTTGGTACTAGAAGTACCAGTTACAAGGGACTTATCTGGATGCCAGGGTCTGCCAATTGTGGATACAATGGTACATTTTAGGTGAAGGAACACTGGTGCTGGGGCCTGGTTAGCAGGGTCCCAGCACACTTCTCAGTCAAGTCAGCATCAGTATCAGGCAAAAAGTGGGGGGTAACTGCAACAGGGAGCCATTTCTTTACACAAGCCCCCCCCAGCCCACAGGCCAGGAGACTCAGCCCAAGCTGGGAGAGTCTTCCTAGTCTGTCAGGCGAGGAAGAGTAGGAGAAATAGGCTGGTTAGTTGCAGGGCCTACTCTGCCTTACATCCTTCTGTTCAGGTCATTCCCTTTGGGGAACTGACCCACTTCCACAGTGATAGGACCTAGTCTGAATTGCCTCTTGTCTGCCTCTTCAATGTCTCCACCCATTCTTTTTATTTTGGGTTTAGAGGTATCCACCTCTGCTAATCTTATCTTAGCCAGGGTCATCCCTAGCTTACCCAAAGAGGTTACCCAGAGCTGGAGTAACCCCACCATGACCAACAGGGTCAGGGGGCCTAACTTGCTATTTGGCATGGGGTCTGACCACCATGCCAAGGATAGTGCAGCCATAAAGGCTAACACCCAGCAGAGGCCACTGACAGCTGTCAGTGCCCAGAACCACACCTTTAGCTCTTCACCTACAGGGGAAGGGGCTAAGTTACGGGCTTCTTTGGGTTCAGGGTGCCTGTCTGCTGTATTAGAGTGGGGGGTTACCACATTTTGTAGTAAACACCCTTCTTCCACTCTTTCTTCTGTTAGCTGAGGAGCCACCCACTCAGGTTTAACAGTTGCCTGACTAGCCAGGACTTCTTGTGGGTCAGGTTGGACTTTATCAGGGCCATTTTTGGAGTTCTCCCCTACTGGAGCAGAATCTCCCTGGCTTGCTGTAACCTTGGCTAAAGGTTGTCCACCCTTCCTACTCTGTTTTCTTTTCTTCTTCTTCTGGGGCCTGCTTGCATTTACTGCAGAGGCAGGACTTCCAGAATCCTTGGGAGAGGACTGGCACTGGACCAGTTCCTCTCTTGGGCTCTGACTAACCTCTGGGTAGTCATTTCCAAGGAGACAATCAAGGGGGAGGTCTGTACTGACTACTACCCTTCTCCAGCTAAGAGTGCCACCCACTTCTATGGGCACTAAAGCCACAGGCCTCTTAGTGACCCTGTCTAGGCTAACTCTTACCCTGGCAGTCTCACCTGGGATGTACTGGTTTGAGAGCACCAGCCTGTCATGCACAATAGTGTGACTGGCACAAGTGTCTCTCAGGGCAGTGGTTGGGATTCCATTCACCAGTAGGTGGTGGAAGTGTCTACTTCCCTCTGGAATCTCCAACTCACCTGTTGGGCCCTGTTTCCAGTTGAAGGCTATGAAGACCTCCTCATCTGAGGAGTCATCTCCCATGGCTACACTGGTTACCCCTGGAATCTTGTTCTGGGGTTTGTTTTTGGGACAAGAAGTGTCCTTGGTGTGGTGCCCAGACTGTTTACAGTTGTGGCACCATGCCTTAGTGGCATCCCAGTTCTTACCCTGGTACCCACCTTTGTTTTGGGTTGTGTCTTGGGGCCCACCCACCTGTTCTGGTTTTTGGGGGCCTACAGAGGACTCTTTGTCTTTGTTTCTAGTGTCACCCACTTTCTCCTGGGGAGTTTTTGTAACCCCTTTCTTTTGGTCACCCCCAGTGGAAGTTTTGGTTACCCTAGTCTTGACCCAGTGGTCTGCCTTCTTTCCCAATTCTTGGGAGAAATTGGACCTAGGTCTACCAGATACTGATGCAACTTTTCATTGAAGCAGTTACTTAAAATGTGTTCTTTCATAAACAAATTATAAAGCCCAACATAGTCACACACTTCATTTCCAGTTAACCAACCATCTAGTGTTTTTACTGAGTAGTCTACAAAATCAACCCAGGTCTGGCTCGAGGATTTTTGAGCCCCCCTGAATCTAATTCTATACTCCTCAGTGGAGAATCCAAAGCCCTCAATCAGGGTACCCTTCATGAGGTCATAAGATTCTGCATCTTTTCCAGAGAGTGTGAGGAGTCTATCCCTACACTTTCCAGTGAACATTTCCCAAAGGAGAGCACCCCAGTGAGATCTGTTCACTTTTCTGGTTACACAAGCCCTCTCAAAAGCTGTGAACCATTTGGTGATGTCATCACCATCTTCATATTTTGTTACAATCCCTTTGGGGATTTTTAGGATGTCAGGAGAATCTCTGACCCTATTTAAGTTGCTGCCACCATCGATGGGACCTAGGCCCATCTCTTTTCTTTCCCTTTCTATGGCTAGGAGCTGCTTTTCCAAAGCCAATCTTTTGACCATCCTGGCTAACAGGGGGTCATCTTCACTGGAGTTATCCTCAGTGATTTCAGAGGTGTTGGTCTCTCCTGTGAGGGAACCAGCATCTCTGACTATTATTTTTGGAGACAGGGCTTGAGAGGCCCTGGTCTCCCTATTTAGGACTGGAAGGGGGGAATTGCCCTCCAAGTCACTAATTTCTTCCTCTGTGAAGTCATCCTCAGAGGGGTTGGCTTTTTCAAACTCTGCCAACAGCTCCTGGAGCTGAATTTTGGTAGGTCTGGAGCCAATGGTTATTTTCTTTATATTACAGAGAGACCTTAGCTCCCTCATCTTAAGATGGAGGTAAGGTGTGGTGTCGAGTTCCACCACATTCATCTCTGTATCAGACATTATTTTGCTAAGAGTTGGAAGACTTTTTAAAGAATCTAAAACTGTTTCTAGAATCTAATTTCAAACTTTTAACAAACTTTTAAACTCTAAAAGACAATGCTAAACAGGGACTTAACACACAAGGCCCTAGCAGGACTTTTAAGAATTTAGAAAAATTTCAAATTGCAAAAATGAATTTCTAATGACAATTTTGGAATTTGTCGTGTGATCAGGTATTGGCTGAGTAGTCCAGCAAATGCAAAGTCTTGTACCCCACCGCTGATCCACCAATGTAGGACGTTGGCTCTGTATGTGCTATTTCAAAGTAAGGAATAGCATGCACAGAGTCCAAGGGTTCCCCTTAGAGGTAAAATAGTGGTAAAAATAGATAATACTAATGCTCTATTTTGTGGTAGTGTGGTCGAGCAGTAGGCTTATCCAAGGAGTAGTGTTAAGCATTTGTTGTACATACACATAGACAATAAATGAGGTACACACACTCAGAGACAAATCCAGCCAATAGGTTTTTATATAGAAAAATATCTTTTCTTAGTTTATTTTAAGAACCACAGGTTCAAATTCTACATGTAATATCTCATTCGAAAGGTATTGCAGGTAAGTACTTTAGGAACTTCAAATCATCAAAATTGCATGTATACTTTTCAAGTTATTCACAAATAGCTGTTTTAAAAGTGGACACAGTGCAATTTTCACAGTTCCTAGGGGAGGTAAGTTTTTGTTAGTTTTACCAGGTAAGTACGACACTTACAGGGTTCAGTTCTTGGTCCAAGGTAGCCCACCGTTGGGGGTTCAGAGCAACCCCAAAGTCACCACACCAGCAGCTCAGGGCCGGTCAGGTGCAGAGTCCAAAGTGGTGCCCAAAACACATAGGCTAGAATGGAGAGAAGGGGGTGCCCCGGTTCCGGTCTGCTTGCAGGTAAGTACCCGCGTCTTCGGAGGGCAGACCAGGGGGGTTTTGTAGGGCACCGGGGGGGGCACAAGCCCACACAGAAATTTCACCCTCAGCGGCGCGGGGGCGGCCGGGTGCAGTGTAGAAACAAGCGTCGGGTTCGCAATGTTAGTCTATGAGAGATCTCGGGATCTCTTCAGCGCTGCAGGCAGGCAAGGGGGGGGTTCCTCGGGGAAACCTCCACTTGGGCAAGGGAGAGGGACTCCTGGGGGTCACTTCTCCAGTGAAAGTCCGGTCCTTCAGGTCCTGGGGGCTGCGGGTGCAGGGTCTCTCCCAGGCGTCGGGACTTTGGATTCAAAGAGTCGCGGTCAGGGGAAGCCTCGGGATTCCCTCTGCAGGCGGCGCTGTGGGGGCTCAGGGGGGACAGGTTTTGGTACTCACAGTATCCGAGTAGTCCTGGGGTCCCTCCTGAGGTGTTGGATCTCCACCAGCCGAGTCGGGGTCGCCGGGTGCAGTGTTGCAAGTCTCACGCTTCTTGCGGGGAGCTTGCAGGGTTCTTTAAAGCTGCTGGAAACAAAGTTGCAGCTTTTCTTGGAGCAGGTCCGCTGTCCTCGGGAGTTTCTTGTCTTTTTGAAGCAGGGGCAGTCCTCAGAGGATGTCGAGGTCGCTGGTCCCTTTGGAAGGCGTCGCTGGAGCAGGATCTTTGGAAGGCAGGAGACAGGCCGGTGAGTTTCTGGAGCCAAGGCAGTTGTCGTCTTCTGGTCTTCCGCTGCAGGGGTTTTCAGCTAGGCAGTCCTTCTTCTTGTAGTTGCAGGATTCTAATTTTCTAGGGTTCAGGGTAGCCCTTAAATACTAAATTTAAGGGCGTGTTTAGGTCTGGGGGGTTAGTAGCCAATGGCTACTAGCCCTGAGGGTGGGTACACCCTCTTTGTGCCTCCTCCCAAGGGGAGGGGGTCACAATCCTAACCCTATTGGGGGAATCCTCCATCTGCAAGATGGAGGATTTCTAAAAGTTAGTCACTTCAGCTCAGGACACCTTAGGGGCTGTCCTGACTGGCCAGTGACTCCTCCTTGTTTTTCTCATTATTTTCTCCGGCCTTGCCGCCAAAAGTGGGGCCTGGCCGGAGGGGGCGGGCAACTCCACTAGCTGGAGTGTCCTGCTGGGTTGGCACAAAGGAGGTGAGCCTTTGAGGCTCACCGCCAGGTGTGACAATTCCTGCCTGGGGGAGGTGTTAGCATCTCCACCCAGTGCAGGCTTTGTTACTGGCCTCAGAGTGACAAAGGCACTCTCCCCATGGGGCCAGCAACATGTCTCGGTTTGTGGCAGGCTGCTAAAACTAGTCAGCCTACACAGATAGTCGGTTAAGTTTCAGGGGGCACCTCTAAGGTGCCCTCTGGGGTGTATTTTACAATAAAATGTACACTGGCATCAGTGTGCATTTATTGTGCTGAGAAGTTTGATACCAAACTTCCCAGTTTTCAGTGTAGCCATTATGGTGCTGTGGAGTTCGTGTTTGACGAACTCCCAGACCATATACTCTTATGGCTACCCTGCACTTACAATGTCTAAGGTTTTGTTTAGACACTGTAGGGGTACCATGCTCATGCACTGGTACCCTCACCTATGGTATAGTGCACCCTGCCTTAGGGCTGTAAGGCCTGCTAGAGGGGTGTCTTACCTATACTGCATAGGCAGTGAGAGGCTGGCATGGCACCCTGAGGGGAGTGCCATGTCGACTTACTCGTTTTGTCCTCACTAGCACACACAAGCTGGCAAGCAGTGTGTCTGTGCTGAGTGAGAGGTCTCCAGGGTGGCATAAGACATGCTGCAGCCCTTAGAGACCTTCCTTGGCATCAGGGCCCTTGGTACTAGAAGTACCAGTTACAAGGGACTTATCTGGATGCCAGGGTCTGCCAATTGTGGATACAATGGTACATTTTAGGTGAAGGAACACTGGTGCTGGGGCCTGGTTAGCAGGGTCCCAGCACACTTCTCAGTCAAGTCAGCATCAGTATCAGGCAAAAAGTGGGGGGGTAACTGCAACAGGGAGCCATTTCTTTACAGGAGATAACTGCTTACTAGTCTATGCAGAACATGTGTATCTACAGCGACAGATGCCATCGAACTGAAAATGTCACTTACCCAGTGTACATCTGTTCGTGGCATCAGTCGCTGGAGATTCACATGTGCCCACCCACCTCCCCGGGAGCCTGTAGCAGTTCGGAAGTTAGCTTCAACTTTGTACATTTGTATATATATTATTTTAACCTTAAATAGTCACATACTTAGTCACTCCATTGCATGGGCACTATTACTACAACACAACTCCTACCTCACCCTCTGCGGGGAAAACAATCGAAGATAGAGCCGACGCCCATGCGCAATGGAGACAGAAGGAGGAGTCACTCGGTCCCGTGACTCGAAAGACTTCTTCGAAGAAAAACAACTTGTAACACTCCGACCCAACACCAGATGGCGAGCTATGCAGAACAGAACATGTGAATCTCCAGCGACTGATGCCACGAACAGATGTACACTGGGTAAGTGACATTTTCATTATATAACGCTTACTACCCCTGACGAGGCGTCAAAGCGCTTTTCGATAAGTAGCACGCTACTCCGGAACCCAACAAGAATTAGTGATGGATTAGTATCGTTAAATAATGAGTACAGTTTTAGTATTATTATGAGTTCATTTGAGCCGCGGATATGAGAGTTTGTTAGTTAGACTGGAGTAATGGAGGGGTGGAGGAGGAAATAAATCCAGAGGTGTTAATTGGGAGTATATCCTTCATTTACTCAACCCAAAGGCTTGGGATGAGTAAACGGGGGTGGAGAGGGAAGAGTATGTGGAAGGGTTAGGGAGAGCATAGTAGCAGGGTGAGATGAATGCAGGAGAATTTAGTAGGGTTGTGTGGGAGGTCACAGAGGTAGAGTGAGGTTTGGTGAGTTAGATGTGGAGGGAAGAGCTTAGGCAGAGATATTTAGGAGATGAAAGTGGTAGAAGGGATTTGGGATGAGTCAGAGTGAGAATGGAGGATAGTTTGATAGAGACATAACATAAGAGTGAAGAGTAGATAAGTGTGATAAGATGAGATCAGGAATTCATAGATATCTAGTATAACAACCCAAAAAAACCAGGAGCCATGCAATGATCCACGAACATGCCAAGCACAGAAACAACATATATATATATATATATATATATATATATCTATATATATATATCTATATATATATATATAGATATATATATATGTAGGAAGTTGGCTCTGTATGTGCTATTTCAAAGTAAGGAATAGCATGCACAGAGTCCAAGGGTTCCCCTTAGAGGTAAAATAGTGGTAAAAATAGATAATACTAATGCTCTATTTTGTGGTAGTGTGGTCGAGCAGTAGGCTTATCCAAGGAGTAGTGTTAAGCATTTGTTGTACATACACATAGACAATAAATGAGGTACACACACTCAGAGACAAATCCAGCCAATAGGTTTTTATATAGAAAAATATCTTTTCTTAGTTTATTTTAAGAACCACAGGTTCAAATTCTACATGTAATATCTCATTCGAAAGGTATTGCAGGTAAGTACTTTAGGAACTTCAAATCATCAAAATTGCATGTATACTTTTCAAGTTATTCACAAATAGCTGTTTTAAAAGTAGACACTTAGTGCAATTTTCACAGTTCCTAGGGGAGGTAAGTATTTGTTAGGTTAACCAGGTAAGTAAGACACTTACAGGGTTCAGTTCTTGGTCCAAGGTAGCCCACCGTTGGGGGTTCAGAGCAACCCCAAAGTCACCACACCAGCAGCTCAGGGCCGGTCAGGTGCAGAGTTCAAAGTGGTGCCCAAAACACATAGGCTAGAATGGAGAGAAGGGGGTGCCCCGGTTCCGGTCTGCTTGCAGGTAAGTACCCGCGTCTTCGGAGGGCAGACCAGGGGGGTTTTGTAGGGCACCGGGGGGGACACAAGTCCACACAGAAATTTCACCCTCAGCGGCGCGGGGCGGCCGGGTGCAGTGTAGGAACAGGCGTCGGGTTCGCAATGTTAGTCTATGAGAGATCTCGGGATCTCTTCAGCGCTGCAGGCAGGCAAGGGGGGAATTCCTCGGGGAAACCTCCACTTGGGCAAGGGAGAGGGACTCCTGGGGGTCACTTCTCCAGTGAAAGTCCGGTCCTTCAGGTCCTGGGGGCTGCGGGTGCAGGGTCTCTCCCAGGCGTCGGGACTTTAGGTTCAAAGAGTCGCGGTCAGGGGAAGCCTCGGGATTCCCTCTGCAGGCGGCGCTGTGGGGGCTCAGGGGGGACAGGTTTTTGTACTCACAGTCTTAGAGTAGTCCTGGGGTCCCTCCTGAGGTGTTGGATCGCCACCAGCCGAGTCGGGGTCGCCGGGTGCAGTGTTGCAAGTCTCACGCCTTTTGCGGGGAGCTTGCAGGGTTCTTTAAAGCTGCTGGAAACAAAGTTGCAGCTTTTCTTTGGAGCAGGTCCGCTGTCCTCGGGAGTTTCTTGTCTTTTCGAAGCAGGGGCAGTCCTCAGAGGATGTCGAGGTCGCTGGTCCCTTTGGAAGGCGTCGCTGGAGCAGGATCTTTGGAAGGCAGGAGACAGGCCGGTGAGTTTCTGGAGCCAAGGCAGTTGTCGTCTTCTGGTCTTCCTCTGCAGGGGGTTTTTCAGCTAGGCAGTCCTTCTTCTTGTAGTTGCAGGAATCTAATTTTCTAGGGTTCAGGGTAGCCCTTAAATACTAAATTTAAGGGCGTGTTTAGGTCTGGGGGGTTAGTAGCCAATGGCTACTAGCCCTGAGGGTGGGTACACCCTCTTTGTGCCTCCTCCCAAGGGGAGGGGGTCACAATCCTAACCCTATTGGGGGAATCCTCCATCTGCAAGATGGAGGATTTCTAAAAGTTAGAGTCACTTCAGCTCAGGACACCTTAGGGGCTGTCCTGACTGGCCAGTGACTCCTCCTTGTTGCTTTCTTTGTTCCCTCCAGCCTTGCCGCCAAAAGTGGGGGCCGTGGCCGGAGGGGGCGGGCAACTCCACTAAGCTGGAGTGCCCTGCTGGGCTGTGACAAAGGGGTGAGCCTTTGAGGCTCACCGCCAGGTGTCACAGCTCCTGCCTGGGGGAGGTGTTAGCATCTCCACCCAGTGCAGGCTTTGTTACTGGCCTCAGAGTGACAAAGGCACTCTCCCCATGGGGCCAGCAACATGTCTCTGGTGTGGCAGGCTGCTGGAACTAGTCAGCCTACACAGACAGTCGGTTAAGTTTCAGGGGGCACCTCTAAGGTGCCCTCTGTGGTGTATTTTACAATAAAATGTACACTGGCATCAGTGTGCATTTATTGTGCTGAGAAGTTTGATACCAAACTTCCCAGTTTTCAGTGTAGCCATTATGGTGCTGTGGAGTTCGTGTAAAACAGACTCCCAGACCATATACTCTTATGGCTACCCTGCACTTACAATGTCTAAGGTTTTGCTTAGACACTGTAGGGGCACAGTGCTCATGCACTGGTACCCTCACCTATGGTATAGTGCACCCTGCCTTAGGGCTGTAAGGCCTGCTAGAGGGGTGTCTTACCTATACTGCATAGGCAGTGAGAGGCTGGCATGGCACCCTGAGGGGAGTGCCATGTCGACTTACTCATTTTGTTCTCACCAGCACACACAGGCTGGTAAGCAGTGTGTCTGTGCTGAGTGAGGGGTCTCTAGGGTGGCATAATACATGCTACAGCCCTTAGAGACCTTCCCTGGCATCAGGGCCCTTGGTACCAGAGGTACCAGTTACAAGGGACTTATCTGGATGCCAGGGTGTGCCAATTGTGGAAACAAGGGTACATTTTAGGTGAAAGAACACTGGTGCTGGGGCCTGGTTAGCAGGGTCCCAGCACACTTCTCAGTCAAGTCAGCATCAGTATCAGGCAAAAAGTGGGGGGTAACTGCAACAGGGAGCCATTTCTTTACAATATATATATATATATATATAGATATATATACGCACGCACACACACACACACACACGCAATACATAATTAGAATCATGGGTAAAAAAATACTTAGTCAGACAGGTTTAAAGAGTGTGTGTGTATTTTATTGTTATGACCTAGTAGCAATACATATTTTCCAAAGAAACTATAAATAAATAGAAATATACATATAATCTGAAAAAAATATTTATCCACATAGGCATATGCAGTTCATAGTTGTTTGAAAAAGGTGGTTATGAAGGAAAGAGCCAACTCTTGAGTAGTTTTCTGAAGACAAGAAAGTTATCTGTGGCTCTTATAGTTGGTGGTAATGAATTCCATAGTTTGGCTGCTTGGACGGAGAAGGATGTACCACCTATAGTCTTTTTCTTGTATGGTGGTGTTCTAAGGCAGGGTGCCAGTCTTGAGCGGAGGGTGTAGTGAATGTGAGACTTTAGTCAGCCATTCGATGGTTTGGAAACAGCTGTCCTCGCATGAGGCGTGTAACGCGTCTGCAGCAAACTTAGATTGTTACCTGAAGGGAGTTCCAGTCCCCTTGATTAGACCTACGTTCCAGGTGCTTTCAAACGGCAGCTACGTCCTCCTCAGCGGTGAAGACTGTTGTGGTATGCGAGCCGGAATAGTTTGCATTATTTTGGTCTCTTAAGGTCGTTACGTGCTGCGGGAACGTACTCCCCCCCTTTAAAATTAAAGAGGTAGCTGACATTTGGCCTCACATTGGTACTTCAAATGTGAATTTTGACAAGCTGAGCAAAGGCTTTGTTTCAAAAGCATGTGGCCCTTACATCTGCACGTGAGACCTACGCACTTCAGGTGGCAAGGTCCAGTACAACTGGAATCACACTTTTTTTTAAAGCTGTTGGTTCTGGTTTCATTCACACCTTCTCCTCAATATTCGGTTATACCATCAGCAATCCACTCTATCTTCTCTAGTATTTTCGGGGGATTTCCGATAACTTTGGCTTTATTAGCTGGCATCTTGCTGCTGCTATTTTTTGTGCGCAGTGGCTGTCCTGCCGCACTGAGGAGGAATGAAGGCGTTACCATCAGTGGAGCTGTGTCATGAACGCATAATGCAGTATTTTGGAGCAACACTCCTGGAGCAATTGGGTGCCTCTGGTGCTCTTTCGAACACTCACAAGAAGTCTGTCTTTCGACGCAGCGCTTGCCTACATTGGACGCTGATCTGTTGATTATCTCGCTGAGGGTTCATTACCGGATATACGCATTGAGGTTGCGTTTGCTATGAGAAGCTACTTATGAGTTACCCTTCCTGGAGGATGTAGCTCACGACTCATCACTGGGCACACCACGGAATGCCGCCTTTGGCTGACGCTGAGGCTACGGAAGACAACTGCTCCTCGATCCTTCTTGGCAATGACTGTCTGACTTTAACATTGGCTGAAGTGGAAGATCTCCTGTCCTCTATGGTCACAGAATAGATTGGAACTTTACAAAATTGACTTTGCCGTTTGATATTTGGTTTAATGCCACATGCTCACATTTCAAATTGTCCCTTTACTTGCTCATGTGTCCCTTTGACTTGTCATCATTGGCATTGCTTTTATATATGTCTTAGGTTGAGCTTTTTATTAACAATTTATACTTTAAGCTTTGAACCACCTTCAGTCGACAAGGGGAGGGTGTTGTGTAGCCATTTTATTTATAGCTCCATGCACATCATTTTAACACACTAGGCCACTGTGCACCTTAATCTAGATATATTTTATTTAGCTTCATCGTATTATTGTTACAAGAACCATTTTTACGGTCTTGTTTTATTTTCCGTTTATCTAACTGTTTTTGCCTAGGCCAGCATTCTGTTCTCAAACAAGACATTCTTGATCACTCTGTGCTTTTTCCAAGGCTACAGCATGGTACATTGCCGGTGAACGTGGTAGAAGTTTAGTCTCCAACATTCGTAGAAAACACACATACTTACGTAGGGACATTTTTTCAGAACATCAGCTGTTATTATTTAAAAAAAAACGTCCTTGTCCCTTACACATTAGAGGGAGATTCCAGCCAGTGAACCACGACTGTATGCTGATTGCTGAATGCTTCGCTACAGATGATAATGCAGACTGCAGGCCTTTGCTCGGGTATGGGGGTTGATGTCTTCCCAGGGGAACCTGAAGGGCAGAATTAGAGCTTAACATCCTCTGCTCTATCATAGCCTAGGTAGGAGCTAGTCCATTGAGTATAGTGACAAAATGATAGCGTTGTTTTTATGCTTCACTCTTCTCGTCACGATTTTAATACTGTCATGTTGTGTTGTCCTGGTTATTGCAGCTCATGCTTTGCTATCTAAGCTGCAGTTGTTTTATTAAACTCATTATTGATTATTACTGCCTCTGTTCGTCATTTATATATAAGACTGCATTCTTAATGAGAGAAACGGATGTGACCTGAGTGACCACGACTTCCCTGAGAAGCCAAGTATGTCATGCGCTCGGCTGCCCAGTCATCCCGATCCTTAGGTAAAGATGAGGCATTTCTAGTTAGCCGGAGCAAAACCCATATTGGAGCGATAGGTGTCACCCACAGTGGGTTAGACTTAGTCTCGCACACCGCAGGCGATTCTGCCGCTCAAAATCCAGTAATCTCATTAGAATAATGAGAGCATACACAACACACTGACACCCCTGCCAGCCGCATCGATGAACTGTTAGGGCATAATTTCCTACACAGGCAATACTGCCAGTGCTTACTTCTGCTAGCAAGGTTCTATCTTTCCCTCCTACACACTTATTGGATGACAAGTCAGAGGATGAAAGCCCCTTTGGGGTAACACATAGTACCTCTGAACTTCATGTATTGTCAAGAGCCGGATGATAATGACCAATGCTACAGAGATCAATATTACGCAGGTGAACAAGAACATTATAATGAAGATTATGCTTCCTATGACCCTAAAAGAACAACGCGATTCTGTGCAGATGCCGTTAGCGTTGGTCAACCATTTCCAACATATGCTTCACTACTACAAAAGGTTTCCTGCTCCAGCAGCCTCTGCATCTCCACCACTCATTCTGTCTTTGCAAGTTTGTTTGCCCATTGTGCGGCTACTCATTTTGCTATTGCCAGTAACACCGCTACCCACGGTGCAAGTACTTAAGTGGTGCCCCCTCAGGACAATCCATCTTCCTCAACTGAGGACAAAGATGAGGGGGAGATGAGAGATTCTGCTTCCATGCCTAATGTGTGGGATGACTGTTGAATTCTGACGCCATCCCCACTTATGCCTCCACCAATAGAGTAATCACCTAATGACACTGTTGGTTTCCACAGTGTCATGTAGAAAGCAGTGTAAAGATTAGAGCTTCCCCTGACCACCAAGCAGTCTGATTGCTTCCTATTTGATTTCAAGGAGCACCAAAAAAATCTGTTACAGCTATCCCCATTGTTGATTCATTTGGGAAGGCGAAATAAAGGCAAAGCAAAATCTAGCTACGGTGGCAGCAGTGTTGCCTAGACTAGACAAAAAAAATAATGCACAAGATGATACCCTGGAAAGTTTAGTCACCCACCCCAAGCCTCACCCAACTCAAGCAGATCATTGGATCTTAAGAAATCCAGCAACCCCTATCACAACACCACCTGATAAAGAGGGGTGCTAAATGGATAACATCGGCAAGCATTTTTAGGCCATGGCAGCCATCACTGTCAAAGTGGTCAATATCCTGGCGATATGAAGTGTTAAGACAGGCAAATGTGGCCTGGTATGGCTCCGTACCTAGACCAACCTCCAGAGGATGCAGTCTTTGAGGCCAAGAAAGTTCCTCAGGAGGGAGAGAGGGCATCGGTGGAGATTGATTATGCCATTGACGCTTCCTCTAGAGGATTTAGGTAATTGGCCTCAGCAGTGGTACTTCACAGGCAAGGCTGGCTAAAGGCAACAACAGGCAGACCTGAAATCCAGAGCAAGATTCTGGATATGCCGTATAACGGCAAAGACCTATTTGATAAACCTGACGACGATGTGCTTCAAACCGTCAAGTTTGATACGAACATGGCAGGTCCCAAGGCACTCTTCTGTGCCCCAGACAGTTCTTTTGAGGAGCAAGGGGAAAAGGTTCCTGCTCTTTTCGAGGAGGATATCAATCTTACAGGTAGCAGCAACTTTTTCAAAGTCAGTATCATTCGCAATATACACAGCAATATCGGCAGCCACCTCCAGTGGCATACAAGCAGCCAGCAAGAAGGGAAGAATCTTCCAGAGGCAGGGACTCTAACAGGAAACAGTGGCCTTTCCACTGGGACGATTAATCCCTCACCCCAACTTCAACAGACAACTTGGAGGCTGTATGTCCCATTTACTCCTGCAATTATCCCAAATAACTACGGTCAGATGAGTCGTCTTAGTTCGAGGGCACACCCTTGAATGTATCATCAAACCTCCGAATGTTCCCATAAAAGGGCCTATCTCCTCATTTGAAACAACGTCTGCTGAAGATTTCAAACATGTTGGCAAAAGGTGCAATAGAAGTGCATAACATGAGACACACTGGTTCTGCAGATCATTGGGAGGGGCTACTCCCTCCCCTTCAAATCCGTCCCTCCCTCAATGCCTCCATGTTACAACCAGCTCATTTGTCCTTGCTCTGCGAGAAAGCCTCTACGACTGGCTGTTAAAGAGAGGCTCACCCCAGGCTGTTGTCTCCCATCTCCAGACTATGGCAACGCTCCTGCATTCACCAGGGTTCACTATCAAAGTGCAGAAATCACACCCGACTCCTCAGATGCTCTTCCTCATCTGAGCTGTTCTGGATACAGTGCAGTTTCAGGCTTATCTTCCTGAGTGGCAGGAGTCCAGGATATTCAGGCTATGATACCCATGTTCAGCCTCTATCTTGGATTTCTGTGAGACTGAGTCTGAGGCTGCTGGGCTTAATGGCTTCTTGCAACCTGCTGGTAATGCTTGCCAGATGGCATACGTGGGCTCTGCAGCAGGACCATAAGTTTCAGTGGGCGCAGCATAAGGAAATCTCTCCGACATGGTCCCTATCTCAGAGGAAACTGTAAAGGACCTGTATTGGTGGATAATGAATCACTATTGGGTCGGAGGCAGACCCCTGTCCCTTCTCCAACCATATCTGACAGTAGTTACAGAAGCGTCACTCCTGGGATGGGTCACAGCGTCACATTTGGGAGAGGTGGAGATCAGAGGCATCTGGGCTTCAGCGGAATCAGGACTCCACATCATCCTGTTGGAGCTCTATGCAATCCCGCTGGCGTTAAAAGCCTTTCTTCCCTCTCTCAAAGGGAAGGTAGTGCAGGTATTCACGGACAGCACCACCGCCATGTATTACTGCAACAAACAGGGCAGGGTGGAGTTGTGGACCCTTTGTCAAGAAGCTCTGCACCTTTGGACATGACTGGAACAGCAAGGCATATTCCTGGTGGTTCAACAGCTGGCAGGTTCCCTGAACGCCAGAGTGGACAAATGCTGACATTGATACCTAGCGGATTACGAGTGGCATTTCCACCTAGAGGTGGTGCAGGCTCTTTCAGCAGTGGGGAAAACCCTTGCCTAGGTTTGTCTCTGTCGAGAGTGCACCATTTCAGCAGTTTTCCATGCTGGAGTATACAAGGCAGCTTTTGCTCAAAGACACTTATCGGTTTGAGTGGAACTTGTTCCTCCCATCCCATTCCTACCCAGAGTTCTCAAGAAGATCAGGAGCAACCGGTCCCAAATCATGCTTGTGGCTGTGGACGGTGAGTCTGGTATCTCGAACATCTGAACATGAGTGTTTATCCTTCGATCAGGTTGCAACATCAGAAGGATCTACTGTTGCAGCAGCAGGGGAGGGTCCTCCACCCGAACCTGTCAACTCTTTGCCTTCTTGCATGGAGATTGAGCGGCAACAGTTGACAGCTTACGACCTTCCTCCCTAATTCTGCGACGTTGTTTTGCAACCAGGTGTCCATCCACCAAGATGGTGTACACCTGCTGTTGGAAGCTATTAGTATCATATTGTGCAGAAAATTCAATTGACCCCCTGTCTGCCTTCCTTACTGACGTTTTGCTTTTTAATCTTACCCTCGTCCAGCAGGGCCCTGCTTTGGCCACTCTGAAGGTTATCCTTCTGCTCTGTCTGCGTTCTTGTGGCTGCCTGACCAACACTCTTTATTCAAATCCCCTATTGTAAATAGATGTTCGATGGCATGTGTAGCTGCAGATACACATGTTGTGCATAGTCCGCCGTCTGGTGTTGGGTCGGAGTGTTACAAGTTGTTTTTGTTCGAAGAAGTGTTTTCGAGTCCCGAGACAGAGGGACTCCTCCTCCTTTGTTCCATTGCGCATGGGCGTCGACTCCATGTTAGATTGTTTTTTTTTCCGCCATCGGGTTCGGACGTGGTCCTTTTCGCTCCGGGTTTCGGGACGGAAAGATAGTCTTAACTTCGGAAAACTACGTCGGTATTGTTTCGCTCGGTATCGGGTAAGAATAGAATCGACACCGAATCGTGAAGAGCTCCGGTAGCCCTTCGGGGTAATTTCGATCCCCTGTCGGGGCCTGGTCGGCCCGACCGCGTGTAACATCGACACTGATGGAACGGACCCCGTTCCGATTCTGTCCTAAATGCCACAATAAATATCCATATACAGACCAACATTTGGTCTGTAACTTGTGCCTGTCGCCCGAGCACAAGGAAGAAACGTGTGAGGCCTGTCGTGCGTTTCGGTCCCGAAAAACGCTCCGTGACCGACGAGCCAGAAGATTGCAGATGGCGTACACGCCTACAGGACACCGAGAGTTCGAGGGACAAGGAGAAGAAGAGGAAGCCTTCTCCATCCATGAATCGGACTCGGAGGAATTCGACGTCGAAGAAACCGTGAGTAAGACGTCGAAGCAAGCACCACACAAGAAAACAGACAAGGCCCAGGGGACGCCACTGCCAACAGGCCATGGCTCAACCCATAAAGTAGGTGACCGTCCATCGGCACCGAAAAAGGCCGAACTGGTGCCGAGATCGTCCGACTCGGGTCGAGACACAGGCACGCAGCAATCTCGGGACCGAGAAAGTGCTGCCGAAAAAGATCGACGCCGAGACAGCGGAACCGAAGCTGCTCGGCGCAGAGACAGCGGCACCGAGGAAGATCGACGCCGAGAAAGCTCGACGCCGAAAAAGAAAAAATTCGCCTCGGAGCCGAAAACAAGCAGACACACAGTTTCGGTGCCAAAAGGACCAGCAACCGAACCAACTGCCAGCTCATATACAGAGGAACAATCACTGTCCTCTCAAATGCGCAAACACAGATTTGAAGAAGAGTTACAGACCACTGATGTAGACCACACACAAAAGCGGATCTTCATACAAAGTGGGACAGGGAAAATCAGCACTCTTCCCCCAATCAGGAGAAAAAGGAGACTCGAGTTCCAAACTCAAGAACAAACACCACAAAAAATGGTGAAGAAGGTAACTCCGCCACCCTCTCCTCCACCTGTAACTCACATATCACCGGCACAGACTCCGTCACATTCACTGGCTCATACCACCATGAGCCAAGATGACCAAGACGCTTGGGACCTATACGACGCCCCAGTATCAGACAATAGTCCTGAGTCGTACCCTACCAAGCCCTCGCCACCTGAGGACAGCACAGCGTATGCACAGGTGGTAGCTAGGGCAGCAGAGTTCCATAACGTGTTGTTACACGCAGAACCTGTTGAGGATGACTTCCTTTTCAACACCCTCTCCTCCACCCATAGCACCTACCAAAGCCTGCCTATGCTTCCAGGAATGCTAAGGCACGCAAAGCAGATCTTCAAAGAACCGGTCAAGAGTAGAGCGATAATTCCAAGGGTGGAGAAAAAATATAAAGCACCGCCCACGGACCCTGCTTTTATCACCTCACAACTGCCACCAGATTCAGTCGTGGTAGGGGCAGCTCGCAAGAGAGCCAACTCGCACACATGAGGCGAGGCACCACCTCTGGATAAAGAGAGCCGCAAGTTCGACGCAGCTGGGAAAAGGGTTGCAGTACAAGCTGCAAACCAGTGGCGCATCGCGAACTCTCAGGCGCTCCTAGCGCGATATGATAGAGCCCATTGGGACGAGATGCAGCATCTCATCGAGCATCTGCCCAAAGAATTTCAAAAACGGGCAAAACAAGTGGTTGAGGAGGGACAAAACATCTCCAATAACCAAATACGCTCCTCTATGGACGCAGCGGACACAGCTGCAAGAACAATAAATACCGCAGTAACCATAAGAAGGCACGCATGGTTGCGCACATCTGGCTTTAAACCGGAAATACAGCAAGCGGTGCTCAATATGCCGTTCAATGAACAGCAATTGTTTGGACCCGAAGTGGACACGGCAATTGAGAAATTGAAAAAGGACACTGACACAGCCAAGGCCATGGGTGCACTCTATTCCCCGCAGGGCAGAGGCACTTACGGCACCTTCCGCAAAACAACTTTCAGAGGGGGGTTTCGGGGTCAAGCCACACAAGCCAGCACCTCACAATCAACACCGTCTACCTACCAGGGACAGTACCAAAGGGGAGGCTTTCGGGGCCAGTACAGAGGAGGACAATTCCCTAGAAACCGGGGAAAATTTCAAAGTCCAAAAACCCCTTCAACCAAACAGTGACTCACAAGTCACTCAACCCCTTCACACAACACCAGTGGGGGGAAGACTAAGTCAGTTTCACAAATCCTGGGAGGAGATAACAACAGACACTTGGGTCTTAGCAATTATCCGACATGGTTATTGCATAGAATTTCTCCAACTCCCTCCAAATGTCCCACCAAAAACACAGAATATGTCAAAACAACATTTAGACCTTCTAGAACTAGAAGTTCAAGCATTACTACAAAAGGACGCAATAGAATTGGTACCATGTACACAAGTAAACACAGGAGTTTACTCACTGTACTTTCTAATACCAAAAAAGGACAAAACACTGAGACCAATCCTAGATCTCAGAACACTAAACACCTACATCAAATCCGAACACTTTCACATGGTCACGCTACAAGACGTGTTACCACTGCTAAAGCAACAAGACTACATGACAACCTTAGATCTAAAGGACGCGTATTTCCACATACCGATACATCCCTCGCACAGGAAATACCTAAGGTTCGTATTCAAGGGCATACATTACCAATTCAAAGTGTTGCCGTTCGGTATAACAACCGCACCAAGAGTATTCACAAAATGCCTAGCAGTAGTAGCTGCACACATCAGAAGGCAGCAAATACACGTATTCCCGTACCTAGACGATTGGCTAATCAAGACCAACTCCCTAACAAAGTGTTCACAACACACAGATTGTCATACAAACCCTCTACAAACTTGGTTTCTCCATCAACTACACAAAATCTCACATTCTGCCGTGCAATACACAGCAATACTTAGGAGCGACAATCAACACAACAAAGGGAATAGCCACTCCAAGTCCACAAAGGGTTCAAAATTTTCTCAAGGTTATACAAGCCATGTATCCAACACAAAAGATAAAGGCAAAGACGGTATTAAAACTCCTAGGCATGATGTCCTCATGCATAGCCATTGTCCCAAACGCAAGACTGCACATGAGGCCCTTACAACAGTGCCTAGCATCACAGTGGTCACATGCACAGGGTCACCTTCTAGATCTGGTGTTGATAGACCGCCAAACATACATCTCGCTTCTATGGTGGAACAGTATAAATTTAAACAAAGGGCGGCCTTTCCAAGACCCAGTGCCACAATACCTGGTAACAACAGATGCTTCCATGACAGGGTGGGGAGCACACCTCAATCAACACAGCATCCAAGGACAATGGGACGTACATCAAACAAAACTGCATATAAATCACCTCGAATTGTTAGCAGTATTCCTAGCGTTGAAAGCATTTCAACCCATCATAACCCACAAATACATTCTTGTCAAAACAGACAACATGACAACAATGTATTATCTAAACAAACAGGGGGGAACACACTCGACACAGCTGTGCCTCCTGGCACAAAAGATATGGCAATGGGCAATTCACAACCATATTCGCCTAATAGCACAATTTATTCCAGGGATCCAAAATCAACTAGCAGACAATCTCTCTCGAGATCACCAACAGGTCCACGAATGGAAGATTCACCCCCAAATTCTAAACACTTACTTCAAAATTTGGGGGACACCTCAAATAGACCTATTTGCAACAAAGGAGAACGCAAAATGCCAAAACTTTGCATCCAGGTACCCACACAGGCAGTCTCAAGGCAATGCTCTATGGATGAACTGGTCAGGGATATTTGCGTACGCTTTTCCCCCTCTCCTTCCAGATCTAGTAAACAAATTGAGTCAAAACAAACTCAAACTCATACTAATAGCACCAACATGGGCAAGACAACCTTGGTACACTACACTACTAGACCTGTCAGTAGTACCCCATGTCAGGTTGCCCAACAGACCAGATCTGTTAACACAACACAAACAACAGATCAGGCATCCAAACCCAGCATCGCTGAATCTAGCAATCTGGCTCCTGAGATCCTAGAATTCGGACATTTAAACCTCACCCAAGAATGTATGGAAGTCATAAAACAAGCTAGAAGACCATCCACTAGACACTGCTATGCAAGCAAATGGAAAAGATTTGTTTGCTGCTGCCATAATAATCAAGTTCAACCATTACATGCATCTCCAAAGGATGTAGTGGGATACTTACTACATTTACAGAAATCAAATCTAGCCTTCCATAAAGATACACCTCGCAGCAATATCTGCATACCTGCAGATTACCCATTCAACTTCACTATTTAGGATACCTGTCATTAAAGCGTTTATGGAAGGCCTAAAAAGAATTATACCACCAAGAACACCACCTGTTCCTTCATGGAACCTCAACATCGTCTTAACAAGACTCATGGGCCCACCTTTTGAACCCATGCACTCTTTCGAAATGCAATTCTTAACGTGGAAGGTTGCATTTCTCATTGCCATCACATCTCTAAGAAGAGTAAGTGAAATTCAGGCGTTTACTATACAAGAACCTTTTATTCAAATACACAAAAATAAGGTGGTCCTAAGAACCAATCCAAAATTTTTACCAAAAGTTATTTCACCGTTCCACTTAAATCAAACGGTAGAACTACCTGTGTTCTTCCCACAGCCAGACTCAGTAGCTGAAAGGGCACTACATACATTAGACATCAGAAGAGCACTAATGTACTACATTGACAGAACAAAAGAAGTTAGGAAAACAAAACAACTGTTTATTGCATTTCAAAAACCTCATACAGGAAACCTAATATCAAAACAGGGTATAGCCAAATGGATAGTTAAGTGCATCCAAACCTGCTACCTTAATGCAAAGAGAGAACTGCCCATTACACCAAGGGCACATTCAACCAGAAAGAAAGGCGCTACCATGGCCTTCCTAGGAAACATTCCAATGAACGAGATATGTAAGACAGCCACATGGTCTACGCCTCACACATTTACTAAGCACTACTGTGTAGACGTGCTATCCGCACAACAAGCCACTGTAGGTCAAGCCGTACTAAGAACTTTATTTCAGACTACTTCCACTCCTACAGGCTGAGCCACCGCTTTTGGGGCGATAACTGCTTACTAGTCTATGCACAACATGTGTATCTGCAGCTACACATGCCATCGAACTGAAGATGTCACTTACCCAGTGTACATCTGTTCGTGGCATTAGTCGCTGCAGATTCACATGTGCCCACCCACCTCCCCGGGAGCCTGTAGCCGTTTGGAAGTTATCTTCAACATTTGTACATTTGTAAATATATTACTTAAACCTTAGTTGGTACATACTTATTCATTCCATTGCATGGGCACTATTACTAACATACACAACTCCTACCTCACCCTCTGCGGGGAAAACAATCTAACATGGAGTCGACGCCCATGCGCAATGGAACAAAGGAGGAGGAGTCCCTCGGTCTCGGGACTCGAAAACACTTCTTCGAACAAAAACAACTTGTAACACTCCGACCCAACACCAGACGGCGGACTATGCACAACATGTGAATCTGCATCGACTAATGCCACGAACAGATGTACACTGGGTAAGTGACATTTTCATTCTGAAGGGTCTTGTACATACTTTGTACCCTTCTCCTTCTATTCTGTCTCAGTGGGACCTTAATTTGGCCCTCATGTGTGCTCCTTTCGAGCCTCTTTACAATTGGCCTCTCAGGCTGCTCACTATCAATACAGCCTTTATTGTGATGATTACATCAGCCTGAACAGTGAGTGAGCAGCAGGCTTTATCTTCCAATCCACTGTTCTCATCAGTTTTTCCAGTCTAACTGGTGCTTTGCACCAAGCCTCTTTCCTGTCGAAATAAGTGACCATTTAAAGCAGACCAGTCTGTTACCTTGCCCACTTTCTACGTTCCTCTAAAGAAGAGGAGTGATTCCACCATCTGGAACCAAAAAAAGAATGTGTTTCTACCTCGACAGCCACGAGTTCCGGGTGGACAACCAACTCTTCGTGGGTTATGTTGGGGCGAAGAAACGTCAGGCAGTGCAGACAGACCATCGCTAGATTGGTCATTCTCTGCATCAAGATCTTCTACATGCTGCACAGAAGCAGCTTCCTGAAGGCTTACGGGCTCATTCCACCAGAGCTAAAACTACGACCACTGTGTTAGCACGTGTAGTCCCAGTCCTGGACATCTGCCAGGGAGCAATGTGACCGTAAGTGTGCACATTTACCAAACAATATTGTCTGGACAGTCAGGTCCTCAGGGATAGGCATTTTGTTTGTTCGGTCCTGCAGGACTTAGATTAAATTTGTCTGGAGACCCACCACTGACATTGGTATTGCTTGGGTATCTAATCAAGGTAAGGGATCTGAGGCTAGTTGTCTCTACCAGATGAAAAAGTTACTTACCTTCAGTAACACCTTAACCCCTAGAGACAATACCTAGCCGCAGATCCTTTACAGACTCACCAATCCTTCCTGCTCTTCCGACTGATCCCTAGGGGGAAAGGATGATCCCTTCCAGTGCCCTAGTCTGGGCACAGCAGTGTCGGTGCCCTTCATGGCTTTATGCTCGCGGCATGAAAAGTTGTGAAAAGTAACTGCTGTCAGCACGTTGCATATAGATGAACCAAATCTCACTTCTGGCCTTGCCAACGCGCAGAGCCGACCTGCGCCACCTACCGAAGCGCAGCGATTCTGCTAACAAAAAATCTTCTGGGTCCAGTCTGATGCCTGGCGAAAGTCATTATCTCTACCAGATAAGGTGTTGCCGAAGGTAAGTAAAATGTTCATCTAGTGGGTTTTCTGCACCCCATCCCTGCATCCCCACTAGTGGGAAGATAGGTAGTAATTGTCTCTATCTGACCCCAAAGGCAAAGACTATTTCCCCATTCAGTTAGTGTGGGGGCAAGACTGTGCACATGGTGGGCAGCCCAAACCCCTCTATTTTTTTTAATTCCATGTCTAGTGGCATTTCTGTCCCCAAAAGGGGCAGATCGGAGTTATTGTCCTTATATCTTTGTCATACCTGTATTGCCAAGCTTTAAATTTAAATGAAGGACCTGAGCTAGAGGTGCAAATCATTATTGAATTTTGTGTGTATTCCTCAAACAGTGCCTTTGTAGAGGGACTTGCTATGGTATCCCTTGACAAAGCGGGTCTCCCCAGTCAATAGGTCACCAAGAGAGGGACTGTGGCTTTGTCCACATAGTGAGGTCTAGGAGTAGGTATTGATGGTGCAGACGTGTGCTTCCACAAAAAGTGCTTACCCTTCACACAACTGTGATTGTTTTGGGTACTTATTCAGTTGCCTGAGCTTGAACTTTCAGAGGCACACAAATGACATTTCAGTGCTCTTAAAGTGTCTTAGATAACTAGATTATTTATTTTTCTGGGCAGCAGCACAGATGGGAGGACTGTAGTCAGTAACCTATGTGGATTTGCTTCCACACACACATCCATTCCTATGCTATATACTTGTTATACTTCACATTACCATACAACATTTGCATAACCCTGGGCCTAAGCCCCCCATTTGGCTGGAATTAATTTAAGAGGTGGTTTGTTTAAAGAAGGCCCCTGTAGCTCCCCCATGTGCATGACTGAGGTATCAAGTGTAAATATGCTCCTGTCAGCGCTTATTTTGTTCTCCCCACTGGCAGTTGCAGGCTTTATGCTCTAATCAAAGGAAAACCATCAGTGTTCTGCCAGTTTAAAGTCAAAGGTTTTATTACCGTATTTTGGAGCCTAAAATTGGTGGTTAACACATTGCTTCCATTAATATTTAATAAGTTAAGACTCTCATTGCTGGACTCCCTTCTATCACTAGTTGTAGATTGATTATGCCAATGTTTTATCCCTTTCCTGAAAACACTTGCATGTCTTCTCCCATCATTCCTCCTAAGGAGGGCAAAGCCAAATAGATAGTAAGCGCATATAACCATAGAGAAGGGGTTTTAGAACATTATGCATATTTCTGTTCCTCCTTTTTTCCGAATGAGTATGAAGAAACAATGCCATTGTCTGTTTTGATTACAGCTATGTTTACGTTGTAGAAGTCCTAGTATTTTTGCACTTGGAACTGAAACTAGAAAACTTATATATAGGTAGAGACTTGGCATAGTGACTGCTCTACTGGTAGCCTGTAGTCCCGCGTTCTCCAGCCAACCCTACCTACCATCCTCCTTCAGTAATTATTCAAAAGATACATTGTCAAAACTGAGATTTATTATGCACACCCATCTGCTTATTGTTTGTGCCATTCCATATCCAGCATCATTTTTTATTTTTTTTGTAGTGGCCTTGTTTGAAAACCAAAAATCACTGTCTGGAACATCTACTAATCTTTCAAATGAAAAAGATAATTTTATATATTATGTTAGCCCTGCTGCAATGCTCTTGTGATGTTGAATAGACTGCACCAACCTTAGTTTTATAAAGAGAAAATAAATAGAAGGGACCAAACTTGCAATACAGTTTTATGCTGTTATTGATGTGGTTTCTGTGACATCCTTTTAAATTCTCTTTGCTTTTTGTACCCTATCAGGTACAGTAATGATGAGACCTCACTTTCCTTCCTTCTGGAAATACTGACAGTCCTACCTGAGGAGGTGCATAGCAGATCCTTGCGCATTGGTGCCAACAGGCGGACTGAGATCATTGAAGACCTGGCCTTCTCTTCAAGCACTGTAGTGTCTCTTCTTGTGAGTTGTTCTGCTCCTTTTATTTTGATCAACTTTTGAATTTCAATTTTAATGAAAGGTTTTCCTTTTGTATGGTGCTTCCAATGTTGGTGGCTGCTAATGTGTAAGGTGCTCTGTTAACTGTGGGGGCTTGGATTGGTATGGTGCAGTGCATAAAGGAAGTGTTGTAAACAAGAGAGCTACTACACTGAATCGGAGTGTGGGAAACACAATATTTAAGTGGTTCTTCTGGTGTAAATTAATAGAAGATCAAAAATTGAAATAATGTGAGCGTTTGTTATACATCATTCAAAAATGTTAAATCAATCAAGGATTTGTATAGCGCACAAATCGCTCGTGAGGGTATCCAGTGCTGGGTCTGGCTGTTCGGTGTACAAGTCTTGAGCCCCTATCTGAATTCTTGGAGATAGAGTGAGGTTCTGAGGTTGATGAGGAGTTTGTTCCAGGCTTTTGCTGTAGAAGAAGGAGCGGCCTCCACTCTTGCAGTGTCTGATGGAGGGGGTGGGGGAGATGGTTGTGGAGCACAGGCGTCTGAAGGGACGGTCGACTCTGAGGCGGTGGTTGAGTTAACCTGGTCCTTGGTTGTGTAGATCGGTTAGTTTGAGTCAGTATCTTGAATTGGCATCTTTTGTGCACGAGTAGCCAGTATAGTTTCCTCATGTGTGGGGTGATGTGTGTTCACCTGGGGAGGTTAAGGACGAGTCTGGCCACTGAGTTCTGTGTGACTTGTCTGTGAGTTGTGATGCGATTCCTGTCTAAGGGTGTTGATAGTCCAGGCAACTAGTGACAAGGGCCTATATGACAGTGCGTCTGATGGAGACTGGGATCCACTTTAAGATCTTGCATAGCATGCAGAGGTTGAGGAAGCATGCTGAGGACACTGTGTTGATCTGTTTTTTTACAGTGAGTTTGTTGTCCTGAATAATGCTGAGGTTTCGGGCATGGTCTTTTGGGGGTTAGTCGTGGTAGGCCACCATGAGTCGTCCCAGGGTGAGGTGGTGCTCTCTAAGATCATGACTTCAGTTTTGTCTGTGCTGAGTCTGAGACAGCTGTCTTGCATCCAGTTGGCGATGCTGTTCATTCATAGGTGGTAGTTGGCCTTCGTGGTGGAGGGATCTTTGGATAGTAAGAGAATGAGCTGGATGTCATTGGCATAGGAGTTAATATTAAGTCCGTGGTTCCTGGCAAAGTTGGCTAAGGGGCTCATGTAGGTGTTGGAGGGCGGGTCTGAGGGTGATCCTTGGGGACGGCGCAGATGGTCTTGGATTTCGATGTGAAGGGAGATAGGAATTCTTATGTTTTGTTGTATAGAAAGGATGCAATCCATTTGAGGGCTGATTTGCTGATCCAGCAGAGCTTTTTGATTACGGCATGGTGGGAGACATTGTCAAAAGCTGCTGAGAGGTTGATGAGAGCTGCCGATTCTCCTTGTTCCGGGAGGGTTCTGACATCGGTGGTGGTGGTGAAGAGAGCAGTTTCAGGTCTGTGGTTGGTGCGGAAGCCAGTTTGGATAGTGTCCAGAAGGTGGTTGTTATCCAAGTATTTCATCAGTTGCTGGTTTTTAGCTTTCAGAAGGACTTTGGCTGATAAGGGGGAGTAGGGAGATCAGCCGGTAGTTTTTGAGCTCGTTGGGGGTTGGCAGAAGTTTTCTTGAGGTTTTATTCTGGCGTGTTTGCTGTCTGGGTAGGTGGCAGAGGTGATGGAGATGCTGAAGATTTCTGTGAGTTTGCCGCTGAGGGTGTTGCTTTCGAGGTTGAATATGTGATGAGGGCAGAGGTCTTGGGAGGGTGTAATGCAGTTTTCTGCTGCTGAGGGATTGGAGAATTCCTTGACGATGCTGATGAGTTGCTTGAACCTTTCTAAGTGTCTGCTAGAACGTGTATTATGTTTCTTTACACTACTATAGTATATGAATTTGGTTACATAAAAAAATTACATTATTTTTGTAACAGTTGCATAAGCATGTGGTGACTTATTACCCTCCAGTAGGAAACACAACAACACAAATCGAGGGAAGGGATGATTTAAAAGAAAGAGGAACGTTTAAGAGTGCATAATCCTTTCAGCTTTCACAGTGGAGTGTAGCACGTTTTGGAGGTCCAACTAAACAAACCCACACAATGAAAGTTTTTTTTTTGGGGGGGGGGGGGGGGGGGGGAATCAAAGGAAACATATTTCAGAAAATCAGGCACTGCATCTTTCACAATTAAATATAAATTGAACTGGCTCAAAGAAATTGTGGCAAATACTTAGTGGTTTGCCCGTTTAATATGTTCAGATCTCAAATAAAATAAAATCCAGCCACACTCAGCATCATCTAACCACTGTAGGAAAGTGTTGCTTTTGGCATGGCAGAGTGCACTATACCACATGTGACGGCATAGCTGCATGAGCAATATGCACTACAGTGTCCAAGTCCAGTCTTAGACATTGTAAGTGCATTGTGGCCATAATAAGTACATGGGCTGGGAGTTTGTCATTAGGAACTCAACAGCTCCATGATGCCTTTACTGAAGTCTTGGAAGTTTGGTATCAAACTTCTCAACACAATAAACCCACACTGATGCCAGTGATGGATTTATTGAAAAATGCACACACAAGGCATCTTAGAGATGCCCCCTGTATTTCACCCAACAATTTAGTTTAGGACTGACCGGTCTGTGCCAGCCTGCCACTAACAGACAAGTTTCTGAGACCATGTGGTCTCTGGGGTCAGGAACAAAGCCTGCTCTGTGTGGAGGTTCTTCACACCTCCCTCAAGCAGGAATTTCAACACTTGGCGGTGAGCCTCAAGGGCTCGGGCCTCCTATTACAGTGCCCCGGGGCACTCCAGCTAGTGGAGATGCCACTCCCCCCAGACCAAACCCCACTTTTGGCGGTGGGTCCGGTGAGAAAATTAGGATATACAAGGAGTGCCCACTGCAGCAGGGACCACTCTTAAGGTGCCCGGAGCGGAAGTGACCCCTCCTTGCAGAATCCTCCATCCCACTTTGGAGGAGAGTAGCCAATAGGGATGGGAATATGTCCCCTCCCCAAAGGGATTGGGCACAGGAAGGGTGTAGCCACCCTCAAGGACAGTAGCCATTGGCTACTGCCCTCTGACCCCTGTGACGCCCCTAAATCTGGAATTTAGGGGCCACCTCTGAACTTTGATCTTCAGATTCCTGGTGACCTCAAGAAGAAGGACTAAACAACCAACCCCATCAGTGAAGACTGACTTGGCCCCATCCCTACTGACCTGTATGGCAGCTTCAAGACCCCTGCTACAAAAAAGGCAACACATCCTGCAGGAAAAGTGACTTCTACAAACCCCCAGAGGACTGCCTGCCCAACAAAGGATCAAGAACTCCTGAGGATAGAGGTCTTGTCAGTGAGAATTTCTAGAAGGACTCCAAAACCGCCCAGGATCCGTGAGGCCTCCCACTCTGCACCCGATGCCCGAGTCTAGGTGGCCCACCGGTCTAGAGAATGTCCCCAGGTGATTCTGACCTCGAGTCCACCTTAGATTTACTTTTTCTGGCCAATGCCTGCAGCCTAAATCTGGAGGACCCCGGTGACCGCGACCGGATCTGACGAAGATTCCCAGCGCCCAAAGGTACCACTGCACCCTCCGCCCCCTGGCCTTGGGGAATCCGACTGATAGTCTAGCAACATCCAGTGGGCACCTCTCCTCCTTGTCCAGCCTTTGGTTTTCCGCAACTGACCCCCTGGACCCAGCCTGCAGCATCTTTGTGACCCCCCCGGGGTTCCCCCATTGAAAAGCATTAGGTGTCCGACTCAGTGTTTGCACCCGGCACCTGCCACCCCTGTGCTACTGAGGGTGTGTGTTTGGTGTCAACCTATGGCCCCCCCGTACTAATCTAAACCGCCCAGATCTGTGCCCTGAAGTCGTGGGTACTTTTCTGCAACCTGTTTCCTTCCGAGTGCCCCTGGTCCTTATAAGATTCCATTGAAAACCTGACATTAACTTTGACCTCTGCACCTGGCCGACCCTGTGTAGCTGGTGGTGCACCTTTGGGGCCAATTCGAACTTTGACCTGTGGACATTCTAACCCCTGAAGTCTGTGATTGTAAGTAGAGTACTTACCTTTAAATTGTGGTAACACTTTTACTTCCCTAAGACTGCATTGGTTCCTATGTGCAATTGCATTGTCTACTTTTGAAATTGAAAAGTGTTACTTAATTGTAAACTGTTTTATCTGCAATACCCAAACAGTGCATTTGATACATAAACTTGATACAAACTTATAACTGTACTCACCTGCAACAAAGATCTTTCATTCTAGAAATAAAGTAACATTTTTTTTTTTTGCTGTACAGAATCATTGGCCTGGAGTTAGTCATTGAGTGTGTGCCTTATGTCTTGACTGTGTGTTGGTACAACAAATGCTTTGCACTACCTTCTGATAAACCTTACTGCTTGACCACACTGCCACAAAATAGAGCATTAGTATTATCTACTTTCTACTTTAGCCTCTGTTAAGCCTCTGGGGAACCCCTGGACTCTTTACACACTATACCTCATTTTGGTATGGTATATTCAGAGCCAACCTCCTACAACCACCTTTTCCTCCTTACAGCACTGCATGCAACTTTGTTTTTGACAGATTCTTGCCAAAAATGTACTTAGCTTAGATCAGTGCAGCCACATTTGAGATCTGTTCTAGCCAACCGACACCCTTCACTTGAAAGAGATTGTGTTGTTCATAAATGCATCATTGTGCGAAACGTAGTGTGAAATTTTCAGTTGGCAGTAAAAAATTAAATTGACAGAAGATTCTCATTGTGCTTCAATTTATTGACTGTTTATTGCCAGCTGACATTTTTCTTCCATTCTGAGGTTTGTGCTCATTGACAGCATGAACCTGCTTGCAAGGTAAAGGAGTGCTCTGATAATCCATCCCAGGCTTTCCCAAAAATGTTTTTTTTAATATAGCAGAATAGTAGTGTTCTGCACCATAGGATCTTTATTTCAGGTCAGAGACATTAGAGTAGCTTACCCCATGTGAGACTCCAGACCGCTTTTCGTTAAATGTGTGTAAATCCAGACTCCTATATCTGTACTGACACTGGGGAAAAAATCTCCAGTTTCCAATGTTAACCAATTCAAAATGAGGCCAATAAAGACTGGAATCCAAAGATCAAGTTCTTTGCAGTATGAATTCTGCCCTATCAAGTGATTAATGTGATAGAAATGAGAGACTGACTCAAGCTAGGCAGTATCAGTATTATTCTGAAGAAAATGATCCACTTTTAATTCCTATTAAAAAGTATGTAGAAAAGGTGTTGTCGAATAGTTTCAGTGGCCCTATCTGTTATTTTATGTATTTATTGAAGTGTTCTGGTTCATGCACAAGGACAAGTTGCTAATTTATATGTTTTTATTAAGATTCCTGCACAACAAAACTGGTGGTGTGATTTACTTTTTTTTGCTTCTGGAGAGTGAGTTTTGTCTTTTGAAGTTGTAGGAGGTGTGCTGTTGGCTATGATATTTGTTGGAGTAGAATGGAAAGTGTTTGCGGGTGTTTCAATTAGACTATGTTAAAAGGGGGAGCACAAGTGCAACTGATAGACATCTAGTTGTAGATTCCTTACTTTAGAATCTTCCCTAGGTGCAAGCCTGGATCCAGAAACTTTTTTTTACATAGTACACTGGATGTGACGTTGGCGGAGTCTATATGAGCCCCAGCTGACAGTTCCTTCTTTTCCACAGGGTTCTGGTTACTTTATCAGGCCGTTTTCAACTGAACAATTTGGTTTTTCCTTCTGTGTGCTCAGAGTTTAAACCCTGTGGGTCCTGTGGATGACAAATGTCTGCAGCGGGCCCTCAAACTGTTTGTATGTGGTGCCCGGAAGAGGACCATGACTCAGTAGTGTGTGACATTTGTTGTCAACTTAGGCCAAAGGCTCTGCGTGAGCGTCATATGAAGCTTCTGGCAGTGCGGATGTCGGAGCCTTCCCATCGACCTTAGTCTCCTCGGAATAAGGTTCATTTGAGGGCTTGTTCCAGAAGTCGTTATCGTTGACGTTATTAACCATCAACTTCACTTCAAATTGCAGCATCTCCTGACTTCGCCACGCATGCCCTCCCACCACTTGTCAGTGGGAGTCGAGGCCTGTGTCCATCCCGCATCTCACTCGCTTCCCAGGGCTCCTTTTACCAAGGTGCGCGAGTATAAGGTTTCCCTTCATGCTATCTTTGGACATTACCTTCTAGAGCGCTTGTGGGCCCCAAGAATGTGCAAGATGGCTTGTCTGTGTCTCTGCTGGAGGGTTTGCCCTCTGCTTCATTTAGGCCTTCTGCTTCAGTTGACATTTGTTATGGTGCCGATGATCAGCTGTAGGAAGCTGGCTCTGTATATACTAAATCAAAATGAGAGATAGTGTGCACAGAGTCCAAGGGTTCCCCAAGAAGCTTAAGAGAGGCAGTAATTGATAATACTAATGCTCTATTTGTGGTAGTGTGGTCGAGCAGTTAGGTTTATCAGAGGGTAGTGTTAGGCATTTGTTGTACACACACAAGCAATAAGTGAAAACACACACTCAATGACTCAACTCCAGACCAATGGTTTTTAGGTAGAAAAATATTCTTTTGTTTATTTCTAGAACCACAATATTCATTTAGCAGGTAAGTACATTAAATGAAACGTACTTTACACAGTAATACTTAGAACTTAATCAACAATGTACACAGTTTTCTTTAAAATGACAAAAAGCTATTTTAAAATTGGGCACTGTAATTTTCAACAGTTCTTGAAGTAAGAAACAAACTTAAGGGTTCAATCTCCAGAGCCTAGGTAGCCCACCGTTGGGGGTTCAAGATAACCCCAAACACCCAGCACAAGCAACACATGGCCGGTTAGGTGCAGAGGTCAAACAGTAGCCAAAATAACGTGGGCCCCTATGGAGACATGGGGTACTCCGGTTCCGGTCTGCTTGCAGGTGAGTACCCGCGTTGTCGGAGGGCAGGCCCGGGGGAGTTTAGAAGATTACTGGAGGGGGCACCAAGTAGGCACAAAAAACACACCCTCAGTGACACAGGGGCGTCCGGGTGAGGTGTGCAAACAGGCCATTAGGTTCTCAATAGAACTCTATGGAGGGACCCAGGGGTCAATTAGACGCTGCAGGCCGGGCACAGGGTGGCCTCTCGGGCAAGCCACCGACTGGGCAAGGATGAGGGCCATCTGCTGGTTGTTGCTGTACTGGCGGCCGGTTTCTCTCGGGCCTGGGGTCTGTGGGTCCAGTGCTTCTCCAGGTGACGGATATCTTCGTCCTGGGCAGTCGTGGTCAGGGGGGTCCTCGGGATTTCCTCCACAGGCATCGTCATGGGGGTGTACGAAGGTCAGCCCAGGGTGGACACGTCGCCTGGGGATCCTCTCTGGCTAGTTGGTTTCTCTGGACACGGCCCAGGGGCGTCCGGTGCAGAGTAGTTGGACTCACGCTTATGGTGTGAGGTGAGTCCCTTTAAAGATGGTTTCTTTGTCTTCTTTTTGGACAGGTCCGCTCTCCACAGGAGTTTATTGGTCCTCGGTGGTGCAGGCAGTCCCCTGGAGGCTTTTCAGGGGTCGCTGGTCTTGCAGAACAGGTTGATTCTTTTCTTGCAGATTTTCGAAGCAGGAGACGGGCCTGTAGGCCTGGGGCCGAGTCAGTTGTTGTCTGCTTCTCTTCTCTGCGGGGTTTTCAGCTCAGCAGTTCCTCTTTCTTGAGGTCGTCAGGAATCTGAAGAGCCGAGTTTAGGGTTTCCCCTAAATACTAAATTTAGCGGTGTGTTAGGGTCAGACGGCAGTAGCCAATTGCTACTGTCCCTGAGGGTGTCTACGCCCTCCTTGTGCCCACTCTTTCGGGGAGGGAGGCACATACCTATCCGTATTGGTCCTAATCCTCCAAAGCAAGATGGAGGATTTCTCGAAGAGGGGGGTAACTTCAGCTCTGGACACTTTAGGGATCCTGAGGTGGGGACTCCTTTTTGTTTTTCTTATTCTCCCTCTGGACTTGCTGCCAAAAGTGGGGCTCGTCCGGGGTGTGGGCACCTCCACTGGCTGGAGTGCCTTGGAGCACTGTAACCTGAGGCTTGAGCCTTTGTGCCTCATCGGTGTTGCAGTTCCTGCAGGGGGAGGTGTGAAGCACCTCCACCCAGGATAGGCTGTGTTGCTAACCACAGAGTGCACAAGGCTCTCACACCAGGGAGTCGGAAACTAGTCTCTCAGTGGCAGGCTGGTGCAGACCAGTCAGTCCTGCACTGAAGGATTTGGGTGAAATACAGGGGGCATCTCTAAGAAGCCCTCTGTGTGCAATGTTTTAAATAAATCCAACACTGACATCGGTGTGGGTTTATTATTCTGAGAAGTTTGATACCAAACTTCCCAGTATTCAGTATAGCCATTATGGAGCTGAGGAGTTCGTTCTGAAATACTCCCAGACCATATACTTAATATGGCTACCCTGCACTTACAATGTCTAAGGTTTTGCTTAGACACTGTAGGGGCATATTGCTCATGCAGCTATGCCTTCACCTGAGGTATAGTGTACCCTGCCTTAGGGCTTTAAGGCCTGCTAGAGGGGTGACTTAACTATGCCACAGGCAGTGTTTTGTGTGAATGGCACAGTGAGGGGGATGCCATGTTGACATTGTGTGTGTTGGTGGGGAGAAAAACACAATCTGCGATGGCAGTGTGTTATGTGAGGGGTCCTTTAGGGTGGCACAACACATGCTGCAGCCCTTAAGGACCTTCCCTGGTCACAGGGCCCTTGGTACCACTGATAGATTTTACAAGGGACTTACTTTTGTGCCAGGGGTGTGCCAACTGTGGAAACAATGGTACATTTTTAGTGAAAGAACACTGATGCTGGGGCCTGGTTAGTAGGGTCCCAGCACACACTGTCAAGTCAGCATCAATATTGGCAAAAAGTGGGGTGGGGGGTGGGGGAGAATTGCAACAAGGGCCACTTTACTACAACAGTTCATCGGAGTTTCCACCTTAGGTGACTCCGCTGGGGATGCCAATCAATGTCGCCTTCCTCTCCCCGTCTGAAGTAAAGGTTGATGTTGAGAAATCGCCTCTGCATCGGTTGGGTATGGTGCCAGTCATGCTGGTTATCCCTGACACCCTCCCACCGGTTTTTGGGGAGTCCCCTCATATCTGTCCTTCTGAGGGACATGGTCTTGGAGATTCTGTGTAAGAGTTGGGATGTATACCTCCCATTTCTCATGTTGATCAGCCTCCCATAGAGGACATGTGTCTGGCTGACTTGTGTCCGGCTAGTGATTTGGACTCTTCCCTAGCCTCAGGCCTCTTTTCTCCCTGGCCTTGCTATGGAGGCGAGTTCCTCTCTAGCTGACATGCTGAGATGGGTTGCTGTGGTTTTGGATTGGACTCTTTCCTCTGTGGATTTGACTACTGATCCTCTTTATTGACATCTTTCATCAAGGCCAAATAGGAGTTGAGCCAGTGCTTCCTTATTGTGAAGCCCCACATTACGTTTTGTTGAGGGCTTGGGCTAAGCCTGATGCAGGGGCCACTGCCAATTGGGCTATATATCACAGGCACAGGCCACCCTCTGGTGATCCGGCATGTCTTATGCATCACTCTACTCATCATACTTTGGTGGTACATGCTGCTTTGGCCTCCCATTATATTGAATCTCTTCCACTTGTCCTGTCTGATATAAATTTGAGAAGTTTTGACACTTGGGGCAGGCATATTCTTTCCTCCACCATTTCTGCTCTACGCCAATGGTTCCCAACCTGTGGTGAGGGACCCCTGGTGGGGTCCGTGAAGCCTACCCATGGGATCCACGACTGCTTAGAAACACAAATATTATTAACCGATGAATTACCTGTAAACCGTTTTGCCTGTGAATGCTAAACAAGTGCATTTCTTATTTGAAAGTGATACATTCTTGAAACTGTACTTATATGAAACAAAGATCCTTTTGGTTCTAGAAATAAAGTAACAAAGTATATATGTTTTTGATACATAGAATATTGTCCTGTAGCTAGTCATTTAGTGTGTGCCTCATTTCTTGACTGTGTGTGTACAACAAATGCTTAGCACTACCCTCTGATCAGCCTAACTGCTCAACCACACCCCCACATGAGAGCATTAGTATTATGTTCTTTAGAGTCTGTAAAACCTCTGGGGATCCACTGGACTCTGTGCACACTATACTTTACTTTGATACCGATTATACAGAGCCTGCTTCTTACAAGATACTCCAGCTAGGGTGAGCTTTTTGCGTTATATCAGATAAGATATAACATAACAAGAAGGAAAATAAACCTTTCAAGAAATACATCACAAGAAGGCTGAGGCAGCAATTACAAACATGCTGAAATAACTGACAAGTGCCTTTTAACTGTACCCAAAGCAAGACCTTGTTGGGCTAGGGAAAATGCAAACACTACCACCTCGGACAATGTAGCGTGAAGTGAGTCAATCTGTCAGTCACCACACCAACTCACAAAGTTAGCCCAAAAGCAGGCATACACTGATTCGCCGGGATGCAGGACCGTGCTCCAGAAGATCTTCTAGAAGCAGCAGCCTGATCCAGCAGCAGATGCTCATGCCCATAATCTCTGGATACCACACCCTCCTTCCTCAATCTGGTGCCACTAGGACTTGTGCCCTCTTATTACTGACCTTTATCAGTACTTGGGGCAGGAGAGGTATTGGTAGAAAGGCATACAGAAGTGCACAGTTACACTCTAGATGGAACTAATCTCCAAGACAGAGAGAGAGTAAGAGGCAGAAAGATGCCTTGCTAAGTAACGTGCAAAAGTGATGACTTGGAGCTTTCTCAGCAGTGACAAAAAAAAAACTGAGCCACAGTTCTCCCCATTTGTGGACAAGTCCTTGTGCCACATCAGGGTGTAACAGCCATATGTTACCTGCTAGGCGCTGGCTACTGAGTTCATCCGCCCTGGCATTTAGAGATCCCACCAGGTGGTATACCACTAGAAAAGTTTTCTGGTGTTCCAGCAAGAGGTGTAATGGCCCCTAGCACAGGGTCTGCGACCACCCTGTGTTAGGACCGCAGACCCTGTGCTAGGACCCTGAGGTGGTGTTCGTGATCATATGTACCAGCCTCCCTCTAATGGATGTAGGAAGGCTTTCATGGAGAAATGGATGGCTAGCATCTCCAGAAGGCTGAAGTGGACCTGGAATCTGCGAGATCAAATTCCTCTAATTTCCTCCTCTCCATAGTTAACACCCTAACTCAGAAGCGATGCATCAGTCACTAAGTTCTCAGTGCCGCAGGGGGACAGTTGTGCAGCTAAACTAACCCCACTGGTCCAGCAACCACCATGGCAAATCTTTTGCAGTTTCCTCTTCTGGAGGGTGATTGGAGAGAGATCCTTTGGGTGCTGTGTCCACTGGCTCATCAGATCCCACTGTAGAGCCCGCATATGCCAACAGGTATGCTTCACCAACAGCATGCAAGAGGCCAGTATCCCCCAGCTGCCTCGGTCACCCTTAGTATAATCCAAGTCAGAAGCTGAAACATCAGGATCATAGCTCTAATGTCCTGCATACTGGACTCTGAGTAAAGGGCACAAAAATGCACTGCTCCCAGAAAATCCACAGTTAACTGGAGCAACTGAAGAAGTGACTTCAGCATGTTGATAGTGAACCTCTGTGAAGGAAGGGGTTAGCCGTAGTCTGGAGGTGGGTGACAAACACCTAGGACAAGTCAGTCTTCAAAAGCCATTTGTTGCTACAGGGGAAGACTGTGACCCTTGGCCTTCAAATATGCAGTTCAACTATCATCACTTGTGAACACCCATGGGGTATTCATGTGGCCAGCTGGAAATGCCTCAGTCCTACAGTGAACTGCAGATTGCACCTGCGGGTCTGCAAGACAAGGGTATAAAAGTAAACATCCTGTATTTCCAATGCTACTAATTCAGTCTGCAGGGTAGAGGTCGACCAGACCTGGCCAGGGTGAGCACCTTCAAGTCGTCCTTCCACAGCAAGGCATTCAGAGGGCAAAGGTTTAAAATAGGATGAAGGTCCCTATCTTTCTTCAGTTCCGGAAAGTAGCAGTCCCATGGCCTACCTCTGGATGTTGGAATCCTCTATATAGCTCCATTAGCCAGAAGGACCTTTACTTCCTCTGCAAAAGGGACAGATGTCCTCCATTAGCCTTTACGGTGATGGTGGAAGAGTGGCAATAAATGGCAGGGCACAACCTCACTGAACACTCTGAAGGACCCACTTGTCCAAAGTCAATGTGCCACCTGGGAGAAAATGCCAGAACCTTCCTCCGATAGGTTGGCTGTGTGCAGTGATGGACACACTAAATAGGATATGATGCTGCAGCAGCAGGAGGGACAGAAAACTGTAATGTGCGCTGTAGGAAGGTGCCTCTTTTCACAGGGGCACCCCCCCCCCCCACACTCTTTGCTTTGTTCCTGGTATAATTGCGACTTAAACAGCACTGGGTACCTGCCACCAGGTCCCCAGTGCCAGATCTTCTTCCCCAGAACTACACAGTCGTTTTTCCCATTTGACAAAACGTTTAGCACTCACTGTAAGTCCCTAGTAAATGACATGCCTGGTACCTAGGGCCTCAGGTAGCAAGGAGGGTCTCTGAGGGATGCAGTACGAATTGGGCCACCATAAGGGACCCCTCACCAAACACATGACAGGCTGCAATTGCAGACTGTGTGTTTGGTGCAGACAAAAGTGAAAACATGACATGGCACACAGCTTGTGGGCCATGTCCCTTAAACACTGCATGCAATATATATGTCACCTCTCTAGCAGACCTTAGGTCCTAAGGAATGGTGGATTATATAACATATGAGGGCATATCTGCCCGTGAAGATATGCACCTGCTATGCCTTTGTCAATTCTCAGACATAGTGACTAGGGAAGCAACTTTAGGTGCATGTGCTGGATGTCAAAAATAAAAAATAAAAAGTCCCCTCTTTCTGACACGGTTACCCCTACTTTTTGCCTGATGTCAGTCTGCTTAGATTGTTCTCACTGAAATCCTTCTCAAGGCCCCAGTGATTTTGCTCTCTCCTCCAAATTTGGTTGTCTTGGTACATCTTTCACCTCACAATTGGCATACTGGTGCACCCCTGTAAGTCCCTAATAGGTGGTACTTGGGTACCCACAGGCCTAAAAAAATCATAAAAATGTTACTAGACCTGCAGGTCGAGTAAATTAATTAAGATACTCAACCTAACTGTAATGTACTTGACCCGTAAACGGGTCTCAAATTGTGTTATCCTTGGTAAATAGTTTACAGAGTTGCCTTTTTCTTCATTCTTACATATGATTGCACCTTCAAAATATGTGAGCTCAGCATTTCTGCAGTACAAAAAAAAACCTTTTGTTTGATTAAGTAGACCAAAGTTTGCTGCAAGTATCACAAGACTTTAGCTCACATATAGGGGGACACATGACTTTCTTTTAGTTTACTAACACCATTGCCAGCAGGGCAGGAGTGTTTCTCAGTTTATTTAAACACTCACTTTTAATAAACACATTACTAAACCATGATGTGGTAGCATATTGTCATCTATACACAATACATTTCCAAGATATGTCCAAAAATCATTCCACTAACTTGCAGATTTACTGAAAACACTATATAGTGTATTAATCTGTGAAAAATGGGTTTCAGAAAACATGTCCTTTGCACATCAACACAAAGTATTCTGATTTGTTTTTATCATATTAAAATATTTTTTCATCACACAAATAAAAAAAAAAAGGGCTTTCACAACTACTGAAATATATTTTGAAATGTTTGTAGAGGTGACTTAGTCACTTGAATGTTGTGTGTAAAAAAAAAAAAAAAAAAAAAACCTGACAACCTATATCCTTTTATTTTACACTGTAAACTGCATGTCATGCAGTTCACCTTACAAAGTCATGGGACTCTGCATTCAGAAGGAAAACTAATTGTAAGACAAACTGACTTTTGAACTCTGTCTGTGAGCACAGAGCAAAGGTGACATAACAAGATTTAAAGATATATTTTATTGCCCCTCCACTTTCTGACTGAGGGGCGAATAAGTCCTAAAAATGGCTCTACCGGATCAATTAGGACTGAGTGGGAGTAGATTTTTTTAACCCTGACCCCGGGCATGGGTACACCAGAGGTTCCCCATGGGCTGCAGAATGTTATGCCACCCTTGGGAACCCATGCAGGCTGTCTGCAGGCCTGCCAGTGCAACCTGCGTGTAGAGGTGCATGCACCTTTACACTGCCGGTCGCTACACCTAGTCACTGTAGGTCACCCATATGGTAGGCCCTTTCAGCCCAAAGGGCAGGAAGCAGGTCCCTGTGTGTGTGGGAACCCCTGCATGAGCAGAGTTGCTCCTATGAACTCTAGTTCAAATCCCTGGACTTAGAAAGTGCGGGAACGCAATTTGAGCAATCTACTGGTCACTACCTGTGGTCCAGCTTCATAATGGTAAATCCGAACCTGGGCATGTTTGGTATCAAACATGTCGGAACCATACCCCAATACTGATTCCAGTATTGGTGGCATGATTCCATGCACTCTGAGGGTTCTTTAGAGGATCCTCCAGTTCTGCTCCTACCAGCCTTCTTCGGTCTGCGGTCAGCCTGTACTGCTGCATCCCCTCAGACACGATTCTGCCGTCCTGCTTCTTGACCAGCTCGAGCAGGGGACAGCAAAACAAAGGATTTCCTGTAGGAGGGGGTGCACCTCCTCTCCTTTGGAAATAGGTGTTACTGGGCTGGGGTGAGGGGGGATGTTGCCTCCTCACGCCCCCGGGCTACTTTGAAGGGCACATTTGGTGCCCTCCCTGCATAATCCGGTTTGCACCAGTCCAGGGACCAATGATCCCTGCTCAGGTGCAACACACACACAGGGTAGGGGAGTGTGCGCTCCCCTGTCCAGCTCCACCCCTAGTGTGGTGCCCAGAGCTCCTCCAGGTAGCCACTTGGTTCTGCCAAGAGACCCCTCCTAATAGATAGTCACTCCAGAGAGTGACCAAACCCCCTTTTGGGGTTGTTTATGGACTCCCTTGAGGGTGGGTCCCCATATTTGTTGTGCAGGACTCCACCGGGACCTCTCTGCAAAGACATCTGCGCCTGGTCTCCAGAACTATTGCTATGAAACACAGGAACCAAACAAGATTGCAATGCCTGAGGAGACTTCTACTTGCAACTTTGTTTCCGTAGCTCCTGCCAGCAGTCTGCAACATTTCCACGGCAAGACTTCAGCTGCACCAAAGAAGCAAGAAGGAATCTCCCTTGGAGTGAAGGAGCCACTCCTTTGCACCCACAGGCACCCAAGGCAAGGACGTCCGGCTGGTGGGGTCTTCTGTCCGCCGTATCAACAAAGATTTTCCAACACAAGTGGTGGATTCTGTGGCATCCTCTGTGTCCTCTCTGCCTTCTCTCTGCCCTTTCTTTTGCCACTAGGACAGAATCCCTGTGCACCACGACTGATGCACCACCCAAGGGTTGTGGACTCCTGCTCCGAGGGATCTTCAGGCTTCAAATAGCCTCTCCCCCCAGCACCCTACCTCTGCAAGGACAGTCTACTCTCCAGGGACATTGGACTCCTCTCCAGGTGTGCTGACTGGGCCTCACTGCGACGTATTGTGTTGGCTGGCAGTGGGTTGCTCGTGGGGGCTCAGACTGCTTCTGCTGGCTCTCCTGTCTTCTGAGAGTCAGCCCGGACTCCCCTCCAAAGGTCGAGTCCCCAGGACCTTGCTGTTCCTCAACAACTCTGCAGAACTTCCAACAGCTTGCATTTGCTTGTTGGTGGCCATTCTGACCACTGACCCATCTGCAATTTGGCGACCACCGAGGGACAGCTGCTAGGTGACTTCAGGGACTCCTCTGCAGCTCCTAGACCCCACAGCTGGACTTCATCCATCACTGTTGACCCAGATCTGCAGCTAAAGAAGGGTGGGCATTGACTCCTGCCCCACTCGGTCACTCCTGCGTGGACTGGAATCTGTCCCCTTCTGTTGCAGGCCCTCATCACCCAGAAATTGGCCTTGTGTTCTACTGGCCCAGTCCTGCATTCTCCAACCGTGATGTCCCCATGTTATCCTAAGAAAAAAATTAGTAACTTACCTCTGTGCACTTGGCTGCTGGGGATCTTCTAGGTACTTACTTTTTGGGGTTCCGCTCTTACCCAGCGCTTGTCTAACTACTCCGTATACTCTGGTGGGGGACACCTGTTCACATCCCATTTTTTTAGTATATGGTTTGGTCCCCCAATAGGGCCCTTGCTACTTTATGCTTTTCCTACTTACTTACCTTTGTATATTTGATGTGTTCATACCTCCAAAGAGAGGTATACCAATGGTAGTCTAGTTTGGTGTGACTTTAAAAAAGTACATTTATTTTTTAAATACTTTGTGGTTCCTTTCATGAGATAAGGTTCTGTGTGACTACTGTGGTAGTTCAAGTGCTTCACATGCCTTCTAGATAAGTCTTGGCTGCTCACTTCTGCTACTGTAGAGAGCCTTGGCTGTCTAAACACTGTAACACTCACTAATAGAAGTTTGCTTGGACCCACTATAAGGAGTAACACCCCAGGTTTCCAACAGACACTGGACCAGCTTCATACTTTGGACACTGGTCACTAAGAGTTTCCAGCGACATGATGGCTTCTCTGAATACAGGGATGCTTGGTATCAAACATCTCAGATTAATAAACCTTCACTGATGCATGTGAGGGATTTATTAATAATAGAACCCAGAGGGCACCTTAGAGGTCCCCTGAAAACCTACCAGCTACTAGTGTGTTGACTGACTGACTGACTGACTGGTCTTGGCCAGTTCAACCAACTTAGCCACTTTTATGTCACCCCAAGGTGACAGCCAGTACTCTTGAGGGCCAGAGACAAAAGCCTGCACTGGGTGAAGGTGTTAGAACCTCTCCCAGGCAGGGCAGACTTTCCAGGGCAGGAAGCTTCAACGGCCTCGTCACCTTTGTAATGCAACCCAAGTCTCCGGATGGCGGAGATGACCGATCCCTGCTGTCCTGACCCCACTTTGGCAGTAGAAATGGGGGAAAAATTAGTCCAGATTAGGCAGTGTGCCCACTGCATGTCAGTCCCACCTCTAAGGTGGACGAGCTGAAGTGGACAGTACTTTTTAAATTGCTCCATCCTGTTTGGAAGGGATTAGGCCACTAGTGATAGGGTTATGCCCACTTGCCAGTAGAAATGGTCATAAAAAGGATGTAGTCACACTAAACATGGTCAGACCTTTGGCACTTCCTGTAACACCCCTAAATTGAGTATTTAGGTGGCACCCCTGAACCTAGAGCTCAGATACTGAGAACCTACGAAGAAAAGGACTCAGAGGAGTTGCAGCTGCAGAAAAGGAAAAGAAGCACCTGACTTGGTACCACCCCCATCGGCATGCCTGCTGACCTTGAAAGACACTGCTAAAAAAAAGACGACTCAACCTGCAGCTGAGCCTCCAAGAAACCCAGGAAGACTGCCTGCCTTCCACAAAGATTCAGACTCCTGTGAGCAGTGGATCAGCTTTGCAACAGTGAATTCAAGAAAGGACTCTGTTGCTTCCAGAAGAGCATAGACCTGACACCCAAAGTGAGCACTGCACCTGACATCCACGACCTGAGGTGAAGCAAACAAACGGTGCCAGTAATATTACCCAGCTGTCCAGAGTTCAAGCCCTCCCGGGTTTCACCCCCCCCCCCTGAGTTGCCTGCAGCCTCTGCACGCAGGCTCCCTCTCCCACGGCCTTGTGGTCCGAGAAAACCTGACACTTCCAGCAACCACTGTACCTGTTGCCCAGAACCCAATCTGAGGAGGATCACTGGTGCAAACGATGAGCTTAAGTTCACCCTGGTTTCACCTCTACTGGATTATGACACCTGCAGCCTCAACACACAGCTTCCCATTTCCGCAAGTGATCCCGGACGGAAAAACTTGACGCCAAGGGACATCCCTGCACCCTTCATCCCTGGGCACTGGAGAGAAGGTCCAAAGATGGACCTATGTCCATGAGCACCTCACATCTGCAACTTACCTGTTTGTTGTCCCCATTTGGCTGCCTAGCTACAGCCCATCTTCATGAGGACCAATTCCCATTGAAAACCATTGGGCACCTGACTCCTTGCTGCACCCCTGCACTCAGTCGCCCCACTGCTGTCAGGAGTGACCTGCTGGTGTGGTTCTGATCAGTGCCCAGTGCATACCTTTACTCTCGGAGATTGGCCTCCTAAGTCGTTGTTAACCATGTTTACTGAACATTGTTTTCCTCCATAGGTTTACGTTGGAGAACTCTGAAATTGCACGAAGTGTAGATTTTTTAAGATAAAAAGTACTTATGCTTGAAAATGAACTTACCTTATAACAAAGTTTTTGAGTTTAAAGTATACATAAAGTATTATTTTTCTAAATTGGTCTTGGGTTTCTTTTTTGAGTATCATTTATTGTCTGTGAGTACAACAAATGCTTAGCTCTACCCGCTGAGAAGCCTAACTTCTCGTTCATACTACTACAAAATAGAGCTTTAGTACTAAACTTTTGCCCTGCAGGGTGTACTTCTTTTTAGTACACCATTTAGAGAGCCAGCTTCTACACACGCTGCCCCTGCTGTACATTTAGACTATGAGTACCAAAGCCACAAAAGGGCTAAGGAGTTTGCTGGCGTGTTGGCATCTGCTGGAGGTATTGAAAGACCCAACCGTAGCCATGAGCGGGAAAAAACTGGTGGTGTGGCTGACTTACAATGGCGACAGACAAGGGGGAAGTCAATTTGTTCTCCAAACCGGTGAGACCAACCAAAGGTGTGGCCTTCGCTGTGGACTGGACTTCAACAGAAAAGCCGGTGGGCCTCATGCTGGCATGTTAATAAACATCCACTAATCCCACATTAATAGCATACCCCTCCGAGGCAATCTTTGGCTTCTAAGCCACATAAATTAGTAAATTTAGCAGCATCAAAACCATCCTGAATGTGGTGTGGAAGAGTTGAAAGCTATCTTCCAGTATACGAGGCAAGATTTGAGCTGCAGAATCCCAAAGGGCATAGGTACAATGCTATAAAGGTAGCTGCACTCATTGAGCGTAGGACCAAACTAGTAGAGGAAAACACGTATTCCCTAAATATTTTTAAGCACTTCGAATCCCGGTCTGCTTGAGTGGTGGGAAACACATTCAGGTTGACTTACGGAGGCTTGCATTTAACAACTCCCAATCCACCTTTCCCACCACTAAAAAAATAAAATAAACTTAGAACAGGGAATCAGGAGAGAGGGCGCTGTGCAATTTTCCTGTTCACTGCAGTCCAGAACAGAGCTCCAACCCAGCCCCAAGACGCTTGCTTGTAAGGGCCTCATTAAATGAAAGTAATGGGTCCCTGTTAGTTTGCCCAGTCTGTAGCACCCCAGTGACAATGTTAGTCTTCACCACTATTGGTAGCAACTGTAGGTCAAGGATCTCAGGTGCCCTCCACATAACCATGTAGAAACAGGCACTATCTTTTATAGCAGGAGCTCATGGAGAAACTAATTCAGTGTCTGGTGAGGCAAACAGGCCACTGGCATCCTGGCGATGATAGCACCATTTAATTCCAGTAGATGGCTGGGCAGTTTCATCCCCAGGATCATAGGCGTCATTACCAGAATGCTTTTACGAATAAAGCATGTAGTGTGTGAGCTGTTCGTTGAAGCAAAGGCAGTGTGTCGGAGCTGAATCCAACTTAAATAAGGGTATGGCCTCGATCAAGGTCGAAGCTGTCTCAACTCTGAGTCAGAGAGCACATTATGTTGAGTTTTGCCATCCAACGTTGGCGCCATCAGTGTCAATACTCCATGATGCAGCATGGGCTGTGGCACCAGGATCAGGTTCTACTTCAAAGCTGGAACGGATCCCAAAGGGTATCTAGAGTTTCCAGCTGATGCAGAGACGGACATGCTGGGGGAGTCCCAGATGGAAGCCCTCACAGAGCCAAAAGAGTTGGAAATGAATCAAATATGCACAGCATGGCTTCATGAAAGTCCTAGTTTTATTGCTGCGTCACCAGTGGGCCCAGGAATTTGGACTGTCTTGGAACAAGGATGGGCATCTGCTCCCAACGGGATCAGCTTCAAAAGAGAGAAAGACAACATGTTGCTGCCCTCACCACATCTCTTGAGTTCTATAATAGAAGAGAGCAGCAGAATCCTGCTTGGACTTTTTTTTTTGTATCTTCTTCATCTTACCCGAAGGCTTAGGTGCTGCTGAAACGACTTCAGGAGCTGGACTTTCCCTTGGACCTAGACTGTTCATGACTTGGAGACATCCGGTGCTTGACAATGTAGATTTGGGCTTTGCTTTCCCAGATAGCCTTGGGATTCATCAGGGTTCAGTCTCTGGAGATCTTTGAGTGGTGTTCAGACCCCAGGTACCACAGGCAAAACTGATAGGGATCTATCATGGGCACATTCTTGCGACAGCCCCTAGAAGGTTTATACCCTGTAGTGTTAAGGGCAATACTTCCCCTAGAAGGTTTTAAGAACAATTTGGGTAAAACAGTCTAAAAAAAAACAAGTTAGGCTCAGGATCTGAATCTAGTGGCATGGAAAGAAAGGAACGGATATCAGTGTGCAAGGGTAGCGCTCATATGCTACTCCACATCTGGGGTGCAACAATGTCAATACGGAGTCCGCAACGCCATCTACAGGGGTACTGCTTGAATATTTTCAGGATTGAGTAGGATGCCATGGGAACATTTAAAAGGTGAGGAATTTGTGGTTAGCATTAGCTCTGTTTTGCAGCTCTTAATTAGAATCCCAAGACACCAGAGTGCAAAGACTCCAATTCCTGGGGTTGTTGACGAGCAACACTTGCCTATCTTGTGGTACCCCTGAATCAGATATGTTATTGGAGAGTGTTCCAGAGCTTGTAGGCAAGGAATTGAAAGAAGCAAACTCCCTTCCTAGACATTCTCAACCTAGGCAGGATAGCTAGTCTTTGGCTGGTGGATCGCAGAGCCGTAGCAGGAGCACTGGGAATCAAGTGATTCAGTTAATACAAGGCCAGAGCTGGCAACAGCCCGGAAAACAATAGAGGGTGTTAAAGTTTTACATGCTTCTCTACAGAGAGCCATTGAAGGATGTAGCCAGATGGGTAGAAACTGTCTGTAACTTGAGATAAGAAATGGACTGAGGCAGCGTTCTGCACCACATGCAGACATTTGCAAGACTGAAGCTCGCAAGAACAGAACAACCCTGTATTCCAGGCGCAAGGTAAGAATCACCTGAACAATAGTTTTCTGGTGGTGGTCTGGGATGATCTGGTGTATCTTTGTGGGGCTTCTGGGAAGCCCAAAACAGCTACAGAAAGCTTTATGAACTGGTTATCCAAAGTAAGTTTATCATCCAACCAGACTTTCAAATTCTTTACTGCCAGTTCTGGCAGGGAGAAAGGGCCAACGTCAATAGGCCACTTTGTCAGAGTTCAATGGAAGTTCTGATTCTCTACCACCAACAACTTGATCTTGCTACCACTGAGCTTTCGGAAGGTCTGCCCCAACCATCCGAGCCAAAGTCATTAGGCTACAGCATCAGAGTCCAAAGGAAGATCTGATTCTCTACCACCAATAGCTTGGTCTTGCTGCATTGAGCTTCTGACAGTTCTGTCCCATCTATCCTGCAACTGCTAAGTGTTTTTTTTGTTTTTTTTGTTTTTTTTTTTTAAACAAAGGGGCAACTACAGCAGACTTCCAGGCAGAAGGGACTGAAAGCAGTGGAAATAGACAGGCTTAACAGTTAAGATAGAACCAGAAAGATGGCAGTATACATGGTTTTTAATACTTAAGGTGAAACGAGTCCCAAGGGGATAGAGATCTGACCATGTTGGAAAAGGCTGGTAGATCATCTGCTAAGATGACGCTGAAAGTCTACACAAGTCTTGATTTTCTTAAGGCTGTGTGTCAAACAGCAGTATCGTGGATGATGTCAGAATCATCAGTGAGGTCATTAATGATATTATTTAACTTGCAATGATTGATGTCTGACATGAAGTGATAAACAGTGTATCACAGGGGCTCAGTTTCTCGTGTACACTTATTGTGTGGCATCCTATACAGAGTCCAGGCAACCCTTAGTGATAGTAAATAGGTTTCCAGCTAGCAAAAGCTCTCTAGGTGTAGTAGCTGAGGCGAGCAACTGAAGCTTATCCAGGAGGATTGTAAACCACTTGCAATACTACAGTAGTTAGACAGTAACTCACTCACAAGGAAGAACCACACAAGTGTTGCAAAAATAAAGGATGCTGTGTTACAGCACTGCTACTAGACTAACATTCGTATATCTCCCTTTGGAGATATTTACACAATATATACACAGAATAACAAGCAGAAATAGCATAAAATATACAGGGCCCTATGGGGGAGCCAAACTATATTTGAACAAAGTGGAATGTGAAATAGTAAACCCAACCAAGGTACGTGTGGTAGTTACTAGGTAAGTAAGGTCAGTGCCCCTAGCGACCAGGTACAAGGTACTTTCCCACCCAGTCGTCCCACAGCGTAACACAGAGTTGTGGTTAGAGTTTGTGGGATTCCTGACTCTTCCCAGTGGACCCCGGGGAAAACCAGCAGACAAGTAGAAGGTTGGAGAGTGCCCCCATCAAGGATACCCAAAATACAGGTGTACCTACACCAGGGGACCTGGATGCAGAGGGGAGAAGGGATGCTCTCTGAAGTCAGTGGATGCCTTTCATTGTCCAGCTGCTGTCATGACTGGTGGACCCGGTAGGTGTAACCCAAGGACGGATTACGGACATGGAAGACCTAAAAAGGAAGGGGACAGTCCAGCACCCTTAGAGGTGCCCAGGTGGTGCAGATGGCAATGCCCACCCTCCTAGAGGTGAAGTTTGTGCAGGTCAGTAGAGGAAGAAGTCCAGCTGTGGGGTTCAGGAGCTGCAGAAGATCCCAGGAGTCACCGTCGAGTTGTCTTGATGGTCGTCAGATGGCAGTGGGGTCACTGAACAGCCAGGTCACCAACAACACTTGAAAATGTAAGCCGAAGAAGTATTTGCTAAGTTTTGGGGACCAGCAAGGTTTAAGGGACTCTACTTAAGAGACAGAGTCAGGACTTCCCCTTAGCACAGAGGAAGGCCAGGAGAAGTCGATGGAGCCCCCACAGGTGACCCACTTGCAGTGGACACAGGAAGTCACAAGGAAACCTCACCAACACAACAAAACAGATGGTCCACGTTGCAGGAGTTGCAGGACAGGGGCTGACCTTTGAGTTGCAGAGTGCTTGAGGCCAGGGCGTCTTGATGCCTGAAGGTCTCCCGGAGAAAGAGTCAACAAGCCTTGGCAACTGCAACAGACATGGTGCACAGGGGTTCCAGTCCAGTGGCAGGAGCAGGGGAAGCCACAGACTCGCCACCTGTGAAGCAAAGTCTTATGATGGTAGTGGAACTGCAGATCCCACCAGCCGGTCGATGTTGTCTTGAGGTGCATTCGGTTGCAGGGGAGTGACTCCTTCACTTCAAGGGAGACCCCTTCATACTTCCAGGTGCAAACCGAGTCCGTGTGACTCTGGAGGATGCACAGGCTTGAATGTTGCCAATTTGTTGCATGATCCGGAGAAACAAAGTTGCAATGGGAGCATTCCCACCAGGAGCAACTGTGTTTCGGTTCCAAAGCAGACCTGCATTGGTTCCAGAGGCAAGGAGCAGAAGATGTCTTGCAGAGATTTCCTGGGGGAGCCTTGCTCGACAAATCTGAGAATCCACCCACGGGGAAGCCCCTAAGTAAACCTAAAAGGGCCTGGGTCACTCTCTGAAGTGACCCACCTATCAGAGAGGGTCAGGGACGTCACCTTCCTGGCCTAACCAATCAGATGCTCTCGGGGACCTATGCCTGTCTTGCTTCCAAGATTGCAGAATCAAGTGGCCACCTTTCAGACCTCTGCGCACCTCCCTAGGGGAGGAGCGGGACAGGGGGGTGGTCACTCCCCTGTCCTTTGTGCAGTTTTGCACCAGAGCGGGAACCTAGGGTTTCTGAAAAGGTGCAAACCGGATAATGCAAGAAGGGCACCACATGTGCCCTTTAAAGCAGTCTGATGGTGCTCAGAGCCAACCCCAGCCCTACATACCTAATAAACAGGGGGAGGTGGTCACACCCCTCCCTTGCAGGAAATCCTTTGTTCTGCCTCTCCGGCCTGCACCTGGCTCACCAGCAGGAAGGAAGAACAGTGTCTTGGGTTACCAGCAGTGTGGGCTGGCAGCTAGACCCCATAAGGCTGCACAGGCAGAACTGGGGGATCCTCTACAGAGTACATGTATCATGCAATTAACACTGGAATTGGTGTATGTAGGAAGTTGGCTCTGTATGTGCTATTTCAAAGTAAGGAATAGCATGCACAGAGTCCAAGGGTTCCCCTTAGAGGTAAAATAGTGGTAAAAATAGATAATACTAATGCTCTATTTTGTGGTAGTGTGGTCGAGCAGTAGGCTTATCCAAGGAGTAGTGTTAAGCATTTGTTGTACATACACATAGACAATAAATGAGGTACACACACTCAGAGACAAATCCAGCCAATAGGTTTTTGTATAGAAAAATATATTTTCTTAGTTTATTTTAAGAACCACAGGTTCAAATTCTACATGTAATATCTCATTCGAAAGGTATTGCAGGTAAGTACTTTAGGAACTTCAAATCATCAAAATTGCATGTATACTTTTCAAGTTATTCACAAATAGCTGTTTTAAAAGTGGACACTTAGTGCAATTTTCACAGTTCCTAGGGGAGGTAAGTATTGGTTAGGTTAACCAGGTAAGTAAGACACTTACAGGGCTTAGTTCTTGGTCCAAGGTAGCCCACCGTTGGGGGTTCAGAGCAACCCCAAAGTCACCACACCAGCAGCGCAGGGCCGGTCAGGTGCAGAGTTCAAAGTGGTGCCCAAAACGCATAGGCTAGAATGGAGAGAAGGGGGTGCCCCGGTTCCGGTCTGCTTGCAGGTAAGTACCCGCGTCTTCGGAGGGCAGACCAGGGGGGTTTTGTAGGGCACCGGGGGGGACACAAGTCCACACAGAAATTTCACCCTCAGCAGCGCGGGGGCGGCCGGGTGCAGTGTAGAAACAAGCGTCGGGTTTGTAATGTTAGTCTATGAGAGATCTCGGGATCTCTTCAGCGCTGCAGGCAGGCAAGGGGGGGATTCCTCGGGGAAACCTCCACTTGGGCAAGGGAGAGGGACTCCTGGGGGTCACTTCTCCAGTGAAAGTCCGGTCCTTCAGGTCCTGGGGGCTGCGGGTGCAGGGTCTCTCCCAGGCGTCGGGACTTTAGGTTCAAAGAGTCGCGGTCAGGGGAAGCCTCGGGATTCCCTCTGCAGGCGGCGCTGTGGGGGCTCAGGGGGGACAGGTTTTGGTACTCACAGTATCAGAGTAGTCCTGGGGTCCCTCCTGAGGTGTCGGATCTCCACCAGCCGAGTCGGGGTCGCCGGGTGCAGTGTTGCAAGTCTCACGCTTCTTGCGGGGAGCTTGCAGGGTTCTTTAAAGCTGCTGGAAACAAAGTTGCAGCTTTTCTTGGAGCAGGTCCGCTGTCCTCGGGAGTTTCTTGTCTTTTTCGAAGCAGGGGCAGTCCTCAGAGGATGTCGAGGTCGCTGGTCCCTTTGGAAGGCGTCGCTGGAGCAGGATCTTTGGAAGGCAGGAGACAGGCCGGTGAGTTTCTGGAGCCAAGGCAGTTGTCGTCTTCTGGTCTTCCGCTGCAGGGGTTTTCAGCTAGGCAGTCCTTCTTCTTGTAGTTGCAGGAATCTAATTTTCTAGGGTTCAGGGTAGCCCTTAAATACTAAATTTTAAGGGCGTGTTTAGGTCTGGGGGGTCAGTAGCCAATGGCTACTAGCCCTGAGGGTGGGTACACCCTCTTTGTGCCTCCTCCCAAGGGGAGGGGGTCACAATCCTAACCCTATTGGGGGAATCCTCCATCTGCAAGATGGAGGATTTCTAAAAGTCAGAGTCACCTCAGCTCAGGACACCTTAGGGGCTGTCCTGACTGGCCAGTGACTCCTCCTTGTTGCTTTCTTTGTTCCCTCCAGCCTTGCCGCCAAAAGTGGGGGCCGTGGCCGGAGGGGGCGGGCAACTCCACTAAGCTGGAGTGCCCTGCTGGGCTGTGACAAAGGGGTGAGCCTTTGAGGCTCACCGCCAGGTGTCACAGCTCCTGCCTGGGGGAGGTGTTAGCATCTCCACCCAGTGCAGGCTTTGTTACTGGCCTCAGAGTGACAAAGGCACTCTCCCCATGGGGCCAGCAACATGTCTCTGGTGTGGCAGGCTGCTGGAACTAGTCAGCCTACACAGACAGTCGGTTAAGTTTCAGGGGGCACCTCTAAGGTGCCCTCTGTGGTGTATTTTACAATAAAATGTACACTGGCATCAGTGTGCATTTATTGTGCTGAGAAGTTTGATACCAAACTTCCCAGTTTTCAGTGTAGCCATTATGGTGCTGTGGAGTTCGTGTAAAACAGACTCCCAGACCATATACTCTTATGGCTACCCTGCACTTACAATGTCTAAGGTTTTGCTTAGACACTGTAGGGGCACAGTGCTCATGCACTGGTACCCTCACCTATGGTATAGTGCACCCTGCCTTAGGGCTGTAAGGCCTGCTAGAGGGGTGTCTTACCTATACTGCATAGGCAGTGAGAGGCTGGCATGGCACCCTGAGGGGAGTGCCATGTCGACTTACTCATTTTGTTCTCACCAGCACACACAGGCTTGTAAGCAGTGTGTCTGTGCTGAGTGAGGGGTCTCTAGGGTGGCATAATACATGCTACAGCCCTTAGAGACCTTCCCTGGCATCAGGGCCCTTGGTACCAGAGGTACCAGTTACAAGGGACTTATCTGGATGCCAGGGTGTGCCAATTGTGGAAACAATGGTACATTTTAGGTGAAAGAACACTGGTGCTGGGGCCTGGTTAGCAGGGTCCCAGCACACTTCTCAGTCAAGTCAGCATCAGTATCAGGCAAAAAGTGGGGGGTAACTGCAACAGGGAGCCATTTCTTTACAGTGTAGTTGCATGATTACAACATGCTTGATACCAATATGCAGGATTCCAGTGAACTACAGTCTGAACACACTGACATCATCGAAAAGTGGAGGTAACTATGCTAGAAGTATGGCACTTTCCTACAGTTTACACAACCATAACTGCTGAATCTCAGTGGGTCTTATATTTAGTAACTATAACTTCAATTTAACAGTTTTTCAGGTAATTTTTTTTTTAAGTTAAGGTGCTCTAACCAGAGCTAACCATACCTTCAATTTAACTTTTTTCCTGCAAAATTGTATTTACACATAGAAGCAAATGTGCAGAATGTAATATTCTGTTTATTACCAATGCAGTGTGTGGAGTGGGGTTGTGACTGATCAGAGGCAAAACCTCATGGTCACAGGGATATCTGGAATTGTGAATTAGTTTCTTGTCAGAGTAAGAAAAACCACTGTAACTACCTCTCTTCCCCACAAGTCCAGCAAGTATATAAAAAAAATAGGCAAAGAAGAAATGTCTGTTTGCTCAGTCAGACCATGCTTAACTTCACCCTTTCGCATGTTTTCCTGTTTCAAGATTCCCATCTACACTTACCACGAAGAGGCTGGAAAAGGACCTCTGTGATTAGAGCGGTATTTGCAGGTTTATCATCTAAAGGAAGAGTAATGTAACTGAAAGTAAAAGGAAAGATTTTGCAGCTTACTTTTTAGTGTTTGGCTCAAAAAATTAAAACTGTTTAGTTCTGCCATAAGACAGTTTTAGCAGTCTTGTCAGCCTCAAGCAAACATAAACATACATACAAGAATACATGCAAATGGAGGGGCTTGAGTGCAGCCTTTTCATCAATTCAGTCTTTCAACTGGCATTCCCATTTTGATCCACGCAACATGACAGGGAAATGGGTCAGCCCACTTCTGCCATTAGGTATCCTCCACTGTTGAAGGTATATTTTCCAGATCACGTGAACATGCATGCAAAAATGGTGGTTCAAAACTTTACCAATGCTTTTCCATTTTTAGATTTTTTTTTAAATGTATTTTTATTCACCCTTGCATTTTTTAAGCTATGCCTTTTCATGTGATGTATACTAAAGTTGAGAAGGATTTATTTACCTCTTCCATGTACACGGCATGCTAAGAAGCACCCATAATTGTAGAAAATCCTCCCTTTCTCAGTGGTCACCTTTTAATTTTTGCCTTTTGTTGGACCCCATAATTCTTGCTGGCTTTAGTATGGTGTGGACTCCTGCCCTGCTAGCCAGTGATAAAGAACTCGACAGGATATAGCCGCAGATTCCTTACTTTAGTATCTTCCCCAGGGGCAAGCCTGGATCTGGAACCTTTTTCCCCATAGCACGGTTGCATGTTGAAAGAGAGCATCAGGCGACTCCATATCGACATCACCCCCCGTATGTGACGTCAGTGGAATTCCCCCTCGCTGACATATGTTTTTTTTCGTGACTATTTTCCATGCACAAAATGTAGGTTCACATATAGAAACTACCTATTGAAACAGTGTGCTAGAATAAGACACCTTTGTGTCAAATAATCACCAAATTCATAATTCATGGTGTAGATTTCCATAACGAAATCTCAAAGATCAGAAAGTACTTAGTTCGCAGAGTGGCGAGGATGGGAGGGTTGTTAAGGAATCTGTGGCTAGATCCTGTCTCTACCAGATAATGCGTTACTGATGGTAACTTTTTCATCTGATAGAGACATTGAGTCACAGATTCCTTACTTTAGAATCAGATACCAAAGATGTACCATTCACAGAGGAAGGTTTGCGAGCTGATTCCATGGAGAGTCTCTAACCAAAAGAAAACTGGTCCTGAACAATAGAAATAGTGCGTTCATAAAAATACATACATGTAATCACTTACTCTTCACTAAAAGAGCTGTGTAAAGGACCACAGTTAAAAAACAAAACAAAAAAAAAAGTCATACAAACACTGAAACCATAGAGATAACATGACCCATAACTGAGATCATTAAAAGTCTTTAACTAGAATATAACTGCGGTAGAGCAAGATTAAGATGACCCGACTTTCATAATAATTCAGGTAAGCAACAACAGATTCTCCAATATAATACTTTTTGAAGGAACCACAATTAAATAAAGTCCAAAGGCATTTATAAGCATAGGAAGTAAATTACCATTGACAGTATGACCCATCTCTGTCAGCAACTCACCAACAATATGAATACAAAACTATCTGTACCCTTAATGGGATGCAAACCTATGCATGATCATCCAGTAAGAACTGTGGAAAGATCCACAGTAATGAAAGATAAAGACAATAAAAAGATGAGGGGAAAAAAAGCTACTCATAACAGTTGGACAATTTTGACAATTGACCTATTGAAGATGAATGCATTTGCTCTGTATTCAGACCCCAACTGTGTGTGAGACAGTCTTGGAACATAGAGCATCAGGCTGTGCCATTGAGCAATATAACTGTTTTTCATGTAAAGGTATTCTTTAACCAGACCTACTGCATAAACAGAGAATGTCTGTCTACTGTGGAGAAAGCCTAAAAATGCTCACTTCAAAAAGAAGTTCAAGACAATAATAGCAACCATTAGCATCTAAGCAGTTTTTTCCCTGGGAGAATTAACTACAGAGAATATAATTACATTTAGTATATCGCCTGCCATATAGTGTTGGGCTCGGAGTGTTACAAGTTGTTTTTCTTCGAAGAAGTCTTTTCGAGTCACAGGACCGAGTGACTCCTCCCTTTCGGGTCTCCCGCGCCCATCCAGGGCCTAGTCGGCCCGACTGCAGAAAGCGTCGGAGCCCCATGGAAGGGACCCCGTTCCAATTCTGTCCACAGTGCCACCCTACACAGATCAACACCGGGCCTGTAATCTGTGTTTGTCACCGGACCACCGAGAGGATACTTGTGAGGCCTGCAGGTCCTTCCGTTCGAAGAAGACCTTGTGGGATCGAAGGGCGAGACGACTGCAAATGACGTCAAAGAGTACCGAGCACCTTGACGTTGAGGAAGAGGAGATGGCCATCTCCATCCAGGGTTCCGATTCAGATGACTCCGCAGACCAACCACCCACAGAAGGCCAGCACGTGAGTACCCCTGCCCCGACCCAAGCCCAGAGTCAGTCCAAGACAAAACAAAAGGCCTCGGGGACGCCACTGCCGGAAGTCCATGGCTCAACCCAGAAGAAATCAAGCGGTGACCCAACAACACCTTCGGCACTGAAAAAGGCCAAATCCGTGCCAAAGTCTTCAGACTCGAGCCGAGAAACCGTGTCCGAGAAAACTCGACATCGACTCGTCGAGTCGAAACCTCGAAAGAGTCTTTCGGAGCCGAGGCCTACTATCAGCATGGGCATTTCGGTGCCAAAAAAAACTGCTTCGGAGCCAAAAAAAAAGCCTCGTACACTTAGGAACATGAATTTCAAAACAAATGAAAGAAAGACACAGATTCGAGGAGGAACTTCACCAAATGGAGGACTTTGATGAGACACAGGCAAGGATACAGATCCATAAGGATACTGGGAAAATCCAAACAGCACCTCCTCCCAAATTCAAAAGGAAAGTGGCTTTCCAAGGATGTTCAGACCCTGAGCAGCCAAAGGCTAAAGTGGCCAGAGAAAAATCTCCGCCACACCAGTTTTCCCCAGCACATTCTCCTACGCATTCGCCTCATATAACTATTTCTCCTCTTGCCACAGCCACTGCACAGTCACCCACACACACTGTGCAGTCACAACAAGATACAGACCCATGGGATCTCTATGATGACCCTGTGTTGGACAATAGCCCGGAGTGCTATCCTTCTAAACCCTCTCCACCCGAAGATAGCACCTCCTACACTCAGGTCTTGGCTAGGGCCGCTGCATTCCACAATTCCATTAGAGAATACCTTGTCCTCGACGCATGCTTCCTACCAAAGTCTGCCTATGCTCCCAGGCATGCTTAAACATGCCCAACAGATTTTTCAGGAGCCCGTTAAGGGAAGACCCATAGCACCAAGAGTGGAAAAGAAATACAAGCCACCACAGTCAGACCCAGTATTCATCACCCAGCAGCTACCCCCAGACGCGGTAGTGGTCAGCACAGCGAGGAAGAGAGCCAACTCGCAGTCATCTGGAGATGCACCTCCTCCAGATAAGGAGAGTAAGAAGTTCGCGGCAGGAAAGAGGGTAGTGTCACAAGCTGCCAATCAGTGGCGCATAGCAAACTCAGGCCTCCTTGCAAGATATGAACAAGCTCATTGGGACGAGATGAGCGACATTATCCAACATCTCCCCAAGGAATACCAGAAAAGAGCTCAGCAAGTGGTAGAGGAGGGTCAGGCGATAACTAATAATCAAATAAGATCTGCATTAGATTCTGCCAATACTGCCGCAAGAACAGTGAACACTGCAGTGACAATTAGACACCATGCATGGCTTAGATCCTCAGGTTTCAAACCAGAGATTCAACAGGCTGTCCTAAATATGCCATTCAACCAGCAACAGCTATTTGGCACACAAGTGGACACAGCCATTGAAAAGATGAAAAAGGACACCGATACATCCAAAGCGATGGGAGTGCTTTACTCATCCCAATATAGAGGGACATTCAGAAAACCGCAGTATAGGGGGGGTTTTAGACCACAATCATCAGAACCATCTACCTCTCAAACAAAACCCTCATACCAATCACAGTATCAGAGAGGGGGAGTTTCGCGGGTCCTTTATAGGACAATTCCCAAGGTCCAGGGGAAAATTCCAAAGCACAAAGCAGGCCACGAACACCAAGTAGTGACTTTGCCATCACCTTCCCCAACACACATCCCCTGTGGGAGGAAGACTGGAAATGTTCCACAATCAATGGTCAAACATAACAACGGACGCATGGGTACTATCAATTATCCAACTTGGTTACTGCATAGAATTCACACATTTTCCTCCAGATAGTCCCCCAAAAGCACACAAACTATCATTGCAACATGTAACTTTGTTACAAACCGAGGTGCAAGCACATTTAACTAAACAGGCCATAGAACTAGTACCACATCTACAAAAAGGAACAGCACTAAAGGAACAGCACTAAAAGCTTTTCAACCTCTTCTAGCTCACAAACACATTCTTGTCAAAACATACAATATGACAACAATGTACTACCTAAACAAACAGGGGGGGAACACACTCGTAGCACAACAAATTTGGCATTGGGCAATTCACAACAATATTCACCTAATAGCGCAATACATCCCAGGCATTCACAATCAATTAGCGGGCAATCTCAGCAAACTCACGAGTGGGAAATACATCCCCATATATTACAAAAATACTTTTGCCAGTGGGGGACACCAGACATAGATCTGTTTACCACAAACCAAAACGCAAAATGCCAAACCTTCGCGTCCAGGTACCCACACCCTCAGTCCAAGGGCAATGCTCTATGGATCAATTGGTCAGGGATATTTGCTTACGCTTTTCCCCCTCTCCCACTCATTCCTTTTCTAGTCAACAAACTGCTTCAAAACAAACTCAAACTAATACTCATAGCACCAACGTGGGCACGCCAACCGTGGTACACCACACTGTTGGACCTCTCAGTAGTACCTCACATCAAACTTCCAAACAGACAAGACCTGTTAACGCAACACAAACAGATCAGACACCCCAATCCAGCAATGCTCAATCTAGCAGTCTGGCTCCTGAAGTCTTAGAGTTTGGCTATCTAAATCTTCCAAACGAGTGTATGGAAGTCATTAAACAGGCAAGAAAACCTACCACCAGGCATTGCTATGCTAACAAATGGAAAAGATTTGTTTTCTACTGCCAAGCAAAACACATAACACCGTTGGATGCGTCCATACAGGACATCGTAGGCTATTTACTACACCTACAAAAAGCAAATCTTGCCTTTTCATCCAGCAAAATACACCTCACTGAAATTTCGGCTTACTTGCATATTAAACACACTAAATCACTATTTAGAATACCAGTCATTAAAGCCTTCAAGGAAGGACTAAAGAGGATCATACCTCCAAGAACTCCACCAGTACCCTCGTGGAATCTTAATATTGTACTTACATGACCCATGGGTCCACCTTTTGAACCCATGCATTCTTGTCAAATCCAATTCTTAACTTGGAAAGTGGCATTTCTAGTAGCTATCACTTCACTACGAAGAGTTAGTGAAATACAGGCTTTCACTATTGAGGAACCCTTTTTACAGGTACACAAACATAAAGTTGTTCTCCGCACAAATCCCAAATTTCTACCAAAAGTCATTTCACCGTTTCATTTAAACCAAACAGTGGAACTCCTAGTCTTCTTCCCACAGCCAGACTCAGTGGCAGAAAGAGCACTGCATACATTAGAGCATTTAGTATACAAAAGAGCTCTATTGTACTATGTAGACAGAACAAAACCATTTAGTAAAACTAAACAGTTGTTCGTCGCATTCCAGAAACCCCATGCTGGTAACCCTATATCGAAACAAGGCATAGCCAGATGGATAGTTAAATGCATACAAACTTGTTACCTAAAAGCTAAAAGAGAACTACTCATTACACCAAAGGCACACTCCACTAGAAAGAAAGGCGAAACAATGGCCTTTCTAGGTAACATACCAATGACAGAGATTTGTAAGGCAGCCACTTGGTCCACACCTCATACTTTTACCAAACACTACTGTGTAGATGTGTTAGCAACACAACAAGCAACAGTAGGACAGGCTGTACTAAGAACATTATTTCAAACAACTTCAACTCCTACAGGCTAGACACCAGGGAAAATGTTCTTTTTAATATTTTTTGTTTTGTTGTTGTATGTTTGGGGAGTGACCCCTTGGGCAAGGGTCGCTCCAGAGGGGGGCAATTATTATTAGGCCATTTCTGCCCCTCCTGGGAGCAGATCAGCCCATTTTGGAAGGCCCATCTGCCCCCAATGGGGGCAGAAAGTCCACCAGAGACCAGGGAAGAATTTATTTTCAAAATAAGAGGTAGGGGGTATGGCCATACCCGCACCCCAAATAAATGGGGCCAAAGTTGTTCTGCCCACCAGTGGGCAGATTGGGCAATTACCCCCGATCCACACCCCGGGGTGACAGAAAGTCTACTAGATGCCAGGGAATAAAAAAAATAAAAGAAAATATTGGGGTGGTGGCTACCAACCAGTATGGGCCTGGTTATGCCCCCACCCGAACTGAAGGGGCTAACAGTCTTTCAGCTCTCCCCCGCACACTAAAACATCTTATCCCATGGCAAGCAAGAGGACATTTGATTATTTTTGTTTTTTGTTTTACATTTGGGCCATGAGAGCTTGGTAACTCTCAGAATCGTCCCACTTGGAATGGTGAGGGCTGGACTTTTTTTTACTATGGGACGCTGCCATGTAGAAAAATCCACAAGACCTAGACACATCTGAAAACTAAACATCTAGTTGATTCCAGGGTGGTGTGCTTCACATGCACCCCAAACCATTTCCTTACCCACAAGGCCCTGCAAACCTGCAACTTTGCTGTAAAGCACACATTTTTCCCACATTTTTGTGATGGAACCTTCCGGAATCTGCAGTAATCCACAAAATTCCTACCACCCAGCATTGTCTCATCTATACCGATAACATTTATGCTGCACTTGTCAGCCTAAAAATGTTTTTTTTCAAACTGCCCTTTTGGACCCACTTTGGTTCCCCCTCAATTTCGACGTGTTTTTGGCTCTTCCCCGTCACAAACACTTGGCCCACCTACACAAGTGAGGTACCAATTTTATCGGGAGACTTGGGGGGAACGCTGGGTGGAAAGAAATTTGTGGCTCCTCTCAGATTCCAGAACTTTGTCATCGAAATGTGAGGAAAAAGTTTTTTTAGCCACATTTTGAGGTTTGCAAAGGATTCTGGGTAACAGAACCTGGTCAGAGCCCCACAAGTCACCCCATCTTGGATTCACCTAGGTCTCTAGTTTTCAAAAATGCACAGGTTTGGTAGGTTTCCCTAGCTGCTGGATGAGCTAGAGGCCAAAATCTACAGGATGTGTCCACCTTATGTTTAGGGGCAGATCCTGTTGCGGGTGCTAGGCCTAGCCACACAAGTGAGGTATAATTTTTATCGGGAGACTTAGGGGAACGCTGGGTGGAAGGAAATTTGAGGCTCCTCTCAGATTCCAGAACTTTCTGTCACCGAAATGTGAGGAAAAAGTGTTTTTTTTTAGCCAAATTTTGAGGTTTGCAAAGGATTCTGGGTAACAGAGCCTGGCCAGAGCCCCACAAGTCACCCCATCTTGGACTCCCCTAGGTCTCTAGTTTAAAAAAATTCACAGGTTTGGTAGGTTTCCCTAGGTGCTGGATGTGCTAGAGGCCAAAATCTACAGGTAGGCACTTTGCAAAAAACACCTGTTTTCTGTCAAAAAATGGGATGTGTCCATGTTGTGTTTTGGGGCGTTTCCTGTCGCGGGCGCTAGGCCTACCCACACAAGTGAGGTATCATTTTTATCGGGGAGACTTGGGGGAACATAGAATAGTAAAACAAGTGTTATTGCCCTTTGTCTTTCTCTACCTTTTTTCCTTCCAAATGTAAGACAGTGTGTAAAAAAGACGTCTAATTGAGAAATGCCCTGTAATTCACATGCTAGTATGAGCACCCCGGAATTCAGAGATGTTCAAATAACCACTGCTCCTAAACACCTTATCTTGTGCCCATTTTGGAAATACAAAGGTTTTCTTGATAGCTATTATTCACTCTTTATATTTCAGCAAATGAATTGCTGTATACCCTGTATAGAATGAAAACCCACTGCAGGCTGCAGCTCATTTATTGGCTCTGGGTACCTAGGGTTCTTGATGAACCTACAAGCCCTATATATCCCGCAACCAGAAGAGTCCAGCGGACGTAACGGTATATTGCTTTCAAAAATCTGATACTGCAGGAAAATGTTACAGAGTAAAACGTAGAGAAAAATTGCTGTTTTTTTTACCTCAATTTCAATATTTATTTTTTCAGTTATTTTCTGTAGGAAACCCTTGCAGGATCTACACAAATTACCCCTTGCTGAATTCAGAATTGTCTACTTTTCAGAAATGTTTAGGTTTCTGGGATCCAGCATTGGTTTCATGCCCATTTCTGTCACTGACTGGAAGGTGGCTGAAAGCACAAAAAATCATAAAAATGGGGTATGCCCCAGTAAAATGCCAAAATTGTGTTGAAAATTGGGTTTTCTGATTCAAGTTTGCCTGTTCCTGAAAGCTAGGAAGCTAGTGATTTTAGCACTGCAAACCCTTTGATGCCATTTTCAGGGACAAAACCACAAGCCGCCTTCTGCAGCCCCGTTTTCCCATTTTTTTTTTTTTTTTAAACGAAATTTTCACAGTATTTTGGCTTCTTTCTTGGCCTCCTTCAGGGGAACCCGCAAATTCTGGGTACCTCTAGAATCCCTAGGATGGTGGAAAAAAAGTACGCAAATTTGGCGTGGGTAGCTTTTGTGGACAAAAGGTTATGAGGGCCTAAGCGAGAACTATTCCAAATAGGAAAAAAAAAGGCCTGGCACAGGAGGGGGAAGTGGGCCAACAGTGTCATTGTGATCCACAGCCTCATCTAAGACAAAGTCCATTGTGTGTTTCCCCACTGTGACCCTCATAGCGACACCTGCAACCTCTTTGTGCGGGCCCCCTTCAACAGTGACCATCTCTGGTGATGGCAACCTGGATGTAAAGAAATGGCTCCCTGTTGCAGTTACCCCCCACTTTTTGCCTGATACTGATGCTGACTTAACTGAGAAGTGTGCTGGGACCCTGCTAACCAGGCCCCAGCACCAGTGTTCTTTCACCTAAAATGTACCATTGTTTCCACAATTGGCACAACCCTGGCACCTAGGTAAGTCCCTTGTAACTGGTACCCCTGGTACCAAGGGCCCTGATGCCAGGGAAGGTCTCTAAGGGCTGCAGCATGTCTTATGCCACCCTAGGGACCCCTCACTCAGCACAGACACACTGCTTGCCAGCTTGTGTGTGCTGATGGGGAGAAAATGACTAAGTCGACATGGCACTCCCCTCAGGGTGCCATGCCAACCTCCCACTGCCTGTGGCATAGGTAAGTCACCCCTCTAGTAGGCCTTACAGCCCTAAGGCAGGGTGCACTATACCACAGGTGAGGGCATATGTGCATGAGCACTCTGCCCCTACAGTGTCTAAGCAAAACCTTAGACATTGTAAGTGCAGGGTAGCCATAAGAGTATATGGGCTGGGAGTCTGTCAAAAACGAACTCCACAGCTCCATAATGGCTACACTGAATACTGGGAAGTTTAGTATCAAACTTCTCAGAATAATAAACCCACACTGATGCCAGTGTTGGATTTATTTAAAAATGCACACAGAGGGCATCTTAGAGATACCCCCTGTATTTTACCCAATTGTTCAGTGCAGGACTGACTGGTCTGTGCCAGCCTGCTGCTGAGAGACGAGTGTCTGACCTCATGCGGTGAGAGCCTTTGTGCTCTCTGAGGACAGAAACAAAGTCTGCTCTGGGTGGAGGTGCTTCACACCTCCCCCCTGCAGGAACTGTAACACCTAGCAGTGAGCTTCAAAGGCTCAAGCTTCGTGTTACAATGCCCCAGGGCACTCCAGCTAGTGGAGATGCCTGCCCCCTGGACACAGCCCCCACTTTTGGCGGCAAGTCCAGGAGAAATAATGAGAATAACAAGGAGGAGTCACTGGCCAGTCAGGACAGCCCCTAAGGTGTCCTGAGCTGAGGTGACTCTGACTTTTAGAAATCCTCCATCTTGTAGAAGGAGGATTCCCCCAATAGGGATAGGAATGTGACCCCCCTCCCCTTGGGAGGAGGCACAAAGAGGGTGTACCCACCCTCAGGGCTAGTAGCCATTGGCTACTAACCCCCCAGACCTAAACACGCCCTTAAATTTAGTATTTAAGGGCTTCCCTGAACCTAAAGATTTAGATTCCTGAAACTACAAGAAGAAGAGGACTGCTGAGCTGAAAGACCCCCGCAGAGGAAGAAAAGAAGACACCAACTGCTTTGGCCCCAGACCTACCGGCCTGTCTCCTGTCTTCCAAAGAAACCTGCTCCAGCGACGCTTTCCAAAGGACCAGCCACCTCTGAATCCTCAGAGGACTGCCCTGCTTCAAGAAAGACAAGAAACTCCCGAGGACAGCGGCACTGCTCCAAAAGAACTGCAACTTTGTTAAAGAGGAGCAGATTTAAAGACCCCTGCAAATCCCCGCAAGAAGCGTGAGACTTGCAACACTGCACCCGGCGACCCCGACTCGACTGGTGGAGAACCAACACCTCAGGGAGGACCCTCCGGCGACTCCGAGACCGTGAGTAACCAAAGTTGTCCCCCCTGAGCCCCCACAGCGACGCCTGCAGAGGGAATCCCGAGGCTCCCCCTGACCGCGACTGCCTGAACCTAAAGTCCCGACGGCTGGAAAAGACCCTGCACCCGCAGCCCCCAGCACTTGAAGGAACGGAACTTCTGCGCAGGAGTGACCCCCAGGAGGCCCTCTCCCTTGCCCAGGTGGAGGCTACCCCGAGGAGCCCCCCCCTTGCCTGCCTGCACCGCTGAAGAGACCCCTTGGTCTCCCATTGAAATCTACAGAGAACCCGACGCTTGTTTGCACACTGCACCCGGCCGCCCCCGCGTTGCTGAGGGTGTACTTTCTGTGTGGACTTGTGTCCCCCCCCCCCGGTGCCCTACAAAACCCCCCTGGTCTGCCCTCCGAGGATGCGGGTACTTACCTGCTGGCAGACTGGAACCGGGACACCCCCCTTCTCTCCATTGAAGCCTATGTGTTTTGGGAACCTCTTTGACCTCTGCACCTGACCGGCCCTGAGCTGCTGGTGTGGTAACTTTGGGGTTGCTCTGAACCCCCAACGGTGGGCTACCTTGGACCCAAAACTGAGACCTGTAAGTGACTTACTTACCTGTTAAAAATAACAATACTTTACCTACCCCAAGAACTGTGAAAATTGCACTGTCCACTTTTAAAACAGCTATTTGTGTTTTATGTGAAAAGTATATATGCTACTGTAATTATTCAAAGTTCCTAAAGTACTTACCTGCAATACCTTTCAAATGAGATATTACATGTAGAATTTGAACCTGTGGTTCTTAAAATAAACTAAGAAAATATATTTTTCTATAACAAAAACCTATTGGCTGGATTTGTCTCTTGAGTGTGTGTTCCTCATTTATTGCCTGTGTGTATGTACAACAAATGCTTAACACTACTCCTTGGATAAGCCTACTGCTCGACCACACTACCACAAAATAGAGCATTAGTATTATCTCTTTTTGCCACTATCTTACCTCTAAGGGGAACCCTTGGACTCTGTGCATGCTATTCCTTACTTTGAAATAGCACATACAGAGCCAACTTCCTACACTGGAGTTCTACTGCACTTTTGGAACCGGCTGCCCTGGACCGAGGAGAAGAGGACCAGTGGGTGGCTCCGTACGTCCCAGAGACTTGTGAGACCTGAGCGGACTTATTGGTTCAGCTGGATTGGACCGCCAGTCCACACCTGCAGCCTGTTTCTGTGGGCCCTCCTCCACCACGACCGACACCAGTGATGTAAACCCAGCGGTCCAAGAACCCTCTGCACCAGGACACCACAGCCCTAGGAGATAAGTGAGTATCTCAAGAACTGAGCTCACTTGGAGGTGTACCCAGACTGGTTCCCCAGTCCTCGCCTACAGCATCTTTTCTCCTGTACTGATCCACATTGACTCAAATGGGGCACCTGATGTTCAGCTGCACCCAGCCATCCCAGTGCCACCCGAGGTGACCTGTTGGTGTGTCCTAGAACCTTGCCCCATACTCACTTCAAGTATGAAAGGTTGATCCCCGTACTTTAATATGGAGTATCTGTTTGCTGTATATTCTCCCGTAGGGTAACATTGCAGCTTCAGAAAAATGCACTAAGTGCCAACTTTTCAAACCTGTGATAATTTCTACTTGACTGATCATATTGATTCCAGTGTTTAAATTGTTTGTAAATTGATGTAGATCTTCTTGAGTCATCGTTTATTGATCATGTGCCTATGGCAAATATATAACACTCCTCCCTGGTATGCTTAAGGCTGCACGACTGCACTTATACTTATGAGAGCACCTTGGGTTTGCTGGAGCAAGCCACTGTCCACTAATAAAGGAACCCCTGCACTCTTTGCACAGTATATCTTATTTTGGTATATTATATAAAGAGCCAGCTCCCTACATCGATCACATATAGTTTCTGTGTTAAGAGGGACCCAACTAGGAGCCCATCAACTTATCAAAAACTGCTCTTTGCCTAACCATTAAGTCGTTTTTCTTAATAACATGCAGTGTTGGCTTCTTCAGATGTCTAGACCTAGATAATGTTCATGTCACAACATCAAAAATAATTCCTCTTAATAGAGCTGCACTGTTGAAGAATGTTAGGAAAGTAAATTACTTTTGTCATGGATACTTATAGCTGCAGATATTTCCCCGTGTGAATATCCCAAGTGCAAGACTGGATCTAGAAGGATTTTTTCAGCATGACCCTTGCACTCAGATGGGTGACCTTGTGCGGCTCCACATCGACTCCGCTCTTGGAGTCAGAAATAGGCACCTACCGTGTGCTCTGATGTTGGTTCCTTTCTTTCCATGCCTTTGTGTGTGGATCTGGATATAGCTCTTTTTTTTTTTTCCCTCATTGTTCGATAGGATTTTTTTCTCAGATTTAGCCCTATGAGGTATATGTCTAGTGTCTAGGGTCTGACCATGACACCAGGTTGTGCAAGAAGTGTGCCCTGATAAATCTGAATGAAGGTGATTTTGGACTGCAGAGCCAAGCCCTAAGCCTTTGAATATCACCAGAAATCAAGTAAAGGCAACTCATGATTGAAGTCTAGTCCTTTGACCTAGTCCTTTTCTTGGGGTAGGTACCACAAGAGATCTTTGTTGCTCTCCACGTCTTTGGTTAAGTTCAAGTTAAAGAAACACCACTAGAGGTTCAAGTAGTCCTCGTCCCAGTATCGCCATCTCCCTCAGAGAAGTCATGAGGATGTCAAGGTGCTCCATGGTCACATTCCTGGTCCCCATACCGAGAAACCGATTCCACAGCGGATTCCAATGCTGCCCATGTTTACATGACTACTGCCAATGCCACAACAGACTACATTGTTTAAAAGTGCTGTGCTTTGCATCTTTGGCACGGTATCAGTTCTCTCAGGTGCTCCTTTGGGCCCCACAGGTCCACGAAGACCTCCAACTGGGTTACTCCTGGTAGGTCTGCCCTTTACACCAGCCATGACTTCTCCCTGACAGATTCCACACCTGGTACTGCGCCAGTCTGTGCTATGTCAACCCCTGCTTCAGTGCTGCCAATGAAGGGCATCAAACTGAAAGTTACGACCTACTATGAACCGAATCAGCACTCACCTTGCACACGGCAGTACACAAGCTCAATGTCTAGGCATTTGGCACCAATCCCTTCTGACTCAGATAAGATAGTGCCTCTCCTTAGAGGTTACCAACTTCAACAGCTTTTTGGGACAGACTCTGACCAGAGCTAACTTGCATTTAGGGATGGTCGGGAAGATTTTTCACATGTTATAACTTTTAATTGGACCTACAAGAGGCCAGTGGTCTAGACACATCCACTAGCACCGGGTTGGTTTCTCCCCTGGACCTTAAGAGTTTGCATCCTCTGCTATGATCGTTAGAAGGGTGCCCAAGGCTCCTGTACAAGTTTTATTCAATATAAGTAAATAACTTTTCCCCCACAGGATAGGAGCACTCCTATTCGTAGAGCAAAATGAGTCTAAGCAAAACACTTCTGACCTCCTCTGTGAGGCATCCTCATCTGTTCTCAGAACCAGCCATGGGGAATTACTCAAGAAGATCTTGTATTTCGTCCTGCAGGGAGTGGCGGGATTTATGGGCTCAATGATACCACCCCTGTATTGGAACCAATGCACCCATATCTTAGTGTTTTTAAGTACGTCCCCTTGAAGTATGAACCGGACGTTCCAGGCTCATGTAGCAGTCCAGGCCTTGTTTCCACCACTCCAGAGATGGGGTTCATCAGGTGTTCACGCCTAGGCCTATGTCTCTTTTAGCCACAGTAAAGACCATCCTTAGTAGGAACCATCTGATATCTGTTACTCTCTAAATCCAGTGATATGTAGGAGAATAACATTTGAGTCTCTATGAATCCTCCAAGCCAACACCTCCCCCTGGCAGGAGAGCCCCCTGTTCCAGTTGAATGGCTCTGAACTGTGACAATTATGTCATCAATGTGGGAAGCATGCATCTCCTGCCACTCATCCTCTGTTGGAGGCCCCAAGTCCTACTCCTGCACCTCTCTTGAAGGTGCAAGGTCTGTCAACTAAACCTTAACTTCCAATGGGGTGTATTTTGGAAGGTCCTTTAACTTTGCTATATTAGTGGAGAGGGTGAAAGACCTCTAGATAGTGAAAGAACTGAGATCTGTGAAGGTAATATTCACTTTGCGAAGGCTTTCCGACCTTTAAATAGCGAAATAACTAAGATTTGTGAAGGTCCTATTCACTATGTACTTCTGCAAATAATTTCAGTATGGTTCCTAACATAACTTCGCTGAGCTTGGAGATTCCAATCATATCCCACCACCTGAAGCCCTGCTCCCTAAAAACCTCGCCCAGGTGGTTTATACACTGAAAGGGAGTCTCCTCTAGACAGAGGACGTGCCCAAATCATTGACATATTAGTGTCACAACAGATATAGCTGGATCTTTGTAAGGGTGGCTCTGAGGTTTATTGGCCTATTGGCTCAAGTCTCAGTGCCTCGGCATCGGGATAAACGTTCCTATTCCATATGGGTGTCAGAGGACACTGGAAACGACCTGTAGTTGGGGCTTCTCGACTGCAATAGCACCTGCAGCACAGCCTTCCTACCCTGACCAGAGCTGCATCACTACTAGATTAGGAAAGTCATCTGCAAGAGGTAAAGATCATATGACTCTGGTCTCCAGCAGAGACCCGCTTCCACATCAAGCTTCTGGAACTGTGGGCCGATTTCTTTGTGTTGATTGCCTTCCATTAAGGGGAGCTTGCAGGTCTTTTTGGTCTGACCATCTTGATTGGTTCTGCTTTGGTACCTATTCACAATGTAAGTAATCTATGGTCAGAAATATTCATCAGGACAAGTTACATACCTTTATTTGATAACACTCTGTTCGATGGCATATGTTGCTGCAGATACACATGTTTGGCACAGTCCGCTGCCTGGTGTTGGGCTCGGAGTATTACAAGTTGTTTTTCTTCGAAGAAGTCTTTTTGGTCACGGGACCGAAGGACTCCTCCCTCCTCGGCTCCATTGCGCATGGGCGTCGACTCCATCTTAGATTGTTTTTTTCCGCTGTCGGGTTCGGACGTATTCCTTTTCGCTCCGTGTTTCGGTTCGGAAAGTTAGTCAGAATCTCGGAAGAAAGCGTCGGTATTGTTCCGTTCGGTATCGGGATAGTTAGGTACATCGACACCGATCATTGGAAGACTTTGGGGTAGTTTCGATCCCCCATCGGGGCCTGGTCGGCCCGACCGCGTGCGACATCGAAGCCGATGGAACGGACCCCGTTTCGTTTCTGCCCAAAATGTCACAGTAAGTATCCTTATACAGATCAGCACTTGGTCTGTAACTTGTGCTTGTCCCCCGAGCACAAGGAGGATACCTGTGAAGCCTGTCGAGCCTTCCGGTCCAGAAAAACACTCCGGGACCGAAGAGCCAGGCGTCAACAAATGGCGTCCACGTCGACAAAACAACGTTTCGACGAGGAAGAGGAAACATTCTCGGTTCCGGAATCAGAATCCGGAGACTCCGACGTCGAACAACAGCAACAAACTGTGAGTAAGACGTCGAAAAGTAAATCCATCGACAAACCGAAAGCCCAGGGGACGCCACTGCCAACAGGCCATGGCTCGACCCATAAAACAGGCGACCCGTCGAAGGCGCCGAAAAAGGGCACGCCCATAGCGAAGACACCCGACTCCGGTCGAGGGACCGCCATGGAGCAACCTCGGAGCCGAGAAAGCGGCTCCGAGAGACAAAAACAAGATACCGGCACCGAAAAACATCGGCACCGAGAATCCATGCCGAAAGGAACAAAAATTCTGTCGGTGCCGAAACCGAAAAAAGATTCTCTCTCGGCGCCGAAAAATACCACACCTTCATCCTACTCAGAGGAACAAGGAATAAGTGGCCAAATGCACAGATTTGGACAACAGCTCCAAAGTGTAGAATCGGACTACACACAAAAGAGACTGTACATCCAGCACGACACAGGGAAGATATCAACCCTTCCCCCAATCATGAGGAAAAGAAGGATCGGACTTCCAAAGGATGACGCACAACCACAAGCCAAAGTGGTTAAAAAAGTCACGCCTCCGCCCTCTCCACCACAGGCATCGCCGGCACAAACACCGCCACAAATGCACTCACCAGCGCAAACTACCATAAGTCATGACGATCAGGATCAAGACGCTTGGGACCTGTATGACACCCCAGTGCCGGACAATGATCCCGAGTCATACCCCACAAAGCCGTCACCGCCAGAGGACAGTACCTCATACTCGCAACTGGTGGCTAGGGCAGCAGAATTCCACAATGTCCAACTGCATTCCGATCCTATAGAGGATGATTTTTATTTAACACCCTCTCGGCTACACACAGCCAATATCAATGTCTCCCAATGCTACCAGGGATGTTACGGCACGCAAAACAAATTTTTGAAGAGCCCGTAAAATCAAGAGCCATCACCCCAAGGGTGGATAAGAAATACAAACCACCACCCACAGACCCAGTGTTTATTACTTCGCAGTTACCACCTGACTCCGTGGTAGTAGGGGCAGCTCGCAAGAGAGCAAATTCACATACATCTGGCGACGCCCCACCTCCGGACAAAGAAAGCCGAAAATTTGATGCGGCAGGGAAAAGAGTAGCATCACAGGCAGCCAACCAGTGGCGCATCGCAAATTCACAAGCGCTGCTGGCCAGATATGACCGCGCACACTGGGACGAGATGCAACTTCTCGTAGACCATCTTCCCCAGGAATACCAAAAAAGGGCGCAGCAAATAGTGGAAGAGGGACAAACGATCTCAAACAATCAAATCCGCTCTTCACTAGACGCAGCCGATACTGCAGCAAGAACAGTCAACACTGCTGTCACCATAAGGAGACACGCTTGGCTACGCACTTCAGGCTTCAAACCTGAAATCCAGCAGGCTGTCCTTAATATGCCCTTCAACGAGAAACAACTTTTTGGCTCTGAAGTGGATACAGCCATTGAAAAACTTAAAAAGGACACGGCCAAGGCCATGGGCGCACTCTACTCCCCGCACAGCAGAGGCTCTTTCAGAAAAACTCCATTTAGAGGGGGGTTTCGTGGCCAACCCACAGACACCACCAGCCAACAAACAAGAACCACACCATATCAGGGTTCCTTCCAAAGGGGAGGTTTCAGGGGATATCGGGGGGGTCAATTCCCAAGGAGTAGGGGAAGATTCCAGACTCCAAAAACACCTCCACCTAAACAGTGACTTTCAAGTCACGCAACCCCTTCACTCAACACCAGTGGGGGGAAGACTAAGCCAATTCTACCAACCTTGGCAACAGATTACAACAGACAATTGGGTATTAGCAATAATCCAACATGGCTATTGCATAGAATTCCACAACTTCCCACCAAACATCCCCCCCAAAACACGCAAAATGTCACCACAACATTTAGAACTTTTTTAGGACTAGAAGTTCAAGCACTACTGCAAAAGGATGCAATAGAGTTAGTACCAGTACAACAAAAAAACACAGGAGTTTACTCCCTGTACTTTCTAATTCCAAAAAAAGACAAAACATTAAGACCAATATTCGATCTCAGGACACTAAATACCTACATCATATCGGACCATTTTCACATGGTCACACTACAAGACATCATTCCACTGCTCAAACAGCAAGATTACATGACCACATTAGACCTAAAGGATGCGTACTTTCATATACCAATACACCCTTCTCACAGAAAGTACCTACGGTTCGTATTCAAAGGAATACATTACCAATTCAAAGTGTTGCCATTCGGAATAACAACTGCACCAAGAGTGTTCACAAAATGTCTAGCAGTAGTAGCAGCACACATCAGGAGACAACAGATACATGTGTTCCCTTACCTAGACGATTGGCTAATCAAGACCAAGACAGTAAAAAAATGCGCAAACGACACCACATTTGTCATACAAACCCTTCACAAACTGGGGTTTTCCATCAACTATACAAAATCACACCTAGAACCGTGTCAAACACAACGATATCTAGGAGCAACCATCAACACATCAAAAGGAATTGCCACTCCAAGTCCACAAAGAGTGCAGGCATTCCACAAGGTAATAAGTGCTATGTTTCCAAACCAAAAGATACAAGCAAAATTTGTGCTAAAACTTCTAGGCATGATGTCATCATGCATAGCCATTGTCCCAAACGCAAGACTACACATGCGACCCTTACAACAGTGTCTAGCATCACAATGGTCACAAGCACAGGGTCAACTTCAAAATCTGGTGTTGGTAGACCGCCAAACATACCTCTCGCTTCTATGGTGGAACAGCAAAAATTTAAACAAAGGGCGGACATTTCAGGACCCAGTGCCTCAATACGTTATAACAACAGATGCTTCCATGACAGGGTGGGGAGCACACCTCAATCACCACAGCATTCAAGGACAATGGGATATACACGAAACAAAATTTCATATCAATTACCTAGAACTGTTAGCAGTATTTCTAGCGTTAAAATCCTTCCAACCCATAATAACACACAAATACATTCTTGTCAAAACAGACAACATGACAACAATGTATTATTTAAACAAACAAGGAGGAACACACTCAACACAATTGTGCCTCCTAACACAAAAAATTTGGCAGTGGGCGATTCACAACAACATTCGCCTAATAGCACAATTTATTCCAGGAATACAAAACCAACTAGCAGACAACCTTTCGCGAGACCACCAACAAGTCCACGAATGGGAAATTCACCCCCAAGTTCTGAACAAGTACTTTCAAATTTGGGGAACACCCCAGATAGATTTGTTCGCAACAAAAGAAAACTCAAAATGCCAAAACTTCGCATCCAGGTACCCACACCGCGAATCACAAGGCAATGCTCTATGGATGAGTTGGTCAGGGATATTTGCGTACGCTTTTCCCCCTCTCCCTCTCCTTCCATATCTAGTAAACAAGTTGAGTCAAAACCAACTCAAACTCATACTGATAGCACCCACATGGGCAAGACAACCTTGGTATACAACTCTACTAGACCTTTCACTAGTACCGCATGTCAAACTACCCAACAGGCCAGATCTGTTAACACAACACAAACAACAGATTAGGCATCCAAACCCAGCATCATTGAATCTGGCAATTTGGCTCCTGAAATCCTAGAATTCGGACACTTAGACCTCACACAAGAATGCATGGAGGTCATAAAACAATCTAGAAAACCTTCCACTAGACACTGCTATGCATGTAAGTGGAAAAGATTTGTTTACTACTGCCATGCCAATCAAATACAACCATTACATGCCTCTACTAAAGACATAGTAGGATACTTACTACATTTGCAAAAAGCAAATCTCGCTTTTTCATCTATAAAAATACACCTCGCAGCAATATCTGCTTACCTACAAACTACTCATTCATCGTCTCTATTTAGAATACCAGTTATTAAAGCATTCATGGAAGGGCTAAAAAGAATTATACCACCAAGAACACCACCAGTTCCTTCATGGAATCTTAACATCGTCTTAACAAGACTCATGGGTCCACCTTTCGAACCCATGCATTCCTGTGAAATGCAATATCTAACCTGGAAGGTCGCATTTCTCATTGCAATCACATCCCTCAGAAGAGTAAGTGAAATACAGGCATTTACCATACAAGAACCATTTATTCAAATACACAACAATAAAATAGTTCTAAGAACAAATCCAAAATTTCTGCCAAAAGTAATCTCACCATTCCATTTAAATCAAACAGTAGAATTGCCAGTGTTCTTCCCACAACCAAATTCTGTGGCTGAAAGGGCACTACATACATTAGACATCAAAAGAGCACTAATGTATTACATTGACAGAACAAAGCTAATCAGGAAAACAAAACAACTGTTCATAGCTTTTCAAAAACCACACATAGGAAATCCAATCTCTAAACAAGGCATTGCTAGATGGATAGTCAGATGCATTCAAACATGCTATCTTAAAGCCAAAAGAGAATTGCCTATTACACCAAAGGCACACTCAACCAGAAAGAAAGGTGCTACAATGGCCTTTCTAGGAAACATTCCTATGAGCGAAATATGTAAGGCTGCAACCTGGTCTACGCCTCATACGTTTACTAAACACTACTGTGTAGACGTACTAAATGCACAACAAGCTACAGTGGGCCAAGCTGTACTAAGAACATTATTCCAAACTACTTCAACTCCTACAGGCTAAACCACCGCTTTTAGGGGAGGTAACTGCTTTATAGTCTATGCCAAACATGTGTATCTGCAGCAACATATGCCATCGAACTGAAAATGTCACTTACCCAGTGTACATCTGTTCGTGGCATTAGTCGCTGCAGATTCACATGTACCCTCCCACCTCCCCGGGAAGCCTGTAGCCGTTTAGAAGTAGATCATAAATCTTAAACATCTGAACATTTGTAAATAATTATTAGAAACTCTTAACGTACATACATATTCACTCCATTGCATGGGCACTATTTATACCAAACAACTCCATCCTCACCCTCTGCGGGGAAAACAATCTAAGATGGAGTCGACGCCCATGCGCAATGGAGCCGAGGAGGGAGGAGTCCTTCGGTCCCGTGACCAAAAAGACTTCTTCGAAGAAAAACAACTTGTAATACTCCGAGCCCAACACCAGGCAGCGGACTGTGCCAAACATGTGAATCTGCAGTGACTAATGCCACGAACAGATGTACACTGGGTAAGTGACATTTTCATTTTGAAGGATACTTTATTTTACGGCAGATTTCTCACCTTCCTCTTTCCCTCCCACCCTCACCACTGTTTTGCAGAATTGGCTGTTTACTTTTTGAAAATGAACAATTACTAGAGATCTTCACACTGGCGTAATCAATTACTACTCTGTCTGAGAGTGTGGACAATTCAGAAAGAAACTGAACATCATCGTTCATGGGTGGTGGGTATTTATAGCTCAGGTCGTCACTTCCAGGGCATAGCAGACTTGAGGCAGCAGCATGACGCTACCTACTTGCTGCTGAAAAATCATCTAGTTCCAGCCCAGTGCCTAAGGATCTGAAATCTGCAGATAAATAGACGATTTACGTAAGGTAAGTAAATTGTTCTTCCTGTAAGGACAAAACCATGAAAAACATTCTGAAGAGTTTTCTTGTCACTAGAGCAGGTTTTTTTGTAGTGCAAATATAGAAATGAATTGGGTAGCTTGACGTAATTTAAAATAATTCTTACATGGCTTTAGGAATAGCCTTAGAATAAAAATTGGCATGACCATTCAAGAGTGGCTGAGTAACTTTTTCAACCGGTGAGACTAAAGTGATGGCTAAAAATGTATTAATCTATGTAACATACAAACACCAGAGTCACACAGGTAATATTATGTTCGATGGCATCTGTCGCTGTAGATACGCATGTTTTGCATAGCTCGCCATCTGGTGTTGGGTCGGAGTGTTACAAGTTGTTTTTCTTCGAAGAAGTCTTTCGAGTCACGGGACCGAGTGACTCCTCCTTTTGTCTCCATTGCGCATGGGCGTCGACTCCATCTTCGATTGTTTTTTTTCCGCCATCGGGTTCGGACGTGTTCCTGTCGCTCCGAGTTTCGGAACGGAAAAACAGCTACATTTCGGAAGATTTTCATCGGTATTGTTGCGTTCGGGATCGGCGTAGTTAGAATCAACACCGCATCGAAGATCGAAGAGCTCCGGAGCCCTTCGGGGTAGTTTTCGATCCCCCGTCGGGGCCTGCTCGGCCCGACCGTGTGTAGAAGAACGCCGATGGAACGGACCCCCGTTCCGTTTCTGTCCCAAATGCCACAACAAATACCCCTATACAGACCAACACTTGGTCTGTAACCTGTGCCTGTCACCTGAGCACAGTGAAGACACTTGCGAGGCCTGTCGTGCGTTCCGGTCCCGAAAAACACTCCGAGACCGTCGAGCCAGAAGACTTCAAATGGCGTCCACGCCGACAGCCCACCGAGAGTTCGAGATACAAGAAGAGGAAGAAACCTTTTCGATACACGAATCGGACTCCGAGGAATTCGACGATCCACGAACCGTGAGTAAGACGTCGAAAACCACTCATAAGAAGATTGTCAAGGCCCAGGGGACGCCACTGCCACCAGGCCATGGCTCCACCCATAAATTCGGTGACCGACCGTCGGCACCGAAAAAGGCCCAAACAGTGCCGAGACCTTCCGACTCCGGTCGAGACACCGGCACGCAGCCTTCTCGGGACCGAGAAAGTGCTGGAGACATACATCGACACCGAGATAGCGGTGTAGACACGGCTCGACGCCGAGACAGCGGCACCGACGAAGATCGACGCCGAGATGTTTCGACTCCGAAAAAGAAAAAAGTCACCTCGGAGCCGAAAAAAGATGCAGACAGGGTTTCGGTGCCAAAACAACCTGCAACCGACCCAGTTTCAGGCTCTTATACAGAAGAGCAATCAATGACCTCCCAAATGCGAAAGCATAGGTTTGAGGAAGACCTGCAATCCACCGATGTAGACCATACGCAGAAACGTATTTTTATACAGCAGGGGACAGGAAAGATAAGCACCCTTCCCCCTATTAGGAGAAAGAGAAGACTGGAATTTCAAACTGACCAAACACCACAAACAAAAATGGTGAAAAGGGTTACTCCGCCACCCTCTCCTCCACCTATAATTCACATATCACCAGCACAAACTCCATCACATTCCCCGGCTCACACCACCATGAGCCAAGGTGACCAGGATCAGGACGCATGGGACTTATACGACGCCCCTGTGTCAGATAACAGTCCGGAGGCATACCCTACAAAGCCATCACCACCAGAAGACAGTACTGCATATTCTCAGGTGGTGGCTAGAGCAGCACAATTCCACAATGTAAGCCTCCACTCAGAACAAGTCGAGGATGACTTTCTATTCAACACCCTCTCTGCCACCCACAGCTCCTACCAAAGCCTGCCTATGCTCCCTGGTATGCTTCGGCACGCAAAAGACATCTTTAAGGAGCCGGTCAAAAGTAGGGCAATCACACCAAGGGTGGAAAAAAAGTATAAAGCGCCTCCTACAGACCCTATTTTCATAACTTCACAGCTGCCACCAGATTCTGTCGTCGTAGGAGCAGCTAGGAAAAGGGCCAACTCCCACACATCTGGGGATGCACCACCCCCAGATAAGGAAAGCCGCAAGTTCGATGCAGCTGGAAAGAGAGTCGCAGCACAAGCTGCAAACCAGTGGCGCATCGCTAACTCACAGGCACTACTTGCGCGCTATGACAGAGCCCATTGGGATGAGATGCAACATCTCATTGAACATCTACCCAAAGACCTACAAAAGAGGGCAAAGCAAGTGGTTGAGGAAGGACAGAACATTTCAAACAACCAGATACGCTCCTCCATGGACGCAGCAGACACAGCTGCAAGAACAATAAATACATCTGTGACCATCAGAAGGCATGCATGGCTACGAACGTCTGGGTTTAAACCATAGATTCAGCAGGCAGTTCTCAATATGCCATTCAACGAAAAAGAACTGTTCGGTCCCGAAGTGGACACGGCGATTGAGAAACTTAAAAAGGACACGGACACTGCTAAAGCCATGGGCGCACTCTACTCCCCGCAGAGCAGAGGAAATTACAGCACCTTCCGCAAAACACCCTTTAGAGGGGGGTTTCGGGGTCAGGCCACACAAGCCAGCACCTCACAGGCAACACCATCCAGTTACCAGTGACAGTACAGGGGAGGCTTTCGGGGCCAATATAGAGGAGGGCAATTCCCTAGGAATAGGGGAAAATTTCAAAGCCCCAAAACCCCTACAACTAAGCAGTGACTCACATGTCACTCACCCCCTCCACACAACACCAGTGGGGGGAAGAATAGGTCATTATTACAAAGCATGGGAGGAAATCACTACAGACACTTGGGTTCTAGCAATTATCCAAAATGGTTATTGCATAGAATTTCTACAATTCCCTCCAAACATACCACCAAGAGCACAAAATTTATCAAAACATCATTCCGAGCTCCTGGAGATAGAAGTTCAAGCACTATTGCAAAAGAACGCAATCGAGTTAGTACCAAACACACAAATAAACACAGGAGTTTATTCACTGTACTTCTTAATACCAAAGAAGGACAAAACGCTAAGACCAATCCTAGACCTAAGAATACTAAACACATACATCAAATCAGACCACTTTCACATGGTCACACTACAAGAAGTGTTACCATTGCTGAAACTACACGACTACATGACAACATTAGACCTCAAAGACGCGTATTTCCATATACCAATACATCCATCGCACAGGAAATACCTAAGGTTTGTATTCAAAGGAATACACTACCAATTCAAGGTACTGCCTTTCGGTTTAACAACCGCACCAAGAGTCTTTACAAAATGTCTAGCAGTAGTCGCTGCACACATCAGAAGGCAGCAAATACATGTATTCCCGTATCTAGACGACTGGCTAATCAAGACCCATTCGTTAATAACGTGCTCACACCACACAAATCAAATCATACAAACCCTCTACAAACTAGGGTTCACAGTCAACTTCGCAAAATCCAACATTCTGCCGCGCAAGGTACAACAATACCTAGGAGCCATAATAAACACAACAATAGGAGTAGCCACTCCAAGTCCACAAAGAATTCAAAATTTCAACAACATCATACAACGCATGTATCCAACACAAAAAATACAAGCAAAGATGATATTACAACTCCTAGGCATGATGTCTTCATGCATAGCCATTGTCCCAAACGCAAGACTGCACATGAGGCCCTTACAACAGTGCCTAGCATCACAGTGGTCACAAGCACAGGGTCACCTTACAGATCTGGTGTTAATAGACCGCCAAACTTACCTCTCGCTTCTATGGTGGAACAATATAAATTTAAACAAAGGGCGGCCTTTCCAAGACCCAGTGCCACAATACGTAATAACAACAGATGCTTCCATGACAGGGTGGGGAGCACACCTCGATCAACACAGCATACAAGGACAATGGAACGTACATCAAACAAAACTGCATATAAATCACCTAGAACTGCTAGCAGTTTTTCAAGCACTAAAGGCTTTTCAACCAATAATAGTTCACAAATACATTCTCGTCAAAACAGACAACATGACAACAATGTATTATCTAAACAAACAAGGGGGGACGCTCTCAACGCAATTGAGCCTGCTGGCACAAAGATATGGCGTTGGGCAATTCACAACCAAATTCGCCTAATAGCACAATTTATCCCAGGAATTCAGAATCAACTCGCAGACAATCTCTCGCGAGATCACCAACAGGTCCACGAATGGGAAATTCACCCCCAAATTCTGAACACTTACTTCACGCTCTGGGGAACACCTCAAATAGACTTGTTTGCGACAAAAGAGAACGCAAAATGCCAAAACTTTGCATCCAGATACCCACACAGGCAGTCCCACGGCAATGCCCTATGGATCAACTGGTCAGGGATATTTGCCTACGCTTTTCCTCCTCTCCCTCTCCTTCCTTATCTGGTAAACAAACTCATTCAAAACAAACTCAAACTCATATTAATAGCACCAACTTGGGCAAGGTAACCCTGGTACACAACGCTGCTAGACCTATCAGTAGTACCCCACATCAAACTGCCCAACAGGCCGGATCTGTTAACACAACACAACCAAACGATCAGACACCCAGATCCAGCATCGCTGAATCTAGCAATCTGGCTCCTGAAATCCTAGAATTCGGACACTTACAACTTACCCAAGAATGTATGGAAGTCATAAAGCAAGCCAGAAGGCCATCCACCAGGCACTGCTATGCCAGTAAATGGAAGAGGTTTGTTTGCTACTGCCATATTAATCAAATCCAACCATTACACGCAACCCCAAAACATGTAGTGGGTTACTTGCTTCACTTACAAAAATCTAACCTAGCTTTCTCTTCCATTAAAATACACCTTGCAGCAATATCTGCATACCTGCAGCCTACCTATTCAACTTCCCTATATAGGATACCAGTCATTAAAGCATTCATGGAGGGCCTTAAAAGAATTATTCCACCAAGAACACCACCTGTTCCTTCATGGAACCTAAATGTTGTCTTAACTAGACTTATGGGTCCACCTTTTGAACCCATGGACTCCTGCGAAATACAGTTCCTAACATGGAAGGTTGCATTTCTCATCGCCATTACCTCTCTAAGAAGAGTAAGCGAGATTCAGGCGTTTACAATACAAGAACCTTTTATACAACTACACAAAAATAAGGTCGTCCTAAGGACTAATCCTAAATTTCTACCAAAAGTTATTTCACCGTTCCATCTAAATCAAACAGTGGAACTTCCAGTGTTCTTCCCACAGCCAGATTCCGTAGCTGAGAGGGCACTATATACTTTAGATGTCAAAAGAGCATTAATGTATTACATTGACAGAACAAAGAGCATCAGGAAAACTAAACAGCTATTTATTGCATTCCAAAAACCTCATGCAGGAAACCCAATATCAAAACAAGGTATAGCCAGATGGATAGTTAAATGCATCCAAATCTGCTACCTTAAAGCTAAACGACAACTGCCCATTACACCAAGGGCACACTCAACCAGAAAGAAAGGTGCTACCATGGCCTTTCTAGGAAACATCCCAATGCAAGAAATATGTAAGGCAGCCACATGGTCTACGCCTCACACATTCACCAAGCACTACTGTGTAGACGTGTTATCCGCACAACAAGCCACAGTAGGTCAAGCCGTATTAAGAACATTGTTTCAGACTACTCCCACTCCTACAGGCTGAGCCACCGCTTTGGGGAGATAACTGCTTACTAGTCTATGCAAAACATGCGTATCTACAGCGACAGATGCCATCGAACTGAAAATGTCACTTACCCAGTGTACATCTGTTCGTGGCATCAGTCGCTGTAGATTCGCATGTGCCCACCCGCCTCCCCGGGAGCCTGTAGCAGTTCGGAAGGTACCTTCAACTATTTGTATATATATTATTTTAACCTTAAATAGGTACATACTTAGTCACTCCATTGCATGGCCACTATTACTACAATACAACTCCTACCTCACCCTCTGCGGGGAAAAACAATCGAAGATGGAGTCGACGCCCATGCGCAATGGAGACAAAAGGAGGAGTCACTCGGTCCCGTGACTCGAAAGACTTCTTCGAAGAAAAACAACTTGTAACACTCCGACCCAACACCAGATGGCGAGCTATGCAAAACATGCGAATCTACAGCGACTGATGCCATGAACAGATGTACACTGGGTAAGTGACATTTTCATTACATCTATTGATTGATTGATTTGTTTAATCGTTGTTCATTTTTTTTTCAGATGCCCTGTATTGAGAAATCTGGAAACAGTGAGAAGATGTTGATAAAGGCCTTCCGTTGCTTGGGCAGCTGGTTTAACCTGGGAGTATTGGATAGTAACTTCATGGCTAATAACAGAATCTTGCTGCTCCTTTTCCAAGTTTTGGTAGGTTTGCGAAAGTCACACATTGTTAAGGCTTTAATTATGTCCATCTCCATTCTTAGAGTTGCAGCAGCTAGTGTGTTACTGCAATACGTTGTTTGGTCCTTTGTGTTCTCCTCTAGGGGATTTTTAATCACAAGCACTGAAATGTCATGCTTACAAGAAGGATCCATTTGTGAGGTATAACTTGGGTATTTCCCAAGTTTAGGTGGAGAGCAGCTCCAGTAAGGGGCACCCTGCAACACCAGCGATTCTAGATTTGCTCACCTCAAATGTTTGTTTTTCTAGCATAATTATTTTTTTTAAACAAATTTTTTATTGTTATTCAGGCAGTACTTACATTGTAGTTTTTTAAAACATTTTTCTATAACATTTTTTATGCAGTACAGAGTCGTGTTTTAATGTCATTTTATAACATTTTCATACAACATATTGCATCGCTTTATTGCCTGTTTCAACTTTTAACCGTTTAACATCGGTACTTAACTTTTATCAACTACTTGGTCATCTTATTCCAATTATACATAGGGTTTTTAGTTAACTGGACACACGTTTATACTATTGTTCTAGTTTTTTCAACTTTGTAATTTCTAGTCTGTTGGGGGGTTCTGACATGTCTCTTCCTTTGTGTATTTTTTCTACTCATCTTCTTCACTCAGTGTCTCAAAATTTTCCATTAGTGTATCCCAATCTGGGGCTACCGGGCATTCTCTCATTCCAGAGTTATCTTCTCGTCTAAGTGCCGCACACTCTGCTTTTTCCCATTCCATCACCTCTGCTTTCCATTGTGTTGTTGTGGGGGCTGTGGTTGCTTTCCAGCGCCTTGTTAGAAGGCGCTTCGCTAACAGTAGTGCCAGATTTATGAGTCTGAGTAGTGTTTTCTTTTTCTTTAGGTGCGGGAGCATACCGAGCATACAAGTCTCTGTTGTATATTGTATGGTATTACCAGTCATTTTGCCTAGTATGGTAGTTACTCCTTTCCTGTATGCCGCTATATCAGGGCAGCTCCAGAGCATATGCAGTAAATCAGCATCCTCTACTCTGCACCAGCGGCACGCCGAGGATGTCCCCGGATATAGGATATGTAGTCTGTGTGGTGTGAGATATGCCCTATGCAGTATGGCAAATTGAATAAATTTAAATCTCGTATTACGGGATATTTGACTTGGGTACTTTAGTATGGTGGACCAGTCTTCTTCGGATAATTCCTTATCTATATCTGTCTCCCATTTGAGCTTAAGCGCTGACAGGGGATATGCCAAGTGAGTTCTGATACCCCTATATAGCCTTTTTATTAAGTGTTTACCCTGTCCAACAGTGTATATAGCACGGACAAGATTATGTGTAGGAGGCTCCTTATTGTCTGTGTACCAGTGTTTCTTGACATAGTGTGTGATACTAGCGTGTAGTAGAAAGCCTGAGGGGGGCAAACCGTGTTCATGGATATAGTCTGTGTGGTTAAGCAGTCGCCGTCCTTTAAAAGAGCGCCAACTGTGTTTATTCCCTCTTGTGCCCAGCTGAGTAGTGTGTTGTGGGTTAAGATACCTGCTGTAACTGGTAGTCCCAGCAGTGGTATATTGGGAGAGTAGGGGAGTACGTCAGAGGTATATTTTGGTGATAATCTCCAATACTGCAGGGCCATCCCTAGAAGAAGTGGTATGTTTCCAGGGATCTGGTCTCCTGGGCACAGCCTAGCATGTATGTTGCCCTTGTCAAACATTAATTGGGTATATTCTATTTCTTGGAGGATGCGACTGGCCAGCCAGCATGCCAGCCATTGAAGCTGGCTTGCTATGCAGTATGCTTTAAAATCTGGTGCACCCATGCCCCCTTGGTCTACGGACATCTGCAGTTTCAGCAAACGTATTCGACGTCTACCCTTTCCCCATATAAGATCTAATAACATCGAATTGAGTGTTTTGAAGTAGGATTCTGGTACTCTTACTGGTAAATTTGTGAAGTAGTATAAGAGGCGGGGTAGCATTACCATTTTTGCCAGGGCTATTCTGCTTGCTATCGATATTGGCAGCGTGATCCAGAATTGAATCTGTGGTCTTAGTGCAGACATGGCTTTCTTTAGGTTCCCCTCTAGTAGGTTTGTCGAGGTGTGATATATCTGGATGCCTAGATAGCGGAATGTGCTTGTAGCCTTTTGTAGTTGTTGTTCTCCAAATGATATTGCACTATCATCATTTGATTCATGGAAGGTAAATGCTATAGATTTGCTAAAATTAATAGCCAGTCCTGACAATGGTGTGAATTTCTGGAAGATCAATGCTATTGTGTCAGGGGGTTGTCGAAGATCCTTAATATATAATAGAATATCATCTGCATATAATGAGACTGCATGTTTTGTATTTTCTATGTCTATTCCCCGTGCTCCGCTGTCTTTTCTCAAAAGTTGAGCCAGGGGTTCTGTTGCCAGGGCAAATAATAAGGGGGACAAAGGACATCCCTGCCTGGTGCCTCTATTTACCCGATATGCGTCAGATATATTCTGTCCTGTGCATGCTTTTGCCGTTGGTTCAGCATACAAGAGAGGGACCCATTTTGTGTATTCCAGTGGAATCCCACATTTTTCCAGCACTGCCAGCATATAATCCCAATGTAGGGAGTCGAAAGCCTGCCGCAGATCTAGTGAGAGGCACCCCGCGTGTGGAAGTCCCTTCCTGGCCACGTCCATTACGTGAAACAAGCGGCGAATATTGAGGGAAGCGCATCTGGATGGGATGAAACCACATTGATCCGTGTGGATCAGGCCACTGATATAGCCGAGTAGTCTCTGTGCTAATATTTTTGCTAAGATCTTGTACTCCGTATTCAAAAGGATAGTGGTCTGTAGGATGAGATGTCAGTTGCATCCTTACCCGGTTTTAGTAGGGACGTCACTATTGCTTGTTTGGTAGTATCTGGGAGATGTCCCAATGTCAGTGAGGCTTGATGTAGTCGTTCTAGGTGCGGGGCCAGCTGCGTGCTGTATGTGGAGTAAAACTCAGATGGGAGTCCATCAAGCCCGGTGTCTTGTTCCGTGCCATGTTCTTAATAGTTTCTCGTATCTCTCCTTGTGTTATTTGGGCGCTTAGTTTCTCTCTGGCCTCTTCATGTAGTGTTGGGAGTGCGAGGTTAGCTAGAAAGGCATTAATTTCTGCTCTCTCCATTAATGGTGGGGCGGAGTATAGGGCTGTGTAATAGTCTCGGAATGCATTGTTGATTTCTAGTTGTGTTATATTTCCTTGGTGTGGGGTGTTGATATGTATTATAGGAGTAGGGGGTGGATCATCCCTTATCAATCGTGCCAAGAGTGCACCCGCCCTGTCTCCTTCGCTGTGTGCTTGTTCCCTATATTTAGCATGGTCAATTTTTCTCAGTCTCTTGAAGGTGTGTGTGTTCGGTTCTTGCTTCCTGTATGTGTTGGGCTTTGTGGGGCTGTGCTATTGATTCTTTTTCCAGTATTCCCAGTCGATTCTCTACCTGTTGCAGTTCTCGCATCAGTGTTTTCCGCACTCCCGATTCATTGCTCATTAATGTACCTCTTATCACTATTTTGAATGCTTCCCATTCTGTCAGAGGGGAAGACGCCGATCCTGTATTGTTTTTAAAATAATTAGTGATCGCCTGACTCACTTCTTCCCTCAGAGGAGTGTCCTCCAGCACTACTGGCTGTAGTCGCCACGTAGGGATAGGTGTAGACGACCTACCCCATAGTAAGGTCAGTTCTAAGGGATTATGGTCAGAGAGTGTCTTTCCCAGGTATGTGGTCTTAGTCACTTGTGTCTGTAATGATGTTGTGCAAATCATAAGATCTAGTCGTATGTGGACTTTATGTGGATGGGAGTAAAAGGAGTATTCCCTCATACCAGCATTTTTTTGGCCCGCCATACATCTATAAGTGACCAGCCCTGCATCCAAGCTTTTAGTGCTTCTGCTTGTTTTTGGACGTTCGTCCCGGACAGTGGTGGGGTACTACGATCTAAGCTGGTATCAAGTATTGTGTTAAAGTCTTCCCCCAGTATCCACGGGATATGTGCCCATTGTAGCAGTGTCTTCGATAGTCTCTCCAGAAATGCATCCTGTCTAACATTAGGGGCATATATGCTACCTATTACTATGGGTTTTCCGTCCAGGTTGCCCTTAATTAGAGTGTATCTGCCTTCTGCGTCTGTTGTAAATAAGCAATGTGTATTTTTCGGCGGTTTAATTGGGCCAGTATTCTGTCTTTTTTGTATGGCTCCCATTCCCCTTACATTCCAAGTAACAATGTTGTATTCATGCTGTGCAGCCATCTTGGGGTGTTAGCCTCTTCATCCCTCCCATGACTCCATGTCTGGTGTCCCCTATGTATTAGTATATGCTGATTATTTGTAGATGACAACTGTGTGTAACAGTGAACAATTCCGTTTCTTAACTGAAATACCAGGCAGAGCATGAACCAGCTCTGCCAAACTGTTCTATAGTACATAACTATCATATTATAACAAAAGCATACGAATAGTGAGAAGCCTACGCAATGGAGCAGTACAAGATGTGAGGTCTTTGGTTTTTGCCAGTAGATAGCTGGTTCTTTTGTGGATTAGGGAGACCACGGAGCTCTACCGTCTGAGCCCGCCATTTGGAGGAAGGCCTTAGACCCTGCAGAGTATGGGTATAGCATAGTTTCTAGCATTGAGGGGAGTGCTCAACACAGATGTCGTGCTGTCTGTGGGGTAATTGCAGGAAATTGCGTCAGGCTCCCTTCTGAGTCTGACGCATACGGTGCTGTCCTTCGACGAGGCCCCATCACCTGGGGGGGCGGGAGTTCGCCTCTTGTAGGGAGTATGCTGATTGTAGTGCGTCATTTTGGCCTTCCATCGCTTGTTGGAGTGTCGGGTCAGTTTTTCTCCGCTGCATTTGCAGTCTGCTTGTCTTGTCTTTGCGGGGTTGGTGATAGTGTCTCGTGAGGGGGAAGGTCTCATCCAGCCAGGCGCACACCAGGTCTGGAGTCTCAAAAAAATGAGTCTTTTGGTTATATGAGATTCGCATTCTTGCCGGGAATAGGAGGGCGTATGTTACACCTTCCTCTCTGAGTCTTTTCTTTACTCCCTGGAAAGATGTTCTGCGTTTCTGAAGTACCACTGTATAGTCTGGGTAGAAGGAAATTCAGGCATTGTCTACTATGATGGGATCCAGTTCTCTCGCCATTTGTAGTATAGTATCCCTGCCTCTGTAGTTTAATATCCGCGATATTAAGGGACGAGCTGGTGCTCCCGGCGGGGGTTTCCTGCTTGGGATACGGTGTGCTCTCTCTACCACAAAGTGGACTGATAGACTATCTTCGGCAATTGATTTCAGCCATCTCTCCATGTAGTGTGTTGGGTTTTTCCCTTCTTTCCCTTACGGTATTCCTAGTATGCGAATATTATTGCGCCTTGACCGCCCTTCTGCATCTTTGGCTCTTTCTTGTAGAGCTTGCACTTGTTGTTGAAGTAGTTCAATGGCGGTTCTATTTTCTTTATGGGTTGGAAGTATTTCTGCTACATTGGATTCTGTTTTCTGTATTCTGTCAGATAATTTTTTTTTTATCATCTCTTAGGATATTCAGTTCTGCTGTGATAGATCCTAGCCTGTTCTCGATTGCTTGCCGGGAGTCTTTGATTTCTTGCAGAATAAGATCAAGTTTGTCTGCAGGGTTTTTTTACCAGTATTTCCGGTGTAGGGTCGTTGGGTCCAGAAGCTTCTCCATTTTCGGAGTGTTTGCCTTTGGTGCGGCCCATGGCTAGTTGTGCAGTTTGTGTTGAGTTAGAGCGTCAGTGTACACTATGGGTCCAGTATACAATGTATGCTAAGTCTGTATACAGACTTTGTGGTTGGTAGTGGGGATCAAGTATTCATTGCATGCCTTCGCATGCCTGCTGGTCGGCAGTGTTAGGGAGTTGAATGAGGGCTCGGTGTGACACAGAGTCGATAAGCTGTTTACAATAATTGTGTCCCTAAGTTGAGGTCCATAAATGATAGTCTCTATTTCTGGCGCGCGTTTTTTATTGTTTCGCGCTTGGCACGCGGGAGACAGAGCATTGGGTTTTGTTCAGATCTCAGCCGAGCAATGTTTTAGAGTCTTTTTATTCTTGTTAGCGCCCCTTTATTTTGCATGTGTTTTCAGCGGGTATGTTCCTGTTCCATCAAAGTCTCCTCTTAGGGGGGGGTTGTGGGCCGCTGCCCCACCATTCGTGTCTCGTGCCCTCCACCGCCGCGTTTGCAGTTATATTAAGTAGGTGGCCCTCACCTTTGTTTCATTGTCTATGGGGTCTTTCTTGGTATTGTGCTTTCTCTTTTCTCCTGTCTCACCTCGACGCCTCACCCGGCACCTCTGCGAGGGAGCCGGTGGGGAAGCGGTCGATTGCTTTTCTCCCCCACTGGTCCAGTTTCAATTCCGCTCTTTGCCGCTTGTTCCTATCAATGACTGTGTTCCCAAGCTAAGGTCCATGAATGATAGCCTCTACTTCTGGCAAGTGTTTTTTTTTATTATTTCGCGCTTGTCACGCGGGAGACAGAGCGCCGGGTTTTGTTCGGATCTCAGCCGAGCAATGTGTTAAAGTCTTTTTATTCTTTTTAGCGCCCCTTTATTTCGCATGTATTTTCAGCGGGTATGTTCCTGTTCCATCAAAGCCTCCTCTTCGGGGAGGTTGTGGGCCGCTGCCCTACCAGTTGTGTCTTGTGCCCCCCACCGCTGCGTTTAGTTATATATCTCTTTTCACCCGTCTCTCCTCGATGCCTTGCTCGGCCCCTCTGCGAGGGAGCCGGTGGGGGAGAGGTTGATTGTTTTTTTTTCTCCCCTACTGCTCCAGTTTCAATTCCGCTCCTTGCCGCTTGTTCCTATCCCCCATGCTCTGCTTACTGGTGCGTGTTCTTAGCTTCAGCCGCACCCAGATCTGCTCCGCTTTCCGCACTGCAGGCGGCCATTAGTCCTAGGCTGCGTCCGTCTCACGCCTTCCCCAGCACTTCCAGGGGGTTCAATCGGTCGGTCAGACTCTCTCCCCAGGAGCCTCGTTTGTTCCTCCCCTCGGCGGTTGTTTGCATTTGTGCATAAATATCCCGGTTGTCAACAAATTAGATTGTGTGGCGGGCTCGGGACGGGAGCCCCGCGATCAAGCGGCCACCATCTTGGGCGGTTAGCCACACCCCCTCTTTCTAGCATAAGTTTTAAGCATAGGATTGGCCCAGGTCCATCCTTGCTGAGCTGTAGAATGACAAAAGCCTTTTCCCCCACTCCACGCACAGTATTACAGGTTTGGATTATGGTAAATACCATACAAGCCAACCTGGAATGAGTAAAACCAACACCTGACACGTGTTTGATGTCATTACATCTCTTCAGAGAGGTTTACCTTTTTCCAGACACAAGGGAGCACCCAGTAAAAGTCTCCTCAGTTTTCTAGCTTGGCGTGGATGGTACTGGGCCAATCCTATGGTTAAAAAATTTGCTAGAAGAAGACATTTGAAAGGTGAGCAATTCTTTAGTGTCGATGGTGTTGCAGGGTGCTCCTTACTGGAGTTGCTCTCCACCTAAACTTAAGAACTATCCAGAGTTCTCTCTTTTGTTTTGCATAATTTGTGTCCCTCTAACCCTGATAGGTCTTTGTTTTGATGTATATATGTGTAAACCTGAGCATCTATGTTGAAATCTGAATTTGCACAATATTTGTATACTATGTTTAAAGTCGCTGGTTTACAGATTTAAAAATGAAACCTTAGTAATGCAGCAATAGGTTACTTTCCCTTTTTTAGAATGGTGTTTAGGTCTGCCAATGTTTCATTAGTAATACACATGTGGGTTAGATTTTCTGATACACACTTAAAACCACAGGTTACTCCTTCTTGAGTATTCTCCAGTCATCAGACCTGATCCAGAAACTTATGAGTATAACCTCTGTGCATGGGTAGGTGCCGCCATGCAACTCCATACTGATGCTGTTCGACTCCCAAAGTTATTTGAGGTTCCTGCACCTGGGGGCCCACATAAGCGTCACTCTTGCGCGCTGATGTCATTTCTTCCATTTTGTGCCACAAGATGTTGATTCAGAGCCACCTCTAGTCTCTTTGAGACAATTTGTCATCCAAAAATAATATGATGAGTAAGGGAAATGTCAACTCCCAAGACAATAGGATTTAAACCCTGTAAGGACTGAGGTAAACAATTATATGTGACAGATCCTATTTCGGTTTCTTTTGGTGCCTGATGTTGAGTCAGGACTCTAAGGCCTGCAGTGACTGCATATGGATGAACTCGAAGGCCATACGAGACTGAGGCAAAACTGTGCTAAGCACCGGAAGAGTCCGTGACAAGACTGATGGAAATCAAAGGGTGCTTCCCAGTCCAGATGTTGGAGGACTTCCCAAGTCCTGCTGCTGTTGCGCTACAGGTTTTTGAATAAGTCAGAGAAGCCCTCGCCGTGCCTCTTGGTTTCCTTCCCAACATTGGTTGACCTCAGAGGCCATCCGGCAACCTGTCCTGGCACAACCACAGTTTGTGGGGCTCTCTGTGACACTTATGCATTTGGAAGATGTTAGAAATGGGGTTTCTGGTTGGCTGGAGTATGCACTTAAGCCAGGCAAAGCCCACCACTTTAGTCAGGTTAAGGGAGTTACCCAAAATAACCCCTGCTCTCACCCCCTTGGTAGCTTGGCTCGAGCAATCGGGCATATCTCAGAGGCAGTGTGTAAAGCGTTTGTACAATTCATACACTCCAGTGACACAGTAATTACACCACAAAAGAATCACCACACAATATTATGTAAAAATATCAAATATATTATTCATAGACCATGACCTCATAAAACAGTTATTAACTTGTCACCTAGTGAGTTGTCAAAGATGGGCAACATAGTGGCAACATTCCAAAAGATGAATGTAGGAAACAGTTACCTTAAATTCAACTAGGGCATCAAGTCAGGTTTAATATAACAAGTCATTTGATCCCTGCTGAGCACTGCTGAGAGGTCATCGTGTAACCCTGTACACATTAATGGGGTTACCAGCCTGTCCCAGTAAAAACGGCAATAGTGTTACAGCATGACCTCGTAAAACAGTTATTAACTTTTCACCTGGTCAACTGTTTAAGGTCACAATGAATGCAATACATGAAACATTCTTACATTGCACAGGCCATCTAAACACCATCAGTGAGCATGTTCTACTGTCACACTATATATTATATGTTTACCCTGGCAAGACATAAAACAACGTACTTCAATGAACACTGTGGGTATAAAATGCAGTGGTTACTGAAAGTAAACGAGTCCAAAACATCAACATTAGTACTGACACCCCACTGTCAAGCTATTGGGCACAGGCCTCTCGCGCTCTTAGGTACTATACGGTAACCTAAGCTACCCAACAAAGCATGCAGGATCACCTGCACTCATAGTTACTGATATGCAGGAATGTTAAGACCACTGCTTGGAGTACAGTCCTGCATTGTTCTGTGGTCCTCTCCAGAGGATTCACCCCCAAGAATGCAGGACTAAAGGCCTTCCCAAGCCTGGTACACCAAGTAAGTGAGGAGGGGGAGAGTCCACAGCAAAGTCTGCTCCACAGGGCCCTTAGGAGGGCCACAGCACCTTCTCACCCTCTGCACAATTCTGGGCGGGTGTTGAGGATTCCTGGCAGCCCGGCAACATGCCAGTATCAGTGACAAAGTTGGCTTCTCAGTTTTTGCCACTCTGCGGCTTTGGTTGTGGTGAACAGCTGAGACACCATAAGCTTGCTGTAGTGGTTAGTTAAACATATTAAAAAGGGAGTCTTGGGCTTTGCCATGGTTTTAAATTGCAAAGTCGCCATATCAGTTTTAAACTGCTCTACCAGTCTGCAGTGGCAGGCTGGGAGACATGTTTTACTCTGTTGAATTTCCTGTGACACAAGTGCTGCAGGCTCTGAGGAACACTAACTTACAGGTCCTGGGTACCTTTAGAACCATGTACCGGGGATTTATAGGTAACTTGCCAATTGGGAACAGGCAATTTACCATTATACATAAGGGTCAAAAGTACTGGTACTGAGATCTTGCTAGCAGGCCAGAGTGCCTGAATCAAAAAAACTAGTAGCATGACCCCAAAACTGTGGGTGAGTGACCATGACAACAACAAAAAAAAGGCATTTCCTTACAAACATCGTCTGAGTAAAAAAAAAAAATGGGTGACAGCAGCCAGATGTGGAGGCAAACGTCAACTTTGGCCAATTGCCCGGCTGATGGAATTGGTGGTGTGTGTCCAAGCTACAATGAATTTTCAACTTGACCGCATCACAACTGTCATGTATGGCTTGGGTTAGGACATGTCAGAGGTCTGCTGGGACACTTGGGAGGACTTGAGCCACCAAAAGAGCATGGGAACAGTGGCTCATAAGGCAACTGTCATGCTAGTATCTAAAGGTCTTCACTCGTTTGGACTCCACATAAAGGAGAATAGTTGGAACAGTGTTGTGGTTTGTCTGACATGTAGACGTCTGCACCACCAGACTTTCAAGGGAGGGGTGCTGAGACACAAATGATGAGTCATTCGGGGCACAGATCAAAGTCTGGCCCAAGCCCCTAAGATGGTATCTGTAAGTGCCTCATTGAATGGCAAGGGTGTGCAAGAAGTCTTAACTCTTGGAAGTGTGAAGGCCCCTGACTGGTTCCTTGAATACCAATAATGTTCGTGGTATGGGGTCCCTATCTCTCTCATCACCTGCACCATAATCAATATAGAAATCTGTACTAAATAAGGAAGGCAAAGAGTCGTAGCATGGACTTGTGGAACCCTTCTGTTGGAAATGGCTCATTCTGCAGGGTTATCCCGAAACGTTTTGCCTTTCTCCTATTTTTCTGACCCTCTTTTGTTGGCTTTAGGACTCTGGACACTTCTGCACTGCTAATCAGTGTTAAAGTGCACGTGCTCTCTCCTGAAACTTGGTGTAATTGGCTTACACCTTTTTGGTTTATTTAATTTAATTATAAGTCCCTTGTAAAGTGGTATAATATAAACCCAGGGCTTGTAAATTAAAAGCTACTAGTGGAACTGCAGCGCAGAATGAGCCACCCACAGTAGTAGCCCCTTCAAACTTGTCTCAGGCCTACCACTGCAGTGCCTGCATGCACAGTTAGAATAGAATCACTCAAGGTTGCACCAGACACAAAGGCTGAGATTTAAACCTCAGTCCCTAGTTTAAAAGTCGACAGCTATAGCTACTGGGCCACACCACCTCTCAATTTTTTATAGTTAAGTGGGTCCCACTCTCTGCATTAGTGTTTGCTTGTCTATTACCATAGGAAACATTTTTGTGGGCTGATTTACGCAGTTCATTTTGTTGTGTTTGCATGTTTATTTCAAATCATTAAGTATTCTCTTGGGCTGAAATCCTGAGCCATTAGTGATTATCCAAGAATGTGGTTTTCAATAACCTTGTATTCGAGGCATGTCTGGCTGTTGAAAAACATTCTTTGCATTTTCCTTGTAGAGAAATGCCCCTTTTGCCATGGTCACCCCCCAGTTTTTTGCCTGATATCTGATGCTAACTTGACGGAGTGTGCGTTGGGATCCTGCTAACCATGCCCCACCACCTGTGTTCTTTCTTTAAAACTGTACCATTGCTTCCTCACTTGGCACACCTCTGGCACACAGCTGAGTCCAACTATTGTAAAAGGTAACAGTGGTACTAAGGGCTCTGTGGCCAGAGAGGACCTCTAAGGGCAGCAGCATGCATTATGCCACCCTAAGGGACCCCTCACCAAACGCATGCACTCTACCACTGCAAATTGTGTTTACTGGTGGGGAGAAAAAGGTAAAGTTGGTGTGGCATCCCTCCATGTGTGTCATGCCTACAAAACACTGCCTGTGGTTTAGGTAAGTCACCCCTCTAGCAGGCCTTACAGCCCTAAACTATGCCCACAGGTGAGGTCATAGCTGCATGAGCAATATCCCACTACATTGTCTAAGTCCATTCTTAGACATTGTAAGTGCAGCCATGCGGAGTACATGGGCTGGGAGTTTGTCATTTGGAACTCCACAGCTCTATGGTGGCTTCACTGAATGCTGGAAAGTTTGAAATCAATAAACTGATACCAGTGTTGGATTTATTGTAAAATGCATACAGAGGGCATCTTTGAGATGCCCCCTGAAATTCACCTAACTCTCTAGTGTGTGGCTGACTGGTATATGCCAGCCAGCCAGCCTGCCACCACCATACAAGTTTCTTACCCCATGGGATGAGAGCCTTTGTGCTCTCAGGAGCAAGGGGCAAAGCCTGCTTTGGGTGGAGGTGCTTCACACCTCCCCGCTACAGGAACAGCAACACTTGGCAGTGAGCCTCAACGGCTCCTGCCTTTTGTTAAGCTGCCTCAGGGTACTCCAGCCAGTGGAAATGTCCACCCGACCCCACCCCCCAGACCGAGTCTCGCCCGAGCTAGGACATCTACTACCCCCCCCCCCCCCTCCACCCCCCACACACCCACACCAACCCGCGAAGGAAGAAGGGAGTGGGCACTGAAAGGGTGTAGTCACCCTCAGGGTCGGATCCATTGGCTTCTGCCTCCTGACCCCTGTAATGCCCCAAAATCTAGTATTAATGGGCACCCCTGAACCTTGTTGTTTAGATTCCTGGCAACCTTAAAGAAGGAGGACTGAAGAGCTGCACCAGCAGTGAAGACTCCAGATGACAACTGACTTGGCCCCAGCCCTACCGACCTGTCTGCAGTTTCAAGACTCCTGCTACAAAAAGACTCATCCTTCAGGATCAGTGACCTCTACAACCCCCCCCCCCCCCCCCCCCCCCCCCCCGGATGAACGCCTACCTATCTAAGGCCCAGGATCTCCCGAGAACAGCAGACCTGTCCACAAAGAAACCTCCGAGGACTTCAGTGCCCTCTGGATCCACGGGTCCTGCTCCCTCTGAACCCAGTGCCCACAGCTTGAGTCCAGGTGGCCTACCTGGCTAGAGAGAGAGAGAGAGAGAGAGACACCAGGGATTCAGACCTCGAGTCCACCCTGGGTTGACCCCTCCTGACCGCCTTCACGACGTCTGCAGCCTGAATCCAGAGGACCCCACTGACCGTGACTGGATCCGGTGAAAATACACGATGACTAGAGGTACCCCTGCAGCCCGCTGGCCTTGGGGAACCCAACGATGGTCCATTGATGTCCACAGGAGCTTCAACTTACCTTTTCAGACATTGGTCTTCTTCAGCAGACCCCCTGGACCAAGGCTGCAGCCTCTTTATGAACCTGGAGTTCCTCATTGAAACACATTGGGCACCAGACGCTGTGTTTGCACCCTGCGCCCGGCCGCCCCTATGCCGATGAGGATGTGTGCGACTCCTTCCACCCCCACCCCCTCCCCCACCCCCTGCCGGTGCTGATCTAAATCCCTCAGGGCCTATGACCTGAAACTGCAGGTAATTACCTGCAAATTATTCATTTCCGAGTGCCCCCAGTCTCTAAAGGATTCCATTGGGTGCCCGACACCAAGTTTGACCTTTGCACCCGGTTTGCCCTGTGTTGCTGGTGGTGCACCCTTGGTGTCTTCCTAACCTTTGCCCTGTGGACACCTTAATCCCTGAAGACTGGGACCCTAAGTCTAGTACTTATCTGTTAACCGTGTATGTACTCCTCCCTTCTCCCCCTTTAATGAAATTGTAAGGAAATGCCTCCTTGGCATGGTTACCCCCTGACTTTTTGCCTTTGCTGATGCTATGTTTTGAATTGAAAGTGTGCGGAGGCCTGCTAACTAGGCCCCAGCACCAGTGTTCTTTCCCTAACCTGTACTTTTGTTTTCACAATTGGCACACCCTGGCATCCAGGTAAGTCCCTTGTAACTGGTACCCCTGGTACCAAGGGCCCTGATGCCAGGGAAGGTCTCTAAGGGCTGCAGCATATCTTATGCCACCCTGGGAACCCCTCACTCAGCACAGACACACTGCTTGCCAGCTTGTGTGTGCTGGTGAGGACAAAACGAGCAAGTCGACATGGCACTCCCCTCAGGGTGACATGCCAACCTCACACTGCCTATGCAGTATAGATAAGTCACCCCTCTAGCAGGCCTTACAGCCCTAAGGCAGGGTGCACTATACCATAGGTGAGGGCACCAGTGCATGAGCACTGTGCCCCTACAGTGTCTAAACCAAACCTTAGACATTGTAAGTGCAGGGTAGCCATAAGAGTATATGGTCTGGGAGTCTGTCAAACACGAACTCCACAGCACCATAATGGCTACACTGAAAACTGGGAAGTTTGGTATCAAACTTCTCAGCACAATAAATGCACACTGATGCCAGTGTACATTTTATTGTAAAATACACCCCAGAGGGCACCTTAGAGGTGCCCCCTGAAACCTTATCCGACTACCTGTGTAGGCTGACTGGTTCCAGCAGCCTGCCACACCCGAGACATGTTGCTGGCCACATGGGGAGAGTGCCTTTGTCACTCTGTGGTTAGTAACAAAGCCTGCACTGGGTAGAGATATTATCACCTCCCCCTTGCAGGAGCTGTAACACCTGGCGGTGAGCCTCAAAGGCTCACCCCCTTTGTTCCAGCACCACAGGGCATTCCAGCTAGTGGAGTTGCCCGCCCCCTCCGGCCACGGCCCCACTTTTGGCGGCAAGGCCGGAGGAGATAATGAGAAAAACAAGGAGGAGTCACTGACCAGTCAGGACAGCCCCTAAGGCAACCTGAGCTGAAGTGACTCTGACTTTTAGGAATCCTCCATCTTGCAGATGGAGGATCCCCCCAATAGGGATAGGAATGTAACCCCCTCCCCTTGGGAGGAGGCACAAAGAGGGTGTAGCCACCCTCAGGGCTAGTAGCCATTGGCTACTGCCCTCCCTGACCTAAACACACCCCTAAATCCTGTATTTAGGGGCTCCCCTGAACCTAGGAAATCAGATTCCTGCAACTTAAGAAGAAGAGGACTGCTGAGCTGAAAAACCCTGCAGAGAAGAAGGAGACACCAACTGCTTTGGCCCCAGCCCTACCGGCCTTTCTCCCTCCTTTGGAAGAAAACTGCTCCAGCGATGCTTTCCCCAGGACCAGCGACTTCTGAATCCTCAGGGGACTGCCCTGCTTCAAAAAGACCAAGAAACTCCAGAGAACAGCGGCCCTGTTCAACAAAGACTGCAACTTTGTTTCCAGAGGAGCAGCTTTAAAGACCCCTGCAATCCCCGCCAGAAGCGTGAGACTTGCAACACTCCACCCGGTGACCCCGACTCGACTGGTGGCGAAACAGGGAGGACCCCCCGGCGACTCCAAGACTGTGAGTAACCAAAGTTGTCCCCCCTGAGCCCCCACAGCGACGCCTGCAGAGGGAATCCCGAGGCTCCCCCTGACCGCGTCTGCCTGACTCTAAAAATCCCGACGCCTGGAAAAGACCCTGCACCCGCAGCCCCCAGGACCTGAAGGATCGGAACTCCAGTGCAGGAGTGACCCCCAGGAGGCCCTCTCCCTTGCCCAGGTGGTGGCTACCCCGAGGAGCCCCCCCTTTGCCTGCCTGCATCGCTGGAGAGACCCCTTGGTCTCCCATTGAAACCTATTGAAAACCCGACGCGTGTTTGCACACTGCACCCGGCCGCCCCCGTGCTGCTGAGGGTGTACTTTCTGTGCTAACTTGTGTCCCCCCCCCGGTGCCCTACAAAACCCCCCTGGTCTGCCCTCCGAAGACGCGGGTACTTACCTGCTGGCAGACTGGAACCGGGGCACCCCCTTCTCCATTGAAGCCTATGTGTTTTGGGCACCACTTTGACCTCTGCACCTGACCGGCCCTGAGCTGCTGGTGTGGTAACTTTGGGGTTGCTCTGAACCCCCAACGGTGGGCTACCTTGGACCCCAATTTGAACCCTGTAGGTGGTTTACTTACCTGCAAGAACTAACATTAACTTACCTCCCCCAGGAACTGTGAAAATTGCACAGTGTCCACTTTTAAAATAGCTATATGTGTTTTATGTAAAAAGTATATATGCTATTGTGATTATTCAAAGTTCCTAAAGTACTTACCTGCAATACCTTTCAAATGAGATAATACATGTAGAATTTGAACCTGTGGTTCTTAAAATAAACTAAGAAAATATATTTTTCTATACAAAAACCTATTGGCTGGAATTGTCTGAGTGTGTGTTCCTCATTTATTGCCTGTGTGTATGTACAACAAATGCTTAACACTACTCCTTTGATAAGCCTACTGCTCGACCACACTACCACAAAATAGAGCATTAGTATTATCTCTTTTTGCCACTATCTTACCTCTAAGGGGGACCCTTGGACTCTGTGCATGCTATTCCTTACTTTGAAATAGCACATACAGAGCCAACTTCCTACAGAAATTTACACTTAATGCCTACTTTTGATATTGAAAAATATTCTTTCCTGAAAACTGTTTTGTTTTAAACGTGAAATAGAAAGTACATTAGATACTTGAAAGTGATACATTCTTGAAACTGTAATAACCTGCAACAAAAATCATTTTGGTTCTAGAAATAAAACAAAATATATTTTTGATACATAAAACATTGGACTGGAGTTAATCCTTGAGAGTGTGCCTCATTTCTTGCATGTGTACAACAGATGCTTAGCACTACCCTCTGGATCCACTGGGCTCTGTGCGCACTATACCTTGCTTTGGTATACTATATACAGAGCCAGCTTCCTACACTCATGCCATTTTGTGTTGGGTCTAGATGTGTGCAAGTTGTTTTCCAACGTAAACGTTTTTCGAGTCACGAGGCTGAGAGACGTATCCTCTTGGTGATAATGCTCTTGGGCATTGACTCCATTGTTAGATTTTCTTTCCGCCATCGATTTCGGACGTGTGTACCTGCACTCCGGTTTACCACTGTCCCTGTTCTCTTCTTGGTTCGTGCTACACTATTCCCCTCATCTGCATTTGTTTTCCATTCAGCTTATTTGTCTTGCTTGTGAAGTCGCTTCCACTGTTGCCCCTGAAAGGCATCGCCCTTCGGGGCCTTTCTTTGGTCGCCATCACCTTCTTCAGTGAATGCTTTGCTGTTGATGGAACGGACGCCTTTCTGTTACTGCCACACAATGTATCCCTGAACTGATCAACACCTGGTCTGTCATCTGTGTTGGTCACCAGAGTACATTGAACTCTGCGCTTTCCACTGAAAAACCTTTTGAGCATGTTGCCTCAATGTCGCGGTGGAGCATCAGTGTATTCCAGATATGTTTGGTCATCAAGACATAAAAGGAGAGGAAGAACATCCTCAGCCGTCTGCTGCGGAGAAAGGGGCATTATCGATCAACTGTAGTTCTGGCTCTGATCTCGAGGTCAACTTGGAGATGTAAGAAGTTACACCAGCTCAACAATTTGAGTACGGTACCTCCGTCCCACAACACCTTGTTGATCCCACCAAAAGACAATTGCCTCTTCTGGAACAACTGGTTTTCAGCCATGGTCGGTACAGAGTAACTGCTTTGGATACCCAGCCCTCCGGCTCGGAGCCAGAACACAAACCAAAGCTGAAGCCTTCAACATTCAGCATTGTGGACCTGGAATGCCACACAGCAACTACCCGAACCTCGGTGTTGTGCCTGATGTCACCAGTGACCTCTGCCTGTTCGGTGCTGAAACCTAGGTCAGAGATGGTCCATCCTATGTAGTGGTGGTGAACAGATTTCCAAACCTCTGTTTGCTTTTAAACGCACCACAAATGTTAAGGATTTATTAGTCCATACCAGACCTCGCCCCGCCCACCCACTTCCTCATTCACAAACGCTATGGGGTATCCCACCTGTGGCTGGTCACTTCCCTTGTGGTAACTGCAATGCATGCGCCCTCACCAAACGGTTAAAATCCGTCGAATTTGATTCCATAGGCTCATGGCAACTAGTCAAACATACTAACTGCAACACAAAGAATTGTGTTTATATGATCACCTGCCCCTATAATTTACAATATATAGGGATGACCACAAGAGCAGTGAAACTTAGAATTAATGAACACCGCAGCAACATCAGATGTGGTCGCGCCACAACTAAACTGGCCCTACACTTCCTTGAGAGTAGACATAGCCCTGATGACATGTGGTGGATTGTCCTTCAAATTGACTCACGTAACACATCAGACTCTCTTTTTGAGTTAGAACAACGATGGGTGTTTAAACTACGCACTCATGTAAAAGGGTTGAATGATGACATTCCATGGAATTGTTTAACCAAGTAATTCCACCTTTCACCTCTAGACTAGTGAAGGCATAATCCCTGATTTTTACTATGCTATCTTTACACATTAGATCTCCATTATCCTTCACTCCATGAACTGGTTCCTTTACCTTAGACTGATTTTGGCTTGGATTGGCAGTTTTGCCGTTTTCTTAATCATGAGACTATTTTTTCTTGGTCTATTTGACTATTGAACTACGTTAATGGCCCCTTACGTTGCCATTTCCCTTCGTGGTTGTCACTATTTTCCAATTTAGTCCCAGTCTATTTCTTTTTACCCCCCTGGACTCCATTCGGAGTCCTTGCTCACTGTTTAGGGACTTCAGACTAACGCACGGGCGTTGCCTGACTGCGTGACCTTTCTGACACCGGAAACAATAACTCATTGTTTCCGGCACGCCGCGCTTATTACCGACCCGACCGGGGTTCCTTCACATGTCAGGAACCACGGACCGGGGTAGGTTGCCGCCTGGCCTCAGCAGCTTGAACAAGTAAGTGCACTGTCTCGTTCACTTAGATGCTCCGAGTCCCGCTTCCTCGGGACTCTGCTTGGAACGCATGCCTTTTATTGATTTTCTCATCCCGATGCAACTCGCATAAGAATCTCTCCCCTGTCAGCAATTCATGATTATTAGTCTTTGGCCTGACTTCCCTAGTATATAATGGGGGTCTCAATACATCCAATGGATACGTCAGGACCCTTTTTTACTGTCTACAGGGATCCGCACTTAGCACTTTACCGAGTATACCCCTTCTTTCACAGATTGTTGATGATTTCTCTCTCCCGGTTTTATTAGCCTTATTTCTAGCGCAGTTCTTCATTTTGTAACTTTTCCGCTACTTACATTGTTCTTTAGGAGCATATAGGGATTATTCTTTGCCCTATCAACTGATTACCAGCCAGTCTACTGTAAAAAGGAATTTATTGTTGTACTGATCTCATTTGTAACAGCGTTGTCCCTGTGACTTTCTTAATAGGAACTAGAACTTGTTACTACCACAGTACATCTCCATGTTACTATGCCCATGATGTACCTGGATACCTAATTGGTATCTTACCTCTCGTGTTTAACTTTCTCATATCTTCCTTTTAGACTTCATTAGCGCTGGACCATTGGTCTATGTGTTCCTAGGAAGCTCGTTCTCTAATTTAGGACGGTAAGCCTGTACTATGAGTAAATGCATGTGTGTTGTTTACGAGTTAACACTTTCAATGCACAGCATGGTCGCCTTCTTTTCCCACGATATATATTGGTTATGATTCGCCCTTACCCCTGTTTAACCTGTGTACTTTCATTCACAGGGCGACAGTTAGGAATTATCGGTTCCGCATTTATGTAAGTGACTGTTACTTCTCCAAGGTATTCTCTGGTCTTCAGTAATTTGTGCTCTTTTTAAGGAAGCATATGTGGCCCTTATAATTAGGAGATACACAAAGTCATCTAGGTCCTGATGAAGCATCACTGGATCCGTATGGACCACCAGGATGCGAAACATGTTGACCAATGAGAGGGTAGGCTTTGGAAAATTCCCAGACTCCTCCCTTTGATATTTTTTCCTATAGAGTGATTGATCTTAATTTCTAAATTCACTCTTATGACTATACTTTTTAACCTTGGCCCTGACCGTCCATCTGGTCTAATAAAACTATTGTCTCAGTGGCGGTTTTGAGAGTCAATTTTAACCACGCTTTCTTTTGATCGCCTCTGTCACTTTTTCACCTTTGGGGTCACGACACCACCATTAAAAAAGATCTCCGGCAAAGAGCCCCCCCACCAGGGGTGGTGCCCGTCAGACATTGCAGTGCCGGTCTGACGAGGAGCAGTGCCGATGATGAAGCATGACATCCTATCGATGTGTGAGGCTTCTTGCTCCTAGAATTCAGGACCCCTGCCACCAGTTTCCGTTCTTTTTGGTTGGAACAGTGTATCACTTATATTTTGACGAAACCTAGGTCAGACCCGAAGCCTTTGAAGCTGACTTGCAAGCCCAGTTCCAGCAGACCGAGGAGCCTATTCTCCATAGACTCCAAGAGCAACTGGATGCCAGGCAATGGCAAATCCACATCCAGCTTCACACCAGATGTATCCTTGTCAAGTTTCAGCTCTTATTTCTCCACCACCCAAAAGACGGCTGTGTTTCCTGGAGGCTCTAGACTTAGAGTTCCCACCAAAGCACTGGAAAAAGTCAGACAAGGCCTCCAGTGCTTTGGCTCCTTCACCATCTCCCCTACCAGCTATACATTTTTCCACAATAGTCTAGAGAAGACCCACTTGAGATTTCACATCGGGGGATCCCCACAATATGATATAGCTGGGCAGGTTGAGAGACAAGATACTTCAGGAAAACCACCACATGTCGACCTTCAGTCAGTCAGTCTACTTCATTCAAAGGGACTTCTCGGAACACATGGATTTATATACATTCATTATGTATGGCACATCCACTCTGCCTTGTGCACTTGAGACTTGTATTCGCATGGTGCACAGGGGGAGCAATCGGCATGTTGCACTAATTTTTAAGCCTGAGGTGCTCGTGAATTGAATTTTCGAGTCTGTGGGTGAATGGAATTGTGCATCCAGTGCCAATAGACTGTTAACTAATGGTAAATCAGTCATTGTTAATTGTATCCAGTTTTCCATGGGCTTAGATAAAAGTTGGGCAAAAACCATGTCTGAATGAAAAATTGAAAGGCACTGAGTTAGAATCCAGTGGGTCACCTTAATCTCCAAGGATTCAGTTGGATCCTTTTGGGGCCACTTGAGTCTCGGCGGTCATAAAAACTGAGGGTTGATTATTCTCCCAATGTATGGGTTCAGTCTTTTGTAATCCATCTTGAGGTAAGAAGCCCTGGTTCATGGGGATTAGACGATAAGGAGAGCGAGACAGGAGATTTGCTGACTCGCGTGTATGGGGTGGAGGGAAATAAATCCTTGGGCTGGTCTGTGCCTTCACAAGATAGATTCCTGTATGTGGGGGATTGGCCTTTCCCCGACACTTTGTTGCTGGCTCACGTACAGGAAATGATCATTTAGGTTAATACACTGAAACAGCCAGTGGGGTGAACCGGTTGGTACATGTATTGGGAAAAGAGACTGGCTGATTTTCTGGTAATTCTGGCTCAAGTGGCTTTGATGGTTGATTGTTAACAATAATTGGCTGGGATGATGAGAGACTTGCAAAACTAACAGTCTTTAGCTCATTACAGACTGCCAAGACCAAGATGGAACTTTTAGTTTTGCTCTGTTTATTTTAATTTTAAAAAGTGAGTTATTTTAGATTTTAAGCCTTTACCCTCCACTCATGCTCTCCCTTATAGTAACAGGTCTTCCACCTCCCCTATTAGGCTATCAATATCTTCCAAAGTACAGTTTTCAGCAGTACGTTTTTCAGCTGATTTAGCCCCTTATGAGTTCTGTAGCCTTCCTTTACCCCATTTAAACACTCAGGCTACTCACGATCTCTGCAGGACCTTCTCCCCTGAAGATGAGCACGTACGTGGCCAGAAGAAAAGAGGCACAGGGGTGGCCCTACCCTTCCTCTTACTCTCGCTGTGAGCCTGCACTTGGCCTGGGCTTTGCTTATGTATGTCCTGCACAACAGGAGATGTTGGCGCATTTAAGCACTTGCAGGCTCCTCCCTCGCCTTCACAGGCAGAGTGGGGTCCTGACGCTGTGTGGTATGGGGCTTGAAGTCCCTTGGAACTCTTTCTATTATCCCTTTACACTCCATTCTTATTCACCTGCGGTAAAACAATGGAGTCGATGCCCATGCGCATTTTCACCAAGAGGATGCCTTATGACTCGAAAGACGTTTTCGAAGAAAAACAACTTGAACACATCCAGACCGAACACTATATGCATGTGAATCCACAACGCTGCATACCGCAAACAGATGCTTACAGGTTAAGTAACATATTTCTTTCCTCCAAAGCATTATTTTCTCTTTTGAGTTGATACTGTTGGTACTTGAGAAGTGTTGCAAAAACTGAGTAGCAATCCGAGACCCTGTTTAACATGGCTGTCACCTTGTTCTAATGTATATTCTCGACTTAACCTGTGAAGGGGGTTCTGTAAAGAAGGGTATACGCAGTAATAATTATACCGGCCAACTATCTTCTGTCAAAGTCCTTTAACAAGTTGGAAAGTTTACTTTTCTTTTTCAGCAAAATCATGAAAGCTTTTAATTCTCATTGTGGTATTCTCCCTCTATAGCAGCGTGATGAGACTCCTTCAAATCTGCATGAAGCTGCATGCGACTGCGTCTGCTCTGCTCTATATGCTATTGAGAACGTGGAGACAAGTATGCCCCTAGCAATGCAACTTTTCCAAGGAGTGCTGACCTTAGAGTCTGCCTACCATATGGCTGTGGCGCGGGAGGACCTGGACAAGTAAGTACATCTTTGTTAGCTCTAGAGCATATGGCTTTAAATGATGTGCTTGTTTTGCCCAGCTAGTCAAGTGTTTGAGTTCACCATTCCAGTATATTGCATTAGGTTTTGGTTTAATTGAAAAAAGACATGCTCACGTCCTTTCTGTTGTGTTGTTCTACCCTGTTTTATGTAGATTAAATTTATAAGCTAGGCTTCATAGCTAGATTATACTGTCCTATTTACAAACTAGAAGAAAAAACATCCAGTCAGAACAGTGTGAAATGTTATTAAAAGCTAAAATAACTGCATTTTAAATGTTGAACTCATATAAACACGCTCACCAATAAGGAATCTTGTACAGATACAGAAGTTTAGTAAATGTCCAAAAGATCTACTTAGGACTGGTCTTTGTATCTTTAATTTATTGCCCTGTGGAAATGTGCTAAAATGTTTGTTACTCTTCTTTTGTGTTGTAACCAATCAAACAAACTCTGCTCAGTAACATGCCTAAAAGTGGCATTTCTTCATGCCCCTTACCTACAGGTCCATCAATTACTCACTTCACATTAGTAGTTTCTCTTACAGAAACTTTTATCATTGCAGTTGTTCTTAAGAAACTTAATTAGACCCTTATGATCTAGTACCATGCTTGTCATTTGTCCTCCTGTATCACAAAGGTCTTCAATTCTGTTGTTCCCACACAGCTCTTCCCAACTGCAGTGCAGGTGTCTGAAGCTATCTAGAGTTTGCGACCTTAGCTACTGTGGCACTTGTCTTCATATATTTGTAAACTAAATGTTTTCTGTTGTATAATGTGTCAACTCGTCAATCGAAGGTTCCTTTGTGCAATTTATTGAGACCAGGTTTTGAAGGTAGCCAGGATTTTTCATTTCGACCTGAACATATACTCCTCAAGACCATCTCCACTGGATGGCATCACCATGTATGATCAGATAAGAAGGCGGCTGATAAATAGTGTCCAGCTTGAGGAAGAGAAAAAACAACTTTTTTTGCCATCCCAAACAAATAACAATTCTTGCTTCTGCTCCCTAGCATCATTGACAAGGGGGGAGAAGCTTTTTAATTCTTCAAGCTGCAAAATTTCTGTTGCAGGTAAGAAACCATTTCAATATCAATGGTATGTGTAAAGCACTAACATAGGGCCTCATTACGCGTTTGGCTGCCATGCTGGCTACCTCCCCGCTTGGCCCATTATGACTTCCCCTCTGGTTTCCATGTCAGCCCAGTGGGAATGTGGCGGCCACATTGTCGCAGGCTCACAGTCAAGCCGCCGCAAATGCTGCCGCCGCAGGGTACACCAGCAAACGGTCTTTGAAAGAGCACAAAGCCCTTTGGCTATTAACACTAAGGATCAAAAGTCTGAATTTAAGACTGTTACTTTAGATCTTAAAATAAGCAAAATATTTTTATAATTTGTCAAATGAGATGTGAGTCAGGCAAGAATTTACATCAACCTCTAAATAGTTGATGTAGCACCAGTATAAATATCCAGACACTGAACCAAAAGCAGATTGTAATAACTGCAAAATAGAAATTTACAGAAGAGCTTCTAATAATTTTGAAGCGTCTGTCATTAGTCGCCTCTTCTTCCAGATTCCAGGACGGACCATGAGAATTAAACTGAAGGAAAATAGTACAGCAAAATGAAGCCAATTTCAGCTGGAGTCCACAGGAAGCATTTGGTGCACATCGAATTATGCAATATCTAGATGAAGCATCTGCCTTCCACATGGTTATTCAGGAAGTATATACTGTTAAGGCAGATTGCTTAGAACAGGAAAAAGGCAAAGACTTTGTATGTTTAAAAAAAAAAACAAAAAAAACATAAACGTCGCTTACAAAATTACAAAAGCGGTCATAAAACAGTACAGTGACTGGAAGACTTGAAGAAAATTTCAAGACTTGTACCAGTAGATTTGATTTGTGTTCGGGCCATGTCCTTCCCTGACCCCAAGGTTTTGCAGCATAATTCTTTACTGGATTCACATGGTGTGCATTATTGCACCTCTGGAGGATGGAACCGGAATTCTCCAAATTCTCCTTTCTTTCTTTTCTTTGCTGTTATTTTTGGGTGTCGAGAACCTCCAGCCTTTGGTGCTTGAACCATCCTCCTGTGATGCCATTTGCCCTCCCTGGAAGCTTTCCTGTTAGTTGCCATCTTCAGATACTTGTTTTCTGCCGTCGGGACAGGAAGCCTTGCCGAAGGCTTTCTGAACTGCAAACAAAAGAAGTTGTAAAGAGTACTTTTTCATTGAAAAGGACCAAAGAATCCACTGACTGGAAGGTACCGTAGGAGTATTGTTGAATGAGTATGTTGAAATTGTATTGGAGAAAGTTTGGACAGGACATTTTAAACCAAAGATGCTGAGAGCACGACACAAGCAGACGCAGGCCCACTACGCCATGTAGGCCAGAAGCAGACTCCATCTCTGAAGCACTTAGGGTTGTCGCCTGACAATGAAGAAAACGTTACCAAAGGAGCAGAAAGCGAAGGCTCGTGTAGGAAGCTGGCCCTTTATGTGGTATGTAATTACCATGTAGACGGTCCAGGGATTCCTCAGTAAGTAGACAGGACTTGCTATGCAATTCCTAAGTGCTCTATTAAGGGGTAGTGTGGTTGAGCAGCCTTGGGCTTTACACAGAGGAGTGCAAGACATCTACAAATACACACAATACTTAGTAAATGAGACCCACAACTCAACTCAAAAAAGAGGTCCTCGCCAGTTTATAAAAATAGCAAGTATCTTTGTTTATGTCTAGGCATCAGAGAAAAATTGATTAGGTAAGTAGGTTTTTAAATATGAATTCTTAGCACTTAAAAAGTGTAAACAGTGCAATTTGTGAGTTATGTAATGATATCCTATAGGAGAGAAAACTGCTAGAAGGTAGAGTTCAGCAACTTACAAGACCAATCTCCAGGAGTTACGATGAGTAGTGGGCTAGGTCCAAGGCAGCACCAACAGTACACCCTCAGCAGCACTAAGGGTGGCCGGGCACAGAGTTCAAAACCGAGGTGGTTCCCCAGTGCATTTCAGTGGAGATAGATCACTGCAAGAAGAGGCTGCAGCCTCTGGCCAGGAGGCCAGTCAGGCATTGTCGGGGGAGTCCCGGGGAGGTGAAACCACAAGGGACCGAGACTCTGGAGAACCTTGTTGGCACTGGTGATCCACTTCAAGTCTGGTCGGAGACCTCTGGTTCAGTGGTGACCTCAGGTGTAGGGTTTTGGACCTCTGGTGTAGGGTTTTGGTGGCTCCAGAGGCTGTAGTGCACCCTCTTTTGGAGTTTGCTGGAAAACAGGTCTGCTGTTCACGGGAGGGCCCAAGTTTATCGGAAGCAGGTTGTCCTTCCGGATTTCTGGAGTCACAGCTACAGGATGAGTCGACTTTGTTGCAGATTTTGACGAGGGATGCAGACAGGACGGTGGGGGTTGGTGCAAGGTCGGAAGCTTCTTTTCTCCTCTTCTGCTGTTGCGACTCTTGGGTGCCCTTGGTTTTACTAGGTCCTCAGGATTTGCTTCTACGGTGCCATGGTCTCCCCTAATTACTGAATGTTAGGGGTGTTAGGGGTATGTAATGTAGTAGTGAATGGGCTACTGACCCTTGGTCACTATGCCCCCTATATGACCACTTCCTGTGGGAAGCGGGCATACCCCGTCCCAGAATTCCTAGGTATGCCACTGCAAAGATGGCCACCTCTGCAATTTTGTGTCCACCTCACAATAGCCCACCATAGGGGTGGTACTAGCCTCAGCGTGGCAAGCCTACCTGAATAGTTAATTTCCCCGCCTGTCTAGATGCCTCTGGGAAGCGGGGTGAGGGGGTGGCTTTCTCTCCTGTGAGAGGAGCCAGATATGCATTTTAAAGGTGGCAGCCCTTTGAGGCCTGCCACCCTAGGAAGGCTGATGAGCAGGTCGCCCTGTGGGGGAGGGGGGGAGGGGGCGTCTACACCTTTTTGCCAGACAGGCTTTCCTTCTGGTCCTCCTGAAAGCAGAAGTCTCTCATCCTAGGGGGCAAGAACTATGTTTTGGGTGACGGGCTGGCAGAACCCAGTTAGCAAGCATACCAGGAGACTGATAAAGCTTCAGAGGGGCACCTCTAGGGTGCCTCTTAGGGGCATGTATTGGCACAGCCGACACTGGCATTAGTGTGGTTTCACCAATACCAGATGTTAGTTAAGCCATCTTGTATCTGGGGAACTCGTATTAACCAGTGTCCAGCGCATGCATTTAAAATGCTTTCTTGTCCACTTACTATATCTAAAAATTGACAAACATAGCAGGGGCATATCTTAACTTGCAGATAGTCCCTCACATGTAATTTAATGCACCCTGCTTTTGGGCACCCCCTTTAGCACCTCCTGCCATAGGTACCGGGGGTACCATTTACTAAAGACTTACAGAGGGTGCTAAATGTCGTGGTTGGAGGGACCCAGTGTCCTTTAGTCATAGTTACATCAAACACCAGGCAAAAAGCAGGGGTGGGAGGGGGTTACTGCAACAGAAACCCCAGTTGCCTACCGCTTGGACATCGAGTTGTCTATCGTCGACATCAAAAGGGAATAGCACAAGTTGAAGGTAACTCTGAAAAAATTCTCAGGGGGAGACTCTAGAGTCATCTGTCTCTAGAAGTGGCCTTGGCATCTAAAAAACAAAAAACATGACCCGAAGGCAAGATAAGAGCAAGAGAACCGCTTAGGTCCCAGTTTGGGTTACCTTAGATGGTCGAACTCCTGAAGAGATGTTGAAAGGTGATTGATGCCGTTGAGTTGAAAAGACGGATTGAAGCTGAGATTCTTTGACATCGAGGGAAGAAAGAAAGGGAGAAACACCAAATAAGTTGATGAAAGATATTCCTTTGATGGAAGTTTCAATGTCTCAATGAAAATGGACATTGGTGCTCAACGCTGAAGAAAGGGCCTTGGAAATTGAAACAAAAAGTGGCGGCTAGAAGCAGAAATGGCAATAGCTTTGAATACCGCAAAAGTCCTCCAGGCCTAAAGAGATTGGAAAGGCAGACATCAAAGAACTTGAATCCCCTACGACACTTGAATCACAGGACAAAGGACAGGAACAGGAGTTCTATGAGGAAGAAGATCCTGACAATTTACCCTTGTAAATGCTGCATAAAGAATCTGAATTTACAGAAAGGCAATGGCAAGATCTCAAGACTGATTCCCCCAAAGACTGAATTGATACCCTTGAGACCATCTCTTCATGATTACATTGTGATGTACGAACAGCATGGAAAAAAAAAAAGCTAGCTAAAAATATAGAGTACAATTAGACGAGTAAAAAGCCTAATTCTGTTAACCTGCTAGAGACTTTACCGCCTTCTCCAACAACAAAAAAACAGTTTTTGTTAATGCTTCCAAGCATTTTGATTGAGGGGTGAGAGGCTTTCAAGGAAACTGCAGCTTGGAAAGCTGTAACACCTAGATCTGGAAGAAAAAAAAGTGTAAACATTTGTCCAAGGATCCTCTTTGCAGAAGAGGAACAATTCCAGCTATCATAGGAGCTACTTCCGGGAAAAGGGGCAAACGTCCCAACTACAGCTGGTCTTAATTCCAGATAAAGAAAGTAAGACGATGGATTTGGTTTGAAGGAAATTTGACAGGCGGCTGTAGCAAATCAGTGGAGAATCACGACCTCCAATGCTTTGCTAAATAGGTACGCATAGCAGTAGTGGGATTAAGTGGCAGAACTCATGAAACACTTGCCTAAACAGTACCATTGAAGGGCGGCTGCACTGGCTGAGGAAGGTAAACAAAAAAGAAAACAAAAAAGACAACACTTGCCTTAAATCAGAATTAGATGTGGCTGATACAGCTAACCGACAAATGATGTTGGGGCACTGAGACACCATGCATGGTTAAGGGTGTTGGGTTTAAACCTGAAGACCATACTAATATCACGAATACTTCGTTCGAAGAAGATCATCTTTTCGGAGGCTCAGTTGACAAAACATTACAGCAGCTGAAAAAGACAACACTTTTAAATGAGTGGGAGTTCTATAACTGAGAGTACACCTATGAAAAGGAACAACTCCTTTTGTAAGATCCTCACATCAGGGGTTTTAAGGAACAAGCCAATCCCAGCCAACACCTCAACACTGGCAGTTTATCAGAGGGACAGTCTGTAAGGAAATGCCTCCTTGGCATGGTTGCCCCCTGACTTTTTGCCTTTGCTGATGCTATGTTTACAATTGAAAGTGTGCTGAGGCCTGCTAACCAGGCCCCAGCACCAGTGTTATTTCCCTAACCTGTACTTTTGTATCCACAATTGGCAGACCCTGGCATCCAGATAAGTCCCTTGTAACTGGTACTTCTAGTACCAAGGGCCCTGATGCCAAGGAAGGTCTCTAAGGGCTGCAGCATGTCTTATGCCACCCTGGAGACCTCTCACTCAGCACAGACACCCTGCTTGCCAGCTTGTGTGTGCTAGTGAGGACAAAACGAGTAAGTCGACATGGCACTCCCCTCAGGGTGCCATGCCAGCCTCTCACTGCCTATGCAGTATAGGTAAGACACCCCTCTAGCAGGCCTTACAGCCCTAAGGCAGGGTGCACTATACCATGGGTGAGGGTACCAGTGCATGAGCATGGTACCCCTACAGTGTCTAAACAAAACCTTAGACATTGTAAGTGCAGGGTAGCCATAAGAGTATATGGTCTGGCAGTCTGTCAAACACGAACTCCACAGCACCATAATGGCTACACTGAAAACTGGGAAGTTTGGTATCAAACTTCTCAGCACAATAAATGCACACTGATGCCAGTGTACATGTTATTGAAAAATACACCACAGAGGGCACCTTAGAGGTGCCCCCTGAAACTTAACCGACTATCTGTGTAGGCTGACTAGTTTTAGCAGCCTGCCACAAACCGAGACATGTTGCTGGCCCCATGGGGAGAGTGCCTTTGTCACTCTGAGGCCAGTAACAAAGCCTGCACTGGGTGGAGATGCTAACACCTCTCCCAGGCAGGAATTGTCACACCTGGCGGTGAGCCTCAAAGGCTCACCTCCTTTGTGCCAACCCAGCAGGACACTCCAGCTAGTGGAGTTGCCCGCCCCCTCCGGCCAGGCCCCACTTTTGGCGGCAAGGCCGGAGAAAATAATGAGAAAAACAAGGAGGAGTCACTGGCCAGTCAGGACAGCCCCTAAGGTGTCCTGAGCTGAAGTGACTCTAACTTTTAGAAATCCTCCATCTTGCAGATGGAGGATTCCCCCAATAGGGTTAGGATTGTGACCCCCTCCCCTTGGGAGGAGGCACAAAGAGGGTGTACCCACCCTCAGGGCTAGTAGCCATTGGCTACTAACCCCCCAGACCTAAACACGCCCTTAAATTTAGTATTTAAGGGCTACCCTGAACCCTAGAAAATGAGATTCCTGCAACAACAAGAAGAAGGACTGCCTAGCTGAAAACCCCTGCAGAGGAAGACCAGAAGACAACTACTGCCTTGGCTCCAGAAACTCACCGGCCTGTCTCCTGCCTTCCAAAGATCCTGCTCCAGCGACGCCTTCCAAAGGGACCAGCGACCTCGACATCCTCTGAGGACTGCCCCTGCTTCGAAAAGACAAGAAACTCCCGAGGACAGCGGACCTGCTCCAAGAAAAGCTGCAACTTTGTTTCCAGCAGCTTTAAAGAACCCTGCAAGCTCCCCGCAAGAAGCGTGAGACTTGCAACACTGCACCCGGCGACCCCGACTCGGCTGGTGGCGATCCAACACCTCAGGAGGGACCCCAGGACTACTCTGATACTGTGAGTACCAAAACCTGTCCCCCCTGAGCCCCCACAGCGCCGCCTGCAGAGGGAATCCCGAGGCTTCCCCTGACCGCGACTCTTTGAACCTAAAGTCCCGACGCCTGGGAGAGACCCTGCACCCGCAGCCCCCAGGACCCGAAGGACCGGACTTTCACTGGAGAAGTGACCCCCAGGAGTCCCTCTCCCTTGCCCAAGTGGAGGTTTCCCCGAGGAATCCCCCCCTTGCCTGCCTGCAGCGCTGAAGAGATCCCGAGATCTCTCATAGATTAACATTGCGAACCCGACGCTTGTTTCTACACGGCACCCGGCCGCCCCCGTGCTGCTGAGGGTGAGATTTCTGTGTGGGCTTGTGTCCCCCCCGGTGCCCTACAAAACCCCTCTGGTCTGCCCTCCGAAGACGCGGGTACTTACCTGCAAGCAGACCGGAACCGGGGCACCCCCTTCTCTCCATTCTAGCCTATGTGTTTTGGGCACCACTTTGAACTCTGCACCTGACCGGCCCTGAGCTGCTGGTGTGGTGACTTTGGGGTTGCTCTGAACCCCCAACGGTGGGCTACCTTGGACCAAGAACTGAACCCTGTAAGTGTCTTACTTACCTGGTAAAACTAACCAAAACTTACCTCCCCTAGGAACTGTGAAAATTGCACTAAGTGTCCACTTTTAAAACAGCTATTTGTCAACAACTTGAAAAGTATACATGCAATTTTGATGATTTGAAGTTCCTAAAGTACTTACCTGCAATACCTTTCGAATGAGATATTACATGTAGAATTTGAACCGGTGGTTCTTAAAATAAACTAAGAAAATATATTTTTCTATATAAAAACCTATTGGCTGGATTTGTCTCTGAGTGTGTGTACCTCATTTATTGTCTATGTGTATGTACAACAAATGCTTAACACTACTCCTTGGATAAGCCTACTGCTCGACCACACTACCACAAAATAGAGCATTAGTATTATCTATTTTTACCACTATTTTACCTCTAAGGGGAACCCTTGGACTCTGTGCATGCTATTCCTTACTTTGAAATAGCACATACAGAGCCAACTTCCTACATTGGTGGATCAGCGGTGGGGTACAAGACTTTGCATTTGCTGGACTACTCAGCCAATACCTGATCACACGACAAATTCCAAAATTGTCATTAGAAATTGATTTTTGCAATTTGAAAAGTTTTCTAAATTCTTAAAAGACCTGCTAGGGCCTTGTGTTAGATCCTGTTTAGCATTTCTTTTAGAGTTTAAAAGTTTGTAAAAGTTTGAATTAGATTCTAGAACCAGTTGTAGATTCTTAAAAAGTATTCCAACTTTTAGAAGCAAAATGTCTAGCACAGATGTGACTGTGGTGGAACTCGACACCACACCTTACCTCCATCTTAAGATGAGGGAGCTAAGGTCACTCTGTAAAATAAAGAAAATAACAATGGGCCCCAAACCTACCAAAATACAGCTCCAGGAGCTTTTGGCAGAGTTTGAAAAGGCCAACCCCTCTGAGGGTGGCAACTCAGAGGAAGAGGATAGTGACTTGGAGGAAAATTCCCCCCTACCAGTCCTATCTAGGGAGAACAGGGTCCCTCAAACCCTGACTCCTAAAATAATAGTCAGAGATGCTGGTTCCCTCACAGGAGAGACCAACACCTCTGAAATCACTGAGGATAGCCCCAGTGAAGAGGACATCCAGTTAGCCAGGATGGCCAAAAGATTGGCTTTGGAAAGACAGATCCTAGCCATAGAGAGGGAAAGACAAGAGATGGGCCTAGGACCCATCAATGGTGGCAGCAACATAAATAGGGTCAGAGATTCTCCTGACATGTTGAAAATCCCTAAAGGGATTGTAACTAAATATGAAGATGGTGATGACATCACCAAATGGTTCACAGCTTTTGAGAGGGCTTGTGTAACCAGAAAAGTGAACAGATCTCACTGGGGTGCTCTCCTTTGGGAAATGTTCACAGGAAAGTGTAGGGATAGACTCCTCACACTCTCTGGACAAGATGCAGAATCTTATGACCTCATGAAGGGTACCCTGATTGAGGGCTTTGGATTCTCCACTGAGGAGTATAGGATTAGATTCAGGGGGGCTCAAAAATCCTCGAGCCAGACCTGGGTTGACTTTGTAGACTACTCAGTGAAAACACTAGATGGTTGGATTCAAGGCAGTGGTGTAAGTAATTATGATGGGCTGTACAATTTATTTGTGAAAGAACACCTGTTAAGTAATTGTTTCAATGATAAACTGCATCAGCATCTGGTAGACCTAGGACCAATTTCTCCCCAAGAATTGGGAAAGAAGGCGGACCATTGGGTCAAGACAAGGGTGTCCAAGACTTCAACAGGGGGTGACCAAAAGAAAGGGGTCACAAAGACTCCCCAGGGGAAGGGTGATGAGACAACCAAAACTAAAAATAGTAAAGAGTCTTCTACAGGCCCCCAAAAACCTGCACAGGAGGGTGGGCCCAGAGCCTCTTCACAAAACAATGGGTACAAGGGTAAAAACTTTGATCCCAAAAAGGCCTGGTGTCATAGCTGTAAACAGCATGGACACCAAACTGAAGACAAGGCCTGTCCCAAGAAAGGTTCCACTCCAAACTCCCATCCAGGTAACACTGGTATGGCTAGTCTCCAAGTGGGATCAACAGTGTGCCCAGAGCAAATCAGGGTCCACACTGAAGCTACTCTAGTTTCTGAGGGTGGGGTGGATTTAGCCACACTAGCTGTCTGGCCGCCTAACATGCAAAAATACAGACAGCAACTCTTAATTAATGGGACTAGAATAGAGGGCCTGAGGGATACAGGTGCCAGTGTCACCATGGTGACAGAGAAACTGGTTTCCCCTGGCCAATACCTGACTGGAAAAACTTACACAGTCACCAACGCTGACAATCAGAGAAAAGTACATCCCATGGCAATGGTTACTTTAGAATGGGGAGGGGTCAATGGCCTGAAACAGGTGGTGGTCTCCTCAAATATCCCAGTGGACTGTCTGCTTGGAAATGACCTGGAGTCCTCAGCATGGGCTGAGGTAGAACTAAAAACCCATGCAGCAATGCTGGGTATCCCTGAACTGGTGTGTGTGAAAACCAGAGCACAATGCAAGGCACAGGGTGAACAAGTAGAGCTGGAGTCTGGAAGAATGGCCCAGCCTACCAAGAGGAAAGGAAAGTCAGTTGGGAAACCAACTGCAACACAGCAAAAGAAAGGGAACCTCTCTTCTCAGGAAGAAGTTCTGCCCTCTGAGGGAACTGAGCCTTTGGAGCTTGAACCTTATCAGGTTGAGCTCTTAGGCCCAGGGGGACCCTCAAGGGAGGAGCTGTGTAAGGGACAAGAAACCTGTCCCTCTCTTGAAGGCCTTAGGCAGCAAGCTGCTGAAGAGTCCAAAGGCAAGAAAAATGGAACGCATAGGGTCTATTGGGAAGATGGACTCCTGTACACTGAGGCCAGAGACCCCAAACCTGGTGCCACTAGGAGAGTGGTAGTGCCTCAGCTGTTCAGAGAGTTCATCCTAACATTGGCCCATGACATTCCCCTTGCTGGACATTTGGGACAAACCAAGACGTGGGAGAGGTTAGTCAACCACTTCTACTGGCCCAATATGTCCAACATGGTTAAGGAGTTTTGCCTCTCCTGCCCCACCTGTCAAGCCAGTGGTAAGACAGGTGGGCATCCAAAGGCCCCCCTCATTCCACTTCCAGTGGTGGGGGTGCCCTTTGAAAGAGTGGGTGTGGACATAGTTGGTCCACTAGAACCTCCCACAGCCTCAGGAAATATGTATATCCTGGTAGTAGTGGATCATGCTACCAGGTATCCTGAAGCTATTCCCCTTAGGTCGACTACTGCCCCTGCAGTAGCCAAGGCCCTCATTGGTATCTTTACCAGAGTGGGTTTCCCTAAGGAGGTGGTGTCTGACAGAGGTACCAACTTCATGTCAGCATACCTAAAGCACATGTGGAATGAGTGTGGAGTGACTTATAAATTCACTACACCATACCATCCACAAACTAATGGCTTGGTTGAGAGATTCAACAAGACATTAAAAGGCATGATCATGGGGCTCCCAGAAAAACTCAAAAGGAGATGGGATGTCCTCTTGCCATGCCTGCTTTTCGCTTACAGAGAGGTGCCACAGAAGGGAGTAGGATTCTCCCCCTTTGAACTTCTGTTTGGTCATCCTGTAAGGGGACCACTTGCCCTTGTTAAAGAAGGCTGGGAGAGACCTCTCCATGAGCCTAAACAGGACATAGTGGACTATGTACTTGGCCTTCGCTCTAGAATGGCAGAGTACATGGAAAAGGCAACCAAAAACCTTGAGGCCAGCCAACAGCTCCAGAAGTTTTGGTATGACCAAAAGGCTGCACTGGTTGAGTTCCAACCAGGGCAGAAAGTCTGGGTTCTGGAGCCTGTGGCTCCCAGGGCACTCCAGGACAAATGGAGTGGCCCTTACCCAGTACTAGAGAGGAAGAGTCAGGTCACCTACTTGGTGGACCTGGGCACAAGCAGGAGCCCCAAGAGGGTGATCCATGTGAACCGCCTTAAGCTCTTCCATGACAGGGCTGATGTGAATCTGTTGATGGTAACAGATGAGGATCAGGAAGCAGAGAGTGAACCTCTCCCTGATCTTCTGTCATCAGACCCAAAAGATGGCACAGTAGATGGAGTGATCTACTCAGACACCCTCTCTGGCCAACAGCAAGCTGATTGTAGGAGAGTCCTACAACAGTTTCCTGAACTCTTCTCCTTAACCCCTGGTCAGACACACCTGTGTACCCATGATGTGGACACAGGAGACAGCATGCCTGTCAAAAACAAAATCTTTAGACAGTCTGACCATGTTAAGGAAAGCATCAAGGTGGAAGTCCACAAGATGCTGGAATTGGGAGTAATTGAGCGCTCTGACAGCCCCTGGGCTAGCCCAGTGGTCTTAGTCCCCAAGCCTCACACCAAAGATGGAAAGAAAGAGATGAGGTTTTGTGTGGACTACAGAGGGCTCAATTCTGTCACCAAGACAGATGCCCATCCAATTCCAAGAGCTGATGAGCTCATTGATAAATTAGGTGCTGCCAAATTTCTAAGTACCTTTGACTTGACAGCAGGGTACTGGCAAATAAAAATGGCACCTGGAGCAAAAGAAAAGACAGCATTCTCCACACCTGATGGGCATTATCAGTTTACTGTTATGCCCTTTGGTTTAAAGAATGCCCCTGCCACCTTCCAAAGGTTGGTGAATCAAGTCCTTGCTGGCTTGGAGTCCTTTAGCACAGCTTATCTTGATGATATTGCTGTCTTTAGCTCCACCTGGCAGGATCACCTGGTCCACCTGAGGAAGGTTTTGAAGGCTCTGCAATCTGCAGGCCTCTCTATCAAGGCATCCAAATGCCAGATAGGGCAGGGAACTGTGGTTTACTTGGGCCACCTTGTAGGTGGAGGCCAAGTTCAGCCACTCCAACCCAAGATCCAGACTATTCTGGACTGGGTAGCTCCAAAAACCCAGACTCAAGTCAGGGCATTCCTTGGCTTGACTGGGTATTACAGCAGGTTTGTGAAGGGATATGGATCCATTGTGACAGCCCTCACTGAACTCACCTCCAAGAAAATGCCCAAGAAAGTGAACTGGACTGTGGAATGCCAACAGGCCTTTGACACCCTGAAACAGGCAATGTGCTCAGCACCAGTTCTCAAAGCTCCAGATTATTCTAAGCAGTTCATTGTGCAGACTGATGCCTCTGAACATGGGATAGGGGCAGTTTTGTCCCAAACAAATGATGATGGCCTTGACCAGCCTGTTGCTTTCATTAGCAGGAGGTTACTCCCCAGGGAGCAGCGTTGGAGTGCCATTGAGAGGGAGGCCTTTGCTGTGGTTTGGTCCCTGAAGAAGCTGAGACCATACCTCTTTGGGACTCACTTCCTAGTTCAAACTGACCACAGACCTCTCAAATGGCTGATGCAAATGAAAGGTGAAAATCCTAAACTGTTGAGGTGGTCCATCTCCCTACAGGGAATGGACTTTATAGTGGAACACAGACCTGGGACTGCCCATGCCAATGCAGATGGCCTTTCCAGGTCCTTCACTTAGAAAATGAAGACTCTCTTGGGAAAGGTTAGTCTCATCCTCTTTCGTTTGGGGGGGGGTTGTGTAAGGAAATGCCTCCTTGGCATGGTTGCCCCCTGACTTTTTGCCTTTGCTGATGCTATGTTTACAATTGAAAGTGTGCTGAGGCCTGCTAACCAGGCCCCAGCACCAGTGTTCTTTCCCTAACCTGTACTTTTGTATCCACAATTGGCAGACCCTGGCATCCAGATAAGTCCCTTGTAACTGGTACTTCTAGTACCAAGGGCCCTGATGCCAAGGAAGGTCTCTAAGGGCTGCAGCATGTCTTATGCCACCCTGGAGACCTCTCACTCAGCACAGACACCCTGCTTGCCAGCTTGTGTGTGCTAGTGAGGACAAAACGAGTAAGTCGACATGGCACTCCCCTCAGGGTGCCATGCCAGCCTCTCACTGCCTATGCAGTATAGGTAAGACACCCCTCTAGCAGGCCTTACACCCCTAAGGCAGGGTGCACTATACCATGGGTGAGGGTACCAGTGCATGAGCATGGTACCCCTACAGTGTCTAAACAAAACCTTAGACATTGTAAGTGCAGGGTAGCCATAAGAGTATATGGTCTGGCAGTCTGTCAAACACGAACTCCACAGCACCATAATGGCTACACTGAAAACTGGGAAGTTTGGTATCAAACTTCTCAGCACAATAAATGCACACTGATGCCAGTGTACATGTTATTGAAAAATACACCACAGAGGGCACCTTAGAGGTGCCCCCTGAAACTTAACCGACTATCTGTGTAGGCTGACTAGTTTTAGCAGCCTGCCACAAACCGAGACATGTTGCTGGCCCCATGGGGAGAGTGCCTTTGTCACTCTGAGGCCAGTAACAAAGCCTGCACTGGGTGGAGATGCTAACACCTCTCCCAGGCAGGAATTGTCACACCTGGCGGTGAGCCTCAAAGGCTCACCTCCTTTGTGCCAACCCAGCAGGACACTCCAGCTAGTGGAGTTGCCCGCCCCCTCCGGCCAGGCCCCACTTTTGGCGGCAAGGCCGGAGAAAATAATGAGAAAAACAAGGAGGAGTCACTGGCCAGTCAGGACAGCCCCTAAGGTGTCCTGAGCTGAAGTGACTCTAACTTTTAGAAATCCTCCATCTTGCAGATGGAGGATTCCCCCAATAGGGTTAGGATTGTGACCCCCTCCCCTTGGGAGGAGGCACAAAGAGGGTGTACCCACCCTCAGGGCTAGTAGCCATTGGCTACTAACCCCCCAGACCTAAACACGCCCTTAAATTTAGTATTTAAGGGCTACCCTGAACCCTAGAAAATGAGATTCCTGCAACAACAAGAAGAAGGACTGCCTAGCTGAAAACCCCTGCAGAGGAAGACCAGAAGACAACTACTGCCTTGGCTCCAGAAACTCACCGGCCTGTCTCCTGCCTTCCAAAGATCCTGCTCCAGCGACGCCTTCCAAAGGGACCAGCGACCTCGACATCCTCTGAGGACTGCCCCTGCTTCGAAAAGACAAGAAACTCCAGAGGACAGCGGACCTGCTCCAAGAAAAGCTGCAACTTTGTTTCCAGCAGCTTTAAAGAACCCTGCAAGCTCCCCGCAAGAAGCGTGAGACTTGCAACACTGCACCCGGCGACCCCGACTCGGCTGGTGGCGATCCAACACCTCAGGAGGGACCCCAGGACTACTCTGATACTGTGAGTACCAAAACCTGTCCCCCCTGAGCCCCCACAGCGCCGCCTGCAGAGGGAATCCCGAGGCTTCCCCTGACCGCGACTCTTTGAACCTAAAGTCCCGACGCCTGGGAGAGACCCTGCACCCGCAGCCCCCAGGACCCGAAGGACCGGACTTTCACTGGAGAAGTGACCCCCAGGAGTCCCTCTCCCTTGCCCAAGTGGAGGTTTCCCCGAGGAATCCCCCCCTTGCCTGCCTGCAGCGCTGAAGAGATCCCGAGATCTCTCATAGATTAACATTGCGAACCCGACGCTTGTTTCTACACGGCACCCGGCCGCCCCCGTGCTGCTGAGGGTGAGATTTCTGTGTGGGCTTGTGTCCCCCCCGGTGCCCTACAAAACCCCTCTGGTCTGCCCTCCGAAGACGCGGGTACTTACCTGCAAGCAGACCGGAACCGGGGCACCCCCTTCTCTCCATTCTAGCCTATGTGTTTTGGGCACCACTTTGAACTCTGCACCTGACCGGCCCTGAGCTGCTGGTGTGGTGACTTTGGGGTTGCTCTGAACCCCCAACGGTGGGCTACCTTGGACCAAGAACTGAACCCTGTAAGTGTCTTACTTACCTGGTAAAACTAACCAAAACTTACCTCCCCTAGGAACTGTGAAAATTGCACTAAGTGTCCACTTTTAAAACAGCTATTTGTCAACAACTTGAAAAGTATACATGCAATTTTGATGATTTGAAGTTCCTAAAGTACTTACCTGCAATACCTTTCGAATGAGATATTACATGTAGAATTTGAACCGGTGGTTCTTAAAATAAACTAAGAAAATATATTTTTCTATATAAAAACCTATTGGCTGGATTTGTCTCTGAGTGTGTGTACCTCATTTATTGTCTATGTGTATGTACAACAAATGCTTAACACTACTCCTTGGATAAGCCTACTGCTCGACCACACTACCACAAAATAGAGCATTAGTATTATCTATTTTTACCACTATTTTACCTCTAAGGGGAACCCTTGGACTCTGTGCATGCTATTCCTTACTTTGAAATAGCACATACAGAGCCAACTTCCTACACAGTCTCTGACCATGAGGACTGTGGGTAAAATTCTGGGGAAGATTGCCTCCTGCATTCTGCTCACCCCATATGAAAGGCTACATATGAGACTAATGAAGGAAAGCCAGTGGTGAAAGCAACCAGGAGTTGGAAGGATCTAGTAGTTATCACACAGAGTTCAGGAGGAAATATCGTGGTGGAACAGGACAGTTACCAGCAGGAAGACCTTTTCACAACCAACTGCTACAGTGACCATTGCCACAAACATGGGTTGGTGAACACATGTGGGGATCACTGTGTTAGAGGTGTACGGACATATCAAAATATGAAGTATAGCATATCAATGTCCTGGAACAAAATACTTTGATCCTAGTCTTAAGTCAACAGACCGCACTATGACAAACATGAGGGGGCTCAATTGTTCAGAGACTTGAACGTGGGCAGTTCATAGACACATTTATCTGTCAGCTGTTCATCTCCCAGGAAAGGACAATGTTGAAACGGACAAACTAAGCAGGCAAGCATCATCTTCCCACAAGTGGGAACTCAAGCACTCAATACTCACATATATTCTAATGTTGGGGTACACTAAGAAAAGATCTATTCACAACGCATGCAAATGCAAAATGACAAAACTTCGCATCCAGGCACCCACACCACCAGTCAATAGGAAATGTCCTATTGAGTTGGCTCACCTTAAAAGGTTGGAGATGATGACGCAGGCGGCTCCGGTACCTGTGCCCGACCTCGACCGACGTCTGCTCAATCTACTCCGACGCAGAGTATGGATCCGGCGCCTCCTCCGGCTTCACCTTTGCCTTCACAGGTGCCGTCGATGCCTGTAAACTCTTTATCGACGCCACGCCTGGAATCTAGGCTGAAATCAACAAGGAAAGCCTTAGGACTGCTTGAATAACAGCACTATTTGGAGGTACAGCAATAGCTGGAGGAAGGAGAAATACCTCTGCCTTCCGATGAATATCAAGGTCTTGATGTTACTAGTGGACATGATTCATCCCCAGAGTGGGAGTTATCTCCTAGAGGTGTACTTTCTTCAAAAGTGTCTTCTTACCATGGGGTGATTAGGAAGGCAGCAGAACTTTTGAACTTGCCTGCTTCAGAATTAGACAAATATTCTGACAGAGGTTCTACAACCTTGTCATCAGAGCCCCTTATTCCATTTAATGAGGCACTGTCGGAACCCACATTATAAGTATGGAAGAAGCCAGTCACTACTCCTGCGTTGTCAAAATCCATAGCCAGGAGATAGTGTCACCAGGTGACATGTAGTTTTCAACTCAACATTCAACACCTGAAAGCTTGGTAGTGCAAGCTTCTTGCTCCTCAAAGTCCACTCCAGGGTCATTCTCTATAACTTCTGCTGTTAGGGAATCGAAACGCATGGAGCAATCGGCAAAGAAGACCTTCTCTTCAGGGGCTTTGAAATCGCTGAATGTAACTTGTGTATTAGTGAGGTACATCTATGCATTGATGGACACGGCAAAGGAAGTCATCCCTAAATTGCAGCATGATGAACAAGGCCATTTTGCGGAACTGTTACAAGACAGTCAGGCAGCGGCCAAACAGGTGATTCAATCAGGCCCGGACACTGCTAAAGCCATGGGGACATCTATTACTACTAGGAGGCATGCTTTGCTCAGAGGATATGAATTTTCCTCTGATGTGCAAGCTACTCTGATGGATCTTTTGTTTGATGGCACCAGACTGTTTGGTGCAAAGGCTGACTCGGCCCTAGAAAGTTTTAAAGATAGTACGGCCACTGCAAAATCTTTCAGCCTTCAGACTTCATCTACGACCTACAGACCTTTTCGTAGGCTCAGGGGATTGGCTGTGTATCCTCTTTTTGAGGGAGGCAGCAGCTCCAGGTCCAGCAGCCTGCCAACTGCCTCTACAGGCCCTACAGAGGTTGTGGAAGACTTAGATGGTGTGGTGCCACACAGCAGCCTTCCTCCTCCTCCTCTTTATCCTCTTCATCCTCAACAGGAAACAAGTCGGGGAAGCAGTCATTCTTTCCCCTTTCACCAGCATGTGCTGCCTGTAGGGGGGGAAGGTTGTTCCATTTTCTCCATGAGTGGGAGTCAATAACATGAGACTCATGGATGTTGGGCATAGTGAGAAATGGTTGTGCCCTTCCATTCCCTACCCCCACCCTTACTTTGTTGCTTCAGCAGGAGGCGCAAAGTCTACTGTTAAAGGGTGCAGTAGAGTTGGTTCCGGAGCAGGAAAAGGTTCAGGGATGTTATTCAAGGTATTTCCTGTTTCTCAAGAAAGATGTTCGTTTGAGGTCCATTCTGGACCTAAGGATTTTGAATTGGTTCCTCAGACAAGAGAAATTCAAAATGCTGACCGTAGCACAGGTGCTTCTTGCGTTGGACAAAGAAGACTGGATGGTGTCTATCGACTTGCAGGATGTGTATTTTCATATCTCTATCCTGAAGTCGCACAGGAAGTATCTCTCGTTCATGGTAGGTTCGCAGCACTACCAGTTTGCGGTCCTTCCATTTGGTCTTACTTCCTCACCTTGAGTCTTAATGAACGGGATGGCAGTGGTTGCAGCACATCTCAGAAGGAAGGAAATACCAGTATTCTCTTACCTGGACGATTAGCTGATCAAAGTCAATTCCCCAGTGTTGGTGCTGCACCATTTGCAGGTGATAACCTAGCCTGGGCTTTTCCTTGAACATGCCGAAATCTCACCAGCGCCTCCTGTTCATAGGAGCAGTACTGGGTACAACACTGAATTAGGCCAACCCTCCTCAAAAGAGGGTTTAGGACATTCAGACTATGATTCCAATGTTTCAAAAGGGAGTGGTTGTTCCAGTCCTAAAGGCCATACGCCTGCTTGGTCTGTTGGTTTCCTGCATTATTTCGGTCACTCATGCACGTTGGCACCTGAAGGCTCTCCAGTGGTACCTCCACAAGCAGTGGTTTCAACACACAGGGGATCTTGAGGAGTCAATAACTATCTCCAGAGATGCTGCAGTGGATCTGCGATGGTGGAGTGTGGATGGCAAACTGTCTCAAGGAAGCCCGCTTTGTCTTCAACCTCTGGTGACCACCTTCATAACTGATGCTTCCACTCTAGTGGGGGGGAAGGAGGAGCTCATCTGGGGGACCTGGAGATGGCCTTTGGTCTCCAGTAGAACAGTTGTTTCACATCAGTCTGGTGGAGTTGCGGGTGATACTGGCTCTCAAGGCCTTCCTCCCTACCATTCGTGGTCAGTTGGTACAAGCCTTGACAGACAACACTACTGCAATGTGGTATATTAAGAAAAAGGGAGAAGTAGGGGCGTACCTTCTTTGCAGAGAAGCTCTGTGGCTTTGGTCCTTGGCTCTGGACCATTGGATTTGCGTAGTAGCAAACCATTTGGCAGGAGTTCTAAACGTATGTGCGGACAGTCTCTGCTGGGTCTTTTCGGCCGATCACAAGTGGTGTCTCCATCCGGACGTGGTAGTTCACATCTTCCAGTTTTGGGTAAGCCTCAAATAGACCTGTTTGCCATTTACGAGACCACGCACTGCCTGTTGTTCTGCAGCCTCCAGTATCCGATGTAGGTGGCATTGGGGGACGTATTTCAGCAGAGCTGGAGCAACTGGCTGCTTTGCATGTTTCCTCCCATTCCCTTGATTCCTTGAGTTCTGAGGAAGATTTGTCAAGACTGGGTTCAAGTTATATTAATAGCCCCGGATTGGCCATGAAGGGCTTTCAACTCCTGCTGTGCCCTCCCCCTCCATCTCCCTCACAGGGAGACCACCTCTCCAGAGCTTGTACCTACATGCCTGGAGATTGAACGGGCAATCTGAGATCCTTTTCTCTCCCTCGAGAAGTGGTGGATAATATTTTATCGGCCAGGCAACACTCCACCAAGACTGTCTATGCTTGCAGATGGCCCAAATTTGTTCATTTGTGTAGGAGAGACACATTGACCCTTTAAGGACTCATCTGTCCAGTGTTTTACAGTTTGGTCTTTCCTTAGCAGGACAAGGTTGCACAGTTGCGACCGTGAAAAGGTATCTATTGGCACTGTCAGTTTTTATTTGTTTACCTGATCAACCCTCTTTATTTACGTCCCCTATAGTTCTTAGGTTCCTTAAAGGTTTAACTAATACATTTCCTCCCACTCCATTCATAATGTCTCAGTGGGATTTGAATTTAGTTTTAACCCCTTCTGTGCCTTGGACGAGATGATCTCGTCCAAGGCTACAGTTCCCCTGTGCCTTGGACGAGATCATCTCGTCCTAGGCACAGGGGAACTTGGGGGTGCGCTAGTGCGCCCCCGTGCACCCCCCTTCCCCCCCCAAGTCGGGATGGAAGGGGAAGACCTTCCCCTTCCAACCCCGACACTCCTCCCCCCCCCCCCCCCCGTGACGTCAGCGCGCGCTGATTTGTCACAGGGGGCTTCCAGCGCGATTGAAAAAGAAATGCAAAAGCATTTATTTTTCAATCACTTGGGAGGCCCGGAGGGGCTTCAAAGGGAAGGAAAAGTATTTCCTTCCCTTTGAAGTCCCTCCGAGGGTTTCAAAAGCCGGATTGCTTGCAATCCGGCTTTTGAAACCCCACTAGACACCAGGGATTTTTTTTTTTTTATTGAAACACACAAAAGGGAGCGACCCCTTGGGCAAGGGTCGCTCCCAGGGGGGACATTTTTTTGAGAAGGCCTTTTCTGCCCCCCCTTGGGGGCAGATCAGCCTTATTAGGCCGATCTGCCCCCAGTGGGGGCAGAAACCTCTAGGCACCAGGGACCATTTGTATTTTTATTTTATTTTTTTATGTTTCATTTCTTTTTTTTTGGTGGGGAGCGACCCCTTAGGCAAGGGTCGCTCCCCTTGGGGGAAAATTATATTTTGGCCATTTCTGCCCCCGTTGGGGGCAGATTGGCCTATTTTGATGAGGCCAATCTGCCCCCAAGGGGGGTAGAAACCACTAGACACCAGGGAATTTTTTCTTTGCGTGAATTTCACGCAAAGGGAGCGACCCCTTAGGCAAGGGTCGCTCCCTGGGGGGGAGGGCAATTTATTTTAGGCCATTTCTGCCCCCCCTGGGGGCAGATCGGCCTATTATTAGGCCGATCTGCCCCCAGGGGGGGCAGAAACCTCTAGGCGCCAGTGCAAATTTTTTTTGTGTGTTTTTTTTTTTTTTTTTTGTTTCTTTTTTTAGAGATGGGGAGCGACCCATCAGGCAAGGGTCGCTCCCCTGGGGGGCAAATTGTATTTAGACCATTTCTGCCCCCCTGGGGGCAGATTGGCCGATTTTAGGTCAATGTGCCCCCAAGGGGGCTGAAACCACTAGGCACCGGGGATTTGTTTTTTGGCGCCAATGTCACGCAGGGGGAGCGACCCCTTAGGCAAGGGTCGCTCCCGGGGGGGGGTGGGGGCTGGGGGGGGGGGGGGCAAATTTATTTTAGGGCATTTCTGCCCCCCCCTCCCGGGGCCGGCTGAGCTAGAGGCCAAACTCCACAGGTAGGCACTTTGCAAAAAACACCTCTGTTTTCTGTGAAAAAATATGTTCTGTCCACGTTGTGTTTTGGGCCATTTCCTTTCGTGGGCGCTAGGCCTACCCACAGAAGTGAGGTACCATTTTTATTGAGAGACTTAGGGGAACGCTGGGTGGAAGGAAATTTGTGGCTCCTATCAGATTCCAGAACTTTCTGCCACAGAAATGTGAGGAACATGTGTTTTTTTAGCCAAATTTTGAGGTTTGCAAAGGATTCTGGGTAACAGAACCTGGTCCGAGCCCCGCAAGTCACCCCTCCTTGGATTCCCCTAGGTCTCTAGTTTTCAGAAATGCACAGGTTTGGTAGGTTTCCCTAGGTGCCGGCTGAGCTAGAGGCCAAAATCTACAGGTAGGCACTTCGCAAAAAACACCTCTGTTTTTCCCCAAAATTTAGGATGTGTCCACGTATCGCTTTGGGGTGTTTCCTGTCGCCGGCGCTAGGCCTACCCACGCAAGTGAGGTATCATTTTTATCGGGAGACTTGGGGGAACATAGATTAGCAAAACAAGTGCTATTGCCCCTTGTCTTTCTCTACATTTTTTCCTTCCAAATATAGGAGAGTGTGTAAAAAGACATCTATTTGAGAAATTCCCTATAATTCACATGCTTGTATGGTCACCCCGGAATTCAGAGATGTGCAAATAACCACTGCTCCTCAGCACCTTATCTTGTGCCCTTTTTGGAAATGCAAAGGTTAGCTTGATAGCAATTTTGTACTCTTTATATTTCAGCAAATGAATTGCTGTATACCCGGTATAGAATGAAAACGCACGTCAGGGTGCAGCTCATTTATTGGCTCTGGGTTCCTTGGGTTCTTGATGAACCTACAAGCCCTATATGTCCCCGCAACCAGAGGAGTCCAGCAGACGTAACGGTATATTGCTTTCGATAATCTGACATTGCAGGGAAAAGTTACAGAGTAAAACGTAGAGAAACATTTATGTTTTTTTCACCTCAATTTCAATATTTTTCTTTTTCAGTTGTTATTTTCTGTAGGAAACCCTTGTAGGATCTACACAAATGACCCCTTGCTGAATTCAGAATTTTGTCTACTTTTCAGAAATGGTTAGGTTTCTGGGATCCAGCATTGGTTTCATGCCCATTCCTGTCACTGACTGGAAGGAGGCTGAAAGCACAAAAAATTGCAAAAATGGGGTATGCCCCAGTAAAATGCCAAAATTGTGTTGAAAAATTGGGTTTTCTGATTCAAGTCTGCCTGTTCCTGAAAGCTAGGAAGCTGCTGAGTTTAGCACTGCAAACACTTTGTTGATGCCATTTTCAGGGGGAAATCCACAAGCCTTCTTCTGCAGCCACTTTTTCAATTTTTTTTGAAAAAAACGAAATTTTCACTGTATTTTGGCCAATTTCTTGGCCTCCTTCAAGGGAACCCACAAAGTCTGGGTACCTCTAGAATCCCTAGGATGTTGGAAAAAAAGGACGCAAATTTGGCTTGGTTAGCTTATGTGGACAAAAAGTTATGAGGGCCTAAGCGCGAACTGCCCCAAATAGGCAAAAAAAGGCCTGGCACAGGAGGGGGAAAAGGCCTGGCAGCGAAGGGGTTAACTTTAATGGGTTCACCCTTTGAACCAATGCATAGTTGCCCGTTGAGGCTCTTAACTTTTAAGACAGCTTTTCTGATAGCCATGATGTCGGCTAGGCTTGTTAGTAAGCTTCAGGCTCTTAGTGTAAAACCTCCTTAGACTAACTTCCATGCTAATGAGGTGGTTTTGAGAACCAAGGCAGCTTTCCTGCCTAAGGTAGTCACTCCCTTCCATCTAGGACAATCTATAACCCCTCCGTCCTTTTGCCCTCTTCCCCAACCATTGAAGGAGGAAAGGCTGCTTTGCCTGGATCCAAAGAGGTCCCTGTGCTTCTACATAGAAAGGACGAAGGACTTCAAAGCCTATGATAAGCTCTTCATTGGCTACATCGGCAAATGAAGGGCAAAACCATCCACATGAGGACTCTATCAAGGTGGGTCATTCTTTGCATAAAGATTTGTTTCTTGCTGACAAAGAAGGATCCTCCTGAGGGCATTAGGGTGCATTCCACTAGAGCTAAGTCTACCACTTCTGCTTTAGTCATAGGTGTGTCTGTTGCTGATATTTGTAAAGCAGCTACTTGGGATTCCCGCCACACTTACTCAAAACATTATTGTTTAGACTCAGAAGTGAGGAGGGACGGTAATTTTGCCATTTTCTGATTTGAAGGACTTATTGGTTTGACCAGTCGGGCACCCACCTCAGAGTGTGGGACTGCTTTGGGATTCTATTCATAAGGTGAGGAATCCACAGGTAGTTGTATCCATTAGAAGAACTAGTTACTTACCTTCGGTAAAGCTTTTTCTGGTGGATACAATATCTACCTGTGGATTCCCCACAGTCCCACCCGCCTCCCCATAGCCTGTCTCGGCATACTAAGAGTAGTATTGTTTGTTTTTATGACTGTATTATAGAAAATATTTGTATATATTTTTAGAAGGAATGTTTATAAAATGTGTGTTTTTATATATATATATATATATATATATATATATATATGTGTTCGATGGCATGTGTAGCTGCAGATACACATGCTATGCACAGGTCCTGCCATCTTGTGTTGGGCTCGGAGTGTTACAAGTTGTTTTTCTTTTAAGAAGTCTTTTCAAGTCACAAGACCGAGGGACTCCTCCCATTTCGGCTCCATTGCGCATGGGCGTCGACTCCATCTTAGATTGTTTTCCCCCGCAGAAGGTGAGGTAGGAGTTGTGTATTATAGTAATAGTGCCCATGCAATGGAGTGAATACGTATGTACATAATGTAGTTTAAAGTGATATATTTACAAATTTACAAATGTTCAAGATCAACTTCTAAACGGCTACAGGCTCCCCTGGGAGGCGGGTGGGCGCATGTGAATCTGCAGCGACTAATGCCACGAACAGATGTACACTGGGTAAGTGACATTTTCCGTTCGATGGCATGTGTAGCTGCAGATACACATGCTGTGCATAGACTCGTAAGCAGTTATCTCCCCAAAAGCGGTGGTTCAGCCTGTAGGAGTTGAAGTTGTTTGAAACAATGTTCGTAGTACTGCTTGGCCTACTGTACCGTTAACACATCTACACAGTAGTGTTTGGTAAATGTATGAGGCGTAGACCATGTGGCTGCCTTACATATTTCGGTCATTGGAAGATTTCCTAGAAAGGCCATGGTAGCACCTTTCTTTCTAGTCGAGTGTGCCTTTGGTGTAATAGGCAGTTCTCTTTTTGCTTTAACATAACAAGTTTGAATGCACTTAACTATCCATCTAGCAATGCCTTGTTTAGAAATTGGATTTCCTGTATGGGGTTTTTGGAAAGCAATAAATCCTTTTCGGCTCTATTGCGTATGGGCAGCGACTCCATCTTAGATTGTTTTCTTTCCGCCATCGAGTTCAGACGTGTTTCTTTTCACTCTGGTTGTTCGAGTCGGAAAAGTATTACAAACTCTCTAAATTAGTCAGTATTGTTTTCAATCGAGTACCATCTATCAACAACACCTCAGTACTGTCGGACACAGATCTCTATTTGCCCTTCGGGGCACCCGTGCCCAACTTGGGCTTGGTCGGCCCGACCAAAAGACTTGTCGAAGCTTCATGGACCAGACCCGTTTAGATTCTGCCCTCGGTGCCACGCCAAGTATCCTTACACGGACCAACATCTAGTCTGTAACCTGTGTCTATCTCCAGACCACCGAGAGGATACGTGTGAGGCCTGCAGATCCTTCCGCTTGAAAAAGACTCTGAGAGACCAAAGAGCACGAAGGTTAGAGATGGCGTCCAGAAGCACTGAACACCTCGACGCAGAAGAAGAGATGATACACACCGCAGTCTCCGTTCGGGGGTCCGACCACGAGTGCGACAACGACCGACCGATAACAGCAGGCCAGCACGTGAGTACGCTTGCCCCGACCCAATCCAAGCCCAAATACAAGGCCTCTGGGATGCCACTGCTAGAAGGCCATGGCTCCACCCGTAAGAAAACTACAGGTGACTAAGCAACGTTTTTGGCACCGAGAAAGGCCACACCAACGAAGCCTTCGGACTCGAGCCGAGGTACAGGCTCTAAAATTCGCAAGCACTGACACATTGAGTTAAAGCCCCGAAAAGCCCTCTCGGAGCCGAGGTCAACAAGTACTTCAGGCCTTTCGATCCCGAAGAAGCTGGCTTCGGAGCCGAAAAAACACACATACACAGAGGAGCATGGACTTTCCAAGCAATTGAAAAAAAGCCCTAGATTTGTGGATGAACTTACGCAAATGGAGGTTTTTGATGAAAAACAGGCCAGAATCCAAATTCCTAAAGACACTGGCAAACTCCTCACTGCACCTCCTCTAAAAACAAAGAGGAAACTGGCCTTTCATGGACATTTGGACACTGATCAGCCACCAGCTAAAGTGCCAAAACTGAGACAAAAATCTCTGCCTCTTCAGTTTTCACCTCACCAGTCTACTCATTCTCCTCACCTAACTGTCTCCCCGCCTGCTACCCCTACTGCACAGTCTCCAGCACACACTGTACAGTCACACCAGGATGACACTGACCCATGGGACCTTTATGATGATCCCATTTCAGACAATAGTCCAGAGTGCTAGCCATCAAAGACATCACCTCATATACACAGGTTCTAGCTAGGGCAGCGGCATTTCATAACATAGCCATGCACACAGAACCTCTTGAGGATGATTTTTTATTTAACACTTTGTCCTCAACTCATGCCACCTACCAGAGTCTACCTATGCTTCCTGGCATGTTAAAACATGCACATCAAATCTCCCAGGAACCAGTTAAAGCAAGAGCAATTACTCCAAGGGTTGAAAAGAAATATAAGCCACCGCCTTCAGACCCAGCTTTTATTACCCACCAGCTACCCCCATATTCTGTAGTGGTCAGCGCAGCAAGGAAGAGGGCTAACTCCCAGTCCTCTGGGGACGCCCTCCCTCTGGATAAGGAAAGTAAAAAAATGTGATGCTGCGGGTAAAAGAGTGGCATCACAGGCAGCTAATCAATGGCGTATAGCCAATTCCCAGGCATTAATGGCCAGATACGACCGGACCCACTGGGATGAGATGAAAGACATTATCCAGCATCTCCCCAAAGACCAACAGAAGAGAGCCCAGCAGGTAGTAGAGGAGGGACAGGCAATTACCAACAATCAGATCAGGTCAGCATTCAACTCCGCAGACACAGCCGCAAGAACTATTAATACGGGTGTCACCATTAGGCGACACGCATGGCTTAGGTCGTCAGGCTTTAAACCTGAAACTCGCAGGCTGTTCTGAACATGCCTTTTAACGAACACCGTCTATTTGGCACACAGGTTGATACAGCCATTGACAAAATCTATGGGGGCACTTTACTCATCTCAATACAGAGACTCATTTTGAAAACCTCAATATAGGGGAGGCTTTAGACCCCAACCATCTGAGCCATCTACCTCCCAATCCAAACCCTCTTACCAGACACAATACCAAAGAGGGGGGTTTCGGGGAACCTACAGAGGACAATTTCCCAGATCTAGAGGAAAATAGCCCTCAAAGCAACCCACGCATACCAAACAGTGACTTCATCCTCATCTTCCCTCACCACGCTTTCCCTGTGGGAGGAAGACTACAAAAGTTCCACACCGACTGGTTACCCATTACAACAGACAATTGGGTCTTATCCATTATCCAACATGGTTACTGCATAGAGTTCACACAAACTCCTCCAGATATACCCCCCAAACCACACACACTCTCATCTCAACACATTTCAATGTTGCAAACAGAGGTACAGGCACTATTACTCAAACAAGCCATTGAGCTTGTGCCACATCATCAAAAAGGAATAGGGGTTTACTCCCTGTATTTCCTCATTCCCAAAAAAGACAAAACATTGAGACCAATACTAGATCTCAGAGCTCTCAAGCTCTACATCCTATCAGAACACTTTCACATGGTAACACTACAGGATGTAGTCCCACTGTTACAACAACAAGATTTTATGGCAACACTGAATCTTAAAGATGCGTATTTTCACATACCCATCCATCCAGCGCACAGAAAATATCTCAGATTTGGAATGCAAGGAAAACATTACCAGTTCAAAGTGTTACCTTTCATGATAACAGTTACCAGAATATTTACAAAATGCCTTGCCATAGTCGCAGCATACATAAGAAGACAACATATCCATGTCTTTCCATATCTTGACGACTGGCTAATAAAAGCCAACAGTCAAACACAGTGCCAATATCATACACGTTATGTAATAAACACCCTACACACACACACACACTAGGGTTCTCAATAAACTACCAAAAATCGCACCTACAACCAGCGCAAATTCAACAGTATTTAGGAGCCACATTAAACACCCAAAGAGCACTTGCAAGCCCAAGTCCACAAAGGTTACAATCGTTTCACAATGTATTGCCAAAAATCCAGCCAAACCAACAGTAGTCAGATTTGTCATGAAACTGTTGGGTATGATGGCATCTTGCATCGCAATTGTCCCAAACGCAAGATTAAACATGCGGCCCTTACAACAGTGCCTTGCAAAACAATGGTCACAGGCACATAGTCATCTTCAAGATCTAGTGTTGATAGACCGCCAAACACGCATCTCGCTTCAGTGGTGGAATTCCACAAATTTAAACAAAGGGCGGCCATTTCAAGACCCTGTGCCTCACGCAATTCTTACAACAGATGCATCAATGATTGGATGGGGAGCACATCTCAACAATCACAACATTCAGGGACATTGGGATACCAAACAGAAACAACTTGACATAAATCACTTAGAACTGCTAGCAGTATTCCTAGCACTAAAAGCTTTTCAACCTCTTCTTGTTCACAAACACATTCAACATCTAAACGGACAATATGACGACACTGTACTACTTGAACAAACAAGGAGGAACTCACTCAACACAACTTTGCCTTCTAGCACAAAACATTTGGCATTGGGCAATTCACAACAACATTCACCCTGTAGCTCAGTATATTCCAGGTATTCACAATCAATTAGCAGACGGCCTCAGTCGGGATCATCAGCAAACACACAAGTGGGAAATTCACCCCCAAGTGCTTCACAAGTACTTTCGCCAGTGGCGAACACCAGACATAGATCTATTCGCCACCTACCACAACGCAAAATGCCAAAACTTTGCGTCCAGGTAGCCACACCCTCAACCCAAGGGCAATGCTCTATGGATCAACTGGTCAGGGATATTTGCTTGCGCTTCCCCCCCTCTCCCGCTCATTCCATTTCTGGTCAACAAACTGCATCAAAACAACCTCAAACTCATACTTATTGCACCAACGTGGGCACGTCAACCATGGTACACAACATTGTTAGACCTGTCTCTAGTACCACACATCACACTACCAAACAGGCCGGATCTGTTGACACAAAACAAACAACTGATCAGGCACCCCAATCCAGCAATACTCAGTCTAGCAATCTGGCTCCTGAAGTCTTAGTTTGGATATCTACATCTTCCATAAGAATGTATGGAAGTAATCAAACAAGCAAGAAAACCCACTACCAGGCAGTGCTATGCAAAGAAATGAAAAAGGTTTTTTTTTTACTGCCAATCCAAACACAACACCCCTTGCCGCATCCATACAGGACACTGTGAGTTATTTCCTTCATCCACAAAAAGCAAAATTAGCTTTTTCATCCATTAAAATACATCTCACAGCTATTTCAGCTTATTTACAAAATTTACAAAAAAAGTCTCTATTTAGAGTGCCTGTCATCAAAGCCTTCATGGAAGGTCTAAAACGTATCATACCTCCAAGAACACCACCAGTACCTTCATGGGATCTTAATATTGTACTCACACGACTCATGGGTCCACCGTTTGAACCCATGCATTCGTGTCCAATTCAATTTCTAACATGGAAGGTAGCATTCCTTGTTGCAATCACTTCATTACGAATAGTTAGTGAAATACAAGCATTCACTATTGAACAACCCTTTATACAAGTACGCAAACATAAGGTTGTACTTCGCACAAACCCAAAATCCCTACCTAAAGTCATCTCACCATTTCATTTAAATCAAACAGTGGAACTTCCAATCTTCTTCCCACAGCCAGACTGTAAGGAAATGCCTCCTTGGCATGGTTACCCCCTGACTTTTTGCCTTTGCTGATGCCAAGTTATGATTTGAAAGTGTGCTGGAACCCTGCTAACCAGGCCCCAGCACCAGTGTTCTTTCCCTAAACTGTACCTTTGTCTCCACAATTGGCACAACGCTGGCACCCCCAGGTAAGTCCCTTGTAACTGGTACCCCTAGTACCAAGGGCCCTGATGCCAGGGAAGGTCTCTAAGGGCTGCAGCATGTTGTATGCCACCCTGGGGACCCCTCACTCAGCACATGCACACTGCCTCACAGCTTGTCTGTGCTGGTGGGTAGAAAATGACTAAGTCGACATGGCACTCCCCTCAGAGTGCAATGCCAACCTCACACTGCCTATGGCATAGATAAGTCACCCCTCTAGCAGGCCTTACAGCCCTTAGGCAGGGTGCACTATACCACAGGTGAGGGCATAGGTGCATGAGCACTGTGCCCCTACAGTGTCTAAGCAAAACCTTAGACATTGTAAGTGCAGGGTAGCCATAAGAGTATATGGTCTGGGAGTCTGTCAAACACGAACTCCACAGCACCATAATGGCTACACTAAAAACTGTGAAGTTTGGTATCAAACTTCTCAGCACAATAAATGCACACCAATGCCAGTGTGCACTTTATTGTAAAAATACACCCAGAGGGCATCTTAGAGATGCCCCCTGAAAACATACCCGATTTCCAGTGTGGGCTGACTAGTTTTTGCCAGCCTGCCGCACACCAGACATGTTGCTGGCCACATGGGGAGAGTGCCTTTGCCTGCTTCTCACCTCCCCCTGCAGGAACTGTAACACCTGGCGGTGAGCCTCAAAGGCTCACCCCCTTTGTTACAGCGCCACAGGGCATCCCAGCTAGTGGAGATGCCCGGCCCTCCGGCCACTGCCCCCACTTTTTGCGGCAAGGCTGGAGGAGATGAGAAAAACAAGGAGGAGTCACTCCCCAGTCAGGACAGCCCCTAAGGCCTGTCTCCCTACTTCGAAGAAAACTGCAACAGTGACGCGTCCAACAGGGTCCAGTGACCTCCGAAGCCTCAGAGGACTACCCTGCATCTAAGGGACCAAGTAGCTCCCGAGAACAGCGGCCCTGTTCAAGAAACTGCAACTCTTTGCATTAAAGAAGCAACTTTTAAAGACCACACGTTTCCCGCCGAAAGCGTGAGACTTTCCACTCTGCAATCGACGCCCCCGGCTCGACCTGCGGAAAACTCTACAGGGGTAACTCTACAGGGAGGACTCCCCGGCGACTGCGAGCCCGTGAGTAGCCAGAGTTGACCCCTGTGAGCCCCCACAGCGTCACCTGCAGGGGAAATCCGGAGGCTCCCCCTGACCGCGACTACCTGCTTCAAGGAACCCGACGCCTGGAAACCACACTGCACCCGCAGCCCCCAGGACCTGAAGGAACCGAACTCCAGTGCAGGAGCGACCCCCCCCAGGCGACCCTCTGCCTAGCCCAGGTGGTGGCTACCCCAAGGAGCCCCCCCTGTGCCTGCCTGCATCGTTGAAGAGACCCCCGGGTCTCCCCATTGATATCTATTGAAAACCCGATGCCTGTTTGCACTCTGCATCCGGCCGCCCCTGTGCCGCTGAGGGTGTTCTTTTTGTGCCTGCTTGTGTCTCCCCCCCCCGGTGCCCTACAAAACCCCCCTGGTCTGCCCTCCGAAGTCGCAGGTACTTACCTGCTGGCAGACTGGAACCGGAGCACCCCTATTTCCATTGAAGCCTATGTGTTTTGGGCACTACTTTGACCTCTGCACCTGGCCGGCCCTGAGCTGCTGGTGTGGTAACTTTGGGGTTGCCTTGAACCCCCAACGGTGGGCTACCTTGGACCCAACTTTGAACCCTGTAAGTGTTTTACTTAAATGTGAACTTAACATTTACTTACCTCCCCCAGGAACTGTTGATTTTTGCACAGTGTCCACTTTTAAAACAGCTTATTGCCATTTTTGCCGAAACTGTACATGCTATTGTGATAATTCAAAGTTCCTAAAGTACCTAAGTGAAATACCTTTCATTTAAAGTATTGTTTGTAAATCTTGAACCTGTGATTCTTAAAATAAACTAAGAAAATATATTTTTCTATATAAAAAACTATTGGCCTGGAGTAAGTCTTTGAGTATGTTCCTCATTTATTGCCTGTGTGTGTACAACAAATGCTTAACACTACCCTCTGATAAGCCTACTGCTCGACCACACTACCACAAAACAGAGCATTAGAATTATCTCTTTTTGCCACTATCTTACCTCTAAGGGGAACCCTTGGACTCTGTGCATGCTATTTTTTACTTTGAAATAGTACATACAGAGCCAACTTCCTACATTGGTGGATCAGCGGTGGGGTACAAGAGTTTGCATTTGCTGGACTACTCAGCCAATACCTGATCACACGACTAAATTCCAGAAATTGTCATTTGAGCTATTTTTCTAAATTTTTAAAAGTCCTGCTAGGGCCTTGTGTTAGTCCCTGTTAGCATTTCTTTTAGAGTTTAAAAGTTTTACTTTGGATTAAGTTCTAGAGATAGTTTTAGATTCTTGAAAAGTATCCCAACTTTTAGAGAAATAATGTCTTCTGCAGAAGAGATTGTGGTGGAGCTCAACCACACTCCTTAACTGCATCTTAGGATGTCAGAGTTAAGGACTCTCTGCAAAATCAAAAAGATAAAAACTGGATCAAACCCTACCAAAGTACAGCTCCAGGAGCTCTTGGCAGAGTTTGCTAGAGACAACCCCTATGAAGATACCCTTGCAGAAGGGGAAGCTAGTGATGTGGAGGAGAATTTCCCCCATCCAGTCCTAGTTAGGGAGACCAGGGTTCCTTCAACCCTGACTCCACAAGTGATAGTCAAAGATGCTGCTTCTCCCACAGTTGAGGGCAGCCTCAATGAAGATGACCTCCTGTTAGCCAGGATGGCCAAAAGATTGGCTTTTGAGAGACAGCTCCTAGCCATAGAAAGGGAAAGACAAGAGATGGGCTTAGCTCCAATCAGTGGTGGCAACAACGTAAATAGGGTCAGAGATACTCCTGACATGCTAAAAATCCCCAAAGGGATTGTAACAAAATATGACGATGGTGATGACATCACCAAATGGTTCACAGCTTTTGAGAGGGCTTGTGCAACCAGAAAAGTAAACAAATCTCACTGGGGTGCTCTCCTTTGGGAAATGTTCACTGGAAAGTGTAGGGATAGACTCCTCGCACTCTATGGAAAAGATGCAGAATCCTATGACCTCATGAAGGCTACCCTGATTGAGGGCTTTGGATTCTCAACTGAGGAGTAAAGGATTAGGTTCAGGGGGACTCAAAAATCCTCGAGCCAGACCTGGGTTTATTTTGTTGACTTCTCCGTCAAAACACTGGATGGTTGGATTATTGGCAGTGGTGTAAATGATGATGATGGGATGTACAATCTGTTTATGAAAGAACACCTTTTAAGTCATTGTTTCAATGATAAACTGCATCAGCATCTGGTAGACCTAGGTCCCATTTCTCCCTAAGAATTGGGAAAGAAGGCAGGCCATTGGGTCAAGACTAGGGTGACCGAGACTTCCACAGGGGGTGACCAAAACAAAGGGGTCACAAAGACTCCCCAGGGGAAGAGTGTTGAGACATCCAAGGGAAAAAGTAAAGTCTTCTACAGGGCCCCAAAAACCTGCTCAGGAGGGAGGGTCCAAAGCCTCTTCACAATCCAATTTTATGTTCAAGGGTAAAAACTTTGATCACAAAAAGGTCTGGTGTCGTAGCTGTAATCAGCAGGGACACCAAACTGGGGACAAGGCCTGTCCCAAGAAAGGTTCCACTTCCACTACTACTCCAGTTAGCACTGGAATAGCCAGTCTCCAGGTGGGATCAACAGTGTGCCCAGAGCAAATCAGGGTTCACACTGAAGCTACATTAGTTTCTGAGGGTGGGGTGGACTTAGCCACACTGATTGCCTGGCCCCCCAATATGCAAAAATACAGGCAGCAACTCTTAATTAATGGGACTAGTGTAGAAGCCCTGAGGGATACATGTGCCAGTGTCACAATGGTGACAGACAAACTGGTTTCCCCAGGACAGTACCTTACTGGACAAACTTATCCAGTCACCAACGCTGACAATCAGACTAAAGTACATCCCATGGCTATGGCAACTTTAGAATGGGGAGGGGTCACTGGCCTGCAACAGGTGGTAGTCTCCTCTGCTATCCCAGTAGACTGTTTGCTTGGAAATGATCTGGAGTCCTCAGCATGGGCTGAGGTAGAACTCAAAGCCCATGCAGCCATGCTGGGTATCCCTGAACTGGTGTGTGTCAAGACAAGGGCACAGTGCAAGGCTCAGGGTGAAAAACAGGTGTTGGAGTCTGGAATAATGGCCCAACCCTCCAAGAGAAAAGGAAAGAAGACTGGGGAACCAGCTTCAACACAGCAAAAGAAAAAGAACCTCTCTTCTCAGGAAGAAGTTCTATCCCCTGAGGGAACTGAGCCTATGGCATTGGAACCTTATCAGGTTGAACTCTTGGGCCCAGGGGACCCACAAGGGAACAGCTGTGTAAGGGGCAAGAAACATGTCCCTCTCTTGAAGGACTTAGGCAGCAAGCTGCTGAGGGAACAAAAGGAAATGTCAGTGGAACCCACAGGGTCTATTGGGAAGATGGACTCCTTTACACTGAGGCAAGAGATCCCAAACCTGGTGCCACTAGGAGAGTGGTAGTGCCTCAGGAGTTTAGGGAGTTCATTCTGACCTTAGCCCATGACATTCCACTTGCTGGGCATTTGGGGCAAACCAAGACATGGGAGAGGTTAGTCAACCATTTCTATTGGCCCAACATGTCCCAGAAAGTAAAGGAGTTTTGTGTCTCCTGTGCCACCTGTCAAGCCAGTGGTAAGACAGGTGGCCATCCAAAGGCCCCCTCATTCCACTTCCAGTGGTGGGGGTCCCCTTTGAAAGAGTGGGAGTGGACATAGTGGGTCCACTTGAACCTCCCACACCCTCAGAGAATCAGTATATCCTAGTAGTAGGGGATCATGCTACTAGGTACCCTGAAGCAATTCCCCTTAGGTCCACTACTGCCCCTGCAGTAGCCAAAGCACTCACTGGTATCTTTACCAGAGTGGGATTTCCTAAGCAGGTGGTTTTTGACAGAGGTACCAACTTCATGTCAGCATACCTAAAACACATGTGGAAGGAGTGTGGGGTGACTTAAAAATTCACCACACCATCCCCAACCAATGGTCTTGTGGAAAGGGCATGATCATGGGGCTCCCTGAAAAACTCAAAAGGAGATGGGATGTCCTCTTGCCATGTCTGCTTTTCACCTACAGAGAGGTGCCTCAGAAGGGAGTAGGGTTTTCCCCCTTTGAACTTCTGTTTGCCCGTCCTGTAAGGGGACCACTAGGTCTTGTGAAAGAAGGTTGGGAGAGACCTCTTCATGAGCCTAAGCAAGATAAAGTAGACTATGTACTAGGCCTACGTTCCAGGATGGCAGAGTACATGGAAAAGGCAACTAAAACCCTTGCCAGCCAACAACTCCAGAAGATGTGGTATGACCAAAGGCTGCTGTGGTTGAGTTTCAGCCAGGGCAGAAAGTCTGGGAACTGGAGCCTGTGGCTCCCAGGGCACTTAAGGACAGATGGAGTGGCCCTTACTCAGTGCTAGAGAGAAAGAGTCAGGTCACCTACCTGGTAGACCTAGGCACTAGCAGGACCCCCAAAAGGGTCATCCAGGTGAACCGCCTCAAACTCTTTCATGACAGGGCAGATGTAAACATGTTAATGGTTACAGATGAGGACCAGGAAACAGAGTGAACCTCTCCCTGATCTCCTCTCCAGTGACCCTAAAGATGGCTGAGTAGATGGAGTGATCTTTTCAGACACCCTCTCTGGCCAACAGCAAGCTGACTGTAGGAAAGTCTTACAACAGTTTGCTTAGCTCTTTTCCCTAAACCCTGGTCAGACACACCTGTGTACCCATGATGTGGACACAGGAGACAGTATGCCTGTCAAAAACACATTTTTTAGACAATCTGACCACGTTAAGGAAAGCATCAAAGTGGAAGTCCACAAGATGCTGGAACTGGGAGTCATTGAGCACTCTGACAGCCCCTGGGCTAGCCCAGTGGTCTTAGTCCCCAAACCTCACACCAAAGATGGCAAAAGAGAGATGAGGTTCTGTGTGGACTACAGAGGACTTAATTCTGCCACCAAGACAGATGCCCCTCCCATTCCAAGGGCAGATGAGCTAATTGATAAATTGGGTGCTGCCAAATACTTGAGTACCTTTGACTGAACAGCAGGGTACTGGCAAATAAAAATGGCACCAGGAGCAAAAGAAAAGACAGCATTCTCTACACCTGATGGGCACTATCAGTTTACTATGATGCCCTTTGGCTTAAAGAATGCCCCTGCCACCTTCCAAAGGTTGGTGAATCAAGTCCTTGCTGGCTTGGAGTCCTTTAGTGTAGCTTATCTTGATGATATTGCTGTCTTTAGCTCCAGCTGGCAAGATCACCAGGTCCACGTGAAGAAGGTTTTGCAGGCCCTGCAAGCAGTAGGCCTCTCTATCAAGGCACCCAAATGTCAGATAGGGCAGGGTACTGTGGTTTACGTGGGACACCTTGTAGGTGATTTTTGCACTGTGTCCACTTTTAAAATAGCTTATTGCCATTTTTGCCAAAAATGTACATGCTATTGTGATAATTCAATGTTCCTAAAGTGCCTAAGTGAAATACCTTTCATTTAAAGTATTGTTTGTAAATCTTGAACCTGTGGTTCTTAAAATAAACTAAGAAAATATATTTTTCTATATAAAAACCTATTGGCCTGGAATTGTCTTTGAGTGTGTGTTCCTCATTTTTTGCCTGTGTGTGTACAACAAATGCTTAACACTACCCTCTGATGAGCCTACTGCTCGACCACACTACCACAAAATAGAGCAATGGTATTATCTCTTTTTGCCACTATCTTACCTCTAAGGGGAACCCTTGGACTCTGTGCATGCTATTCCTTACTTTGAAATAGCACATACAGAGCCAACTTCCTACATTGGTGGATCAGCGGTGGGGTACAAGACTTTGCATTTGCTGGACTACTCAGCCGATACCTGATCACACGACAAATTCCAAAAATTGTCATTAGAAATTGATTTTTGCAATTTGAACTATTTTTCTAAATTTTTAAAGGTCCTGCTAGGGCCTTGTGTTAGTCCCTGTTAGCATTTCTTTTAGAGTTTGAAAGTTTTGTGAAAGTTTGAATTAGAACCTAGAACTAGTTTTAGATTCTTAAAAAGTATTCCAACTTTTAGAAGCATAATGTCTAGTACAGATGTGAATGTGGTGGAACTCAACACCACCCCTTACCTCCATCTTAAGATGAGGGAGCTAAGGTCACTCTGTAAATTAAATAAAATAACAATGGGCCCCAGACCTTACAAACTACAGCTCCAGGAGCTTTTGGCAGAGTTTGAAAGAGCCAACCCCTCTGAGGATGGCAACACAGAGGATGAAGATAGTGACTTGGAGGAAAATTCCCCCCTACCAGTCCTATTTAGGGAGAACAGGGCCTCTCAAGCCCTGTCTCCAAACATAATAGTCAGAGATGCTGTTTCCCTCACAGGAGGGACCAACTTCTCTGAAATCACTGAGGACAACTCCAGTGAAGAGGACATCCAGTTAGCCAGGATGGCCAAAAGATTGGCTTTGGAAAAACAGATCCTAGCCATAGAAAGGGAAAGACAAGAGATGGGCCTAGGACCCATCAATGGTGGCAGCAACATAACTAGGGTCAGAGATTCTCCTGACATGTTAAAAATCCCTAAAGGGATTGTGACTAAATATGAAGATGGTGATAACATCACCAAATGGTTCACAGCTTTTGAGAGGGCTTGTGTAACCAGAAAAGTAAACAGATCTCACTGGGGTGCTCTCCTTTGGGAAATGTTCACTGGAAAGTGTAGGGATAGACTCCTCACACTGTCTGGAAAAGATGCAGAATCTTATGACCTCATGAAGGGTACCCTGATTGAGGGCTTTGGATTCTCCACTGAGGAGTACAGGATTAGGTTCAGGGGGGCTCAAAAATCCTCGAGCCAGACCTGGGTTGATTTTGTAGACTACTCAGTGAAAACACTGGATGGTTGGTGTAGGAAGTTGGCTCTGTATGTGCTATTTCAAAGTAAGGAATAGCATGCACAGAGTCCAAGGGTTCCCCTTAGAGGTAAAATAGTGGTAAAAAAAGAGATAATACTAATGCTCTATTTTGTGGTAGTGTGGTCGAGCAGTAGGCTTATCCAAGGAGTAGTGTTAAGCATTTGTTGTACATACACATAGACAATAAATGAGGTACACACACTCAGAGACAAATCCAGCCAATAGGTTTTGTTATAGAAAAATATCTTTTCTTAGTTTATTTTAAGAACCACAGGTTCAAATTTAACATGTAATATCTTGTTTGAAAGGTATTGCAGGTAAGTACATTAGGAACTTTGAATCATTTCAATTGCATGTATACTTTTCAAGTTATTGACAAATAGCTACTTTAAAAGTGGACACAGTGCAATTTTCAAAGTTCCTGGGGGAGGTAAGTTTTTGTTAGTTTTACCAGGTAAGTAAGGCACTTACAGGGTTCAGTTCTTGGTCCAAGGTAGCCCACCGTTGGGGGTTCAGAGCAACCCCAAAGTTACCACACCAGCAGCTCAGGGCCGGTCAGGTGCAGAGTTCAAAGTGGTGCCCAAAACGCATAGGCTATAATGGAGAGAAGGGGGTGCCCCGGTTCCGGTCTGCTTGCAGGTAAGTACCCGCGTCTTCGGAGGGCAGACCAGGGGGGTTTTGTAGGGCACCGGGGGGGACACAAGCCCACACAGAAATTTCACCCTCAGCAGCGCGGGGGCGGCCGGGTGCAGTGTAGAAACAAGCGTTGGGTTTTCAATGTTAGTCTATGAGAGATCAAGGGATCTCTTCAGCGCTGCAGGCAGGCAAGGGGGGGCTTCCTCGGGGAAACCTCCACATGGGCAAGGGAGAGGGACTCCTGGGAGTCACTTCTCCAGTGAAAGTCCGGTCCTTCAGGTCCTGGGGGCTGCGGGTGCAGGGTCTTTTCCAGGCGTCGGGACTTAGGTTTCAGAGGGTCGCGGTCAGGGGAAGCCTCGGGATTCCCTCTGCAGGCGGCGCTGTGGGGGCTCAGGGGGGACAGGTTTTGGTACTCACAGTCGGAGCGTAGTCCGGGGGTCCTCCCTGAGGTGTTGGTTCTCCACCAGCCGAGTCGGGGTCGCCGGGTGCAGTGTTACAAGTCTCACGCTTCTTGCGGGGAGTTGCAGGGTTCTTTAAAGCTGCTTCTTGAAACAAAGTTGCAGTCTTTTTGGAGCAGGTCCGCTGTCCTCGGGAGTTTCTTGTCGTCGTCGAAGCAGGGCAGTCCTCAGAGGATTCAGAGGTCGCTGGTCCCTTTGGAAGGCGTCGCTGGAGCAGAGTTCTTTGGAAGGCAGGAGACAGGCCGGTGAGTTTCTGGAGCCAAGGCAGTTGTTGTCTTCTGGTCTTCCTCTGCAGGGGTTTTCAGCTAGGCAGTCCTTCTTGTTGTTGTTGCAGGAATCTAATTTTCTAGGGTTCAGGGTAGCCCTTAAATACTAAATTTAAGGGCGTGTTTAGGTCTGGGGGGTTAGTAGCCAATGGCTACTAGCCCTGAGGGTGGGTAGACCCTCTTTGTGCCTCCTCCCAAGGGGAGGGGGTCACAATCCTAACCCTATTGGGGGAATCCTCCATCTGCAAGATGGAGGATTTCTAAAAGTTAGAGTCACTTCAGCTCAGGACACCTTAGGGGCTGTCCTGACTGGCCAGTGACTCCTCCTTGTTGCTTTCTTTGTTCCCTCCAGCCTTGCCGCCAAAAGTGGGGGCCGTGGCCGGAGGGGGCGGGCAACTCCACTAAGCTGGAGTGCCCTGCTGGGCTGTGACAAAGGGGTGAGCCTTTGAGGCTCACCGCCAGGTGTCACAGCTCCTGCCTGGGGGAGGTGTTAGCATCTCCACCCAGTGCAGGCTTTGTTACTGGCCTCAGAGTGACAAAGGCACTCTCCCCATGGGGCCAGCAACATGTCTCTGGTGTGGCAGGCTGCTGGAACTAGTCAGCCTACACAGACAGTCGGTTAAGTTTCAGGGGGCACCTCTAAGGTGCCCTCTGGGGTGTATTTTGCAATAAAATGTACACTGGCATCAGTGTGCATTTATTGTGCTGAGAAGTTTGATACCAAACTTCCCAGTTTTCAGTGTAGCCATTATGGTGCTGTGGAGTTCGTGTTTGACAGACTCCCAGACCATATACTCTTATGGCTACCCTGCACTTACAATGTCTAAGGTTTTGTTTAGACACTGTAGGGGTACCAGGCTCATGCACTGGTACCCTCACCTATGGTATAGTGCACCCTGCCTTAGGGCTGTAAGGCCTGCTAGAGGGGTGTCTTACCTATACTGCATAGGCAGTGAGAGGCTGGCATGGCACCCTGAGGGGAGTGCCATGTCGACTTACTCGTTTTGTCCTCACTAGCACACACAAGCTGGCAAGCAGTGTGTCTGTGCTGAGTGAGAGGTCTCCAGGGTGGCATAAGACATGCTGCAGCCCTTAGAGACCTTCCTTGGCATCAGGGCCCTTGGTACTAGAAGTACCAGTTACAAGGGACTTATCTGGATGCCAGGGTCTGCCAATTGTGGATACAAAAGTACAGGTTAGGGAAAGAACACTGGTGCTGGGGCCTGGTTAGCAGGCCTCAGCACACTTTCAATTGTAAACTCTAAAAGAAATGCTAAACAGGATCTAACACAAGGCCCTAGCAGGTCTTTTAAGAATTTAGAAAACTTTTCAAATTGCAAAAATCAATTTCTAATGACAATTTTGGAATTTGTCGTGTGATCAGGTATTGGCTGAGTAGTCCAGCAAATGCAAAGTCTTGTACCCCACCGCTGATCCACCAATGTAGGAAGTTGGCTCTGTATGTGCTATTTCAAAGTAAGGAATAGCATGCACAGAGTCCAAGGGTTCCCCTTAGAGGTAAGATAGTGGCAAAAAGAGATAATACTAATGCTCTATTTTGTGGTAGTGTGGTCGAGCAGTAGGCTTATCAAAGGAGTAGTGTTAAGCACTTGTTGTACATACACACAGGCAATAAATGAGGAACACACACTCAGAGACAAATCCAGCCAATAGGTTTTGTTATAGAAAAATATATTTTCTTAGTTTATTTTAAGAACCACAGGTTCAAATTCTACATGTAATATCTCATTTGAAAGGTATTGCAGGTAAGTACTTTAGGAACTTTGAATAATTACAGTAGCATATATACTTTTCACATAAGACACAAATAGCTGTTTTAAAAGTGGACACAGTGCAATTTTCACAGTTCCTGGGGGAGGTAAAGTATTGTTATTTTTAGCAGGTAAGTAAATCACTTACAGGTCTCAGTTTTGGGTCCAATTAGTAACACCAAAAGCACATTCCACTAGGAAGAAAGGAGCCACAATGGCATTTCTAGGAAATATACCAATGACAATTCTGTAAAGCAGCCACTTGGTCAACACCCCACACATTTGCCAAGCATTACTGTGTAGATGTGTTAGCAACACAACAAGCCACAGTAGGACAGGCTGTACTAAGAACACTATTTCAAACAACTTCAACTCCTACAGGCTAACCACCGCTTATTGGAGGAGAACTACTTTGTAGTCTATGCATAGTAGGTGTATCTGCAGCTACACATGCCATTGAACGGAAAATGTCACTTACCCAGTGTACATCTGTTTGTGGCATGCTCTGCTGCAGATTCACATGCACCCTCCCTTCTCCCCGGGAGCCTGTAGCCGTTTAAGTTACATTTAAATTTGTACATGTGTATATATATGTTCGATGGCATGTGTAGCTGCAGATACACATGCTGTGCACATCCCGCCATCTAGTGTTGGGCTTGGAGTGTTACAAGTTGTTTTTCTTTGAAGAAGTCTTTTCGAGTAACGAGATCGAGGGACTCCTCCCATTTCGGCTCCATTGCGCATGGGCGTCGACTCCATCTTAGATTGTTTTTTTTCTGCCATCGGGTTTGGACGTGTTCTTTTTCGCTCCGTGTTTCGGGTCGGAAAGTTAGTTAGAATCTCGGAAAAAATTGTCGGTATTGTTTGCGTTCGGTATCGGGTTAGTTATAACAGATCGACACCGATTTTGAAGAGCTCCGGTGGCCCTTCGGGGTTTTTTCGATTCCCACGTCGGGGCCTGGTCGGCCCGGCCACGTGTCTCTTCAAGGCTGAAGGAACGGACCCCATTCCGCTTCCGAGACAGTGGCTCCGAGCAAGTTCGGCATCGAGACAGCAGAACCGAAATAAGTCGGCACCGGGAGACCACGACGCCGAAAATAAAAAAGGTTTTGTCGGAACCGAAAAAAGCAGCCGAAAAGGTTTCGATACCGAAACATCCGGCCTCGGAACCGAAATCAAGTTCCTACACAGAGGAACAAGGACTGTCCTCACAAAGGAAAACACACAGATTTATAGGAACTAGAGACAATGGAGCCAGACTACACCCAAAGAAGGCTCCACATCCAAAAAGAAACAGGGAAGATCACCACTCTCCCTCCTATTAGAAAGATACGCAAACTTGCCTTCCAGGAGAAAGACAAGCAGCCACAGGCAAAGGTGTCTAAACAAGTAAGCCCGCCACCTTCCCCACAACGCTCTCCGCAACCATCACCAGTAGCCACTCCACCAATGATGCAATCCCCGACTCATACAGGGATGAGTCAGGACGATCCAGATGCGTGGGATCCTTATGATGCGCCAGTGTCAGATAACAGTCCTGACTGTTATCCAGCTAGACCGTCACCACTAGAAGATAGTACAGCCTACGCGCAGGTGGTGTCTAGGGCAGCGGCGTTTCATAATGTCAGCCTACATTCAGAGCCGATTGAAGACGACTTTCTAGTCAATACACTGTTGTCCACACACAGCCAGTACCAGAGTCTCCCCATGCTACCTGGAATGCTAAAGCACTCCTGTAGGAAGTTGGCTCTGTATGTGCTATTTCAAAGTAAGGAATAGCATGCACAGAGTCCAAGGGTTCCCCTTAGAGGTAAAATAGTGGTAAAAATAGATAATACTAATGCTCTATTTTGTGGTAGTGTGGTCGAGCAGTAGGCTTATCCAAGGAGTAGTGTTAAGCACTTGTTGTACATACACATAGACAATAAATGAGGTACACACACTCAGAGACAAATCCAGCCAATAGGTTTTTATATAGAAAAATATATTTTCTTAGTTTATTTTAAGAACCACAGGTTCAAATTCTACATGTAATAGCTCATTCGAAAGGTATTGCAGGTAAGTACTTTAGGAACTTCAAATCATCAAAATTGCATGTATACTTTTCAAGTTATTGACAAATAGCTATTTTAAAAGTGGACACTTATTGCAATTTTCACAGTTCCTAGGGGAGGTAAGTTTTGATTAGTTTTACCAGGTAAGTAAGACGCTTACAGGGTTCAGTTCTTGGTCCAAGGTAGCCCACCGTTGGGGGTTCAGAGCAACCCCAAAGTCACCACACCAGCAGCTCAGGGCCGGTCAGGTGCAGAGTTCAAAGTGGTGCCCAAAACACATAGGCTAGAATGGAGAGAAGGGGGTGCCCCGGTTCCGGTCTGCTTGCAGGTAAGTACCCGCGTCGTCGGAGGGCAGACCAGGGGGGTTTTGTAGGGCACCGGGGGGGACACAAGTCCACACAGAAATTTCACCCTCAGCGGCGCGGGGGCGGCCGGGTGCAGTGTAGAAACAAGCGTCGGGTTCGCAATGTTAGTCTATGAGAGATCTCGGGATCTCTTCAGCGCTGCAGGCAGGCAAGGGGGGGATTCCTCGGGGAAACCTCCACTTGGGCAAGGGAGAGGGACTCCTGGGGGTCACTTCTCCAGTGAAAGTCCGGTCCTTCAGGTCCTGGGGGCTGCGGGTGCAGGGTCTCTCCCAGGCGTCGGGACTTTAGGTTCAAAGAGTCGCGGTCAGGGGAAGCCTCGGGATTCCCTCTGCAGGCGGCGCTGTGGGGGCTCAGGGGGGACAGGTTTTGGTACTCACAGTATCAGAGTAGTCCTGGGGTCCCTCCTGAGGCGTCGGATCTCCACCAGTCGAGTCGGGGTCGCCGGGTGCAGTGTTGCAAGTCTCACGCTTCTTGCGGGGAGCTTGCAGGGTTCTTTAAAGCTGCTGGAAACAAAGTTGCAGCTTTTCTTGGAGCAGGTCCGCTGTCCTCGGGAGTTTCTTGTCTTTTCGAAGCAGGGGCAGTCCTCAGAGGGTGTCGAGGTCGCTGGTCCCTTCGGAAGGCGTCGCTGGAGCAGGATCTTTGGAAGGCAGGAGACAGGCCGGTGAGTTTCTGGAGCCAAGGCAGTTGTCGTCTTCTGGTCTTCCGCTGCAGGGGTTTTCAGCTGGGCAGTCCTTCTTCTTGTTGCAGGAATCTAATTTTCTAGGGTTCAGGGTAGCCCTTAAATACTAAATTTAAGGGCGTGTTTAGGTCTGGGGGGTTAGTAGCCAATGGCCACTAGCCCTGAGGGTGGGTACACCCTCTTTGTGCCTCCTCCCAAGGGGAGGGGGTCACAATCCTAACCCTATTGGGGGAATCCTCCATCTGCAAGATGGAGGATTTCTAAAAGTTAGAATCACCTCAGCTCAGGACACCTTAGGGGCTGTCCTGACTGGCCAGTGACTCCTCCTTGTTATTCTCATTATTTTCTCCGGCCTTGCCGCCAAAAGTGGGGCCTGGCCGGAGGGGGCGGGCAACTCCACTAGCTGGAGTGTCCTGCTGGGTTGGCACAAAGGAGGTGAGCCTTTGAGGCTCACCGCCAGGTGTGACAATTCCTGCCTGGGAGAGGTGTTAGCATCTCCACCCAGTGCAGGCTTTGTTACTGGCCTCAGAGTGACAAAGGCACCCTCCCCATGGGGCCAGCAACATGTCTCGGTTTGTGGCAGGCTGCTAAAACTAGTCAGCCTACACAGATAGTCGGTTAAGTTTCAGGGGGCACCTCTAAGGTGCCCTCTGTGGTGTATTTTACAATAAAATGTACACTGGCATCAGTGTGCATTTATTGTGCTGAGAAGTTTGATACCAAACTTCCCAGTTTTCAGTGTAGCCATTATGGTGCTGTGGAGTTCGTGTTTGACAAACTCCCAGACCATATACTCTTATGGCTACCCTGCACTTACAATGTCTAAGGTTTTGTTTAGACACTGTAGGGGTACCATGCTCATGCACTGGTACCCTCACCTATGGTATAGTGCACCCTGCCTTAGGGCTGTAAGGCCTGCTAGAGGGGTGGCTTACCTATACTGCATAGGCAGTGAGAGGCTGGCATGGCACCCTGAGGGGAGTGCCATGTCGACTTACTCGTTTTGTCCTCACTAGCACACACAAGCTGGCAAGCAGTGTGTCTGTGCTGAGTGAGAGGTCTCCAGGGTGGCATAAGACATGCTGCAGCCCTTAGAGACCTTCCTTGGCATCAGGGCCCTTGGTACTAGAAGTACCAGTTACAAGGGGCTTATCTGGATGCCAGGGTCTGCCAATTGTGGATACAAAAGTACAGGTTAGGGAAAGAACACTGGTGCTGGGCCCTGGTTAGCAGGCCTCAGCACACTTTCAATTGTAAACATAGCATCAGCAAAGGCAAAAAGTCAGGGGGCAACCATGCCAAGGAGGCATTTCCTTACACAACCCCCCCCCAAACGAAAGAGGATGAGACTAACCTTTCCCAAGAGAGTCTTCATTTTCTAAGTGGAAGAACCTGGAAAGGCCATCTGCATTGGCATGGGCAGTCCCAGGTCTGTGTTCCACTATAAAGTCCATTCCCTGTAGGGAGATGGACCACCTCAACAGTTTAGGATTTTCACCTTTCATTTGCATCAGCCATTTGAGAGGTCTGTGGTCAGTTTGAACTAGGAAGTGAGTCCCAAAGAGGTATGGTCTCAGCTTCTTCAGGGACCAAACCACAGCAAAGGCCTCCCTCTCAATGGCACTCCAACGCTGCTCCCTGGGGAGTAACCTCCTGCTAATGAAAGCAACTGGCTGGTCAAGGCCATCATCATTTGTTTGGGACAGAACTGCCCCTATCCCATGTTCAGAGGCATCAGTCTGCACAATGAACTGCTTAGAATAATCTGGAGCTTTGAGAACTGGTGCTGAGCACATTGCTTGTTTCAGGGTGTCAAAGGCCTGTTGGCAGTCCACAGTCCAGTTCACTTTCTTGGGCATTTTCTTGGAGGTGAGCTCAGTGAGGGCTGTCACAATGGATCCATATCCCTTCACAAACCTCCTGTAGTACCCAGTCAAGCCAAGGAATGCCCTGACTTGAGTCTGGGTTTTTGGAGCTACCCAGTCCAGAATGGTCTGGATCTTGGGTTGGAGTGGCTGAACTTGGCCTCCACCTACAAGGTGTCCCAAGTAAACCACAGTTCCCTGCCCTATCTGGCATTTGGATGCCTTGATAGAGAGGCCTGCAGATTGCAGAGCCTTCAAAACCTTCCTCAGGTGGACCAGGTGATCCTGCCAGGTGGAGCTAAAGACAGCAATATCATCAAGATAAGCTGTGCTAAAGGACTCCAAGCCAGCAAGGACTTGATTCACCAACCTTTGGAAGGTGGCAGGGGCATTCTTTAAACCAAAGGGCATAACAGTAAACTGATAATGCCCATCAGGTGTGGAGAATGCTGTCTTTTCTTTTGCTCCAGGTGCCATTTTTATTTGCCAGTACCCTGCTGTCAAGTCAAAGGTACTTAGAAATTTGGCAGCACCTAATTTATCAATGAGCTCATCAGCTCTTGGAATTGGATGAGCATCTGTCTTGGTGACAGAATTGAGCCCTCTGTAGTCCACACAAAACCTCATCTCTTTCTTTCCATCTTTGGTGTGAGGTTTGGGGACTAAGACCACTGGGCTAGCCCAGGGGCTGTCAGAGCGCTCAATTACTCCCAATTCCAGCATCTTGTGGACTTCCACCTTGATGCTTTCCTTAACATGGTCAGACTGTCTGAAGATTTTGTTTTTGACAGGCATGCTGTCTCCTGTGTCCACATCATGGGTACACAGGGGTGTCTGACCAGGGGTTAGGGAGAAAAGCTCAGGGAACTGTTGTAGGACTCTCCTACAATCAGCCTGCTGTTGGCCAGAGAGGGTGTCTGAGTAGATCACTCCATCTACTGTGCCATCTCTTGGGTCTGATGACAGAAGATCAGGGAGAGGTTCACTCTCTGCCTCCTGATCCTCATCTGTTACCATCAACAGATTGACATCAGCCCTGTCGTGGAAGAGCTTAAGGCGGTTTACATGGATCACCCTTTTGGGGCTCCTGCTTGTGCCCAGGTCCACCAAGTAGGTGACCTGACTCTTCCTCTCTAGTACTGGGTAAGGGCCACTCCATTTGTCCTGGAGTGCCCTGGGAGCCACAGGCTCCAGAACCCAGACTTTCTGCCCTGGTTGGAACTCAACCAGTGCAGCCTTTTGGTCATACCAAAACTTCTGGAGCTGTTGGCTGGCCTCAAGGTTTTTGGTTGCCTTTTCCATGTACTCTGCCATTCTAGAGCGAAGGCCAAGTACATAGTCCACTATGTCCTGTTTAGGCTCATGGAGAGGTCTCTCCCAGCCTTCTTTAACAAGGGCAAGTGGTCCCCTTACAGGATGACCAAACAGAAGTTCAAAGGGTGAGAACCCTACTCCCTTCTGTGGTACCTCCCTGTAAGCGAAAAGCAGACATGGCAGGAGGACATCCCATCTCCTTTTGAGTTTTTCTGGGAGCCCCATGATCATGCCTTTTAATGTCTTGTTGAATCTCTCAACTAAGCCATTAGTTTGTGGATGGTAAGGTGTAGTGAATTTATAAGTCACTCCACACTCATTCCACATGTGCTTTAGGTATGCTGACATGAAGTTGGTACCTCTGTCAGACACCACCTCCTTAGGGAAACCCACTCTGGTAAAGATACCAATGAGGGCCTTGGCTACTGCAGGGGCAGTAGTCGACCTAAGGGGAATAGCTTCAGGATACCTGGTAGCATGATCCACTACTACCAGGATATACATATTTCCTGAGGCTGTGGGAGGTTCCAGTGGACCAACTATGTCCACACCCACTCTTTCAAAGGGCACCCCCACCACTGGAAGTGGAATGAGGGGGGCCTTTGGGTGCCCACCTGTCTTACCACTGGCTTGACAGGTGGGGCAGGAGAGGCAAAACTCCTTAACCATGTTGGACATATTGGGCCAGTAGAAGTGGTTGACTAACCTCTCCCACGTCTTGGTTTGTCCCAAATGTCCAGCAAGGGGAATGTCATGGGCCAATGTTAGGATGAACTCTCTGAACAGCTGAGGCACTACCACTCTCCTAGTGGCACCAGGTTTGGGGTCTCTGGCCTCAGTGTACAGGAGCCCATCTTCCCAATAGACCCTATGTGTTCCATTTTTCTTGCCTTTGGACTCTTCAGCAGCTTGCTGCCTAAGGCCTTCAAGAGAGGGACAGGTTTCTTGTCCCTTACACAGCTCTTCCCTTGAGGGTCCCCCTGGGCCTAAGAGCTCAACCTGATAAGGTTCAAGTTCCAAAGGCTCAGTTCCCTCAGAGGGCAGAACTTCTTCCTGAGAAGAGAGGTTCCCTTTCTTTTGCTGTGTTGCAGTTGGTTTCCCAACTGACTTTCCTGTTCTCTTGGTAGGCTGGGCCATTTTTCCAGACTCCAGCTCTACTTTTTCACCCTGTGCCTTGCATTGTGCTCTCGTTTTCACACACACCAGTTCAGGGATACCCAGCATTGCTGCATGGGTTTTTAGCTCTACCTCAGCCCATGCTGAGGACTCCAGGTCATTTCCAAGCAGACAGTCCACCGGGATATTTGAGGAGACCACCACCTGTTTCAGGCCATTGACCCCTCCCCATTCTAAAGTAACCATTGCCATGGGATGTACTTTTCTCTGATTGTCAGCGTTGGTGACTGTGTAAGTTTTTCCAGTCAGGTATTGGCCAGGGGAAACCAGTTTCTCTGTCACCATGGTGACACTGGCACCTGTATCCCTCAGGCCCTCTATTCTAGTCCCATTAATTAAGAGTTGCTGTCTGTATTTTTGCATGTTAGGCGGCCAGACAGCTAGTGTGGCTAAATCCACCCCACCCTCAGAAACTAGAGTAGCTTCAGTGTGGACCCTGATTTGCTCTGGGCACACTGTTGATCCCACTTGGAGACTAGCCATACCAGTGTTACCTGGATGGGAGTTTGGAGTGGAACCTTTCTTGGGACAGGCCTTGTCTCCAGTTTGGTGTCCATGCTGTTTACAGCTATGACACCAGGCCTTTTTGGGATCAAAGTTTTTACCCTTGTACCCATTGTTTTGTGAAGAGGCTCTGGGCCCACCCTCCTGTGCAGGTTTTTGGGGGCCTGTAGAAGACTCTTTACTATTTTTAGTTTTGGTTGTCTCATCACCCTTCTGCTGGGGAGTCTTTGTGACCCCTTTCTTTTGGTCACCCCCTGTTGAAGTCTTGGACACCCTTGTCTTGACCCAATGGTCCGCCTTCTTTCCCAATTCTTGGGGAGAAATTGGTCCTAGGTCTACCAGATGCTGATGCAGTTTATCATTGAAACAATTACTTAACAGGTGTTCTTTCACAAATAAATTGTACAGCCCATCATAATTACTTACACCACTGCCTTGAATCCAACCATCTAGTGTTTTCACTGAGTAGTCAACAAAGTCAACCCAGGTCTGGCTCGAGGATTTTTGAGCCCCCCTGAACCTAATCCTGTACTCCTCAGTGGAGAATCCAAAGCCCTCAATCAGGGTACCCTTCATGAGGTCATAAGATTCTGCATCTTGTCCAGAGAGTGTGAGGAGTCTATCCCTACACTTTCCTGTGAACATTTCCCAAAGGAGAGCACCCCAGTGAGATCTGTTCACTTTTCTGGTTACACAAGCCCTCTCAAAAGCTGTGAACCATTTGGTGATGTCATCACCATCTTCATATTTAGTTACAATCCCTTTGGGGATTTTCAACATGTCAGGAGAATCTCTGACCCTATTTATGTTGCTGCCACCATTGATGGGTCCTAGGCCCATCTCTTGTCTTTCCCTCTCTATGGCTAGGATCTGTCTTTCCAAAGCCAATCTTTTGGCCATCCTGGCTAACTGGATGTCCTCTTCACTGGAGTTATCCTCAGTGATTTCAGAGTTGTTGGTCCCTCCTGTGAGGGAACCAGCATCTCTGACTATTATTTGTGGAGTCAGGGCTTGAGAAGCCCTGCTCTCCCTAAGTAGGACTGGAGGGGGGGAATTTCCCTCCAAGTCACTATCTTCATCCTCTGAGTTGCCATCCTCAGAGGGGTTGGCCTTTTCAAACTCTGCCAAAAGCTCCTGGAGCTGTACTTTGGTAGGTTTGGGGCCCATTGCTATTTTCTTTAGTTTACAGAGTGACCTTAGCTCTCTCATCTGTAGATGGAGGTAAGGTGTGGTGTCGAGTTCCACCACATTCACATCTGTGCTAGACATTATGCTTCTAAAAGTTGGAATACTTTTTAAGAAACTAAAACTGGTTCTAGAATCTAATTCAAACTTTTACAAACTTTTAAACTCTAAAAGAAATGCTAAACAGGATCTAACACAAGGCCCTAGCAGGTCTTTTAAGAATTTAGAAAACTTTTCAAATTGCAAAAATCAATTTCTAATGACAATTTTGGAATTTGTCGTGTGATCAGGTATTGGCTGAGTAGTCCAGCAAATGCAAAGTCTTGTACCCCACCGCTGATCCACCAATGTAGGAAGTTGGCTCTGTATGTGCTATTTCAAAGTAAGGAATAGCATGCACAGAGTCCAAGGGTTCCCCTTAGAGGTAAAATAGTGGTAAAAATAGATAATACTAATGCTCTATTTTGTGGTAGTGTGGTCGAGCAGTAGGCTTATCCAAGGAGTAGTGTTAAGCACTTGTTGTACATACACATAGACAATAAATGAGGTACACACACTCAGAGACAAATCCAGCCAATAGGTTTTTATATAGAAAAATATATTTTCTTAGTTTATTTTAAGAACCACAGGTTCAAATTCTACATGTAATAGCTCATTCGAAAGGTATTGCAGGTAAGTACTTTAGGAACTTCAAATCATCAAAATTGCATGTATACTTTTCAAGTTATTGACAAATAGCTATTTTAAAAGTGGACAATTTTCACAGTTCCTAGGGGAGGTAAGTTTTGATTAGTTTTACCAGGTAAGTAAGACGCTTACAGGGTTCAGTTCTTGGTCCAAGGTAGCCCACCGTTGGGGGTTCAGAGCAACCCCAAAAGTCACCACACCAGCAGCTCAGGGCCGGTCAGGTGCAGAGTTCAAAGTGGTGCCCAAAACACATAGGCTAGAATGGAGAGAAGGGGGTGCCCCGGTTCCGGTTCCGGTCTGCTTGCAGGTAAGTACCCGCGTCGTCGGAGGGCAGACCAGGGGGGTTTTGTAGGGCACCGGGGGGGACACAAGTCCACACAGAAATTTCACCCTCAGCGGCGCGGGGGCGGCCGGGTGCAGTGTAGAAACAAGCGTCGGGTTCGCAATGTTAGTCTATGAGAGATCTCGGGATCTCTTCAGCGCTGCAGGCAGGCAAGGGGGGGATTCCTCGGGGAAACCTCCACTTGGGCAAGGGAGAGGGACTCCTGGGGGTCACTTCTCCAGTGAAAGTCCGGTCCTTCAGGTCCTGGGGGCTGCGGGTGCAGGGTCTCTCCCAGGCGTCGGGACTTTAGGTTCAAAGAGTCGCGGTCAGGGGAAGCCTCGGGATTCCCTCTGCAGGCGGCGCTGTGGGGGCTCAGGGGGGACAGGTTTTGGTACTCACAGTATCAGAGTAGTCCTGGGGTCCCTCCTGAGGCGTCGGATCTCCACCAGTCGAGTCGGGGTCGCCGGGTGCAGTGTTGCAAGTCTCACGCTTCTTGCGGGGAGCTTGCAGGGTTCTTTAAAGCTGCTGGAAACAAAGTTGCAGCTTTTCTTGGAGCAGGTCCGCTGTCCTCGGGAGTTTCTTGTCTTTTCGAAGCAGGGGCAGTCCTCAGAGGGTGTCGAGGTCGCTGGTCCCTTCGGAAGGCGTCGCTGGAGCAGGATCTTTGGAAGGCAGGAGACAGGCCGGTGAGTTTCTGGAGCCAAGGCAGTTGTCGTCTTCTGGTCTTCCGCTGCAGGGGTTTTCAGCTGGGCAGTCCTTCTTCTTGTTGCAGGAATCTAATTTTCTAGGGTTCAGGGTAGCCCTTAAATACTAAATTTAAGGGCGTGTTTAGGTCTGGGGGGTTAGTAGCCAATGGCCACTAGCCCTGAGGGTGGGTACACCCTCTTTGTGCCTCCTCCCAAGGGGAGGGGGTCACAATCCTAACCCTATTGGGGGAATCCTCCATCTGCAAGATGGAGGATTTCTAAAAGTTAGAATCACCTCAGCTCAGGACACCTTAGGGGCTGTCCTGACTGGCCAGTGACTCCTCCTTGTTATTCTCATTATTTTCTCCGGCCTTGCCGCCAAAAGTGGGGCCTGGCCGGAGGGGGCGGGCAACTCCACTAGCTGGAGTGTCCTGCTGGGTTGGCACAAAGGAGGTGAGCCTTTGAGGCTCACCGCCAGGTGTGACAATTCCTGCCTGGGAGAGGTGTTAGCATCTCCACCCAGTGCAGGCTTTGTTACTGGCCTCAGAGTGACAAAGGCACCCTCCCCATGGGGCCAGCAACATGTCTCGGTTTGTGGCAGGCTGCTAAAACTAGTCAGCCTACACAGATAGTCGGTTAAGTTTCAGGGGGCACCTCTAAGGTGCCCTCTGTGGTGTATTTTACAATAAAATGTACACTGGCATCAGTGTGCATTTATTGTGCTGAGAAGTTTGATACCAAACTTCCCAGTTTTCAGTGTAGCCATTATGGTGCTGTGGAGTTCGTGTTTGACAAACTCCCAGACCATATACTCTTATGGCTACCCTGCACTTACAATGTCTAAGGTTTTGTTTAGACACTGTAGGGGTACCATGCTCATGCACTGGTACCCTCACCTATGGTATAGTGCACCCTGCCTTAGGGCTGTAAGGCCTGCTAGAGGGGTGGCTTACCTATACTGCATAGGCAGTGAGAGGCTGGCATGGCACCCTGAGGGGAGTGCCATGTCGACTTACTCGTTTTGTCCTCACTAGCACACACAAGCTGGCAAGCAGTGTGTCTGTGCTGAGTGAGAGGTCTCCAGGGTGGCATAAGACATGCTGCAGCCCTTAGAGACCTTCCTTGGCATCAGGGCCCTTGGTACTAGAAGTACCAGTTACAAGGGGCTTATCTGGATGCCAGGGTCTGCCAATTGTGGATACAAAAGTACAGGTTAGGGAAAGAACACTGGTGCTGGGGCCTGGTTAGCAGGCCTCAGCACACTTTCAATTGTAAACATAGCATCAGCAAAGGCAAAAAGTCAGGGGGCAACCATGCCAAGGAGGCATTTCCTTACAACTCCAAACAAGTGTTTGAGGAGCCTGTAAAAGGAAGGGCCGTTACTCCAAGAGTGGAGAAAAAATATAAACCGCCACCAACAGAGACCCCGTTTACATCACACAACAGCTAACACCGGACTCAGTAGTAGTAGGGGCAGCTCGCAAGAGGGCGAACTCACACACTTCAGGAGATGCACCACCTCCAGATAAAGAGAGTCGTAAATTCGACGCGGCAGGAAAAAGAGTGGCGGCACAGGCAGCAAACCAGTGGCGTATTGCAAACTCACAGGCTTTGTTGGGCAGATTCGATAGAGCTCATTGGGACGAAATGCAACACTTTATAGAACATTTGCCCAAGGAGTTCCAAAAGAGAGCACAGCAAGTAGTGGAAGAAGGACAGAGTATCTCAAACAATCAGATACGGTCAGCAATAGATGCGGCAGACACAGCTGCTAGAACTGTAAATACAGCAGTGACAATACGGAGACACGCATGGCTGCGTACATCAGGATTCAAGCCGGAAATACAACCAGCCATGCTGAATATGCCATTTAACGGACAGCAGTTGTTTGGGCCGGAGGTGGACACTGCCATCGAAAAGCTTAAAAAAGACACAGATACGGCCAAAGCCATGGGCGCACTCTACTCCCCACAGAGCAGAGGCACATTTCGAAAGAGACAGTTTTGAGGGGGGTTTCGAGGACAAAGCACAGAACCCACAACCTCACAAACAAGGCCCACTTATCAAAGCCAATATCAGCGGGGAAGTTTTCGGGGACAATAAAGAGGGGGACAGATCCAAAAAAGTAGAGGGAAATTCCCAAGTCCCAAAACTCCACAAAGCAAGCAGTGACTTACACCTCACAAATCCCCAACACATAACACCTGTGGGGGGGGAGACAAACCAAGTTCTACAAACAATGGGAGGAGATAACAACAGATACTTGGATCTTAGCAATTATCCAGCATGGTTATTGCATAGAATTTCTCAAATTTCCACCAAATATCCCACCGAAAACACACAATATGTCAAAGCAACACATGGATCTTCTACAACTAGAGGTCCAACCTTGTTACAAAAACAAGCAATAGAATTAGTACCAATTCATCAGAAAGGAACAGGAGTTTACTCTCTGTACTTTCTCATACCCAAAAAAGACAAAACTCTAAGACCTATATTAGATCTCAGAACGTTAAATACCTACATCAAATCAGATCACTTTCACATGGTGACGTTACAGGACGTAATCCCATTGCTCAAACAGCAAGACTACATGACAACACTAGACCTAAAGGATGCATACTTCCATATACCGATACATCCTTCACACAGAAAGTACCTAAGGTTTGTATTCCAAGGGTGTTGCCATTTGGGATAACAACTGCGCCAAGAGTTTTTACAAAATGCCTGGCAGTGGTAGCTGCGCATATCAGAAGACAGCAAATACACGTCTTCCCGTACCTAGACGATTGGTTAATCAAAACCAACACGCAAAAACGGTGTTCTCAACACACAAGGTATGTTATCGAGACCCTCCACAAACTAGATTTCTCACTCAGCTACACAAAGTCGCCCATTCAGCCGTGCCAAACACCGCAGTACTTAGGGGCGACAATCGACACAACAAAAGGGGTTGCCACTCCAAGTCCACAAAGGGTACAAGCCTTTCACAAGGTAATACAGGTCATGTATCCAAAACAAAGAATACAGGTCAACATGGTAATGAAACTACTAGGCATGATGTCCTCATGCATAGCCATTGTCCCAAACTCCAGATTGTACATGCGGCTCTTACAACAGTGCCTAGCATCACAATGGTCACAGGGTCAACTTCTAGATCTAGTGTTGATAGACAGCCAAACATACACCTCGCTTCTATGGTGGAACAGCATAAATTTAAACCAAGGGCGGCCTTTCAAAGACCCAGTGCCTCAATACGTAATAACTACAGATGCCTCCATGATAGGGTGGGGAACAACTTGTAACACTCAGAGCCCAACACTAGATGGCGGGATGTGCACAGCATGTGAATCTGCAGCGACTAATGCCACGAACAGATGTAAGTGACATTTTCCATATACAGATATATATATATATATATATATATATATATATATATATATATATGTGTTTGTGTTCGGTGGCATGTGCAGCTGCAGATAGACATGCTGTGCATTATCCTGCCATCTAGTGTTGGGCTCGGAGTGTTACAAGTTGTCTTTCTTCGAAGAAGTCTTTTCGAGTCACGAGACCGAGTGACTCCTCCCTTTCGGCTCCATTGCGCATGGGCGTCGACTCCATCTTAGATTGTTTTCTTTCTGCCATCTGGTTCGGACGTGTTCCTCTTCGCTCCATATTTCGAATCAGGAAAGTTAGCTAAATTATCGAAAATTCGACAGTATTGTTAGCGTTCGGTACCGGGTCAGTGTTATTGTATCGGCACCGACATCAAGAGTGCTCCGGCGGCCCTTCGGGGCTTCCGTGCTTCACCGAGGCCTGGTCGGCCCGACCACACCCATTGTCGAAGACTAATGGACCCGACCCCCTTCCGCTTCTGTCCTAAGTGTCATTCGAAGTATCCTTATGCAGACCAGCACCTGAACACAGGGAGGATACTTGCGAGGCTTGTCTAGCGTTTCGATCGAAAAAGACCCTAAGAGATCGACGAGCAAGAAGACTGCAAATGGCGTCGACACTGAGAGAGCAACTCGACGTCTGAGAGGAGGAAAGCAGTTCGATGGCATATGTTGCTGCAGATACACATGTTTGGCACAGTCCGCTGCCTGGTGTTGGGCTCGGAGTATTACAAGTTGTTTTTCTTCGAAGAAGTCTTTTTTGGTCACGGGACCGAAGGACTCCTCCCTCTTCGGCTCCATTGCGCATGGGCGTCGACTCCATCTTAGATTGTTTTTTTCCGCTGTCGGGTTCGGACGTATTCCTTTTCGCTCCGTGTTTCGGTTCGGAAAGTTAGTCAGAATCTCGGAAGAAAGCGTCGGTATTGTTCCGTTCGGTATCGGGATAGTTAGGTACATCGACACCAATCATCGGAAGACTTTGGGGTAGCTTCGATTCCCCCATCGGGGCCTGGTCGGCCCGACCGCGTGCGACATCGAAGCCGATGGAACGGACCCCGTTCCGTTTCTGCCCAAAATGTCACAGTAAGTATCTTTATACAGATCAGCACTTGGTCTGTAACTTGTGCTTGTCCCCCGAGCACAAGGAGGATACCTGTGAGGCCTGTCGAGCCTTCCGGTCCAGAAAAACACTCCGGGACCGAAGAGCCAGGCGTCTACAAATGGCGTCCACGCCGACAAAACAACGTTTCGACGACGAAGAGGAAACATTCTCGGTTCCGGAATCAGAATCCGGAGACTCCGACGTCGAACAACAGCAACAAACTGTGAGTAAGACGTCGAAAAGTAAAACCATCGACAAAACAAAAGCCCAGGGGACGCCACTGCCAACAGGCCATGGCTCGACCCATAAAACAGGCGACCCGTCGAAGGCTCCGAAAAAGGGCACGCCCATAGCGAAGACACCCGACTCCGGTCGAGGGACCGCCATGGAGCAACCTCGGAGCCGAGAAAGCGGCTCCGAGAGACAAAAACAAGATACCGGCACCGAAAAACATCGGCACCGAGAATCCATGCCGAAAGGAACAAAAATTCTGTTGGTGCCGAAACCGAAAAAGGATTCTCTCTCGGCGCCGAAAAATACCACACCTTCATCCTACTCAGAGGAACAAGGAATAAGTGGCCAGATGCACAGATTTGGACAAGAGCTCCAAAGTGTAGAATCAGACTACACACAAAAGAGACTGTACATCCAGCAAGACACAGGGAAGATATCAACCCTTCCCCCAACAATGAGGAAAAGAAGGATGAGTCTCCTCAAGGATGACGCACAACTACAAGCCAAAGTGGTTAAAAAAGTCACGCCTCCGCCCTCTCCACTACAACAGGCATCGCCGGCACAAACACCGCCACAAATGCACTCACCAGCGCAAACTACCATAAGTCAAGATAATCAGGATCAAGACGCTTGGGACCTATACGACACCCCAGTGCCGGACAATGATCCAGATTCATACCCCACAAAGCCGTCACCGCCAGAGGACAGTACCTCATACTCACAACTGGTGGCTAGGGCTGCAGAATTCCACAATGTCCAACTGCATTCAGATCCTATAGAGGATGATTTTTTATTTAACACCCTCTCGGCTACACATAGCCAATATCAATGTCTCCCAATGCTACCGGGGATGTTACGGCACGCAAAACAAATTTTTGAAGAGCCCGTAAAATCAAGAGCCATCACCCCAAGGGTGGATAAAAAATACAAACCACCACCCACAGATCCAGTGTTTATTACTTCGCAGTTACCACCTGACTCCGTAGTAGTAGGGGCAGCTCGCAAAAGAGCAAATTCCCATACATCTGGCGACGCCCCACCTCCGGACAAAGAAAGCAGAAAATTTGATGCGGCAGGAAAAAGAGTAGCATCACAGGCAGCCAACCAGTGGCGCATCACAAATTCTCAAGCGCTGCTGGCCAGATATGACCGCGCTCACTGGGATGAGATGCAACTTCTCGTAGACCATCTTCCCCAAGAATACCAAAAAAGGGCGCAGCAAATAGTTGAAGAGGGACAAACGAGCTCAAACAATCAAATCCGCTCTTCACTCGACGCAGCCGATACTGCAGCGAGAACAGTCAACACTGCTGTCACCATAAGGAGACACGCTTGGCTCCGCACTTCAGGCTTCAAACCTGAAATCCAGCAGGCTGTCCTTAATATGCCCTTCAACGAAAAACAACTTTTTGGCCCTGAAGTGGACACAGCCATTGAAAAACTTAAAAAGGACACAGACACGGCCAAGGCCATGGGCGCACTCTACTCCCCGCAGAGCAGAGGCTCTTTTAGAAAAACTTCATTTAGAGGGGGGTTTCGTGGCCAACCCACAGACACCACCAGCCAACAAACAAGAACCACACCATATCAGGGTTCCTTCCAAAGGGGAGGTTTCAGGGGATATAGGGGGGGTCAATTCCCAAGGAGTAGGGGAAGATTCCAGACTCCAAAAACACCTCCACCTAAACAGTGACTTTCAAGTCACGCAACCCCTTCACTCAACACCAGTGGGGGGAAGACTAAGCCAATACTTCCAATCTTGGCAACAGATTACAACAGACAATTGGGTATTAGCAATAATCCAACATGGCTATTGCATAGAATTCCACAAATTCCCACCAAACATCCCTCCCAAAACACGCAAAATGTCACCACAACATTTAGAACTTTTAGGACTAGAAGTTCAAGCACTACTGCAAAAGGATGCAATAGAGTTAGTACCAGTACAACAAAAAAACACAGGAGTTTACTCCCTGTACTTTCTAATTCCAAAAAAAGACAAAACATTAAGACCAATATTAGTTCTCAGGACACTAAATACCTACATCATATCGGACCATTTTCACATGGTCACACTACAAGACATCATTCCACTGCTCAAACAGCAAGATTACATGACCACATTAGACCTAAAGGATGTGTACTTTCTTATACCAATACACCCTTCTCACAGAAAGTACCTACGGTTCGTATTCAAAGGAATACATTACCAATTCAAAGTGTTGCCATTCGGAATAACAACTGCACCAAGAGTGTTCACAAAATGTCTAGCAGTAGTAGCAGCACACATCAGGAGACAACAGATACATGTGTTCCCTTACCTAGACGATTGGCTAATCAAGACCAACACAGTAAAAAAATGCGCAAACGACACCACATGTGTCATACAAACCCTTCACAAACTGGGGTTTTCCATCAACTATACAAAATCACACCTAGAACCGTGTCAGACACAACAATATCTAGGAGCAACCATCAACACATCAAAAGGAATTGCCACTCCAAGTCCACAAAGAGTGCAGGCATTCCACAAGGTAATAAGTGCTATGTTTCCAAACCAAAAGATACAAGCAAAATTTGTGCTAAAACTTCTAGGCATGATGTCATCATGCATAGCCATTGTCCCAAACGCAAGACTACACATGCGACCCTTACAACAGTGTCTAGCATCACAATGGTCACAGGCACAGGGTCAACTTCAAGATCTGGTGTTGGTAGACCGCCAAACATACCTCTCGCTTCTATGGTGGAACAGCAAAAATTTAAACAAAGGGCGGACATTTCAGGACCCAGTGCCTCAATACGTTATAACAACAGATGCTTCCATGACAGGGTGGGGAGCACACCTCAATCACCACAGCATTCAAGGACAATGGGATATACTCCAAACAAAATTTCATATCAATTACCTAGAACTGTTAGCAGTATTTCTAGCGTTAAAAGCCTTCCAACCCATAATAACACACAAATACATTCTTGTCAAAACAGACAACATGACAACAATGTATTATTTAAACAAACAAGGAGGAACACACTCAACACAATTGTGCCTCCTAACACAAAAAATTTGGCAGTGGGCGATTCACAACAACATTCGCCTAATAGCACAATTTATTCCAGGAATACAAAACCAACTAGCAGACAACCTTTCGCGAGACCACCAACAAGTCCACGAATGGGAAATTCACCCCCAAGTTCTGAACAAATACTTTCAAATTTGGGGAACACCCCAGATAGATTTGTTCGCAACAAAAGAAAACTCAAAATGCCAAAACTTCGCATCCAGGTACCCACACCGCGAATCACAAGGCAATGCTCTATGGATGAGTTGGTCAGGGATATTTGCATACGCTTTTCCCCCTCTCCCTCTCCTTCCATATCTAGTAAACAAGTTGAGTCAAAACCAACTCAAACTCATACTGATAGCACCCACATGGGCAAGACAACCTTGGTATACAACTCTACTAGACCTTTCACTAGTACCGCATGTCAAACTACCCAACAGACCAGATCTGTTAACACAACACAAACAACAGATCAGGCATCCAAACCCAGCATCATTGAATCTGGCAATTTGGCTCCTGAAATCCTAGAATTCGGACACTTAGACCTCACACAAGAATGCATGGAGGTCATAAAACAAGCTAGAAAACCTTCCACTAGACACTGCTATGCATCTAAGTGGAAAAGATTTGTTTACTACTGCCATGCCAATCAAATACAACCATTACATGCCTCTACTAAAGACATAGTAGGATACTTACTACATTTGCAAAAAGCAAATCTCGCTTTTTCATCTATAAAAATACACCTCGCAGCAATATCTGCTTACCTACAAACTACTCATTCATCGTCTCTATTTAGAATACCAGTTATTAAAGCATTCATGGAAGGGCTAAAAAGAATTATACCACCAAGAACACCACCAGTTCCTTCATGGAATCTTAACATCGTCTTAACAAGACTCCTGGGTCCACCTTTCGAACCCATGCATTCCTGTGAAATGCAATATCTAACCTGGAAAGTCGCATTTCTCATTGCAATCACATCCCTCAGAAGAGTAAGTGAAATACAGGCATTTACCATACAAGAACCATTTATTCAAATACACAACAATAAAATAGTTCTAAGAACAAATCCAAAATTTCTGCCAAAGGTAATCTCACCATTCCATTTAAATCAAACAGTAGAATTGCCAGTGTTCTTCCCACAACCAAATTCCGTGGCTGAAAGGGCACTACATACATTAGACATCAAAAGAGCACTAATGTACTACATTGACAGAACAAAGCTAATCAGGAAAACAAAACAACTGTTCATAGCTTTTCAAAAACCACACATAGGAAATCCAATCTCTAAACAAGGCATTGCTAGATGGATAGTCAGATGTATTCAAACATGCTATCATAAAGCCAAAAGAGAATTGCCTATTACACCAAAGGCACACTCAACCAGAAAGAAAGGTGCTACAATGGCCTTTCTAGGAAACATTCCTATGAGCGAAATATGTAAGGCTGCAACCTGGTCTACGCCTCATACGTTTACTAAACACTACTGTGTAGACGTACTAAATGCACAACAAGCTACAGTGGGCCAAGCTGTACTAAGAACATTATTCCAAACTACTTCAACTCCTACAGGCTAAACCACCGCTTTTAGGGGAGGTAACTGCTTTATAGTCTATGCCAAACATGTGTATCTGCAGCAACATATGCCATCGAACTGAAAATGTCACTTACCCAGTGTACATCTGTTCGTGGCATTAGTCGCTGCAGATTCACATGTACCCTCCCACCTCCCCGGGAAGCCTGTAGCCGTTTAGAAGTAGATCATAAATCTTAAACATCTGTACATTTGTAAATAATTATTATAAACTCTTAACGTACATACATATTCACTCCATTGCATGGGCACTATTTATAGCAAACAACTCCATCCTCACCCTCTGCGGGGAAAACAATCTAAGATGGAGTCGACGCCCATGCGCAATGGAGCCGAAGAGGGAGGAGTCCTTCGGTCCCGTGACCAAAAAAGACTTTTTCGAAGAAAAACAACTTGTAATACTCCGAGCCCAACACCAGGCAGCGGACTGTGCCAAACATGTGAATCTGCAGCGACTAATGCCACGAACAGATGTACACTGGGTAAGTGACATTTTCATTTCCATCCAGGGATCGGACTTGGACGAATCCGAAAGTGACCGAACCTCGACGGTGCAGCGAACAGTGAGTAAACCTGCCCCGTCCAAAACTCACACAACAGGCCATGACTTAACCCATCGAAAAGAAGGTGACCAAACATCAGCACCGAATAAGGCCAGGGATTTGCCGAAGACTTCCGACTCCGGTCGAGATTCCGGCACCGAACGATCTCGACACCGAGAGTTCGACTCACCCAAAGTGAGAAAAATATCTTCGGAACCGAAAAAGGCTATATCTGAAACCTCAGTACCAAAAAAAGCAGCTTTGGAGCCGAAAAGAAGCTCTTACACAGAAGAGCAAGGACCTTCCAGCCAAATGAAGGAAAGACATAGATTTGAGCAGGAATTAAGTATGGAAGAACCGGACCATACACAAAGGAGGTTACATATCCAGAAAGAGACTGGAAAAATACAAACTTTACCTCCAATCAAATCTAAAAGGAAACTTGCATTTCAAGAGACAGAAATGCAGCCTAAGGCTAAGGTGGTTAGAGGCAAATCCCCACCACCAAGGTTTTCACCACAACCGTCCCCACCGCACTCGCCACAACTGTCACCAGTGGGAACACCTCCAATGCAATCACCCACACATTCAGGGATGACACAGGATGATGCTGATGCATGGGACTTATATGATGCACCAGTATTGGATAACAGTCCGGATTGTTATCCAACAAAGCAGTCACCTCCAGAAGACAGTACTGCATATACGCAGGTACTATTCAGGGCAGCTACGTTCCACAACGTATCAATGCACTCAGAGCCAATAGAAGATGATTTTCTGTTTAACACCTTAGCATCCACCCATGCTTCCTATCAGAGTCTGCCAAAGCTCCCGGGTATGCTCGAACACGCAAAACAAGTGTTCCAGGAGCCAGTTAAGGGAAGGGCTATCACGCCTAGGGTTGAGAAGAAGTACAAGCCTCCCCAACAGATCCTGTGTTCATAACACAACAACTTGCACCGGACTCAGTGGTTGTAGGAGCAGCAAGAAAGAGAGCAAACTCACAATCGTCACGAGACGCTCCACCGCCTGACAAAGAGAGCAGAAAGTTTGACGCTGCGGGCAAACGAGTGGCAGCACAAGCAGCCAGTCAATGGCGGATTGCTAATTCGCAAGCCCTACTTGCTCGCTACGGCAGGGCACACTGGGACGAGATGCAACACATCATACAGCAATTGCCCCAGGAACATCAGAAATGTGCTCAACAGGTCGTGGAAGAACAGGCCATATCTAACAAACAGATAAGGTCTGCACTAGACACAGCAGCACGAACGGTCAACACAGCAGTAACCATTCGCAGGCATGCGTGGTTAAGAAGTTCTGGATTTATGCCAGAGATCCAACAAGCGGTGTTGAACATGCCATTTAATCAGGAACAATTGTTTGGGCCGGAAGTTGACACAGCTATTGAGAAGTTGAAAAGACACGGACACGGCCAAAGCCATGGGCGCGCTCTATTCCCCACAAGTCAGAGTCACCTTTAGGAAACCACAATTTAGAGGAGGTTTTCGACAGCAAACATCAGAGCCTTCCACGTCTCAAACCAGACCCAGCTATCACGCACAATAACAAAGGGGAGGGTTTCGTGGTTCCTATAGAGGAAAATTCCCAAGAGGAAGGGGAAAGTTCCAAGCAACCAAACCAAGCCAGACCAAACAGTGACTTCAATGTCACAAAACCTCAACACTTATCACCAGTGGTGGGGAGGCTAACCGCATATTTTCAAACCTGGACACATATTACCACAGACGCATGGGTCCTATCAATTATCCAACATGGTTATTGCATAGAATTCACAAAATTCCCACCAGATGTGCCACCAAGAACACACAATCTGTCCAAACAACACATATTACAAATAGAGGTCTAAGCACTATTACAAAAACAAGCAATAGAACTAGTACCCATTCATCAGAAAGGAACAGGCGTCTACTCACTATATTTCCTAATTCCAAAAAAGGACAAAACGTTAAGACCTATCTTAGATCTCAGAACACTGAATTTCTTCATCAAATCAGACCACTTCCACATGGTAACACTTCAAGACGTGGTTCCCTTACTAAAAAAGGAGGAATACATGTCAACATTGGATCTCAGGGATGCGTATTTCCACATACCCATCCATCCTTCCCACAGAAAATACTTAAGGTTTGTAATGCACGGCTTACACTATCAATTCAAAGTGCTACCGTTCGGGATAACAGCCCCAAGGGTATTCACAAAATGCCTAGCAGTAGTAGCCGCTCACATAAGGAGACAGCACATGCACGTATTCCCATATTTAGACGACTGGCTAATAAAAAGCAACACCCAACAACAGTGTCTTCTTCACACGCAATGCGTCATAGAAACTCTACACAAACTAGGGCTCTCTATAAATTACCAGAAATCAAATCTGCAACCATCCCAATTACAACAATACTTGGGAGCAACACTCAACACACAGAGAGCAATTGCCACAAAGGGTCCAAGCATTCCAAAATGTAACATCAAGTATGGAGTCAAACCAACACTACCCAGTAAGGTTTGTAATGAAACTTCTAGGCATGATGTCTTCATGCATAGCCATTGTCCCAAATGCAAGATTACACATGCGGCCCTTACAACAGTGCCTAGCAAAACAATGGACACAAGCACAGGGTCAGCTTCAAGATCTAGTGTTGATAGACCACCAAACACACTCCTCGCTTCAATGGTGGAACCCTATAAATTTAAACAAAGGACGGCCATTCCAAGACCCAGTGCCTCAAGCTGTTATCACAACAGATGCGTCCATGATGGGGTGGGGAGCACACCTCAACAAGCGCAGCACACAGGGTTAATGGGACAATCAGCAAAAACAACTTCACATAAATCATTTGGAATCATTAGCAGGGTTTCTAGCATTAAAAGCATTTCAACCACTGGTAGCCCACAAACACATCCTTTTCAAAACTGACAACAATGTATTATCTCAACAATCAAGGGGGGGACAAACTCGTCACAACTGTGTCTCTTTGCACAAAAGATTTGGCATTGGGCAGTTCACAATCACGTTCGCCTGATAGCACAATACATACCAGGCATTCAGAATCAGTTAGCCGACAATCTCAGTCGAGATCACCAGCAAACTCATGAATGGGAAATTCATCCCCAGATCATACAGGATCACTTCCTCCGCTGGGGAACACCAAACATAGACCTATTCGCAACAAAAAGAAAATGCCAAAACTTGGCGTCCAGGTACCTTCAATCCAAGGGCAATGCACTATGGATCAGTTGGTAAGGGATATTAGCTTACGCTTTTCCCCCTCTCCCACTCATTCCTTATCTGGTCAACAAATTAAGTCAAGACAAACTCAAACTAATACTCATAGCACCAACCTGGGCTCGCCAACCTTGGTACACAACACTGTTGGACTTAACAGTAATATCCCACATCAAATTACCAAACATTCCAGATCTGTTAACACAACACAAACAACAGATCAGACACCCAAATCCAGCATCGCGCAATCTGACTCCTGAAGTCTTAGAATTCAGACATTTAAATCTTACACAAGAGTGTATGGAGGTCATTAAACGAGCAAGAAAACCTACAACAAGACATTGTTACACAAACAAATGGAAAATATTTGTTTGCTACTGCCACACTAATCAGATTCAACCACTACATGCCTCCACAAAGGACATTGTAAGCTACCTATTACACTTACAGAAGTCTAATCTAGCATTCTCTTCCATTAAAATCCATCTCACTGCATTCTCTGCCTATCTGCAGATTACACATACAACATCAGTTTTTAGAATCCCAGTCATTAAAGCATTTATGGAGGGACTAAAAAGAATCATACACCCAAGGACACCACCAGTACCTTCGTGGAATCTTAATATTGTATTAACACGACTCATGGGCCCACCATTCTAACACATGCATTCTTGTGAAGTGCAATATCTGACTTGGAAAGTAGCCTTTCTAATAGCTATCACATCACTTAGAAGAGTAAGTGAGATATAAGCATTTACTATTCAGGAACCCTTTATACAAATACATAAACATAAAGTGGTTCTCCGTACAAATCCAAAATTCTTACCAAAGGTCATATCACCATTCCACCTAAACCAAACTGTGGAACTCCCAGTCTTTTTTCCGCAACCAGACTCAGTAGCCGAAAGAGCCTTACATACACTAGACATAAAAACAGCACACTAATGTATTACATTAACAGAACAAAACAATTTCGTAAAACAAAATTGTTTGTAGCCTTCCAAAAACCTCATGCAAGTAATCCTATATCCAAACAAGGCATCGCCAGATGGATAGTTAAATGTATTCAAACTTTCTGTATTAAAGCAAAAAGAGAATTACCTATTACACCAAGAGCACATTCCACTAGGAAAAAAGGCACCACAATGGCTTTTCTTGGGAATATACCTATGACAGAAATTTGTAAGGCAGCCACCTGGTCTACGCCTCATACATTTATTAAGCATTACTGTGTAGATAGCAACACAACAAGCCACAGTAGGACAGGCTGTATTAAGAACATTATTTCAGACAACTTCAACTCCTACAGGCTAAACCACCGCTTTTTGGGGAGATTACTGCTTGTTAGTCTATGCACAGCATGTGTATCTGCAGCTACACATGCCACCAAAGGGAAAATGTCACTTACCCAGCTACATCTGTTCGTTGCATGAGACGCTGCAGATTCACATGCGCCCTCCCACCTCCCCGGTAGCCTGTAGCCGTTCTTAGTTGAATGAAAATTGTAAATATGTAAATAAATATTATTTTGATACACATTAAGTACATACATAACTACTCCATTGCATGGGCACCTCTAGTATACTCACAACTCCTGCCTCTCACCCTCTGTGGGGAAAACAATCTAAGATGGAGTCGACGGCCATGCGCAATGGAGCGCAATGGAGCCGAAAAGGAGTCACTCGGTCCCGTGACTCGAAAAGACTTCTTCAAAGAAAAACAACAAGTTGTTTTTCTTCGAAGAAGTCTTTTCGAGTCACGAGATCGAGGGACTCCTCCCCTTCCGGCTCCATTGCGCATGGGCGTCGATTCCATCTTAGATTGTTTTCTTTCCGCCATCGTGTTTGGACGTGTTCCTCTTCACTCCGTGTTTCGGTTCGGAAAGTTAGTTAAATCTTGGAAAATGTGACTGCATTGTTTGAGTTCTGTATCGGGTTAGTTAACGCAGATCAACACCGAATTTTGAAGAGCTCCGGTGGCCCTTCGGGGTTTCGGTTCCCCAGCGGGGCCTGGTCGGCCCGACCACGTGCGTCTTCATGGCTAATGGAACGGACTCCATTCCACTTCTGCCCCGAATGCCACAACAAGTATCCTTACACAGATCAGCATTTGGTCTCTAATTTGTGTTTGTCTCCTGAACACAAAGAGGATACCTGCGAGGCCTGTTGAGCGTTTCGGTCGAGGAAAACGCTGAGGGACTGGAGAGCAAGAAGACTTCAAATGTAGTCAGCACCATCAGGACACAAAGACTTGAAGGAAGAAGAAACCTTCTCCATCGCTGAATCGGACTCGGACGAGGCTGAAACCGAACAGACGCTGAAAACCGGGAGTAAAACACCCCTGGCCAAAACTCACGGAAAATACATTAAAGCCCAGGGGACGCCACCGCCCACAGGCCATGGTTTAACCTGAAAATTAGGTGACCGTCCATCGGCACCGAAAAAGGGCACACATGTGTCGAAGTCATCCGACTCCGGTCGAGATACCGGCACAGAACAGACTCTGCACCGAGACACCGGGTCAGAGCAATCTCAACATCGAGATACCGGCACCGAGATATCGGAACACCAAAAGCCAAAAAAGTGACTTCGGAGCCGAAAAAGACAGTTGAAAAGGTTTCGATACCGAAACATCCGGCTTTGGAGCCGAAACCAAGTTCCTACACTGAGGAGCAAGGCCTGTCATCACAAATACAAGGACACAAATTCGGACAGGAGCTAGAAGCAGGGGAGCCAGATTACACACACAGAAGGCTCCACATTCAAAAGGAGACAGGAAAAATCAGAACTCTCCCTCCAATCCGAATGAAAAGAAGACTTGCTTTCCAAGAGAAAGACAAACAACCACAGGCAAAGGTGGCAAAACAAGTAACTCCGCCACCATCACCACATCGCTCACCACAACCATCACCAATGGCCACTCCACCGATGATGCAGTCTTCAACGCACACAGGGATGAGCCAAGATGATCCTGATGCATGGGATCTTTATGATGCGCCTGTATCAGATAACCGTCCCGACTGTTATCCAGCAAGACCATCACCACCTGAAGACAGTAATGCTTAGACACAGGTGGTGTCCAGAGCAGCAACATTTCACAATGTCACCCTGCACGCAGAACCAATTGAAGATGAATTTTTGTTTAATACTCTGTCGTCCACACATAGTCTTCCTATGTTACCAGGAATGTTGAAACGCGCAAAGCAAGTATTTCAAGAGCCTGTGAAAGGCAGGGCCATCACTGCTAGGGTGGAGAAAAAGTACAAACCTTCCCCAACAGACCCTGTGTACATCACACAGCAATTGACACCGGACTCAGTGGTAGTAGGTGCAGCTTGCAAAAGGGCGAACTCACACACCTTGGGAGATGCACCACCACCCGACAAGGAAAGTCGCAAGGTCGACGCAGCAGGGAAAAGAGTTGCGGCACAAGCAGCCAACCAATGGCGCATTGCCAATTCACAGGCCTTGCTATCGAGATATGATAGAGCTCACTGGGACGAAATGCAACACTTCATAGAACATCTACCCAAAGAGTTCCAAAAGTGTGCACAACAAGTGGTGGAAGAGGGCCAAAGTATCTCTAATAACCAGATACGGTCGGCAATGGATGCAGCAGACACAGCTGCAAGAACTGTAAATACAGCGGTCACCATACGGAGACACGCATGGCTACGCACCTCAGGATTCAAGCCCGAAATTCAACAGGCGGTTCTTAATATGCCTTTTAACGGACAGCAGTTGTTTGGGCCGGAAGTGGACACTGCTATCGAGAAACTTAAGAAGGACACAGATACAGCTAAGGCCATGTGCGTGCTCTACTCCCCCACAGGGCAGAGGCACATTTCGGAAAGCATAATTTAGAGGGGGGTTTCGGGGACAAAGCACAGAACCCTCAACCTCACAAACAAGGCCCACATACCAGAGCCAGTATCAGAGGGGAAGTTTTCGGGGACAATACAGAGGGGGATAGTTCCCTAAAACTAGAGGAAAGTTCCAAAGTCCCAAGACCCCTCAAAATAAACAGTGACTTCAGTGTCACAAATCCCCAACACAGAACACCAGTGGGGGGGGGAGACTAACAGATTTTTACCAAAACTGGGAGGAAATAACAGACACGTGGGTCCTAGCCATTATCCAACATGGTTATTGCATAGAATTCCTACAATTTCCACCAAATGTGCCACCAAAAACACACATGTCCAAACAACACATGGATCTATTACAGCTGGAGGTCCAAGCGTTGTTGCAAAAAGATGCAATAGAACTAGTACCCAATCATCAGAAAGGAACGGGTGTTTACTCACTGTACTTTCTCATACCCAAAAAAGACATAACTCTAAGACCCATCTTAGATCTCAGAACACTAAATCTTTACATCAAATCAGATCACTTTCACATTGTGACACTTCAAGACGTAATCCTCTTGCTCAAACAACAAGACTACATGACGACATTAGATCTCAAGGATGCGTATTTCCATATACCCATACATCCTTCCCACAGAAAATACTTAAGGTTTCTAATCCAAGGGGTACATTACCAATTCAAAGTGTTGCCATTCGGAATAACAACAGCGCCAAGAGTCTTTACAAAATGCCTTGCCGTAGTGGCAGCCCATATCAGAAGACAGCAAATACATGTGTTCCCGTATCTGGACGATTGGTTAATCAAAACCAATATGCAAGAACGGTGTTCTCAACACACAAAATACGTTATAGAAACCCTTCACAAGCTAGGGTTCTCACTCAACTACCAAAAATCACACCTACAGCCGTGTCAAATACAACAGTACTTGGGAGCAACAATCAACACAAAAGAAGGGATTGCCACTCCAGGTCCACAAAGGGTACAGGCATTCCAAAACGTAATACAGGCCATGCACCCAAACCAAAGGTTCCAGGTAAAATTAGTGATGAAACTACTAGGCATGATGTCCTCATGCATAGCCATTGTCCCAAACGCAAGATTACACATGCGGCCCTTACAACAGTGCCTAGCATCACAATGGTCACAAGCACAGGGTCATCTTCAAGATCTAGTGTTGATAGACCGCCAAACATACACCTCGCTTCAATGGTGGAATACTATAAATTTAAACCAAGGGCGGCCTTTCCAAGACCCAGTGCCTCAATACGTGATCACAACAGATGCTTCCATGGTAGGGTGGGGAGCACACCTCAACTAACACAGCATCCACGGACAATGGGACACTCAACAGAAACAACTTCATATAAATCACTTACAACTACTAGCAGTATTTCTAGCGTTGAAAGCATTTCAACCACTAATAACCCACAAACACATTCTTGTCAAAACAGACAACATGACAACAATGTATTATCTGAACAAACAGGGAGGGACACACTCGACACAATTGTGTCTCTTAGCTCAAAAGATATGGCATTGGGCGATTCACAACCACATTCGCCTAATAGCGCAATTCATACCAGGAATTCAAAACCAGTTAGCCGACAATCTCTCTCGGGATCACCAACAGATCCACGATTGGGAAATTCATCCCCAGATACTACAAACTTACTTCCAAAGATGGGGAACACCGCAAATAGACCTATTTGCAACAAAAGAAAACGCAAAACGCAAAATGCCAAAACTTCGCATCCAGGTACCCACAGGCTCACTCTCAAGGCAATGCTTTATGGATGAGTTGGTCAGGGATATTTGCATACGCTTTTCCCCCTCTCCTTCCGTATCTAGTAAACAAATTGAGTAAAAAAAAACTCAAACTAATACTGATAGCACCAACTTGTGCACAACAACCTTGGTACACAACACTACTAGACCTGTCAGTAGTGCCTCATATCAAACTGCCAAACAGACCAGATCTGTTAACTCAACACAAACAACAGATCAGACACCCGAATCCAGCATCGCTCAAGCTAGCAATTTGGCTCCTGAAATCTAGAGAATTCAGACATCTAAACCTTACACAAGAATGCATGGAGGTCATAAAACAGGCTAGGAAACCAACCACAAGACATTGCTACACAAATAAGTGGAAAAGATTTGTTTATTACTGCCATAATAATCAAATTCAACCATTACACGCATCTGCAAAAAACATCGTAAGCTACCTACTACACTTACAAAAGTCCAAGTTAGCTTTTTCATCCATTAAAATACATCTGACTGCAATTTCGGCTTATCTGCAAATTACGCATTCAACTTCATTATTCAGAATCCCAGTCATAAAAGCATTTATGAAGGGTCTGAAAAGGTTTATCCCACCAAGAACGCCACCAGTTCCTTCGTGGAACCTCAACATTGTATTAACACGACTCATGGGTCCACCATTTGAACCCATGCACTCATGTGAGATACAGTACTTAACATGGAAAGTAGCCTTTCTAATAGCTATCACATCTCTCAGAAGAGTAAGTGAAATACAAGCCTTTACCATACAAGAACCCTTTATACAGATACACAAACATAAAGTAGTTCTACGCACAAATCCTAAATTCTTACCTAAAGTCATATCACCGTTCCACTTAAATCAAACAGTGGAACTCCCAGTGTTCTTTCCAGAACCAGATTCTGTAGCTGAGAGAGCATTACATACATTACACATCAAAAGGGCACTAATGTGCTACATTGATAGAAACAAACAAATTCGCAAGACAAAACAATTGTTTGTTGCTTTCCAAAAACCTCATACAGGGAATCCAATAGCCAAACAAGGCATTGCCAGATGGATAGTTAAATGTATTCAAACCTGTTATATAAAAGCAAAAAGAGAACTGCCTATTACACCAAAGGCACACTCCATTAGAAAGAAAGGTGCCACCATGGCCTTTCTAGGAAACATACCAATGACTGAAATCTGTAAGGCAGCCACATGGTCTACGCCTCATACATTTACCAAGCATTACTGCGTGGATGTGTTAACAACACAGCAAGCCGCAGTAGGACAAGCAGTATTAAGGACATTACTTCAAACAACTTCAACTCCTACAGGCTAAACCACTGCTTTTGGGGAGATAACTGCTTACTAGTCTATGCACAGCATGTGTATCTGCAGCTACACATGCCATCGAACAGAAAATGTCACTTACCCAGTGTACATCTGTTCGTGGCATGAGACGCTGCAGATTCCCATGCGCCCTCCCACCTCCCCGGGAGCCTGTAGCCGTTCTAAGTTGACAAAAAATTAAACTTGTACATTTGTAAATATATCACTTTTAGTCACATTATGTACATACATACTCCATTGCATGGGCACTATTACTATATACACAACTCCTACCTCACCCTCTGTGGGGAAAACAACCTAAGATGAAGTCGACGCCCATGCGCAATGGAGCCGAAAGGGGAGAAGTCCCTCGATCTCGTGACTCGAAAAGACTTCTTCGAAGGAAAACAACTTGTAACACTCCGAGCCCAACACTAGATAGCGGGATGTGCACAGCATGTGAATCTGCAGCGTCTCATGCCACGAACAGATGTACACGGGGTAAGTGACATTTTCCATATATTGAGTTGCCACATGTTGTGCTTGTGATGTTGGTATTCACCCATTGGCCTCAAAGGCACAGTAAAAAAAGTGGATGAGACTGACGTCAGCATGCCAGCGAGTACTACTTATGGCTCTGAGGACAGTTGTCGCGTGCAGAGCCTTGCTATTATGACGTCCTCGTCGAGGTGGAGAGCTAGGAGAAAAAAAATCAGTTAAACGCTGGTGGATTGGGAGAACTCATAAGGTGAGGAATCCACAGGTAGCTACTGTATCCACCAGTAAAAGCGTTACCAAAGGTAAGTAACTTGTTCTTCAGGAACATTACCTACCAATTCGCAAGGAGAGTTTAGTAATGAGGACTGATTTGCACTTCCTACCAAAAGTGGTTTCACATTTTCACATAAGTCAGTCAATTGAAATTCCAAGTTTTTCCCAAGAACCATGCTGAAAGAGCGCTGCACATTCTTGATGCAAGAAGAGCAATCATGCATCTCATAGAAAAAACAAAAGTGAGCAGGAAAACAAAAAAAACGATATCTGCCCTTTGTGGAGAATAACCAGGGTAAATCAGTTACAAAAGGTACAATTGCTGAGTGAATCTCAGACGATTCAATTGTTACTCAAGTGCAGGAGCACCATTAAATTAAAAATTAAAAACGAACTCAGCTTGCAGTATCACAATATCCATATTAGCTTTTCTAGCAAACCTACCACTGCAGACCATTTGTATGACGGCTACTCGGTCATCTGTGCATACATTCACAAGACACTATTGCATTTACATTCTAATAAACAAAGAAGCTCCAGTCACACAAGTAGTGCTGACAAATTTATTCACAAATTTAAGCTAATCTTCATCCCAACCACCACAGGCTTAAATGACGCTACAAATTTCATTGCACAGATGATAATCAAGAAACGATTTGAGCTGCAAAATGAAATAGTTTCTTACTTGTAGGTGTAGTTTTGCAGCTTAAAGAATTGTCTGGATTCACAAGTGATCCACCTGCCTCCCCAGAAAGTGAAGCTATACAAAAAATAAAAATAATAATAATCGAATCTGGAGATGGTGACAAAGAGGAACGCTTCTGGGGAGGACATATGACATTAAAGGAGGATGGGCAACACACCAAATGGTGGAGGTCATCAAGGCCCAACAAAAAAAAGCAAAGAAAGAGGAAAGAAAGGACTACTGGTAGAATGGAGAATTCCAGTCCTAACAACTAGATTGCAGAATAATGCACAGTATGTGAATCCAGAAAATTCTTCAAGCTGCAAAACTACACCTACTGGTAAGAAATTATTTTGTTTTATATGCAGCTCAAAAAAATGCTTTCGCTTGGCACAAGAGATAGCACGTTACCTGAGAACATAAGGCTGGATACAGTATTCAAAGTAGCAGCAGGTGCTGGACAAATTGATGCATTGGATATTCACAAACATTGTTCTGTCTTTATGATGTGCACAAATCGGGAGACATAAGATATATATTTACAGTATATTCCTTAGCCATACAAGGCCAAAGGAGCTTGCACAGTAAGGTAACACCATTTTGATTGCAAGATGTATCTGGCCACCGTCTGCCAGACTCGATACTGAAACTTTTCTCCTAGTAGTATCTGTCCAGTGCCTTCTGGTGGCTCCACGTAACTCAGATTGCAGCTCTGCTTGCCCAGGAAGAGACAACACTGGCCTGCGTTTGGTCCTGGTGCACTGATGTCAGTTCTTGTTCACTGGTACGTTATGTTGCTGACATGGGTCTGGAGCTCCATTGTGGTTTTCAGTGACTTCATTAAATTTCTAACAAAGCTAGTTAAACTCTATTGACATTGTCGCAAGCAGATGCCCCTGCCCAACCTAGACAACATCTGCATGTGGTGCTCAGTACCTTATCACTGTAATCCATTCATCCAAAGGTAGTCAAGTAGTAGTCGAGGTCTGGAATGGAACTGCAAAACTGTCCTGTTAACTTTCTTAAGTTGAGTTGAGAGACGAAGTAGCCTTCCAAAGGGCCTCTAAAGAGAAGTACAGTATTCTCTTCTTCATTGACCAAGAGATTATCCTGCTCAAGAGATTGTTTGCAATCTCTCTGGTGACAACTTCTTCCTTTGTCTTCTCCTGGACTATTCTGGTCTTAAAGGAGCTTCAGCCAGAGTTCCTCGCTGCATCTGTTGATGTATATCAGTTTGAAGCTTTTTGGCAGGGCAGGTTGAACGTATCGAGTGCTGCACCTCCTCCTCCTCGGCTCCTTACTTTTCAGGAGAATGGCTAGATGCTTTGAACCTGGCGATTCCGGCAGCTGTGAGCCTGCTGCTCAGGTGCAGGTTTAGTCTTTGAGCTTAATCCCACACCTTCACAGGCTGCTGCCTCTTGCTGACTGCTGTACTCCAAGTACTCCAAGTCTAGGGAGAAGCATGCATGCAAGAACTCTTTTTCAAATTCGGAAGAACTACATCTCAAAGTGAGATAGTGTGCACAGAGTCCAAGGGTTCCCCTTAGAGGTTGCTAGTGGCAAGATTAGATAATACTAATGCTCTATTTTGTGGTAGTGTGGCCGAGCAGTAGGCTTATCAGAGGGTGGTGTTAAGCATTTGTTGTACACACACAGGCAATAAATGAGAACACACACTCAGACTTAACTCCAAGCCAATAGGTTTTTATATAGAAAAATATTCTTTTCTTAGTTTATTTTAGAACCACAAGATTCAGAATTCAAGTAAGTACACAAATTGTAAGGTACTTGGCATAGGCAAATATGGAACTTTGAATTAAAAAAGTAATGTACACAGTTTTGGCAAAAATGGCAATAAGCTATTTTAAAAGTGAACACAGTGCACAAATCAACAGTTCCTGGGGAGGTAAGTATCGGTTAGTTTCTCAGGTAAGTAAAGCACTGAAAAGTTCAGTCTCAGGGGCATAGGCAGCCCACCGTTGGGGGTTCAAGTCAACCCCAAACACCCAGCAACACAGGGCCAATCAGGTGCAGAGGTCAAAGTGAGGCCCAAATAACGTAGGTGCCTATGGAGAATAGGGGTGCTCCGGTTCCTGTCTGCTAGCTGGTAAGTACCTGTGCCCGTGGGGAGCAGAACAGGGGGGGTTTGTAGAGCACTGGAAGGGTAGGGGGTTCACAAACAGGCACACAAAATACACACTCAGTGGCACAGGGTGGCCGGGTGCAGTGTGTGAAGTAGGTGTCGGATTTAGGTTGAAATCAATGGAGAGACCCGGTGGTCACTCTGGTGATGCAGGCAGGGCACAGGGGGGCCTCTCGGGCCAGCCACCGACTGGGCTCAATGAGGGCCGCCTGCTGGTCACTCCTGCACCAGTAGTTTTTTTCTCTCTGGCCTGGGGGCTGTGGTGCAGTGCTTCTTCCAGGCATCGGGTTCTTTGTTACCGGGCAGTCGCGGTCAGGGGGAGCCTCTGGATTCTCTCTGCAGGCATTGCTGTGGGGGTGCAGGGAGTTAGTCTCAGGGTTTCCACGTCGTCAGAGTCGCCTGGGGGTCCTCTCTGCAGTGTTGGTTTTTCTGGACAGGAGCCGGGGGCGTCAGGTGCAATGTGTTGGGGATTCACACTTCTTGAGTGAGGCTGAAGTCCCCTTAAAGATGGTTGTTTTTTGTTGTTGGAAAGAGCCACTGTTTTGGGGAGTTTCTTGGTCCTTTGGGTGCAGGGCAGTCCTCTGAGTCAGCAGAGGTCGCTGGTCCCTCTGGATGCATTACTTTTGCAGGTTCTTTGAGTCTGGTGACAGGCCGGTAGGACTAGGGGGCAAGTCAGTTGTCGTCTCAGTTGTCTCTGCTGGGCTTTCAGGTCAGCAGCTTCTTGTTTCAGATCATCAGGAATCTGTTTTCCTGGGTTCAGGGTCGCCCCTAAATACTCTATTTAGGGTGATGTTTAGGGCTGGAGGGTTTTAGCCAATGGCTATTGTCCCTGAGGGTGGCTAAACCCTCTTTATGCTTCCTCCCTGTGGGGAGGGGGGCACATCCCTAATCCTACTGGGGGAATCCTCAAAAACAAGATGGAGGATTTCCTAAGGCAGGGGTCATCTCAGCTCAGCACACCTTAGGGGCTGTCCTGGCTGGAGGGTGGTGACTCCTTGTTTTTCTCATTATCTCCTCTGGACTTGCCGCCAAAAGTGGGGGCTGTGTCCGGGGGGCGGGCATCTCCAGTAGCTGGAGTGCCCTATGGCGCTGTAACACCATGCTTGATCCTTTGACGCTCACGCCAGGTGTTACAGTTCCTGCAGGGGGAGGTGTGAAGCACTTCTACCTAGTACAGGCTTTGTTCCTGGCCACAGAGTGACAAAGGCACTAACCCCATGTGGCCAGAAACCTGTCTGGATGTGGCAGAAACTGGTCAGCTTAGCACTAGTAGTTAGGCTGGTATGCAGGGGGCGTCTCTAAGATGCCTTCTGTGTGCATTTCTCAATAACTCTCACACTGGCATCAGTGTGGATTTATTGTGCTGAGAAGTTTGATACCAAACTTCCCAGTATTCAGTTTAGCCATTATGGAACTGTGGAGTTCGTGTTTGACAAACTCCAAGCCCATACACTCTTTATGGCTACCCTGCACTTAGAATGTCTACGAATTGGCTTAGACACTGTAGGGGCATAGTGCTCATGCAGCCATGCCCTCATCTTTGGTATAGTGCACCATGCCTTATGGCTGTATGGCCTACTAGAGGGGTGACTTACCTATGGCAGAGGCAGTGGGTTGTGGGCATGGCACTCTGAGGGGAGTGCCATGTTGACTTAGTCTTTTTCTCCCCACCAGCACACACAAGCTGTGAGGCAGTGTGCATGTGCTGAGTGAGGGGTCCCCAGGGTGGCATAATACATCTTGCAGCCCTTAGAGACATTCCCAGGCCACAGGGTCCTTGGTACCAGGGGTACCATTTACAAGGGACTTATCTGTGTGCCAGGACTGTGCCTATTGTGCAAACAATGGTGCATTTTAAGTGAAAGAACACTGGTGCTGGGGCCTGGCTAGCAGGATCCCAGCACCCTTCTCAGTCAAGTCAGCATCAATATCAGGCAAAAAGTGGGGGAGAGGGGGTAACTGCAACCAGGAGCCATTTTCCTACACTAGATATTCCAAATATTGACTTGTGGTGCACTATTAGGATGATTGAGTTTGATAGCCCCCCTTCCCTTTCATTAGAGCTTTGCTTGGCTTTTCTTTGATCTTCAGAATGCCAGTGGCACAGATATGGTCTGGCAAAGGGGTTATACTCAACCATCTGGGCCTCCCCTCAGACGAAGTTTCCTCATTCGCAGACGTGAGCAAAGTAGCAGAGGCAGTATAATATCATTTCTGTCTTCGCCTAAATGCAACATTCTCATGGAAATTCTTCAGCTGTCTTCTGCACCACCAGAACCTCATCTGCCCTTGAGGCTTTGCTAGAGCAAGTTACTACTGTATGGTAAAAACTCTTCTTCAGTCCAGACATTAATATTTTGATTGCCCACCATCAAAGATCTGCATTTTATCTGTTATTGAATAGCATGGGCAATTGTTGGCACAGTGCTTTACACAAGTTGTATGTTTAGAAAATTTGCAAAATATAAACAATTGCATTTCACACCCATGCACTGGTTTGCTCTTGAAATATATAAAATATATAGTACAGCCTGAGGAACAAATGCAGATATTTGTGCAGAATTCAGTGCAAGGCTGAAAGATATCTAATGAATATATGAGCTAATATCATAGAATCATGGGGACCTTATTGACAGGGCAAAGTCACTTTAATAGTATGTTACTTGAAGTGATATCTAAAAATGGTCTTTCATTCATAGTCGAGAGTCGGTCTGATTTAGCCTTAATGGAGGCTTTTCAGGAATTGATCTTTCAAGACCGAGAGTCAGACCAGGAAGTGTTTCTGGAACAGTAACCTTTTCATTTTTGTTTTAAAGATTTTGTGGGAAAGGTTAAGTTCAGTAGCAAGTGAAATAGAGTTTAACTACTATGGTGCATTCCCCAAGAAGGACTATTTAAGGATCCTTTTCATTCTGCAGATTGGGAGCTCTGTGCTACATATTTTCCATTGCCTCCCCATGAAGACTGATGGAGTGTCTCAGTATAGACGTTTATGGATGATGCAGACGAGTGGACGTTTACTCCTAGCTTTGATCAGCAGCCAGTACCTCCTGACCTGGAGTTCATGTCAGTCCATCCTTTTCCATAAGGCATGGTGGTTCAAGCATCCTCCGCTGAACTGAACCTAGTCCCTTTCTCTGTGGTTCTTTCGGACTGTGAAAGCAAATGTAACGAGTCTTAATCTTGTTGTATGGTCTTACACAACACCCATGCCTGTGCCTCTTTCAATGATGTGTCCACAAACTGTGAGAAATAGTGAAACTGGCCACTCTTAGTATTCCAGAATACATGAAAGCTTAGTTCTCTGAACTTGCATACGATGGCCTCAGTACTTCTAAGCTCCTAAAACCTGAACTCCATTCAGCTGACACTGAAATGCTGCATGGCAACCACAGTGATATTGCAGAGGCATGTCTGGATGGGCTTCACAGTATTTTTGAATGACCACCAAGCAGTTCATGAAAGACTATTCTGTGGGGTGCTTGCTTGAGTATGGCCTCAGGACTTTGTTTCATGGTTTTTGAAGAGCCAGCCTTCCTAATAGAGAGACCACCTTAACAGATAGTTTGTAGCAGTTATTCCCCCATTTCATGGGCAAGAATTATCAGAATGCCAACTGCAAAAGTAGCAGCTCAAGCCTTTTACATCTTATATTGGTTCTGCTGCTGCAAAGCTGATCTAAATTTACTCTTGCTTCACCATCTTCCAGTGCCTCAATTTTGGATGTGGATGCCTTGGCCTTGTCGCTCAAAGTGCCATCAAAGCAGTGACCCTAGTGCAGACAAGTGATACATTTTATTCCCTTTTCCTGGAACACATGAATGGCAGGACCTTTTGGCCTAGTCTGGATTTAAGGCTTCATAATAGTTGTTTGTCAGAACAAGTACCAGATACTGCCATGAGTCACATTTTCCTGACCTTCATCATGCAGTATTAAGTGGTGTCCCTGGATGGTTATGTTTTCTGTTTTAACATCCTTAACCTTCAAGCTGTTGTTTGATTGCCAAGTAAGTATTAACCAAATGTCTGTGAGTTGTGGCAGTCTTTCACAAAAGGTGGGAGAGTGCATGCACATCATTTGCAACTCACTTGTTGTGCAGTGTGAGTGTGTTCCATCATCTGAGGTTTTCCATGAACCAGCAGAAGTTGGACCTCATTTCAACTTTATAACTGGCCTTTGTTGGAGTGAATTTTGGATACGAGCTGCATGCAAATCTTTCCACTACCTCATAGAATCTCAGACATTTGGGATATATTCCTGAAGGTCTGGACTCCAGTTCTGGTTACAAGGTCCCTCTGCCCTTTGGAATTTTTGACTTTGTGTACCTTCTTGGTGCCATATGCCTGGTGGAGAATATACTTTCTGTAGTGGTCCCTCAGATGGCAGAGGTTACAGTGTGAAGGGTGCATTTCTAATCCAATGGAAAGTTTTGATTCAAATAGTTCAGTGGCCATTTCTCTCAGCCTAAAAGCGAGATAACCCTCTTACCCACTTCAGCTGCAACCCACCGTTTTAGCAGGCACCTCCTCTGTGGGCTGATGGGCTTGGGTGTTTGCTTGCGTGATATAACAGTGTGAGGCCTTTGGGTCATAGAAGAATGAATGGGAGTGCTAGGCTTTGCAGTGAAGGATGTATTATCTCCATCTTATACAGTGTTGTGCAGGCACTCTTGTATTCCACTAATTCAGCAAACTGGGACAGTAGACTCCTGAACCAGTCGCTTCCTGGATCTAGCACTTGGAGTCACTGTGTTTGTGACAGAGGACCCTGTAGCACAGCATTTTTTCTATGTTAGCTTACATGGCAGATGCTTTGAATGTGTCAACTGTCTTAGGAGGATCTCAAATGGGAGCTCCACTCTGATGTGGTAGTTGTGGTCTTTTCTGATTCAACAGTAAGGGTGATGGCTGGAAACCATCCAGTTTACGTGGTTTAGAAAATAGGATATGATGGGGATTATAAATAAGGTCCCAGTTTTCTATTTTTACTGCATTTTACAGATAAATGCAGACAGAAAACTGTTTACTCTCTGTATTTTTTTAATTTAAGTGGGCAAATACTGAAAATTGTTCTTCTTTTGGGCAATTCTCCATGCTGTCCTTAATATATTCTAGGCCTGTATGCGAGACGATAGACGTGGAGAGGTAAAAAAAAAAAAAAACTGCATTAAATTACTTTAAATACAGGCATATGTTAACAGATATTTGTATATAATGCTAATATTTACCTTTGTGTGTAGTGTCTGGTTATATTTGGCTGCTTAATTAGTTAAAATGTACAGGTAGCAAAGTGAGTGCACGTTTATCAATAATATAAGTACAGAAATATACAATTTTACATCTTCATTTACTCACAAAATAAAAATGGAAAAATTCCAATGAGATAGCTAAAAAAGAAATATGGCAAAATACAGACGGAAAAGTAAAAAAATAAATACCATAAAACTGGAAGCCCTAATAATAAACCTGAGAGATGTTTGGCAAGGATCACACATGTCAATACAGGTGCCTCAGCTCACTTTGTACTAACGACAATCCATTTTTATAAGTACTTACAGCTTCGCCACACCCTCACGGGCTACCAACCTGAGGTGTTGAAATTTGCACAACATAGCCACTAGAAGCCGAAATCCTGAGGGGACCACTTGGGAAGGGTGTGATTTTTCCCATCTACTTCTCCTTAATTATCAACACAGACTTTAGAAAGGCCAACTTGGCCCCTCGGGAAATTTCTATCTCAACCCATCTGAGACTGGTTCATCTCAAATGGATTGACAGGAGAATGATGTGATGTATATTAAGGAAATGTCTGAAGGGGTAATCATGGCAGCCAATATAATGTTTGGACTGGATGATTATTGATTTAATTTTGCATGGTAAAAAAATAAAGTTGATTAAAAAAAAATAAAAAAACGAAAATGCCTAGACTCATTCCTTTTAGACCTACAGTGTCCTTTTTCCCCAAAATATCATGCTGTTTTGTAGTTGTCTTAACTTCTACAAAGGAAGTTTTCCAACATACTTTCTCTTTACTTCTAAAAGTCAGAAGATCTAGGAAAATAATGTCGCTTTCTCAGTCTGCTGTATGCATGGTTATACATAATTTGACTATGAACCATTCATTCTCGTAGCTTGTGGTTTGTGAAGAGTTCAGCAGTGAATAAGCTTGCATTGGTCTATTTACAAAAGCACCAATTGTCTTCTCAGCATCATATTGTCTTTGCCTTGGTTCTTTTTACCCGAAATCAGTGAGATGCTTATTAGTATAATATTGTCTTTTCCTTGGATTATTTTACCTGAAAACAATGAGAAAGCTTGGCTATTACAATTTCAGCTTTTAATATTCTTTTTGGACTGTGCACACAACTTCTTAACTTTATTGCCTAGACTCCCAGTACAGCAAGACTGTTCCTGGTAAACTAATCTACTCTGATTAGAAACGCTTCCAGTGACCAGCCCTACACACTCTATTTAAGCATAATGCCACTGATTCCAAAAGTGGAAATGTTTGTGTGGTGTGGGAAGCCTGATGCTTGTCAGATTGGCACACTTCTGATGCATTCCTTCAAAAGATATATTTTTGCTAGATATTAGCATACACTAGCAATCACATACGGTATCCTTGTGCTTTAAGGGCTAATTCATTTTCTAGTTATTGACATGCAAACTTTGTTTTGTTCATCAGTGAAACTGTTGTTCACAAATCCTGGTGTAGTTTTTCTAACAAATTTATTTTTAAGAGACAATAGCTCTGGCACAGGTAAAAAAAAAAATTAAAAAAAAAATCCCGGGGTAGTTGCGAATTAAATCTGAAAAAAAAAAGTTTGCAATCCCAGGCCTCGAAAAATTTACTCTCCCAAGGGCGAGTCTGATTTTATCAGGTTGAGATATTTTTAGCATCTACTCGTCCTGGGAGTGAATTTAAGCTGGAGGGAACAGGTGTTTTGTTCATTCAGAAAGTGAATGATCAATAAAGACACCTTTAATTCTTGTTTTATCTTGACACACTTGCTGTCTGTTCAAGGACAGAGCTTAAATGTCAGTTTGTCTTCTTACTAATTGTTTCCTATCTTATCCTGAAAAATGGTGTGTACTTTGCTTTCTCTTTTTACTGTCAAGAGGTTTTTGTCAAGTGAGCTGTCTGACAATCATTGTCAGTCGAAAGGCTATGAGATGTCAGTTTTGTTTTGTAACACACAACACAAACAGCTTGTAAATGAATAGTACAAAAACTTCAAAATATTTCCAGAATTACAAAAGAACATTTTTTGTAATTCAGAAGTGTGATGCAAACACAGATTTAAATAGGAGCACAACAAATCAGAACACTTTACTTTGTGATGTGCCAATGACCTATTTGCAGAAGCTTTATTTCGGAGCATTATACACTATATAGGTTTATCTAAAACCATTTCAGTGAGAAATGTTCATTTCAGTGGAAAATCTTCTGATTGCAAATAAGTGTGTTACCACTTTATGCTTCAAGTATGTACTTACTAAAAGTGATAGTCTTTAAACATGAGTTGAGAAACATTCCTGCCCTCGCCCTGATGACAGTGCGGTTAATGAACTAAGAGGTCAGTTAGCTGTCATGTGTATCCTATATCAATGCCGAAGCCATTGACCACATACCGCAAGTAGCCATCAACACCTCCCAGGCAGAACCTCCAAAATAATCCGAGGGTAAAGCAGCAATTAAGCTTCTCTCCAGTGCTAAAGCACCTGGCTCTGATTCCATCCCAGCTGAAATTTACAAGGCAGGGAGACCAGTCTTGTTACAGATTGTTACAGAAGCTCACCGAGCTCTTTCAGACCATATGGTAATGGGACACTATCCCTCAGGAGCTCAAGGATGCCTCAATCCCCAATCTCTACAAGAGAAAGGGAAACCAGGCAGTGTTGTGACAACCTTAAAGGAATCTCTCTCCTGGTAATTGCCGGCAAGATCCTTGCCAGAGTCCTTATTAACTGCCTCATTCAACTCATGGAAGACGGGTACCTGCCAGGGGGTCAGTGCGGCTTTATTTAGGGCAGAAGGACAGTGGACATGATATTTTAAGCATGTCAACTACAGGAGAAGTGCCAGGAACAAAACCGGGACCTTTGTGCAACATTTGTGGGCCTGACCAAAGCCTTTCAGACCATGAGTCGTGAGGGGCTATGGCAGATCATGGAGAAGTTTGGCTGCCTAGGCAAATTCATCAGTATGGTATGCCAGTGCCACGACGGCTTGCTTGCTCAACTACTGGACGATGGAGATTCCTCTGATGCCTTCCCAGTCACCAACAGATTCAAGCAAGGCTGTGTACTGGCACACACCCTGTTCAGCATGATGTTTTCGGCCATGCTGTCAGATGCATTCTGCAATGACGAAGAAACCAGCATCAAGATCAGATATAGGATTAATGGCAGGCTCTTCAGCCTGCGGAGGCTACAGGCCAGGACCAAGGTTGAAGAGGACTCTGAGCCCAATTTTCTGTTCACAGATGATTGTACAGTCAACACTGCCACAGAGGCCAAGATGCAGCAGAGCATGAACCGTTTTTCCATTGCATGCAGAAGTTTCAGCCTCACAATCAGTACCAAGACGACTAAGGTCTTGCATCAGCCTGCACTGCAGAAGACATATATGGAACCAACTATCACCGCAAAAGGAGAAATCCTGAAGGCTGTTGAAAAGTTCACATACCTCTGCAGCACACTCTCCAGATCTGTGAACATTGACGATGAGGTAGACACACGCATCACTACGGCAAGCTCTGCATTTGGACGGTGCAGGAGTTAGTGTGGGAGAGGAAACGTGTCGGACTGTCCTCAAAGCTGAAGATGTTTAAGGCAGTTGTACTGCTCACACTACTGTATGCCTGTGAGACATGGACTGTGTATGAGCGCCATGCTAAAAAGCTGAATCGCTTCCACATGAACTGCTTAAGAACGCTGCAAAAAATTACCATCCAGGACAAAGTTCCAGACACAGATTTCCTCTCAAGCTGGTCTGCCAAGTATCTACACCCTGCTGAGAAAAGCCCAAGTCAGCTGGGCAGGCCACCATGTACGTATGGCAGACATGCGTCTCCCCAAGAGACTGTTCCATGGTGAACTTGCGAAAGGCTAACACACACAAGGGGGGCAGAAAAAGCACTTTAAGGACACTCTGAAAGTCTCTCTGAAGAGCTTTGGCATTTACCCTGCCTTGCCTGACGAAGCTATATCAGCAAAGGTTCTACCTCCTGCAAGCAGAGCAGGATTGCAGAGGTGTAGAAGATGCGTGAGCTTCATGGTCAACTCTTTGCCAACCAACCCAGCAGACCACTTGTGCCCGTCGTGCGGCAGAGGTTTTGGAGCCTGCATTGGATTGACCTGCCACAGCAGGACACACCGTACCCAATCAACCTCCTCAACGTGATGTCGTTGGTTATCGTCCACAACGATGGACGAACACCATATGTAGCGAGATTTGTATTATTTATGAAGCAAAAGTTTAGTCTATTAAATCAAACCAAAGTGTTTTTTGTACATCAGACATGGTTACTCGTGTATTTGAAGGTGCTCCCATATGCGATAAAGAAGAAAATGGCGGCTCAGTGAATTAACATATTTGACCAGGATTGTATTATTTGAAACCTGTTTATGGGTCAAGAGCATTATAATTATGGCTAGTAGATTATTTATGGTTTAAATCTTTTTATTGTTCTTTGCAGTTCAGAAGTATCTGCCACATAATAACATGAGCAATAGATGAAATAAAAAAGGAAGGATAACATCCTTTAACATTCAAAGAACTTTAAACCCCTCATGCAGAGGACAAAAAGAGGACAAGTCGTGGTGTTTGCATTATATTCTGAAACATGAGTCCAGCTACCGATGGTCCAAGAGTCGCAACAGCTTTAGATAGCTAAGGCATGTCAATTCCCTAAATTTGTGGGATAGTAACAAAGTAAATGGTCTCCAGAGGTCACTATAGGAGTCTCCTTGGGACACCAATGTCAGTTTTTCCATTCCCAATATGTGCCAAAGTCTATGTAGACAAGCCCGATGTGTAGGAACCGTAGTGATGCTCCCAATACTATACCAATCTGTCGCTCCCTACGTGATTTCTGTGAAAATGTGAGTGGATTAGGAAGGCCAACTATGGCATAAGCCAGCAACCAAGGTAGTTGGGTGTTGAGATAAGTATCTATGTCCTGCAGGACCTGGCCTCAGAACTGGGAGATCTTTGGGCAGGCCCACAGGATGTGGAGCAACGTCCCCTGCATACCACACTGTCTCCAGCAGTCAGCCAATTGTGTGGGGTAGCATTGTTGAAGTCGGGAGTGAATTTGATGCCAGTAAGTAGTAATTTTGACTGCTGTTTCTATGCTTGCCAAGTTACGAGCCGTATGATGAGCTCTGTAATATATCTCCTTCCATTTTAAGCTGTTAGGTTTCTGTCTAGTTGTTGCTCCCAGTGGTGCTGTATCAGGGATCTCGGAATCAGGGGTGTGTGTAAGATAAGTCTGATATATTTTTCTTGCCTGTAGCTTCCGGAGAAGCCACAGATCAAAGTATGTCAGAGGTCTCTGGGCCCCGGGTCAAAGAGCAGGGTGTGACACCCAGTGGCAGACTTGAAAGTAGTGATGTCTTTCTTCCTATGGCAGATCAAACTTCTTTTTCATTTGCTCAAAACGGCGAACCCTGTCTGTGTAATATAGGTGGGCGACAGACCTGCAGGCGCTGGGCTGCCACCACCAATACTACCAACAATTTTGTCCTGTCATAAAGTCTGAGTTGTCTAGTATGGTGTAAACTAAATTTAACTCCAACTGAGGCAATCTAAACGGAGTGAGAGGAAACCTGTTACTCAAACCCTTAAGAAACCTTAGAGCTATAGGGGACCTAAATAAAGAGGGTTGGTTAGGTAAACAAATAAATGCAGACTGTGCAGACCGATAGCTCTTCACTGTCCCAACTGCAGAACCTTGCTGTGTCAAAGTGAGAGCAAATTGTAAAACATTGGACAAATGGGACTTTAAAGTATCAATGTGTCTTTTCATACCAGTTAACAGACTTTGCTTATCTACCAGCATAGACAGTTTTGGTGGAGTGTCTCCTGGCCGATAAGATAACATCCACCTCTTATAGGGGAGGGAGAGAAAAATAATTCAGATTTCCCCGTTCTATCTCCAGGCATGTTGGTGCAGGCTCTGGAGGTTGGGGTGTAAAACCTGCCCCTGAGGAGGCCTGCCCTTTGAGGGAGAAGGAACTGAGAGCACTGTGATAGGTGAAGCTCTGTGTACTACACCCTTGTTGACCAATCCGGGGCTATTAATGTTACTTGGGCGTGATATTGGTGAATCTTCCTCAGAACCTGAGGAATCAAGTGTTTTCAAGGAAATGTGCCTGTTGTCCCAGCTTACCTGAAACGTGCCCAACAATGCTTCTTGCATCGCATACTGGAGGCTGCAGAACAACGGGCAGTGCACGTTTTCGTGAGTGGCAAACAGGTCTATCTGAGGCATCCCCCACAACTGAAAGATGTGAAGAACTAGGAGAACTACCTCCGGATGGAGATGCCACTTGTGATCGGCTGAAAAGTGCCGGCTGAGACTGTCAACTGTCAGATTGGACAACAACTTGGTTGTTACCTGCAGATGATGCAGCACCAACCCTGGAGTCTTAGCTTTGAGTAACCAATTGTCCACTTAAGAAAATAACAATATTCCTCTCCTTTTGAGATGCGCTGCAACCACTTCCATCACCTTTGTGAAAACTTGGGGTGCGGAAGTACGACCAAAAGGAAGGACCATAAACTGGTAGTGCTGCATCCCTACCCTGAACCAGAAATACTTCTTGTGTGACTTCAGAACGGGGATGTGAAAATACACATCCTGCAAGTAATTTGAAACCATCCAGTCTTCTTTGTCCAGCGCAAGAAGCACCTGAGCTACGGTTAGCATTTTGAAATTTTCCTGTTTGAGGAACCAATTCAAAATCCACAGGTCCAGAATGGGCCTCAAATGACCATCTTTTTTGGGGGTCAGGAAATATATTGAGTAACATTGCTGACCCTTTTCCTTCTCTCGATCCAACTCCATTTTGCCCTTTAAAAGCAGATTTTGTACTTCATGCTGAAGCAACAGCAGATGTTCTTCTGAATAAAAAGTATGCTGGGGAGGGAAGTGAGGGGGCAACTCCCGAAAGGGAAGGGCATACCCATTTCCTACAATGCTGAACACCCAAGAGTCCAATGTTATTGACTTTGAATCTTGAAGAAAATGAATTACCCTTTTAGGAGTTGCGGCCAAACCCCATAAACCTACGTAAAGGTCTGTAGGTTGAGGAGAGAGACTGAAGACCTAAAGACGTAGCAGTGGCTTTGCATTCCTAGAACCTTTCAGCGCTGAACCAGCTTTCTCTCCAAACAGTCTGGGCCCTTCAAACAGGAGATCCATTGAGGCAGATTATACATCTGCGGAGACCCCCTGTTTCCCCAAGACAAGTATGTCTCCTGCTAGCCATCGATGTACCCATGGCTCTGGCTACATAGTCTGCTGTGTCCAGACCTGATTGGATGACTTGTTTAGCAGTCATCTGACTGCCCTGCAGCAGCTTCTTAAAATGTTCCTTCACATCTTGCGGCAACTTGGGGGCCAACTCGTTAGCTCACTCAATCCGTGCATGGATATATCTACCTATAACACATGTAGCATTAACTGATTTCAAAGACATTCTACATGATGAAAAGACCTTCTTAGCAGACTGTTCTGTGTGTTTAGATTCCCTATCTGCAGGTGTCGTTGGGAAGGAACCAGGATTGTTTTAGAAGACCAAAAAGCCTGTCCGACTAGACTCCAAGGCATCTAATGTTGACTAAGGAATTGGGGGTCACCTGGCGCCACCCTGTACCTTCTGGCAATTACTTTGGAGACAGCAGGTGTTTTTACTCTGCGACCGAGTTGAGTGGCTTGATGCCGGACGAATATTATCCAGTGTCTGTATTGGCACCGTCGACCCTGAAGGTGATGGAGCAGTAGGCAAAAAAGGCATAAGCAAGAGTCTGTTTATATGGTTCCAGAATGCTCAGATTAAACGCCAAAGGACCCGTGGGGCCGGCAGGCATACTAACGGGGGTCATTGCCCTGCTAAAAATGCTGAACATGAGATTTCAAAAGGCCGATGGATCCACCCCAGGAGTCCGGAAGGCCGGATACTCTTGTTGATCCTGGACCTGACCTGAGTCTTGTGCCTTCATTTCCTGTGGAGTAACAGGAGAGAACTACGACTTGAAGGAGATGCTGAGATGGTGCTGGTGACTTTTAGTGCAAATTCAGTTGCAGAGGAGAAAGGGTGGGGCTCACTTGCCAGGTCCAACGGCATCGAGACTTTGAACCCAGTGATAAGGACCTCAGGCTACCATCTGCGGAAGAGCGATGCTGAGAACTCTGGAGACGCCGCTTCTTATATGATTTTGAAGCTCTATGGGAAGATGACTCCTCTCGATGTCTGGATCTTCTCCTTCTTGGCCTTTGCCTTGAACAGCTTTGCTTCTCTTTCCTTCAGTTCTTTCGGGTTCATACTCTGGCAAGAAGAGCATGCCCTGATGTCGCGATCGGAACTTGGGCACCAGAGGCAATTTTTGTGCAAATCAGTGACTCACATATAACCTACACATTCCCTACAAGGTTTAAAGCCAGACGTCTTAGGTGGAGACATTGTAGCATGAAGAAAACTCGGAAGACTTCTTATTGCGCCGATGACATCAGACAGAGTTGTGTTTTGAGCTGACCCATTGTGACGTCAACGTGGAGAGATAGAAAATATTTGTGTTGATTCTGGTGCATTGGGGCTATTTAAAAGATGAGGAATCCACAGATGGATGTATCCATCAGAAAGGCTGACTTCCTTTTTCCTTATTGAATGTGCTTTAGGTCACTCCTCTAGTTACACTCCTGCCTTCTTGTAGCTTATCTGGATTGTTTGAGCTATCCATCGTGCAGTGGTGCCCTTTGTAACCAGTAAGCCCTTTCACTGAAAACTAAAAATAGCTTTCGGAGCTGGGAAAGTGCCTTCTTAGCTCCCGGGGATATTTTTTACAGAAACTGAATCCCTCTGCTGAAAACAGCAGAGAGATTTGGTGCATTGTGTGATTACGGAATGTTTCCGTCCTCAGCACAGGTGTCGTTGAGCTTGACTGAACCATTGCGTCATGCGCACCAAAGGAGTTAATATGCTATATTGACAGAATTAGAGTTTCACAAATCCAAACAAGTTTGTTGCCTTTTTGCCCCCTCGCAATGGAGACCCCATATAGAAATCGGACATTTACAGAGCGATAATTAAATGCGTTCAAATATGTTAAACCAAAACTAAAAGAACTTTGCCCACACCCATAAGATAGGCTTTCCTGGGTAATATGCCAATAGCTGAAATCTGTAAAGCAGCTCCATGGTCTACTCCAAACACGTTCACTAAACATTATTGTGTAGATGTGTACGCCAACAAGCAAATATATCACAGACAGTGCTATGTATGCTTTTTCAAACAGCTGCAACACCCACAGGTTAACCACAACTTTCTGTAGGGCACTGCTTCACATTCTATGCGCAGCATGTCTATCTACAGCCACACATGCATCAATCAGAAAATGTTACCCTTTAAGCATGTTTGTGGCATGTAGTGCTGTAGATTCACATGGGCCTGCCCTCCTCCCCGGACACCTGTGGCCATTACAATACCTTCTTATAATTTCATATGCATGGACAGATCTTTACTAATACTTACTCGCACTCCATTCTCACCTGACTGCGTGAAAACAGTCTAAAAATGGAGTTGATGCCCATGCGCATGATAACCAAGAGGAGGTGTCACTTTGCTTAGTGACTTAAGAGACCTTTTTAAAGAAAAACAATTTGTACATGTCCGGACCCAACACTAGATGGCAGGAGTATGCAGAGCATGTGAACCTACAGCACTACAAGCCACAAACAGATGCTTACAGGCTAAGTAACATATTCCTTCTTCAGCATTGGTATCTTTAATTGATCTTCTTGTGGTCTGGCCTCCTCCCCAAATAGAGGCTTGCCTAAGAACATTTAATTTGCTCTTTATGCTTGACTGGTGCTAAAAAATCGGAGGTATGCAAACCTCTGGGTGGGGTGAGGCATGGAGCACTTTTACCGCATTAACTGATGCTTGGCATTTTACAATGATTTTAATGTGCTGATAAAGGGGGCACTGTTATGCTTAGCCCAACAATGCTTTGACTTGTTTTTTTAAATTTACCAAAGGACTCTTTCAGTGGGGGATGATTCAAACGTGAATCTATGAAAGCTTCCAGTGTTGGTGCACTACAATTATAAGTAACTGAACTTTTTTCAAATGCCTTTGTGGGAGTGTATTTACTGACAATGATACAAACTACCTTTGGTGTAAAACTCAGTAAGTAATAGCTTACAATGCACAGTAATTAAGTTCATTAACACAAAAGTGACCACCGATTTGCTTGTATTTATTTTTTGTTTTGTCCTCCTCAGAGTAAGATTTAATAAACCTGTCTTTTTGCAAAAGTATGAAATGCCATCTTGACTGCTGTGATATTAACTTTAGTTTACGCAGATCTTAATATGATCTCTAAAAAAAAAAAAATTCTCTGTGGAATGTGTACAAGGTTAAAATTGCGTATGGTGCGTTTATTTTGTATGATACGTTTGTCTTGTGTATAAAAAATGCTTTATAAGGTTAATACATAGTCGTGTTCACTTTTCTTGGATTATCTGCATATATCTTCACTGGCAATTGTAGTCTAAAGTTTTGAAGTTTCTAATAGAGCCTGGTCAGCCTGTGTTTGCCTATTGCTTACTTTCCTTTAATCATTACAATGTTTTTGAAAGCCCTGATTCCCTTCTTTACTTTTTGCTAGGGTTCTGAATTACTGCCGTATTTTCACCGAGCTGTGTGAAACCTTTCTTGAAAAAATTGTTTCAACTCCGAATCAAGGGTTGGGAGACTTACGAACACTTGAGCTACTTCTGATATGTGCAGGGCATCCACAGTATGAGGTTAGTTGTTCATGTTTGAAAAAATGAATAATTTGTTAATCAGTTAATTGGCCTTCTGGCCATTCAGTTCAATTTGTTTTAGGTTCCCTATTAAGTCATTAGCTACTAACCTATCCTTCTACTGATATTTTTTAACTCCTAAGAACCTGCAATGCCTAAGAGGAAATTGGAAATCTATTTCTGCACCCAGCGTTGGGTCTGAATTGATCTCCGCTGGTATAGTAGTAACTTGTTGAGTTGCTGTCTGTAGGAAGCAGGCTCTCTATATAGTATACCAGAATGAGGTAAATATAAAGTACAAGAGGCACTCATTATAACATGAAAAATAATAGTGCTCATGAGTCAGTATACATAGGCAATGTTTTGTCATATATTTCTGAAAATTACTGGGATTATTTCAAACATAATCCCCAATTACAGTATCACTGTCCAAATCCAAATAGTAGAATTAATTGATCTGTTGTTGCCTCTTGTACTTTATATTTGCAATAGTGCTTTTAGCATCTATCAAGACCTTTTGGGTGTGGTCTTTCAAGAGTGCACCATTTCGAGATTCGACATTCTTCGTTGATATTCACCTTGCTACCCAGAGCGCCTAGTTTTCTCCCAGTACAATACACCCACACGTAGTTAGAGTACCAGAATGAGGTATACTGTGCAGACAGTCAAGGTATCCCTTAATATTGTACTGGGGCTTGCTTTAATAATCCCAAGTTGCTCTTTTAGTGTTAGTGTGGTAAAGCAGCCTTAGACATATTGGAGGGCAGTGTTAGGGATTTGTTGCATATACAGAGTCACTAAAGGAGACCCACACAAGTAAATCTGAGACAAATTTAAGAAAAATAACACAGTATTTTATATACATTTTAGACACCAGATCAGTAATAAGGTAAGTACTTTAGATGTTTCAGAATTGTACAAGTAAACAGTAGAAAAATCAGTTGTCCGATTTGAGACATGAGACTTGAACATGGTAATGTAGGAAGTTGGCTCTGTATGTGCTATTTCAAAGTAAGGAATAGCATGCACAGAGTCCAAGGGTTCCCCTTAGAGGTAAAATAGTGGTAAAAATAGATAATACTAATGCTCTATTTTGTGGTAGTGTGGTCGAGCAGTAGGCTTATCCAAGGAGTAGTGTTAAGCATTTGTTGTACATACACATAGACAATAAATGAGGTACACACACTCAGAGACAAATCCAGCCAATAGGTTTTGTTATAGAAAAATATATTTTCTTAGTTTATTTTAAGAACCACAGGTTCAAATTTAACATGTAATATCTTGTTTGAAAGGTATTGCAGGTAAGTACCTTAGGAACTTTTAATCATTTCAATTGCATGTATACTTTTCAAGTTATTGACAAATAGCTATTTCAAAAGTGGACACTTAGTGCAATTTTCACAGTTCCTGGGGGAGGTAAGTTTTTGTTAGTTTTACCAGGTAAGTAAGACACTTACAGGGTTCAGTTCTTGGTCCAAGGTAGCCCAACGTTGGGGGTTCAGAGCAACCCCAAAGTCACCACACCAGCAGCTCAGGGCCGGTCAGGTGCAGAGTTCAAAGTGGTGCCCAAAACGCATAGGCTAGAATGGAGAGAAGGGGGTGCCCCGGTTCCGGTCTGCTTGCAGGTAAGTACCCGCGTCTTCGGAGGGCAGACCAGGGGGGTTTTGTAGGGCACCGGGGGGGACACAAGCCCACACAGAAATTTCACCCTCAGCAGCGCGGGGGCGGCCGGGTGCAGTGTAGAAACAAGCGTCGGGTTCGCAATGTTAGTCTATGAGAGATCAACGGATCTCTTCAGCGCTGCAGGCAGGCAAGGGGGGGCTTCCTCGGGGAAACCTCCACTTGGGCAAGGGAGAGGGACTCCTGGGGGTCACTTCTCCAGTGAAAGTCCGGTCCTTCAGGTCCTGGGGGCTGCGGGTGCAGGGTCTTTTCCAGGCGTCGGGACTTAGGTTTCAGAGAGTCGCGGTCAGGGGAAGCCTCGGGATTCCCTCTGCAGGCGGCGCTGTGGGGGCTCAGGGGGGACAGGTTTTGGTACTCACAGTCTTAGAGTAGTCCGGGGGTCCTCCCTGAGGTGTTGGTTCTCCACCAGCCGAGTCGGGGTCGCCGGGTGCAGTGTTGCAAGTCTCACGCTTCTTGCGGGGAGATTGCAGGGTTCTTTAAAGCTGCTCCTTTGGATAAAGTTGCAGTCTTTTTGGAGCAGGTCCGCTGTCCTCGGGAGTTTTTTGTCGTCGTCGAAGCAGGGCAGTCCTCAGAGGATGCAGAGGTCGCTGGTCCCTTTGGAAGGCGTCGCTGGAGCAGAGTTCTTTGGAAGGCAGGAGACAGGCCGGTGAGTTTCTGGAGCCAAGGCAGTTGTTGTCTTCTGGTCTTCCTCTGCAGGGGTTTTCAGCTGGGCAGTCCTTCTTCTTGTAGTTGCAGGAATCTAATTTTCTAGGGTTCAGGGTAGCCCTTAAATACTAAATTTAAGGGCGTGTTTAGGTCTGGGGGGTTAGTAGCCAATGGCTACTAGCCCTGAGGGTGAGTACACCCTCTTTGTGCCTCCTCCCAAGGGGAGGGGGTCACATCCCTAATCCTATTGGGGGAATCCTCCATCTGCAAGATGGAGGATTTTCTAAAAGTTAGTCACCTCAGCTCAGGACACCTTAGGGGCTGTCCTGACTGGCCAGTGACTCCTCCTTGTTGTTCTCATTATTTTCTCCGGCCTGGCCGCCAAAAGTGGGGGCCGGGGCCGGAGGGGGCGGGCAACTCCACTAGCTGGAGTGTCCTGCGGTGCTGTGACAAAGGGGTGAGCCTTTGAGGCTCACCGCCAGGTGTTACAGCTCCTGCCTGGGGGAGGTGTTAGCATCTCCACCCAGTGCAGGCTTTGTTACTGGCCTCAGAGTGACAAAGTCACTCTCCCCATGGGGCCAGCAACATGTCTCTAGTGTGGCAGGCTGCTGGAACCAGTCAGCCTACACAGATAGTCGGTTAAGTTTCAGGGGGCACCTCTAAGGTGCCCTCTGTGGTGCATTTTACAATAAATGTACACTGGCATCAGTGTGCATTTATTGTGCTGAGTTATTCACAAATAGCTATTTTAAAAGTGGACACTCTGCAATTTTCACAGTTCCTGGGGGAGGTAAAGTATTGTTAGTTTATGCAGGTAGGTAACCCACCTACAGGGTTCAGTTTTGGGTCCAAGGTAGCCCACCGTTGGGGGTTCAGAGCAACCCCAAAGTTACCACACCAGCAGCTCAGGGCCGGTCAGGTGCAGAGTTCAAAGTGGTGCCCAAAACACATAGGCTTCAATGGAGAGAAGGGGGTGCCCCGGTTCCAGTCTGCCAGCAGGTAAGTACCCGCGTCTTCGGACGGCAGACCAGGGGGGTTTTGTAGGGCACCGGGGGGGACACAAGCCCACACAGAAATTTCACCCTCAGCGGCGCGGGGGCGGCCGGGTGCAGTGTTAGAACAAGCGTCGGGTTCGCAATGGAAGTCAATGAGAGATCAAGGGATCTCTTCAGCGCTGCAGGCAGGCAAGGGGGGGCTTCCTCGGGGAAACCTCCACTTGGGCAAGGGAGAGGGACTCCTGGGGGTCACTTCTGCAGTGAAAGTCCGGTCCTTCAGGTCCTGGGGGCTGCGGGTGCAGGGTCTTTTCCAGGCGTCGGGACTTAGGTTTCAGAGAGTCGCGGTCAGGGGAAGCCTCGGGATTCCCTCTGCAGGCGGCGCTGTGGGGGCTCAGGGGGGACAGGTTTTGGTACTCACAGTCGGAGAGTAGTCCGGGGGTCCTCCCTGAGGTGTTGGTTCTCCACCAGCCGAGTCGGGGTCGCCGGGTGCAGTGTTGCAAGTCTCACGCTTCTTGCGGGGAGTTGCAGAGTTCTTTAAAGCTGCTTCCTGAAACAAAGTTGCAGTCTTTTTGGAGCAGGTCCGCTGTCCTCGGGAGTTTCTTGTCTTTTTCGAAGCAGGGCAGTCCTCAGAGGTTTCAGATGTCGCTGGTCCCTTGGAAGGCGTCGCTGGAGCAGAGTTCTTTGGAAGGCAGGAGACAGGCCGGTGAGTTTCTGGAGCCAAGGCAGTTGTTGTCTTCTGGTCTTCCTCTGCAGGGGTTTTCAGCTGGGCAGTCCTTCTTCTTGTAGTTGCAGGAATCTAATTTTCTAGGGTTCAGGGTAGCCCTTAAATACTAAATTTAAGGGCGTGTTTAGGTCTGGGGGGTTAGTAGCCAATGGCTACTAGCCCTGAGGGTGGGTACACCCTCTTCGTGCCTCCTCCCAAGGGGAGGGGGTCACAATCCTAACCCTATTGGGGGAATCCTCCATCTGCAAGATGGAGGATTTCTAAAAGTTAGTCACTTCAGCTCAGGACACCTTAGGGGCTGTCCTGACTGGCCAGTGACTCCTCCTTGTTTTTCTCATTATTTTCTCCGGCCTTGCCGCCAAAAGTGGGGGCCGTGGCCGGAGGGGGCGGGCAACTCCACTAAGCTGGAGTGCCCTGCTGGGCTGTGACAAAGGGGTGAGCCTTTGAGGCTCACCGCCAGGTGTCACAGCTCCTGCCTGGGGGAGGTGTTAGCATCTCCACCCAGTGCAGGCTTTGTTACTGGCCTCAGAGTGACAAAGGCACTCTCCCCATGGGGCCAGCAACATGTCTCTGGTGTGGCAGGCTGCTGGAACTAGTCAGCCTACACAGACAGTCGGTTAAGTTTCAGGGGGCACCTCTAAGGTGCCCTCTGGGGTGTATTTTGCAATAAAATGTACACTGGCATCAGTGTGCATTTATTGTGCTGAGAAGTTTGATACCAAACTTCCCAGTTTTCAGTGTAGCCATTATGGTGCTGTGGAGTTCGTGTTTGACAAACTCCCAGACCATATACTCTTATGGCTACCCTGCACTTACAATGTCTAAGGTTTTGTTTAGACACTGTAGGGGTACCATGCTCATGCACTGGTACCCTCACCTATGGTATAGTGCACCCTGCCTTAGGGCTGTAAGGCCTGCTAGAGGGGTGTCTTACCTATACTGCATAGGCAGTGAGGCTGGCATGGCACCCTGAGGGGAGTGCCATGTCGACTTACTCGTTTTGTCCTCACTAGCACACACAAGCTGGCAAGCAGTGTGTCTGTGCTGAGTGATAGGTCTCCAGGGTGGCATAAGACATGCTGCAGCCCTTAGAGACCTTCCTTGGCATCCGGGCCCTTGGTACTAGAAGTACCAGTTACAAGGGACTTATCTGGATGCCAGGGTCTGCCAATTGTGGATACAAAAGTACAGGTTAGGGAAAGAACACTGGTGCTGGGGCCTGGTTAGCAGGCCTCAGCACACTTTCAATTGTAAACATAGCATCAGCAAAGGCAAAAAGTCAGGTGGCAACCATGCCAAGGAGGCATTTCCTTACAGTCAGCAGTTTGTTGGACTTGACTGGGTGATTGGTGCCTGCAGGATGCATGGAAGTGACTCCTCCACTTCAAGTGCGATGCTGGACGGTTTGCGTTGTGCTGGTGGCCCTTCAGGGCTTTTGGAGGATGCACAGCTGCAGAATGAGTCAGGTCTTTGCGATTGTTGGGACTGTAACATGTAGGCAGTGTTTGATGCCAAAGTCCGCAGCTAGTCCACAGTTCTTACGGTGATTGGCTCTTTTGTCCTTCTGTAGTCAGTCTAATCTGAGTACCTGGTGTCAGTGGGGCACCTAAATACTGAATGGTAGTGAAGGGTAGATGTCAATGGGCTACTTACCCTTGGGGTCACTACATCTCCCTTTATGACCACTTACTGGGGGGGAGTGGGCATAGCCCTGTCCCAGAGTTTCTAATTCCATTAAAAACAAAATGGTGGAATCCTTCCCTTGAAGCAGGCAACCCGGTTAGGGTGTGACTAGCTTGGTGGTACAACACTCCTACCTGCATAGATAATTTCCTGCCTGTCCTGGGGCCAGCTGGGCCTCAGGGTAGGGGATGGTATATCACAGGTTTGGGGGACCAAGGGGTCGTATATCAAAGGCAGCAGGGGCTTTAAGGTCCCAGGCCATGGTTTACAGATTTACTAGCCAGTCTGCTGGAGGAGGTGTGAACATCTTCCTCTAGAGCAGATATTGTTTCTGGCCTCAGAGTATGGGCTGTCAGGGGGTCAAATACTCATCTGTGGTGGCAGGCTGGTCGATACCAGTCTGCCAGCACCCTAGAGGGCAACTAGGTTTTCAGGGGGCACCTCTAAGGTACCTGCTGGGGAATGTCATAATCCAATACTGGCATCAGCATGGGTTTATTGAGACAAAGTGTTTGATAACAAACACCATTATTTTCTGTGCAACCATCCTGTAGTTGGGTAACACGTGATGACCACTGCCCACTATATGTCCTTAAGATGGCTACCCGATCACTTGAAATATCTCGTATTAGAACTAAACATCACAGGTCCATTTCTGATTGTGCATACTGTATATATCCTCCCATAAAATAAAATGCACCCTGCTTAAGGGCTTCAAGGCCTGCTGTATGGGTAACTTGCATATAAAATATACAGTGACTTTGGCATGACACACAGTAAGTGTGCTATGTTGTGTTTTCACTCATGGTTTTCACCATAACACGCTGTCTTCAATGGCCGGTGGTATGCAGTTCTTATAGAGTCCCTCAGGGTGACATAATACAAGCTACAGCCCTTAAGGACCCGCTTAGGTACCCATTCTGTAGGTACCAGGGGTACCACCCACTAGGGACTTAAAGGGGTGCCAAAGTGTATGGCAATTGTGTGAAATTAGACCATTTTACCCTGTTAGGGAATGAGCACCGGCAATGGGTCCTGGTTAGCAAGAACACAGTGCACATTAGTTGAAAAACATCAGTAACAGTAGCAAAACGTGGGGGAGACAATGACAAAAAGTGTGACCATGACAAAAAGGGGCCCTTTCCTACACTGTATTTCTAGATGGTTGGCCTAGCAATCTTTTTTTTGTAAAAGGTTACAGAAACAAATTATACAGATAAACTTGAATACAAAATATCCCCCCCCCCCCCCCCCCACCCCCCCAAAACCAGGATCATTGTAGGAGTGCGTTGTAGAAGTGAGTATATACCTTCTGGCGACTGTTTTACAAATCTCTGCAATCTGAACATCTTTTAATAAATGAGTTGTAGCTGTGGTGCTTTTTCAGAAAGTCATAGGATGCAAGAAAATATCCCTATGGAACTTACTGTTTGGAAGTATCCAAATGTGTTCTCAGGGCACCATAGTTCACAAATAATTGATTGGATGTCATTATACCCCTATTACAAGTAGATAAAAAAACGTAAGAACTCTCCTGATATCTAATGTGCATAGAAATCCTTCTGCTGGAGAAGGTGGACTCTGAAAAAGTGTCAATGTAATTGTCAGTTGTACATAGAAATCCGAAAACAACTTTGATACAAACATCAGATGTATCCTCATTTCTACTTTGTTGATATGGAACACAATGTAGCAGTCATGGGAATACAATGCCTGAATCTCTGACCCGATTTGTAGATATTATAGCAACAAGAAAAGTAGACTTTCACCAAAAGTGTTGTAAGGAAGACGTTTGAATAGGTTTGAACGATTAACCTATAAGTCTTAAGAGGACAGTTTTCCACTCAAGTAGAAGAGGTCTTACTTACTGAGGACTTTCTTAATTACTGCCATCTTTGAAAAAAAGAGGTTTGGTAAGTATGTTTTCTGTAGAAAGTAACTGCCAAATAGAGTTTAATTTAAGAGAACGTCAGTCTTGTGAAGATTTGTTAACAATGCTTCTAGATGGGTAGTAAGGCAACAGCTGGGTTGCATATACCAGATGCACAATCTCTTCCACTTGAAAGAGCATTAAGCCCTTGCGTGGGATCTTCTGTCAGAATGTCCATGCACCCCAGAATGTCCACGCACTCCAGTGGGTGATTTGTACTTCCATATTGCATGGGTTCAGGAGACAAGCTGCCAAAATCAAAGATGGCCCTTAAGTAAGATAATTTGATGACTGCTGCAATTATTTTGCGTGTGAGGTGTTTAAATTCACCTGATGCATCACCATAATGGAATAGATGTGGACTGTGTAATTGGTCCTGACAAAAGCCACGAGCATTTGGAAAAATAAGTGGCAGAAACTGTTGACCCCAAGAGGAAGTAGAGATAACTAGAGCCCCAGGAATTCCTAACTTTTCCTAGGCAGGTATTTATACTGGGTAGCCCTACCCCAGCTCATTAACCTATTTATTTTCCAACTAAGTGCTCCTTTGCATCTCACAGTTTCACAACAGAATGGGAAGGAACTCTGTGATGAAGCATGCCACCAAGGGGTGCCTCTGGTTGGTGATAGTTCTTTGCAGCAAAAATATAATTTTCTCCTTAGGTCAAAAGGAGGATTCTTAGATTGATCCAATCGAGTTGCCCTCTTTAGTTTGTGTAAAATTCTGTCTGTCTCAGAAGAGTCCGTGCTCCACAGAACCTCTTTGCTCCCCTTAATTTGTTTGTAAATTCTTGGGCGGCCAAGGCATTCGCCATACAAGAGTTCTGTCACGGATACTTTAAACCGTTCTTTCAGAAGTGACAATTCCTGACAGTGAGAACTTTGATAAAACTAATAGGCATGATGCTTACCTCGTATGCCCTGGGTCAGACTTCACATGACAACAATATAAAAATGACTGCAAAACCAACAACTACAAGGAACCAGTAGTTGGGAAGTTCTAGTGGTTGTGGTGGAGAAAGATCAGAAAGATAAGATGGTGTAACAAAAAGAATATTGCAATTGGCAGAGTCTTAACAGCTATATCCCTCTGTGTACATCACACATCAACAGGCGAATCCTACACGGGGTAAGGAGCACACATGGAAAAACTGCTCATCAGAAGCATACGGAGTCTAATAGAAGCTGTGAAACACATAAATGTGTTAGACACTGAAGGCTTTTCAGGTGTCTATCAAGAAGCAAATCTCGATGTACAGGCCGACAACAGTGTTCTACCTCAACAAACTGGGAGGAGCACAATCACATCAATGACATAGGGAAATGGGTTTTACAGCAAAGCACAAAAATAGTCTCCATGCATCTACCAGCCATTCAAAACACAACAGCAGCCAGATTAAGAAGTCAAACAAATACCTCACATGAGTGGAATCTAAAACAGTAGGAACGTTCTTCAGGAATGGGTCTCACCACAAATAGATTTGTTCCCAGCACACGAAAATGCAAAATGCCAAAGACGTCTTGTCCAAATATCTGCACTGCCTATCCCAAGGGAATCCACTATGGGTTAATTGATCAGGGAAATCTGCATATGCTTTCCCTGTTATTCCTCTCATACCGTTGGTACTAAACAACTACCAGCAAGCAGCAATGATTCTAATTTTGAGGTCCTCACAATGTTCCATGCAAACATGATCTTCAGACATGGTTGAGATGGCACATTTCTGGATGGTTAACTGCCTCTCAGTGCATGCCAGTAGTACTAAGAGGACATGTATAGCAGCCAGATTTAGTCATACTTGGCTTAGTGGCATGGCTCCTGAAAACATAGAAATGGGGTATCTGGGACTTCTGTAAAGATGCATAAGAAGTCTTGAGAGTGGCCATAAAGCAGACCACACAAAAGCGTTCTGCTGACAGATGGAACAGGTTTGCCAACTGATGTGATCGAGACGGACTGGTAAACAGTAGGACAAAGGACACTATTTTTGTCAAATATGAAACTCCTTTTAGACAAAAGCTTTGCTTATACACCATTAAAGATTCACCTGTCTGCCTTAGGGGCATACACAAGAGGCACCATAGGGAAACACACCATTCTTAAGATTGCTAGAGAAGTCAGCTAATGAAGTAACCGTTTGAACTCATGCATTTAGCAAGAATCAAATACTTAACACACAACATCCTTTCTCATTGCAGTCAGGACTCTGTGTGTAGTCAATGAATTATAGTCACTCACAAAGCAAGATTCGTGCCTACAGACATAAAATTACAAGTTGGTTATGAGGGCAAATCCCCAATTCTCCTAAAAGTCATCTTAAACTTCTACATCAGCCAGGCTATCCTACTACCTGCCAGTTTCTAACAACAAGAGACTCGATCAGAAATGGGTCTTACACACAACAGGTATTAGGAAAGCAATCATTTATTATCTGCAAGAAACATGACGGTTCGGAACTGTAAAACAATTGTTTATCTTTCGCAACTTCAGCAAAAGGCCCACCAGTCACCAAGGAGACTGTCACAAGGTGGCTAGAAAAAGCAATCCAAGCAGGTTATGAGACAGCAGGCAATGGAACCAAGCAACCACTCCACCAGATAAATTGAGCTACTGGATCATCACCCGTCCTTTCAGTGGGTTATATCTGCATGGCACACACATGAACATCAATACTCAATTTCACAAAACCCTACGGTGTGGACATTCAAGATAACAAGAAAGCGCAGCTTGGAGGCATATTCCTAAAACACCTATTTACAAATGCATTGAAGATGGTGACCATGCTTAGAGGTTTCCAGGGTGTATGTTTGGTGTCAGAGTAGGGAGGTTACAAAGACAATTATGGACCCAATCACAAGATAGCAGAATAACACGCAGCATGTGAACCCAGAAAATTAATCCTGCTGCAAAACTACCCCTACAGGTAAGTATCCATTTTACTTCCTATTCGTGGACCATTGGCGCAGAAAGTGCCCTCAGTTTTGTGCCAAATGCCACCATGTGACTAGTTCCCCCTGGCTATGCCTTCAGATTCAGCTGGTCTATCTGTCTGGCTAGCTTTCCACATTTTCCACTCCTATCCAAGTGCCAAGGGAAATGTGGGCAAACTGTGCACAACTGATTTGGTTCGCTTCATACTGGGCAATGACGATTTGGTATTCCAATCTATGGGCACCCAATGTTAAGTCAACTTTTTCCCTCTTGCACAGAACAGACTTCTTATATTAGGATGATCAGATGTACCCTAGTGCAATCCCCTTATGGTTTGGCTGCACGTGTGGTGATTTAGCAGTGCCAGCTAGGAGCATTTTGCCTTTCTGATGATGCATTCATCATCTTTAAGGTCAGGAATTCTGCTATCAAATCTAAAGGCCATTGGAACAAATTTGTGCAGTAGTGCAAGTCCTACGTTCTTAAAGCTTTTAAATTTCATCTCTCTTTCATTTTGAGGTTTGCACTGTCTTGCAGAGCAGCATCTGTCAGTGGTTCCAGTAAAGGCTGCTAACCAGCATATGTGTCCTCCTGATCAACATTCCCTGTTTGTTACCACAATTGAGGTGTTTTCTGAAAGATTTGTGTAGGAAGTTGGCTCTGTATGCACTATTTCAAAGTCAGGAATAGTATGCACAGAGTCCAAGGGTTCCCCTTAGAGGTAAGATAGTGGCAAAAAGAGATAATACTAATGCTCTATTTTGTGGTAGTGTGGTCGAGCAGTAGGCTTATCAAAGGAGTAGTGTTAAGCATTTGTTGTACATACACACAGGCAATAAATGAGGAACACACACTCAGAGACAAATCCAGCCAATAGGTTTTGTTATAGAAAAATATATTTTCTTAGTTTATTTTAAGAACCACAGGTTCAAATTCTACATGTAATATCTCATTTGAAAGGTGTAGGAAGTTGGCTCTGTATGTGCTATTTCAAAGTAAGGAATAGCATGCACAGAGTCCAAGGGTTCCCCTTAGAGGTAAAATAGTGGTAAAAAGAGATAATACTAATGCTCTATTTTGTGGTAGTGTGGTCGAGCAGTAGGCTTATCCAAGGAGTAGTGTTAAGCATTTGTTGTACATACACATAGACAATAAATGAGGTACACACACTCAGAGACAAATCCAGCCAATAGGTTTTGTTATAGAAGAATATCTTTTCTTAGTTTATTTTAAGAACCACAGGTTCAAATTTAACATGTAATATCTTGTTTGAAAGGTATTGCAGGTAAGTACATTAGGAACTTTGAATTATTTCAATTGCATGTATACTTTTCAAGTTATTCACAAATAGCTATTTTAAAAGTGGACACTGTGCAATTTTCACAGTTCCTGGGGGAGGTAAAGTATTGTTAGTTTATGCAGGTAGGTGACCCACCTACAGGGTTCAGTTTTGGGTCCAAGGTAGCCCACCGTTGGGGGTTCAGAGCAACCCCAAAGTTGCCACACCAGCAGCTCAGGGCCGGTCAGGTGCAGAGTTCAAAGTGGTGCCCAAAACACATAGGCTTCAATGGAGAGAAGGGGGTGCCCCGGTTCCAGTCTGCCAGCAGGTAAGTACCCGCGTCTTCGGAGGGCAGACCAGGGGGGTTTTGTAGGGCACCGGGGGGGACACAAGCCCACACAGAAATTTCACCCTCAGCGGCGCGGGGGCGGCCGGGTGCAGTGTTAGAACAAGCGTCGGGTTCGCAATGGAAGTCAATGAGCGATCAAGGGATCTCTTCAGCGCTGCAGGCAGGCAAGGGGGGGCTTCCTCGGGGAAACCTCCACTTGGGCAAGGGAGAGGGACTCCTGGGGGTCACTTCTGCAGTGAAAGTCCGGTCCTTCAGGCCCTGGGGGCTGCGGGTGCAGGGTCTTAACCAGGCGTCGGGACTTAGGTTTCAGAGAGTCGCGGTCAGGGGAAGCCTCGGGATTCCCTCTGCAGGCGGCGCTGTGGGGGCTCAGGGGGGACAGGTTTTGGTACTCACAGTCTTAGAGTAGTCCGGGGGTCCTCCCTGAGGTGTTGGTTCTCCACCAGCCGAGTCGGGGTCGCCGGGTGCAGTGTTGCAAGTCTCACGCTTCTTGCGGGGAGATTGCAGGGTTCTTTAAAGCTGCTCCTTTGGATAAAGTTGCAGTCTTTTTGGAGCAGGTCCGCTGTCCTCGGGAGTTTTTTGTCATCGTCGAAGCAGGGCAGTCCTCAGAGGATGCAGAGGTCGCTGGTCCCTTTGGAAGGCGTCGCTGGAGCAGAGTTCTTTGGAAGGCAGGAGACAGGCCGGTGAGTTTCTGGAGCCAAGGCAGTTGTTGTCTTCTGGTCTTCCTCTGCAGGGGTTTTCAGCTAGGCAGTCCTTCTTCTTGTAGTTGCAGGAATCTAGTTTCTAGGTTCAGGGAGAGCCCTTAAATACTCAATTTAAGGGCGTGTTTAGGTCTGGGGGGTTAGTAGCCAATGGCTACTAGCCCTGAGGGTGAGTACACCCTCTTTGTGCCTCCTCCCAAGGGGAGGGGGTCACATCCCTAATCCTATTGGGGGAATCCTCCATCTGCAAGATGGAGGATTTCTAAAAGTTAGTCACCTCAGCTCAGGACACCTTAGGGGCTGTCCTGACTGGCCAGTGACTCCTCCTTGTTATTCTCATTATTTTCTCCGGCCTGGCCGCCAAAAGTGGGGGCCGGGGCCGGAGGGGGCGGGCAACTCCACTAGCTGGAGTGTCCTGCGGTGCTGTGACAAAGGGGTGAGCCTTTGAGGCTCACCGCCAGGTGTTACAGCTCCTGCCTGGGGGAGGTGTTAGCATCTCCACCCAGTGCAGGCTTTGTTACTGGCCTCAGAGTGACAAAGGCACTCTCCCCATGGGGCCAGCAACATGTCTCTAGTGTGGCAGGCTGCTGGAACCAGTCAGCCTACACAGATAGTCGGTTAAGTTTCAGGGGGCACCTCTAAGGTGCCCTCTGTGGTGCATTTTACAATAAAATGTACACTGGCATCAGTGTGCATTTATTGTGCTGAGAAGTTTGATACCAAACTTCCCAGTTTTCAGTGTAGCCATTATGGTGCTGTGGAGTTCGTGTAAAACAGACTCCCAGACCATATACTCTTATGGCTACCCTGCACTTACAATGTCTAAGGTTTTGCTTAGACACTGTAGGGGCACAGTGCTCATGCACTGGTACCCTCACCTATGGTATAGTGCACCCTGCCTTAGGGCTGTAAGGCCTGCTAGAGGGGTGTCTTACCTATACTGCATAGGCAGTGAGAGGCTGGCATGGCACCCTGAGGGGAGTGCCATGTCGACTTACTCATTTTGTTCTCACTAGCACACACAAGCTGGTAAGCAGTGTGTCTGTGCTGAGTGAGGGGTCTCTAGGGTGGCATAATACATGCTGCAGCCCTTAGAGACCTTCCCTGGCATCAGGGCCCTTGGTACTAGAGGTACAGTTACAAGGGACTTATCTGGATGCCAGGGTGTGCCAATTGTGGAATCAAAAGTACAGGTTAGGGAAAGAACACTGGTGCTGGGGCCTGGTTAGCAGGCCTCAGCACACTTTCAATTCAAAACATAGCATCAGCAAAGGCAAAAAGTCAGGGGGTAACCATGCCAAGGAGGCATTTCCTTACAAAAGGTATTGCAGGTAAGTACTTTAGGAACTTTGAATAATCGCAGAAGCATATATACTTTTTACATAAAACACAATAAGCTGTTTTAAAAGTGGACACTTAGTGCAATTTTCACAGTTCCTAGGGGAGGTAAAGTATTGTTAGGTTTCACAGGTAAGTAAGTCACTTACAGGTTTCAGTTTTTAGTCCAAGGTAGCCCACCGTTGGGGGTTCAGAGCAACCCCAAAGTCACCACACCAGCAGCTCTGGGCCGGTCAGGTGCAGAGGTCAAAGAGGTGTCCAAAACACATAGGCTTCAATGGAGAGAAGGGGGTGCCCCGGTTCCAGTCTGCCAGCAGGTAAGTACCCGTGTCTTCGGAGGGCAGACCAGGGGGGTTTTGTAGGGCACCGGGGGACACACAAGTCAGCACAAAAAGTACACCCTCAGCAGCGCGGGGGCGGCCGGGTGCAGTGTGCAAACACGCGTCGGGTTTTCAATGGTTTCCTATGAGAGATCAAGGGATCTCTTCAGCGTTTCAGGCAGGCAAGGGGGGGGGCTCCCCGGGGTAGCCACCACCTGGGCAAGGGAGAGGGCCTCCTGGGGGTCACTCCTGCACAGGAGTTCCGTTCCTTTAGGTGCTGGGGGCTGCGGGTGCAGGGTCTTTTCCAGCCGTCGGGAAATGGAGTTAAGGCAGTCGCGGTCAGGGGGAGCCTCGGGATAACCTCTTCAGGTGTCGCTGTGGGGGCTCAGGGGGGACAACTTTGGTTACTCACAGTCTTGGAGTCGCCGGAGGGTCCTCCCTGAGGTGTTGGTTCTCCACCAGTCGAGTCGGGGTCGCCGGGTGCAGTGTTGCAAGTCTCACGCTTCTTGCGGGGAGTTGCAGGGGTCTTTAAATCTGCTCCTTGAAACAAAGTTGCAGTTCTTGTGGAGCAGTGCCGCTGTCCTCGGGAGTTTCTTGTCTTTCTTGAAGCAGGGCAGTCCTCTGAGGATTCAGAGGTCGCTGGTCCCTTGGAAAGCATCGCTGGAGCAGGTTTCTTTGGAAGGCAGGAGACAGGCCGGTAAGTCTGGGGCCAAAGCAGTTGGTGTCTTCTGTTCTTCCTCTGCAGGGGTTTTTCAGCTCAGCAGTCCTCTTCTTGTAGTTTCAGGAATCTAAAGTTTTAGGTTCAGGGAAGCCCTTAAATACTAGATTTAAGGGCTTGTTTAGGTCTGGGGGGTTAGTAGCCAATGGCTACTAGCCCTGAGGGTGGGTACACCCTCTTTGTGCCTCCTCCCAAGTGGAGGGGGTCACATCCCTAATCCTATTGGGGGAATCCTCCATCTGCAAGATGGAGGATTTCTAAAAGTTAGAGTCACTTCAGCTCAGGACACCTTAGGGGCTGTCCTGACTGGCCAGTGACTCCTCCTTGTTATTCTCATTATTTCCCCCGGCCTTGCCGCCAAAAGTGGGGCCGTGGCCGGAGGGGGCGGGCAACTCCACTAGCTGGAGTGCCCTGTGGTGCTGGAACAAAGGGGGTGAGCCTTTGAGGCTCACCGCCAGGTGTTACAGCTCCTGCCTGGGGGAGGTGTTAGCATCTCCACCCAGTGCAGGCTTTGTTACTGGCCTCAGAGTGACAAAGGCACTCTCCCCATGGGGCCAGCAACATGTCTCGGTTGTGGCAGGCTGCTGGAACCAGTCAGCCTACACAGATAGTCGGGTAAGGTTTCAGGGGGCACCTCTAAGGTGCCCTCTGGGGTGTATTTTACAATAAAATGTATGCTGGCATCAGTGTGCATTTATTGTGCTGAGAAGTTTGATACCAAACTTCCCAGTTTTCAGTGTAGCCATTATGGTGCTGTGGAGTTCGTGTAAAACAGACTCCCAGACCATATACTCTTATGGCTACCCTGCACTTACAATGTCTAAGGTTTTGCTTAGACACTGTAGGGGCACAGTGCTCATGCACTGGTGCCCTCACCTATGGTATAGTGCACCCTGCCTTAGGGCTGTAAGGCCTGCTAGAGGGGTGACTTATCTATACCTGCATAGGCAGTGAGAGGCTGGCATGGCACCCTGAGGGGAGTGCCATGTCGACTTACTCGTTTTGTTCTCACCAGCACACACAAGCTGGCAAGCAGTGTGTCTGTGCTGAGTGAGGGGTCTCCAGGGTGGCATAAGTCATGCTGCAGCACTTAGAGACCTTCCTTGGCATCAGGGCCCTTGGTACCAGGGGTACCATGGGTACCATTTACAAGAGACTTATCTGGATGCCAGGGTGTGCCAATTGTGGATACAAAAGTACAGGTTAGGGAAAGAACACTGGTGCTGGGGCCTGGTTAGCAGGCCTCAGCACACTTTCAATTCAAAACATAGCATCAGCAAAGGCAAAAAGTCAGGGGGTAACCATGCTAAGGAGGCATTTCCTTACAATTTGCATTACTTGTTCTTTCTTAAGTTTATTTTGACCCAGTGGAATCTAAACTGTTTTGACTTTCTTGGTGCATCTTTGTTTGAAGCGCTATACAGATGCTTGGCTTTTTTCTCTAAACACATTTATTAGTGGCTATTACTTCTTCTCGTATGGCTGGAGAACTTCAGGTCCTTTAAGTTCACCTGCTCTTCACAGTTATCTGTGCAGGTAAGTTGTTTTTGTATTCTCATCCTTGCCCAAACTGGTTTTGGCCTTTCTTATGGTTCTGTCTGTCACTGTTAAAACATATGTCCCTTCTCCACAACAGAATTAATGACCGCAGGGACTGGATCCCTTACGGCTTACTTCATAGACTCCACTCAATAGGACAGAGTGGAGCTCATCACATTGTGAGCTTTTCTAAGGCCAATAAGTGCAGCTTGGTTACGAAGCTCACCATTTTGCTTTGGATTTGCTTCTCTTTTTGCATCACCTGTGCCCTGGCCAGGAAAGACCTGGCCAGAAAGCATGCATGCCTATTTCACTGGGTCCATAACTGCTTTCACGGCTTTTCAGAAACGTCCTGGTTGCTGACATCTGTCAGGCAGCTAGGTGGTGGTTGTTGCGTACTTTTACAAAGCACTACCACCTTACTACTCTGGCAACCAGCAGTACTCAATCAGACCTTCTGGAGATTGCTTTGAAACTTGTTCATAAGATGAGGAATCTGCTGGAAGATGTATCCCTCAGCAGAAAGTGAATTGCCTTTGCCCACAATCTTTTGATTGCATACATAATCTTCACTCGAGTTCCTCACTGACTGAACTAGTTTTGTGATTAATAAGATCCTAATGTATGTAAATATGCTGCATGCTTTTTGTTGCTACTGTGGCTCTTTGTTCCTCTGCTCACTCCTAGATGAGGAGCAAAAAAGTATTGGGAATAGACATTGGTACACCAGTTGGTATCAAATATACTCCGATTGTATCACATTCTCAAGTGGGAGTCAGCTTGAGCTGCTCGAAGCCACCTGATTCCTTGAAGTATTCATAAGGTGTGGAATCTGCATGAAGATTTTGTATTCGCCAGAAACACTGTCACCAAAGTTAAGAAACATGTTTACCAACTTTCCATGAAACCTACGAAAAAGCTTTGCTTGATAACTTGATGCCACTATAGTCCTAGTAACCTATCGGAAAGGTACTCACATGTCCTGTATTACCTGTATACAATCCTTATCACAGAATGTGAACTATGCATAACCTTTTCCTCAAGAACAGAAGCCTAACCATGAAGATTTTGTGTTTTCAGTGGACGGTGTAGGAGGCTGGCTCAGTTTATGGTGTACACCTTTGGTGTAGCACCCTATACTGAGTCTAGGCGACCCTTAGTGATGGTGCATAGGTGTCCAGATAGCAAAAGCCCTCTAGGGGTAGCTGAGGAGAGCAGCTAAAGCTTATCCACAAGGAATATAAAGCACTTGCAATACTATAGTAGTTAGACAGTAACTCACTCACAAGATAAAAAACACACAGGTGTTGCAAAACTAAAAGATATGTTATTCCAGCACTACTACTAGACTAGCATTGGTATGTCTCCCTTTGACGATATCTACACACAATAGGTGCTCATAATAACTATCAGAAATAGCATAAAAATACACAGGGCCCAAGGGGAGGGCCAAACCATATACTATACAATTAGAATGTGAAATAGTGACCCCAACCAAGGTAATTGTAGTAGTTCACTAGGGGCAGATAGAAACACAAGAGATAAGTACAGCACAACAAGTGTCCCCAGCAGCCAGGGACAAGGTAGTTACCCACCCAGTTGTCCCATAGGCTAACACAGTAGTGGTCGGAGTTCGTGGGATTCAGGACCCCTTCCCAGTGGACCCTGGGGAAACCAGTAGACAGGAGGAAGTTTGGAGAGTGCCCCTACCCCAGGATACAGATAAGACCGGGTTACCTACACCAGGGACCCTGATGCTGAGGGGAGAAGGGACTCTCTCTGAAATCAGCGGAAGCCACAGATTGCCCAGCTGCTGTCACCACCCAAGGACCAGGCCGGTGGAGCCCAGGTACAGATTCCGGACATTGAGGACCTGCAAAGGAAGGGGACAGGGTCCAGCACCCTTGGGGGTGCCCAGTTCGTGCAAGTGGCAATGCCCACCATCCTAAAGGTGAAGTTCCTGCAAGTCGGTGGAAGAAGTCCAGCTGCAGGGTCCAGAAGTTGCAGAAGATTCCAGGAGTCGCCTACAAGCCGTCTCTAGACAGTTGGTTGGTTGTAGGAGGATCCATGACCAGTGAAACCAGCACTGGAAAATGCAAGCAGGGTCTGAAGACGTGTTTGCAAAGGTTTGGGTATCAGCAAGTCTTAAAAGGCTCTACCTTTAGGGGGAGTCAGGGCGGGCCCTCAGCATGCAGGAAGGCCAATAGAAGTCAATGGAACCCCCACAAGTGACCCACAGGCTAAGGACACCGGGAGTCACAAGGAGGCCTTGCCAACACAAAAAACAAAAGTCCCACGTTGAAGAAGATGCAGGACAAGGGCTGATCTTAGAGTTGCAGAGTACTGGAGCCTGGGGCTTCTCGGAGCCTGAAGATCTCCTGCAGGAAGAGTCAACAAGCCTTGGCAAGTGCAACACTTGCGGTGCATAGGGGTTCCAGTCCAGTGGCAGGAGCAGGGTCCCACAGTCTCCTTAGTTGGTTAAAGACAAGCAGGATCCAGAGGAAGCTACAGACTCACTGTCTGTGAAGCAGGATTGTCAGATGTCTGTGGACAGCAGACCCCACCAGCCGGTCGATGTTCTCTTGAGGTGTCTACGGATGAAGAGGAGTGACTCCTTCACTCCAAGGGAGATTCCTTCATGCTTCCAGGTACAAACAGAGTCCTTGTGACCCTGGATGATGCACAGCATTGGATGTTGCAGAATTCTTGCAGGATCCAGAGAAACAATGTTTTGATGGGAGCTTTCCTACTAGAAGCAGACTTGTTTGCTTCCAAAGCACACCAGCAGCTATTCCAGAGTCTAGAAACAGCTGATGTCTTGCAGAGAGTTCATTGGAGAGTCTTGCTCAATGAATCTGAGGACCCACCCAAGGGAGAGCCCTTAAGTAACAATAAAAGGGGGTTGGTCACTCTCTAAAGTGACCCACTTATCAGAGGAGGGTCAGTGACGTCCTCTACGTGGCCTAACCAGTCAGGTGCTCCAGGGTCCTCTGCCCATCTTGTTTCCAAAATGGCAGAATCAAGAAGCAGAGTTCTGTCCCAAGGAGAGGAGCTGGATGGGGGGTGATCCCTCCCCTGTCCTTTATGCAGTTCGGCACCAGGGCAGTAACTGAACTAAGGCAAACCGGATTATGCAAGGAGAGCACCAAATGTTCCCTTCAAAGCAGTCTGGTGGCGCTCAGAGGCCACCGCACCCCAGCCCTTAGACATCTAATACATCGGAGGGAGTGGTCACACCTCTCATTTGCAGGAAATCCTTTGTTCTGCCTCTGTGGCCTGAGCCTGGCTCACCAGCAGGAGGGCAGAACAGTGTCTGGGGTCAGCAGCAGCGTGGGCTGGGTGCTAGATGCCGTGAGGCTGCACAGACAGAACTGGGGGATCCTCGAAGGAAACCCTAGAGTACATGGTATCATGCACCTAACACTGGAATCGGCACTCAAATCGGTGTAGTTACATGATTCCAACATGTTTGATACCAAGCATGCCTAGGTCCGGAGAAGCCAATATGTAATTGGACCCCTCGTGTTGACCAATGTCCACTTCATACCTTAAGATGGCTTCCCTGCACTTACAGAGTCCAGGAATAGGTCACACAGGGGCACCCTCACATTTGGGCTGAAGGGTCTACCAGAGAGGCGACTTATGATGTCGAAGTGCAGTGACCAGGTTTGGTCATGAAAGGTTGCATGCACCATTTCATGCAGGCTGCAATGGCAGGCCTGCAGACAGTTTGCATGGGCCTCCATGAGTGGAACAATACATGCTGCAGCCCATGGGGGACCCCTGGTGTACAAATGCCCTGTACCAATTACATGGGTTCACAAGTATGCCAGTTGTGGGTGGAAAACGTTTACCAGCAACTAAATTTAGAGACGAGAAAAGTAATTGGGGTCCTAGTTAACAGCATCCCAATCACCTATGGTTTAAACACAGTAACAGTCATAAAGTGGGAGTAGCTATGCTAGAAAGATGGCACTTTCCTACAAACGGGAATCTGCAAATCAAGAAAATGTCTGCAGAATCTCAATCCCAAGCACCACTACTGGTGGAATGGTGATGTTCCATGGCATGTGTGGCGGTAGATACACATGCTCTGCATACTTCTGCCATCTAGTGTCGGGTCCGGATGTGCACAAGATGTTTTTCTTCGTTGTCAGTCATGAGGTAAAAGTGACCCCCTTCTTTCAGTGATACTGCTCATGGGCATCAACTCATTGTTAGATTTTCTTTCTGGTATCAAGTTTGGACGTGTTCTTCGGTGCTCCAGTTCGAGACCGTTTTGGGCTCCCTTCGGACAAATCTTTTGACTTCCATACTCATCGGTATTGTTTTCGATCGTGTTTAATTCATATATTGTGAACTGAGGACGAAAAACCACACTCCGTCATGTCGACAAATTCTTTTCTGGCCTTTCTTTTTTTCCTTACAGTTCGGTATCAAACAGAAATGTGCTGCTGCTGAAACGGACAGCTTTTTGTTTTTGTCCTAGGTGTCACGCCATAAATCCCCATGCAGGCCTCCACTCGGTGTGTAACCTTGGTTTATCACAAGATCACAACGAGGAGAACTGTGAGGCCTGTCTCATTTCGGTCAAAGAAAACACTGTGGGATTGTCTGTCACGTCGGAAAGAAATGCAGCAAAAAGAACTTGTGCTCTGAGACATCTGTTCCGACAGCATCGAGCATTTCATCACTGAAACTAAAACCTTTGTCATCGAAAGCTTCACCATTCGGATCGAAACTGTGTTTACATGCCAGAGCCTATTTTACAGACTGTGGCAGAGAAGCTTGATACAAAACAAAAGACTAAACATATTCAACCAAATACTGGTCGGATCAGCGCAAAATGTTATCATTTTAAGCCCCAAACTTTATTCCAGGAGGCTATGAATATCCAGTCACCTCCACGGAAGAAAGAGAGAAAGGACAACACCACCTTTCTGATAACTCCACCTCCTTCACCACACCACTCATACTCGGAGGCAAAGGATTTAATAGAGGAAACTCCATTAGGGTCTCCAAACTCCTATGTAGAAGATGAGGGGAGGGATGATTACACACAGCAGCCACCATTAGACCTTTGGGACACATATGATATTGAACTACCAGGGGACAGAGATCAAGTTTTATATCCGGCAAAACCATCTCCACCACATGACACACCACATCATTCAATGAATTGGTAGCCAGGGCTGCTGCATACCACCAACAACCATCACATAAAGACCCTACAGATGAGAATTTCTTATTCGAAACACTTTCTTCCACTGCTAGGGCATCTCAGTATCTGCCCATGTTAAAGGGGATGACACAACATGCAGCTGAAATTTTGAGGGACCCCACAAGGGAGTGAAAAGTATGTTGACACAAATTGACCCAAAGCCACTATTTCCCCCCGTTCTGAGAGGAAAGACCGAAGAAGGTCAGTGCAGAGCAACCAGTTATGATCTCTGAGTCTTTCAACCAGGAGCTTGATGAACTGTCAAATGCTGCAGGTAGGCCAAATGGGACCAAGGCAGCACATCCACCATAATCCATGTCAGTTCTTATCTCTTCCGTTGCTTTAATAAGAGCTGTTTCAGTACAGCTTTAATAAGAGATGTTTCAGTACTATGCCCACTGCAGATTCCAAATTGGGTGGAATCTAATATGTGATTATTTTCAAAAAAATTGATTAGGTTTCTTTAACAGAGGCAAAATCAAAGCTAGCTTCCAAGAGCTAGGGAAATAGCTGGTCTTAAACATAGAAGCGTAAGAAGAAAAGCACTCATGTCGGGTACTAATTTACTCACCGAAGGATGAACAAGTATCTAGAGGCAAGTCTGATTTCGTCAGAAGATGTTTAGATGTCCGCTCTAGAGAGACATGAGAGAAATGTGAGAAACCAGTCTATGGAGGCACTAGAGTTTCCTTTGTCGGGTCTCCCTCTCGGTTGTTTTACTGGCACTAAACTTCTGATAAACATGCATGACCTTATCCTGAAAGAAAGTTGCAAGCAAATTACAAAACTATTGGCTATAGTTAAATTGATTATTTTCTTGGGTTGACAATATTTTCTTTACTGCCTGGAAAAGTTCTTAGAGGACTCAATTATTTGCGCAATATAATCTGATTTCTCTTTGATCAGCAAGGCTTTATACTCTGATAGACAGGGTTTATATTTTTCCTTCTCTACCTCACTACATGCTACTCTCCATAAGCATTCTTGTTTTTTCCACTGTTGATTTTAAGCTCTTGAAGCTTCAGTATACCAAGTTGCTGTTGGTATGCTTTTATGTGAATAGTGTGTTTTGTTTGCAAGCATAGAAACTGCTGTGCTCACTCAGAGACAGCAGGTAGTATTAGCTGAATCTACATCTGTTGGTAAGTCAGGAAAAGACTGCTCCAATTTTGATTGGAGTTCTCAGGGGGTGATCTTACTCCATGCGCGCAACATGATAGAACTCTGCTTATTGACAATCAGTGAATGCTTTTTTTTTCAAATAGATCTCAAAAAGCAAGGCATTGTGATCTGACCATATCAGAGGTAAGGATCCTGTTTGTGTAAGCAGGGCATTATTAGCGAAAACTCTGTCCAATATGTGACTGGCAATGTGAGAAGGGCTGCCTATTTTTTTTGACAGACCAAAGTAGTTAAAAATAATTTAACAGGGCCACAGTATCTTTATCTGGTTCCAGTTCTAAATAGAACTTAACATCTTCCAGAATTGTAAACTCCTTATTACAGATATCACTTTCAAGAAGGGAACATAATGTTTGCATGAAATCTTTTCTAGGGCCAGGGGGACGGTAGGTGAGTAGGCCCTTAAAAGTTTGAGTTGGTAAGTGCAATATTAAATGAAAGTGCTTTGCAACATTGAGAGGAGAGAGGGCTGAAACTAGCTTGAAGGAGATTGCGATAAATTATTGCCAATCCTCCGCATCTCTTAAACGGTCTATCCAGCCTATGATGTGAAAGCCAGGAGAAATGGCATCAACTAATTTGGGCCCAGCAGTAGAATCAGCCCATGTTTGTTACATTTATGGTGATAATCTGTGAGCAAAGTAAATTCCGATTTATATTTAATCGAGGACCTTGCATTAGGCAATGTAAGGTGATTTTATCTCTAGTATGACTAGCCTGATCTTTAGCTAACAATTTGGTGGCGGTATGAGTTTCTTTAAAGAAATCCGCTTTCGAGTTAGTATTAAAAAAGTTGTACACCACAAACATGGCGGAAGCATTTAAATGGTTTATGTTCTCCGGATTAAAAGGAGGGCAACATACTTACATTCTGTTATCATTAAGATCAATGAGCTCGGTGGAGGTGAAACTTTAGAGCTCTCTTTGGGCTGACAGTGCACCTGCATAGTGGCTGGCAATCAGTGCAGTCCAGGCGCAGACAGATATGTCTTTGGCTGCGCAGGCACATTCTGTAGTGTCTTAAGGATCCCTTGCATGGGAGGGGACGTGTCCATAGGTTGGTGCGATTCCGATGCAGTAAAAACAGATGGGCAGCAAAGAAATCTAACCAGGGTCCAGCTACCCCGCAGTCCAATCACAGGTTCCCCTATGAAGGACTGATACTGCGTCAGGTGCCCCGTATAAGTCTGTGGGGATCAGTCTGGTCACAAAGTTGCTGCAGGGGTGGACTGAGAGTCCAGTCCAATTGAGCCATGGAAGGAGGCTCAGTTCTTGCAATGCTTAGGTCTGTAGGGACACCTCTGGTCTTGTTCTCGTCCTCCCTTGGCCGCCGAGTGCAGAGGTTGTTTGGACTGTTAGACATGGCAGCTTTTTGGCGTGTCTTTTTGCTTTCCGACCTCCTGGTTTTGGACTCTGTTTTTGCTGGTTTATTGTCTCTGCGCACTTTCCCACTGCTAACCGGTGCAAGTGCTCCCTAGGTAAATTGTACTGTTGATTGGTTTATCCATGATTGGCATATTTGATTTACTGGTAAATCCCTAGTGAAGTGCACCAGAGGTGTCCAGGGCCTGTAAATCAAATTCTACTAGTGGGCCTACAGCACTGATTGTGCCACCCACACAAGTAGTCTGTGCGTGCAGTTTTAAACTGCCAATTCGACCTAGCAAGTGTACCCACTTGCCAGGCCCAACCTTCCCTTTTGGTACATGTAAGGCACCCCTAAGATAGGCCCTAGGTAGCCCCATGAGCAGGGTATAGTGTATTTAAAAGGTAGGACATGTACTGGTGTGTTTTATATGTCCTAACAGTGAAATACTGCCAAATTGGGTTTCACTGTTGTAAGGCCTATGTCTCTCATAGGTTAACATGGGGGCTGCCTTTAAATAACTTTAAAGTTCAGTTTCCCTTTGAGGACAGATGAAAATAAGGAGTTTGGGGTCTCTGAACTCACAATTTAAAAATACCTTATAGTGAAGTTGTTTTTTAGATTGTGAGTTTGAAAATGCAACTTTTAGAAAGTAGGTATTTTCTTGCTTAAACCATTCTGTGGCTCTGCCTGTTTATGGATTCCCTGTCTGGGTCAGTTTCACCGTTGGGCTGTTCACACCTCTCCTCTAGACAGTGACACAAAGGAGGCTGGGGTGTAGCCTGCATTTCTTGATGAGCCATCTGAGCTAGAGTGGAGGGAGTAGTCGTCGTTTGCACCTGAAAGGACTGTGCCTGCCCTCACACAATGCAGTCTCCAACACCCTGGTGTGCGTCTGGGGCCTGGCCTTGACAAGGAAGATTCTTGCAAACACTTGAGACTTTGCTTTGAAGTTTGCCAACTTCAGAGGCAGAACAAGGTATAAGAAGAAGACCTAAAACCCCAGACTTTAAGAATCTTTCTGGAATCAAGAGGAACCTCTGCAAGGAGAAGAGCTGGAGGAGGAGTACTGTCCCTTTGCTGTGTTGCTTTGCTGGCCTGCAGTTTCTGCTTCTGCCTGAAAAGAGTACAGAGGGTGAACTTTGCTCTGTGTCCTGCTTGAGAAAGTCCTCAGAGGGCTGGGAGTAGAGCTTGCCTCCTGTTGGAAGTCTCAGGGACACCAAAGGCTTCAGTTTGGAACAAGAAGAAAAACCACCTCTATGCCGCTGGCCTGCACTGTGACCTGCCAGTGCCGCACAGTCGCATTGCACCGCTTCGCACCCCGACCCTGGTCTCACAGTCTCCATCGTCAGATGACTTCACCGAGCTGCTGCTCGCTCTGGGACCTGTGGGCCCGGCACTCCGACATCGCCTGCTCACACCGCAGCCTGGGCCTCCCCGACGACTATGCTCCTGCTGACACTGGTGCGGCTGCTTGCGCCATGGCCTGTTCACACTGCTCGTGAGGAGCACGAAGCACCGTCCTGTCCCGCAGCCCCAGTCCAGTGACGCCAGCCCCAGTCCAGTGACGCCAGCCCCATCGACTCCAGTGACCTCACCAGGCATCCCTGCCTGCTTCTTGGCCTGTGGACACCGCTCGTGAGGGTCACGAAGCACCGTCCAGTCACACACCGCTGTCTTGGGCCCACTGACCGTGCTTCCGCAACGACGACGCTGTCTACACCATGACCTGTAGGCACGGCACATCGCATCGTCTCACTTTGCACCCCAGTCCCAATGCCATCAACGCTGGTGCACCTGACTTCATCAGCCCGGAGTTTGATCCGCAGTGTGTGTGACTTCAAGGGCCCGATGACTCCTGCACCGACTCTGGAACTGACACCACAATGTCTGCAACACTGCTCACTGCGAGGATCACAGCGCCCTACAAATCCAAGGTACTGTTCGAGGGTCTTCCCGACACTGTAGCGACACCGCGGCCGGCCTGAACTGTTTGTTTTGTTGCTCACGACGCCATGATGGCCCCAGAATCCATAGTTTTATTACTGTATGTTGGATTTTTATCGTATTTGGTCTTGTTTTAAATAGACAAATTTTGGCTATTTTTCTAAAACTGGTGTGGTGTCCTTTTGTAGTGTTTTCACTGTTACTGTGTCTTATGCACAAATGCTTTACACATTTCTCCTGAAATAAGCCTGACTGCTCGTGCCAAGCTACCAAGGGGGTGAACAGGGGTTTTCTGTGTGGGTATCTCCCTTATCCTGACTAGAGGGAGGGTCCCTACTTGGACAGGGTGCAAACCGACTGCCAACTAGAGACCCCATTTCTAACATGGACCATCGGATTTATTGGTATCAGCGGCAGTCCTTTTGGAGGGAGCCCGTGGAAACCAGCTGCAGGCGTGGACTGGGGACCAGTCACGCCGAACCAACAAGAGGGCATGGGTTTCACAAACCTGGGGGATGTAGGGACACTAGTGGTCCTCTTCTCCTCGGTCTGGGGCCTTTGGGTGCTGAGGTGTAGTGAACAGAAGGAGTCTGTCACCAGAGGTGGTCCCGGTGACAGGGAAGGTAGAGAATCCGGTTGCAGATGCCGTTGGGAAATCTACAGAGGCCAAACTCTGGGGGGTTTAGTCTCTGGAGGGTGTGTAAACCACGTTGGCACTGTTGGCCCACTTCAGCTTGGACAACACAGCTCAAGTGAAGTGGGGCAGTCCAGCTTTGGGTTTTTGGCAGTCCCAGTCCTCACAGTTCTTTTCTTTGGGTGCTTGCAGATGCAGGGAAGCAACTCCTCTGCTCCAAGTGAGTTCTTAACGATTTGCGACACACCGGCAGCTCTCCTGGTTTCTTGGATGCTACAGCGGCAGGGCAGGTCAATTGCTCCTCCAGGGTCAGATGCAGCAGGTGGGCTTGAAAGGTTGGTGCCAAGTCTGTCGTGCTCCTCGTTTTTCGTGTTCAGCAGGCTTCTTGTCCCTTGGCCACTCCTTTTGTGTCCGGGGGGCCGCTAAATACTCAACTTAAAGGGTGTTAAGGGTCGGCATCCTCCTGAGGAGAGCCAGTCCTGCATACCAAACGCGGTGGGCTTCTTTGAAGTGCAGATTTGCTGTTCATCTTGTAGGGAAGGGTGTGTAACACCCCTGCCCGAGCAGGCTTTGTTTTGGACCTCCAGAGAGCAAAGGCTGTCATCCTTTGGTGTCAGAATCTTGTCTGTTGTTCACAGGCTGACTAGAACTTGTCAGTGAGCCCACCAGCAGTTGGTAGGATTTTAGAGGGCAGTCCTCTTAGGTGCCCTCTGGGTTGCATGTATTAATAAATCCTTCACTTGGATCAGGGAGGGTTTATGAGTATGAGATGGTTGATACAAAACATCCCTAGTTTCTGTGAAACCATCATGTAGCTGGGGAACTCTTACTGACCAGTGTCCAGCATATGTATTTAATATGGCTTCCGTGCACACTTACTATGTTGAAGAATCAACAAAGAAGTAGCAGTGGCATATATGGTCTTGCAGATATGCCCACACATTTAATATAATGCACCCTGCCTTAGGTGCTGTAAGGCCTGCTGTAGGAGTGGCTTACGAACATTACATGCAGTATTTAGGGGTGACATTGGAACTTATCCTTTTGCTATAAAAAAAAAAACTTCTGAAGAGCCCTTTTGAACCCATCCACTGTATGACATCCAATATCTGTCCTCGGACATGGTGGTTCTTCTAGCTGTAACACTGGACAGGAAAGTGAGCAAAATGCATGTATTTAACATAAAGACACTTTGCCTCAGATTCCATAGGCACTAGATACCTTTACAAACCAATTCTCTCTCCATCCCTAAATTGCTGTCTGATTTTCACTTGAAAGAGACAGATGTGATAACTGTCATTCAGAATATATCAGACACAGCTCAGAGAGCTGTACAATCTGTGGATGTGTCTCCAGTTTTACACAATAAATGAGTTAGAAAAGTCTGATCATCTGTTGGTTTTGTTTGCATTATCCAGATAGGAAGCTGCAGTCATTTTGTTCCTCTGTTGCAAGGCTGGGCATTACTTTTGAGGTGTGGTGAAAGTGCATTGTATGAGAAATTTGGCAACATAAACATTGTTTGACTTGCCAGTACCACTGTCGGACACTACCAACCTGGATTAATTACTCAATAATACAGCTACCAGTAAGGGCAAATTTGGGGCTACAAAAGTTACCTTTAATCTGCACTTAAAAAGTGTATCATTTGTACTGCTTGCTATATTGATTGTAGCATGAAAATGAATGAAAAGCCCTGGGCTGTAAAAGAAAAAAGCTACTTCTCTATAACTGCAGTTCTCCAGCGTTGAGTCTGTTCATAAATGAACCTGCAGCCCTCTGTTTGCCACAGAAAATCGGGTCACTATATTTAATTTGGCTTTTCTTATATTTCACACACAAACTAAAATCTGTAAATATGGTGACCTCTGAGGGGAGTGAAGTCTACTGCATTTCTTTGATTGTAGTTTGGGTCTTTCCTAAGGAGGCACTGTGCTATTAATGTGTGACTGGCAAGCCTATGCAGAAATATTCCTTTACTACTGTTAGTGAAAGGATACCATAGAACTCCCACTTCGACAAAGATAGATAAAAGCTTGTGAATCTTGTAGATACCAACTGAACTGTAGTTCCGCGTAAGTAAGCTTCTTCTTCCTTGGGTTACAGTCTATTCACCCTGCTCTCTTAAGCTTTTTACAGTACTCACTAAAGATTTTCCATATCAAGTCTAGCTCTCGTTCACTTAAAGTCAGAAAGAAATAGGGCAAATCAAAACTTAACATACTGCGGATACAAAATGTTAGCATACTGAATCTGTTTAGAGACAAATAGTTTAATGTGAGTGATTTTCGACAAGAGAAGCAGAGATTACCAATTTAAAGCTCGCTTTTACACACTATCCTACTTCTCGATTTACTATCATATTTGAGTTTTCGATCATATTGTCCTGTGGTTTTGTTGTTCTCAAGTGAACTCTTGTGTCTCCTTGCCAGTCCTTATCCAACTGCTAAATAGTTTTCCACTTTTGTTTATACAGGTAGTAGAAATTTCTTTCAACTTCTGGTACAGACTGGGGGAGAATCTTTACAAGCTAAATGATCCTGCGATGCACAGTATCTTCAAGCCCTATATCCAGAGACTTCTCCATGCACTTGCGCGGCACTGCCAGCTTGACCCAGATCATGTAAGATAAATGTGTCTTTGTTTGAGCTTGACTAATATAGGAAAGGTTTTGGAAAGGGTTTTGTGTGAGCAGCTCACAAGCAAGAAAGTTGGAGTTAAATATGTATTTTATTTTTGCTAATTGACGAGCTGTTTAGTGCACCTAGTGCAATATTGGATCCAGCTAACCATTTACTCTGTCTTTTAATCCCTTCGCTGCCAGGCCTTTTCCCCCTCAGGTGCCAAGCTTTTTTTTTTTTGGCTATTTGGGGCAGTTTGCGCTTAGTCCCTCATAACGTTTTGTCCACATAAGCTACCCACGCCAAATTTGCATCCTTTTTTTTTTTTTTTGCAACAATTTAGGGATTCTAGAGGTAGCCAAAATTGTCCTTTTGTAAAAAACAAACGGGGAAAAAAGGGCTTCAGAAGAAGACTTGTTTTTCCCCTGAAAATGGCATCAACAAAGGGTTTGCGGTGCTAAAATCACCATCTTCCCAACTTTCAGGAAGAGGCAGACTTGAATCAGAAAATCACATTTTTCAACACAATTTTGGCATTTTACTGGGAAATAACCCATTTTTACTATATTTAGAGCTTTTAGCCTCTTTCTAGTTAGTGGCAGAAATGGGTGTGAAACCAATGCTGGATCACAGAAAGTTAAACATTTCTGAAAAGTAGACAGCATTCTGAATTCCGCAAGGGGTCATTTGTTTAGATCCTACAAGGTTTTCCTACAGAAAATAACGGATGAAATAAAAAAAATATAGAAATTGAGGTGAAAAAAATAGCGATTTTTCTCCATGTTTTACTCTCTAACTTTTTCCTGCGATGTCAGAATTTTGAAAACAATATACCGTTAAGTCTGCTGGACTCTTCTGGTTGCGGGATATAAAGGGCTTGTAGGTTCAGCAAGAACCCTTGGTACCCAGAGCCAATAAGTGAGTTCCACCTTGCAGTGGGTTTTCATTGTATACAGCAGTTCATTTGCTGAAATGTAAAGAGTGAAAAATAGGTATTAAGGAAAACTTTGTTTTTCCAAAATGAGCACAAGATAAGGTGTTGAGAAGCAGTGGTTATTTGCACATCTGTGAATTCCTGGATCCCCATATTAGCATATGAATTACAGTGCATTTCTCAAATAGGCGTCTTTTGTACACACAGTCTTACATTTGGAAGGAAAAAATGTATAGAAAGACAAGGGGCAATAACACTTGTTCTTCTATTCTGTGTTTCCCCAAGTCTCCCGATAAAAATGGTACCTCACTTGTGTGGGTAGGCAGAGTGCCCGTGACAGGAAACGCAACATGGACACATCACATTTTCCCAAAGAAAACAGTTGTTTTTTTGTAAAGTGCCTAGCTGTGGATTTTGGTCTCTAGCTCAGCAGGCACCTAGGGAAACCTACCAAACCTGTGCATTGTTGGAAACTAGACACCTAGGGAAATCTAAGATGGGGTGACTTGTGGGGCTCTCAACAGGCTCTGTTACCCAGAATCTTTTGCATACCTCAACATTTGGCAAAAAAAAAAAAAAACAATTCCTCACATTTCGGTGATAGAAAGTTCTGGAATCTAAGGAGAGCAACACATTTCCTTCCACCTAGCATTCCCCCAAGTCTCAGATGAAAATGATACCACACTTGCGTGGGTAGGCCTAGTGCCCGCAAAAGGAAATGCCCTAAAGCACTTTGTGGACACATCAAAATTATCAAATGCAAATCTACCTGTTCCCCCTCAGGCTCCCTGGAAAAATTAAACCTCACTTGTGTAGGTGGTCCAAGTGCCTGTAACAGAGAAGAGCCAAAAACAAGTTGAAATCGAGGGGGAACCAAAGCGGGCCCAAAAGGGCAGTTTGAAGGGGGGGATGTTTTTAGGCTGACAAATGGGGCAGAATCTTTATCGGTAAGATGCGTCAATGCTGGGTGGTAGGAATTTTGTGGATTCCTGCAGATTCTGGAAGATTTAATCACAAAAATGTGGAGAAAATTTATGATTTCCACCAAAGGTTTGCAGGGCATTGTGGGTAAGAAAATGGTGCGGGTGCATGTGAAGCACACCCCATGACTCACCCAGATTTTTAGTTTTCAGATGTGTCTAGGTCTTGTGGATTTTTCTACATGGCAGCGGCCCAAAGCCAAAAAGTGTACCCCTCATCATTCCAAGTGGGACAATTCCGAGAGTTAGCCAAGCTCTCATGGCCCAAATGTAAAACCAAAATAATCAAATGTCCTCTTGCTTGCCGTAGGATAAGATGTTTTAGTGTGTGCAGGAGAGCTGAAAGACTGTTATCCCGTTCAGTGGGGGTAGGGGCATAACCATGCTGATACTGGTTGGTAGCCACCACATGTAGGAAGTTAGCTCTGTATGCACTATTTTAAAGTAAGGAATAGTATGCACAGAGTCCAAGGGTTCCCCTTAGAGGTAAGATAGTGGCAAAAAGAGATAATACTAATGCTCTATTTTGTGGTAGTGTGGTCGAGCAGTAGGCTTATCAAAGGAGTTGTGTTAAGCATTTGTTGTACATACACAGGCAATAAATTAGGAACACACACTCAGAGACAATTCCAGGCCAATAGGTTTTAAATATATTTTCTTAGTTTATTTTAAGAACCACAGGTTCAAGATTTACATGTAATACTTCAAATGAAAGGTATTTCAGGTAGGTGCTCTAGGAACTTTGAATTAGCAAAATAGCATATACAGTTTTCACATAAATGACATATAGCTATTTTAAAACTAGACAGTGCAATTTTCAACAGTTCCTGAGGGAGGTAAGTGTTTGTTAGTTTTTGCAGGTAAGTAAACCACCTACGGTGTTCAAGTTTGGGTCCAAGGTAGCCCACAGTTGGGGGTTCAGAGCAACCCCAAAGTTACCACACCAGCAGCTCAGGGCCGGTCAGGTGCAGAGGTCAAAGTGGTGCCCAAAACGCATCGGCTTCAAAGGAGAAGGGGGTGCCCCGGTTCCAGTCTGCCAGCAGGTAAGTACCCGTGTCTTCAGAGGGCAGACCAGGGGGTTTTTGTAGGGCACTGGGAGGGGAGGGGGGGGGAACACAAGCCCACACAAAAAGTACACCCTCAGCGGCACAGGGGCGGCCGGGTGCAGTGTGCAAACAAGTGTCGGGTTCGCAATAGAAATCAATGGGAGGCCAAGGGGTCTCTTCAGCGATGCAGGCGGGCAAGGGGGGGCGGGGCTCCACTGGAGGTCGGATCCTTCAGGTCCTGGGGGCTGCGGATGCAGTGCCTTTACCAGGTGTCGGGTCTTTGAAGCAGGCAGTCGCGGTCAGGGGGAGCCTCAGGATTCCCTCTGCAGGCGTCGCTGTGGGGGCTCAGGGGGGTCCACTCTGGCTACTCACGGTCTCGCAGTCGCCGGGCAGTCCTCCCTGAAGTGATTGTTCTCCACAAGTTGAGCCGGGGGCGTCGGGTGCAGAGTGCCAAGTCTCATGCTTCCGGCGGGAAACGCTTGTTGTTTCAAAGTTGCTTCTTTGTTGCAAAGTTGCAGTCTTTGGTGAACAGAGCCGCTGTCCTCTGGAGTTCTTGGTCCTTCTAGATGCAGGGCAGTCCTCTGAGGCTTCAGAGGTCGCTGGTCCCTGGGGAAAGTGTTGCTGGAGCAGCGTCTTTAGAAGGGGGGGAGACAGGCCGGTAGAGCTGGGGCCAAAGCAGTTGGTGTCTCCGTCTTCTCTGCAGGGTTTTTCAGCTTAGCAGTCCTCTTCTTCTTAGGTTGCAGGAATCTATCTTGCTGTGTTCTGGGAGCCCCTAAATACTCAATTTAGGGGTGTGTTTAGGTCTGGGAGGACAGTAGCCAATGGCTTCTGTCCTTGAGGGTGGCTACACCCTCTTTGTGACTTCTCCCTGAGGGGAGGGGGACACATCCCTAATCCTATTGGGGGAATCCTCCATCTGCAAGATGGAGGATTTCTAAAAGTCAGTCTCACTTCAGCTCAGGGCACCTTAGGGGCTGTCCTGACTGGCCAGTGACTCCTCCTTGTTTTTCTCATTATCTCTCCTGGACTTGCCGTCAAAAGTGGGGGCTGTGTCCAGGGGGCGGGCATCTCCACTAGCTGGAGTGCCCTGGGGCATTGTAACACGAAGCCTGAGCCTTTGAGGCTCACTTCTAGGTGTTACAGTTCCTGCAGGGGGGAGGTGTGAAGCACCTCCACCTAGAGCAGGCTTTTGTTTCTGTCCTCAGAGAGCACAAAGGCCCTCACAACATGGGGTCAGAAACTCGTCTCTCAGCAGCAGGCTGGCACAGACCAGTCAGTCCTGCACTGAACAATTGGGTAAAATACAGGGGGCATCTCTAAGATGCACTCTGTGTGCATTTATTACTAAATCCAACACTGGCATCAGTGTGGGTTTATTATTCTGAGACGTTTTATACCAAACTTCCCAGTATTCAGTGTAGCCATTATGGAGCTGTGGAGTTCGTTTTTGACAGACTCCCAGACCATATATTCTTATGGCTACCCTGCACTTACAATGTCTAAGGTTTTGCTTAGACACTGTAGGGGCATAGTGCTCATGCACCTATGCCCTCACCTGTGGTATAGTGCACCCTGCCTTAGGGCTGTAAGGCCTGCTAGAGGGGTGACTTACCTATGCCAAAGGCAGTGTGAGGTTGGCAAGGCACCCTGAGGGGAGTGCCATGTCGACTTTGTCATTTTTTCCCCACCAGCACACACAAGCTGGCAAGCAGTGTGTCTGTGCTGAGTGAGGGGTCCCTAGGGTGGCATAAGACATGCTGCAGCCCTTAGAGACCTTCCCTGGCATCAGGGCCCTTGGTACCAGGGGTACCAGTTACAAGGGGCTTACCTGGGTGCCAGGGTTGTGCCATTTGTGGAGACAATGGTACATTTTAGGTGAAAGAACACTGGTGCTGGGACCTGGTTAGCAGGGTCCCAGCACACTTCAGTCAAGTCAGCATCAGTAGCCGGCAAAAAGTGGGCCTGCAACAGGGAGCCATTTCCTTACACCACCCCACTGTGTTTATTTTCTTTTAATTCCCTGGCATCTAGTAGGCTATCTGACCCCCTCCCCCCCCTTCCCCAGGGTAGTGCATCGGGGGGTAACTGCCCCATCTGCCCACCGGTGGGCAGAACAACTTTGCCCTCATTTATTTGGGGTCAGGGTATGGCCATACCCCCCCCTCTTTTAAAACAAAAATGAAAAAAATCTTCCCTGGTCTCTGTCGATGGGCCCCAAAGGGGGGCAGATATGACCAACAGTAATGTGCCCCCATGGGTAGCGACCTTTGCCCAAGGGGCTGCACCCCCAAACAAAACACACACACACACACTAATCCATGGTGCCTAAGCGGTTTCTGCTGGGGGCAGAAATGACTTAAAACAAATTCCCCCTCCCCAGGGGAGCCGCCCTTGCGTGAAATTGTCAAAAAAAAAATCCCTGGTGTCTAGTGGTTTCTGCCCCTCTTTGGGGTAGATTGACTTGATAAAAATAGGCCGATCTGCTCCCAGACCACATCTAAAAATACATAAACCAAAAAAAAAAAAAACCCTGGTTTCTAACGGTTTCACAGTGGCACAGGACATAATGACTGAAAGGATCTAAATGACTGAAAAGTATAATAGGTGTAGTGAAAAGCTGGTGAGCAGCTGGAAGCACTGCACTAATAAGTGTGCTTGAGAAGTGGAATAATGTTAAGTTGATGAAGTGTTCACATACTGCTTAAAATAACTGCAGTATTAAAATTATTGTTTTCAGGAGGGTGTTCCGGAGGAAACTGATGACTTTGGCGAGTTTCGGATGAGAGTGTCTGACCTGGTGAAGGATCTGATCTTTTTAGTAGGGTCCATGGAATGCTTTTCTCAGGTGAGCATGAATGTAGTTTCAAACAACTGTACTCCACTGGTGAATTCCTTTGCCTTCAGAGCTAGGCCTGTTTTGTTGTTCCCTTGTGATGTATTAAGTACTTTGTGAACTTCATCAAACAGTAAATTAGGCTTTTTAATATTCCTATCTCTTCTGATATGCTCTTTGGGGGAAGGCCCACACCAGAGCCACAGGGGTAGGATTTATAATCCCCTTGGGCAAGGACTCAGTGCACCAGTACAAATTAGAAATCAAATTGGACTGCAACCCATATACAACCCGCTGAGTTAAACTGCTCAGGAAGTGTTTTTGATAATGATCAATCTCAGCAGGTCAGTGATACAGTGGAAAACTTGAAAGACATTCCAGCTATCACTAATAAACAGGAGAGGTACTTTAGAATGTTTGTTAAAATTGTAGTCTAGTGTATAAAATATGAACAGCAACCACACAGAAAACAAGGAGAAATGTAGCAATGCATGTCATGCTCAGTGACAACATGAACATTTCTAACTTGCTTAGGGGGTACGTAACATCCTAACACCGTACATTATTTATAGGCGCAATGCTAAATTTTAGCAGAAGTAGTAAATGGCAAACTTGTCTTTCGTGTTTGATTGCTCACACAGTATACCTGTTTTCACTAGAAATATAGCAACTCCGCTCTGCTGTCTATCAGTGTTGTCTGGAAAATGACAGATGGTCTTAAGCTGAAGGCTACTTGGCTGCACTGCTTCTAAGTGCAGACCATAACTTGGGCAGTCTGATGCTGAAAACTGGCATAACCTCTTTCTTGATAGCCCTTGTGCGAAATCCATCTAGTTTATGGTCAGGTGCGTGGGTTTTTATAGTATCTGATCGACAGTCTTATAAGTATAAAACAAAGCTACAGTTGTAGACAGTGAAGTATCAGCAAGACTAAACAATATGGTGATAAATGCGTTATCTGATTTGCATAATTATTATATTCTCCTATAAATAAAGACGTCACCCACTTCATTGTGCGGCCATGATGTTAAGGTAGGGTCCATAATTAAAAACAATAATATATGTCCGTCTCAATCTAAAGCAGATCTGTTGCCAACATTTCTGCACATGTCTAAAAAGTACACACTTTCCAAAAAGACTCTGAAGGTGGCATGGGATAAAAATATATCCATAAATGGGAACTGTCACATCGTTCACAACATCTCCAGATTTTTTTATTGAAATAACTGTATCCTAAGACATTTATAGCATCATAATTTAAAAAAAATAAAACTTATTCATGGATTAAGGTGGGTGTATGTGATGTGTTGTGGCATGTGATGTGGCATACAAATGATCAAGGCAACAACCCTTTGTTTTGGATTTGGAAGCTTCTGGTGCTGGAAATGGGCAGATGTACTGAAACTGTTCATTCAGATGAAGAGATAGTGACATTCTTTGTAGATTGATTCCTTATGGAACAAATAACCCATTGTGTTGAGCATACTTGATTGAGTAGTTGCAGTCCTTGGCAAAAACGTGGTTCAGATTTAAAATGTTGTTTTACTTGAATTGACTCCGTAGGTGGCATCTGTAGTGAAAGTTCCAGGTTGGTTTCTTGCAAACATTTCATACACTAAATTATTTTGGTTTCTTTTGTGATGCGCCCAATTTACAAAATTATAGTCCAGTTATCTCTGAAGACAGTCTGCCATTATGATACACTGTAGAATGCCAAGTTGTCATGTAAAGAAATGGCTCCCTGTTGCAGTTACCCCCCACTTTTTGCCTGATACTGATGCTGACTTGACTGAGAAGTGTGCTGGGACCCTGCTAACCAGGCCCCAGTACCAGTGTTCTTTCACCTAAAATGTACCATTGTCTCCACAATTGCCACAACCCTGGCACCCAGGTAAGTCCCATGTAACTGGTACCCCTGGTACCAAGGGCCCTGATGCCAGGTAGGGTCTCTAAGTGCTGCAGCATGTCTTATGCCACCCTAGGGACCCCTCACTCAGCACAGACACTGCTTGCCAGCTTGTGTGTGCTGGAGGGGAGAAAATGACTAAGTCGACATGGCACTCCCCTCAGGGTGCCATGCCAACCTCACACTGCCTGTGGCATAGGTAAGTCACCCCTCTAGCAGGCCTTACAGCCCTAAGGCAGGGTGCACTATACCACAGGTGAGGGCATAGGTGCATGAGCACTATGCCCCTACAGTTTCTAAGCAAAACATTAGACATTGTAAGTGCAGGGTAGCCATAAGAATATATGGTCTGGGAGTCTGTCAAAAACGAACTCCACAGCTCCATAATGGCTACACTGACTACTGGGAAGTTTAGTATCAAACTTCTCAGAATAATAAACCCACACTGACGCCAGTGTTGGATTTATTAAAAAATTGACACAGAGGGCATCTTAGAGATGGCCCCTGTATTTTACCCAATTGTTCAGTGCAGGACTGACTGGTCTGTGCCAGCCTGCTGCTGAGAGACGAGTTTCTGACCCCATGCGGTGAGAGCCTTTTTGCTCTCTGAGGACAGAAACAAAAGCCTGCTCTGGGTGGAGGTGCTTCACACCTCCCCCTGCAGGAACTGTAACACCTAGCAGTGAGCCTCAAAGGCTCAGGCTTCGTGTTACAATGCCCCAGGGCACTCCAGCTAGTGGAGATGCCCGCCCCCTGGACACAGCCCCCACTTTTGGCGGCAAGTCCAGGAGAGATAATGAGAAAAACAAGGAGGAGTCACTGGCCAGTCAGGACAGCCCCTAAGGTGTCCTGAGCTGAGGTGACTCTGACTTTTAGAAATCCTCCATCTTGCAGATGGAGGATTCCCCCAATAGGATTAGGGATGTGCCCCCCTCCCCTCAGGGAGGAGGCACAAAGAGGGTGTAGCCACCCTCAAGGACAGTAGCCATTGGCTACTGCCCTCCCAGACCTAAACACCCCCCTAAATTCAGTATTTAGGGGCTCCCCTGAACCTAGGAACTCAGATTCCTGCAACTTAAAGAAGAAGAGGACTGCTGAACTGAAAAACCCTGCAGAGAAGAAGACACCAACTGCTTTGGCCCCAGCCCTACCGGCCTGTCTCCCTCCTTCGGAAGAAAACTGCTCCAGCGACGCTTTCCCCAGGACCAGCGACCCCTGAATCCTCAGAGGACTGTCCTGCTTCCAAAAGACCAAGAAACTCCCTAGAACTCCCTAGTTCAACAAAGACTGCAACTTTGTTTCCAGAGGAGCAGATTTAAAGACCCCTGCAATCCCCGCAAGAAGCGTGAGACTTGCAACACTGCATCCGGCGACCCCGACTGGTGGAGAAACAATGCTACAGGGAGGACCCCACGGCGACTCCAAGACTGTGAGTAACCAAAGGTTAAATGGCATCTGTCGCTGTAGATACACATGTTGTGCATAGCCCGCCATCTGGTGTTGGGTCGGAGTGTTACAAGTTGTTTTTCTTCGAAGAAGTCTTTCGAGTCACGGGACCGAGGGACTCCTCCTCTTTGTCTCCATTGCGCATGGGCGTCGACTCCATCTTCGATTGTTTTCTTTCCGCCATCGGGTTCGGACGTGTTCCTTTCGCTCCGGGTTTCGGAACGGAAAGTTAGTTCAAAATCGGAAAATTACGTCGGTATTGTTGCGTTCGGGATCGGGTTAGATAGCATCGACATCGAATCCAAACGATAACATCTCCGTTGCCCTTCGGGGTAGTTTTCGATCCCCCGTCGAGGCCTGGTCGGCCCGACCGCGTGTGACATCGACACTGATGGAACGGACCCCGTTCCGATTCTGTCCTAAATGCCACAACAAATACCCATATACAGACCAACATTCGGTCTGTAACCTGTGCCTGTCGCCCGAGCACAGGGAAGAAACTTGCGAGGCCTGTCGTGCGTTCTGGTCCCGAAAAACGCTCCGTGACCGACGAGCCAGAAGACTGCAAATGGCGTCCACGCCGACAGGACACCGAGAATTCGAGGAACAAGAAGAAGTAGAAGCCTTCTCGATCCATGAATCAGACTCTGACTAATTCGACGACCATGAAACAGTGAGTAAGACGTCGAAGATAGCACATAAGAAAACTGACAAGGCCCAGGGGACGCCACTGCCATCAGGCCATGGCTCAACCCATAAAATCGGTGACCGACCATCGGCACCGAAGAAGGCCGAAATAGTGCCGAGATCGTCCGACTCGGGTCGAGACACAGGCACCCAGCCATCTCGGGACCGAGATAGTGCTGCCGGCAAAGATCGACGACGAGATAGCGGCGCCGAAGCTGCTCGACGCAGAGACAGCGGCACCGAGGAGGATCGACGCCGAGAGGGTTCGACTCCGAAAAAGAGAAAAGTCGCCTCGGAGCCGAAAAAGAGCGTGCACATAGTTTCGGTGCTAAAACGACCCGCAACCGAGCCAACTACCGGTTCCTATTCAGAGGAACAATCACTGTCCTCTCAAATGCGAAAGCATAGATTCGAGGAGGAATTACAATCCACCGAGGTGGACCACACTCAAAAACGGATTTTTATACAGAGTGGAACAGGGGAAATAAGCACCCTTCCCCCTATTAGGAGGAAGAGGAGACTTGAATTCCAACAAGAACAAGCACCACAAACCAAACTGGTGAAGAAGGTAACTCCGCCACCCTCTCCTCCACCTGTAGCTCACTTTTCACCGGCACAGACTCCGTCACATTCACCGGCTCACACCACCTTAAGCCAAGGTGACCAGGACCAAGATGCTTGGGACTTATACGACGCCCCAGTGTCAGACAACAGTCCAGAGGCGTATCCTACAAAGCCCTCACCACCAGAAGACAGCACAGCATATTCACAAGTGGTGGCTAGAGCAGCGGAGTTCCATAACGTGTCTCTACACTCGGAGCCTGTCGAGGATGACTTCCTCTTCAACACCCTCTCTTCCACACATAGCACCTACCAAAGCCTGCCTATGCTCCCAGGAATGCTAAGGCACGCAAAGGACATATTCAAAGAGCCTGTCAAGAGTAGGGCAATAACACCGAGGGTGGAAAAGAAATATAAAGCACCTCCCACAGACCCAGCTTTCATCACCTCACAACTGCCACCAGATTCGGTTGTGGTAGGGGCAGCTCGCAAGAGAGCAAACTCTCACACATCTGGCGATGCACCACCCCCGGATAAGGAGAGCCGCAAGTTCGATGCAGCCGGTAAAAGGGTCGCAGCACAGGCTGCAAACCAGTGGCGCATCGCTAACTCTCAAGCGCTCCTAGCGCGATATGACAGAGCCCACTGGGACGAGATGCAACACCTCATTGAACATCTACCCACAGAACTACAAAAGAGGGCGAAACAAGTGGTTGAGGAGGGCCAAAACATCTCCAATAACCAGATACGCTCCGCTATGGACGCAGCGGACACAGCAGCAAGAACAATTAACACGGCAGTAACCATACGAAGGCACGCGTGGCTACGAACATCTGGTTTTAAACCAGAGATACAGCAGGCGGTGCTCAATATGCCATTCAATGAGCAACAATTGTTCGGACCTGAAGTGGACACGGCAATTGAGAAGCTAAAAAAGGACACAGACACTGCAAAAGCCATGGGCGCGCTCTACTCCCCGCAGAGCAGAGGCACTTTCAACACCTTCCGCAAGACAACCTTTAGAGGGGGGTTTCGGGGTCAAGCCACACAAGCCAGTACCTCACATTCAACACCGTCCACCTACCAGGGACAGTACCAAAGGGGAGGCTTTCGGGGACAATACAGAGGAGGACAATTCCCTAGAGGCAGGGGAAAATTTACAAGCCCCAAAACACCTACAACCAAACAGTGACTCACACGCCACTCATCCCCTCCACACAACACCAGTGGGGGGAAGAATAAGTCAGTATTACCAAGCGTGGGAGAAAATAACAACAGACACTTGGGTCTTAGCAATTATCCAACATGGTTATTGCATAGAATTTCTACAAATCCCTCCAAACATACCACCAAAACCACAGAATATATCAAAACAACATTCGGACCTCCTAGAAATAGAAGTTCAAGCATTACTGCAAAAGAACGCAATAGAACTGGTACCAGATACACAAACAAATACAGGGGTTTACTCACTGTACTTTCTAATACCAAAGAAGGACAAAACACTGAGACCAATCCTAGACCTCAGAACACTAAACACATACATCAAATCAGAACACTTTCACATGGTCACGCTACAGGAAGTGTTACCATTGCTAAAGCAACAAGATTACATGACAACCTTAGATCCCAAAGACGCGTATTTCCACATACCAATACATCCGTCGCACAGAAAATACCTAAGGTTCGTATTCAAAGGAATACATTACCAATTCAAGGTATTGCCGTTCGGTTTAACAACTGCACCAAGAGTCTTCACAAAATGCCTAGCAGTAGTGGCTGCACACATCAGAAGGCAGCAAATACACGTATTCCCATATCTAGACGACTGGCTAATCAAGACCGACTCACTGACAAGGTGCTCACACCACACAGATCAGGTCATACAAACCCTCTACAAACTCGGTTTCACCATCAACTATGCGAAATCACACAGTCTGCCGTGCAAAGTACAACAATACCTAGGAGCGACAATAGACACAACAAGAGGAATAGCCACTCCAAGTCCACAAAGGGTTCAAAATTTCCAAAAGATTATACAACGCATGTATCCAACACAAAGAATACAGGCGAAGATGATATTACAACTCCTAGGCATGATGTCCTCATGCATAGCCATTGTCCCAAACGCAAGGTTGCACATGCGGCCCTTACAACAGTGCCTAGCATCACAATGGTCACAAGCACAGGGTCAGCTTCTAGATCTGGTGTTGATAGACCGCCTAACATACCTCTCGCTTCTATGGTGGAACAATATAAATTTAAACAAAGGGCGGCCTTTCCAAGACCCAGTGCCACAATACATGATAACAACAGATGCTTCCATGACAGGGTGGGGAGCACACCTCAATCAACACAGCATACAAGGACAATGGGACGTACATCAAAGAAAGCTGCATATAAATCACCTCGAACTACTGGCAGTTTTCCAAGCATTAAAAGCATTTCAACCAATCATAACTCACAAATACATTCTTGTCAAAACGGACAACATGACAACAATGTATTATCTAAACAAAAAGGGGGGGACACACTCGACACAGCTGTGCCTTCTGGCACAAAAAATATGGCAATGGGCAATTCACAACCACATTCGCCTAATAGCACAGTTTATTCCAGGGATCCAGAATCAACTTGCAGACAATCTCTCTCGAGATCACCAACAGGTCCACGAATGGGAAATTCACCCCCAAATTCTAAACACTTACTTCTAACGTTGGGGAACACCTCAAATAGACTTATTTGCAACAAAGGAGAACGCAAAATGCTAAAACTTCGCATCCAGATACCCACACAGGCAGTCTCAAGGCAATGCCCTATGGATGAACTGGTCAGGGATATTTGCGTACGCTTTTCCCCCTCTCCCTCTCCTTCCATATCTAGTAAACAAATTGAGTCAAAACAAACTCAAACTCATACTGATAGCACCAACATGGGCAAGGCAACCATGGTACACAACACTGCTAGACCTATCAGTAGTACCCCACGTCAAGTTGCCCAACAGGCCAGATCTGTTAACACAACACAAACAACAGATCAGGCATCCAAACCCAGCATCGCTGAATCTAGCAATCTGGCTCCTGAAATCCTAGAATTCGGACACTTAAACCTCACACAAGAATGTTTCGAAGTCATAAAGCAAGCTAGAAGACCATCCACTAGACACTGCTATGCAAGCAAATGGAAAAGGTTTGTTTGCTACTGTCATCATAATCAAATTCAACCATTACACGCATCTCCAAAGGATGTAGTGGGTTACTTACTACACTTACAAAAATCGAACCTGGCCTTCTCTTCCATTAAAATACACCTCGCAGCAATATCTGCATACCTGCAGATTACCCATTCAACTTCACTATTTAGGATACCTGTCATTAAAGCGTTTATGGAAGGCCTCAAAAGAATTATACCACCAAGGACACCACCTGTTCCTTCATGGAACCTCAACATCGTCTTAACAAGACTCATGGGTCCACCCTTTGAACCTATGCACTCTTGCGAAATACAATTCCTAACCTGGAAAGTTGCATTTCTCATCGCCATCACATCTCTAAGAAGAGTAAGTGAAATTCAGGCGTTTACAATACAAGAACCTTTTATCCAACTACACAAAAATAAAGTAGTCCTAAGGACCAATCCTAAATTTTTGCCAAAGGTTATTTCACCGTTCCACCTAAATCAAACGGTAGAGCTACCAGTGTTCTTCCCACAGCCAGATTCCATAGCTGAAAGGGCACTACATACATTAGACGTCAAAAGAGCACTAATGTACTACATCGACAGAACTAAGAACATCAGAAAAACTAAACAACTGTTTATTGCATTTCAAAAACCTCACGCAGGAAACCCAATATCGAAACAGGGTATAGCCAGATGGATAGTTAAGTGCATCCAAATCTGCTACCTTAAAGCAAAAAGACAACTGCCCATTACACCAAGGGCACACTCGACCAGAAAGAAAGGCGCTACCATGGCCTTCCTAGGGAATATTCCAATGCACGAAATATGTAAGGCAGCCACATGGTCTACGCCTCACACATTTACCAAGCACTACTGTGTAGACGTGTGTAGGAAGTTGGCTCTGTATGTGCTATTTCAAAGTAAGGAATAGCATGCACAGAGTCCAAGGGTTCCCCTTAGAGGTAAAATAGTGGTAACAATAGATAATACTAATGCTCTATTTTGTGGTAGTGTGGTCGAGCAGTAGGCTTATCCAAGGAGTAGTGTTAAGCATTTGTTGTACATACACATAGACAATAAATGAGGTACACACACTCAGAGACAAATCCAGCCAATAGGTTTTGTATAGAAAAATATATTTTCTTAGTTTATTTTAAGAACCACTGGTTCAAATTTAACATGTAATATCTTGTTTGAAAGGTATTGCAGGTAAGTACATTAGGAACTTTGAATCATTTCAATTGCATGTATACTTTTCAAGTTATTCACAAATAGCTATTTTAAAAGTGGACACTTAGTGCAATTTTCACAGTTCCTGGGGGAGGTAAGTTTTTGTTAGTTTTACCAGGTAAGTACGACACTTACAGGGTTCAGTTCTTGGTCCAAGGTAGCCCACCGTTGGGGGTTCAGAGCAACCCCAAAGTTACCACACCAGCAGCTCAGGGCCGGTCAGGTGCAGAGTTCAAAGTGGTGCCCAAAACGCATAGGCTTCAATGGAGAGAAGGGGGTGCCCCGGTTCCAGTCTGCCAGCAGGTAAGTACCCGCGTCTTCGGAGGGCAGACCAGGGGGGTTTTGTAGGGCACCGGGGGGGACACAAGCCCACACAGAAATTTCACCCTCAGCGGCGCGGGGGCGGCCGGGTGCAGTGTTAGAACAAGCGTCGGGTTCGCAATGGAAGTCAATGAGAGATCAAGGGATCTCTTCAGCGCTGCAGGCAGGCAAGGGGGGGCTTCCTCGGGGAAACCTCCACTTGGGCAAGGGAGAGGGACTCCTGGGGGTCACTTCTGCAGTGAAAGTCCGGTCCTTCAGGTCCTGGGGGCTGCGGGTGCAGGGTCTTTTCCAGGCGTCGGGACTTAGGTTTCAGAGAGTCGCGGTCAGGGGAAGCCTCGGGATTCCCTCTGCAGGCGGCGCTGTGGGGGCTCAGGGGGGACAGGTTTTGGTACTCACAGTCGTAGAGTAGTCCGGGGGTCCTCCCTGAGGTGTTGGTTCTCCACCAGCCGAGTCGGGGTCGCCGGGTGCAGTGTTGCAAGTCTCACGCTTCTTGCGGGGAGATTGCAGGGTTCTTTAAAGCTGCTCCTTTGGATAAAGTGGCAGTCTTTTTGGAGCAGGTCCGCTGTCCTCGGGAGTTTCTTGTCGTCGTCGAAGCAGGGCAGTCCTCAGAGGATTCAGAGGTCGCTGGTCCCTTTGGAAGGCGTCGCTGGAGCAGAGTTCTTTGGAAGGCAGGAGACAGGCCGTTGAGTTTCTGGAGCCAAGGCAGTTGTTGTCTTCTGGTCTTCCTCTGCAGGGGTTTTCAGCTAGGCAGTCCTTCTTGTTGTTGCAGGAATCTAGTTTCTAGGTTCAGGGAGAGCCCTTAAATACTAAATTTAAGGGCGTGTTTAGGTCTGGGGGGTTAGTAGCCAATGGCTACTAGCCCTAAGGGTGAGTACACCCTCTTTGTGCCTCCTCCCAAGGGGAGGGGGTCACATCCCTAATCCTATTGGGGGAATCCTCCATCTGCAAGATGGAGGATTTTTAAAAGTCAGAGTCACCTCAGCTCAGGACACCTTAGGGGCTGTCCTGACTGGCCAGTGACTCCTCCTTGTTTTTCTCATTATCTCTCCTGGACTTGCCGCCAAAAGTGGGGGCTGGGTCCAGGGGGCGGGCATCTCCACTAGCTGGAGTGCCCTGGGGCATTGTAACACGAAGCTTGAGCCTTTGAAGCTCACTGCTAGGTGTTACAGTTCCTACAGGGGGGAGGTGTGAAGCACCTCCACCCAGAGCAGGCTTTGTTTCTGTCCTCAGAGAGCACAAAGGCTCTCACGCATGAGGTCAGCAACTCGTCTCAGCAGCAGGCTGGCACAGACCAGTCAGTCCTGCACTGAACAATTGGGTAAAATACAGGGGGTATCTCTAAGATGCCCTCTGTGTGCATTTTTTAATAAATCCAACACTGGCATCAGTGTGGGTTTATTATTCTGAGAAGTTTGATACTAAACTTCCCAGTATTCAGTGTAGCCATTATGGAGCTGTGGAGTTCGTTTTTGACAGACTCCCAGCCCATATACTCTTATGGCTACCCTGCACTTACAATGTCTAAGGTTTTGCTTAGACACTGTAGGGGCATAGTGCTCATGCACATATGCCCTCACCTGTGGTATAGTGCACCCTGCCTTAGGGCTGTAAGGCCTACTAGAGGGGTGACTTACCTATGCCACAGGCAGTGGGAGGTTGGCATGGCACCCTGAGGGGAGTGCCATGTCGACTTAGTCATTTTCTCCCCATCAGCACACACAAGCTGGCAAGCAGTGTGTCTGGGCTGAGTGAGGGGTCCCTAGGGTGGCATAAGACATGCTGCAGCCCTTAGAGACCTTCCCTGGCATCAGGGCCCTTGGTACCAGGGGTACCAGTTACAAGGGACTTACCTAGGTGCCAGGGTTGTGCCAATTGTGGAAACAATGGTACATTTTAGGTGAAAGAACACTGGTGCTGGGGCCTGGTTAGCAGGGTCCCAGCACACTTCTCAGTCAAGTCAGCATCAGTATCAGGCAAAAAGTGGGGGGTAACTGCAACAGGGAGCCATTTCTTTACACAAGCCCCCCCCAGCCCACAGGCCAGGAGTCTCAGCCAAAGCTGGGAGAGTCTTCCTAGTCTGTCAGGCGAGGAAGAGTAGAGGAAATAGGCTGGTTTGTTGCAGGGCCTACTCTGCCTTACATCCTCCTGTTCAGGTCATTCCCTCTGGGGAACTGACCCACTTCCACAGTGATAGGACCTAGTCTGAACTGCCTCTTGTCTGTGCTTTTTATGTCTTCACCCATTCTCTCTATTTTGGGGTTAGAGGTATCCACCTCTGCTAATCTTATCTTAGCCAGGGTCACCCCTAGCTTACCCAAAGAGGTTACCCAGAGCTGGAGTAACCCCACCATGACCAACAGGGTCAGGGGGCCTAACTTGTTATTTGGCATGGGGTCAGACCACCATGCCAAGGATAGTGCAGCCATAAAGGCTAACACCCAGCAGAGGCCACTGACAGCTGTCAGTGCCCAGAACCACACCTTTAGCTCTTCACCTACAAGGGAAGGGGCTAAGTTACAGGCTTCTTTGGGTTCAGGGTGCCTGTCTGCTGTATTAGAGTGGGGGGTTACCACATCTTGTAGTAAGCACCCTTCTTCCACTCTTTCTTCTGTTAGCTGAGGAGCCACCCACTCAGGCTTAACAGTTGCCTGACTAGCCAGGACTTCTTGTGGGTCAGGTTGGACTTTATCAGAGCCACTTTTGGAGTTCTCCTCTACTGGAGCAGAATCTCCTTGGCTTGCTGGAACCTTGGCTAAAGGTTGTCCACCTTTCCTACTCTGTTTCCTTTTCTTTTTCTTCTGGGGCCTACTTGCATTTACTGCAGAGGCAGTGTAGGAAGTTGGCTCTGTATGTGCTATTTCAAAGTAAGGAATAGCATGCACAGAGTCCAAGGGTTCCCCTTAGAGGTAAGATAGTGGCAAAAAGAGATAATACCAATGCTCTATTTTGTGGTAGTGTGGTCGAGCAGTAGGCTTATCCAAGGAGTAGTGTTAAGCATTTGTTGTACATACACATAGACAATAAATGAGGTACACACACTCAGAGACAAATCCAGCCAATAGGTTTTTGTATAGAAAAATATCTTTTCTTAGTTTATTTTAAGAACCACAGGTTCAAATTCTACATGTAATATCTCATTCGAAAGGTATTGCAGGTAAGTACTTTAGGAACTTCAAATCATCAAAATTGCATGTATACTTTTCAAGTTATTCACAAATAGCTGTTTTAAAAGTGGACACTTAGTGCAATTTTCACAGTTCCTAGGGGAGGTAAGTATTTGTTAGGTTAACCAGGTAAGTAAGACACTTACAGGGCTTAGTTCTTGGTCCAAGGTAGCCCACCGTTGGGGGTTCAGAGCAACCCCAAAGTCACCACACCAGCAGCTCAGGGCCGGTCAGGTGCAGAGTTCAAAGTGGTGCCCAAAACACATAGGCTAGAATGGAGAGAAGGGGGTGCCCCGGTTCCGGTCTGCTTGCAGGTAAGTACCCGCGTCTTCGGAGGGCAGACCAGGGGGGTTTTGTAGGGCACCGGGGGGGACACAAGCCCACACAGAAATTTCACCCTCAGCAGCGCGGGGGCGGCCGGGTGCAGTGTAGAAACGAGCGTCGGGTTTGTAATGGAAGTCAATGGGAGATCTAGGGATCTCTTCAGCGCTGCAGGCAGGCAAGGGGGGGGTTCCTCGGGGAAACCTCCACTTGGTCAAGGGAGAGGGACTCCTGGGGGTCACTCCTCCAGTGAAAGTCCGGTCCTTCAGGTCCTGGGGGCTGCGGGTGCAGGGTCTCTCCCAGGTGTCGGGACTTAGGATTCAAAGAGTCGCGGTCAGGGGAAGCCTCGGGATTCCCTCTGCAGGCGGCGCTGTGGGGGCTCAGGGGGGACAGGTTTTTGTACTCACAGTCTTAGAGTAGTCCTGGGGTCCCTCCTGAGGTGTTGGATCGCCACCAGCCGAGTCGGGGTCGCCGGGTGCAGTGTTGCAAGTCTCACGCTTCTTGCGGGGAGCTTGCAGGGTTCTTTAAAGCTGCTGGAAACAAAGTTGCAGCTTTTCTTGGAGCAGGTCCGCTGTCCTCGGGAGTTTCTTGTCTTTTCGAAGCAGGGGCAGTCCTCAGAGGATGTCGAGGTCGCTGGTCCCTTTGGAAGGCGTCGCTGGAGCAGGATCTTTGGAAGGCAGGAGACAGGCCGGTGAGTTTCTGGAGCCAAGGCAGTTGTCGTCTTCTGGTCTTCCTCTGCAGGGGTTTTCAGCTAGGCAGTCCTTCTTCTTGTAGTTGCAGGAATCTGATTTTCTAGGGTTCAGGGTAGCCCTTAAGTACTAAATTTAAGGGCGTGTTTAGGTCTGGGGGGTTAGTAGCCAATGGCTACTAGCCCTGAGGGTGGGTACACCCTCTTTGTGCCTCCTCCCAAGGGGAGGGGGTCACAATCCTAACCCTATTGGGGGAATCCTCCATCTGCAAGATGGAGGATTTCTAAAAGTCAGAGTCACCTCAGCTCAGGACACCTTAGGGGCTGTCCTGACTGGCCAGTGACTCCTCCTTGTTGCTTTCTTTGTTCCCTCCAGCCTTGCCGCCAAAAGTGGGGGCCGTGGCCGGAGGGGGCGGGCAACTCCACTAAGCTGGAGTGCCCTGCTGGGCTGTGACAAAGGGGTGAGCCTTTGAGGCTCACCGCCAGGTGTCACAGCTCCTGCCTGGGGGAGGTGTTAGCATCTCCACCCAGTGCAGGCTTTGTTACTGGCCTCAGAGTGACAAAGGCACTCTCCCCATGGGGCCAGCAACATGTCTCTAGTGTGGCAGGCTGCTGGAACCAGTCAGCCTACACAGATAGTTGGTTAAGTTTCAGGGGGCACCTCTAAGGTGCCCTCTGTGGTGTATTTTACAATAAAATGTACACTGGCTTCAGTGTGCATTTATTGTGCTGAGAAGTTTGATACCAAACTTCCCAGTTTTCAGTGTAGCCATTATGGTGCTGTGGAGTTCGTGTAAAACAGACTCCCAGACCATATACTCTTATGGCTACCCTGCACTTACAATGTCTAAGGTTTTGTTTAGACACTGTAGGGGCACAGTGCTCATGCACTGGTACCCTCACCTATGGTATAGTGCACCCTGCCTTAGGGCTGTAAGGCCTGCTAGAGGGGTGTCTTACCTATACTGCATAGGCAGTGAGAGGCTGGCATGGCACCCTGAGGGGAGTGCCATGTCGACTTACTCATTTTGTTCTCACTAGCACACACAGGCTTGTAAGCAGTGTGTCTGTGCTGAGTGAGGGGTCTCTAGGGTGGCATAAGACATGCTGCAGCCCTTAGAGACCTTTCTTGGCATCAGGGCCCTTGGTACTAGAAGTACCAGTTACAAGGGACTTATCTGAATGCCAGGGTGTGCCAATTGTGGATACAATGGTACATTTTAGGTGAAGGAACACTGGTGCTGGGGCCTGGTTAGCAGGGTCCCAGCACACTTCTCAGTCAAGTCAGCATCAGTATCAGGCAAAAAGTGGGGGGTAACTGCAACAGGGAGCCATTTCTTTACAGGCAGGCACTCCAGAATCCTTGGGAGAGGACTGGCCCTGGACCAGTTCTTCTCTTAGGCTCTGACTAACCTCTGGGTAGTCATTTCCAAGGAGACAATCAAGGGGGAGGTCTGTACTGACTACCACCCTTCTCCAGCTAAATGTTCCACCCACTTCTATGGGCACAAAAGCCACAGGCCTATTAGTGACCCTGTCTGGGCTAACTCTTACTCTGGCCATCTCACCTGGGATGTACTGGTTTGAGAACACCAGCCTGTCATGCACAATAGTGTGACTGGCACAAGTGTCTCTCAGGGCAGTGGCTGGGATTCCATTCACCTGTAGGTGGTGGAAGTGTCTACTTCCCTCTGGAATCTCCAACTCACCTGTTGGGCCCTTTTTCCAGTTGAAGGCTAAGAAGACCTCCTCATCTGAGGAGTCATCCCCAATGGCTACACTGGTCACCCCTGGGATTTTGCTAGGGGGTTTGTTTTTGGGACAAGAAGTGTCCTTGGTGTGGTGCCCTGTCTGTTTACAGTAATGGCACCATGCCTTAGTGGCATCCCAGCTCTTACCCTGGTACCCACCTTTGTTTTGGGTTGTGTCTCTGGGCCCACCCACCTGGTCTGGTTTTTGGGGGCCTACAGGGGACTCTTTTTCTTTGTTTCTAGTGTCACCCACTTTCTCCTGGGGAGGCTTTGTAACCCCTTTCTTTTGGTCACCCCCAGTGGAAGTTTTGGTTACCCTAGTCTTGACCCAGTGGTCTGCCTTCTTTCCCAATTCTTGGGGAGAAATTGGACCTAGGTCTACCAGATACTGATGCAACTTTTCATTGAAGCAGTTACTTAAAATGTGTTCTTTCATAAACAAATTATAAAGCCCAACATAGTCATACACTTCATTTCCAGTTACCCAACCATCCAGTGTTTTCACTGAGTAGTCAACATAATCAACCCAGGTCTGGCTCGAGGATTTTTGAGCCCCCCTGAATCTAATTCTATACTCCTCAGTGGAGAATCCAAAGCCCTCAATCAGGGTACCCTTCATGAGGTCATAAGATTCTGCATCTTTTTTAGGGAGTGTGAGGAGTCTATCCCTACACTTTCCTGTGAACATTTCCCAAAGGAGAGCACCCCAGTGAGATTTGTTCACTTTTCTGGTTTCACAAGCCCTCTCAAAAGCTGTGAACCATTTGGTGATGTCATCACCATCTTCATATTTAGTTACAATCCCTTTGGGGATTTTCAACATGTCAGGAGAATCTCTGACCCTAGTTATGTTGCTGCCACCATTGATGGGTCCTAGGCCCATCTCTTGTCTTTCCCTTTCTATGGCTAGGATCTGTCTTTCCAAAGCCAATCTTTTGGCCATCCTGGCTAACTGGATGTCCTCTTCACTGGAGTTATCCTCAGTGATTTCAGAGTTGTTGGTCCCTCCTGTGAGGGAACCAGCATCTCTGACTATTATTTGTGGAGTCAGGGCTTGAGAAGCCCTGTTCTCCCTAGATAGGACTGGTGGGGGGGAATCACCCTCCAAGTCACTATCATCATCCTCTGTGTTGCCATCCTCAGAGGGGTTGGCTCTTTCAAACTCTGCCAACAGCTCCTGGAGCTGTAGTTTGGAAGGTCTGGAGCCCATTGCTATTTTCTTTAGTTTACAGAGTGACCTTAGCTCTCTCATCTGTAGATGGAGGTAAGGTGTGGTGTCGAGTTCCACCACATTCACATCTGTATTAGACATTATGCTTCTAAAAGTTGGAATACTTTTTAAGAAACTAAAACTAGTTCTAGAATCTAATTCAAACTTTTACCAAACTTTTAAACTCTAAATGAAAATGCTAACAGGGACTAACACAAGGCCCTAGCAGGACTTTTAAGAATTTAGAAAACTTTTCAAATTGCAAAAATCAATTTCTAATGACAATTTTGGAATTTGTCGTGTGATCAGGTATTGGCTGAGTAGTCCAGCAAATGCAAAGTCTTGTACCCCACCGCTGATCCACCAATGTAGGAAGTTGGCTCTGTATGTGCTATTTCAAAGTAAGGAATAGCATGCACAGAGTCCAAGGGTTCCCCTTAGAGGTAAAATAGTGGTAACAATAGATAATTCTAATGCTCTATTTTGTGGTAGTGTGGTCGAGCAGTAGGCTTATCCAAGGAGTAGTGTTAAGCATTTGTTGTACATACACATAGACAATAAATGAGGTACACACACTCAGAGACAAATCCAGCCAATAGGTTTTGTATAGAAAAATATCTTTTCTTAGTTTATTTTAAGAACCACTGGTTCAAATTTAACATGTAATATCTTGTTTGAAAGGTATTGCAGGTAAGTACATTAGGAACTTTGAATCATTTCAATTGCATGTATACTTTTCAAGTTATTCACAAATAGCTATTTTAAAAGTGGACACTTAGTGCAATTTTCACAGTTCCTGGGGGAGGTAAGTTTTTGTTAGTTTTACCAGGTAAGTACGACACTTACAGGGTTCAGTTCTTGGTCCAAGGTAGCCCACCGTTGGGGGTTCAGAGCAACCCCAAAGTTACCACACCAGCAGCTCAGGGCCGGTCAGGTGCAGAGTTCAAAGTGGTGCCAAAAACGCATAGGCTTCAATGGAGAGAAGGGGGTGCCCCGGTTCCAGTCTGCCAGCAGGTAAGTACCCGCGTCTTCGGAGGGCAGACCAGGGGGGTTTTGTAGGGCACCGGGGGGGACACAAGCCCACACAGAAATTTCACCCTCAGCGGCGCGGGGGCGGCCGCGTGCAGTGTTAGAACAAGCGTCGGGTTCGCAATGTAAGTCAATGAGAGATCAAGGGATCTCTTCAGCGCTGCAGGCAGGCAAGGGGGGGCTTCCTCGGGGAAACCTCCACTTGGGCAAGGGAGAGGGACTCCTGGGGGTCACTTCTGCAGTGAAAGTCCGGTCCTTCAGGTCCTGGGGGCTGCGGGTGCAGGGTCTTTTCCAGGCGTCGGGACTTAGGTTTCAGAGAGTCGCGGTCAGGGGAAGCCTCGGGATTCCCTCTGCAGGCGGCGCTGTGGGGGCTCAGGGGGGACAGGTTTTGGTACTCACAGTCGTAGAGTAGTCCGGGGGTCCTCCCTGAGGTGTTGGTTCTCCACCAGCCGAGTCGGGGTCGCCGGGTGCAGTGTTGCAAGTCTCACGCTTCTTGCGGGGAGATTGCAGGGTTCTTTAAAGCTGCTCCTTTGGATAAAGTGGCAGTCTTTTTGGAGCAGGTCCGCTGTCCTCGGGAGTTTCTTGTCGTCGTCGAAGCAGGGCAGTCCTCAGAGGATTCAGAGGTTGCTGGTCCCTTTGGAAGGCGTGGCTGGAGCAGAGTTCTTTGGAAGGCAGGAGACAGGCCGGTGAGTTTCTGGAGCCAAGGCAGTTGTTGTCTTCTGGTCTTCCTCTGCAGGGGTTTTCAGCTAGGCAGTCCTTCTTGTTGTTGCAGGAATCTAGTTTCTAGGTTCAGGGAGAGCCCTTAAATACTAAATTTAAGGGCGTGTTTAGGTCTGGGGGGTTAGTAGCCAATGGCTACTAGCCCTAAGGGTGAGTACACCCTCTTTGTGCCTCCTCCCAAGGGGAGGGGGTCACATCCCTAATCCTATTGGGGGAATCCTCCATCTGCAAGATGTAGGATTTCTAAAAGTCAGAGTCACCTCAGCTCAGGACACCTTAGGGGCTGTCCTGACTGGCCAGTGACTCCTCCTTGTTTTTCTCATTATCTCTCCTGGACTTGCCGCCAAAAGTGGGGGCTGGGTCCAGGGGGCGGGCATCTCCACTAGCTGGAGTGCCCTGGGGCATTGTAACACGAAGCTTGAGCCTTTGAAGCTCACTGCTAGGTGTTACAGTTCCTGCAGGGGGGAGGTGTGAAGCACCTCCACCCAGAGTAGGCTTTGTTTCTGTCCTCAGAGAGCACAAAGGCTCTCACCGCATGAGGTCAGCAACTCGTCTCAGCAGCAGGCTGGCACAGACCAGTCAGTCCTGCACTGAACAATTGGGTAAAATACAGGGGGTATCTCTAAGATGCCCTCTGTGTGCATTTTTTAATAAATCCAACACTGGCATCAGTGTGGGTTTATTATTCTGAGAAGTTTGATACTAAACTTCCCAGTATTCAGTGTAGCCATTATGGAGCTGTGGAGTTCGTTTTTGACAGACTCCCAGCCCATATACTCTTATGGCTACCCTGCACTTACAATGTCTAAGGTTTTGCTTAGACACTGTAGGGGCATAGTGCTCATGCACATATGCCCTCACCTGTGGTATAGTGCACCCTGCCTTAGGGCTGTAAGGCCTACTAGAGGGGTGACTTACCTATGCCACAGGCAGTGGGAGGTTGGCATGGCACCCTGAGGGGAGTGCCATGTCGACTTAGTCATTTTCTCCCCATCAGCACACACAAGCTGGCAAGCAGTGTGTCTGGGCTGAGTGAGGGGTCCCTAGGGTGGCATAAGACATGCTGCAGCCCTTAGAGACCTTCCCTGGCATCAGGGCCCTTGGTACCAGGGGTACCAGTTACAAGGGACTTACCTAGGTGCCAGGGTTGTGCCAATTGTGGAAACAATGGTACATTTTAGGTGAAAGAACACTGGTGCTGGGGCCTGGTTAGCAGGGTCCCAGCACACTTCTCAGTCAAGTCAGCATCAGTATCAGGCAAAAAGTGGGGGGTAACTGCAACAGGGAGCCATTTCTTTACAACGTGCTATCCGCACAACAAGCCACAGTAGGTCAAGCCGTACTAAGAACCTTATTTCAGACTACTTCCACTCCTACAGGCTGAGCCACCGCTTTTGGGGAGATAACTGCTTACTAGTCTATGCACAACATGTGTATCTACAGCGACAGATGCCATCGAACTGAAAATGTCACTTACCCAGTGTACATCTGTTCGTGGCATCAGTCGCTGAAGATTCACATGTGCCCACCCACCTCCCCGGGAGCCTGTAGCCGTTTGGAAGTTAGCTTCAACTTTGTACATTTGTAAATATATTAAATCTTAAATAGGTACATACTTATTCACTCCATTGCATGGGCACTATTACTAACAAACAACTCCTACCTCACCCTCTGCGGGGAAAACAATCGAAGATGGAGTCGACGCCCATGCGCAATGGAGCCGAAGAGGGAGGAGTCCCTCGGTCCCGTGACTCGAAAGACTTCTTCGAAGAAAAACAACTTGTAACACTCCGACCCAACACCAGATGGCGGGCTATGCACAACATGTGAATCTTCAGCGACTGATGCCACGAACAGATGTACACTGGGTAAGTGACATTTTCATTGTCCCCCCTGAGCCCCCACAGCGACGCCTGCAGAGGGAATCCCGAGGCTCCCCCTGACCGCGACTGCCTGACTCTGAAATCCAGACGCCTGGAAAAGACCCTGCACCCGCAGCTCCCAGAACCTGAAGGATCGGAACTCCAGTGCAGGAGTGACCCCCAGGAGGCCCTCTCCCTTGCCCAGGTGGTGGCTACGCCGAGGAGCCCCCCCCCCCCCTTGCCTGCCTGCACCGCTGAAGAGACCCCTTGGTCTCCCATTGATTCCTATTACAAACCCAACGCTTGTTTACACACTGCACCCGGCCGCCCCCGCGCTGCTGAGGGTGTACTTTTTGTGTGGACTTGTGTCCCCCCTAGTGCCCTACAAAACCCCCCTGGTCTGCCCTCCGAAGACGCGGGTACTTACCTGCTGGCAGACTGGAACCGGGGCACCCCCTTCTCCATTGAAGCCTATGTGTTTTGGGCACCTCCTTGACCTCTGCACCTGACCGGCCCTGAGCTGCTGGTGTGGTGACTTTGGGGTTGCTCTGAACCCCCAACGGTGGGCTACCTTGGACCCCAATTTGAACCCCGTAGGTGGTTTACTTACCTGCAAGAACTAACAATAACTTACCTCCCCTAGGAACTGTGAAAATTGCACTGTGTCCACTTTTAAAATAGCTATATGTGTTTTATGTGAAAAGTATATATGCTATTGTGATTATTCAAAGTTCCTAAAGTACTTACCTGCAATATCTTTCAAATTAGATATTACATGTAGAATTTGAACCTGTGGTTCCTAAAATAAACTAAGAAAATATATTTTTCTATACAAAAACCTATTGGCCTGGAATTGTCTTTGAGTGTGTGTTCCTCATTTATTGCCTGTGTGTATGTACAACAAATGCTTTACACTACTCCTTTTATAAGCCTACTGCTCGACCACACTACCACAAAATAGAGCATTAGTATTATCTCTTTTTGCCACTATCTTACCTCTAAGGGGAACCCTTGGACTCTGTGCATACTATTCCTTACTTTGAAATAGTGCATACAGAGCCAACTTCCTACATGTCACAACACTGCTTTTCATTTGGATAGCTGAAATTCATATTGCTGGTTAAATCTGGTTCTTATTTAAGAAAGATGAGTGCCACATCCCTGGAACAAAATAATTGTTGGAACCCTACCAAAACAACTTAATTATTAATGGAATAGGAAGAAGCAAGTCCAAAATAGTCTGAAAGCCATTCAGAATGCTAGATCCACAGCGTTTGAAGCAGTGCGTAATGCTAGTTGTGTTTAACGAATGGAATATCTTGCAAAAATCTGCAAAATTAGTAGGATACCGGATTTGCAGTAGTTTTTGATTCTCTAATGCAGAGCCATCTGTTTGTAAGTCAAAGGTTTCTGCACTGATAATGCAACAGGTTGGTTTAACTTAACAATCCATGGATTAACTTGCTAGTTAAGGCCACGTAACATTTTCAAGAACTCTTCTGGGGATGGATACATGGTTCTACCAAAATATTTTAGGGTTTCTAATGGATTAAAAAAAAAAAATCTGGTTGGTCGATGACCATTCTACAGCAAGTTTAATTTGTAAATAACCAAGATCTAGATTTCACGAATGTGTAGTGTGCTATGATGAATGTGACAGGTGCAGATAATAACTTGTAGCTTAATCCTGGCATCAAACGATTGCAGGCTCCATGGAGAATGATAGAATAGTGGCAAAGTATTTGAACTACAGGATTGGAACATCCAGCTGTACTTACGAATGCTGGATTATGTTAGGTTTAGCAGAAGAATTTAAATGGTACAGTACATGATTGAGGATGATTTGGTGCTTCTTTTCCATACCGACCCAAAGACTTGTACTTCTGACACTTGTGAAAGTGTAAGGTTGTGATAGGCAGGGGAAGGCACTCCACGTATGGGACCTTATTTATATGCAAGCCTTCTGCTATGGAGAACAGTGCACTTTCTAATTCTTCCATCCTTGATAGGGTATAGGTGGCTTCCTAATTAGCCATGGTTTTTTGTGGCGGTCAAATTAGAAGGTTTAAATGTGGCACTCTTGTTTGTGAGTTGCCAATGTACTTTGTTAGATTTCAATGCCTGTAGTTCCCAATATTTCTGTGCTGTAGTTTTCATCTGAGCCTGTTCATGTTGTAAAAGACTTTGGCTTTATTTTTTTAAAAGAAGGTCAAGTTGTGATGACTTTATAGAGTTTCCAGTGTGCACTAATATGGCGAGTTTGCATCCCATTGTAAATAACTGTAAATGTAGCTTGCATTATTTCTCTGTCAACCTCTCTAATTCTTTCAGCAGATTCTTTTTCTGAATGTCTGCAGTTCTTTATCAGTAGTATACCCTGCTGCAGATATGAAGCGTTTTAACTTTTGCTGAGTGAAGACCCATGAGGAAATCATTAAAATGCATATTTCCGCTAATTATGGATGGCATTTCTTCACAGCAGCAAGGCTGGAATGTGTAAAGCTGCTCTGGCACAACTTAGCTACACAGCATGGTGGTACCAGTTACAGATGAATAAATATACTTTTGTAAGGAAAAGGTTTTGTACGGTTACCACCAGGTTTTTCGATAAATGCTGCTGGTTTTTCGGCTCGGAGTGTACCAAGGCCTGCTAGCCAGACCTCTGTGCCAGTGTCCTGACCCTAAAGTGTAAGTCAGATTTCCTGTACCCAATTGGAAATGGCTACATTATCTGTATGTCCCTAGTAAATGACACCCTGGTACCCAGAGCACTTAAGTTAAAGGGGCACCACATGTCTTGCATCACTAATTGTACCAGCCTGGAAGTTCCCCAAGAAAAAAAAGTCCCCCAGTCTGCTTCTGCAGATTATTAGCGAAGTCGTGCATTGCTAGCTGGACTTTGCCATTGAAAGCAATGATAAAGCTATGCTTTCACTCAAAGTGTGTGAGACACCCCGTTAGCAGGCCTACTGAGTCCTAAAGGCCGGGTGCAACATATCACAAAGACAGGACATGTAATGTACATATCCTAACTGGTAAACACAAAAAATAGCTTTGTATTGTGGATAGACTTGGTCCCCCAGTCGGCGACATCAGGGTTACACACTGACGCCTCAGCTGTGCTAACTCCTGAACGGTGCAACAAAACTAGGCATCATGCAATTTATTACATTAGATCGACTTGTAGCTGACGTCAAAGTTAACGTAACTTGTTGCAGTGTGCAGCTTTTGCAAAGCTTCCACTTTTGTTGCCTTTTAAACTCGTGCCATTCTGGGCACACATTGAGCCTGCTCCACAAGACAACGTTCTGCCCAGGAGAGACGTGCAAATGACTGTCAGGAAAGAAAGCATTGAGGGATTGCAGGCCAGAGAGGTGTCACCTCCCTTCTGCCTGAAGCCACTTGGATGTTAGCCCTCAAATGCAGACTTCACAGGAAGTAGTCACCAGATGGGAGGGAATTCAGTTGCCCATTGGCTACCAACCACATCCTACCCTGAGGGCACTTTGAGTATAAAAGTGCACCCCTGCCACCCAGACCTCAGATCTTAAGCAGCTTGGAAGAAGGAACGAAGGACTGCCCTACTGAACTGAGGGACCAGCAATGAGAGGCTGCACTGATGAAGACTGCACCTGTTGCTTAACAAAGAGAGGGATTGTGCCTGTTGTGTCCTGCTCAAAGAAATGCTGTCTCCTGAACCTGGTCAAACCAAGAGACCTCCAAGGGCCTGCTGACTGGCCTCCTGTTCTCAGCAACGGGACAAAACAGCTGAAGAATCCTGCTGGGTCAAGATGGTAACCCAAAGTCTTAAAGTTGCTTCCACCACCTCAGTGCAGTACCAAGGGCCAAGACCCAGTGCACAGAGTTGCACCTGAGTTTGCTAAGCTTGAGAGTGCTGTCCGAGTTGCTGGGACCTTCAAAAGGTGAGTTACTGACCCAGGAAATATTGTCCTTTGACCAGACAACAGGTGACTGATAGTCCAGTGGCGACTGGCAGGACTTTGTGGGACATTGATCCTGCAAACCAGGACCCACCATCTTTGTGGAATCTCTGCAGAAGACTCCCTTTGACTACATTGCATTCACTGCATCTTTAGAGCATCTTCAGCATCCTTCGCCCTTTGTATCCTATCCACCCATCCACTCCATTGCAATGAGGATAAAGTAAAGTTGGTAGTTCTTGAGGACCTGGCTAGTCCCCATGACTAGCTCTCTAACTGAGTTTTTCGCCCCAAGTACTTCTAACTGACTACATGGGCACTTTAAGTTTCCTTCAAATAGTTTTGAAGTGTCCAAATCATTGACTTTGCCAAGGCTTGTTCGCTATTGAGCGAAATTGCTTTGATTTTAATATTGCTTGCAAATTCTAAGTCTCTCGACCCCTGAGGTGGATCTTCTTCATTCTAGTGTGTAAAATTCTTACAAAAAATAGTCTTTTTAAAAATTGGTGTCAGATTTGGTGGGTGTCCTGTCAGTTTCTTCAATCGTTTTGCTGCTGTTTAAATGCTTTACTCTTATTCATCTCCTCTCAGTAAGCCTCACTGATGTGCGCTACAGATACCTGAGGTTGATATGAGTGTTTCCAGACCTAAAGAGGTTGGGAAGTGTATTACATGGTGCGGTCGCACAACCACACCATATACTACACCTCATTTCTTCGTAACTTGGTATCAAGGCTAATAGGTAAGCGACCACAAGCATTAGAAAGAAATCTGTGCATGCATACAACCATATCAGTTGACCACAGGACTATTCCCTCAGTGTATGACATGGTCAAATTATAAATACAATTCTGGATCATGTCATTTAATTTGCCATCTGTAATGTTTTCTTTCCTTAGCTAGTTTGGAAGTTGTGTTGAATTGACCCTTGATATTGAGGGTGCCTAAGTGTCTAGTGATACCAAACTTCCCAATCTTCACTAAAGCCATCATGGAGCTGGTGGGTTCGTAATGACAAACTCCCAGCCCATGTACTCAACATAGCTACACTGCACTTAAACAATGTCCAAGAATGGACTTGGACACTATGGGTCATATTGCTCATGCAGCTATACCCTCACCTGTGGTATAGTGCACCCTACTTTGGGTCTGTAAGGACTGCTAGAGGAGTGAATTTTTTATGCTAGAGGCAGTGGTTGGTGGGCATGGCACCCTGAGAGGGTTGCCTTGTCAACTTTGTATTTTTCTCCTTACTAACACACACAAGCTGCAATGGCAGTGTGCATGTGCTTGGTGAGGGGTCCCCCAGGGTGGCATAATACATGCTGTAGCCCTTGGGGGCCTTCCCTCGCCACTGGGCCCTCGGTACCAAGAGTACCTTTTATGAGGGACTTAACAACGTCTTCGGGTTGCCAATTGTGGGGACAATGGTTCAGTTTTTGGGAAAGAACACTGGTGCTGTGGCCTGGTTAGCAGGATTGCAGCACACTCTGTCAAGTCATCATCAATATCCGGCAAAAAGTAGTGGGTAACCACGCCAAAAGGGGCACATTCCTACTCCGACCACCCCCAGCAGAGAAGACTCCAGACACCAACTGACTTGGCCCCAGCCCTTCTGGCCTGCCTGCAGCTACAGAAGCCCTGCTACAAAAAGGCAGTGCATCCTGCAGGACCAGGAACCTCTCCAAACCCCCATAGGGCTGCCTGCCCACCAGAGGACCAAGAACCCCAGAGGACAGCAGCCCTTTACCCAACAATCTCCCCTGGCCGCGAGAGAACCGGATGAAGATTCCCTATGCCTAAAGGTACCCTTGCAGCAGCGCGCTGCCCGAACACCGGTCCAGCAACATTCAGCAGGCGGCCCTCCTCCGTGTCCAGCCTGTGGTTTCCCGTAACCGACCCCCTGGACCCAGTCTGCAGCATCTTTGTGACCCCTGGCGGGGTCCCTCTATTGAGAAGCAGGTGGAGCCTGCACTCTGCCACCCCTGTGCCGCTGAGGGTGACAGTTTGGTGATGACCTATGGCCCCCCGTGCTCACCTAAACCCGCCAGGTCTGCCCTCCAAAGTCACAGGTTCTTACCTGCTAGCAGATGGGTTTCCGAGTGCCCACTGTCCCCATAGGATCCCATTCTAAATCCGACACCAACTTTGACTTCAGCATCCGGCCGGCCCCGTGTTGCTGGTGGTGTAAGTTTGGGGTCAACTTGAACCCCAACCAGTGGACAGCCTAACTTCCGGAGACTGAAGCTGTAAGTCGAGTACTTACTGCAAAACTGCACTAACACTTTCCCCCTCTAGGGCTGTGTTAAAAATTGCAGTGTCAACTTTTTAAAGTAAAAAGTTACTTGCCTGTAAACCTTTTTCTTTGCCAAATGTAAACAAAGTGCTTTTGATACATATGCTTGATATTTACTTGAAAATGTACTTACCTGCAACAAGATTCTTGTTCTAGAAATAAAGTAACAAAATATATTTTTGCTATATAAAAACAATTGGCCTGGAGTTAGTCATTGAAGGCGTGTCTCATTTATTGACTGTGTAAGTACAGCAAATGCTGTGCACTGCCATCTAATAAGCCTAATTGCTCAAACACACTACCACAAGAGAGCATTCGTATTATCTACTTTAGCCTTTGTTAAGCCTCTTGGGAACCCCTGGACCCTGTGCACACTATATCTCATTTTGATATAGTATATATACAAAGCCAGCTTCCTACATGCTGGCCCTACTACCCTTGGAAGCCACTGTGGGAAACTGGCCCTCTCTATAAAGTGCACTAAAACGAAGTACACCGTGCAGAGTCATGTAGATCCCCAGTTAGTTTGCAGAGGCAAAAATAGATAAGACTAATGCTTTGTTTTGTGGTAGTATGGGTGAGCAGTTAGGCATATCAGAGGGTAGTGCTAAGCATACATTGTACTCACAGAAGCAGTTAATAAGACACACACTCAAAGAATAAATCCAAGACCAATTTAGAAAAATAATTATTTTTATATATCTTTAAAACCCAAGAACTTGGTGTAGGAAGTTAGCTATGTATATACTATTTGAAAGTGAGAAATAGTGTGCACAGAGTCCAAGGGTTCCCCTTAGAGATAAGATAGTGACAAAAGTAGATGATTCTAATGCTCTATTTTGTGGTAGTGTGGTTGAGCAGTAGGCTTATCAGAGGGTAGTGTTAAGCATTTGTTGGACACACACAGGCAATAAATGAGGAACGCACACTCAAAGACTTACTCCAGGCTAATAGGTTTTTATATTGAAAAATATATTTTCTTAGTTTAGTTTAAGAACCACAGGTTCAAGATGTTCGATGGCATATGTTGCTGCAGATACACATGTTTAGCATGTTTAGCACAGTCCGCTGCCTGGTGTTGGGCTCGGAGTATTACAAGTTGTTTTTCTTCGAAGAAGTCTTTTTTGGTCACGGGACCGAAGGACTCCTCCTTCTTCGGCTCCATTGCGCATGGGCGTCGACTCCATCTTAGATTGTTTTTTTCCGCTGTCGGGTTCGGACGTATTCCTTTTCGCTCCGTGTTTCGGTTCGGAAAGTTAGTCAGAATCTCGGAAGAAAGCGTCGGTATTGTTCCGTTCGGTATCGGGATAGTTAGGTACATCGACACCGATCATCGGAAGACTTTGGGGTAGTTTCGATCCCCCATCGGGGCCTGGTCGGCCCGACCGCGTGCGACATCGAAGCCGATGGAACGGACCCCGTTTCGTTTCTGCCCAAAATGTCACAGTAAGTATCCTTATACAGATCAGCACTTGGTCTGTAACTTGTGCTTGTCCCCCGAGCACAAGGAGGATACCTGTGAGGCCTGTCGAGCCTTCCGGTCCAGAAAAACACTCCGGGACCGAAGAGCCAGGCGTCTTCAAATGGCTTCTACGCCGACAAAACAACGTTTCGACGAGGAAGAGGAAACATTCTCGGTTCCGGAATCAGAATCCGGAGACTCCGACGTCGAAGAACAGCTACAAACAGTGAGTAAGACGTCGAAAAGTAAAACCATTGAGAAGACAAAAGCCCAGGGGACGCCACTGCCAACAGGCCATGGCTCGACCCATAAAACCGGCGAGCCGTCGAAGGCGCCGAAAAAGGGCACGCCCATAGCGAAGACACCCGACTCCGGTCGAGGGACCGCCATGGAGCAACCTCGGAGCCGAGATAGCGGCGCCGAGAGGCAAAAGCAAGATGCCGGCACCGAAAAACATCGGCATCGAGACACACTGCCGAAAGCCACAAAAATCCTGTCGGCGCCGAAGCCGAAAAAAGATCTCTCGGCGCCGAAAAGTTCCACACCTTCATCCTACACAGAGGAACAAGGAATAAGTGGCCAGATGCACAGATTTGGACAAGAGCTCCAAAGTGTAGAATCGGACTACACACAAAAGAGACTGTACATCCAGCAAGACACAGGGAAGATATCAACCCTTCCCCCAATAATGAGGAAAAGAAGGATCGGACTTCCAAAGGATGACGCACAACCACAAGCCAAAGTGGTTAAAAAAGTCACGCCTCCACCCTCTCCACCACAGGCATCACCGGCACAAACACCGCCACAAATGCACTCACCAGCGCAAACTACCATAAGTCATGACGATCAGGATCAAGACGCTTGGGACCTGTATGACACCCCAGTGCCGGACAATGATCCCGATTCATACCCCACAAAGCCGTCACCGCCAGAGGACAGTACCTCATACTCGCAACTGGTGGCTAGGGCAGCAGAATTCCACAATGTCCAACTGCATTCCGATCCTATAGAGGATGATTTTTTATTTAACACCCTCTCGGCTACACACAGCCAATATCAATGTCTCCCAATGCTACCAGGGATGTTACGGCACGCAAAACAAATTTTTGAAGAGCCCGTAAAATCAAGAGCCATCACCCCAAGGGTGGATAAGAAATACAAACCACCACCCACAGACCCAGTGTTTATTACTTCGCAGTTACCACCTGACTCCGTGGTAGTAGGGGCAGCTCGCAAGAGAGCAAATTCCCATACATCTGGCGACGCCCCACCTCCGGACAAAGAAAGCCGAAAATTTGATGCGGCAGGAAAAAGAGTAGCATCACAGGCAGCCAACCAGTGGCGCATCGCAAATTCACAAGCGCTGCTGGCCAGATATGACCGCGCACACTGGGACGAGATGCAACTTCTCGTAGACCATCTTCCCCAGGAATACCAAAAAAGGGCGCAGCAAATAGTTGAAGAGGGACAAACGATCTCAAACAATCAAATCCGCTCTTCACTGGACGCAGCCGATACTGCAGCAAGAACAGTCAACACTGCTGTCACCATAAGGAGACACGCTTGGCTACGCACTTCAGGCTTCAAACCTGAAATCCAGCAGGCTGTCCTTAATATGCCCTTCAACGAGAAACAACTTTTTGGCCCTGAAGTGGACACAGCCATTGAAAAACTTAAAAAGGACACAGACACGGCCAAAGCCATGGGCGCACTCTACTCCCCGCAGAGCAGAGGCTCTTTTAGAAAAACACCATTTAGAGGGGGGTTTCGTGGCCAACCCACAGACACCACCAGCCAACAAACAAGAACCACACCATATCAGGGTTCATTCCAAAGGGGAGGTTTCAGGGGATATAGAGGGGGTCAATTCCCAAGGAGTAGGGGAAGATTCCAAACTCCAAAAACACCTCCACCTAAACAGTGACTTTCAAGTCACACAACCCCTTCACTCAACACCAGTGGGGGGAAGACTAAGCCAATTCTACCAATCTTGGCAACAGATTACAACAGACAATTGGGTATTAGCAATAATCCAACATGGATATTGCATACAATTCCACACATTCCCACCAAACATCCCTCCAAAAACACGCAAAATGTCACCACAACATTTAGAACTTTTAGGACTAGAAGTTCAAGCACTACTGCAAAAGGATGCAATAGAGCTAGTACCAGTACAACAAAAAAACACAGGAGTTTACTCCCTGTACTTTCTAATTCCAAAAAAAGACAAAACATTAAGACCAATATTAGATCTCAGGACACTAAATACCTACATCATATCAGACCACTTCCACATGGTCACACTACAAGACATCATTCCACTGCTCAAACAGCAGGATTACATGACCACATTAGACCTAAAAGATGCGTACTTTCATATACCGATACACCCTTCTCACAGAAAGTACCTAAGGTTCGTATTCAAAGGAATACATTACCAATTCAAAGTCTTACCATTCGGAATAACAACTGCACCAAGAGTGTTCACAAAATGTCTAGCAGTAGTAGCAGCACATATCAGAAGACAACAGATACACGTGTTTCCCTACCTGAACGATTGCCTAATCAAGACCAATACAGTAAAGAAGTGCACAAACGACACCACATATGTCATACAAACCCTTCACAAACTGGGTTTCTCCATCAACTATACAAAATCACACCTCGAACCGTGTCAGACACAACAATATCTAGGAGCAACCATCAACACATCAAAAGGAATTGCCACTCCAAGTCCACAAAGAGTGCAAGCATTCCACAAAGTAATAAGTGCTATGTTTCCAAACCAAAAAATACAAGCAAAATTGGTGCTAAAACTTCTAGGCATGATGTCATCATGCATAGCCATTGTCCCAAACGCAAGACTACACATGCGACCCTTACAACAGTGCCTAGCATCACAATGGTCACAGGCACAGGGTCAACTTCAAAATCTGGTGTTGGTAGACCGCCAAACATACCTCTTGCTTCTATGGTGGAACAGCAACAATTTAAACAAAGGGCGGACATTTCAGGACCCAGTGCCTCAATACGTTATAACAGATGCTTCCATGACAGGGTGGGGAGCACACCTCAATCACCACAGCATTCAAGGACAATGGGATGTACACCAAACAAAATTTCATATCAATTACCTAGAACTGTTAGCAGTATTTCTAGCGTTAAAAGCCTTTCAACCCATAATAACACACAAATACATTCTTGTCAAAACAGACAACATGACGACAATGTATTATTTAAACAAACAAGGAGGAACACACTCAACACAATTGTGCCTCCTAACACAAAAAATATGGCAGTGGGCGATTCACAACAACATTCGCCTAATAGCACAATTTATTCCAGGGATCCAAAACCAACTAGCAGACAACCTTTCGCGAGACCACCAACAAGTCCACGAATGGGAAATTCACCCCCAAATTCTGAACAAATACTTTCAAATTTGGGGAACACCCCAGATAGATTTGTTCGCAACAAAAGAAAACGCAAAATGCCAAAACTTCGCATCCAGGTACCCACACCGCGAATCACAAGGCAATGCTCTATGGATGAGTTGGTCAGGGATAATTGCATACGCTTTTCCCCCTCTCCCTCTCCTTCCATATCTAGTAAACAAGTTGAGTCAAAACCAACTCAAACTCATACTGATAGCACCCACATGGGCAAGACAACCTTGGTACACAACTCTACTAGACTTTTCACTAGTACCGCATGTCAAACTACCCAACAGACCAGATCTGTTAACACAACACAAACAACAGATCAGGCATCCAAACCCAGCATCATTGAATCTAGCAATTTGGCTCCTGAAATCGTAGAATTCGGACACTTAGACCTCACACAAGAATGTATGGAGGTCATAAAACACGCTAGAAAAGCTTCCACTAGACACTGCTATGCATCTAAGTGGAAAAGATTTGTTTGCTACTGCCATACCAATCAAATCCAACCATTGCATGCCTCTACAAAGGACATAGTGGGATTCTTACTACATTTGCAAAAAGCAAACCTCGCTTTTTCATCTATAAAAATACACCTCGCAGCAATATCTGCTTACCTACAAACTACTCATTCATCGTCTCTATTTAGAATACCAGTTATTAAAGCATTCATGGAAGGGCTAAAAAGAATTATACCACCAAGAACACCACCAGTTCCTTCATGGAACCTTAACATCGTCTTAACAAGACTCATGGGTCCACCTTTCGAACCCATGCATTCCTGTGAAATGCAATATCTAACGTGGAAAGTCGCATTTCTCATTGCAATCACATCCCTCAGAAGAGTAAGTGAAATACAGGCATTTACCATACAAGAACCATTTATTCAAATACACAAAAATAAAATAGTTCTAAGAACAAATCCAAAATTTCTACCAAAAGTCATCTCACCATTCCATTTAAATCAAACAGTAGAATTACCAGTGTTCTTCCCACAGCCAGATTCCGTGGCTGAAAGGGCACTACATACATTAGACATCAAAAGAGCACTAATGTACTACATTGACAGAACAAAGCTAATCAGGAAAACAAAACAACTGTTCATAGCTTTTCAAAAACCACACATAGGAAATCCAATCTCTAAACAAGGCATTGCTAGATGGATAGTCAGATGTATTCAAACATGCTATCTTAAAGCCAAGAGAGAATTGCCTATTACACCAAAGGCACACTCAACCAGAAAGAAAGGTGCTACAATGGCCTTTCTAGGAAACATTCCTATGAGCGAAATATGTAAGGCTGCAACCTGGTCTACGCCTCATACATTTACTAAACACTACTGTGTAGACGTACTAAATGCACAACAAGCTACAGTGGGCCAAGCTGTACTACGAACATTATTCCAAACTACTTCAACTCCTACAGGCTAAACCACCGCTTTTAGGGGAGGTAACTGCTTTATAGTCTATGCTAAACATGTGTATCTGCAGCAACATATGCCATCGAACTGAAAATGTCACTTACCCAGTGTACATCTGTTCGTGGCATTAGTCGCTGCAGATTCACATGTGCCCTCCCGCCTCCCCGGGAAGCCTGTAGCCGTTTAGAAGTAAATCTTAAATCTTAAACATTTGTACATTTGTAAATAATTATTATAAACCTTTTATGTACATACGTATTCACTCCATTGCATGGGCACTATTTATAGCAAACAACTCCATCCTCACCCTCTGCGGGGAAAACAATCTAAGATGGAGTCGACGCCCATGCGCAATGGAGCCGAAGAAGGAGGAGTCCTTCGGTCCCGTGACCAAAAAAGACTTCTTCGAAGAAAAACAACTTGTAATACTCCGAGCCCAACACCAGGCAGCGGACTGTGCTAAACATGCTAAACATGTGAATCTGCAGCGACTAATGCCACGAACAGATGTACACTGGGTAAGTGACATTTTCATTACAGTTAATACTTTAAATGTAAGGTACTTCACTTAGATACTTTAGGAACTTTGAATGAAAACAATATCATGTACAGTCTTAGTAAAAATGGCAATAAGCTATTTTCAAAGTGGACACAGTGTAAAAATCAAAAGTTCCTGGGGGAGGTAAGTAAAAGTTAAATTAGGAGGTAAGTAAAACACTTCCAAGTCTCAGTCCTGGGGCATAGGCAGCCCACCGTTGGGGGTTCAAGGCAACCCCAAAGTTACCACACCAGCAGCTTAGGGCCGGTCAGGTGCAGAGGTCAAAGAGGTGCCCAAAACACGTAGGCGCCTATGGAGAACAGTGGGTGCTCCGGAAGTACCTGTGTCCTCAGGGGCAGACCAGGAGGGTTTTGTAGAGCACTGGGGGGAACACAAGTAGGCACACAAAACACTCCCTCAGCGCCACAGGGGCGGCCGGGTGCAGTGTGCAAAGCAGGCGTCTGGCTTTGTATAGCTTTCAATGGAGGGACCCGGGGGTCACTCTAGCGGTGCAGGCAGGCACGGGGGGCTTCTCGAGACAGCCACCACCTGGGCAAGGCAGAGGGTCGCCTGGGGGTCACTCCTGCGTCGAAGTTAGGTTCCTTCAGGTCCTGGGGGCGGCGGGTGCAGTGTTGGTTCCAGGCGTCGGGTCCCTTGTTACAGGCAGTCGTGGTCAGGGGGAGCCTCTGGATTCTCTCTGCAGGCGACGCTGTGGGGGCTCAGGGGGGTCGTCTCTGGTTACTCAGGGGCTCGCAGTCGCCGGGGAGTCCTCCCTGAGGTGTTGGTTTTCTACAGGACGAGCCGGGGGTGTCGGGTGTAGAGTCTCACGCTTCCGGCGGGAAACAAGAAGTCTTTAGAAGTTGCTTCATTGTTGCAAAGAAGTAGCTGGTTTTGAACAGGGCCGCTGTTCACAGGAGTTTCTTGGTCCTGTAGTCCAGGGTAGTCCTCTGAGGCTTCAGAGGTCGCTGGTCCCTGTCGGATGCGTCGTTGGAGCAGGTTTTCGAAGTTAGAGACAGGCCGGTAGGGCTGGGGCCAAATCAGTTGTCGTCTTCCTCCTTCTCTGCAGGCTTGTAGGTCAGCAGTCCTCCTTTCTTCAGGTTGCAGGAATCTGATTTCCTGGGATCCGGGGAGCCCCTAAATACTACATTTAGGGGCGTGTTTAGGTCTGGAAGGGCAGTAGCCAATGGCTACTGTCCTTGAGGGTGGCTACACCCTCTTTGTGCCTCCTCCCTGTAGGAAAGGGGGTACATCCCTAATATTATTGGGGGAATCCTCCAATCTCAAGATGGAGGATTTCTCAAGGCAGGGGTCACCTCAGCTCAGGACACCTTAGGGGCTGTCCTGACTGGTGGGTGACTCCTCCTTGTTTTTCTCATTATCTCCTCCAGCCTTGCCGCCAAAAGTGGGGGCAGTGGCTGGAGGGACAGGCATCTCCACTAGCCGGGATGCCCTGGGGCGCTGTAACAAAAGGGGTGAGCCTTTGAGGCTCACCGCCAGGTGCTACAGTTTCTGCAGGGGGAGGTGAGAAGCACCTCCACCCAGTACAGGCTTTGTTCCTGGCCACAGAGTGACAAAGGCACTCTCCCCGTGTGTGGCAGGCTGGCAGGAACTGGTCAGCCTACACTAGAAGTCGGCAGGTATTCAGGGGGCATCTCTAAGATGCCCTCTGGGTGTATTTTACAATAAATTGCACACTGGCATCAGTGTGCATTTATTGTGCTGAGAAGTTTGATTCCAAGCTTCCCAGGTTTCAGTGTAGCCATTATGGAACTGTGGAGTTCGTGTTTGACAAACTCCCAGACTATATACTCTTATGGCTACCCTGCACTTACAATGTCTAAGGTTTTGCTTAGACACTGTAGGGGCATAGTGCTCCTGCACATATGCCCTCACCTGTGGTATAGTGCACCCTGCCTTAGGGCTGTAAGACCTGCTAGAGGGATGACTTGCCTATGCCAAAGGCAGTGTGAGGTGGGCATGGCACTCTGAGGGAAGTGCCATGTCTACTTAGTCATTTTCTCCCCACCAGCACACGCAAGCTGTGAGGCAGTGTGGAGTGAGGGCCTCCCAGGGTGGCATAAGACATGCTGCAGCCCTTAGAGACCTTCCCTGGCATCAGGACCTTTGGTACCAGGGGTACCATTTACTAGGGACTTATCTGTGTGCCAGGGCTGTGCCAATTGTGGGAACAAAGGTACAGTTTAGGGAAAGAACACTGGCGCTGGGGCCTGTTTAGCAGGTTCCCAGCATACTTTCAATCATAACTGGCATCAACAAAAGGCAAAAAGTCAGGGGGTAACCATGCCAAGGAGGCATTTTCTTACAAGTGGTCTATGCCAACAAACCCATTTTTTTTTTTTTTTTTTTTTTAACACCCCTGTTGCGGCCTGGAAATAGCTAACAGGGGAGATTCCGCTTACTTCCTCTGGCCGGGGTTCACCATACTTGGACAGCCAATCATTACAGACCAAGACCCAACCGTGGTGTGCCCCTTCTGGGAGGTGCAGGACACAGCACAAGTCTGGGTCTCCCTCAGTTCCCTGACTGAGGGGGAGGGGCATGGCGGAGTGGCACGCCTGCTCCCCAACTTCTGCAGAGATCGCAGTAGACAATACTGGCATTGCTGGGGCTGAACCTCCGGCAGGAAGCTCGACGCCTAATCAGGCAGGTTCCCCCGACTAGTCGACCTGTCCTGAACTCCAATACTGTGACACTGCTTCTTGTAAAGAAAGGTTTAGGGAAGGGGCGAGTAAAACAAATAGTTGCTTATCTGTTGTTTTGTTAATCTAAATCAAATTAAGGCTTTAATCCTATCTGTGGAGGGGTCCACCACTGCTCGATAGTTTGCAGATAGGAGTTTAAAGACTTTTTAATTTTAAATGTTTATATGGGCAAAAGATGCTTCTGGTGGGGCAGGAGTTGGGGGGCACATGGGTACGATGTGCAGCAGCTACTGTTTTGGGGGATCACTGTTCGTTTGTTTCTTTGGTTTTTATTGGATACAGAGGGACTTAGGCACACACCTTTATTGATCGGGCACGTTTGTGGACATCAGAGCAATTATTCCACTCACCAGATTTTACCAAGGTGCTTCTAGATCCGCCCCAATGGATCACACTTCTGGGCGGGGACTTTAATGCAGTTCTTGACCCGCAGCAAGATACTTCGGAGCCTCCCTCGAGTCATAGGCTGAAGGCAGCAGCGGACCTTGCCAGTTGGCTCACATCATTGGGACTATGTGATGCTTGGAGAACCTGGCATTCACTGCACTGTCAGTTTACCCATACATCAGCTGCGCACCACACACAATCCAGAATAGATCTCTTATTATTATCGACAAAAGACTTCCGCCATTAGCTCACATTGAGATTCTTCCGAGCGGTAGTTTGGACCATGCAGCACTTCAATTTGTGCTGTGGTCTGCAAACATGGCAATGCGCCCGATGTGCTGATTGAACGTGTGGTATTTACAACGTTATACTCCTGCAAAACTTCATTCTTGAATATTTCACCCTTAACAAAGATTCAGTATCATCGAAGTGTATCCTTTGGGAGGTGAGTAAGGTAGTAGTGAGGGGAATAGCAAAGGGACTCATTTGTTCCCAAGAAAAAGCATAGTCACAACACATTACCCAGTTGGAAGCCCGAGCTACTGAACTGGAAACAAAACAATCAACCCATCCGAGTGAAGACATATCTCGGCAGCTGTCACTCATACGGGAGGAGATCAGTGATCACTCCCTTGAAGCAGCGAAGCACCTTTGGCGTGCCTCCTATGACAGAGTGTATGGACGGGTGGAAAATAATGCGAAACTACTCTGTTGCCTAGTTTCACACCACCAAACATTCAAAATCATCCCTGAAATTATCAATATACACAGGGAAATGGTTTTCAAACTGCAAGACGTGGCAGAGGCATTCGCTTCATATTATAAGGGGTTATATAGAGCCTCCGTGATGATTAATTCAGATCATACCCATCAATTCTTGAGAGATGCGTCAGCTAGGTTCTTTTCCAGAAGGAATAGATACAGCCACGATTGTGGTACTTCCCAAAACTCACCTACTATCACGATCATGTGCCGATTACAGGCTAAACTCCCTCATTAATGGGGAAATAAAAATCTATGCCAAGATTTTAGCAACTCGCCATAAGAAAGTTTTACCACTATTAATCCACCCTGACCAATGTGGATTTAAATAACCGGAGTACGCAACATTGTATACGTCGCCTCCATGGTGCATTGGCTCAGCAACATCGCTTATTTTCCGATCTGGCACTTCCATTTGTCAGTTTTGAGAAGGCTTTCAATACAGTGGACTGGGGATATCTACAACTAGTGCTGTTGAGGGCTGGCATGGGACCCCGTTTTCGTTGATTGGTTCAGACCCAGTACAATAATCCAACAGCTAGAGTTCAGATTAATGGGATTTTATCTCCAGTCTTTCCTGTCTGCCGGGGACACATCAAGGTTGCCTATTATCCCTTCTTCTTTTTGCTTTGGGTATTGAGTCCTTGGCACAACTGATTAGAATAGACCCAATATACCGAGGTTGGAATTGGAACAACGCATATGAAGACCGTGCAGCTCTCTATGCCGATGATGTCCTCCCATATATGGCAGAACCTAGTAACTCTGGCCCGCCGAGTTTTCACCTCCTGTGTTGCTTTGAAGAAGCGTCAGGACTGAATGAATGCAGCTAAATCAGTGCTTCTGCTGTTGGGCTCATCAAGAGACACCTATGATTGGCAGGATGAGGTACCGTTCCGTCGGCTGAGCTTTAAATATTTGGGTATCTGGGTAGCATTCCTCCCAGAAGTGGCATGGACCCTGAATCTTAATCCACTAGTGTTTCGGGCCAAGGCAGGCTTGACACGCTGGCAAACATTGCCCTTAAACGTCTTGGGCCAAGCAGCACTGTACAAAATGATACTACCTCGGGTTTTGTACTTCAGAACTTCACATTCCCAATTCCACGATCCTGGTTCTGGGCTCTAGACAGGATGGCAGCCTCATTTCTCTGGTAGAAATCTAGACATCGACTCGCATTGTAAGAGGGGGGGGGGGTATACTATGGAGTGATGGGTATGGCTAATCCCTATTTATGCTATTTGACAACACAGCTTTTGACTATGCATGATTGGTCCAATGTTGGATGGACTGACCCGGCATATCAACTTGAGTAAGCTTCACTCCCATTCTCACAAATTTTAGATATCCTCCATGGCTCCTCGCTCCCCTGTGACATAGAACGAATGACCAGAGTGGTTTCCTTTGCCTAGCGAGCGGCATTGTCATACTTGATGGAATAACTGTCACCCAGCAGACCCCACTGTGGCAGGGCACATGGCTAAAAGAATCAGCTACCTTATGCAAGTTTAAGAAATGGGAATTGCTGGGCATTTCTCAGTAAGGAGATGTATGGAAGAATTGATCCATGCGGTCCTTTCAAGATCTCCAGACCTCACATCACCTCTCCCGGACACAATTTTATAAATATCTCCAGCTTTGTCACGCCCTTAATACACACTTGTCATGTACTGACAAGGTACCTGAATATAGTCCACTAAAGGCCAAACTGCTTATGGGGGCTTTGTGGAAAAAAGAGTGTCTCTCAAAGGTATAAACTACTAATTATCATTCCCCAAGTGGCCTGGATCATATCAGAAATAGATGGGAGGGCTGGGTGGGCCCTCTTGAACAGGCGGATTGGCATGATGCACTGATGGCGCCAAGTCTAATAGCTCTATCTACTAGGCTGCAGCTGATACAGTTTTATTTTCTATATGGGTCAGATCGCTCCCCTATTGTGATGTATCGAGCAGGGCTCTGTTCCACCTCCCAATGCCCTAGATGCTCGGGAGACGCAGTGGATTTCTTCCACATAGTGTGGAGCTGCCCTGACATTGTACAATACTGGAAGAAGATTTTTCATTAACTTAATGCAGTAATGCGGGGACAGTGCTGATGTCCCTGGTGATGGTCCTACTGGGAGTGATGAAGGGAATGGAGATACTGCTCTAATGGTGGTGAAACGATACATTGCAAACAACTGGAACTCTCCTACTACGCCGTCCCTCACGAAGTGGAAACATGGGGGTTGACTGGTGTGTGAGACATGAAAAACTGGTTTGAGGCAAGGGTATCTCTCCACAAACATATAAGGGGATGGGGGAAATGGTTGGACCTCCTCCCATGAAAGATAGAGGAAGGAAAATAATTATGATTGCGTAATAATGGTTTCTAACCGATGTGGATACATTTCTGTACATAGCTACATGTTGTCCATTTGCTGCTCGACAAAGGCTGTGTCTTTCTCGGTGTGCTTATTGTTTCTATATTAAAAACAATACGTGTTAAACATAATTTTTTTTTAAAAGAATGTAAATTATGCAGCATAGAATATCCATGGGTTAAATAACCTGCGGAAAGGGAAACCTGTTGTATCTTACCTTAGCAGACAGAGCATCAAACTTGCCTTTTTCCAGGAGACGCACTTATCACCCTGTGAATATTGCTGGGCTGCACCTACTTGGGGGGTGTAAAGAAATGGCTCCCTGTTGCAGTTACCCCCCACTTTTTGCCTGATGCTGACTTGACTGAGAAGAGTGCTGGGACCCTGCTAACCAGGCCCCAGCACCAGTGTTCCTTCACCTAAAATGTACCATTGTATCCACAATTGGCACACCCTGGCATTCAGATAAGTCCCTTGTAACTGGTACTTCTAGTACCAAGGGCCCTGATGCCAAGGGAGGTCTCTAAGGGCTGCAGCATGTCTTATGCCACCCTAGAGACCCCTCACTCAGCACAGACACACTGCTTACAAGCCTGTGTGTGCTAGTGAGAACAAAATGAGTAAGTCGACATGGCACTCCCCTCAGGGTGCCATGCCAGCCTCTCACTGCCTATGCAGTATAGGTAAGACACCCCTCTAGCAGGCCTTACAGCCCTAAGGCAGGGTGCACTATACCATAGGTGAGGGTACCAGTGCATGAGCATGGTACCCCTACAGTGTCTAAACAAAACCTTAGACATTGTAAGTGCAGGGTAGCCATAAGAGTATATGGTCTGGGAGTCTGTCAAACACGAACTCCACAGCACCATAATGGCTACACTGAAAACTGGGAAGTTTGGTATCAAACTTCTCAGCACAATAAATGCACACTGATGCCAGTGTACATTTTATTGCAAAACACACCCCAGAGGGCACCTTAGAGGTGCCCCCTGAAACTTAACCGACTGTCTGTGTAGGCTGACTAGTTCCAGCAGCCTGCCACACCAGAGACATGTTGCTGGCCCCATGGGGAGAGTGCCTTTGTCACTCTGAGGCCAGTAACAAAGCCTGCACTGGGTGGAGATGCTAACACCTCCCCCAGGCAGGAGCTGTAACACCTGGCGGTGAGCCTCAAAGGCTCACCCCTTTGTCACAGCCCAGCAGGACACTCCAGCTTAGTGGAGTTGCCCGCCCCCTCCGGCCACGGCCCCCACTTTTGGCGGCAAGGCTGGAGGGAACAAAGAAAGCAACAAGGAGGAGTCACTGGCCAGTCAGGACAGCCCCTAAGGTGTCCTGAGCTGAAGTGACTCTAACTTTTAGAAATCCTCCATCTTGCAGATGGAGGATTCCCCCAATAGGGTTAGGATTGTGACCCCCTCCCCTTGGGAGGAGGCACAAAGAGGGTGTACCCACCCTCAGGGCTAGTAGCCATTGGCTACTAACCCCCCAGACCTAAACACGCCCTTAAATTTAGTATTTAAGGGCTACCCTGAACCCTAGAAAATTAGATTCCTGCAACTACAAGAAGAAGGACTGCCCAGCTGAAAACCCCTGCAGCGGAAGACCAGAAGACGACAACTGCCTTGGCTCCAGAAACTCACCGGCCTGTCTCCTGCCTTCCAAAGATCCTGCTCCAGCGACGCCTTCCAAAGGGACCAGCGACCTCGACATCCTCTGAGGACTGCCCCTGCTTCGAAAAGACAAGAAACTCCCGAGGACAGCGGACCTGCTCCAAGAAAAGCTGCAACTTTGTTTCCAGCAGCTTTAAAGAACCCTGCAAGCTCCCCGCAAGAAGCGTGAGACTTGCAACACTGCACCCGGCGACCCCGACTCGGCTGGTGGAGATCCAACACCTCAGGAGGGACCCCAGGACTACTCTGATACTGTGAGTACCAAAACCTGTCCCCCCTGAGCCCCCACAGCGCCGCCTGCAGAGGGAATCCCGAGGCTTCCCCTGACCGCGACTCTTTGAATCCTAAGTCCCGACACCTGGGAGAGACCCTGCACCCGCAGCCCCCAGGACCTGAAGGACCGGACTTTCACTGGAGGAGTGACCCCCAGGAGTCCCTCTCCCTTGACCAAGTGGAGGTTTCCCCGAGGAACCCCCCCCTTGCCTGCCTGCAGCGCTGAAGAGATCCCTAGATCTCCCATTGACTTCCATTGCGAACCCGACGCCTGTTTCTACACTGCACCCGGCCGCCCCCGCACTGCTGAGGGTGAAATTTCTGTGTGGACTTGTGTCCCCCCCGGTGCCCTACAAAACCCCCCTGGTCTGCCCTCCGAGGACGCGGGTACTTACCTGCAAGCAGACCGGAACCGGGGCACCCCCTTCTCTCCATTCTAGCCTATGCGTTTTGGGCACCACTTTGAACTCTGCACCTGACCGGCCCTGAGCTGCTGGTGTGGTGACTTTGGGGTTGCTCTGAACCCCCAACGGTGGGCTACCCTGGACCAAGAACTAAGCCCTGTAAGTGTCTTACTTACCTGGTTAACCTAACAAATACTTACCTCCCCTAGGAACTGTGAAAATTGCACTAAGTGTCCACTTTTAAAACAGCTATTTGTGAATAACTTGAAAAGTATACATGCAATTTTGATGATTTGAAGTTCCTAAAGTACTTACCTGCAATACCTTTCGAATGAGATATTACATGTAGAATTTGAACCTGTGGTTCCTAAAATAAACTAAGAAAAGATATTTTTCTATACAAAAACCTATTGGCTGGATTTGTCTCTGAGTGTGTGTACCTCATTTATTGTCTATGTGTATGTACAACAAATGCTTAACACTACTCCTTGGATAAGCCTACTGCTCGACCACACTACCACAAAATAGAGCATTAGTATTATCTCTTTTTGCCACTATCTTACCTCTAAGGGGAACCCTTGGACTCTGTGCATGCTATTCCTTACTTTGAAATAGCACATACAGAGCCAACTTCCTACAGGGGGGCACAAACCGATTTTTTTATTTTATTATTATAGCACTTATTCCAGAGGGGTGTGCATCTTCATTTACAAATACCTCCCATTCATCTATCATAATCATCATGTTGCAGATACAAATGGTAGATTTTTATTGGTAGCAGGCACCCTGGCTGGCAAAACAATCCTCCTTCTTAGTGCATATGCACCCAAAATAGATTCACCTGAATTCTATCATACACTCACCTGCTTACTCAATGTTTTCCCTTCTTAGGGGGCGACCTATCTCCCTACTCCCCTTCCCCGCGTAGGTCATAGAGAAGATAGTCAACAACCAACTTTCCCGCTTCCTGGAGGACAACAGCCTACTCAACGTCTCCCAGTCTGGATTCCACCAAAACCACAGCACCGAAACCGCCCTCATCGCCTGCACCGACGACATCAGGACCAGGCGCGACAAAGGTGAAAAAGTTGCTCTCATACTCCCCAACCTCTCCACAGCCTTCGACACCTTATGTCACCAAACCCTTCGCACACGCCTCTTCGACGCCGGAATTCACCACAGAGCCCTGGACTGGCTCACCTACTTCCTCTCCGAAAGAACACAAAGAGTTCACTTCCCCCTGTTCCGGTCAAAGGCCACCAAGACCATCTGCGGAGTCCCCCAGGGATCCTCACTCTGACCCACCCTGTTCAATATCTACATGGCTCCGCTCACCAATATCGTCCGATCCCACGGCCTCAACATCCTTTCCTATGCTGACGACACTCTGCTCATCCTCTCCCTCACGAGGAACCCCACAACCGCCAAGAACAACCTCCACACCGGACTCCTCGCCAACTGGATGACAGCAAGCCACCTCAAGCTGAACTCTGGGGAAAAAAGAGAGATCATCATCTTTGGCCCCAACAAGTCAGCATGGGATGACTCCCGGTGGCCGGCCATCCTGGGGTCGCCCCCAACACCCACCACCCATGCACGCAATCTTGGCTTCATACTGGACTTTTTACTCTCCATGACCCAGCAAGTCAACGCCATGTTGTCCTCATGCTTCAACACCCTTTGAATGCTCCGCAAGACCTTCAGGTGGATTCCCGTGGAAACCAGAAGAACGGTCACCCACGCCATCGTTAGCAGCAGACTGGACTACGGCAACGCCCTCCACGCGGGATCAACGGCCAAGCTCCAGCGCATCCAGAACGCCTCAGCACCTCTCATCCTCAACCTCCCTCGCCACGAACACATCTCTGCCCACCTCAGAGCCCTCCACTGGCTACCTGTCAACAAAAGGATCGTCTTCAAAATCCTAATCCACGCTCACAAAGCTCTCCACGACACCGAACTGGCATACCTCAACGATCGACTTAACTTCCACAACCGACAACCTCGCCGTCGCAACAGTCCCTCGCATTCACCGTACCACAACCGGTGACAGATCCTTCTCGCACCTCGCCGCCAAAAGCTGGAACTCCCTTCCCATCAACCTACATAAGACCCAGGAGGACCTCCTGACCTTCAGGAAGCGCCTCAAGACCTGCTTCTTTGAGAAGTAGCGCCCCCCCCACCCCCCCACCCCCCCCCCCCCCCCACACACACACACACACACACACACACACACACACACGCGCGTGCCTTGAGACCCTTCCGGGTGAATAGCACGCTCAACAAATTATTTGATTTATTGATTGTTGCCGATTGACTCAGCTGGCCCCCATTATCACTAAACCCCGCTCGCACCACACATTGCAGGATATCCTGGACATGCATCGACTTAATGATTCATGACGCGCTCTAAATCCTCACGCCCAGGGCTTCACCTTCTACTATGCCGCACATGATACCTGGTCCCGCATAGACCATTGGTTCTTATCCTGCACTGTCTTGCTTTTGCTCTGAGGTTACCCACCTTCCCCTTACATTCTCTGATCATGCTCCAATTCCTATCACACTAGTTATCTCATCTGTTATCTCTCCCAAATGATCATGGCTCTTTCCTTAAAATACATTAGCCGCTGCATCAAGGTCGGAAGTATTAGACTCGATCAATATATACTCTGAGTTAAACAGCGGCTCAGTAAATAAGCATGCAACACCCTGGGAGGCCTTCAAAGTTTACATCCGGGGTATTTGAATATCCAAGCATGCAGGAGTCCTTCGATGCATTTGAGCCGATTTCCCAAGGTGGAACTGGTACTCCTTACCACTGACTCTTCTAATGATAGCACCCCGAAGGGGCCCCTTTCACATAGGCACTAGGAGCTACGGCATGAGTTCCGAGATCTCACTGATCGTGAGTTGGCCTATTTTGGCAAACACGCCCGTGAACATTGCTTTGGTGAGGGTGAGAAACCTGGTCGTACCCTCGAGTGTTTGCTTCGTCTCAGCTACCAGAGTTCTTACATGACTTGTACCATCACTGAGACAGGCTCTGCCGTCACTGATAATCACACCATAGTCCAAACATTTCAATCCTACTATCAACACCTTTATGCAACACGGCTTACAGGTGAAACGGATGTGCTTAACTCCTACCTCTCTGAAATAGCAATGGTGTGATTAACTGATGGGCAACAGTAGTTTTTGGTATCTCCAATAAACCCATGATGAAATTACTCAAGCAATAGATGACCTGGGTGGATCTAAGGTCCCTGGTCTAGACGGCTCAACTGGTAAATTCTGTAAAGCTTTTAAACCAGTATAAATACCTCGTCTCCCAAATTAATATGCTGAGGCCCTCTGGTGTGGTCTTCTCCTGCCCACACTCCGCAAACCGGTCATCACGCTTCTGCTTAAGCCAGGTAAACCAACTGATCAATGCACATCATATTGCACTTCTTCGCACCTTAGCAATGACAACAAAATTATGGCTAAAGACATGGCGACGCCCCTGGCTCTAGTACTGGAACAAATTATTTCCCCACTGGAGACATGATTTGTGCCACATAGTTCCACAGCTATAAATCTTCGTACCATATTTTCAGTCTAGAATAACATTTTCCCTATGCTCCCGGCTGCAGAAGCCCTCCTAGACGCTGAAAAACAACTCCATTATCTCGAATGGCCCTTCCTGAAAGCTACCCATTACAAGTTAGGTTGCCAGGTAATTTCAGCGATTTTATTATGCCTTTGTATGCTTCTCACACGGCTTGGCTGCAGATCAATGGCCAACTAAACGAAGCTTTCCCCAACTCAAGGGGAACTCGCCAGGGATGCCCCTTTATGTCATTGCCCTTGACCTTCTGATTCGTCCTTTGCAAGAGCACCATCTCCATAGAGAGCTTTATCTGCGCAGATGATATTCTTTTATTTGTGTGGGTGGAGTAACATTTAGCAGTAGCAAAATGAGATGCGGGTGGGGGAGGAGGGGTGTTTGGCGACGAGATGCATATCCAGACAAACCCCCCGCGCAGTGAAGGGCCCCCAAGGTTAGTCAAAGGGCATGATACGGGCCCTGCCGGGGCAGCAGGAAGCTGCCCGTGCCAGGCAGCTGTGCACATGCGGAGCATAAGCCGCACCAGCCAGCGATGTTCAGGCCGTCCAACATGGAGATGAGGCAAGTGGCCGAATACTCAATGGTGTCCATAGCAGGCCGCCAAGCGCAGTGTGGAAACTGGGGTCTCTGACAGCATCGGAGTAGCAGCATCCTCTCAGTGGCACCGCGCCAGGCTGCTCATGCCACGACCCACCCTCATTCTCACCCACAACCCTTGTCTTTGCGGGGCCTCCAGGACCGCGGCAGGCAGCCAGCGCAGGGTAGATTAAGGGACGGCAGGGATGGAGTGGAAGTCACTGTCGGGTACAGGATGATGGCAGCATACACCTATAAAGACTGCCACAGCTTCCCCGAGCGTTAATGCTGTGCGGCCATTTTAGCTGCCGGCTTGGCTTCTTCCCCGGACAAGTAGATTTATGAAGGAACATGTCCTATCGACAAGTAAATAATTTATTAAATTACACACGCCTGTGTTAACCATGTGTCCCTTTAATTTCGGTACCACTCGCATGATTAAAATCACTTAAAAGTTGGGTAAAGTGCGGAGGTGTTACGTTCCCTGTACCTTGTGGAAAAGTCAGCATATTTCAGCCCTTTCTTACAGCCCTCATAGAGTCCCGTTTTTCATCAGACTGAAAATCAAGCCCCGTTCTCTCACTGTTACTGCCACAGTTTTTGTGCAGGCTGTTTGTCTATTCCGTCGTTTGTTGTTAGTCACATGTGCAGGACATGGACAAGCATGTAAAGGGAGAGGCTGGCCTACTTTCCTGGGCCTCTGGTGAGGAGGAACGCTACTGTGCCTTGCTGCGGGGGCAAAGGACAACACAGACATAAAAATAAAACCATGCAGAAAAAATAATTAGCTACGAATATTCAAAGTAATTATCTGAGGAATATATGGAATTAGATTATCCTCATTGTACATCGTCTGTCGTGCATCTTCTGCATGCATTTATAGGAAGTATTTCAGTGATATTGTGGTCAGACATTCTATGGATTCAATGTGTGTTCATGGTAAAGACATGCTTTCTTTTGCAGAAAGGGAAATTTGTCTTTTCCTCACGAACATTCATACTAGTATTTACACAGTGCACAACACATAAACATGCTGTGAAGTTCCAAACCAATATTGTTAAGAAATTGTGAATGGTTCTTACCCTTCAAGATGTCTTCAGTCACCTCCTAAAGGCCGGTGGCACATGTCCCTCAAGTAATACTCTAGTAGGATGTAAATTTGACTTTAATATTGCCTACTTTTACGTACCAGATCCGTTGTAGGAAGAAACAGAATTGAGAAGCAGTGGCTCGTCTCACCACTCAAATGGTTGCACGTCGCTGGCAACCTGTCTTTCCACTCAAAACAACTGTGCTGTTCTGGCAACGATCATTCCCACAAGATTAATTCAGGTCACAGCGGGACACCAAAACGTCTTTGTTATTGATTAGTAGCACTAATAAAAAAGAATGGTTCTTTAAATTGTTGATTTTAAAATGGTGTCGAGAGCACAAAATATGTATAGTAAACACTTAGTATGTGAAGAGAAATGTAGCAATCCATGTCATGGTCAGCGAAAACAGCAAGAACATTTTGTACATGGCAGGGTCTTAACATCTTAATACCCTAACACAGAGGTTTTCAAACTTCTTAATGCTGTCTTTATAGTCCTAGCATGCCAGACTTCGGATTTGGTTATTTGTGGACTAGTGAAGAAGCGGAACTTAGTAAATAAGTGCTACTCTGTGCTTCCTTCCAAAGTACTGTTATCTAGATTAGCTCCCCATCCAAACACACTGCACTCGTTTGTTCATTCTCTGACCAACTTATTCATTCAGCTGCTTCCTCAGTGACCCATGCATGTTAAAATGTTCATTTGTCATTTTCTGCAGGAATACCTGCCATACTGTCCAGCCCAACAGGCACACTTTACCTGACACTTGAATAGCTCATGCTTCCCCACCCAGCATTCACAAATCCTGTAATCTTAGTGCATAACTGGCAGGCGTCAGTTAATGCATCTTTCCATACATCTCAAATACGAACCCTTTCTCTGTTTTGACCTGAACCACAGGACGTTCAATAAAGCAGCCGCCTAATCATGTTTGGTTAAAGAACTCCAGTCTGGTAGCCATGCCAAGGCCCTTATGCTAAGCGAGTACTAGTACAGATCCTTCGGCATTGTGAGGAGCACTCCTTCTTGAACCCCAGTACTTTTGCTCTTCTCAGATGTTAGAGCAACATGGCAAATGAGGGGGAGTGTACATAGCAGCTCCAGTTATAATGGCCATCTCTCACTCACCTTGTGGTCCCCAGAGGTATATTTGGACCAGGGAGCGGCAGCTGACTGTTGGGAGATCTTTGTCTCCTGATCCCATGGAATCCTCAGAGTTCAAATATTCCCCAAGCAGATATTGCTTAAAGTCTGAATGTATCAACACACATACTTTTCCCTTTTGATCACACACACTGAGATACTGACTCTTGCACTCACACAAGCTTGCAAACTTGTTTACTCAAGCACATGAGCGCAAGAGACTATCAACATGGCTTTAATTCCTGACTCTGAATTAGGCTATTCTTGTGAGCGACCACTCATCATTTTTGAGTTTGGGGTTATTGTCTGCCCTAAGGTGAGGTTTCTTTTTTGGCCATGTTGACCCTGCATTATGTGGCCTCTGTTGCACCACTTTGTGCTGAACAGTGTTTGTCCCACCCATTACAGACCCCTTTTAGTCTCTCCCCTAAGGACGTTCAGGTGAAAGGCATTCGGTTAAGGGTGATTTTTTTTTTGTGTCTTCCCTGTTTGGGCTTGAAAAGGGCTCAAGGTTAAAAGCTTTGCACACTTGCCCCCGTCTCTCCCTTAGCTAATGCGCAACCTGTTTTACTAAATATATAAATTCTAATTTTTGTCCTTTTTGCTTGGTGTAGTATCTTAGTGTTTGTGGTTTCTTGAGATCTACTTCAGGACAGACTGCACTGACTGTCTTCTTTGTTGTATATACAAGTGCTTCTGTTCAGGTAGAGGCAGACTGCTCCAGAACCATTTCACCAGATTTAAATGGACTGGACACGGGCACAAGAAATTCATATAGACTACAAGGAGGCATACAAGTCGGAGGGAGAAATAACAAAGACTGACATGCCAGAAGATTAATCATGAGATTGGAGACCTACAAACATTATACAAAAAAACAAGTTCAGTTTGCACCTGTAGAGAGACTTTCTTTTAAATATGCAGTTAAGGCAGTAGTGTATAACTGTAAGGCAAATAAAATAACTCGGAAAGGAGATTTTCTACAGATACATCTGAAAGATAAGAGTGAACTTAAAATAAGAACTGCTTAATGTGATATGCTAACATTAGAACCTCTTCTTTGGGGCCTAGTAATAATTATAAAACTTGTGAGTACACTTGTAAAGCTCTGTGAGGAGTTGGCTTTACTGTCTATGCCATCATGTTTCCATTTACTCTGCCGGACTGTTGTCTTTTGGGAAGCCCTTGCTTAATAAAGAACTTAATAGCTGTGACAGGTTAACTAGACACCAACCTGTAGACCTAGATACCAACGGTAGGCTAAGAAGCTTGATGCTTGCACTTACCAGTCTGGATAATAAAGTGAAATTAAGTAACAGAAGAAAGTTAACCCAGCGAGAAATGCTGAGAGCAGGATTTAAGCAGTGATTTCTGTATACATTACTCAATATTTCACAACTTGTGCAAATCATACAAAATAGGAGCAGAATCTTAACACACTTAAAGGCTATTCCAGCACTCTCATATTTATTTAACTTTAGATATGTCAGGAAAAAAGCTGGCGTGTCTGCTATACTGGCAGGATACAACATTTTGGGACAAATGTTATGTGAGATCCTTCTTATATTTAAACTTATCAGAAACCACTGGAGTCACCTGTGGCCGAGAAAGTTTCAGAAGTACTTCATGGATGGCTGTTGGTTCGACTTCAAAGGTGGGATGAATGAGGGAGAATTTAGTAGGGTTGTTTGGGAGATAATGGTAGTTAACTGAGGTTTGGATGAGTTAGATTCGGTAGAGGAGGGAAGAGCATATGCAGGGTTATTTTGGAGGTGAAAGTAGTAAAATGCGTTTGGGATGAGTCAGAGTGTGGGTGGAGGATAGATTGATAGAGACCTAGGGTGATTGGGAGACAGAGTAAAGCGTACAAGAGTAAAATTATATATTTTTATGTATTATTTTATTTTGATAATTTATTTTTATTTTTATTTGTTTCTAATTTATTTGTTTTAATTTCGAATTTGAATTTTATTCATAGGTTTAATTTAGTTTATTTTTATTTATTTTTCTCTAGTACAGTAGGACTACAGTAATAAATAGATTTGTAAATACATAGTAAGGGAATATATGTGCAAGGACTATAATAATGGGTATAATAATTTGAGAAGAAAAGTAGTATTGTATAAACACAGACTTTTAAGATAGATGCCCCCAGCTCATATTTATCAGCTACTAACTGTATGGTGAGCGGACTGTTTAAGAACGCCTGGGGAGAGCACAGGACTCCTGCTCTGATAGAACAGTTGTCACAGTTCATGTTTCAACTCCATATCGAGAGGCCATGGCCAGAACCACTTCTACATTCACAAAACAGCCTAATCTATGTCTACACAGCTGGGATTGCATTAACCACTAAGCTGCTGGGCATTTCCACCCCACTGCTGATCCCTTTTTTGGCTATTTGGGGTAGTTCGCACTTAGGCCTTCATAACATTTTGTCCACATAAGCTATCTAAGCCAAATTGGAGTCCTTTTTTTTCCCAACATCCTAGGGATTCTGAAGGTACCCAGAGTTTGTGGGTTCCCCTGGAGGAGACTAAGAAATTAGCCAAAATACAGTGAAATTTTTTTATTTTTTTTTCCCCGAAAAATGGGGGAAAAAGGGCTGCAGAAGAAAGCATGTGTTTTTCCCCTGAAAATGGCATCAACAAAGGGTTTGTGGTGCTAAAATCGCCATCTTCACAGCTTTCAGGAACAGGCAGAAGAGAATCAGAAACCACATTTTTCAACACAATTTTGGCTTTTTACTGGAACATACCCCATTTTTACAATTTTTTTGTGCTTTCGCCTCCTTCCAGTTAGTGACAGAAATGGGTGTGAAACCAATGCTGTATCCCGGACAGCTAAACATTTCTGAAAAGTATACAAAATTCTAAATTCAGCCAGGGCCCATTTATATAGATCCTATAAAGGTTTTCCTACAGAAAGTAACAGCTAAAATAAAAATATATTGAAATTGAGCTGAAAAAAACAGCAATTTTTTCCCATGTTTTACTCAATTTCCAAAATCAATATACCGTTACAACTGCTGGACTTTTCTGGTTGCGGGGATATATAGGGCTTGTAGGTTCATCAAGAACCCTAGGTACCCAGAGCCAGTGACTGAGCTGCAACTTGATATGGGTTTTCATTGTATACCGGGTATACAGCTATTCATTTGGTGAAATATAAAGAGTGAAAAATAGGTATCAAGGAAACTTTTTTATTTCCAAAATGGGCACAAGATAAGGTGTTGAAAATGGGGGGACCTGAAAGTTTAGAAATAAACTTTAAAGGATTACAGCAATGCACTTACCCAATGTTCACTGGTCAGAACTCAGATGCTACAATACTGGGAGAGATTGAGACTGTGATCAACACAGAAGTCCCATCATGGATAGACTACTCCAAACCCTAGTATGGTGGTCTACTCAAAAGCTTATGGGTTTCCTGCCAGTTGCAGTTTGGTACTGGGCATGAAGAGAAACACTCGCATGTTCTAAGTATGCACTTAATTGCCGCACTGTTGTGGACAGAATTCAACTTTTTTCTGCTTATGCTGGCTTTGAGTAGTTGCATGACTAAGCCACCACTTACTTATGGGAAAAAGTCAGCCTTTATCCAGTATTGGATCTTTCATAAATTCACATGCTTGAATCACCCCTGTCGTCGAAGTGGGAGTCCCACGGTACATAAAATAGCAATAATTAACACATTTTTTTTTTTGCTATAGGCTATAATGGAAATACCAGCCACTCATATAGCCTATCCAGGTCCTTTTGTGAAAAGGACCCAAACTTGCTTGCTGGCCAATCAGGCACCAGCACCCTCTAGAACATTCTCCAGAGAAGCTCCTTCCCTCAGATTTCCTACCGCATGTCGTGTGAAGGGAGTCTCCCTGAGCTCTGCTCAGTTTTCTAGTTCTTCAGAAGCTTTTTTCTCTCTGAGAACTCAAAAAATTTCGGATTCTTCTAGAAAAGGCCTTTTCCGCCCTTGCAAGACCTGTGGAAAGAAAAGGCTCCATGTGGATGATCCACATAAAGACTGCTTGTATTGCCTCTACCCACATCACCAGGTGAAGGACTGTAAGATATGTCGTACTTTCTCCACAAAAACCCTCAGAGACCGTGAGGGTTGACTCCTGACATTGTTACAGGCAAAATCCTGTACTTCTGGCTCCTCAGGAAAATGAAGTCCAAATGCTGCAAGATCATTCTCATAGCCCCCAGATGGCCCAGACAGTACTGGTACATGGAGCTCCTACTCCGGTCCATGGCCAATCCAGTCCGCCTTCCTTGGAACCACGACCTTCTCACGAAGAATCGGGGCCTAATTCTTCATCTCGATCCAACTTCTCTTCAATTGCATGCTTGGCTCCTGAGTTAAGAGAGTTTCAGGGTATGAACATCGATCAGTAATGCAGACTGATTTTATCTAGGGCACGAGCAGAGAGCACAAATAAGACGTACAAACTCAAGTGGAAAAGATGTTGTGTTTGGTGCTCTCAGAACAATTTCCACCCATTACAAATTAAGCCTGAACAAATTATTTCGGATCTGCTCAGACTCTCTAAGGCTGGTCTTTGCCATGCATCAATCAAGATTCACCTAGCAGCTATAGCCTCCTATAGGCGATCTGCTGAGATGCCCTCAAGCGGCTCATCCAGAATCATTAAGCAGTTCAAGAAATGCCTTTTCCTCACATTCCCTCTGGTACGGCTACCTCCGCCAGAGTGGCATCTCAATATAGTCCTGTCCCAGCTCATGAAAGCTCCTTTCGAACCTATTCACAGGGCGGAACTCAAGTACATCACATGGAAAGTGGCAAACCTGCTTGCTCTCACTTCCACCAGGAGAGTCCGTGGTATACAGGCTTTTATGACTAAAGAACCTTTTCTGTTTTTTTCTGATGACTTCGTTATGCTCAGGACCAACCCCAGATACATTCCCAAGGTACCATCTTCATCTCATCTCAATGAGCCCGTGATACTACGAACCTTTTTTTTTTCCAAATCCAACTACAATCGCAGAAAAAACTCTCCATTCTTTGGACATCAAACAATGCCTCAAATTTTACCTTCAAAGTACCAAACAAATCAGGAAATCAGATCACCTCTTGGTATCGTATTCTCTTGGTCGACAAGGAACAGGGGTCACCAAGGCCACTATAGCCCGGTGGATTTCCTCTACAATTTAGTTCTGTCACACCAAAGCAGGAAAACCGTTGACTAGGCGCCCAAGAGCCCACTCAACGAGAGCAGTCTCCACATCGGCTGCTTTGTTTCTGGGTATTGCCCTGGAGAAGATATGTCAAGCTGCAACATGGAAGACTTACGCATTCCTTTTCCGCAGCACTATTTGGAGTCCTCGCAGAGAACTGACTCTCTAGTTGGACAAGCTGTTCTACGTCATCTCTTTCATTAAGGTGAGACCTTTCCTTGGTTGTGTAGAAACAGTTTGATACGCAAATAGTCCATAATTGCTATGCAGTATACTTTGACATGCTTCTATATATCTATGTATGTCGTCATATATATATATGTATGTAGGGGTGTGTGTGTGTGTGTGTGTGTGTGTATATATATATATATATATATATATATATATATATATATATATATATATGTTCGATGGCATGTGTAGCTGCAGATACACATGCTTTGCACATCCCGCCATCTAGTATTGGGCTCGGAGTGTTACAAGTTGTTTTTCTTCGAAGAAGTCTTTTCGAGTCACGAGATTGAGGGACTCCTCCCCTTTCGGCTCCATTGCGCATGGGCGTCGACTCCATCTTAGATTGTTTTCTTTCCGCCATCGGGTTCGGACATGTTCCTTTTCACTCCGTGTTTCGGTTCGGAAAGTTAGTTAAATCTCGGAAAATTCGACGGTATTGTTTGCGTTTGGTATCGGGTTAGTTACAACAGATCGTCACCGAATTTTGAAGAGCTCCGGTGACCCTTCGGGGTTTTCTAGTCCCCGGCGGGGCCTGGTCGGCCCGATCGCGTGCGTCTTCAAGGCTAATGGAACGGACCCCATTCCGCATCTGCCCCGAATGTCAAAACAAGTATCCTTATACAGATCAGCATCTGGTCTGTAATTTGTGTTTGTCTCCAGAACACAAAGAGGATACCTGTGAGGCCTGCCGAGCGTTTCGGTTGAGGAAGAAGTTAAGAGACTGAAGAGCAAGAAGACTACAAATGGCACCGGCAGGACAACACCTGGAAGAAGAAGAAGAAACCTTCTCCATCGCGGATTTGGACTCGGACAAGGTCGAACCCGAACAGACGCCGAAAACCGTGAGTAAGACGTCACACTAAACTCACGGGAAAAACACTAAAGCCCAGGGGACGCCACCGCCAGCAGGCCATGGCTTAACTCGGAAAATAGGTGACCGAACATCGGCACCGAAAAAGGGCATGTCTGTGTCGAAGTCATCCGACTCCGGTCGAGATACCGGCACAGAACAGACTCGACCCCGAGACACAGGGTCAGAGCAATCTCGACACCGAGAAAGCGGCACCGAAATGAGACGGCACCGAGAGGGCAGTACGCCGAAAAGTGTGTCTTCGGAGCCGAAAAAGACTGCCGATAATGTTTCCATACCAAAACATTCGGCCTCGGAGCCGAAATAGAGTTCCTACACCGAGGAACAGGGCCTGTCCTCACAGATGCAAGGACACAGATTTGGACAGGAACTAGAGGCAGGGGAGCCACATTACACTCAAAGGAGGCTCCACATTCAAAAAGACACAGGGAAAATCAGTACTCTCCCTCCAATTCGAATTAAAAGAAAACTTGCCTTCCAAGAGAGAGACAAGCAGCCACAAGCAAAGGTGGCAAGACAAGTAACTCCGCCACCATCTCCACAATGCTCACCACAACCATCACCGGTAGCCACTCCACCAATGATGCAGTCTCCAACTCATACAGGAATGAGTCAAGATGATCCCGATGCATGGGATCTTTATGATGTGCCTGTATCAGATAACAGCCCTGACTGTTATCCAGCAAGACCGTCACCACCTGAGGACAGTACTGCCTACACACAAGTGGTGTCAAGAGCAGCTGCGTTTCATAATGTCACCCTGCACGCAGAACCTATAGAAGATGACTTTCTATTTAACACACTGTCGTCCACACATAGCCAGTACCAGAGTCTCCCCATGCTACCGGGAATGCTGAAACATTCCAAACAAGTGTTTCAGGAGCCTGTAAAGGGCAGGTCCATTACTCCAAGGGTGGAGAAAAAATACAAGCCGCCACCAACAGACCCTGTGTACATCACGCAGCAATCAACACCAGACTCAGTGGTAGTAGGAGTAGCTCGCAAGAGGGCGAACTCGCACACCTCAGGGGACGCACCACCTCCAGACAAGGAGAGTCGCAAGTTCGACGCTGCGCAGAAAAGGGTGGCGGCTCAAGCAGCCAACCAATGGCGCATTGCCAACTCACAGGCATTGTTGGCTAGATATGATCGGGCTCGTTTGGACGAAATGCAACATTTCATAGAACACTTGCCAAAAGAGTTCCAAAAGAGAGCACAACAAGTGGTGGAGGAAGGACCGAGTATCTCGAATAATCAGATACAGTCAGCAATGGATGCAGCGGACACAGCATCTAGGACTGTAAATACAGCAGTGACCATAAGGAGACATGCATGGCTGCGTACATCAGGATTCAAGCCGGAAATACAACAAGCGGTGCTGAATATGCCATTTAACGGACAGCAGTTGTTTGGGCCAGAGGTGGACACTGCTATCGAAAAACTAAAAAAAAAAGACACAGATACGGCCAAAGCCATGGGCGCACTCTACTCCCCACAGAGCAGAGGCACTTTTCAAAAAACACAGTTTCGAGGGGGGTTTCGGGGACAGAGCACAGAGCCCTCAACCTCACAAACAAGGCCCACTTATCAGAGCCAATATCAGCGGGGAAGTTTTCGGGGACAATACAGAGGGGGACAGATCCCAAAGAATAGAGGGAAATTCCAGAGTCCCAAAACTCCACAGAATAAACAGTGACTTCAACGTCACAAATCCCCAACACAAAACACCAGTGGGGGGGGGGGAGACTAACCAAGTTCTACAAACACTGGGAAGAAATAACAACAGACTTGTGGGTCCTAGCCATTATCCAGCATGGTTATTGCATAGAATTTCTACAATTCCCTCCAAATGTCCCACAGAAAACACACAACATGTCCAAACAACACATGGATCTTTTACAACTGGAGGTCCAAGCGTTGTTGCAAAAAGATGCAATAGAAATAGTACCAATTCATCAGAGAGGAACAGGAGTCTACTCCCTGTACTTTCTCATACCCCAAAAAGACAAAACTCTAAGACCTATTTTAGATCTCAGAACATTAAACATCTACATCAAATCAGATCACTTTCACATGGTGACACTGCAAGACGTGATCCCATTGCTCAAACAACCAGACTACATGACAACACTAGACCTAAAGGATGCATATTTCCATATACCTATTCATCCTTCACACAGAAAGTACTTAAGGTTTGTATTCCAAGGGGTACATTACCAGTTCAAAGTGTTGCCATTCGGGATAACAACAGCGCCAAGAGTTTTCACAAAATGCCTGGCAGTAGTCGCTGCTCATATCAGAAGGCAGCAAATACATGTGTTCCCGTACCTAGATGATTGGTTAATCAAGACCAATACGCAAGAATGGTGTTCACAACATACAAGGTACGTCATAGAAACCCTTCACAAGCTAGGTTTCTCACGCAACTACAACAAGTCACACCTACAGCCGTGTCAAATACAACAATACTTAGGAGCAACAATCAACACAACCAAAGGGATTGCCACTCCAAGTCCACAAAGGGTACATGCATTTCACAGCGTAATACAAGCCATGCACCCAAAACAAAAGGTACAGGTAAAATTAGTGATGAAACTACTAAGCATGATGTCATCATGCATAGCCATTGTCCCAAACGCAAGATTACACATGCGTACTTACAACAGTGCCTAGCATCACAATGGTCACAAGCACAGGGTCAACTTCAAGATCTAGTGTTGATAGACCGCCAAACATACACCTCGCTTCAATGGTGGAACAATATTAATTTAAACATGGGGCGGCCTTTTCAAGACCCAGTGCCTCAGTACGTAAACACAACGGATGCTTCCATGATAGGGCGGGGAGCACACCTCAACCAACACAGCATCCAAGGACAATGGGACAATCAGCAGAGAAAGCTTCACATAAATCACTTGGAACTACTAGCAGTATTTCTAGCACTGAAAGCATTTCAACCTATAATAACCCACAAACACATTCTTGTCAAAACAGACAACATGACAACAATGTATTATCTGAATAAACGAGGGACACACTCGACACAGTTGTGTTTCTTGACACAGAAACTATGGCATTGGGCGATTCACAATCGCATTCGCCTAATAGCGCAGTTCATACCTGGAATTCAGAACCAGTTAGCAGACAATCTCTCTCGGGATCACCAACAGATCCACGAATGGGAAATTCACCCACAAATACTAAAGACTTACTTCCAAAGGTGGGGAACACCGCAAATAGACCTATTTGCAACAAAGGAAAATGCAAAATGCCAAAACTTTGCATCCAGGTACCCACAGAATCAGTCTCAGGGCAATGCGTTATGGATGAGTTGGTCAGGGATATTTGCATACGCTTTTCCCCCTCTCCCACTCCTTCCATATCTAGTCAACAAATTGAGTCAAAACAAACTCATACTAATAGCACCAACTTGGGCACGACAACCTTGGTACACAACACTACTAGACCTCTCAGTAGTGCCTCATATCAAGCTGCCAAACAGACCAGATCTGTTAACTCAACACAAACAACAGATCAGACACCCAAATCCAGCATCACTGAATCTAGCAATTTGGCTCCTGAAGTCTTAGAATTCTGACATCTAGACCTTACACAGGAATGTATGGAGGTCATCAAACAAGCTAGAAAAGCAACCACAAGACATTGCTATGCAAATAAGTGGAAAAGATTTGTTTATTATTGTCATGATAATCAAATCCAACCATTACACGCAACTGCTAAGGCCATCGTAGGCTACCTACTACACTTACAAAAGTCAAAGTTAGCTTTTTCATCCATTAAAATACATCTCACCGCAATTTCAGCATATTTGCAAATTACACACACAGCTTCATTATTCAGGATCCCAGTCAAAAAGGCATTTATCGAGGGCCTGAAAAGAATTATCCCACCAAGAACACCACCAGTTCCTTTGTGGAACCTCAACATAGTCTTAACACGACTCACGGGTCCACCTTTTGAACCCATGCACTCATGTGAGATACAATATTTAACATGGAAAGTAGCATTTCTAATTGCCGTCACATCTCTGAGAAGAGTAAGTGAAATACAAGCATTTACCATACAAGAACCCTTTATTCAGATACACAAACATAAAGTAGTTCTGCGCACAAATCCTAAGTTCTTACCGAAAGTCATATCACCGTTCCACTTAAATCAAACAGTGGAACTACCAGTGTTCTTTCCACAACCAGATTCTGTAGCTGAGAGAGCATTGCATACATTAGACATCAAAAGGGCATTAATGTACTACATTGATAGAACAAAACAAATTCGCAAAACAAAACAGTTGTTCATTGCTTTCCAAAAACCTCATACAGGGAATCCAATATCCAAACAAGGCATTGCCAGATGTAAATGCATTCAAACCTGTTATATCAAAGCAAAAAGTGAACTACCTATAACACCAAAGGCACACTCAACTAGAAAGAAAGGTGCTACCTTGGCCTTTCTAGGAAACATACCTATGACTGAAATATGTAAGGCAGCCACATGGTCTACGGCTCATACATTTACCAAGCATTACTGCGTGGATGTGTTAACAACACAGCAAGCCACAGTAGGACAAGCAGTAATACAAACTTTATTTCAAACAACTTCAACTCCTACAGGCTGAACCACCGCTTTTTGGGGAGATAACTGCTTACTAGTCTATGCACAGCATGTGTATCTGCAGCTACACATGCCATCGAATGGAAAATGTCACTTACCCAGTGTACATCTGTTCGTGGCATGAGACGCTGCAGATTCACATGCGCCCTCCCGCCTCCCCGGGAGCCTGTAGCCGTTTTTAAGTTGGTCTTGAACATTTGTAAGTTTGTAAATATATCACTTTAAAACCACATTATGTACATACATATTTACTCCATTGCATGGGCACTATTACTATAATACACAACTCCTACCTCACCCTCTGCGGGGAAAACAATCTAAGATGGAGTCGACGCCCATGCGCAATGGAGCCGAAAGGGGAGGAGTCCCTCGATCTCGTGACTCGAAAAGACTTCTTCGAAGAAAAACAACTTGTAACACTCCGAGCCCAACACTAGATGGCGGGATGTGCAAAGCATGTGAATCTGCAGCCTCTCATGCCACGAACAGATGTACACTGGGTAAGTGACATTTTCAATATATATATATATATATATATATATATATATATATATATATATATATATATCTATATCTATATCTACATATGGATGTTCAGTATATAAGTGTATATGTACATAGACTTATGTATATTTGTTTGAACTTCATAATACAGGATTTATGAGCTAACTATTTCATAAAGGTTGTAAAGGATTTCCATGCTCGCACCCTCCATCCACTGCGAGTATAATGTTTATCAACAGTACTGCTGGCTATTCAGATTCAAGCATGTGAATTTATGAAAGATCCAATACTGGATAAGAAAACAAGTTACTTACCTGTAACTGCAGTTATCCAGTATTGGTATCTTTCATAAATTCACATGCAACCCACCCTCCTCCCCTTAGACGCTCACATTTCTTCTCAGGTTATAATCTTTTCACTCTCGTGCTGGAAAATCTGAGGAAAGGAGCTCTGAAGAATGTTCTAGAGGGTGCTGGTGCCTGATTGGCCAGCAGACACGTTTTGGTCCTTTTCACAAAAGGACCTGGATAGGCTATATGAGTGGCTGGTATTTCCATTATAGCCTATGGCAAAAAAATTTATTTGTTAATTATTGCTATTTTATGTACCTTGGGACTCCTACTTCGTCGACGGGGATGATACAAGCATGTGAATTTATGAAAGGTACAAATACTGGATAACTGTAGTTACAGGTAAGTAACTTGTTTTCTTATCATTACACTAGTGTTTTGTGGCCCTCAAAACCTGTGGGCTGTAGAATTTCCTCAGCCGATGCAGCCAGAAATTAGAACACTTGCTCTTCAAATAGCATTTAGTTCATGTCAGATGAGCTTGAGATGTCACTTAATTCAAAGGCAGCTATATCAGAACTTAGGGCTGCACAGTGCAGAAGTGCACTAAATCAGTTACTCAATCCTAATTAAAAGCACACCCAGAATTAATCTCAAGTGATTTTAGATTCCTTTAGGGATATTTATATAGCACTTTCCATAAAGCACAAAAAAGAAAGAGAAAAAGTACAGCTACAAGAGGAGAGTGCCAGATCCAACCATTAAATGATGGAATAATGCACAGCATGTGACTCCAGAAAAACATTCAGTCTTGAAAACATAGCTGATCCACCATCACATACTTAATTCCTGATGACCCTGGCTACCTTTGCCATTAAACATGTTTAGTTGATCTGCACATGTAAACATTTACACTTTACAAATATTCTCTAAATGTGTTTGCTTATCTCTTTTCCACCACCCTATGCACCCAGAGCTAGTACCCTCTTTTGCTGCTGTTAAAATATCCAGGGCCTTGTGTGATGGGGTGACACAGTTAAGTATTACGAAACTGCAGACCTTTCTCTTCCTGTGGTGATACTAAGTAGACATATGATTTTTAATTACCTGGAGGGGGAAACTTTGCCAGACAGCGACCATGGAAATCAAGTGGCTGCAACCAGACTTCATGTGAGGTAACTGTGATGTAGGGAATAACTGTCTTGAATATCCTTGACTTTCAAGGAGAATAGCCTGGGCCTTCTGTGTGCAGCAGATTCAAATAGCGCAGATCCTGGCGGTGCTGTCCTCTAATGCCTGTGGGAAAGAAGAACTGGAGTTCACTTAATGCAAAGATTACCCTGAGGGCCTCTGATCCACCTCACACACTTGAGGATCGTTCAGTTTGAACTCCAACTCCAAGAGGTGCTCTCAGGTTGAGTCTGAGCACAACTCCCATGGTAGTCTGGCATCAAGCCTTGAGCCCTCAGTAACGGAACTAGGAGCTGACATGCCTCCGTCTTTTGGGACCTTTTTGGCCGTGAGCAAGCCTGCCACTTAGACTGCAGAGGAGTACCACTCCTCCACACTGCCTAACCAAGGCCTTTGCAAAGCCAGGTTTATAGCTGAAATCCTTTTAAGCGGTGACTCCCAGCTTCACTCAATATTTGCTCTGAAAGAAGCCCCAATTATGAGGTCTCTAAAATAATGCTCCAGTCACAATGGAGCTCCTCGAGGTGTGTGATGTCAGGCAGATGATCCGATCTATTCCTCCATGGGGGAGAGCTTGGTCAGACACCTCCAGGAGGATCAGCCTCACGTCCCAAAGTGGAGGAAACTCATCTTTGAGGAGTAAATCTCTGATGCGCTTGAGGCCTATCCTATTCGAAGAAGAATGGGAACAAGTCTACCTGCCCACTACTACCACAATCTCCTACCTCTAGGCTTACCAGAGGGCAACACCTCTACCTCGCATAGCTCCACCTCCTCAACCACTATAGCCATTTACACACTAAACACCCAGATTCCAACAAGTGCAATCCCTGTGACCACCAAAACCTCTGTTATAATCATGTCACACCTGGGAAAAGGAATGACCCTTGGAATTATCCGGTTGACCCCTACTTGAATCCCTACCCACTAGACAATACCATTGCCCGCCTCACAGTTTTACAGAGTTACTCAGTATGACAAGATGAAATGCCTTGTAGTAGAGGAAGATGCCTTTTTAGTCGAAAACCTTACTGTGGCCAAAATATCTGTCCAATGTCTCCCATGCTCAAGTCTTTGCTTAAGACAAGTGCAGATAACTTTAAAGACCATAAGAAGGATGAGAATAATTGCAAAGTGACCCATATGAGCCGGTTTACATCATGGCCATGTTCCACCTCACTCATTGGTTGTTCACACTGAACAAAAGAGGGCTTCAGTGCAGGCAACAGGGGATGCTGCTCCAGATGGACAGAAAGAAGATAGATGATTCTGTGAAGTATGCGGACATCGCCAATTCAGGTGGATTGCTATCTATACTGCTAGTTTCATTTTTGTTTTTTGTTACTAAGATAAAGGTTAAGGTATTGCTCCTGTATTGCAAGTCCTTCTCTGAAACTGTATTGCTCCGGGTCGAACACTTGGTTGCGATACCAACGGGGTTCTTATCTGCAGCCCCTTTTACTTTTTGTAAACAGGAATTATCACGGCTGTACCATGAGTCTGGCAGGCTGCGGTTTGCAGCTGAAGCAAGCACGTCAGTAATGACAGGGACCCAAAGTTTCAGGTTCTCTTTAAGGAGATCCATCGGGACCCTGTCGGCCCCAGGCGCCTTCCTAGAAGGGCTTGCACATATTGCCTCATACACCTCCATGTGATCAAATGTAATCTTCAAGGGGAGAAGCAGTAGGTGGCTTATTAAGGTCGCTGACAATATGGTTGGGCAAAGAGTAAAGAGTTTAAAATACTCAATCGAGCATTCATTACTAATATTACTCCCCATTCAGTCTGTCAAGAGCTCAGGGATTTTGGGGCAGTTTGCAATTTTTCAAAACCACCCCTAGTATCCTAGTGCGTGCATAAATGCATCCTTTCAAATTATACACAAGTTTACACTGTCTGCCTCATTTTTATAATCCAAATTCCTTGCTGGCACCATCATGAAAACGTGCTGAATGTCGAAGGTACATGTAAGTGTAACCATCCTAAGAAGTGGGATTTGATTATCTGATAACCTATAGTACTCCTTTAATTTAATAAAACAAAGATGCCTTTAGACCTCCCTACAGACCTCTTGATGTGTTGATTGCTACATTTGGACCCAACAATAGAAATCTATTAGGAGCTACAGATGGCATCGAAAGTACTGAAAGGAGGATAAAACAAGATTAGGGTTAGTACCAAAACTTAGGATGGTTACACGTCCATGTACCCTCCCGAGCCCACACCCCACAAGTCTTCAGTATTGTTATACACAACATAAAGCATGAATTGCAACTAAATAACTGTATCAAGTATTTTCGTAAACTCATGTTATTGGCAATGTCACTAATTATATAAAACATCCCATAAAATTCAGCAGAATTATATTTTAGCATCTACACATCCTTACAGGAACCTGTAATATAAGCTTGCGTGAGATGTATACTACAAAATGAAACATTGCAAGGAAAAATCATAACAAACTGTAATTCCTGTGTGTGACGCAATTAGTAACTGTTGGCTTTCACAGTAATGGGCTGCATACCTGTAAGGTCCTTTAAGGCCTTGTGAGCGATACGAACTATAGAAATGGTTACACCATACCAGCCACACCTGTCTGTCCTTAGATGTGCCTTTCTGCCCTCAGATGCATGATTATACCCAGACATGTGCTTATGCACTTGCTCAAGTACTTACATACTTTCACCCGCTATGCACTTACTTCAAGGGCACAAACATACAATTCCACTTTTCTCTATACAGTAGCATATCAAACGTTCAAGAAGTTTATATAAATAAATAAAGCACACCTGCTTGGTAAAAAGCCTGGGAAGGACAGACTTGTTGTCCTAGACTTAATGTATTTCTATGTTAACATACCTCGGAAAGGCAAGCAGCTGGCCCCTAGAGACTGTCTATACAGAGGCTGTAAAGAAATGGCTCCCTGTTGCAGTTACCCCCCACTTTTTGCCTGATACTGATGCGGACTTGACTGAGAAGTGTGCTGGGACCCTGCTAACCAGGCCCCAGCACCAGTGTTCTTTCACCTAAAATGTACCATTGTCTCCACAATTGGCACAACCCTGGCACCCAGGTAAGTCCCTTGTAACTGGTACCCCTGGTACCAAGGCCCCTGATGCCAGGGAAGGTCTCTAAGGGCTGCAGCATGTCTTATGCCACCCTAGGGACCCCTCACTCAGCACAGACACACTGCTTGCCAGCTTGTGTGTGCTGGCGGGGAGAAAATGACTAAGTCGACATGGCACTCCCCTCAGGGTGCCATGCCAACCTCACACTGCCTATGGCATAGGTAAGTCACCCCTCTAACAGGCCTTACAGCCCTAAGGCAGGGTGCACTATACCACAGGTGAGGGCATAGGTGCATGAGCACTATGCCCCTACAGTGTCTAAACAAAACCTTAGACATTGTAAGTGCAGGGTAGCCATAAGAGTCTATGGTCTGGGAGTCTGTCAAAAACGAACTCCACAGCTCCATAATGGCTACACTGAATACTGGGAAGTTTAGTATCAAACTTCTCAGAATAATAAACCCACACTGATGCCAGTGTTGGATTTATTAAAAAATGCACACAGAGGGCATCTTAGAGATACCCCCTGTATTTTACCCAATTGTTCAGTGCAGGACTGACTGGTCTGTGCCAGCCTGCTGCTGAGAGACGAGTTTCTGACCCCATGCGGTGAGAGCCTTTGTGCTCTCTGAGGACAGAAACAAAGCCTGCTCTGGGTGGAGGTGCTTCACACCTCCCCCCTGCAGGAACTGTAACACCTAGCAGTGAGCTTCAAAGGCTCAAGCTTCGTGTTACAATGCCCCAGGGCACTCCAGCTAGTGGAGATGCCCGCCTCCTGGACCCAGCCCCCACTTTTGGCGGCAAGTCCAGGAGAGATAATGAGAAAAACAAGGAGTCGTCACTGGCCAGTCAGGACAGCCCCTAAGGTGTCCTGAGCTGAGGTGACTCTGACTTTTAGAAATCCTCCATCTTGTAGAAGGAGGATTCCCCCAATAGGGATAGGAATGTGACCCACTCCCCTTGGGAGGAGGCACAAAGAGGGTGTACCCACCCTCAGGGCTAGTAGCCATTGGCTACTAACCCCCCAGACCTAAACACGCCCTTAAATTTAGTATTTAAGGGCTCCCCTGAACCTAAGAATTTAGATTCCTGAAACTACAAGAAGAGGACTGCTGAGCTGAAAAACCCCTGCAGAGGAAGAACAGAAGACACCAACTGCTTTGGCCCCAGACTTACCGGCCTGTCTCCTGCCTTCCAAAGAAACCTGCTCCAGCGACGCTTTCCAAGGGACCAGCGACCTCTGAATCCTCTGAGGACTGCCCTGCTTCAAGAAAGACAAGAAACTCCCGAGGACAGCGGCACTGCTCCAAAAGAACTGCAACTTTGTTTCAAGGAGCAGATTTAAAGACCCCTGCAACTCCCCGCAAGAAGCGTGAGACTTGCAACACTGCACCCGGCGACCCCGACTCGACTGGTGGAGAACCAACACCTCAGGGAGGACCCTCCGGCGACTCCAAGACTGTGAGTAACCAAAGTTGTCCCCCCTGAGCCCCCACAGCGACGCCTGCAGAGGGAATCCCGAGGCTCCCCCTGACCGCGACTGCCTGAACTCCATTTCCCGACGGCTGGAAAAGACCCTGCACCCGCAGCCCCCAGCACCTGAAGGAACGGAACTCCTGTGCAGGAGTGACCCCCAGGAGGCCCTCTCCCTTGCCCAGGTGGTGGCTACCCCGAGGAGCCCCCCCCCCCTTGCCTGCCCTCAACGCTGAAGAGATCCCTTGATCTCTCATTGAAAACCCGACGCGTGTTGGCACACTGCACCCGGCCGCCCCCGCGCTGCTGAGGGTGTACTTTTTGTGCTGACTTGTGTCCCCCCCGGTGCCCTACAAAACCCCCCTGGTCTGCCCTCCGAAGACGCGGGTACTTACCTGCTGGCAGACTGGAACCGGGGCACCCCCTTCTCTCCATTGAAGCCTATGTGTTTTGGGCACCTCTTTGACCTCTGCACCTGACCGGCCCTGAGCTGCTGGTGTGGTGACTTTGGGGTTGCTCTGAACCCCCAATGGTGGGCTACCTTGGACCAAGAACTGAAACCTGTAAGTGACTTACTTACCTGTGAAACCTAACAATACTTTACCTCCCCCAGGAACTGTGAAAATTGCACTGTGTCCACTTTTAAAACAGCTTATTGTGTTTTATGTAAAAAGTATACATGCTAATGTAATGATTCAAAGTTCCTAAAGTACTTACCTGCAATACCTTTCGAATGAGATATTACATGTAGATTTTGAACCTGTGGTTCTTAAAATAAACTAAGAAAATATATTTTTCTATAACAAAACCTATTGGCTGGATTTGTCTCTGAGTGTGTGTTCCTCATTTATTGCCTGTGTGTATGTACAACAAATGCTTAACACTAATCCTTTGATAAGCCTACTTCTCGACCACACTACCACAAAATAGAGCATTAGTATTATCTCTTTTTGCCACTATCTTACCTCTAAGGGGAACCCTTGGACTCTGTGCATACTATTCCTTACTTTGAAATAGTGCATACAGAGCCAACTTCCTACAGAGGCATGAAGTTTGGTTAAAGGTTTCTTTGAGCATAGCATAACACTCACCCAACACAGCTTTCATATTACTTAAATGGCTATTTAGGTGCTATAGAAACACTCCATGTTAACAGTCCTTTAAAACACACTGTACAGGGCAGGTAGAACACTGCTGTAAGCAATTTAGTAGCCTAAACATTTGCCTGGTCAGCATTACAATTATTCATGTATCCCATACACAGGATATTCAGTGTAAATGGGAAACCTACATTGAAGTGTAAAAGCCACTTGAAGCTGAGAACTGAACAATTGTACCCACAGCAGAACTGGAAAACTGTATTGATGGTTAGCAAACCAATCCATATGCATAATATATGCAGATATATAACTGAGTGTAGCAGGCTGCTGTCCAGTCTGTCCTATCACCAGTTAGTCTACTTTTTGTGTGCTGGCCACAAACCACTCTGACTTGAATATAAATATTAGGAAACGAGTGCAACATCAAAAGACTGAATCAGGTTGCTGAGAATACCAGAGCTGTAAAGTACACTCAAATTCCAGAAGAGCTTTGGGAACTTTCAAAAGCTCAGAATGCCTTTTTATAAATGCACTTAACATAAAGCTGGATGGAAGTGGAAAACAAAAGTCTGTGAACCTGTCTAAAGTGTGTCAAGTAAATAGCTCATGATCAAGCGGATTTGTTTAAATAACCTACGTAATGTGCCACCACGCAGACCTCATAATGTGTTGCCCAGTTAGGCTGAGCTGAAATAACCTAAGCAACAACGGAACATATTGTAGATGACAGTACTCTTCTAAACTCTACTCCTCCTTGAGGGGCTATTTTGGATTTACCCTGTATTTCAAGATTATTAAAATGAATAGTGCTCCTTCAACTCCTCTTCCAATGTCCATTCCTGTAGTTCTGTTTTGTATTCACTACTTAGAGTTAAAATCACCCAATTTAGATAAATGGACATGGGCTAAAACTTGAAATGGGGTAAAGAGATAAAATTGAATATGTAATTATCCTGAGACGCTAACCTCCATCTCAACTGTGGATGATGTTATGTTCTTGGTTGAAGCCCATAATAAAAGTTGATGCCAGACTGTTAGTCCAATCCTAAACGACATTTGTGCATGTAAACACTGAGTGCTTTGGCACAAAGAGGCTGCAGGCGTCTGCTTGAAGGTCACAGTGGGAAGTCCCACGATGGACTTTGTCTCTGGAGGGTCTGGGGACGATGCTGGTACCGTTGGCCCTCTTTAACTTAGGCTAGGAGGCACAAATGCAGTGGTGTTGTCCCAGGTCAGGTTTTTACAGCCTGGAGTCCTCAGTGTCTCCTGAGATGCCTGAAAGATGCAGGAAAGCAGCTCCTCTGCTCCACAGGTGTTCCTGGATCTTGGGTGATGGCTGGCAGTCCTCTTGGGCTTTTGGAAGCATAAGCAGCTGCCGGATGCGGCATTTTTGGCACGATTGTTGAGGTCAGCAGGCAGGCTCACCAGGTTGGTGCAGAGTCGGTCACTGGTCTTCAGTTTTCGCTTTTGCATCTTTAGAGTGTCCTTCATGTCAACAGGATCTGAAGGTCTAGCACCAGGGCCACACTTAATATTGAATTGTGGAGTGTAGGGTAGTAGACAATGGGTTCACTATCCCCCCAATAGGACCACTTCATTTGGGACGCCCCAGAGTTACTGTTTGTCATCACCAAGGTGGCAGACTTTTAAATTTGGTGTCCACATTGGGCAGTTCACCTTAGGGGTGGAATTGACCTGAGGGTTCGACATGCCTTTTTGACTGCTTATTTTCCCTCCTGTCCAGGGTCCAAATGGGCTCTCCTTTGAGGAAAGACAGATCTGCATACCAAGGGCGGTGAGCTCTTTGAAACCCCCTGCCTTGGAATGCAGATATGCTGATAATCCTGTTGTGAGGGGTGTGTTAACACCCTGCCAGAGCAGGCTTTGTTCCTAAATGCCTGAGTAAGAAGGCTCACTCTTAGGGGCCAGAAACATGTCTGTTGGTGGCAGGCTGGCTAGATCTAGTCAGCCAGTACACTAACAGTTGGTAGGTTTGCCAGGGGACACCTCCAAGGTGCCCTCTGGATGCAGATATAAACACATACATCACTGGGATCTTTCAGGGTTTCTTAATACGAGGTGTTTGATATCAAACATCCCTAGTTCCAGTGAAGCCATCATGTAGCTGAGGATCTCGTATTGACCATTGTCCAGCACATGTACTTAAAGTGGCTTCCCTAATCACTTACTATGTCTAAGGATCGAGAGACATATAGCGGGGCATATCTGATCTTGCAGATATGTCCACACATTTAATATAATGCACCCACCTTAGAGCTGGAAAGCCTGCTATTGGGGTGTCTTACATGTATTGCATGCTTGTTGTATTTTCACTTTTAGCTGTTTCAAGAGACACAGCCTGCAATGGCAGTCTGCATGTGCTAGGTGAGGTGTCCCTGAGGGGGTGGCACTTTACATGCTGTAGTCATTGGGGGACCCTCTATGGTACCCATGCCCTAGTTCACTTGGGTACCAAATACTAAGGACTTAGACAAGGGTGCCAAAGGTAGTTCCAATTAGGGACCATTGTACAGTTTTAGAGAAAGGTACCTGGGCACCTGGTTAGCAGGAGCAAAGTACACTTTGTCAAGATTGCATTGATTACCAGGCAAAAAGTGGGGGTGTCTGTAGGAAAGTATCCTCTTTTGGCATGGTTTCCCATACTTTTTGCCTGCTGTCAGTGTGTTTTGACTGTGTTCACTGGCATCCTGCTAACCAGGCCCCCAGTGACTGTGCTGTCTCCTTCTAAATGTGGTTGCTTAGGACTTAGCACATCCCACAATTGGCATACCAGTGCCCCCATATAAGTCCCTAGTATATGGTACTTAGGTACCCGGAGTAATGGGGCACCAGGGGTTACCCATGGGCTGCAGCATGTATTGTATCACCCATGGGAGCCCATGCAAAATGTGCCTGCAGGCCTGCATGCACCCTTTCACTACAGGTCACTGCACTAGGTCACTGTAAGTCACCCCTGTGGTAGGCCCTCCTAGTCCAGAGGGCAGGATGCAGGTACCTGTGTGTGAGGGCACTCCTGCATGAGCAGAGGTGCCCCAACGAACTCCAGCTCCATTACACTGGACTTTGTAAGTGCGGGGAAGCCATTTACCCATGTAATGGTATCAAACATGTCGGAATCATACCCCAATACTGTTGCTGGTATTGGTTGTACAATTCCGTGCACTCTGGGGGCTCCTTAGAGGACTCCCAGCATTGCTCCTACTGGTCTTCTGGGGTCTTTCGGGCCGCCCATGCTGCTGCAACCCCTCAGGAAGGTTTCTGCCCTCCCGCTGCTTGACCAGCTCAGGCAGAGGAAGGCAGAACAAAGGTTTTCCCATGGGAAAGGGAGGTCACACCCTCTCCCTTGGAAATGTCAAGTTACATGGCTTGGGAGAGGTAGCCTGCCCAAGCGACTGGTATGCTTTGAAGTGCACTTTTGGTGCCCTCCTTGTATTAACCTGTTTGCACCAATCCAGGGACTCCTAATCCCTGCTCTGTCTGCAAACTGGGCAATGGAAAGCGGAGTGACCACTCCCCTGTCCATCACCACCCCAAGGATGGTGCTCAGAGCTCCTCCAGATGGCCACTTGATCCTGCCATCTTGAATTCAAGGTGGGCAGAGGCCGCTGGGAGCATCTGAGTGGCCAGGTCAGGTAGGTGATGTCACAGCCCCCTCCTGATAGTTGGTCACCCTGCCAGGTGACCAATCCTCTATTTTAGAGCTATTTGTGGTATCCCTCTTGGATGTGTCCTCAGAGTATGCTTGCAAGATTCCAGCAGGACTCCTCTGCATCATTTACTTCATCTACTGGCCACTGGGACTGCAACTGGACCTTCCAGGAACCAACACTCTGCAACTATAGCGATGACTCTGCTCTGCAACATTGTTTCACCAGCTTCTTCCAGCAACTGCAACATTTTCCCAGATGTGCGTCCTCTGAGGGCGATGAGTCTTCAGCCTGCACAAGAAGTAAGAAGGAATCTCTCTTGGAGTGAAGGAGTCACTCACCTTCATCTGCAGTCACCAACTGCAACAACGTCTGGCTACATGGATCCTCTCCTCTCCAGAGCTGTGTGGATCCCGCCTCCCAGGTGGTGGTCTGGAGTGGTCCCCTTGGTCCTCTCTATCATCTGTCCAATTTGGTAGACGGTAAGCCCTTGCCTCTCCGTGCAGGACGATACCCATGTGCAATGCAACTTTTGCAGCTACCAAGGCTTGTTTGTTCCTCCTTCAAGGGATCTTCAGGCTCTGTGTTGCCCCGGACTCCAGCACTTTTCCCTGAAACGCACAGTTTCCTGCCTGCTGCTCCAGCGATGTGGGACACTTCTTCAGCTGTGCGGACTGGGCCTCAGTGCAGATCCTGTTCCTGCGGCCAGTGGGTTGCCTGTGGGGGCTGCCTCCTTCTTGTGAGTCTCCCAGCTGCCAAGGGTCACCTCGGACTCCCCTCCTGGGGTCGAGTTCCCTAGACCTTGCTGGTCCTCTTCAGCCTTGCAAAGCCGCCTTCTCCGACTCTTGCATTTGCCAAGGCTTGTTGGTGGTTTTCCAGCACCACTGACCGACTGCATCACGACCACCAACGTGGGACATCACATGCATCACTTCTGGAACTCCTCTTCTGCTCCTGTGCTGCACTGCTGACTTGCATCTTCCAGTATCGACCTGGTCCTGCATCCCCAAAAGCGATCTCACTACACATTTGCTAGTATGTTAGATTGCAAGTGAACTTCGGTTTCATTTTGTGTGCTCCTTCAGGCTCATGGCGTGGGACTTTAAATTGGCTTGCTTATGTAAAACTGTATTACTTTTTATTTTATGTAGCAATAAAAGTCCGGTTAGAACTTTACAATGCTAATATCTGAGATCTGATTCTAGCAAATGCGAGACCCATTGCATTGCAAATGCTTGTTTAATATCTGGTTTGGCCCTCCCGCAGGGCAGTCACTGTTTGCTATTAATTTTACCAATGTCTATTGCTTTCTATGCTATTTCCTGATTGCTAATGTGTATATAATAGTGTGTTTACTTACCTCCAGTTGGGGTATTGACTATACAGTATTTTAGTATTTGTGTTACTATAATAAAGTACCTTTATTTTTGTAACACTGTGTGGTTCTTTCATGTGTGTGAGTGCTGTGTGACTATGGTGGTGTTGCATAAGCCTTGAATGTCTCCTACATAAGTCTTTGCTGCTCATCCATAGCTACCTCTAGAGAGCTCTGGCTTCCTAGACACTGCCCGCACCTCACTAATGGGGGATACCTTGACCTGGTATAAGGAATCTGATAGACTTCTATTTGCAGATTCCTTACCTTAGAATTCCCCCCAGGGGTCAGACTGGATTCAGAGATTTTTCTCCGTGCAATACCCTTGCGTGCCGGTAGGTGGCGTTGGTCGACTCAGTCGTAGTCGCTGTGATGACCTACGGGAGTAGTACATAGATGCCGCCTTCGCACAGTGACGTCAGTTCTTTTCTTTCTGCGCCACGTGCTAATTCGGAGAGAGCTACCCTGGTCTTTTTTTGACCTAATTCGACCATTTTGTCGACTTTTGTAGTGAGATATTTGGTGCGTCGAGGAAGTCCCAAAGACTGGTTTCAAGCTGTGCGAGGAGGGTCACCGCATGATGTTGGTGATGGATCCGCATCAGGTTTGTTTGTGGTGCCTCAACCACGACCCGAAGTCGTGCTCTGAGTGCCAGGCCATTCACCTGAAGGCCTTGAGGGAGCGGTCCCTCAAACTCAAGGTGGCCCGGGACTCAACTCCGCGTAAGTCCCGATCTCAATCGAGAGGAAGGTCTCAAGACCGTTCACGGAGCCATCACCACTCGTTGTCTTCAAAATCTTCGGGTCCAGGTAAGAAACAGAAGTCATCGAAGAGGTCCCATCGCTCTCCGACTTTGCCCCGTCGCTCGGCTGACGCAACCCGGGAGGAGCGATGATGCTCCAGGACCCAAAGTTTACAGGAGCCGGAGTGACACCCGCCCAACTTAAAGTATTCTATGAGGCCATGTGCCTCATCTTTGGGTGGACTGACCCCGATATGGCACCTTCGGGCCCAAGGGGTTCAGTTGAGGGGCCTTCGGGTTCCGCACTGGCAGCTTTGGCTCTGGCCACTGAGGTCCCCTCCGGCGCCAGTTGCACTTTTGAGACCTTCCCTGGCGCTGGGTCGATTGTTGACGCTTCCGACATCGGTAGTGCCCACTATTGACGTCAACCTAACCATTATCCTCGACGACTTGGAGTCGGAGTGGTGTCGGCCGATGCCGGCTTAGTCTTAAGTGGGGCCTATTCACCCCAGGTCGGATTCGGACCCTTTTTCCTATGGGTACGAATTCAGAGAAGGATTGGAGGGCTCCCAGGACCCTTATGAATACCAGGATGACCCATCTTTAGACTGGGCACAGGAATTGGGCGACGCCAGTGGTCTGGATACTTCTCCAGTCGCTGGCATGTTGTCTCCTCCTACCGTGGCTACGACAGAGGGAGAAACTTATGGTATGGTGGTCGTAGGGCAGCTGAGATCCTTGGCTTTGAGCTTCCTACTGTAGAGGTCCGATCTAATCTCCTAACTGAGGTACTTCAGCCAGGGGCTTCCACATGCAAACCCCTTTTGCCGTTCAATGAAGCCCTCACCGATGTCCTTTTGGATACTTGGTCCAAACCCAACACGGGCCCCTGTGAATAGGACTATCGCACGCCGCCATCAGCCCGCTCCGAGCGACCCTAAATTCCTGTCCCATCACCCCAAGCCTTAGAGTTTTGTCATCCAGGCTTCCTCCTTTTCAGGCGCATTCCCTTCCGCACCCCTGCATAGGGAATCAAAAAGGCTAGAACAATTTGGTAAGAAATTGTTTTCTTCCTGCAGTCTCGCGCTGCGGTCTGTGAACACCGGATGCCATTTGGGCCGTTATATCCACACTTTGTGTGATATGGTTGCGCAAGTCCTGCCTCAGACACCGGCAGAGGCCCATGCTATCGTCCTCAAAGCTGTCAACGATGGGAGAGTTGCGGTGAAGTTCACAATCCGTTGTGGGCTGGACACGACCGACTCTCTAGGCAGATCGATTGCTACAACAGTGGCCTTGAGACACCACGCCTGGTTGCCTACTTCTGTTTTTTCTGGGGATGTCCAACAGTCTGTCATGGACATGCCCTTTGGTGGCTCCTGTCTCTTTGGAGACAAAGCGGACTCTGCCTTGGAGAGATTCAGGGATTCCTGGGCTACGGCTCGGTCCCTTGGTCTTTCCTCTGCCCTCACCCCCCACAGTCTGCTTTTTGTGGCCACAGCAGGGGCTCCCTGTCACCGTGCCACCCATGGTGTCCAGCCGCTGCGTGGCCGGGGACGCAGAATCCCACGTGGGCATTTGACAGGGAACCAGAGATCTGCCCAGTCCACCTCTGCCCCCACTGCAGCCTCCAAACCTTTGTAGTCTGTCCCCTCACTCCCATCCAGTTGGCGGCAGGATTCGCCATCACCTGCCCCATGCATCCATCACTACGGACTGGTGGGTTTTGCAGATCATTCGAAAGGGCTACTCCCTCCCTTTCAAATCTGATCCACCAGACATGCCTCCATCACTCAGCCACCTCCCAGAGGATCATTTGGTGCTTCTCTGCCAGGAACTCGCAGCTCTCTTGACCAAGGGAGCTATAGAGACAGTGCTCGAAGTAGGTCGTGGTTGTTATTCCTGCTACTTTCAGGGTGCCGAAAAAGGACAAGGGCTTGCATCCTATCCTAGACCTTCGGGACCTCAACTACTTCCTCAAGAAGGAGAAATTCAAAATGCTCACCCTGGCTCAGGTTCTGTCTGCCTTGGAGACTGGATGGTAGCGTTGGACTTGCAGGACGCTTATTTCCACATCCCCATCCTGCCTGCCCACAGACGTTACCTAAGATTCGTGGTAGGTCACAAGCACTTTAAGTTTACCGTGCTCCCATAGGCCTTACCAGCACCCCTTGGGTTTTAACGAAAGTGATGGCGGAGGTTACAGCTCATCTGCGCTGGTTAGGGGTATCAGTCTTCCCCTACCTTGACGACTGGCTGTTGAAGGCAGACTCGCCCCAGAAAGTAGTCTCCCACCTTCAGACTACGTGAACCTCCTGCACACGCTGGGGTTCACTCTAAACATGCCGAAGTCACACCTGACTTCCTCTCAGACGCTCCCTTTCATCAGAGCTGTTCTGGACACAGTGCAGTTTCGGGCTTATCCTCCCGAAAAGCGAGTCCAAGATACACTGGCTCTGATTCCGATCTTTCAGCCTCTGTCTTGGTTTTAGGTGAGACTGACTCTGAGGCTACTGGGCCTCATGGCCTCCTGCATCGTGCTAGTGACAGATGGCATATGTGGGCTCTGCAGAGGGACTTGAAGTTCCAGTGGCCGCAGCATCAGAGGAAGGTCTAGATCTCGGAGGGGACTGTGAAAGACCTGCAGTGGTGGCTTTCAAATCGGCATTGGGTCCACTGCAGATCCCTCTCCCTTCCCCAACCAGATCTATCTATAGTGACAGATGCGTAACTTCTGGGTTGGGGCGGCCACATGGGAGAGGTGGAGGTCAGAGGCCTTTGGTCTCCAGCAGAGTCTGGGCTCCTTATCAATCTTCTGGAGCTCCAGGCGATCAGGCTTGCGTTGAAAGCATTTCTTCCCTCTTTCAAAGGGAAAGTAGTGCAGGTATTCACAGGCAATACTACTGCCATGTGGTACTGCAACAAACAGGGCAGAGTAGGGTCCTGGACCCTTTGTCAGGAGGCACTATGCCTCTAGACATGGCTGGAACATCAGGGCATTACCCTGGTGGTTCTCATCTGGCTGGTTCTCAACGCCAGAGCGGAGGAACTCTGCCGTCGATGCACAGCTGATCGCGGATGGTGTCTCCATCCGGAGGTGGTGCAAGCTCTTTCAGCAGTGGGGAGAGCCTTGCTTAGATCTGTTCGCCTCCGCAGCGACCACACAATGTTAGCTGTTTTGCACATTGGAGTTTCCAAGGCGGCACTCGCTCGGAGACGCTTTTCATCTCGAGTGGAACTCGGGCCTCCTTTCCACCTATACCACTTATGCCCAGAGTTCTCAAGAAGATCAGGAACGATCGCGGCCCAAGTCATCTTGGTGGCTCCAGATTGGGCACGGAGACTCTGGTATCCAGAGCTATTGTCCAGCAATCCTCCACTCATGCTGCCTCTTCGGGCGGATCTTCTGTCGCAGTAACAGGGGACGGTTCTTCACCTAAACCTGTCCAACCTCTGCCTTCATGCGTGGAGATTGAGCGGTGACAGTTGACAAGTTTTGCCCTTCCACCCGAAGTCTGTAATGCTATCTTGGCAGCCAGGCGTCCTTCCACCAAAACTGTATATGCCTGTTGTTGGAATAAATTTGTGGCATGGTGCACCAACAAATCTGTTGATCCCCTCTCTACCCCTCTATCCAAGGTTCTTTTGTTCGCTCTTTCTTTGGCCCAGCAGGGCTCTCCTTTGGGCACCTTTAAAGGGTATTTACCTGCCCTTTCGGCCTTCCTTAGGTTACCTGATCAACCCTCACTTTTTAAATCTCCTATTGTGAGTAGATTCCTAAAAGGCCTCACCCATTTATTTCCTCCCACTCCATTTATCATGCCTCAGTGGGACCTCAATCTTGTCCTTACTTATTTAATGTGTATTCCCTTTGAGCCGATGCACAATTGTCCCTTATGGCTCCTCCCCTTCAAAACTGTCTTTCTTGTTGCCATCACCTCTGCTCGCAGGGTGAGTGAGCCTCAAGCCCTTTCATCCAAACCGCCATTCTTGTCTGTGCACACTGACAAAGTTGTGCTGCGCACTAAGGCTTCCTTCCTTCCAAAGGTGGTTACGCCTTTTCATGTAGGCCAGTCCATCACCCTGCCTACTTTCTACGCACCCCCACATCTTTCCCATGAGGAGGAGAGACTCCACCGTCTGGACTCTAAAAGAGCGTTGGCGTTCTATCTTAAATGTACTAAAGATTTTCGGGTGGACGATCAACTCTTTGTCGTGTATGTGGGTGCGAAAAAAAGGAAGGTGGTGCAAAAACGTACCATGTCTCAATAGGTGCTTCTTTGCATCAAAATGTGCTACGCTTTGGCCAAGAAGCAACCCCCTGAGTGCTTGCGTGCTCAGTCCACCAGAGCAACTGCTGCTTCCACTGCGTTAGCACGCCGAGTTCCTGTCACGGATATCTGCCAGGCAGCTACGTGGGCATCCCTGTACACGTGTTCTAAACACTACTGCCTGGACAGTCAGGACCACCAGGACGGCTACTTTGGTTGTTCAGTTCTGCAGGACTTCCTAGTATGATCTTGGTTTGCAGCCCACCACCGAGGATGGAATTGCTTGGTTCCACCACCGAGGATGGAATTGCTTGGTTATCAATTCTAAGGTAAGGAATCTGCAACTAGAAGTCTCTATCAGATGTACAAGTTACTTACCTTAGGTAACGAAATAGCTGGTAGAGACATATTCTAGTTGCAGAGTCCTTACCGACGACCCATACTTCCCGCTTGCGAACTGATTTCTAGGGACAGGGATTCCCCCTTCAGGTCCTTAGCTCTGGTGCACCAATCTGTGTTCTTAGCGGCTCTGCGCTTTGGCATGGAAAGTCGGTAAAAGAAACTGATATCACTGTGCGAAGGCGGCGTCTATGTTCTACTCCTGACGTCATCACGGTGACTACGACGCCAGCAATGCCCGCGGAGTCGATCGGCGTGCAAGGGTATTGCTCGAAGAAAAATCTCTGGACCCAGTATGACGTCTGGGGGGAAATTCTAAGGTAAGGAATCTGCTACTAGAATATGTCTCTACCAGATATTTTGTTACCAAAGGTAAGTAACTTGTAGTATAACACCATAGGTGCTCACCATACATCAGGCCAGTTTCCTGAAGTTTCCATATTAGAAAAGCGGCACTGTCTTGCAGTTATGCAAATCATATTGATAGGGAGACTGTTTGCTGGGGTGCTTAGTCTTTCAGTTTTTACTGTACAGTATTCCTAGGGTGGAGTGTCAGAGTGCATAGCACTTATGTTATAGCTTCTTGAAGGATCGTATTGTAGTTGCATTTACATAGTACCTCAAAGCTATGTTAAGGCACCTACACTCATCCTTAATTGTTGTGTAAATGATATTTTTTTGATGGCAATGGTCATGAATCTTGATGAAGTCAGTATTTTATTTGAGGGTCCTTGCTGCTTCCCTCAGCTCTAATTGTTTTTCGATTCTCTCTTCCAAGGGATCCTCATTAATAGTCCTATGTACTGAATAGTCTTGCCTGCCTGAATGCACATTAAATGTTAGATATAAATATAATAATACATATATGTACTTCTATCCATACAAGTAGTATACGCTGAATTCCGGCAACTTTACAGCGGTGAGTTCCCGGCAAGGGAGCGACCCTTATTGAAAATACCACTGATACCGTCGTCCCGTAAATCCGAGAAATCTCGGAATGACGAAACAGACGAGCCATAACTCCCTGTGTACACAACGTGCGCTTTTATTATTTCTCTGGCAACATAAGTGATACAAAAAACCTGACGCGTTTCGGAGTTACGGCTCGTCGGTTTTGTCATTCCGAGATTTCTCGGATTTACAGGACGACGGCATCAGTGATATGTACTTCTATATGCAACCTGTAATAAAGCACTACTATGTCTAAAGTACATTGAACTGTAATGTCAAACAGACAAAAGAGCACAGACCTGTTTTATAACCTTTATTTCAAAGGGAAAATGGAAGGGAACATGAGACCTTTTTAGCACTATAGGGTGCCACTTAAAACAAAAGAGTGAATTGGCACCATGCCTTTAAGACCTCTCAGGAACCCATGTATCCTATTATGCCTCACAAATGATAGTTCAGTTCTTTTTTTCCGGCTCTGACTCGTAGGATCCTGGAGAACTGATCTCTGCTGTGTTTTGATGTTTTTTCAACAAATTCTCTTTAAGTACTTCAGTTTTTGGCTTCACTCAACAGATAACAGTGCCAATACCTAGAGTACAGAAGACTGTTTTTCTTTTATAAAAATATATATTTTCAATCAAGTATTGCCTTTCGTGAAGTGCCCTTCATGTGGAAAAAGAAGGCTCCGACTGGTCCACATTCAGTCTGTATTATTTGTCTCACTGATTAACATCTTCCAGAGACATGCTATCTCTTTCAGCTGTTCAGAAGAACACTTAAGGACAGAGAGAAGATTAGGTTGCACGGCCTGCAGGAGAGAGGAAAGACTGGATCTGTAAGAGGCCTTGGGGTGCCTGTCCTCCTTCAAAGAGCCCCCCTGTCATGCACAGAGAGGAAGATCTCATGAAGCACATGAGAAACAGCAACCCCGATTGACGTAGAGAGCTAGGACGTCGAAATTGGACAAAATATCTGTGTTGTTTGCCTTTGGGCTTTAACAAAGCCGACGACATCATCGCCCCGCACCTCCAGACCATCATCAACTCTTCTTTTTCTTCTGCTACCTTCCCCAAATGCTGGAAACACGCCAAAGTCAACGCCCTACTAAAGAAACCTACGGCTGACCCGAGCGACCTGAAAAACTTCCGCCCCATCTCCCTTCTGCCTTTCCCAGCCAAAGTAATAGAGAAGACCGTCAACAAACAGCTGACCACCTTCCTGGAAGACAACAACCTGCTCGACCCCTCACAGACCGGATTCCGAACCAACCACAGCACTGAAACCGCCCTCATCTCAGTCACAGACGACATCAGAACCCTGATGGACAACGGTGAAACAGTCGCCCTCATTCTTCTCGACCTCTCGGCTGCCTTTGACACCGTCTGTCACCGCACCCTAATCACCCGCCTCTGCTCCACCGGGATCCAAGACCAGGCCCTGGACTGGATCGCCTCCTTCCTCGCAAACCGCTCCCAAAGAGTCTACCTCCCTCCGTTTCGCTCAGAACCCACTGAGATCATCTGCGGCGTACCTCAAGGCTCATCACTCAGCCCGACACTCTTCAATGTCTACATGAGCCCCCTCGCCAACATCGTACGCAAGCACGACATCATCATCACCTCCTACGCCGACGACACCCAACTTATACTCTCCCTCACCAAGGACCCCGCCAGCGCCAAGACCAACCTACAAGAGGGTATGAAGGACGGGATGAGGCTCAGCCGCCTAAAGGGAACTCTGAAAAAACTGAAGTCCTCATCCTCGGCAACACCCCGTCCGCCTGGGATGACTCCTGGTGGCCCACGGCCCTCTGCACCGCACCGACCCCCGCAGACCACGCCCGCAACCTCGGCTTCATCTTGGACCCTCTTCTCACCATGACCAAGCAAGTCAACGCCGTGTCCTCCGCCTGCTTCCTCACCCTCCGCATGCTCCCCAAGATCTTCCGCTGGATCCCCGCCGACACCAGAAAAACCGTGACCCACGCCCTCGTCACGAGCCGCCTGGACTACGGCAACACCGTCCACAGCCAAACTCCAAAATCGCCTACAACGCATTCAAAACGCCTCGGCCCGCCTCATCCTCGACGTACCCCGCAGCAGCCACATCTCCGCACACCTGAGACACCTGCATTGGCTCCCAGTCAGCAAAAGGATCACCTTCCGACTTCTCACCCACGCACACAAAGCCCTCCACGACAAGGGAACGGAATACCTCAACAGACGCCTCAACTTCTACGTCCCCACCCGCCCCCTCCGCTCCTCTGGCCTCGCACTCGCCGCCGTCCCTCGCATCCGACGCTCCACAGCGGGTGGGAGATCTTTCTCTTTCCTGGCGGCCAAGACCTGGAACTCCCTCCCCACCAGCCTCAGGACCACCCAGGACCACTCCGCTTTCCGGAGACTCCTAAAGACCTGGCTGTTCGAGCAGCGATAACCACCCCCTTTGTCCCTAGCGCCTTGAGACCCGCACGGGTGAGTAGCGCGCTTTATAAATGCTAATGATTTGATTTGATTTGATTTGATTTGATTTGGGATCGAAGTAGACATTCGAACTGGGTTTGGAACATTGCCACTCGATGTCAGGGCAAACATCGCCCTCAAGAGTTCCTTTTGATGTTGAAATCTCAACATCACTTAAAGTCAATCTTGCGTGCCATTGAAGAGGGCCAGGTCACTGTTGATGCATTCAGCTGCTCCCTCGAGCCCTAAGTATAATACAGTCCAGACCTCCAGCAACGTCATGGGACAAACCATCAGAGTGTATGACAGTCATTAATGATGAGAGACCTGCCAACAAAGGAGATGCCACCTCACCTTATACGGCACCTGTCATCATAGAGACATCCATCAAAGGTGAAACATACGCCTCCAGTGGATAAAAGTCTTCCGTCATCTCAGAGGCCTGATTCCGACTATTCGTGGACATACTTCCTATCCAGGTCTACCCTGTGTAACTCATCTTCAAAATGCACTCCTTCTGCTGCATTTTCCCCGGACTGTCCATCTGCACTTCTGGAGAGGTGCTCTGCAGCTGCAAGGTCCACACATCTATCCAGGACCTGACAGAGGCATTGATCAAGATCCAGATCAGCTAGAACCAGATCTTTTTCCAGATCTCGGTGTCATCGATCCAGATCCCGCCAGACGAGGCATAGACATAGGCGGCATTGTCCACCACTTCTCGATCCTTCATGAGGGATTATTCATCAACCTTAATGGACACTCCACCTGCAAGAGTCTCTTCTGTGGACGACTTGACAACATTCAATGATGTGTTGAGTAGGGGTGCATCAAAACTAAATATTGATGTCCCGAGATTCAGACCTTATGATTGACGTTACTATTGACAGAGGGCTCAAGCCTCTCACTAGGCTACACAACAGCAAAAGGCCCGGTCCCATTATCATGCCCGCAGACCAGCCTTGGAAAAGGTTCTCAATGACAGCCAGTATCCTCTATCAAACCACCTGCCAATCGATGAGGCCACACAACCCCTTTCTCCGTTCCCCTGCTCTGGTGGCATCAGCAAAGAACTGGACCAGTGGCTCACCCAAGACAAGTGTGCTAAACATTGTTCAAAATGGTTACTCGCTACATTTTGAGGCTCCTCCTCTCTATCCAACCTACAAAAACATCATGCCATCAGCAAGACCTCCTCCTGCAAAAGGAGGCCATACAGGAAGTCCCTCATTCCCAAAAGGGACTAGTGATGTACTCACGCTATTTCCTGGTGAGGCAGAAAAGCCCAAAACAAAAATTCCAAACCATTCTCGACCTGAGAGTCCTGAAGAAATGTAAATGAAAGGAACAGTTCAGAATGTTGCCCCTTCACTAGATCTACCCACAACGTCTTTCAGGGAGACTGGATATGTTCCATAGATCTCCAGGATGCATATTTCCACATCCAGATTGCCACAAAATACCATAAGTTCCTAAAGTGGGATCCAAAGACTATCAACACACAATTGCTGCCATTCGGCCTAAAATCGGCATTGCGCACATCCTCAAAGTGCATGGCCATAGTTGCAGCATCCCTAAGGATAGTCTTTTCGCCTACCCTTGCTTAGATGACTGGCTTATAAAAGGCTCCTAGCAATCACAAATAGAAGAACATTGCCAAACCTGATTAGGGAGACTGCAAAAGTTTGATCCATAGATCAACATCAGAAGGTTTGTGCAAAAGCCAACTCAAAAGTTGCATTATCTGAGTGGTACTCTAGACACAAGAACTGCAAGAGTGTATCCTATGACTATCTTCAGTCAATCTGGAGTGGGCATAACTCTGTCCTAGAGTTCCTAGTTCTGTTACCACCAAGTTGGCAGACTTTGAAATTTGGTGTCCACATCGGGACACAGTCTCTATGGACTCAGCCTCCACCTGCCAGACAGGTGGCGTCTCTTCTAGGATCAATGGCCTCTTGCATTATCATTCTCCCCCACACAAGCTTGCATATAAGACCCCTGCAGCAAACTGTAGAGGATCAATGGAATCAGGTCTCAAAACTTGCAACAACTAACTGACCCTTTCTCCAGCAGCAACTCAATCTCTTCCATGGAGGACTTGGCGCCAGAACCTAATGGCGTATGTTTCTTTTCCCCAGGACCCTCCCATGCAGACACTGATCACAGATGCCTCTCTCCAGGGGCTCACATGGGTTCCTGAGGTGCTCACATGCGTTCCTTTCAAACTCAGGCAGACAAGGAGCAAGGAACTCATACCAATATGTTGGAGCTATGGGTGGTCCAACTAGCCCTCAATTCCTTCTATCTTCCAATAACAAGCTCTCTCCTGGTCCAAATGGACACACAACCGCAATGTAATGTTTAAACAAGCGAGGGGGGCTCATACTCTCACACTATCTCTGGTGGCACAGGCCATTTAGAAGAGGCTATTAGCCTGGAGCTTGACAATCTAAGCCATTCACCTGCCAGTGTTCCAGAACACCAAAGTGGACTCAGTCTCAATTCCACCAAAAATCTTGACTGGATTCTACACGCCGCCGCTGTGCAAGACATGCTTCAGGATCAAATTGACTTATTTGCAGACACAAACAAGCAGATGCCCAGATTCAGCGTCCAGGTTTTCCCAAATAGGGTGGAAGGGGAATGTACTTTTTTATTTGTGGTGTATTCAAAATAATCTTCATCAAATTTTGGGTCAAGAAAAGGTAATTCTACCTTACCGTCTTCATTTAGCAAAATCTAGTCTGCAGTTTTCCTCCATAAAGGTACATCTTGCAGCCGTCACCGTTTACAGAAAATCTTCCATACAGACCTCTTTCTTTCAAATGCATGTGGTCAAAGAAGTTTTAGAAGGTCTCAGCAAAGAATACCCTCATGTAAGATCACCTTCTCTCCTGTTGGAACTTAATGTTCTCTCAAAACACATTGATCATCCTTTTGAACCTATACTCTTAAGTCTTTTTACAGCACCTTACCTGGAAAGGAGTTTTTCTAGTGGCTCCTACTTCAGCATGTAGAGTTAGTGAGATCTATTCTCTATGTGCTAAAGAGCCCTATGCAGTATTTCATTCTAAAAGGGTGGCCATGAGAACATACCCAAGTTTCCTTCTTAAGGTGGTTTCTGATTTACCATTAACAAACCATTAACCAAACTGTTTCACCACCAACGTTCTCTCCTACTTCCTGTACCCCTGCGGAGTGGGTTTTCCGTTCCTTAGATATCAAGATAGTACTAAAGTTTTACTTAGATAAAACATGTATCAGCCAATCATACCATCTCTTTGTCGGCTATGTTATTATGAGAAGAGGTGTAGCTTCCTCTAAGCAGACCACCTTTAGGTGGATAGCCTCATGTGTAGTGTTGTCCTATCAGTTAGCCAGCAATCTTTTACCTTTTAGACCTAGGGCCCATTCTACCAGGAGTAAAGGGGCAATTGCTGCTCTAATAAGAAATGTATCCATTTCCGAGATCTGTAAAGCAGGAACTTGGAGTTAGGTACATACTTTTACCAGGCATTACTGCATAGACTCTGACAGATAATCAAGTAGGACAGGCTTCTTTAAAAAATCTTTTTGGATAAATTGTGATAGCTGCTATTGCATTAATTTGTCCGCAGATGTGTAGGATGGACTAGCTAGTCTATTCAGTGCAATTGACTATTGATGATGATCCCCTGGAAGAGAAGGATAAATTGGTTACCTTTAATCCTAGTTCTCTTCCAGGGGCATCCTCATCAAAGTCAAAAGCAACCGTTCCACCTCTCTGGACAAATTTTCTATTGCAGCTCTCACACACTTTGTGTTACAGGACTTTGTTACCGTAAAAAACATGAACTGACCAAACTGTCGCCTGTGAGACATGATGGGATACATGAGCTCCTGGGAAGTCTTAAAGGCACGGTGCCAGTTTACTCTCTTGCCTTTAAAGTAGTAGCCTATTGGCTAAAAATCTCATGTTACCTTTCATTTTCCTTTTAATTAAAAGTTGTAAAACAGATCTGTCCACTTTTTTCTGTTCGACAGAAATTAGTTGCTGATTACGTATTGATTTTAAAAGAAAATGTACTTTAGGCATTTTTAGTACTTTATTATACAAGTACATATATGTAATATATTTATATGTAATATTTAATTTGTGCTACAGGGTCCCCGCTGGCGGGACTATTCAGTGCTTATGAATTTGATGAGAATTCCCCTGGAAGAGAACTAAAATCACAGTTAAGCAATTCATCCTTTCTACTCTTCGCACTGACTTTGCAGCTTACATAGATAAGGTTCTACCGGTGCATTTCATGTTGTAGTGAGGATTTGAGTTATTTGAGCTGTAGGTGTGTAGATTGGCTGTTCTTCCGTTCTCTACTGTTTACTCTGAGTTTTAGAATATTGCAAATTAAGGTAGCTGCTCTGCATTTTTCAATTAATGGAACTGAAGCAACGGCCACATGATAGCTTGTTTAGCTTTCTTGACTTTTTTTTTAGTTTTAGAGTGATATGTCAGCAGAGCTGTAGCAAGTTAAGTTAGACTTAGTTAGCTGTCATAGAGAATGAGGAGCAAGGATGCGGAATTTAATAAAATATCGTCTTGTCCATGGGACAGGTTGCTTCTTAAATCTTATTCTCCTCTTAAAAAAAAAAAAAAAATCCACTTGTTCCTCTGGTATCATGTATTGCGGTGACAAATTATGGCAGCAATCTCAAAATGTAACAGCTCTGATAATAGCCTCTCTGATTATGCCAGTCCTACTACTATACTAGGGCTTGAATACTTGCAATTCTAATCCCTACTGTAGCAATTTCCTTATTTTGTCACCTTTCAGCAGATCTACATACTGGGGCTGGAGGAAGCATTAAGCAATAGTTCCAGGGCTGAAATGCTTTTGAGTCTGCAAACCTACAAACTTGCATGTTTTAAGGATTTTTACCTGCTCTTCTCTAACTTTTTCCTTTGATGAGAAAGGTTGGAAATGTATTCCTGACATTGGCAGGAGTAGAAGTTCTTATAGGGTTGGGACATAAGTGATTAGAGGGAAAGTAAACTTGTAAATGTTCAGTAGATATTCACATGAGCAAATCTACATATGTGTATTTGCTAGTGCTAAAATACAGTTTACAAATATTTTCTAAAAGTACAATTTCCTGGCCTACTTCTGTAAGTTCTTGTGAATTCATTAAAGCCACTATTTCAAAGATATATACCATGGGTGCACTTTTGTTACTTTCTTTAAAAATGGTGTCCCTAATTAGGTATGGCAGTAACAGAGACATTTTGTTTTTCTTAAACTTCTATTTTTCTCTCTATCTATCAGCTGGCGTTTCTACAAGGATCATATTGGCAGTTTTGTTCAGTGGCAGGAACTACTGTGGCAATCAGTGGTGTGACAAAACTGGAGGGGGCTCCAGAACATGGAGCCCTTAACCCCCCACACTCCTGCCAGACTTACCCCGGGCAGGTCCTGTGCTGGGGGCCTCCCAGAGGGGGGGCTGCACAGCCTTAGTTACGCCACTGGTGGCAGTGTGTGCTTTTTTGAGACCGAAAACCTTTTTTTGTTTTTGCCAGTGTTACAATGGTGAGGGCCTGGCAGTTCCCACAACAGTAAAGTGTAACAAAAGCTAGGTTAAAACAAGACACGCATTGACGAAACCAAAATCTCACAAAAGATGTTGGATTGGTTGGCTTTGCCAGTGCTTGTTTGTTTTCATGCTTCCTATAATCTTGTGGAAAATGGCTACACTGATTTTCCATTAGGAATATTTTTGGGAAAAATGATCACGCATCAACACATTTTACTAAATGGCGCTTCAAATAAATAGCACCTACAATGTTTTTTTCCTACTTATATTTTCTTTAAATATTTTATTTTGAAAGCAGAGAATCATCACGCTTGCTTACAAGCTTCTGCAGACGTGCATCTAATCAGAGACCATTTGGGAGCGTTATACTTAGCCTCATATTGTTAAACTTTTCAAACGTGTATACACTTTTTTTTTGGGAACCACTCTCAGTAGTGCAGTGTGACCTTAAAACGTTTATTTACAGCGCTCACCCTAATAATGAAGGCTTTTCATTAATGAACCATAAATATAAGTTGGAACAGCATTAACATATGGACACACACATTACCTCATCTGCAGACAGTTTCCTTCTCTGTAAACTGGCAGCCAAAGGGTTTGTGCTGCAAGGGTTTGGGCCTGCTTGTCCCAAGGACAAAATAAACATGAAAACCTGTTGCCCTTGACCCCAAACAATATGTCCCGGGCCTGGGGTGATAGGAATTCCACATCCATGGAGCAGGAGTTGAGTGTGTTGTGGTACGCCATTGTCTGTGATGAAGCTAGCTGATATGATCGGGCAAAGATGTCTCTACCATGAAGGTGGGAGATGATCCAGTCCAGGATGCTTTCTCCATTCCTAATGTCTCAGTAGCAGAGTTTTATGGTGCACAATGTCCAAGGTGGTGTGGATATCTGACAGCAGGGTACACTCAGAATTTCTGTCCCCTATGATTTTAGGTCTTTCCTGATCTGTATTTGTATGGATTCAGTTAATTTGCTTGGGCGGGTGGCAGTTTGGTCTCAGGGTAGGTTCTTCTCTTGTGTGCGAGTCTCGTTTGAGTGAAGGCTAACTCTGATTATTTAAGGTGCTTTTCTTGATGAATGGTCTGATGAAGTAGGTTTTAAGGGAGGAGCTGAAAAAGCCAGATGCTAGCAAGTTGTATTCATGATCTGGAGGCAGCAGATTGCTGTTTGGTGTCTAGGAAGGATTGTGGCAGACATGTCTTTTGGAGTGCCAGCTGGCCACCTTATCTTGACCAACTTCTATAATACAGATGGCGTTGGGCTATTGTCTGCCTTTGCAGTTTCTCTAGTTTGTTCTAGTCATTTTAAGCTGTTGGTTGGTTGTCTTAGTCCTTGAGTGTAATTTTTTTTTAAGGATAAAAGGTGTTACACATGTATGATGCAACAGTACACATACTCAAATGCTCTTTCACTATACCTCACACAATTTCACTCACCCCAATTGTAAATACACAATTTAAGGCAGAGTTTTTGTCCTGGTATGTGGTGGGTTTCAGGAAGGAAATTTACAGGTTAAAGTCTTCACTTTGAAGGACAACACCCCTCTAATAACTATGCCCAACACAAGATGGCAGGAAGGAGCAAAAGTTATGAATCTGTAGTACTACAAGCTGCAAACTGATTGTTACAGTTAAGTAATATTTCAATACAGCTTCATACACTTTTAACAGGGGTTACATAGTGATCTAGTTTGCATATTTCTTTATTGGAGGTGTTTGGTGTGGTATGGAGGCGTTCTTTAAATATGGTACTGCAGTGACTGGCAGTTTGTGTTTGAGAATTAAAGTGATCAGTTAAGCATATTCTTGGCATCTATTAGATGATTTGTTTCATAGGGAAAATGGCAACATTGACTTGGTTCACTGGTTTCCCTAAATAATATATTATGTGGATCTACACAGTGTGACAGAAGGCTGAACCACGGAGACCACTGTTAAGTCAATGTTAAGCAACCAGAGAGTACCATAGTTCTCTCAGGGGCAACAGAAGATTAACCCATCGAGGGCACTATTAAGCAACCAAAGAAAATAGTTATAGATTGCAGACCATTCTCATGGAGGAGGAGTTAAGCAACCAGTAAACACTATAGGAATTCCATTCCATCCTCTACCTGCCAAAATAAGTCCACACTGGGAATACGCCACAGGAAGATTCCCCTGACCTTTGTCTTTTAGCTGATCCACCAGGGCGGACACCTATAGGATGAAAGATTAAATGAATTCACAATTGAAGATAAGAAGTCCTCATGCCTTCTTGAGGGACACTTCATGTTTTGCAGCATGAATCTTTCCTGAGTTCATATGCAGTGCATTATTCCACCATCTTGGTCGGATCTGGAATAGTGGTTAGGTCTGGAATTCTCTTTTTGTGTGCTTTGAGCGTCTTTGTTGTTTACCAGTTTGATGGTTTATTTTTCCTCCTGCAACATCAGACGTGCGCCCCGGAAGTTTCTGTGCATGATTGCCATTTATAGACTTTTTCCCGCCTTCGGGTCTTGAAGCAGAACAGAGGAGCTTCAACGAATGGAAAATTACATGAACGTTTTTTTGAAGGAAAAAGCAATGGAAAGAGAGGGAAAGTTGAAGCAGTCAGCAAAGTTGAGCAAAAACATTGTCGGAATTGAGATTTATTAAGGCACCAACTAAAACTCGACCACACGGTCGTAGACAGTTCATCCAGTTGCCCTGGGCCTTCGGGGGACTTGCAGAAGACACCCTTCAGGGTTTGTCGCTGGTGTCCTCACAGGTTTGTTCATAAGGACAGTCATAAGGGTGTAACCTTTGCCTGCCTTAAGATCACACTACAGAGGGTTGTGAGACCTGTGCCAAATTTCATCCAAAACTTGAAGATTAGACAAAAATGGTCGAGCACTAAACAACAATTAGCTTTTTAAAATAAAAAAGTGGCGACAAAAGCAGTGAAAGAGAAAGGTACCAAAAGACACCAGCAGGTAACACCGCACACTCACACTGGGACCAATCCCCCCCCCCCAAAATATCCTGACACCAAAATATTTGACTAACAAAGGGTGCCAAAATGAAGAGCTCCACAGGTCAGAACGCAATGACGCCACAAGAGACAAACTGCCTGAGACCGCTGTGGGAGCACACATGAGGTACCTCTGCATCATCCAGTGGACGTGGAGGTGAACGGGAGCAGTGAAACACATAAATATGTTGAGGTTAAAGCCTGTTCTTAGTGCTGAATGCCTTTTATTCACACATAGAGGAGATCATTTTCCTAGTGCAGACTGACATGACCAGCATGTTGTACTTCAACAAGCAGGGAGGGACAAAGGATACATATACTCTCAAAACTGACGCAGGAAATCTGATAACACATTGATCTGGTGGTGATACACTTACTAGAAGTACAGAACATAGAAGCAGGTAAAGAAACATTTCATATGAATGGAAGCTAAACTACCAGCTTCTTCAAGGAGTCATACAATATCTTACATACCTCTTAGAGAACAAGCTGACCTATGCATCCATTAAGGTACTCTTGGCAGCCATTGTTGTATACACTTGGGAGAAGAGGGTAGACGCCTCCTTACTGCACACATAATCACGATATTCATATAGAGCGCAAAGAGAATATGCTTACCATGAGCTGTACCTGCATTAATGTGGAATCTAAGCTTGGTGCTTAGTCAGCTGGTAAAGAAATCTTACGAACCTGTGCACAGTGCGGAGTTCAACTATTTGACAATAAAGACCATATTTTTAGTGGCAGTCAACTCACTACACAATGTCAGTGAGATACAGGTCCTGACTGCAGAGGATCCCTACCTGCAGGTACACACGGACAGTGTGATACTGAAAACCAACCGAAACTTTCTCCTGATGGTCATTCACACTTTCACGACAACCGTTCCATTAAGTTACCAGGTTTCTTCCAGAATCCAAATACACAAGTCGAATGGCTCTTTTACACCCTGAACTTAAGGAGGACAGTTGTGTACTATGTACAAGAAATGAAACCAGTCGGAAAGGGAATGGAGTTCTGTGTGTCCTTCACACCAGCTACCAGGAGTTTTCCCGTGTCCAGTGACACAATGGCATACTTGATAGCATTTGCAATACAGACAGTATTACAAAGGAGCAGGAATACATTGGAGGAGAGGCCCAGGACACAAACCACAAGGAAAATGGGACAAAATGTGCTTTCCTGGCAGACGACTCTATGCAGGACATATGCAAGGCAGCATCATGGTTCTCTGCTTTTATGAAACACTATTGTGTATATAATTAATCCAGAGGAGAGGCACAACTGCAACAGACGGGTTCTAAAACACTTGGTTCGATGGCATCTGTCGCTGTAGATACACATGTTGTGCATAGCCCGCCATCTGGTGTTGGGTCGGAGTGTTACAAGTTGTTTTTCTTCGAAGAAGTCTTTCGAGTAACGGGACCGAGTGACTCCTCCTTTTGTCTCCATTGCGCATGGGCGTCGACTCCATCTTCCATTGTTTTCTTTCCGCCATCGGGTTCGGACGTGTTCCTGTCGCTCCGAGTTTCGGAACGGAAAGTTAGCTAACTATCGGAAGATTACGTCGGTATTGTTGCGTTCGGGATCGGCTTAGATAGAATCGATACCGCATCGAAGTTTGAAGAGCTCCGGTGCCCTTCGGGGTAGCTTTCGATCCCCCGTCGGGCCTGGTCGGCCCGACCGCGTGTAAAACAACGCAGATGGAACGGACCCCGTTTCGTTTCTGTCCCAAATGCCACAACAAATACCCGTATTCAGACCAACATTTGGTCTGTAACCTGTGCCTGTCGCCTGAGCACAGTGAAGAGACTTGCAAGGCCTGTTGTGCGTTCCGGTCCCGAAAGACACTCCGTGACCGTCGAGCCAGAAGACTTCAGATGGCGTCCACGCCGACAGCACACCGAGAGTTCGAGGAACAAGAGGAAGAGGAAACCTTCTCGATCCACGAATCGGACTCCGAGGAATTCGACGATCAAAGAACTGTGAGTAAGACATTGAAGACAACACACAAGAAAAGTGACAAGGCCCAGGGGACGCCACTGCCACCAGGCCATGGCTCGACCCATAAATTCGGTGACCGACCATCGGCACCGAAAAAGGCCGAAACAGTGCCGAGATCGTCCGACTCCGGTCGAGACACCGGCACGCAGCCTTCTCGGGACCGAGAAAGTGCTGCTGAAAAAGATCGACGCCGAGATAGCGGTGCCGAAACGGCTCGACGCCGAGACAGTGGCACCGAGGAAGATCGACGCCGAGAGGTTTCGACTCCAAAAAAGAAAAAAGTCACCTCGGAGCCGAAAAAGAGTACAGACAGGGTTTCGGTGCCAAAACGACCCGCAACCGACCCAGTTACCGGTTCCTATTCAGAGGAGCAATCACTGTCCTCTCAGATGCGAAAGCATAGATTTGAGGAAGAGTTGCAATCCACCGAAGTGGACCATACGCAGAAACGTATTTTCATACAGGAAGGAACAGGGAAAATAAGCACGCTTCCCCCTATTAGGAGAAAAAGGAGACTGGAGTTTCAAACAGACCAAGCACCACAAACAAAAATGGTGAAAAAGGTAACTCCGCCACCCTCTCCTCCACCTGTAACTAACGTTTCACCAGCACAAACTCCATCACATTCCCCGGCTCACACCACCGTGAGCCAAGGTGACCAAGACGCTTGGGACTTATACGACGCCCCAGTGTCGGACAACAGTCCTGAGGCGTATCCCACAAAGCCCTCACCACCAGAAGACAGCACAGCATATTCACAAGTGGTGGCTAGAGCGGCAGAGTTCCACAACGTAAACCTCCACTCAGAACCAGTCGAGGATGACTTCTTATTCAACACCCTCTCCTCCACCCACAGCTCCTACCAAAGCCTGCCTATGCTCCCAGGAATGCTTCGGCACGCAAAGGAAATCTTCAAGGAGCCGGTCAAGAGTAGGGCAATAACACCAAGGGTGGAAAAGAAATATAAAGCACCTCCCACAGACCCTGTTTTCATCACCACACAGCTGCCACCAGATTCCGTCGTAGTAGGAGCAGCTCGCAAGAGAGCCAACTCCCACACATCTGGGGATGCACCACCCCCAGATAAAGAGAGCCGCAAGTTCGATGCAGCCGGAAAGAGAGTCGCAGTACAGGCTGCAAACCAGTGGCGCATCGCTAACTCTCAAGCACTACTTGCGCGCTATGACAGAGCCCATTGGGACGAGATGCAACACCTCATTGAGCATCTACCCAAGGAACTACAAAAGAGGGCGAAGCAGGTGGTTGAGGAAGGACAGAACATATCTAATAATCAGATACGCTCCTCTATGGACGCAGCGGACACAGCTGCGAGAACAATTAACACATCTGTGACTATAAGAAGGCACGCATGGCTACGAACGTCTGGTTTTAAACCAGAGATACAGCAGGCAGTGCTCAATATGACATTCAATGAGAAACAACTGTTCGGACCAGAGGTGGGCACGGCAATTGAGAAACTGAAAAAGGACACTGACACTGCTAAAGCCATGGGCGCACTCTACTCCCCGCAGAGCAGAGCAGAGGCACTTACAGCACCTTCCACAAGACAACCTTTAGAGGGGGGTTTCGGGGTCAGGCCACACAAGCCAGCACCTCACAGACAACACCGTCCAGCTACCAGGGACAGTACCACAGGGGAGGCTTTCGGGGCCAATACAGCGGACAATTCCCTAGGAATAGGGGAAAATTTCAAAGCCCCAAAACCCCTACAACCAAGCAGTGACTCACATGTCACTCATCCCCTCCACACAACACCAGTGGGGGGAAGAATAGGTCAGTATTACCAAGCATGGGAGGAAATAACTACAGACACTTGGGTCTTAGCAATTATCCAACATGGTTATTACATAGAATTTCTACAAATCCCTCCAAACATACCACCAAAAGCACAGAATTTATCAAAACAACATTCAGACCTTCTGGAAACAGAAGTTCAAGGATTATTGCAAAAGAACGCAATAGAACTAGTACCAGAAACACAAATAAACACAGGAGTTTATTCACTGTACTTCCTAATACCAAAAAAGGACAAAACACTGAGACCAATCCTAGACCTCAGAACACTAAACACCTACATCAAATCAGAACACTTTCACATGGTCACGCTACAAGAGGTGTTACCATTGCTAAAGCAACAGGACTACATGACAACCTTAGATCTCAAAGACGCGTATTTTCACATACCAATACATCAGTCGCACAGGAAATACCTCAGGTTTGTATTCAAAGGAATACATTACCAATTCAAAGTATTGCCGTTTGGTTTAACAACCGCACCAAGAGTCTTTACAAAATGTCTAGCAGTAGTGGCTGCACACATCAGAAGGCAGCAAATACACGTATTCCCGTATATAGACGACTGGCTAATCAAGACCAACTCACTGACAAGGTGCTCACACCACACAAATCAGGTCATACATTCTGCCGTGCAAAGTACAACAATACCTAGGAGCCATAATAGACACAACAAAAGGATTAGCCACTCCAAGTCCACAGAGAATTCAAAATGTCAACAAGATCATACAACGCATGTACCCAACACAGAGAATACAAGCAAAAATGATATTACAACTCCTAGGCATGATGTCCTCATGCATAGCCATTGTCCCGAACGCAAGACTGCACATGAGGCCCTTACAACAGTGCCTAGCATCACAATGGTCACAAGCACAGGGTCACCTTCTAGATCTGGTGTTGATAGACCGCCAAACATACCTCTCGCTTCTATGGTGGAACAGTATAAATTTAAACAAAGGGCGGCCTTTCCAAGACCCAGTGCCACAATACGTAATAACGACAGATGCTTCCATGACGGGGTGGGGAGCACACCTCGATCAACACAGCATACAAGGACAATGGGACGTACATCAAACAAAACTGCACATAAATCACCTGGAACTGCTAGCAGTTTTTCAAGCACTAAAAGTATTCCAACCAATCATAACTCACAAGTACATTCTTGTCAAAACAGACAACATGACAACAATGTATTATCTAAACAAACAGGGGGGGACACACTCAACGCAGCTGAGCCTTCTAGCACAAAAGATATGGCGATGGGCAATTCACAACCACGTTCGCCTAATAGCACAGTTTATTCCAGGGATCCAGAATCAACTTGCAGACAATCTCTCTCGAGATCACCAACAGGTCCACGAATGGGAAATTCACCCCCAAATTCTAAACACTTACTTCAAACTTTGGGGAACACCTCAAATAGACTTATTTGCAACAAAGGAGAACGCAAAATGCCAAAACTTCGCATCCAGATACCCACACAGGCAGTCTCAAGGCAATGCCCTATGGATGAACTGGTCAGGGATATTTGCGTACGCTTTTCCCCCTCTCCTTCCATATCTAGTAAACAAATTGAGTCAAAACAAACTCAAACTCATACTGATAGCACCAACATGGGCAAGGCAACCTTGGTACACAACACTGCTAGACCTATCAGTAGTACCCCACGTCAAGTTGCCCAACAGGCCAGATCTGTTAACACAACACAAACAACAGATCAGGCATCCAAACCCAGCATCGCTGAATCTAGCAATCTGGCTCCTGAAATCCTAGAATTCGGACACTTAAACCTCACACAAGAATGTATGGAAGTCATAAAGCAAGCTAGAAGACCATCCACTAGACACTGCTATGCAAGCAAATGGAAAAGGTTTGTTTGCTACTGCCATCAGAATCAAATTCAACCATTACACGCATCTCCAAAGGATGTAGTGGGCTACTTACTACACTTACAAAAATCGAACCTGGCCTTCTCTTCCATTAAAATACACCTCGCAGCAATATCTGCATACCTGCAGATTACCCATTCAACTTCACTATTTAGGATACCTGTCATTAAAGCGTTTATGGAAGGCCTCAAAAGAATTATACCACCAAGGTCACCACCCGTTCCTTCATGGAACCTCAACATCGTCTTAACAAGACTCATGGGTCCACCCTTTGAACCTATGCATTCTTGCGAAATACAATTCCTTACCTGGAAAGTTGCATTTCTCATCGCCATCACATCTCTAAGAAGAGTAAGTGAAATTCAGGCGTTTACAATACAAGAACCTTTTATCCAACTACATAAAAATAAGGTAGTCCTAAGGACTAATCCTAAATTTTTACCGAAGGTTATTTCACCATTCCACCTAAATCAAACGGTAGAACTACCAGTATTCTTTCCACAGCCAGATTCCGTAGCTGAGAGGGGACTACATACATTAGATGTCAAAAGAGCATTAATGTACTACATTGACAGAACAAAGAACATCAGAAAAACTAAACAGCTATTTATTGCATTCCAAAAACCTCATGCAGGAAACCCAATATCAAAACAAGGTATAGCCAGATGGATAGTTAAGTGCATCCAAATCTGCTACCTTAAAGCAAAACGACAGCTGCCCATTACACCAAGGGCACACTCAACCAGAAAGAAAGGTGCCACCATGGCCTTTCTAGTAAATATTCCAATGCACGAAATATGTAAGGCAGCCACATGGTCTACGCCTCACACGTTCACCAAGCACTACTGTGTAGACGTGCTATCCGCACAACAAGCCACAGTAGGTCAAGCCGTGTTAAGAACCTTATTTCAAACTACTTCCACTCCTACAGGCTGAGCCACCGCTTTTGGGGAGATAACTGCTTACTAGTCTATGCACAACATGTGTATCTACAGCGACAGATGCCATCGAACTGAAAATGTCACTTACCCAGTGTACATCTGTTCGTGGCATCAGTCGCTGAAGATTCACATGTGCCCACCCGCCTCCCCGGGAGCCTGTAGCAGTTCGGAAGTTAGCTTAAGCTTTGTACATTTGTAAATATATTATTTAAACCTTAAATAGGTACATACTTAGTCACTCCATTGCATGGGCACTATTACTACAACACAACTCCTACCTCACCCTCTGCGGGGAAAACAATCGAAGATGGAGTCGATGCCCATGCGCAATGGAGACAAAAGGAGGAGTCACTCGGTCCCGTGACTCGAAAGACTTCTTCGAAGAAAAACAACTTGTAACACTCCGACCCAACACCAGATGGCGGGCTATGCACAACATGTGAATCTTCAGCGACTGATGCCACGAACAGATGTACACTGGGTAAGTGACATTTTCATTTTCTAACATATATTCATTCCTCCTCAACCTTTCGGAAGGAGAATACTGCTATACAATCGATGCACAGCATGTGAACCCAGATACGATTCATACTTCAAAATAAAATGGTTACTTACCTGTATTAGTTGTGCGGTTCAAAGATTTTTCTGGATTCACATGTCACCTGCCTGCTTCCACAGAAATTGCGTAGGCCAACCGTAGTAAAAAATAGCAGTATCAAGAGGCTGCAAAGGGAAGAAAGAATCTGAAGCTGGTGACAGCACACAAACGTCTGGGGTCCACATCTGATATCACAGGTGGCCAGGCACACCACCAAATAGCAGTCAGTGATACCCACAAAAGCACACCATTCCAGATCCAACTAGTAGATGGAGGAATAATGCACAGCATGTGAATACAGAAAACACTCTACCTACAAAACTACTCCTAAAGGTAAGTAACCATTTTGCTTTTTCCACCGTTTGCTATTTTTATATATTGCAAAACGAAATCTAATTCTCTTGAGTCTCTTTAATTTTTTTGTACCATTGTCATCATCCACTTTGCTTTCATGATTGTGCCCATTTTTTTAGATGGATGTAGTCTTAATAGTTTGTCATTGCCACTGACTGCAAGTCCTCTTTTTCTTTAGTTGTACTCTACTCTGAAAGATGGAAACCCTCCGTGGGAAGTAACTGAAGCTGTTCTATTTATCATGGCCTCTATTGCCAAGAGTGTCGACCCGTGAGTACATTTTATTTTTTTGCAGAAGTTAATCTGAGTACTTGCATTGTAAAAATATGCATAACTCAAATGTCGTTTGTTTCCGAGCCGTTAACGAATTTATCTGTAGTAATGGATTTGTTGTTTGCGTTGCATTGCTTTCTTTGTATCACTTATTTTTATACTTCCCCTCTCATAGGTGAAGCTTAATGTTGCAGTCACTGTACTGCTTCTTTTTGTCAGCCTCAATCTTGGTCACATCCGGGTTGTAAAGCATTGTTCTCTTAGTGGATCTTAGAGAAAAGATGTGCCATTCGATAAATAGGTTCTCTCCCATAGAGTTTTACTGATATACATGAGCACTAAATATTGACAGCTGGTATCCAAGAACATATTTCTCAAGAATTTTTATCTTTCACCCAAATGTATGTGTTTATATGAAGACAGAGTTGTTTTGCTTCCTTGTCTACCCCCTCCCCCAATGGAATCTGACAGTAAACAAATGCTTCTGCCCCTTATTGCATCTGCGTCGCCTATTACCAAATGCAATTGAAAAGTAATAGGCTTCAGGATAGACATCGAATAGATCTGAATGTTCTGTTACTTCAAAAATAATAATAATAATATTCATAGTTTCAGTGAACAATATGCACACTCAAGGTTCTGTCCTGGATAGGATATCTCAGTGATGTACCAGGTATCATATTCCTCCTACTCAATACTTTTATAATGCCACACACACACTCATAATTCTACTTTAGCCTCCCTTTAGAAGGCAAGCATATTCCAGAATCAGTTTACTCTCTGAAAAGACACATTCAAGTACCACCTACTAGGTAGTGGAAACCTAGCTATAACATAAGCATGTCATAACCAGCTCCTCCAGTCTGTCTTCCAGGATGTTCACTATGTATGACTTTATAGGAAGTCTTAAGAAGGCGCACAAGTAAATGGACAGTTTCTATGGCGGTATCTCATATCTTGAAACAATAAAACACACATAACCAGCCAGACTTGTGATCCCTATTGACCCATACTAGTTGACATTGAGGATGGAGATTCTTCGTACTCTTTCATCAACAAAACGGATTACATGTAGGCTTCAGAAAAAGATTAAAACACCGGAACCTGACTATCCTTAACAGTAGTATCTGCAAATAAGGAAAAGATAATCAAAATGATCTTCCAAATAAGAGCCTGAAAATTGACTTGATGGAGCATAAGCCTGTGATGCCTCAACCATAGTAGTAAATACTGTAAATTAGTTGACTTTTCCTGTTTGTTGTGGCTGTTTTCTGTGGGAGACAGCTTGATTACTTGCATATTTACACAGTGAGTCATCAGGTTATTGTTGAAGTTGTGGAAGAGGACATGTTTGTTTTGAACCACAATAGTTTGTTAGAAATGTAGTTTTGCAGCTTGAATCCTTTTCTGGATTTGCATGCTGTTCGTTGTTCCGCCATTTAGTGGTTGGGTCTGGATTTGTTGCTTGCCGTCTTCCTCTCCTCATCCCCTTGTGGTTCATCGACCTCCATTTGGTGGTAAGTAAATCCTCTCTCTGAAATAAGCAGCAACAAGTCAACAAATAGGAGCTCCACCCCCAAATCCGGCTGCTGTAATTCTGCGGTTGGAGGTTACTGAACGTAGATCTTTTTTTCACTGCTTAAGGAGCAAAATGTCCAAGCTTTGCCTTCAAGTACCCACACCTGCACTCATTGAGCAATGCTCTATGGATGAACTGGTCAAGCTTATTTGTCTATGCTTTTTCACCTCTCCCATTACTTTGTACGTGATTTGGAGGCTAAGACAAACCTACCTCACCCTCATCCTGGTGGCCCGATGTGGGCCAGATGACAATGGTTTGCAACCCTCCTTGATTTGTATGTAGTTCCTCATGGAAAAGTACCCAGCCTATTCACTCACCAGGCATCTCAAATCCTAGTCAACTCAACGTTGCAATTTGTCTCATGAGGTCTTAGAGTTCAGGTACATCAAGTTGGTGTGTCCCTTACTCCCTGGCCCCCCATCACGCTTCATGGAATCTCAGTATAGTGCTCACTAGGCTCAGAGCATCCCCTTTTTAGCTACTTTACAATTTCTGTCTTAGAAAGTAGCATTTCTTGTGGTCATCACCTCTTACGTATGTCATTGAGATACAGGCTGACACTGGAAGAGCCTTTTTCTAAGTTTAGCTGACAAGGTGGTTCTTAGAACTAATCCAAGATTCCTACCAGAGGTGGTATCTTCTTCCCACCTCAACCCATCGAGCTTTCGATATTCTTCCTACCCCTTGACTCAGTAGCAGAGAGCTAGCCCTTCACACACTAGACTTAAAAAGGGCCCTCAAGTATTACATTGATAGGATAAAACCATTTCGTAAAACTCAACAACTGTTTGCTAAACAGCACTAAGATAGCTCTCTTTCAAAAGCAGGGGTAGCTTGATGGCTTTTAAAGTGCATCCAGACTTGTTACGCTAAAGCCAAATAACACCTCCCTGCACTACCTAGGCCACACTGTACACCAAGAAGGTAGCCTCCAGGGCCTTTCTAGGTAATGTCCCCATAACTAACATCTGTAAGGCAGCTACCTGGTCCACCTAACATACGTTCACCAAACACTACTGAGTGGCTGTGCTAGGACACCAACAATCTCAAGTAGGCCAGGAGGTACTGCTTAGACTTTTTCAGTGTTCGGAAACATCCTCTGGTTTAGCCACCACTCATTGGAGAATTACTTTACATTCTGTGCAGGCATGTGTATCTATACCTGTACATGCCACATAAGTAAAGTGTTATTTTCCTTGTAAGCATGCCTTTGTGGCATGCAGTGCTATAGATTCTCTTGCACCCAGCCTCCTCCGTGGAATCCTTCAGTTGATGCAGATATCTTTTTGTTTTTCACCTTCCTTCTTTACTACATTTACTTGCATGGTGCACGTTTTGTGCTCCATCTCCATCCTTACCTACCATACGGGAAAACAGTTTAACTATTGAGCTGATGGCTATTCCCAGTCATTAGAGTCTCTATACCTAGTGGTTCGAAAAAAGTTATTTGAACAAAAACAAGTTGTACATGTCAGAGCTCAACACTAGGTCGAAGGTGTATGCAGAGCATGTGAATCTACAGCACTACATACCACAAACCGAGGCTTGTAGGATAAGTAGTGGTTTCCTTCTGCATGGAAGAGATCCAGTTGGACCAGGCACATGTGGTCTGAGAATGCACTGACGTGAGGCAGAAGAGGATGGCGAATACCCCTTTTAAGTTCTGTCCCAGCTGCCACCACAAGTTTGCACAGACACACCCACACAAGATATACAATTTGTGCCTGCCACAAGACCATATCACTGAGGCCTGCACTGAATTCCAGGCCAAGACAGTGAAAATAAGACTGAGAAATAGCCTACCACCATGCATGAGCAGAGGAAACAGTCCTTGAAACCTCTGGGCATTTCAAGCGAACAAAAAGAGGTAAAGTTCACGGACACTGAGCTGGTGCAGAGAGTTAAGTTGGTTGCCAGTTAAGGCGTCTTCTATGTAGAGAAGCTGGAGGCCACGAGGAGGGAGGCGAAGGAGGCTAGGAAAGAATCAAAGATCCAGAAGTGCCACAAGGTACACAAACCCCAGAAGCCCACATACTCTGAGTGTACTAAGTCTGCCTTAGCATAGACGTTGACACACTGGGTGTTTGAAGGACGGCATAAATTCAAGGCACTGCACAGGTCCAAACAAAAAAAAAGATGAGGGCAAACCTTCTAAAACCCCCTCGATGCCCGCTGACTTCATAGAGAGGGCAAAGCAGGAGTACAAGGCCAGCTCTGAAGAGGAAGGCACTGTCAACAACCTACACTGAGCAGAAGAAACAATGTCTTGAAGCTGAAATGGCAACACTCCTGCAAAAGGCGAACTTCGAATCTCTCAAGGAATTTGTTATCCTGCAGAACCTGCTTGAGCCAACCGAGGGAGAAGGAGAGAAAAAAATAGCCCCCCCTCAGGAATCACTGAGGAAGGCGTAAATAACTGTTGAAGCGCTCACCATCCGAAAACCTCTCCATGTACATTGGGCTGATTGTGAGAACAGCTGACAACCTAGTAGGTTCGACTGGAGTGTTTCTTCCTAGATAGATACTGATGCCACCCCAGAAGGTCCATGCTGCCAAGCATCATTGACCAACAACAGAAATACTTTCAGGAACCGTCAAGCGCCTCCTGGAGCAGTGCAGAAGTAGGGCCCAGGTGGTAATACAACAGTACAAGAGAATTGCAAGCTCATCACTAAATCTGCCCTTGATGCTACAGTCAGCAAGCCAACAGATGTGCTCCGAGACAGCACTCGGAAGGCATGAATGGTCGAGAGTCTGAGCGTTCAAGGCAGAGGTACAGGTCCCAATCCATCAATATTCCTTTCATCAGGGACACCCTCTTCAGACCAGCAGTGCACGAAGCACTGCAGCAGATAAAGGACAATAAGACATCAAAGTCAATGGGTGCTTTGCAATTCACGGGGGGTCAGTCATGTAAGGGAGCATGGCTACAAGAAGACCCGCAAGCATGGGAGGCAACCAACACAGCACAGCTCCCCCAGAAACAAGGGTTTGGGCAACAACCAATTGCCCACACAGCGCAGTGGCAGTACCCAGCGCAACAACCTTTTCTCCGAACGGCCAGTGAGAGGTCAATTTAGCAAGTTACTCTTTCAGACAACACTCAACACAACATTGGTAGTGACGAGGATGGGGAGATTTATCCAGGATTTAGAGGTAAATCACCTCAGACAACTGGATTCTAAATTTTATAAAACATGGCTGCTGTCTAGAATGATCACCTCCCACACCACCCAGAAAGATCACCTCCCACGCCACCAAAATTAGTGACTGATCAGAGGGAGTAACTAGGATATCTATACCAGGAGGTAGAAGAACTCACCAAAAAGTGAGTCATTGAAAGAATTTCCCTACAGAAGGCGATGATCAGTATCTGCTCTTCTTAGTTTATAGTACCAAAATGGAATTTAACCCAGAGACAAATCCTAGACCTCATGAACTTAATTAGGTTCATAAAAACATAATACTTTAAGTTGATGACACTGCATGGGGTAATCCTGCTCTTAAGGGAAAAAGATTTGTCATGTGTTGGCTGTAGATACATATGCTTAGAATACTCCTGCCACCTAGTGTTGGGCTCAGACCTTTGCAGCTTGTTTTTCTTCAAAGCAGACTTTCGAGACACGAGGTCTGTATTGCACATGGTCGTCGGCGACATTGCTAGATTGTTTTTCTCTGCCATCGGGTTTAGGCGTCTGTCTTGTACCTCCGGAATCGAAGCTTCAGGGTGACCACCCGTCCGTAAATTTCACGGACTGTCCGTAATTTCGCCCTGCTGTCCGTTGTCCGTGATGAAAGCTTTAACGGACAGCATTTGTCCGTAATTTTAGCCTTTCACCTAAAGGGCAACGGAGGCAGGGCGAAATTACAGGCAGAGGAGTTTCCCCAGCTGAGCTGGAAGGCAAGGGGTCTAATGTGCTCTGAGGGAGGGAGGGGCAGACAGATAAGAAAAGGCCTTCTTGCCAGGGGGTCTCCTTCCCTAAACACATGCAAATGTGGGCAACTGGTAAATCTGCAAATGCAAAGGGGCTTGAAAACCTGCATTGAATTTACTAAAAGGAGCCACTTGAAGTTTTCTGGTGGCAAAGATATTTCTTTCAGAGGGGTATTGTAATGGTTTTCCAAGGTGAGCTGTGGAGTGTGTGGTATTAATGGAGTGTTATAAAAATTTTTTAGCACTACGTAGAAACTGTATATTATTCAAATCTGTATTTGAGAAGCGCTTTTTTTTTATTTAACCGAAATGTATTTGCTCATTTTGTAGCAGCCTTTCTTATGGTGTAATTGTATTTTTTACTGTTCTTTCAGGTACCTCAGTACCTCATAGTACTAACAAACATTGGCAAAGCCAGTAGGTCTCATCTACGAAAGAGTTATTGGCTTTGCAAATGTGTTTTAGCCATTAGCCATGTTATACACCAGAGTAGCTGCTGTTCAGCATGGCTTAAAGCTAGTGGCATAGTGGTGTGGTGTGGAGTAGAGTAGCATAGGAGCAGTGGCGTAGAGCCCAGTGGTGCAAAGTACAGTGCAGTGGGGTACAGTGCAGTTGTTTAGAGTGCGTTACCGTAGAGTGCAGTGGTTTAGAGTGCAGTGGCATGGAGTGGCATGGGACAGAGTAGCGTGGCATAGAGTGCAGTGGAGTAGAGTGGCACACAATAGAGTGGCAGAGAGAGCAGCAGTGTAAAGTGGTGCAGTGGCATAGATTGCAGAGTAGACTCATGTTGCAGGGAGTGCAGTGGTGTAGTGTAGAGTGGTGCAGAGTAGGGCAAAGTGCTGTGGAGTGATGCAGAGTAGAGTGGCATAGAGTGCAGTGGCATAGAATGCAGTAGTACATAGTACATTGGTGTATAGTACGGTGGTGGAGAGTGCAACACTGCAGAGTAGAGTGTCAGTGCAGTGATGTTTTGTGGAGTAGAGTGGCACAGAGCAGTGGCGTAGAGTACAGTGGTACAGAGTAGAGGGCAGTGGCGTGCAGTTGTTTAGAGTGCATTGGCGCAGAGTGCAGTGGCATAGAGTGGCATGGGGTAGAGTTACATAGAGTGCAGTGGAGTAGAGTGGCATACAATAGAGTAGCAGAGAGTGCAGTAATGCAGAGTGGTGCAGTGTCATAGAGTGCAGAGTAGACTCATGTGGCATAGAGTGTAGTGGTGTAGAGTGGTGCAGAGTGGAGTATTGTAGAGAGGTGTAGAGTAGAGTATAGTGCCTAGAGTGCAGTGGCATAGAGTAGAGTGGTGTAGAGTGTTACAGAGAACAGTGGCATAGAGTACAGTGGTGCAGAGTAAAGGGCAGTGCAGTTGTTTAGAGTACACTGGTGTAGAGTGCAGTTGCATAGAGTGGCATTGGGCAGAGTAGAGTGGCATAGAATGCAGTGGAATAGAGTATATTGGTGCAAAATGCAGTAGTACAGAGCAGAGTGGTGTAGAGTATAGTGGCGGCCAGAGCAGTGTTGCAGAGTGTCGGCTTGCAGTGGTGTAGAGTGCATTGAACTAGAGTGCAGTGGTCAGAGTGGTATAGAGTACAGTGGCGTAGAATAGATTGTTTCAGAGTATAGTGCAGTTGCATAGAGTGGAGAGGTGCAGGGTAGAATGCAGTGGCATAGAATGCAGTGGCATAAAGTAGATTATTTCACAGTAGAGTGAGGTGGCTTAGAGTGGAGAAGTGCAGGTTAGAGTGGAGTTGCATAAAGTGGCATAGAGTGTGATAGCATAGAGTAAAGTAGTGTAGAGTGCCGGGGCATAGAGTGCAGAGGTGCAGAGTAGATTAGAATGATGTACAGTGTATTGATGTAGAGTGCAGGGGCATAGAGTTGAGTGTTACAGAGTAAAGTGTTAGCTTAGAGTGCAGTGGCGTACAGTGCAGCGTTGCAGAGTGGCAGAGAGTGGAGTTGTGCGGATTAGATTGGTGTTGCCTAGACTGGAGTGGTATGGCGTGCAGACGAGCAGAGCGCAGTGGTGTAGAGAGGCGTAAAGTGCAGTGGCTTAGAGTAGAGTAGTACAGAGTAGAGTAGAGAGGCATAGTGTGAAGTAGCATAGAGAGCAGTGGCATAATGTGGAGTGGTTCCGAATGGAGAAGAGTGCAGTGGCATGGAGTGGCATAAAGTGGGGTGATACAGAGTAGGGTTCAGTGGTGTAGAGTGGTGCAGAGTGGAGTGGAGCATGCATGGTGTAGTAACACACTGCCATTACAGACAACACATTTTTGATTGAAATGACCATTACATTTGCACAGATATACAGTTTTTCAAATCAAACTATATTGTGCAGAGACGATGTGTGGAAATTGCATCACCTAATGCAATGATTTGTTTTAATCATGTAAAGGTATTTGTTTCCAGCAAAGTTCAGAATTAACAAAAATGTGCTTGATTTGTACTTCGAATTCTGATATATTCTGAAGTCTATTTAAATGTTGTCATGTGATAGAAAAAACTCTTTCCTAACCCCAGTATCCAGCAAGATTGTTTCATAAATCCTCTCACTTTGAAGTCAGAGAAAGGAAAGTAAACACTAAGGCGGTGATTCTAACCGCGGCGGGCGGCGGTTGCCGCCCGCCATGCGGTTACCGCCAAATGACCGCACCGCGGTCACAAGACCGCAGCGGCCATTCTGGCTTTCCCGCTGTGCTGGCGGGCGACCGCCAAAAGGCCGCCCGCCAGCACAGCGGGAAAGACCCAGCAATGATGAAGCCGGCTCCGAATGGAGCCGGCGGAGTTGCTGGAGTGCGACGGGTGCAGTAGCACCCGTCGCGAATTTCAGTGTCTGCTAGGCAGACACTGAAATTCCTTTTGGGGCCCTCTTACGGGGGCCCCTGCAGTGCCCATGCCATTGGCATGGGCACTGCAGGGGCCCCCAGGGGCCCCGCGGCACCCCCTACCGCCATCCTGTTCCTGGCGGGAGACCCGCCAGGAACAGGATGGCGGTAGGGGGTGTCAGAATCCCCATGGCGGTGGAGCGCGCTCTGCCGCCATGGAGGATTCTCAAGGGCAGCGGAAAGTCGGCGGGACACCGCCGACTTTCCGTTTCTGGCCGCGGCTGAACCGCCGCGGTCAGAATGCCCAGCGGTGCACCGCCAGCCTGTTGGCGGTGCTACCGCGGTCATTCGCCCTGGCGGTTTTTACCGCCAGGGTTAGAATGACCCCCTAAGTTCCCACCTAAGACAGAGCCTGACATTTGACTTTGTTCTTTGAATGCACAGAAAATATAATAAGATAAGAACAAAATTTACAGGCCTGTTTACAGAAAGGGAGCACTCAGCAGGATACTGTAAATAAGGTTTTGGCAAGGGAAGGGAGGAATTCAAGCTGCATAGCATAAAACAAATAAAGCCAGCAAATTGAAAGCAACAAATTGTGAGTTACAAACCACAAGGCCAATGGCAAGCAATGGGCAGAATGCATTCATAAGGAAGCACTATGAATTTACTTAAAGTGACAGCTGTGGGATACTTTGTGGGGAAAGTCCAGTATTTTAGTCCATATCTTGCAGAGGTTTGGTACATCAATCACCCAGGCAGTATGACAAGAAGACCTGGAGTGGTTTCCATGTTGCACGATAGGTCTGTACACCCATTCCATCAGTTTACCACCATTTCCTATGGTACAGAGCTTCTGGCACACCTCTTGTAGGGTTAGTGCTAGGTAGCAGACATGAAATAGGGCATTTAATGATTATTTTAGGTGGTTGTAAGTAAGGAGTTGACCGGGGTGAAGATGGTAGATTGCCACAAGGGTTTGGAAATTTAGTAGCTCACTGTTCAGAAACAAAGTCCCCAATTTTAAGACACCTGCAACATGCCACTGATGGAGTTGCTCTGAGCACAGCCATCCTGTGTGAGTGGGAAGGCTTAGCAAAGGTAGTGCAGGAGCATAGGGTTTCTTCGTGTCAGTGAGTTTACAGGTTCTGGCAAGGCAAGAGAAAGCCATGCATGATAACCCTGGATGGTGATCCATAGAATGGTCAGTAGGAAACGATGAGCAGTGCATTAAGCCTTCCTTAAAAGTCTTTACTGGTAAACCCCATCTCATGCAGGGAGGTGGGCAGAAAGCCAGTGAGCCACCCATTGGACATCTGCAGCTGAATAAAAGCATTCTAAGTCCAGAAGATCTAATCCACCCGCAGTCACAGTTAGCTTTAGAGTGGAAAGAGCTCCCGATGGCGCAGCAGTGACCAAATCAGATGTGTGGCCTGTCTGAAGAAGGAATGAAGGATGAGCAGGGGAAGGTTTGCAAAATAATACTATCATTTTGGTAGCACCCCATCGTCGCTAGTGCCACATGGCCTCTACAGAAAGCAGAAGAGAAGACCAAAAAGCAAACTGGGCTTGGAGGGACCGTTCGCTCTGCCGAGATTTTCATCCTGGAAATCAGTGTAAGAATGGTAGATATTAATCATTAGGTGTCGAAAGGTAACTGGTTCCCAGTTCAATCTGAGCTCTAATTGTGTATGAAGGTGAAAACAGTGCCATATGTTAAAGAAACACTAATTAAATTTTACATTTTGTAAATTTTGTTTGTGCAATTTACATCCCAAATATTTTGAAGATTCTATGTGTACTTGACACTTAGGGATAACCCAGATCTCTAGTTTGGCTTTTGCTCAATTTCAAAACCATATAAAGATATGGACTAAATGGGCAATTGCCTTGCACAACCTTGCAAGGGGTCTGGCCCCTGCTCACCCTTCACAAGCACTAACTGCGAACCATTGCACCAGAAGAGTTTGCCAAGGTGGATGGGTGTTGATTGTTCAACCACTTGACAGTGCCCCTTCTGTTTTGCTCCTGTGTTCAGACAACACCCCAGGTACCCAATACCTTCAAATAGTCTTGGTGGACCCATCTTGGCTGATTTTAGGAATTGTCCCACCTTGTTCTTCTCTTCTTTATTTATCCAGTTGTTAGCAACAACTCTTTGAATTACTTGCCGTGGATCTCCCATTTGATCTCGATTTCATCCTACTCTTTTATTATCTTTGATTGGTAGTCCGGGCTCCCATTTCTGAGATAAATGTAGAGTCCCAAACATACACTCTAGTGCAGTGAGACTACAGACTAGTTATGGGTACATCACATCCTGTCATTAGGTGTGAGACTGTCACGCACACCATCTGCCCTGCCTCTTTAAAAAAAAATTAGGTTGAAAGTCCATGGGCGGTTGGGGTAAGCCAGATGTTTTTGTTCAATTTGTTTAAACTAGCATAAGGTTAATTACCTTAATGTTTCCCAAACTGTTTGCCAGGGGTTTTGAAATGTTCAGAAACATAATCAAAATGTTGCTGTTACTTTCTCTTCAGACAAGATCGGGTAGATTTGGGTAGGGGTGATGGCCTTGCCGTGAAGGGCATTAATTTACTACTGAACAAGGACGTAATGTGACACCTGAATGTAGTACACCAGGAGGCAATCACAAAAGGTCCACAGTGAATTAATAGTGCTATGTTTAAAAAGAGTAAATAAATGCACTGACAACATAGTGAGGCATGGCCTCTCTTGCGTGTGTCTGTAAAACTGACGTTAGTTCTTGAATTTTTGTCCTGAATTTTGACCCTTTGTCCTGAACTTTTGTCCTGAATTTTGACCCTTTGTCCTGAATTTTTTACAGTCCTGTCCAGAATTTGCCTCAGTGCCAGGTGGTCACCCTACCTGTGGCCTTCTTCTGTGGGCGACTCGCCAATTTTCGACGGATAGCACAGGAAAACAAAAACTTTTTTTGAAACCCTTCCGTCCGGCCATGGTCCTGGGTTTCTGACTGGATTCTACCTTTCGTAGCCATCTTCTTTCACTCGACTCGCACAGAGTGATGGAAAAGGCTCCATTCAGTTTTGCCTTAATTGCTCAGCTAACCCAGTCTGCAACCTCTGCCTGTCTCCGAACCAAAATGACAAGTGAAGCATGTTTGGCCTTACGGTCAAAGAAATCCCTTCGGCAGCACAGGGAACAGCGTTTGGGCATATACCATGATGCAACTCGATCTGACTGTGCACCCAACATCTTTAGAGATCAACTGCCCAGCTTCCAGGATGAGGATGAGGATGAGGTGGAGGTTGAAGCCCAGAGGTCGCCAGTGGACGCCCCCATTCTCCTGGCCAGCAGTGGAGATGGTTCTGAGTCAGGCTACAAGCCTGAACGTTAAATTTAGCACATTAGTACACCACAAACCCTCCCACGCCCAAACAAAGACCCACACAGTGGCTGATGGAACCCTACTCCCCTCAGGCTATGGAGGTATCCAAAGAAAGGTAAAGGAGCAGACAATTGTCCCTCCACCTAAACAAACTTCTAAAGGCACTAAAAAGCAGAAGGCATCAACCACTACCAAGGCATAGCTCCTTTCGGAGTCAATATCGAAAACGCATACCACACCTGATATGACTTCTAGGCCTTTGGAGTTGAACTAGACGCTGAAAAAGCAATGTACTGCCCTCTGAGCCTAAAACTCCCTGGGCGTCCACATTAGCCATTCATGCCAAGTCATCCTCTTCATCAAAAACAGCTTTGACAGCAACACATTCAGCACTAAAAACTTCGATGCTGAAAACAGCAAAGATCTCCTCTAAACAGAAGGAACAGCCTGTACACATCAAATTGCAAGAATATCTTAATGCAAGGCAAAAGACACTATTCATTCACCCAGACAGTCGTTACCAAACCACCTACGCCACCAACAAAAACACTCCCAAAAATGAAAAAGACTTTAGAAGAGGATATCATGGGGCCCATTTATCCAAGCCTCCTCGCAGAAGCGAAAGGTTACAGCATACAGTTTCCTCGAACTACCATCTCCACTACGTTCAACATCTCCTTAACCTCATCCCCCTCCTAGGTGTCTGCTATTATCACCTTCTCCACTACCACCATCACCACAATGGTGCTCCCCTTTACACTTCCAGACGGGTGACTACTCCATCACCCCTAACAGAACACAGTCCCACTTATCCTACTGACTCCTATGACGCACCTTATTTTCCTGTTCCAGACTGTGACACTGTGGATATTAACCAGCCATGGGACTACTATGATGTTGACCCTCGGGGTGATTTATATCCTTGTAGACTCTCACCACCAGACACTTCTTCATCCTGTGAGGTTCTTCATAGAGCCACACAATACCATAAGGTAGAAATGCATACCCTGCAGGATGAAGATACTTTTCTGGTAGAAACCCTCTCCAAAACCCAGCACTCTGTAGAGTACCTACCAGTGCTAATGGGCATACTTAAGCCCACTGCAGAGGTGTTTAAACAGCCCATAAAATCAAGGTTTATAACACCACGAGTTGACTATAAGTACAAACCTTCGCCAACTGACCCTACTTATATCAAGGGGTATGTCCCTCTTGACTCACTAGGTGTCCACACAGCTAGGAAATGGGCAAACTCCCATGGGGAACAGGTGGTGCCCCACCCACCGATCAGGAACGTGTGTTCACTGCACTTCCTCATTCCAAAGAAAGATAGGACTTTATAGCCAGTACTGGACTTCTGACCTCTTAACAAATATATCCCATCAGAGTGCTTCCAAATGATATCACTCCAGGAACATGATGCATTATTACAACAGGGAGACCTCATGACAGTCATAGATCTCAGACGCCTCTTTTCACATACCAATACATCCAGCCCATTGGCTCTACCTCAGTTTTCAAATAAGTGGACAGCCACTATCAGTTCAAACTACTGCACCAAGAGTATTTGCATAATACCTCGCAGAAGTAGCAGCAGCTCATCTCAGAAGGGACACACTCACACATGGGTTTCCATAAATAGACAATTGGCATCCCATGCAACTCTCCCGCATAGCAGAACATATGGTTCTGGGCCATACATCATGACATCTACCTTCTAGCAGAATACCTACCAGGAGTGGATGATGACTTTGGAGATATGCTCAGCAGAATTCACCAACAGATACATGAGTGGGAGATCGATTCAACACTTCACTTGTATTTTCAACAGTAGGGAGCATCAGACGTAGACCTCTGCCACACACCACAATGCAAAATGGCAAAACTTTGCCCCAGGTTTCCTCACCCACGAGCCAAAGGCAATCCCCTATGAATCAGCTGGGCTGGCATATTTGGCTATGCTTTTCCTTCTCCTCTCCCACTCAGTCTTTAAGTGGTTCAAAAGCTCATACAAACATCACTTACACTAAATCTAATTGCCCCAACATGGGTTTAGCAAGCTTGGTTCACAACCCTACTACAGCTGTTGGTTGTCTCACATGAGAAACTGCCCATCTGGCCACGTCTTCTGGCTCAGGAGCGAGAAAGGGTCACCGACCTCTACCTGAAATAGTTAAATCTAGCCATTTGGCTGCTAAAGTCTGAGAATGTATGAACATTCTAAAACAAGCTCACAAACCAACCACATGAACTCATTAAGTTGCAAAGTGGAAATGTTTATGCATTAATGTTTAACAAAGCAAATCCAAACAACTTCCCCTATCGTACAAGATGTTATTTACTACCTGCTTCAGTTACAACTAGCAGGACTTGAATACACCTCCATTAGGTGTCATCTAGCAGCTCTGGTGGCCTCTATTCAAAACAAACCGTACATCTTTGCTCAACATTTCAGTTAAGGCATTTATGGAGGGACTAAAAAGTAATTTCTTCCTCCATCTCACTAGCACCCATCCAGAACCTTTAATATTGTTCTCTCCAGTCTTGTAGGCCCCCCTTTTGAAGCTCTGCATTCATGTGATCTCCAGTTCCTCACATGGAAAGCGGCCTTCTTAGTGGCTATAACATCCCTCAGGCACCTAAGTGATCTTCAAGGGCTCATCCTTAAAGAACCCTTTTTCTAAGTACATCCAGATAAATTAGTACTTTGAACAAATTCCAAATTTGTCCCTAAAGTAGTTTCTTCTTTGCATGTGAACCAGACCATTGAACTTCTGGTGTTCTTTCACAGACCAGAATCAATAGCGGAAAGAGCATTGCACACCTTCACTGTTAAAAGAGCAGTATTGTACTACATCTATTGAGAGAACAACTTTTTGACAAACTCAACAATTTTTCATAGCCTTTGTGAAAGCCCACAAGGTCCAGCCCAATTCCCAGGCTGCTACTACAAGGTGGATAGTAAAGTGTACCAACACTTGATATCATAAAGCCAAAAGAGCCCTTCCTGTTACCCCAGAGTGCACTTTACCACAAACAAGCAGTAACCAGGGCCTTTCTAGGCAATATGCCACTTGCTGACATGTCTAAGACAGCCACTTGGTTAACCCCAATTTGTTTTTATCAAACAGTATGTATGGTTGTATTAGCTAGACGGCAGGCTGTGGTTGACGAGACATCTGCATCGTCCACATGCTAGCAGCCACTTGTAAGGGTATACTGCTTTACAGTAACCTATGCTAAGAATGGAAAATATTACTTATGCAATGTAGGATCTTCATTGACAGTCATAACCCTTGAATTATTTCCTTCATTTACTGCCACCCTAGAACACCATGGAAACCCCATCACCAATGTCTATGTCCATGTACCTTTGAAGTATATATGTTGCATGGAAAATTGTAAACAGATGTAATCTGTAGGAAGCTGGCCTGGTGTTATCACCTTATATACAAAGTCCAGGTGTCCCCTATTAGTGAGGTGTTGGCAGTGTGTAGGAAGCCAGGGCTCTCTAGAGATAGTTGTGGATGAGCAGCCAAGACTTATCTAGAAGACATGCAAAGCCTATGCAATACCACTGTAGACGCACAGCACTTAAAGACATGAACCACACAGTGTTACAAAAATAAAGGTACTTTATTATGTTAAAACAAATATTAAAATACTGTATAGGGAATACTCCACTAGAAGATGAGTAAACAATATTAGATGCACATTAGAAGTCAGGGCTTGGCATACAAGGCAATAGAAAACAGTGAAATAACAGACGATAATGTAGACCCTAGGGGAAGACCAAACCATCCACTAAGTAAGTGGAATGCGAAAGTCTCCCCCCCAGCACCCCCCCCCCGCACCACCACCACCCAAGGAAGTGGAATTTGGAGAGGGTAGCTGGAGGAACTAGGAACCCCAAAAAGTAAGTACCAGGGTGCCCCCCGCCACCAATAGAGAAGAAGAGTCGCAGATGGAGAGGTGCAGAGCTGCCCGGGAACAGGAAGTACTCCACCCAAGGAGGGGAGTCCCAAGTGACCCTCAGCAGTGAGGAGAGTTGTAAGACAAGGAGACAGGCCCCACAGTCAACTCGTAGGCAGTAGGCACAGGAGTCTTGGTGAGGTCTCAGCACACCTGAAGAGTCCCACTTCGCTGGAGCAGCAGGCAGGAGATTGTGGTTTGCAGGGAAGAATGTGGGCGGCCAGGGCTACAAGGAGTGTGAAGCCTTGGTAGCTGCAAGAGTTGTGGTGCACGGGGGTACCGTCCTGCAAGGAGAGACCAGGGCTCACCATCTCCCAAGTTGGACAGCTGGTTGAGAGGAGCAAGGGGGCCACTCCAGACCACACCTTTGATGCAGGATCCATACATTTCTAGAGGAGTGAAGATCCACGCAGCCGCACATCATTGCAGTTGGTGCCTGCAGAAGAGGTGGTGTGACTCCTTCACTTCAAAGGAGATTCCTTCTTGCTTCTTGTGCAGGCTGAAGACTTGTCGCCCTCAGAGAATGCACAGCCGGGGAAATGTTGCAGTTGCTGGAAGAAGTGGGTGAAACAGTGTTGCAGAATTATCGCTATAGTTGCAGATTGTTGGTCCCTGGAAGGGCCAGTTGCAGTCCCATTGGCCAGATGAAGTAAGCGATGCAGAGGTGTCCTGCTAGAATCTTGCATGTAGAATCTGAAGACCCACCCTGGAGGGAGACCCTAAATAGCCCAGGAAGGGGGATTGGTCACCTATCAGAAGGGGGCTGTGACGTCACCTGCCTAACCTGGCACCTCAGATGCTCACAGGGGCCACTGCCCACCTTGGATTGAAGATGGCAGGATCAAGTGGCTACTTGGAGGAGCTCTGGGCACCACCCCTGGGGTGATGATGGACAGGGGAGTGGTTACTCCCCTTTCCCTTTTCCAGTTTAGCTCAAGAGCAGGGACGGAGGGTTCCTGGACTAGTGCAAACCGGTTTATGCAAGGAGGGCACCAAATGTGCCCTTCAAAGCTTACCGGCGGCTTAGGGGAGGCTACCCCTCCTAAGCCATGTAACATCTATTTCCAAAGGGAGAGGGTGTTGCCTCCTTCTCCCATAGGAAATCCTTTGTTCTGTCTTCCACTTCTTGAGAAGACTAAGGAGCAGGAGGGCAGACCCCTGTCAGTTGGGTGGCAGCAGCGTGGCCTGCCTGGAAAACCCCAGAAGACTGGTAGGAGCAATGCTGGGGGTCCTCTAAGGAGCCCCCAGAGTTCTTGGAATCATACAACCAATACTGGCAACAGTATTGTGGTATGATTCTGACATGTTTGATACCAAACATGCCCAGGTTCGGAGTTACCGTTATGTAGCTGGACACAGGTAGTGACGTGTGTCCAGTACACGGTTAAAAGTGGCTTTCCCGCATGTAAGAAGTCTAGGAAAATGGAGCTGGAGTTTGTATGGGTACCTCTGCTCATACAGGGGTGCTCTCACACACAGTTAGGTTCACCCTGCCCTCTGGCCTTGGAGGACCTACTATAGGGGTGACTTACAGTGATCTGGTGTAGTGACCTTCAGTGAAAGGGTGCATGCACCTTTTCACGCAGGCTGCAATGGCAGGCTTGCCAACACATCTTGCATAGGCTCCCCTGGGTGGCATAATACATGCTGCAGCTCGTGCGGAGCCCCTGGTGCTCCTAAGCCCTGGGTATCTAGGTACATATACTAGGGACCTATAAGGGGGCACCAGTAAGCCAATTGTGGGGTATACTAAGTCAGGAACAACCAAATTTAGAAGAAGATAGCACAGTCACTGGGGTCCTGGCTAGCGGGATCCCAGTGAACACAGTCAGAACACACTGACAGCAGGCAAAATGTAGTGGTAACCTTGCCAAAAAGAGGGTACTTTCCTATATATTTTTTTCATAAATGTTCGAGGGTGCCATTGTCATCAGTACTCTCATTGATGACTGTCTGTAAGGGAATGCCTCCTTGGGATGGTTACCCCCTAACTTTTTGCTTTTGCTGATGCTAAGTTATGATTTGAAAGTGTGCTGGGACCCTGCTAACCAGGCCCCAGCACCAGTGTTCTTTCCCTAAACTGTACCTTTGTCTCCACAATTGGCACAACCCTGGCACTCAGGTAAGTCCCTTGTTACTGGTACCTAGGGCCCTGATGCCAGGGAAGGTCTCTAAGGGCTGCAGCATCTCTTATGCCACCCTAGGGACCCCTCACTCAGCACATACACACTGCCTCACAGGTTGTGTGTGCTGGTGGGGAGAAAATGACTAAGTCAACATGGCACTCCCCTCAGAGTGCCATGCAAGCCTTACACTGCCTGTGGCATAGATAAGTCAACCGTCTAGCAGGCCTTACAGCCCTAAGGCAGGGTGCACTATACCAGAGGTGAGGGCATATGTGCATGAGCACCATGCCCCTACAGTGTCTAAGCAACACCTTAGACATTGTAAGTGCAGTGTAACCATAAGAGTATATAGTCTGGGAGTTTGTCAGACACAAACTTCACAGTTACATAATGGCTACTCTGAAAACTGGGACGTTTGGTATCAAACTTCTCAGCACAATAAATGCACACTGATGCCAGTGTGCAATTTATTGTAAAATACACCCAGAGGGCATCTTAGAGATGCCCCGAATAGATGCCAGACTTCTAGTGTAGGCTGACCAGTTGCTGCCAGCCTGCCACACACCAGACATGTTGCTGGCCACATGGGGAAAGTGCCTTCCGCCGGAAGCGTGAGACTCTACACTCTGCACCGACACCCCCGGCTCGATCTGCAGAAAACCAACACCTCAAGGAAGACTCCCCAGCGACTGTGAGCCCGTGAGTAACCAGAGACAACCCCCCTGAACCCTCACAGCGATGCCTGCAGAGAGAATCCAGAGGCTCCCCCTGACCGGTCCAAGAAAGTGCTGCGTGAGCTCAAAGCCTCTGAATGTCCCACCGTAGCGTCAGTGAAACAGTGGGCCTCTTCAGGCCCAAGGATCTTCAAGAAGAGGTACAGGCTCAGGCATCGACTGTAGATGAAGAAATCTTCTCCCCCACCTACAGCTTTGTATCGGAGCCGAGCCAACAATCTGAGCCGAAATCATCTGCGTCAAAGGCACTGTTCGTCTGCGTCAGAAATGCTTGCCTCGGATCAGAAACCATTGGCACTGAAAACCTCCACAGCGGAGAATAAAACCTTTATATTCACCAAACCAGCACATGGTTCTGAGCCTGTGGAGCCTGTGCTTCAGTGTTTCCAGGAGGAGATTAACATTATAATTCATCCAGACAGTGGACGTATCATCACAAGACCTTGACACACTGGTGCGCACAGCCAGTTAAGAGACAGCTGCCCTTGCAAGAGGCTTTGGAAACCCCACCTCCATCAAACCATAGAAGTCTGACAAGGCCACAAGCCCAGTGCACATCAGCCGCCCGCCACCACCTCCTGAGCACTACAGAGATTCACCACCAGCTTCACCTGTTGCTCCTACGTGATACTCACCAGAGGGTTGCCACTACTGTTTAATCGGGGTGGAATTAGGGGATCACAATATGATTCCTGGGACACTTACAATGTAGAACCACCTGCTGATAGAGACCCTTATCTTTATCCCTCTAAACCCTTTCCCTGGATGACACCACCACTTACTATGACCTCGTAGAGAGAGCTGCCACCTTATACTGAACCACTAGAGGATGATTTTTTTATTTGAGACCCTATCCTCTACCTAGCACTCTACACAATACTCCTGCCAATGCTAAAAGGCATTTTGAGGGACACCATGGATAAATGCAACGACTGTTAGGTCTAGAGTTATTATGAAACTGATCGTCAAACAATATAAGGCATCACCCAATGACTATTTATATCAGAGGACAACTTTCACCTTCTTTCCTGGTAGTTGTCACAGCACGCAAGAGGTCCAACTCCCAAACACCTGGCGAGGCACCCCCACCAGATATGGAAATTAAGAGAATTGATTAGACGTGAAAGAGGGTCAGCAGGAAGCTGGCCGTTTATGTGGTATGTGAATTCAGTTTAAAGGGGCCAGGGGGTTCCCCAGTGAGATGACAGGCTTGCTATGCAATCCCAAAGTGCTCTATTTATGGGTAGTGTGGTTGAGCAGCCTTAGGCTTAGCACAGAGAAGTGCAAGACATCTACAAATACACACAATAGTTAATAAAGGAGACACATGACTTAAGGAGATCCTCCCTAATTTATTAAAATAGTAGGTATCTTTGTTTAATGGCATATGTAGCTGTAGATCCACATGCTTGGCATAAGGCTGCCATCTGGTGTTGGGCTGGGAGTGTTTCAAGTTGTTTTTCTTTGAAGAAAGTTTTCGAGTCACGGGATCGAGTGATTCACTGCACATCGGCATGGACGTGTTTCCTCTCACTCCAGAACATCTCGGTTCAGTATCTTCTGAACTTTCTTATAACTTTCTATAAACGTCGGTATCGTTTCAATTTCGTTTTTCACTCTTCTATTCGATCCAGTTTAAATCGTTGGGGTCGATTTCATGCCCTTAGGGGTGAACTAGCCCTTTTTGTGCCTACTTCAACACATTGTAGTCAAACAAAATTAGGCTTATAGAACAGACTTCATTTTGGTTCTGTCCCAAATCAGCATTTGGTCTGCAACCCGTGCCTGTCTCCAGAACACAGAGAAGAGACCTGCGATGCTTGTAGATTGTTTTGATCGAAAAAGACTTTTCTGGACTGAAGAGACCATCGAATGGAGATGGCCTCCAAGTCGTCAGAACACACACCTGACATCTTTGGAGAAGAACACGCGCAAGAAGTAGGACAGCGTGTAGCTGTCTCCATTGCGGATTTGGATCGAGATTCGGATGTCGACAGCCAATCCATCCCACCGGCACAGTACGCGAGTACATCAGCCCCGTCACACCAAACAGACAGTTAAAAAGACCCCTGCATCGGTCTTCGGTCATACACTGCCTTTGGGCCATGGTCGGACCCAAGAAATACCTTCTGATGACTAACCCTCTGGTTTGGCACCAAAAAAAGGATCAAAGTGCATTTGGCATATACAAAACAGCCTTCCACATCTGTTTCGGCACCTAGACAAAAATTGGACTTTTACACCTTGGTGCCGGAAAAATATCAGCACTTTCGGAGCTGACATGTTTTTTCTGAGAGAAGCATTCTGTTTCCAATTCTTGGGAATCTAAACTGCCAGTAGTAAATATTCTCCAGCTACTGATGACTCATCTGAGATGCAACCTATATTAGAGGTTATGGACGATAAACAGCGCAAAATTAATATTCACAAGGAAACAGGAAGAATCATTGCCTCTCCTCTTCAGCAATTAAAAGAAAACTGACTCTTCAAGAGACTTTAGATGCTGGACCTTCACCTTTCAAAGTCTTTAAAGAGAAGGAGAAACAAAGGCAATACAACAGCCTCATCCTTCACCACCACATTCTCCTTCCCTTCCTTCTACCCCACCACCTTCACCTACACACTCAACACAGTTCTCTCCACAGGCATCGTCTGCATCACCGCATAGGGGTGATTTAACTGATCCTCTAGAAGAGGTAGACACATTGAAAATAGATGACCCAGATCCTATTCTCCCTAATGACCCAGATTTATACCCAGCGAGGCCATCTCCCCCAGAAGATACCACTGTTTATAATCAAGTTATAGCCAGGGCACCTGCATATCACAGCATACAATTACATACCGATCCCACTGAGGATGATTTTCTATTTAATACTTTAACATATACTCGCAGAGAGTACCAGTGTCTCCCTATACTTCCAGGCATGCTTAGACATGCTTAACATTTGTAAAGATTGTGTAAAAGCAAGAATCATTACACTCAGGGTTGAAAAAACAATTTACAAACCTGCACCATGTGATCCAGTTTTTATTAGGGCACAGTTACCACCTGATTCTATAATGGTAAGTGCAGCAAGAAAATGAGCCAATAGCTAGTCTCCTCCAGACAAAGAAAATAGAAAATTTGATGCAGCAGGTAAGAGTTGCTACTCAAGCTACCAACAACTGGAGGGTTGCAAATTCCCAAGCACTCCTAGCATGGCATGATAGGGCTAATTGGGATCAGATGGAAGACTTGCTACAATATCTTCCACCGGAACATAACAAATGGGGGAAACAAATAGTAGCAGAAGGACAGGCTATTTCTAACAAAGCAATTAGATGTGCTACTGGTACAGCTTATACAGCAGCAAGGGGAGTCAACACCAGCATAATCATCAGGAGACATGCATGGCTAAGAGCTTCAGAATTTAAGAGATAGAGCAAGCGGTATTAAACATGCCATTCGATAAAAAGCATTTATTTGGGCCAGAGGTTGATACCACCATAGATAAGCTTAAAAAGGATTTAGAGACAGCTAAAGCTATCGGTGCATTATACACCACACCCACTAGGGGCTCTTTGTAGGCAACAATTTAGGGGTGTTTTCAAACCATCAACCACAGAGCCATCCACCTCAGAACAGAAACAAGGGCCACACTTCTGTAACAGAGGTTCACCCAGAGGCTTTTACAAAGGATCTAGTTATAGAGGAGGAGGTAAATCAGCCGCTCACAGAGGTTCGTCTACTTCAGCAAAACTGTGACTTCCTACAAATCCCCTCAGGGCATTCATCTCCTGTGGGAGGAAGACTGGTAAATTTTTACCCACAAACAGGTCTACGTGTGGGGTTCCTCATATTTGGGAGTATTGTGGAATAACTTGTGGGTGAATTTCCCATTCATGCACTCATCTCAATTGTCCCATTTAGCACAGACAGTTTGGAAGTGGGCAATTCACAATGACATTCAATTAGTGGCAGAGTATCTTCCAGGGGTAAACAATCTACTAGCGGACCTCTTAGCAGGACGCAGCAACAAGTGCATGAATGGGAAATTCACCCACAAGTGATTCCACAATACTCCCAAATATGGGGAACCCCGCACTTAGACCTTTTTGTCACAAAAGAAAATGCAAAATGCCAAAGCATCGCAGTCAAGTACCCACATCCTCAATCCAAAGGCATTTCTCTATGGATGAATTGGTCAGGGATATTTTCTTACGCCTTTCCATCTCTCCCACTAATTCCATATCTGATAATAAAAATGAAACATAGCTCACACATGGGCATGTCCACATTGATACACAACACCTTTGGACGCGTCTGTAGTACCACATCACAAACTGCCAAACAGACCAGATTTGTTGACTCAAAGGAGCAGCCAAATCAGACATCCAAATCCCAGTACACTCAACCTGACGATTTGGCTCCTGAAGTCAGAGTTTGGCTATTTACAACTTATCTGAATGTATGGATATTCTAAAAGAAGCATGCAAACCCACAACTAAACAATGTTATGCAGCTAAATGGAAGCGTTTTGTCTACTATTGTTAACCTAAAAATATTGATCCACTTAAAGCTTCAGTACAGAATATTATTTGCTATACTTACAAAAAGCAAATCTGGCATATTTGTCTATTATGGTTCATTTAACAGCTATAGCTGCTTACCTTCAAAAGAGACAGCATATTTCTCTGTTCAGGATTCCTGCTATAAAGGCCTTTATGGAAGGTCTTAAAAGGGTTGTTCCACCTAGAGTTTCTCCAGCCCCTGTGTGGAATCTTAATATTGTACTCACAAGACTTATGGGGCCACCATTTGAACCCATGCATTCTTGTACTCTACTGTTTCTGTCATGAAAAGTTGCTTTCTTAGTAGGAGTCACTTCTTTAAGAAGAGTTAACGGAATTCAGGCGTTCACTTTAGAAGAATCTTTCTTTCAAATCCATAATGACAAATTTGTTCTTAGAACAAATGCAAAATCCTACCAAAGGTAATTTCACCTTTTCATATCAGTGAGTGGAATTGCCAGTCTTCTTCCCACAGCCAGACTCGGTGGCTGAAAGAGCTCTTCACACCCTTGATGTTAAAAGAGGTCTCATGTATTAAATAGACAGAACAAAACATTTCAGAAAATTCTGTCCTCTGTGCCACGCGAAGTACCCGTACACAGACCAGCATCTGGTTTGCAACCTCTACCTTTCCCCAGACCATCGGGAACAAAACTGTGAGGCCTGTCGATCCTTTCGATCGAAAAAGTCTCCTAGAGACTAAAGAGCAAGAAAGCTCGAATTGGCGTCAGAGTGGGGTACATCTTGACGTGCAAGAGGAAGAATTGATGCAGATCAGCAGTCTCAGTTGGAGATCCAGAGTCGGAGCAGGAATCGGAGGAAGTCAGACCAGTCAAAGCAGGACAACATGTGAGTACGTCTGCCCCTGCACCCTCATAAAAGAAAACACAAAAGGCCTCGGGCACGCCACTGCCAGAAGACCATGGCTCGGCCCGAAAAAAGACTGTCGGTGACCGACCTCGAAGTTCGGCACCGAAAAAGGCCACACTTCCAAAAACCTCGAAGGCAATAAATCTCTGTTTCAGGCTCCAGTAGACACCAATTCTGAGAGTCGAAAATGAGAAAGCCAGCTTCGGAGCTGAAACCTTTGTTCTCCTCATCTTTTTCAATCCCAAAAAAGCATGCTTCGGACCTGAAAATTCCACATACACAGAGGAGCATGGACTTTCAAAAAGACTTAAAGAAAGCCACAAAACCTCTGAAGAAGAGTTAGAGGTAGAGCCAATTCTTGACATTATGGATGAAAGGCAGTCCAGGATCCACATCCATTAAGAAACAGGAAGAATTCTTTCAGCACCTCCTTTAAAAACAAAGAGGAAGCTAGCTTTTCAGGAGGAATTGGACACTATGCAGCCTCCAGCTAAAGTGCCAAAGCAGAAGGAGAAACCACCACCTCCTCAGTCTTCTCCTCCTCCTCACTCTACTTCTCATTCTCCCCACCCACCTACCTGCCTCTCCTCCTACCAGCCCTACACCAATGCATTCACCCACTCATTCATATGATTCACAACAGGACAATGTTGATCCATGGGATTTATGACCTTTATGTCGTTGTAAGTAATGATCCAGACAGCTATCCCTCAAAACCATCACCACCTGAGGATAGTACTGTCTATAACTAAGTGATAGCTAGGGCTGCAGCATATCATGGTGTCATCATGCATACAGAGCCACTAGAAGAGGATTTTTTATTCAGCACTCTATCCTCCACTCATTCTAGGTACCAATGCCTTCCAATGCTCCCAGGCATGGTAAATCATGCAGATCAGATCTTTAACGAACCAGTAAAGGCACGCATCATAACACCTAGAATAGAGAAGAAATTTAAACCTGCACTCTCTGACCCTGATAATATCACCCATCAGGTACCTCCTGACTCTGTTGTAGTTAGCACTGCCAGGAAGAAGGCAAATAGTCATCAGGAGATGCACCCCCTCCTGATAAAGAAAGCAGGAAATTTGATTCTGCAGGGAAAAGAGTTGCGTCCCAGGCAGCAAATCAGTGGAGGATAGCCAACTCGCAAGCACTATTAGCTTACAGAGCCCATTGGGACGAGATGCAGGACATAATACAGCATCTCCCCAAAGAACACCAGAAAAGGGCACAACTGGTAGTGGAGAAAGGGCAAACCAGATAAGATCTGCCCTAGATGCATCAGATAACGCGGCTAGGAGTGTCAACACTGCAGTCACTATACAAAGACATGCATGACTCCGATCTTCTGGATTCAAGCCAGAAATACAGCAGGCTGTGTTGAAGATGGCATTCGACAAAAAACATCTTTTTGGGCCAGAAGTAGACACAGCTATCGAAAAATTGCGAGAAGACTTTGACACAGCAAAGGCAAATGGGTGCATTCCACTCTGCACCATATAGGGGGTCATTTCGTAAACCTCAGTTTCGAGTTTGTTTCAGAGCACAGCCCTCAGAGGCATCAGCCTCTCAACCAAAGCCACCCTGCCAACTGCAATACCAACGCGGTAGTTTTAGAGGCACACATAGAGGACAATACCCCCAAAATTTAGGAAAATTCCAGGCCTCTAAGCAGCCTCCACAGCACCCAAAACAGTGACTTCCCTCATGCCCTTCCACTCCACACCTCTCCTGTGGGGGGAAGACTACAGCAGTTCCACACAAATTGGCAAAATATTACCACAGACAACTGGGTGCTATCAATTATCCGCAATGGCTATTGCCTAGAATTGATAAACACTCCTCCAAATATTCCACCAAGGTTACATAAACTATCCACAGAACACACAATTCTGTTACAAGAAGAGGTCCAATCCCTACTAATCAAACAAGCAATAGAATTGGTTCCACAGTCTCAGATAGGGACAGAAATGTATTCACTATACTGTCTAATTCCTCAAAAAAATGGCACCCTCAGGCCAGTATTAGACCTCAGGCCCCTCAATCTTTACATCCTGTCAGAACATTTTCACATGGTATCTTTGCAGGGTGTCATCCCTCTACTACAAAAACAAGATTTCATGACAGCCTTAGATCTCAAAGATGCGTATTTTCACATACCCATCCATCCTGCAGACAGAAAATACCTCAGGTTTGTCATTCAGGGAAAACACTACCAATTCAAAGTGTTAACCTCTGGAATAACAGCACCAAGGGTATTCACAAAGTGCTTGGACGTAGTGGCAGCCTACCTAAGAAGACAACATATACATGTCTTTCCATATCTAGACGATTGACTAATAATACCAAGCAGTCATACGCAATGCCAAAATCATACGCATTATGTAATATAAACCTAACACACAGGCTTCTCAATAAATTACCAAAAATCACACCTTCAACCAGCATAAATACATAATCACACCAATACAAACAAATCAACAATACACTGTCAGATTTGTCCTGGTAATTTTACGAATGATGGCATCATGTATTGCAATTGTTCCACACACAAGACTAAACATGCAGCCCTTACAACAGTGCCTTGCACAACAATGGTCACAGGCACACAATCAACTCCAAGATCTAGTGTTGATAGACCGCCAAACATACACATCTCTTCAGTGGTGGAATTCCACAAATCTAAAGAAAAAGGGCGTCATTTCAAGACCCTGTGCCTCAGACCATACTTACAACCGATGCATCAATGATTGGTTAGGGAGCTCACCTAAACAATCACACCATTCAAGGGCAATGGGATGTCAAACACAAACAGCTACACATAAACCACTTGGAGCTATTAGCTGTTTTTCTAGCACTCAAAGCTTTTCAACCTCTTCTCACACAGAAAAATGTTCTTATTAAAACAGACAACATGACAACCATGTATTATCTCAACAAACAGGGTGGGACACGTTCATCCCAACTGTCCCTTCTAGCCCAGAAAATTTGGAAATGGGCAATCCACAACCAAATTCATCTATTAGCACAATACATTCCAGGGATAGACAATCAGATGGCAGATATCCTCAGCAGAAATCACCAACAAACTCACAAATGGGAGATTCATCCTCAAGTACTTAAAAAATACTTTCAAAAGTGGGGAACTCCAAACATAGACCTGCTTGCAAAAAGCGAAAACACAAATTACCAAAACTTCATATCCAGACACCCTCATCCCCATCCAAGGGCAATGCTCTGTGGATCAATTGGTCAGAGATATTTGCATACGCTTTTCCCCCTCTCCCACTCCTTCTGTTTCTATTCAACAAGTTGCGTCAGACTTCACTCAATATGATACTCATAGCACCAACATGGGCACGTCAACCGTGGTACACAACTTTATTAGATCTGTTGGTAGTACCAAACTCCCATCCAAACCTGATCCTTTGACACAAAACAGAGGTCAAATCAGGCATCTAAATCCCAAGACAATCTAGCAATCAAGCAATTTGGCTCCTGAGGTCATAGTTTGGATATTTACAACTCCCATCAGAATGTATGGAAGTTATCAAGCAAGCAAGAAAACCCACAACTAGACAGTGCTATGCAAACGAATCGAAAGGATTTGTATATTACTGTCAATCCAAAAATATAGACCCTCTTACAGCATCAATACAAGATATTGTATGTTATTTACTTCATTTACAAAAATCAAGTTTAGCTTTCTCTTCAATACAAATTAATCTTACCGCAACGTCAGCCTATTTACAAAATATACAACATAGCTCTTTATTTAGAGTTCCTGTCATTAAAGCTTTAATGGAAGGTTTGAAATGCATCATTCCACCCAGAACACCACCAGTTCCTTCTTGGAATCTAAATGTAGTGCTTACAAGACTTACAGGACCACCATTTGAGCCTATGCACTTGTGCCAAATTCAGTTTCTAACATGGAAGGTTGCCTTCCTAGTGGCAATTACTTCTTTAAGAAGAGTAAGTGAAATCCAAGCTTTTACTCTTGAAGAACCTTTCTTCCAACTGCATTAACATAAGGTTGTACTAAGAACAAATCCAAAATTTCTACCAAAAGTTGTATCACCATTTCATATAAATCAAACAGTGGAACTACCAGTCTTCTTCCCACAGCCAGATTCTGTGGCAGAAAATGCTCTACATACAGTAGACATCAAAAGAGCTTTAATGTACTATATGGACAGAACTAAACCATTTAGAAAGACTAAACACTAAGGTGCATCCAAACATGCTATATTAAAGCAAAAAGACAGCTTTTAGTTACTCCCAAAGCACGTTCTACAAGGAAAAAAGGTGCAACAATGGCTTTTTTATGCAATATACCAATGGCTGAAATATGTAAAGCAGCTACATGTTCAACACCACATACATTCACTAAACACTACCGTGTAGACGTATTATCACGACAACAAGCCACAGTAGGTCAAGCTATTCTAAGAACATTATTTCAAACAACTTCAACTCCTACAGGCTGACCACCGCTAATTTATGGGAGGACAAACTGGTTTGTAGTCTATGCACAGCATGTGTATCTGCAGCTACACATGTCATCAAATGGAAAATGTCTCTTACCCAGTGTACATCTGTTAGTGGCATGTTCTGCTGCAGATTCACATGCACCCTTCCTCCTCCCTGGAAGCCTGTAGTCGTTTAAGTTACAAAATTTGTACATATGTAGATACATTTACATTTGCATGGACATCTCTTACTTTATACCTATATACTCTCACTCCTTCCTTTTCCCTCTGCGGGAAAACAATCTAACAATGGAGTCGATGCCCATGTGCAATGGAACCGAAGAGGAGGAGTCACTCGATCCTGTGACTCGAAAAGACTTCTTCGAAGAAAAAACACTTGTAACACTGAGCCCAACACTAGATGGTGGACTAAAGCACAGCATGTGAATCTAAAGAACATGCCACGAACAGATGAACGCTGGGTAAGTGACATTTTCCATATACATTGCATGGACATTTAATTTCTTTAATAAATATATGTACATATACAATCATACACTCTTTACTTCACTCTCCTGCGGGAAAACAATCTAACAAAGGACTTGATGCCTATGCGCAGTATTACCGAGAGGAGTCTCCTCTCGATCCTATGACTCCAACATTCATTGGGAAAAAAATAAAATAACTTGTAACACTCCTAGCCCAACACTAGATGGCAGACTTATGCAAATCATGTGAATCCACAGCACTGCATGCCACAAACAGATGTCTACTGTGTAGGCATCAGAGAATAATCATTCATGTGGGCATGTTTTAAAGTGGGCACAGTGCAATTTCTGAGTTCTGCAATGTTATTCTACAGGAGGAGAAACAAGCTGTGCAAACAGAGTACAGCAACTTACAAGAGCAATCTCCTGGTGTTAAGGTGATTAGTGGTCAAGGTCCAAGGCAACACCCATAATACACCCTCAGCGCCACGGGAGCTCCCGGGTGCAGAGTGCAAAACAGTGTTGGGTGCCCAATGCTTTCCTGTGAAGATCGGTCTCTGCAGAAAGAGGCTGCAGGCTCTGGCAAGGAGGCTAGTCGCGCTGAATTAACAGCAGTGCTCTCAATGCTCAGAAACAGGTAAGCACCTTTGGTCCTCACCTCCACTGTTCAGGGGCTAGGGGTGCCTCATTTTCTTTACTGGAGTAGTCTCGATGGAGAGGGGCTGCGTGTAGAGGCTGCAAGTGTCGTTGGGGTCGTCCATGAGGGGTGAAACCACGACGGACTCGGACTCTGGCTGGCTGGGGGGGTCCTTGTTGGTACCAGTGGTCCACTTCAACTCTGGTCGAAGACGGAAAGTGCAGTGGTGACTTCAGGTGTCAGGTTTTGGTGGTTCCATAGGATTCAGAGTCCCTTCTTTTGGAGTTTGTTGGAAAACAGGTCTGCTGTTTACAGGAGGTGTTGAGACTTTTTCTAAGGCAGGCAGTCCTCCCGGGTTTCTGGAGTCAAAGCTGCAGAACAAGTCGACTTTAGTGCAGATTTTGGCAAGAGATGCAGGTAGACCGGCGGGGTTGGTACGAGGTCAGCTCGCCTTCTGCTTTCACGACTCTTATGAGTCCTTGGTCTTCCTAGATCGTCAGGATCTGCTTCTCTGGTGCCAGGGATGTTTCGCTTTTCTTTTGACTGAGCCAAAATATATACTCTGAAAGGAGTTGAAAAGATTCTCTGGAATGAACTTCTTAATCTGAAGAAAACATTTATTATAGCCTAGTTGCATAGTTTGTGAACGAAGGATCGAAGTGTAAAAAAGCATACTTTTAAAATGTGCAACAATAACGTAAGATCATGTATAAAGAATCTTCAATCTATGATCAGCAAGTATATACATGCAAGGATACAAACACTTGTACTGATATATGGATATATATTCATACTGAATGCAAAACAAATAATAAAAATTCATCACCGTAGGGCCTGCCAGATGCTTCATCTTTCTCATGCCAGCAAGAAGATGACCCCGTTCGGATGCGAGAAAGATCTTCACCCTCATGGGACAAGTGTCAGGCATTTGACATCTAAATCCTGACCGAGGTCTCGGAATCCACGACCACCGAGCAGGGCCATCTTCTATATCGTAAAGAACCAGAGAAGGGACTTTCTAGAAAAAAACCTCCCATAAAAAAAAAAGCAGTATTAAAAAATGCTGGCTAGTTTAGGTAAGTTTTGAAAGAAATACGTTGGGATCCAACCAGAATCCAAAGGCACCTCTCCCAAAGTCAAACCATTGCCTGCTTGCACTATAAACATCAGTCTGGTACAGTCTTATCATGCTGACTGCCTAACTCCTCCATTTTATGTACTAGCTCTTAGGTGATATGTCCTAGCTCTTCGGTGAGAAAGAGAACACGCAGAAATAGAAAACATATTGCATAACATGTTTGTATGGAAAAGTACTCTAACGTGGCAGTGAGGCTAAGCTGAACACAAAATGGAGTCTATAGCTAGTGACCACTAAAGTGACGGTGGGCAGCTAAGCCAAGTGCAAAGTGGTGCAACACGAAATCAGTGGTCAACACACAAATATCACTACACAGGGGCTCCCCTAAATCCTGAATTTAGGATTCTTAGGGGTTTGTAGGATTGCAGCCAATGGGCTACTGACCCTTGGGTTCACTATGCCCCGTACATGACCACTTCCTGTGGGAAGTGAGCTGAACCCTGTCCCAGAATTTCTAAGTATGACATCAAAAAGATGGCTACTTCTGAAAAATTGTGTCCACCTCGCGGTAGCCCACCTTAGGGGCGACACGCCTACCTGACTAACTAATTTTCCAGGTGCCAAATGGGCTCTGGATAAGGGGTGTGTGACTTCTTCTCCTCTCCTTAGGTGGCAGACTGACAGAAACTGATCAGGGGGCACAGCTAAGGTGCCCTCTGGATGTATGTTTTAGTAAATCGAACACTGGCATCAGTGTGGGTTCACCAGTACGAGATGTTTGATACCAAACATCCCTATCTTCAGTGAAGCCATGGGGAACGGTAATTGACCAGTGTCCAGCACATGTATTTAAAATGTCTTCTTGGTCACTTACTGTGTCTAAGAATTGAGAAACACACAGCACATATGCTCTCACATGTAATGTAATATAATGCACCCTGCCTTAGGGCTATATGGCCTGCTAGAGAGGTGATTTACATATATTGCATGCAGTGTTGGGGGACATGGCACACCAGCTGTGTGACATGTTGTGTTTTCACTTTTGTCTGCACCAAGACACGCAGCCTGCAATGGCAGCCTGTCATGTGCTTGGTCAGGCGTCCCTTAGAGTGGCACAATTCGTGCTGCAGCCCTTTGGGACCACCTTTAATACCCCAAACCCTAGGTACCAGGTTTACCGTTTACGAGGGGCTTACAGAGGGTCCTAAAGACTTTGCCAATTGGGAAAACAACTGTGGAGTTTTGGGAGAGAGATCTAGTTAGCAGGAACCCAGTGCACTTTCAGTCTACATCACATCAGATACCAGGCAAAAAGTAAGGGTACCATGTCAGAGAGAGGCACTTTCCTACAGGGTGGCTGCCCAGCCCGCCAACCATTGTCAGATCGTCAGTTACATCTACCTCCCCTCTCATTTCGACAGGGCTCACTGGGACGACGTAGAGGAAATCCTCCAGCATCTCCAAGATGAACGTAAGAGGAGAGCTTGCCACACTGCCTCAGATAGTTAGCTCATCTCATAGTACTATCTGCTGTGCCCTTGACCCTGCTGATTCTGCTGCTACAGGCATTAATTCCAGCATTGTCCTGAGAAGACCTGCCTGGCTATGGGTCTCAGACCTAAAACCTGAGGCCCAACAGAATCTCTTTGGTCCTCAAGTAGACACTCTCCTTGAGAAGATCAAATAGGACAATGAGACACCTAAGGCCATAGGAGCATTACAGTCACCACCCCACAGTGGCTTATTTCACCATTCTTTTTATCCTGGAGGGTCAAAGACTATCTCTTTTCAGATCTCCACTTCCTACCAATGTCCCCAGGCACAAACCACCTCGGCTAGGGGATGCTACAGCCTTTCTTACAGGAGTAACAAATTGAAGGGTAGAGGCAAAGGGAGATTCACAAAAACATCAGTCACAACCACCAAACCCTGACTTGCCAACCATTCCCCCGATCACACAACACCTGTTGGGTCAAATACAAGGGTTTGTTCATGCCTGGTGGAACATCACCTCACACCAGTGGGTGTTGGTTATCATCAAACATGGTTATTGTCTGGCGCTCACTACCACAACTCTAGACATTCTACCTTGCAAGCAAAAACGTTCCACACAACATCAGCATTTGCTTTGGGAAGAAGTACAGGCACTACGCAATCAAGGAGGTAAGGGGCCTGTTCCACTCCACCAGCAGGGCACAGAAGTCTATTCACTGTGCTTCCTTATTCCCCAAAAACATGGGTCCCTGAGGCCAATCTTCGACTTCAGACCCCTAAACAAGAAGTCTTTCAGAGCACTTTCACATGGTCACTCTTCAAAATGTCATCCCCTTATTATAACAAGGCAACTTCATGGCAGCTTTCGAACTCAAGGACGCCCCTTTGAACATTTCAGTTCACCTGGCGCATGGCCGATACATCAGGTTTGTAGTGGATAGCATTTCCAATTTGTAGTGGTCTCCTTTGGGCTCACTGCCGCCCCCAGGGTCTTCACAAAGTGTTTAGCAATAGTAGATGCCCACCTGCGTGGACAAAACGTACGCATCTTTCAATATCTAGACGACTGACTCATCAAAAGTGCAACTTGCCAAAAGTGCTTCCAACACATTCAGGTGACCATAAACCTAAACCTCCATCGCCACCCAGGTTTTACAACCATAACACTGCAATCCCATCTCCAGCCCCTTCAGATCCAACCTTAAGTAGGAGCAATTCTCAACTCAGAACTGGCACTAGCTTACCCCAGGACTGCCAGGATACTATCCTTCAAGACACTCATTCCTTAAGTTCAGTCAGGTCAACAGTCATACATCTCTTAGGTGTGATGATTTGATGTATAGCCATGGTAACTCATGCCAGACTGAACATGCGTCTGTGCAAGAGTGCCTATTGCATTAATGGACTTAAGTGGATGCTGATTGGGTACATTTAGTGTTGGACGGCCGTCAAGCTTTTCACTCTTTGCAGTGGTGGAACACCAACAACCTTCTGAAAAGACACCCTTTCATAGACCCAGTTCCTCAGAGAACCATAACAGTGGATGCCTTCCTCACAGCTGGGGAGCACATTCCCAAGAAATAACTCTCCAGGGACACTGGACACCCAGCCAGGGACATCTCCACATCAATCAATTGAAGTTGCTTGCTGTTCACCTGGCGCTCAGAGCCTTACTTCCTCACCTGATTGGCAACGTAGTCCTGATCAAAATGGACATCCTGACTGCCATGTATTATCTCCAAAAGCAAGGGGGCACAAGGCCCCCTCAGCTTTCTCATTTAGTGCAGACGATTTGGTGGTGGACCCTGTGGTGCACATTCACCTTTTAGCTGAGTACCTTCCAGGTTTCACAACAACTTTGCAGATCTCCTCAGCAGGAAACACCAACAAGTCCAGAATTGGGAACTCTACTCACGAGTCCTCTTCCAATATTACCAGGGTTGGGGTCAACCACTAGTAGACATTTTTGTTGCAGCAGAAAACTCCAAATGCCTATTTTCGCCTCCAGGTTCCCACAGTCCAGGGGCAAAGCGCTACGGATGAGTTGGTACAGGATATCTCCATACTGTTTTCCACCTCTCCCATTGCTTCTGTTTGTGGTTTGCAAATTTTGGCAGATCTCTCATATCCTCATCCTAGTGGCCCCCACATGGGCGCTGGACCATGGCTCACCATATTCTTAGCACTCTCAGAAGTTTCTCCCCCCCCCCCCCCAAATACTGCCGAACAGACAGGCCCTTCTTCCGAAAAAGCTTTGGAGCAATCCGACACACAGACCTGAGGTTTCTCAACCTCCTGAAGACCTAATGTTTGCTTATTTAAATCTCCTACAGCAGTGTATGGTCATTCTTAAAGAAGCATGCAGGCCTACTGCTCGTACTTATCATGCTGCTAAATGGAAAGGATGTGTTCAATCTTGTTATTCCAAACCCATTGATCCATTAGTAGCCAGGGTACAAGACATTGTCTGGTACTTCTTTAATAACCCTAATTTAGCTTTTACATCTATAAGATTGCAGCTAGTGGCAGTCGCAGCGTATCTACAAAACACTCAACTCACTTAACTCCTTTCACATGAACACCTCATTAGACTATGCCTTTCTTGACATTCCTTCCTCACCTGCCATGCGGGAAAACAATGAAGTCTATGATCATATGCATTACCAGGAAGAAAAGTCGCACTACCTTGTAACTCGTAAGACTTTCTTTGAAGAAAAATAACGTGCACACATCCGAGCCCTACCCTAGAAAGCACTAAGCATGTGAATCTAGAGTACTACATGCCAAGAACAGATGTACACTGGCAAAGTAACATATACCTTTAGGAATAATTCATATTATTTTATCTTGACATTTTTTTATTTTTTTTACACTCCTCTCCAGTTGAGTGTCATTTTTTTCTGTAATTTCTGATTGAATTTCCAATCACAATGCCGTCACTGTTTTTTTTTTTCTTTTTTTTTTTTTAAGTGCTCGTGTGGAATAAAGAAAGCTGTGACTGACAGTGTAGTTTGCCTACCCCCTTTTCCCGACATTTCTTTAAAAAAAAATAACAAAAAGAAATGTCCTAAAGGACCCGTAAGGGGCAGCGAATTTTTTTCCTTAGAAAGGTATACTGGAAGACATGGGGACAGAAGCTGAAATAAGGCAAAGAGACTAGAAAGACCTGTCTCTCTACCTATTTCTTGTAAAATAAATAATCGCAGAGGAGGATCATAAGAAATAATCATAATTCCAGACTATGCTGAAGAACGGTGTTGAGATCGCAGTCAGTTATCGGCATCGACCTGTTCATTGTCAAAAGAAAGATCCACAACAATTGCATACCCATTCAGGTCAGTTGACTTTGATACATTTACACCATTATTCACCTTCGAGAAAACATCGCTCATCGGCATGTATACTACTGAGAACGAAGATACATCGTAAGGCATCTACTGCATCACCAAAGACATAAAAGACTCCACTCACAATTGACTGCATCACTGTCGACATATAAGAGAAAAAGAGCTGTATCACCCCCTAAGGCATGGTGTCTTTCACAGTCAACTGTACAGACTATATATTCAACTTCTCAAGTAGCACGGATTTCTGTACGTGACCAACATACATCTGTAAAAATAAAATGTCTAGGGAGGAAAGTGTCTTGTCCGTCATATAGAATTTCATAGACTTTTTCACCTGACTTGGCTCCACTTACGTGTAAACCTTCAACCTCTGTTATTGCTTTTGAAGATCCTGATCAGGTTCCTCCAGTTACACTTAATTTGTCACCTCCAAGAAGACTATCAAAGGGGACTTCCATATCACTAATAATAAAATGGAAACTTCCATCTCTTGGCAGATCACGAAAGAGAAATCCTTCTACTGATTATTCTCCATTATCAAGTGGTACAAATTCTACAAGTCGCTCGTGATCTCCTGATATGGAAACAGACGTTACCTCATAAGTCTGTGTCCTGCAGGATTTTCCAATCAAACATCACCATGGGATGATGTTGACACTTTTCAGGAAGTTCTTGCAATGGGTGAAGTAAAGTTAAACATGCCATTCGAAACACTGCAAATTTGCTTTTGATTGTATTGAAAACTCTTAAACTAAGATCATCACCAAAGCTGTTGCTACATTTAGCCCAGGGGTTACTGCCACAATCAAAACAAAACAACTCGCCTATTTAAAAAGTATAGATCACCTGATTGAGATCCAGCCTGCCTCAGATCAGACCCAAAACTGGATTTAGCGATAGTTAAAGCAGACAAAAGGATTCATTTGTTCCAGAATCTGCTGCACTCGCAGAGAGAGAGCAAGAGAATGGATGTTAAAAGCAGAAACGTGTGTGGAACAGCATCCATACACCTCAAAAATGCCAGTGCTGCAGGACTCCTCAGAAAATATTGCAAGGAAATTGGGGATATCGTGAAGTAAATAATGGGAGACTTGCCAAAACATATACAACAAAACGTCATTGAAATGGTAAGTGAGGGGTCTTTGACAAATCAAGCAATTGGTGCTGCAGGGGATTCTGCAGGACTTTCTGATATAAAATATTGCCATAGAATTTCTAGAAGATGAATTTCTTGGTTAAGATTATCTTCCTTAAAGCCTAAAGCTGAACTGTGAGAATACCTCAGCTTCCATTCTCCCGCACCTCTTTATTTGGTTAAGGTAGGGAGTAACAGAGGCTTGGCATGAAAAATAAATCTGAGACTCTTAAGTCAGTTGGTTTGGAGGAACAGAAAAAGTTCTACAGACAATACAGACCAAAAAACTTTTTTTTCCAACTGCAGATTCAGCACCTAAAATTACCTTATCGTACACTAAAGAAAAATCAAAAGCAACAAATTCATAGATGATATCCAAAAAGTAAATCCCCATTGTTTAAAACCTCACAGTTAAGAAGTAGAAGTTGCTCTGGTAACAATCAATGATCTTTAATCACCACTTTTTTAGTCGCCAACTCCTGGAGGAGGGAAGGTTGCTAAATTACATAAAAAGGTGAGATCTATAATGAATGACAAAGGGGTGCTGAGCCTCATTCAAAGGGGGTATTACATTTGCTTCTGGACACTTTCATTTTGTCCTTCTGCATATTTTCACATTCCTATTGCAACTTAGCACAGAAAGTACCTCAGCTTTCTGGTAGACAAATCCCTCTTTCAATACACTGTTTTACCTATTCAGACTCAAATCCTCTGCCAGCATTGTATCAAAACTCATGGTAGCAGTGGTTATGCATCTGTGAAAAAAAAAATATTTGTATACTCATATTTATACTATTGGTTGATAAAATCAAGGACTCTCACAAAAGCAAATCAAGATTTGAAGTTCACAATCACTCTTTTGAAACATCTTGAACTTTATATCAACATGCAGAGATCAAGATGAGACCTAGTGCAGGCTCTTACTTACTTAGGAACTCTAATAAGTACAAAGAACCAGTGCGTCCTTGAGAGGATATCATCTGTCCAGGAAAAGTGCCTTTCTCTAAAAAGACCTTCCATCCCACCACTTGTGAAATAGCCTCTCTTCCATTGTCTTACGGCATCCTGAATCAACATAGTCCCAAATGTGAGGCTACATACGCAGCCTCTTCAACAGTGTTTAGAAGACCAATGTTCACTGAAAAGAGACAATTGGGAAGACCATATTCTTCTAACGACTCAAGCCAAACATCTAGCTTGGTGGTGCAACAATGTGAATCTCCTGGAGGAAGTATCATTTCTAAAGAAAATTCGAAAGTCTTTAATAGTGACATGCTTCTCTAATATGTTGGGGAGCACATCTAGACCATCTTATGTTTCAAGACCTTTAGTCTCCAGAGGAACAAATGTTTGACATCCACCTGTTGTAGGTAAGTTCAATTTTTGACACGGTCACCCCCACTTTTTTCCCTAGTCCTGATGCATTTTGACAGGAAGTGCACTGGGTCCTTGCTAACCAGGCCATAGTGCTGTTTCCCTAAAAATTAGATCATGACAATTGTAACCCAATTGGGAAGGACTTTAGCATTCCGATAAGTCCTGAGTAACTAGTACCCATGGCATGGGTACTAAGGAGGGTTCCTAAGGACTGCAGCATATATTATACCACCCTAGGGGACCCACACTCAAATACATGCAGACTGCCATCACAGAATGCGTGAAATGGCGCAAACCATTTTGAAAACACAACATGGCACACTCGTTTTGTGCCATGCCAAGGTAAACTGCATATATACACAACATAAGCAGGCCTTGGAGCCCTAAGGCAGGGTGCATCATATTATATGTGAGGGCCTCTCTGCATGAGCAGATAGGCCCCTGCAATGTCTAGGTCCATTGCTAGAATTTGCAAGTTCTTAGGCAGCCATCCCTGAGGGCATGTACTGTACACAGTTCATTACGAGTGACCAAACTACATGATGCGTGCACTGAAACTATTGGTGTTTGGTATGAAATAACTCGTCCTAATAAGTTCATACTGATGCCAGGCTTGGATTTATTGTGACATGCACCCAGAAGGCATTTTAGAGGTATCCCCTGAAAACCTACTAGTCTCTGTGTGCTGTCTGACTGGTATCGATCAGCCTGCTACCCCAGATGAGTTTCTGACCCCATACAGGTGGTAGCCCATACTTTCAGAGGCCAGAACCAATTCCAGAGGAAGGTAATCACACCGCCTCCAGCAGGATGGCTAGCCATTTAGCATATCGGAGCCTGGGGCTTCAAAGCAACCCTGATAAAGTGACCCTGTCTTTCCCCATTCCTGGGGAATGCTACCTCCTTCCCTGAGGCACATTTGGCACCAGGACAGGTGGGAAATTAGCTATGAAGGAAGATATGGTGCACTACCAGTTTAGTCACACAGCTAAGGTGGGCTATCTGAAGTAGATAATCGAGGAAGGGGTTCCACCATCTTGTTTTTTGGTGGTGCTAGGAACTATGGGTCAGTGTTATGCCCACTCCCCACAGGAAGTGGTCATATATGGGTGTAGTCACCCCAGGTGTAGGAAGTTGGCTCTGTATGTGCTATTTCAAAGTAAGGAATAGCATTCACAGAGTCCAAGGGTTCCCCTTAGAGGTAAGATAGTGGCAAAACGAGATAATATTAAGGCTCTATTTTGTGGTAGTGTGGTCGAGCAGTAGGGTTATCAGAGGAGTAGTGTTAAGCATTTGTTGTACATACACACAGGCAATAAATGAGGAACACACACTCAGAGACAAATCCAGCCAATAGGTTTTGTTATAGAAAAATATCTTTTCTTAGTTTATTTTAAGAACCACAGGTTCAAATTCTACATGTAATATCTCATTTGAAAGGTATTGCAGGTAAGTACTTTAGGAACTTTGAATAATTACAGTAGCATATATACTTTTTACATAAAACACAATAAGCTGTTTTAAAAGTGGACACAGTGCAATTTTCACAGTTGCTGGGGGAGGTAAAGTATTGTTAGGTTTCACAGGTAAGTAAGTCACTTACAGGTTTCAGTTTTTGGTCCAAGGTAGCCCACCGTTGGGGGTTCAGAGCAACCCCAAAGTCACCACACCAGCAGCTCAGGGCCGGTCAGGTGCAGAGGTCAAAGAGGTGCCCAAAACACATAGGCTTCAATGGAGAGAAGGGGGTGCCCCGGTTCCAGTCTGCCAGCAGGTAAGTACCCGCGTTTTCGGAGGGCAGACCAGGGGGGTTTTGTAGGGCACGGGGGGGGGGGGGACACAAGTCAGCACAAAAAGTACACCCTCAGCAGTGCGGGGGCAGCCGGGTGCAGTGTGCAAACACGCTTCGGGTTTTCAATGGTTTTCAATGAGAGACCAAGGGGTCTCTTCAGCGGTGCAGGCAGGCAAGGGGGGGGCTCCTCGGGGTAGCCACCACCTGGGCAAGGGAGAGGGCCTCCTGGCGGTCACTCCTGCACAGGAGTTCCGTTCCTTCAGGTGCTGGGGGCTGCGGATGCAGGGTCTTTTCCAGCCGTCGGGAAATGGAGTTCAGGCAGTCGCGGTCAGGGGGAGCCTCGGGATTCCCTCTGCAGGCGTCGCTGTGGGGGCTCAGGCGGGACAACTTTGGTTACTCACGGTCTCGGAGTCGCCGGAGGGTCCTCCCTGAGGTGTTGGTTCTCCACCAGTCGAGTCGGGGTCGCCGGGTGCAGTGTGCACCCTTGGGCCCTTGGTACCAGAGGTACCAGTTACAAGGGACTTACCTGGATGGCAGGGTGTGCCAATTGTGGAATCAAAAGTACAGGTTAGGGAAAGAACACTGGTGCTGGTGCCTGGTTAGCAGGCCTCAGCACACTTTCAATTCAAAACATAGCATCAGCAAAGGCAAAAAGTCAGGGGGTAACCATGCCAAGGAGGCATTTCCTTACACCATGGATAAGTAGCCCATTGGCTACTACCCTGTACTCCCATGAACGTCCCTAAATTCAGTATTTAGGGGTCCTCCTGACACCAGGAAATCAGATTTATCCATCAGAAACAGAAGAAGTACAAAGAAGAGCCAGCAACGCAAGAACTGTGGACCAGAACAGAAATTGCTATCAAACCCCGCTAGGCTGCTGCTGTCCCAAGAATTGCAAGAAATGAATCCTCCTGCACTGACCAGCCTCCCCATACCCTTGGAGGTCTGTCCAGAAGTTTGCCAACCAGGAACCATCTCCCTTCAGGTGGAGGAGCTCTCTCTTTGCATCTGCAATCACTGACTGCATCTGCCCGGTTTACTGTTTTGCTGACTGTCAGGTCCATTGAAGCAGCAAGTTGCCAGGAGGAGGAGATTGAGAGTCGAGGAGGTCAGCCCCATCACTTCACCAAGTCTCGAGACACTGAGCTTTCCCAGAGCCTCCCTTTACCAATACTTGAGATATGGGAGTCCTTGCAAAAACACTAAGATTTGTGTGTCCATCCTGGACACCACTTATGCCAATACTGACCTACTGATGAGCGACGTCAGAATCTTAGACTATCACTGAGAAGGGCCCTAGAGCCTGGTTTTCTCTCCCTCTGAGGTCACCCAAAACCAAGCGAGAGCTTCTCACTCGAGGGTTCCGCTGGACAAAATATCTCTGATCCCGAGCCCCCTAGTCTGGGTCCACGTCATCCAACTTTTTTCGTGCCCCAGAGGTCCTCAAGAGCGGAACCCCACTGCAAGTTCTATTGGACTGGTCCCCCCTCCCCACTTGCAGCCTTTTATTTTGCAGGTACTTCTCCATTGACTTCATTGTGTATCACTCAAGGCCACCTCGACACCCCAGGGCAGGTAAAACCGAACTTCTGGTGATTTCTTGGACCTTGGTCCCTAAACCCTTTAAGAAAGAAGAACCCTGAAAACCATTTGCAAATATTTCAATGCAGTGCATGTTTCTTCCACAGGATACAATTAACATGTTCGAGGCTCGTCCCTCAAATCTGACTTGCTTGCTGGCTGTTTCTACTGTTTTACCTGTAAAAAGCTATAACGTCTAAAATACGTGCCCATTAGCGATGATCTTGGTGTGAAAATATATATAAAATCTGTGTTATTTTTCTTAATTGGTCTCCGATGTTTGATGGTATGGGTGGCTGTAGATACACATGCTATGCATAAGCTCGCCATCTAGTGTTGGGTCTGGAGTGTGTAGGAAGCTGGCCTAGTGTGTGATGGGTACACAAAGTACTTACTCCTTATACCAGGTCCAGGTATCCCCTCTTAGTGAAGTATAGGCAGTGTCTAGAAGCCAGGCTCTCTAGAGGTAACTGCGGATGAGCAGCCAAGGCTTATCTAGGAGACATGCAAAGCTCATGCAATACCACTGTAATCAAACCGCACTTAAACACATGAAAGAAAACACTCAGTTGCACGAAAATAAAGGTACTTTATTTTTGGAACAAATCGCAACAAAATACTAGACAGATAACCCACCCTTAGGAGGTAAGTAATACACTAAATATATACATTAATCATCAGAAACGGGCATTGAAAAGGTTAGAAAACAGTGCAAATAGTAATTTCCGATAGTGACCCTAGGGGGAGCACAAACCATATACTAAAGAATTGGAATGCGAACAAGGTACCGCCACCTAGTTAAGTAAAGTGTGTAGAGGGGAGGTGGGAGTACTAGAAAACCAGAGGCAAGTAACACATTACCCCCCAACAACCAGCAATGCAGGAGTAAAAAAAAGGATTTTCCTAAAACAAGGAAAAGAAGAAAAAGAAGACACCAAGACAAGCCTGCTGCAAAAACCAGCAGTGGATTCCTGAAGAAAAACGACCTGTGGAGAGAGGGGGCCAAGTCCAAGAGGCACATTGGAGTCCAGGAGTGGGAGCTACTGCTTACCCAGCAGTGGATGTAGGCGTTGGTCGACGATGATGAAGAACAGGTCAGCACTGCAGCCCTGGAGCTAGAGAAGAGTTCCTGATGGATGAAGATGAAGCCCCACACTGGAAAGAAGATTGCAGATGGGTGTCGGTGCAGGAATTCCACCAACAAGCCTTGGCAAAGGCAAACTTGCGGTTAGTCAAAGAGGTGCTGCCGCGGACCAGCAAGGCCCAGAAGGACTCAATCCAGGAGGGGGAGTCACAGGGGACCATCAGCGTTGCTGAGAGTCCACAGGAGCAGAGGCAGCACCCACAGGAGTCGCAAAATAAGCCCACGCAGCACTGCAAAAGAGGATCCCACGCTGCAGGAGAATCACACAGAAGGCTGTGCTTTGCAGGATGGAGTGCTGGGGGCTGGAGCTATACATCTTCTGACGATCCCTTGGAGCAGATGCAAACAATCCTTGGCAGCTGCAAGAGACACTGTGCACGGGGTACTATCCTACATAGGAAGGCAAAGGCTTACCTCCACCAAAGTTGGACAGCTGGCAGAGAGGACCAAGAGGACTACTCAGGACCACTACCCGTGATGTAGGATTCATACAGCTCAGCAGGAGAGGGTATCCACACAGCCGGTCGTCGCCTGTTGTAGGTGTCTGCGATTGCAGGGAAGTGACTCCTTCACTCCAAGAGAGATTCCTTCTTCTTGTGCAGGCTGAAGAGTTGCCGTCTTCTGAGTATGCACAGCCGGGGAAATGTAGCAGAGCTGGCTGGAGACCTGGAAACAATGTTGCTGAAGAGTCCTTTCTGCTTGGAAGCAGCTTGTCGGTTCCTGGAGTGTCCAGTCGCGGTTCCAGTGCCCAGAAATTAAGCAGAGGTTGCAGAGGAGTCCTGCTGGACTCTTGCAAGCCAAATCTGAGGACCCACCCAAGCGAGAGACCCTAAATAGTCCTGAAAGGGGGATTTGTCACCTAACCAGGTAAGCACCTATCAGAAGTGGGGCTCTGATGTCACCTGCTTGGCGGGGCAACTCAGATGCTCCCAGTGTTCCCTGCCAACCTTGGAAACAAGATGGCAGAACCCAGGGACCCTCTGGAGAAGCTCTGGACACCACCCCATGGGTGGTGATGGACTGGGGAGTGGTGACTCCCCTTTCCATTGTCCAGTTTTGCGCCAGAGCAGAGGTCCCTGAATCGGTGTGAATTGGTTTATGCATGGAGGGCGCGAAATGTGCCCTTCGAAGCAAACCAGTGGCTTGGGAAGGCTACCCCTCCCAAGCCAGTCACACCTATTTCCAAAGGGGCAGGTGTTACCTCACTCTCCCAAAGAAAATCCTTTGTTCTGCCTTAATGAGCTTTATCAGATCAAGCAGCAGGACGGCAGAAACCTGCCTGAAGGGGACCCAGCAGCTGGGCTGCCAGGAAAACCCTGTAAGACTGGTGGTAGCAATTCTGGGGGTCCTCTAAAGAGTCCCCAGAGTGCATGGAATCATAATTCCAATACTTGCAACAGTATTGGGGTATGATTCCAACATGTTTGATACCAAACATGCCCAGGTTCGGAGTTACCATTATGTAGCTGGATAATAGGTAGGACTTGATCCCCCACTCATTTCCCTCATCATGATCCTGGTAGCTCCTACATGGGCACGTCAGCCATGGTTCACAACACTTTTGGATCTCTCAGTAATTCCACATCAGAAGCTCCCCAACAGATCAGACCTTCTAACACAAAATCAAGAACAAATAAGACATCCAGACCCCAAATTGCTCAACCCGGCAACATGGCTCCTGAGGTTATAGAATTTGGGTACTTCCGACTACCATAGGAATGTATGGATATTCTTAAAGGAGCATAAACCCACAACTAGACAATGATACGCAGCAAAATGGAAACTTTTTGTTTGCTTTGCCAAATGGAAAACTTTGACCCTGTTAAGCTAACGGTTCAAGAGATTGTCGGGTACTTATTGCATTGACAGACAGCTAATCTTGCTTACACATCCATTCATCTTCATTTAGCAGCAATAGCTGCATATCTTCAGAAAAGACAGCATCTTTCTTTGTTTAAAATTCCTGTTGTAGAGGCATTTATGGAAGTACTTAAAATATTTATTCCACTAAGGGTTCCTCCAGCACCATCCTGCAGTCTTAACATTGTCCTCAGAAGGCTTATGGGTCCCCCTTTTGAGCCACTTCATTTCAGTTCTTCACAATCTCATGGAAGGTAGCCGTTTTAGTCACTATCACTTCCCTTAGACGTATCAGTGAGCTCCAGGTTTTCAGCTTGGAAGAACCTGTCTTCCAAATTCACAAGTAAATAATTGTATTAAGACCTAATCCAAATTTCCTTTCAAAAGTAGTTTCCCATTTTCATATCAATCAGTCAATAGAAGTACCTGTATTCCTTGCCCAACCAGATTCTGTGGTGGAAAGGGCTCTACACACACAATATGTTAAAGGGGCTCTTGTGTATTACATAGATAGAACCAAAGACTTAAGAAAACCAAAACTACTTTTTGTGACTTTTTCAGTGCCCTATAAAGTAGAGCCTATGTGTAAAGCAAATATAGCTAGATGGATAGTCCAGTGTATTCAGACTTGCTATAATAAAGTAAAACAATGTTTACCTGTACCACCTAGAGTGCACTCCACTAGGAAGAAAGGTGCATCAGTGGGATTTTTAGGTCACATACCTATAGCAGATATTTGTAAAGCAGCCACGTGGTCTACACCGCATACCTTTACAAAACATTATTGTATAGTTGTATTTGCACGTCAAAAGGCAAATGTTGGACAAGCAGTACTAAAAACAGTTTCAAGCGGTTCCAACTCCTGCACGCTACCCACCGCTTGATGGAGGGTCAGCTTTAGTTGCATAACATGTGTTTCTATAGCCACGCATGCCATGGAATAGAAAATGTTACTTTCCAGTAGACATCTGTTCGTGGCATGTAGTGCTGCAGATTCACATGCACCCTCCCTCCTCCCCCGATGTGTGTGGCTTTTAGAATTTATTAATATGTAAGTATTGTACCTATGTAGATACATTGCATAGACATATTTTCTAGTCTACTCTTTTTCACTCCTTCACTCTCCCGCCTGTGGAGAAACAATCTAACAAAGGACTTGATGCCCATGCGCAGTATTAACGAGAGGAGGAGTCCCTCAATCCTGTGACTCAAACGCATTTGAAGTAAAACAAGTTGTACCACTCCGAACCCAGCACTAGATGGCGGGCTTATGCATAGCATGTGAATCTACAGCACTACATGCCACAAACAGATGTCTTGTGGTAAGTGTCATTTTCCTTCTCAATGTGTCTCGCTCGTTTATTGACTGTACAACAAATGCTCAACTCTTTTCTCTCATACACCCATACTGCTCGACCACACTACCACAAATAAAGCACTGGATTATTATAGTAAGCCCCTGTAAACCAATAATGGTCGACTGGACTATCTGCCTGGCGTACCCCTTCATTTAATACACTGTATAGATAGCCAACTTACTACACCCGTTAGAACTGAATACTTTCCATCTTGCCCTGATAGCTTTCCTACCATCTGTAGGATCAAATGACATAATTATTCAAACAGTATTCCCCCCTACATTATATAAACAAGCAGGAAGGCACCAGATCAAGGCACCTGGCTCCCTCCAAACTCAAAGGATGTGTTGTTGGTCTCTAGCCAGAAAATGAAACCTGTCAGTGATTCATATTCTGAGGAAAATGAACCAGTGTGCAGATTTTCTCAGCAGACATCTAATTTTTCACACAAGAACCATACTTTGAAACATTCACATTAGTGATGACAACGAACCCAAAGGTCATGCCAAATGTGGTATCTAATTTCTTTATGAAACAACCTGTTGTGTGTACTCCTTTTGCAATTCCCTAAAACACCAGAAGGAAGAATGTTGCACATACTACAATCCAAGAGAGTAATACAGTACTGTGTATGGTAGCAAATTAAATAAGAAAAACTCAACAATTACATTATGGGTTCTATTTAGTACTACCTACCAAACTATCTATTTCTCCAGCATTGGATCTTTCATAGATTCACATGCTTGAATCATCCCCGTCGTCGAGGTGGGAGCCTCACGGTAAATTTAAATATATAAAAAGCAGTAAGTCAGTAAAAATAAAACCAGTAGGCCCAAGTAGGCCTCATAAGGTATTTTACAGTCTATCCACTTTGTTTTGTGAAAAGACCCAAACTTGAGTATCGACCAATCAGGATTCAGCCCCTCCCAAACACTCCCAACAGAGGCTGAATTCCCTCAGATTTTCTACCGCACGTCGTGTGAAGGGAGTCTCCCTGAGCTCTGCTCAGTTTTTTTCCTATTTTCTGACTGAAGATTGTTTTTTCTCTCAGGAAACTAGTTACAACTTTACTATGTCTGAAAAGGCAAAGAAGGGTCTGTTCAGAGACTATGACAACTGTGGGAAGAAGAGACTACATATTGATGACCCCCACAAGAAGTGTATTTACTGCCTTCATCCAGACCATAAGGTGAGAGACTGCAAAATCTGTCGCACCTTTAGTCAAAAAACCCTCAAAGACCGAGAGGGTAGACTTCTCTTATGGCTGCAAAAACAGAAAGCCTTAGAGCATCCTTCATCAGACAGCGAAGAGTCACCACAAACTTCTCGCCCTCAGAAAAGAACAGGTGAGAGAGATAGAGGTGCGGATGAACCACCAAGAAAAATGCACAAAAAGACTAAACAAGTCTTAACTGAAGAGGCAGTTAAATATGGACCAAAAAAGGTTCATTCAGAACCTACTACGCCGTTACACCGGAAAAGCACCTCAAAGAAACCATCCCTGTCTCTGTCACCACAAAAAGAGTCAGAAAAACTCTTTTTGGTGAAAAAACAACCGTCGACGACCGCCCCGTCGACGACAGTGTCGACGGTAACAGCGACCACGGTATCGTCGACGTTCACAACACCATCCTCACCGATGATTATGACGTCGTCGCCTTTGTCATCGACGACGATTATTACTGCAAAAATCTTCAAAAGAGCTTCGTCGGCAACCACATCGTCGACAGCGGAGGCCTCCTGGGTTCACAAATCATCCAGGGCACTCCCATCTACGCAAACTACGTCGGCGAAGCGACCGTCGTCGCTAAAATACCCGTCGACGAAGGGACCGTCGACTAAGGAAAAGACGCAGTCATGGACGGAAGCGTCGACGAGAGACCCGTCGACGACAGTACAGTTGACGACAGTACAGTTGACGACAGTACCGTCGACGAGGGAACCGTCGACGAGGGAACCGTCGACGAGGGAACCGTCGACGAGGGAACCATCGACGAGGGAACCGTCGACGAGGGATCCTACGATCACCACAGCATTAACAGTTTACAAACCTTTGGACATTTCACCAGCTCATTCCTCATACCATCATGAGGACTCCACCAGATTCTTACCCCTTTCCCTTATTAATATAGGGGACAAGCCATCTGACATTTTGCCGATGCATACATCACCAAGTAAGGTGCTGCCATACCCACCGCAACATCTTTTAGACGATGAGGATGATGATGTTCAAGGCATGTTTGGGGCAGCTAGTAGCCCGTCCCAACTAAATGTCAAATGTCAAGAGTTTGATGAAGAAGAGGATCAACATTACCAGCATAGTTATGCTTCAACATCTTATCCACAGGCAAACCAACCATCGCCTCTAGCTATGCCTAGCACATTAGTGACAGATTTACAACATATGTTGAAGGACTACTATAAAAGGTTCCCACCGTCAACTCAGTCCACGCCACCTAGACCTCAGAGTTACCAGCAAGCTCAAACTACTAATGTTTCCGAAACGCCACAGGCTAGTAGACCTGTAACTAGCCAAGCTCCGGAAGCTTACCTCTCGTTGGACGACGAAAGGGAAGAGGGCGAGCTAGCAGATTCAGCGGCTAGTGAATGGGACGACTATCTCGTTCCCACACCATCTCCACCTCCAGCAGCTCCAGTGGATTCTCCTCCAGAAGACATAGGAGGTTTTCATAATATCATAGAGAGAGCGGCGAAACGTTTTGGTCTGGAAATTGTTTCCCATGAAACTGAGTGTTTTTTGTATGACTTTAAAGAGCCATCAAAGAGATCTGTAAGAGCCATACCTATTGTGGATTTCTTGTGGCAGGAGGGTTTGAAGGCAATGAAAAACCTGGCAACAGTGCCTTCACAAATGCCAAGGCTAGAGAAAAAATACAAGGCCCCAGATGATTCTCCGGCCTGTTTAGTCTCACAACCGAAACCTGACTCGGTTATATCACAGGCGGCTCAACGACGATCCAAAAACCCCTCTACACCTATTGCGTCTCCCCCAGACAAAGAGGGAAGGAGACTAGACAATATCGGTAAGAAATTCTCCTCGGTTGCTGCAGTAACGGTCAAGGCGGCAAATTCCCTCGCCATCCTGGGAAGGTACGATCGGCAGATGTGGGCAGACATGTCCGTTTTTGTAGATTCACTGCCAGAAGATATCAAGGTGGAAGCTAAAAAGGTCTTGCAGGAGGGAGAAAGGGTTTCCGCAGAGATAATAGACAGTGCAATAGATATTTCCCTCACTGGCTTTCGACAATTAGCTGGAGCAGCAGTCTTGCGCAGACAAGGGTGGCTTAAAGCTACTTCATTCAGACCAGAAGTCCAGACTCGTGTTCTCGACATGCCCTTCGATGGAGAGAGTTTGTTTGGCAAACATGTCGATGATATGCTGCAGGCTATCAAGACGGATACCGATACGGCAAAATCCCTAGGTACCCTGCAATATAAAAAACTACCTTTTCGTGGAGCAAGGGGTAGAGGTAATTACTCCTTTCGAGGTGGATACCAACAATACAGGTCACAATATACATCTTCCTCCACAGGACCAGGACATCAGCACCATCAACAACAGCAGCATTATCGATTACCACCAGCCGCAGCTTACAAACATCCGGCTAGAGGAAGAGGAGCTGCCCGAGCAAGAGATACAGGCAGAAAGCAATGACCAGCGGATAATCTCAACACCTCCCCAATCAATATTGAAGGTCGGAGGTCGCATCAATTCTTATTTCCCCAAGTGGAAGGCTATAACATCGGACAGATGGGTACTAGATGTGGTGACCAGAGGTCATACTCTGGAATTCATCCAAACACCACCGAGTGTCCCTCCATCGGGTACACCGCCTCTGAGGTTGAGCCAACTTCTCAGGGAAGTAAGGATAATGCTAACAAAAGGAGCAATAGAACCAGTCCCTTTATCTCAAAGGAACAAGGGATTATATTCCCGGTTTTTCCTTCTCAAGAAACCCTCAGGAGACTGGCGCCCCATCCTGGACTTGAGAGCACTAAACAAGTTTCTAAAGAAACAATCGTTCAGGATGGTAACGTTGCAGGATGTCCTGCGTCTCTTAAACACGGGCGATTGGATGGCATCCCTAGACCTCCAGGATGCTTATTTTCATATCCCCATATATCGCAACCATCGCAAATTTTTAAGGTTCAGGGTAGGAAGTATGCACCTCCAATTCCGGGTTCTACCATTCGGTCTCAAATCAGCCCCCAGAATCTTCACAAAAATGCTAGCTCCAGTAGCAGCACATCTTCGCCAGGCAGGTATCCAGGTCTTCCCTTACCTGGACGACTGGCTTATAAAGGCACCCTCAAAATTCCAAGTAACAAATCATATTTCCTATTGCCTTCATTTGTTACACAGCCTGGGGTTTGTAGTCAACTACCAGAAATCTCAGATATACCCCAAACAAGAATTGAGTTTCTTGGGAGCAATTTTGGACACAGTACGCAGCAAAGCGTACCCATCACACGAGAGGAAACAAAAGTTAACCTCGTTGGCAAACAACCTATCCAGAAAAAAGTTCGTTTCAGTCCGCATCTACAAATCATTGCTCGGAATGATATCATCGTGCATTCCGCTAGTCCCAGATTGCAGGCTCCATATGCGACCCCTGCAAGAGCAATTGGACATACAATGGACACAAGTCCTCGGCTCCTTCGAAGACAAGATTCGCATAACGCCTCTAATGAAGAACACTATGAGGTGGTGGGCGACTCCAACCAATTTCTCAAAAGGGCTGTCTTTTCTTCTTCAAACACCAAGTTACATAGTAACAACGGATGCCTCTCTCGAAGGATGGGGTGCACATTGCCAGGACCTGCAAATCAGCGGAATCTGGAATCCGCAAGAGAGCCAGCTCCACATAAATTATCTAGAACTCAAAGCAATACACTTAGCTCTAAAAGCTTTCTTGCCAAAGATACAATGTTCAAGCGTCTTAATCCGGACGGACAACATGACCAGCATGTTTTATCTAAACAAGCAAGGAGGCACAAGGTCCCTACAACTCTCGCAGCTAGCCCAACAAATTTGGACATGGGCCATCAAACACAATATTTCACTAAAAGCGGAGCATGTGCCAGGACAGATCAATGTTCTAGCAGACACCTTGAGCAGGACAGTAATTCCTTATCACGAGTGGGAGCTAGACCAGAAAACTCTCAATGGCCTGTTTCTATTATGGGGCAAACCAAACTTAGACCTATTTGCCACTCTCGAGAACAAGAAATGCCAGTTCTACGCAAGTTGGCTTCCCCAAAAAGATTCGTGGGGGAATGCGTTTTCGATGAGATGGTCAGGAGTTTATGCCTACGCTTTTCCTCCGATCCCGCTCATTCCGAGAGTCATCAGAAAAATGAAGACGGAGGGTAGTCGACTTCTACTCATAGCTCCCAGATGGCCCAGACAAATATGGTATACGGAGCTCCTCATGCTCTCCGAACGACCACATCTACCACTCAGACAGAGTCCGACTCTTTTAACGATGCACCAGGGACAAGTCACACACCCACATCCGTCGTCTCTTCATTTGTCGGCTTGGCTCCTGAACACAATGAATACTTAAATCTCAAAATCTCCCCAGAGTGTAGAGACATCTTAGCAAAAGCTAGAGCTGACACTACCAACAAAACCTATAGACTTAAATGGAAACGGTTTTGTGTTTGGTGTGCAGCAGAAAATATACATCCTTTATCTTCTACTCCGGAACAGATACTTCCATATCTCCTGCTCCTGGCAAAATCAGGACTTGCATATTCTTCCATACGGGTACATCTGGCAGCAATCTCCAGATACCGCAGATCACCAGATAGACTCTCTTTGTGTTCCACAAGAATTGTCAAACAATTTATGAAGGGCCTTTTTCGGGTCTTCCCGCCAATTAGGAAACCCCCGCCTCTATGGTCATTGAATGTTGTGTTGATGCAACTCATGAAAGCTCCTTTTGAGCCGATCCACAAGGCTGACCTAAAATTCCTGGCATGGAAAACAGCGTTACTGTTAGCTCTTACTTCGGCAAAGAGAGTCAGTGACATTCAGGCTTTCACCATCAAACAGCCGTTCCTCCAGTTTACAAACTCAGGTGTCATCCTGCGGACAAATCCTAAATTCATTCCGAAAGTTCCCTCAACATTTCATTTAAATGAACCAGTCATCTTAAAAACCTTTTTTCCAAATCCGCAAACAGTGGCGGAAAGAACATTACATTCTCTCGATATTAAAATATGTTTAAAGTTTTATCTACAGAAAACTCACGCCATCCGCCAGTCGGATCAATTATTTGTAGCGTTCGGCGGAACAAAGAAGGGACACGCGGTGTCCAAACAAACTTTAGCAAGGTGGATTGGCCTGGCGATTCAATTCTGCCATTCAAAAGCAGGAAAGCCGCTCCACACCAAGGTGAGAGCCCACTCTACAAGATCGGTAGCCACTTCAGCGGCACTCTTTGCAGGTGTACCACTACATAGCATCTGTAGAGCAGCAACATGGTCCAGCCAACACACATTTACAAGACATTACTGTTTAGAGGAGACAAACCAGGTCGATACAGCAGTGGGACAAGCAGTGCTGAGGCATCTATTTCGTTAAGGTGAGCCTCTTACACATCCCACCACCACACTCGAGGTATGGTCATTAATGGTTCATTTTCTTCTACTGTTTAACGTGTCGTATTCTCCATAATAATAGCATAGACTGTGTCAGGATTTCTTGCCACACACATTTTATTGCTTTTATATTCGTATGTTTGTGAATATAAATATAATTATATGTAAGTGCATATTTAAAACTGAACTAATGTGAATCACATCACGTATAGAATTACGATGGAATTACAGTCAATGTAATTCAGTAAGTAAGAAAACATTACTGCTCGTTACTCGGATTCAAGCATGTGAATCTATGAAAGATCCAATGCTGGAGAAGAAAATTAGTTACTTACCTGTAACTGCAGTTCTCCAGTATTGGTATCTTTCATAGATTCACATGCGACCCACCCTCCTCCCCTCAGAGGCTCCCCTATTATACAGATATTAAACTTCACACTCCTAATAGAAAATCTGAGGGAATTCAGCCTCTGTTGGGAGTGTTTGGGAGGGGCTGAATCCTGATTGGTCGATACTCAAGTTTGGGTCTTTTCACAAAATAAAGTGGATAGACTGTAAAATACCTTATGAGGCCTACTTGGGCCTACTGGTTTTATTTTTACTGACTTACTGCTTTTTATATATTTAAATTTACCGTGAGGCTCCCACCTCGACGACGGGGATGATTCAAGCATGTGAATCTATGAAAGATACCAATACTGGAGAACTGCAGTTACAGGTAAGTAACTAATTTTCTTTCTTGCAAAATTAGTTTTCAAGCTTGAAACTTTTCTAGATTTACATGCAACACTGAGCCATTTCCCCACCCACTGGTGAAAGATTGGGGTTTGGGGGGGGGGGGGGGGGGAGAGTTGGCATCAAATAGGTTGGGATTTAGGCTTAACTGTTAAAGATTTGAAAAAAAAAGTCTCAAGATTGAAGGGGCTCACAGGTCACAGTGTGATAAAATGTATTATACAGTTAACCTTTACAATAAAACAAAAGAAATGTAAAATTATAAACTCCTATGAAAGCACACTTTGAATGTTAGAGACTCTGCCTGTGGTTAATGCACAAAAGAAAAACGTTCACTTGTACAGAACATTTCTAGAACCAACCACTAAATGGCAAAGTAATGCACAACATATGAACCTAATAGCTCCAAGCTTTGAAACTCACCCTCCCACCACCATATTCCCTCTGCTGTGGTCATCTTCCTGAGAAATAGTAGAAGATACAGGCTTCAGTCTGAGGGCTAATACTCCTGAATAGTTTGAGCTCTTTTGGCAAGATGCTGATATGAAAAGCCCCTGAAATCTGGACAAACAGGAGAACATGGTCCTCCTCAAGGTTTTAATAAGGCAGACCTTCTGATTTACACTGACACCACCCCGTGCCCATATAGGATAGGGGTATGAGTACAGATTCCTTCAAATAGTACTGGGTCCTTACAGAAGGTTTACACCTCAAAGTGAGCGAAGAGGAAAGACAGGAATCTGGAGTAGAATTTTTGCTGAATTGTTATCATTCATCTAGACTGGGCCTGTCTGCAGTGTCTCCTTGTTCTAGTGACCTGTAGAGAGAAGGAAGACTTATCTCTCTGTTGTACAGCTGGACAGCTCAGCAGACTAAATCCGCCCACAAACTAAAAGGTGGGCACAGCCTAGCTACCTAGAAGGGAGCACGAACACTATCTGTATTGAAAAGTTATCTCAGACACCTTCAGCATTAAGAAGGATGAGAATGTGACCTTCCTGGCACCTGTGCCTCCACCTCCTTACTTTGGGCCCGGAGGGACCAAAATTAGGTCATTCTTCACACTTTTGTGATGTGGCATGGTTCCACAGGCTGGAGCAGGGTGCCCTCACTTTTGTGCCATCATCCTAGACCAGTGGTTCCCAACCTTTTCACTTCTATGGACCCCCAAAGAATCATTATTGGAATCTGGGTCTCTCCTCCGCCCTCCCCGTCCCAAGTCATTACTGAAAGCTCATAACCCCTCCTGTGCCAGGCCTTTTCCCCCTCCTGTGCCAGGCCTTTTCCCCCTCCTGTGCCAGGCCTTTTTTTGCCTATTTGGGGCAGTTCGCGCTTAGGCCCTCATAACTTTTTGTTCACATAAGCTAACCAAGCCAAATTTGCGTCCTTTTTTCCCAACATCCTAGGGATTCTAGAGGTACCCAGACTTTATGGGTTCCCCTGAAGGAGGCCAAGAAATTAGCCAAAATACAGTGAAAATTTCGTTTTTTTCAAAGAAATGGGAAAAAGTGGTTGCAGAAGAAGGCTTGTGGTTTTTCCCCCTGAAAATGGCATCAACAAAGGGTTTGCGGTGCTAAACTCACCAGCTTCCCAGCTTTCAGGAACAGGCAGACTTGAATCAGAAAACCCAATTTTTCAACACAAATTTGGCATTTTACTGGGACATACCCCATTTTTACAATTTTTTTGTGCTTTCAGCCAGTGAAAGAAATGGGCATGAAACCAATGCTGGATCCCAGAAACCTAAACGTTTCTGAAACGTAGACAAAATTCTGAATTCAGCAAGGGGTCATTCGTGTAGATCCTACAAGGGTTTCCTACAGAAAATAACTGAAAAAGAAAAATATAGAAATTGAGGTGAAAAAAACATAAATTTTTCTCTACGTTTTACTCTAACTTTTTCCTGCAATGTCAGATTATCGAAAGCAATATACCATTACGTCTGCTGGACTCCTCTGGTTGCGGGCATATATATAGGGCTTGTAGGTTCGTCAAGAACCCTAGGTACCCAGAGCCAATAAATGAGCTGCACCCTGCAGTGCGTTTTCATTCTATACCGGGTATACAGCAATTCATTTGCTGAAATATAAAGAGTAAAAAATAGCTATCAAGAAAACCTTTGTATTTCCAAAAAGGGCTCAAGATAAGGTGTTGAGGAGCAGTGGTTATTTGCACATCTCTGAATTCCGGGGTGACCATACTAGCATGTGAATTACAGGGCATTTCTCAAATAGATGTCTTTTTTTACACACTCTCCTATATTTGGAAGGAAAAAATGTAGAGAAAGACAAGGGGCAATAACACTTGTTTTGCTAATCTATGTTCCCCCAAGTCTCCCGATAAAAATTATACCTCACTTGTGTGGGTAGGCCTAGCGCCTGCGACAGGAAACGCCCCAAAACGCAACGTGGACACATCCCATTTTTTTGAAAGAAAACAGGTGTTTTTTTGCAAAGTGGCTACCTGTAGATTTTGGCCTCTAGCTCAGCCGGTACCTATGGAAACCTACCAAACCTGTGCATTTCTGAAAACTAGAGACCTAGGGGAATCCAAGATGGGGTGACTTGTGGGGCTCTGACCAGGTTCTGTTACCCAGAATTCTTTGCAAACCTCAAAATTTGGCTAAAGAAAACACATGTTCGATGGCATCTGTCGCTGTAGATACACATGTTGTGCATAGCCCGCCATCTGGTGTTGGGTCGGAGTGTTACAAGTTGTTTTTCTTCGAAGAAGTCTTTCGAGTCATGGGACCGAGTGACTCCTCCTTTTGTCTCCATTGCGCATGGGCGTCGACTCCATCTTCGATTGTTTTCTTTCCGCCATCGGGTTCGGACGTGTTCCTGTTGCTCTGAGTTTCGGAACGGAAAGTTAGCTAACTATTGGAAGATTACGTCGGTATTGTTGCGTTCGGGATCGGCTTAGATAGAATCGACACCGCATCGAAGTTTGAAGAGCTCCGGTGCCCTTCGGGGTAGCTTTCGATCCCCCGTCGGGGCCTGGTCGGCCCGACCGCGTGTCAAACGACGCAGATGAAACGGACCCCGTTTCGTTTCTGTCCCAAATGCCACAACAAATACCCGTATTCAGACCAACATTTGGTCTGTAACCTGTGCCTGTCGCCTGAGCACAGTGAAGAGACTTGCGAGGCCTGTCGTGCGTTCCGGTCCCGAAAGATACTCTGTGACCGTCGAGCCAGAAGACTTCAGGTGGCGTCCATGCCGACAGCACACCGAGAGTTCGAGGAACAAGAGGAGGAAGAAGCCTTCTCGATCCACGAATCGGACTCCGAGGAATTCGACGATCAAAGAACTGTGAGTAAGACGTTGAAGACAACACACAAGAAAAGTGACAAAGCCCAGGGGACGCCACTGCCACCAGGCCATGGCTCGACCCATAAATTCGGTGACCGGCCGTCGGCACCGAAAAAGGCCGAAACAGTGCCGAGATCGTCCGACTCCGGTCGAGACACCGGCACGCAGCCTGCTCGGGACCGAGACAGTGCTGCTGAAAAAGATGGACGCCGAGACAGCGGTGCCGAAACGGTTCGACTCCAAAAAAGAAAAAAGTCACCTCGGAGCCGAAAAAAAGTACAGACAGGGTTTCGGTGCCAAAACGAGCCGCAACCGACCCAGTTACCGGTTCCTATTCAGAGGAGCAATCACTGTCCTTTCAGATGCGAAAGCATAGATTTGAGGAAGAGTTGCAATCCACCGAAGTGGACCATACGCAGAAACGTATTTTCATACAGGAAGGAACAGGGAAAATAAGCACCCTTCCCCCTATTAGGAGAAAAAGGAGACTGGAGTTTCAAACAGACCAAGCACCACAAACAAAAATGGTGAAAAAGGTAACTCCGCCACCCTCTCCTCCACCTGTAACTAACGTTTCACCAGCACAAACTCCATCACATTCCCCGGCTCACACCAACGCGAGCCAAGGTGACCAGGACCAAGACTCTTGGGACTTATACGACGCCCCAGTGTCGGACAACAGTCCTGAGGCGTATCCCACAAAGCCCTCACCACCAGAAGACAGCACGGCTTATTCACAAGTGGTGGCTAGAGCGGCAGAGTTCCACAACGTAAACCTCCACTCAGAACCAGTCGAGGATGACTTCTTATTCAACACCCTCTCCTCCACCCACAGCTCCTACCAAAGCTTGCCTATGCTCCCAGGAATGCTTCGGCACGCAAAGGAAATCTTCAAGGAGCCGGTCAAGAGTAGGGCAGTAACACCAGGGGTGGAAAAGAAATATAAAGCACCTCCCACAGACCCTGCTTTCATCACCACACAGCTGCCACCAGATTCCGTCGTAGTAGGAGCAGCTCGCAAGAGAGCCAACTCCCACACATCTGGGGATGCACCACCCCCAGATAAAGAGAGCCGCAAGTTCGATGCAGCCGGAAAGAGAGTCGCAGTACAGGCTGCAAACCAGTGGCGCATCGCTAACTCCCAAGCACTACTTGCGCGCTATGACAGAGCCCATTGGGACGAGATGCAACACCTCATTGAGCATCTACCCAAGGAACTGCAAAAGAGGGCGAAGCAGGTGGTCGAGGAAGGGCAGAACATATCTAATAATCAGATACGCTCCTCTATGGACGCAGCGGACACAGCTGCGAGAACAATTAACACATCTGTGACTATAAGAAGGCACGCATGGCTACGAACGTCTGGTTTTAAACCAGAGATACAGCAGGCAGTGCTCAATATGCCATTCAGTGAAAAACAACTGTTCGGACCAGAGGTGGACACGGCAATTGAGAAACTGAAAAAGGACACTGACACTGCTAAAGCCATGGGCGCACTCTACTCCCCGCAGAGCAGAGGCACTTACAGCACCTTCCGCAAGACAACCTTTAGAGGGGGGTTTCGGGGTCAGGCCACACAAGCCAGCACCTCACAGACAACACCGTCCAGCTAGCAGGGACAGTACCAGAGGGGAGGCTTTCGGGGCCAATACAGAGGACAATTCCCTAGGAATAGGGGAAAATTTCAAAGCCCCAAAACCCCTACAACCAAGCAGTGACTCACATGTCACTCATCCCCTCCACACAACACCAGTGGGGGGAAGAATAGGTCAGTATTACCAAGCATGGGAGGAAATAACTACAGACACTTGGGTCTTAGCAATTATCCAACATGGTTATTGCATAGAATTTCTACAAATCCCTCCAAACATACCACCAAAAGCACAGAATTTATCAAAACAACATTCAGACCTTCTGGAAACAGAAGTTCAAGCATTATTGCAAAAGAACGCAATAGAACTAGTACCAGAAACACAAATAAACACAGGAGTTTATTCACTATACTTCCTAATACCAAAAAAGGACAAAACACTGAGACCAATCCTAGACCTCAGAACACTAAACACCTACATCAAATCAGAACACTTTCACATGGTCACGCTACAAGAGGTGTTACCATTGCTAAAACAACAGGACTACATGACAACCTTAGATCTCAGACACGTATTTCCACATACCAATACATCAGTCGCACAGGAAATACCTCAGGTTTGTATTCAAAGGAATACATTACCAATTCAAAGTATTGCCGTTTGGTTTAACAACCGCGCCAAGAGTCTTTACAAAATGTCTAGCAGTAGTGGCTGCACATATCAGAAGGCAGCAGATACACGTATTCCCGTATCTAGACGACTGGCTAATCAAGACCAACTCACTGACAAGGTGCTCACACCACACAAATCAGGTCATACAAACCCTCTACAAACTCGGTTTCACCATCAACTATGCAAAATCACACATTCTGCCGTGCAAAGTACAACAATACCTAGGAGCCATAATAGACACAACAAAAGGATTAGCCACTCCAAGTCCACAGAGAATTCAAAATTTCAACAAGATCATACAACGCATGTATCCAACACAGAGAATACAAGCAAAAATGTTATTACATCTCCTAGGCATGATGTCCTCATGCATAGCCATTGTCCCGAACGCAAGACTGCACATGAGGCCCTTACAACAGTGCCTAGCATCACAATGGTCACAAGCACAGGGTCACCTTCTAGATCTGGTGTTGATAGACCGCCAAACATACCTCTCGCTTCTATGGTGGAACAGTATAAATTTAAACAAAGGGCGGCCTTTCCAAGACCCAGTGCCACAATACGTAATAACAACAGATGCTTCCATGACGGGGTGGGGAGCACACCTCGATCAACACAGCATTCAAGGACAATGGGACGTACATCAAACAAAACTGCACATAAATCACCTGGAACTGCTAGCAGTTTTTCAAGCACTAAAAGTATTCCAACCAATCATAACTCACAAGTACATTCTTGTCAAAACAGACAACATGACAACAATGTATTATCTAAACAAACAGGGGGGGACACACTCACCGCAGCTGATCCTTCTAGCACAAAAGATATGGCGCTGGGCAATTCACAACCACGTTCGCCTAATAGCACAGTTTATTCCAGGGATCCAGAATCAACTTGCAGACAATCTCTCTCGAGATCACCAACAGGTCCACGAATGGGAAATTCACCCCCAAATTCTAAACACTTACTTCAAACTTTGGGGAACACCTCAAATAGACTTTGCAACAAAGGAGAACGCAAAATGCCAAAACTTCGCATCCATGTACCCACACAGGCAGTCTCAAGGCAATGCCCTATGGATGAACTGGTCAGGGATATTTGCGTACGCTTTTCCCCCTCTCCCTCTCCTTCCATATCTAGTAAACAAATTGAGTCAAAACAAACTCAAACTCATACTGATAGCACCAACATGGGCAAGGCAACCTTGGTACACAACACTGCTAGACCTATCAGTAGTACCCCACGTCAAGTTGCCCAACAGGCCAGATCTGTTAACACAACACAAACAACAGATCAGGCATCCAAACCCAGCATCGCTGAATCTAGCAATCTGGCTCCTGAAATTCTAGAATTCGGACACTTAAACCTCACACAAGAATGTATGGAAGTCATAAAGCAAGCTAGAAGACCATCCACAAGACACTGCTATGCAAGCAAATGGAAAAGGTTTGTTTGCTACTGCCATCAGAATCAAATTCAACCATTACACTCATCTCCAAAGGATGTAGTGGGCTACTTACTACACTTACAAAAATCGAGCCTGGCCTTCTCTTCCATTAAAATACACCTCGCAGCAATATCTGCATACCTGCAGATTACCCATTCAACTTCACTATTTAGGATACCTGTCATTAAAGCGTTTATGGAAGGCCTCAAAAGAATTATACCACCAAGGTCACCACCCGTTCCTTCATGGAACCTCAACATCGTCTTAACAAGACTCATGGGTCCACCCTTTGAACCTATGCATTCTTGCGAAATACAATTCCTAACCTGGAAAGTTGCATTTCTCATCGCCATCACATCTCTAAGAAGAGTAAGTGAAATTCAGGCGTTAACAATACAAGAACCTTTTATCCAACTACACAAAAATAAGGTAGTCCTAAGGACTAATCCTAAATTTTTACCGAAGGTTATTTCACCATTCCACCTAAATCAAACGGTAGAACTACCAGTATTCTTCCCACAGCCAGATTCCGTAGCTGAGAGGGCACTACATACATTAGATGTCAAAAGAGCATTAATGTACTACATTGACAGAACAAAGAACATCAGAAAATCAGGGTGTTGCAGGCAGAAATGCCCTAAAATAAATTTGACACCCCCTCTGCCCGGGAGCGACCCTCGCCTACGGGGTCGCTGCCCCTGCGTGACATTGCCGCCAAAAAACAAATCCCCGGTGCCTAGTGGTTCAGCAGAAATGGTCTAAATACAATTTGCCCCCCAGGGGAGCGACCCTTGCCTAATGGGTCGCTCCCAATCTCTAAAAAAAAAAAAAAAAAAAAACACAAATAATTTGCCCTGGCGCCGGGGGCAGATCGGCCTAATAATAGTCAGAAAAGGCCTTCCCGAAAAATAAATAAATTTCTTTCCCTTTGAAGCCCTCGTCCAAGGCACAGAAACGGTTAATATTAATTAATTTTCAAAGCAGTCGCAGACCCCCTGAGGAGGCTTCGCGGACCCCCAAGGGACCCGGACCACAGGTTGGGAACCACTATCCTAGACCATAGTATCACCAATTTAAGTCTTTGTCCAGCATAGTCTTAAACTGACCAGTTCACAATCTCAGTTGGTGATAGTGACTAGTGACTACTATGGGAACCCCCTCTCCAGAGGATGTTGCTACCATCGGAACATATTAACTATGAACAGTAGATTATGGGATACAGGTTCTTAAAGGAGAAGGCATTCGTATTGCTTTATCTATGATATGGCCACTCCTTTTGTATGTTCTTAAAAAGCCTACAAACCATTTGGGCTATAACTGGTCCCAGAACTCCATTTGACTTGACACTTGGCATTGATGATTAAACAGCCAGTCATCAAGGCATTTTCCTTGATAACAGCTAAGACTTATGTCAAACCCATTTTGTTAGGTGAGTTCCTAACTGTTTTTCTTTGGGGGTTTTGGAGTCTACATTTATTGTGAGTGACAAGTGAGACATGTTTTATGCAAACCCCTTGGTTGTGAAGTGACACCCAAGGTCCTGAGATGTTTGCAGAGTCCCCATGTATGCATCCCTTGCACATCTTTAAAACCCCTTAGTGAAGGATTAGCTCTAGCTATGAACTAGAGTCCGGAGCACTTTTGACGTTAACTCAAACCAAAACCAGCAAATTAGCTATTTTCTGTAATATAAATCTAGCACGTTGTTCTAAGGAGCTATAATGTTTCTGTAAGGAAATGCCTCCTTGGCATGGTTGCCCCCTGACTTTTTGCCTTTGCTGATGCTATGTTTACAATTGAAAGTGTGCTGAGGCCTGCTAACCAGGCCCCAGCACCAGTGTTCTTTCCCTAACCTGTACTTTTGTATCCACAATTGGCAGACCCTGGCATCCAAATAAGTCCCTTGTAACTGGTACTTCTAGTACCAAGGGCCCTGATGCCAAGGAAGGTCTCTAAGGGCTGCAGCATGTCTTATGCCACCCTGGAGACCTCTCACTCAGCACAGACACACTGCTTGCCAGCTTGTGTGTGCTAGTGAGAACAAAACGAGTAAGTCGACATGGCACTCCCCTCAGGGTGCCATGCCAGCCTCTCACTGCCTATGCAAGTATAGGTCAGCCACCCCTCTAGCAGGCCTTACAGCCCTAAGGCAGGGTGCACTATACCATAGGTGAGGGTACCAGTCCATGAGCATGGTACCCCTACAGTGTCTAAACAAAACCTTAGACATTGTAAGTGCAGGGTAGCCATAAGAGTATATGGTCTGGGAGTCTGTTTTGCACGAACTCCACAGCACCATAATGGCTACACTGAAAACTGAGAAGTTTGGTATCAAACTTCTCAGCACAATAAATGCACACTGATGCCAGTGTACATTTTATTGCAAAATACACCCCAGAGGGCACCTTAGAGGTGCCCCCTGAAACTTAACCGACTGTCTGTGTAGGCTGACTAGTTCCAGCAGCCTGCCACACTAGACATGTTGCTGGCCCCATGGGGAGAGTGCCTTTGTCACTCTGAGGCCAGTAACAAAGCCTGCACTGGGTGGAGATGCTAACACCTCCCCCAGGCAGGAGCTGTAACACCTGGCGGTGAGCCTCAAAGGCTCACCCCTTTGTCACAGCACCGCAGGACACTCCAGCTAGTGGAGTTGCCCGCCCCCTCCGGCCCCGGCCCGCACTTTTGGCGGCAAGGCCGGAGAAAATAATGAGAATAACAAGGAGGAGTCACTGGCCAGTCAGGACAGCCCCTAAGGTGTCCTGAGCTGAGGTGACTCTAACTTTTAGAAATCCTCCATCTTTCAGATGGAGGATTCCCCCAATAGGGTTAGGATTGTGACCCCCTCCCCTTGGGAGGAGGCACAAGGAGGGTGTACCCACCCTCAGGGCTAGTAGCCATTGGCTACTAACCCCCCAGACCTAAACATGCCCTTAAATTTAGTATTTAAGGGCTACCCTGAACCCTAGAAAATTAGATTCCTGCAACAACAAGAAGGACTGCCTAGCTGAAAACCCCTGCAGAGGAAGACCAGAAGACAACAACTGCCTTGGCTCCAGAAACTCACCGGCCTGTCTCCTGCCTTCCAAAGAACTCTGCTCCAGCGACGCCTTCCAAAGGGACCAGCGACCTCTGCATCCTCTGAGGACTGCCCTGCTTCGACGACGACAAGAAACTCCCGAGGACAGCGGACCTGCTCCAAAAAGACTGCAACTTTATCCAAAGGAGCAGCTTTAAAGACCCCTGCAATCTCCCCGCAAGAAGCGTGAGACTTGCAACACTGCACCCGGCGACCCCACTCGGCTGGTGGAGAACCAACACCTCAGGAAGGACCCCCGGACTACTCTACGACTGTGAGTACCAAAACCTGTCCCCCCTGAGCCCCCACAGCGCCGCCTGCAGAGGGAATCCCGAGGCTTCCCCTGACCGCGACTCTCTGAAACCTAAGTCCCGACGCCTGGAAAAGACCCTGCACCCGCAGCCCCCAGGACCTGAAGGACCGGACTTTCACTGCAGAAGTGACCCCCAGGAGTCCCTCTCCCTTGCCCAAGTGGAGGTTTCCCCGAGGAAGCCCCCCCTTGCCTGCCTGCAGCGCTGAAGAGATCCCTTGATCTCTCATTGACTTACATTGCGAACCCGACGCTTGTTCTAACACTGCACCCGGCCGCCCCCGCGCCGCTGAGGGTGAAATTTCTGTGTGGGCTTGTGTCCCCCCCGGTGCCCTACAAAACCCCCCTGGTCTGCCCTCCGAAGACGCGGGTACTTACCTGCTGGCAGACTGGAACCGGGGCACCCCCTTCTCTCCATTGAAGCCTATGCGTTTTGGGCACCACTTTGAACTCTGCACCTGACCGGCCCTGAGCTGCTGGTGTGGTAACTTTGGGGTTGCTCTGAACCCCCAACGGTGGGCTACCTTGGACCAAGAACTGAACCCTGTAAGTGTCTTACTTACCTGGTAAAACTAACAAATACTTACCTCCCCCAGGAACTGTGAAAATTGCACTAAGTGTCCACTTTTGAAATAGCTATTTGTGAATAACTTGAAAAGTATACATGCAATTGAAATGATTCAAAGTTCCTAATGTACTTACCTGCAATACCTTTCAAACAAGATATTACATGTTAAATTTGAACCTGTGGTTCTTAAAATAAACTAAGAAAAGATATTTTTCTATAACAAAACCTATTGGCTGGATTTGTCTCTGAGTGTGTGTACCTCATTTATTGTCTATGTGTATGTACAACAAATGCTTAACACTACTCCTTGGATAAGTCTACTGCTCGACCACACTACCACAAAATAGAGCATTAGTATTATCTCTTTTTACCACTATTTTACCTCTAAGGGGAACCCTTGGACTCTGTGCATGCTATTCCTTACTTTGAAATAGCACATACAGAGCCAACTTCCTACAGTTTCTGATCATATCTACCCCAGAAGGTGCTAGCCGTGTCTTCATCTTCATTTTATCCGATCTGCTTTTTACCTCAGTGTATCGTACTGCAAAATACATATATGGTTATGAGTTGGACGTTTTAGATGTAGTTGACAAAGTCAGTGGCTGAATCATTTACATAGGTTTTTGAAGGTGAAGGCAGACCTTGAGATAAACACAAGAGGAACAAAATGGTGAAGGCGGCACAAACATATTGTTCGTTGTCCTAATTCACTGGATGTGCTTGACAAGCTGCTGCTGTGGCCTACTATAATAAGGAAGATATTGTATGTCTGTAATCAAAATATTGGAAGGAGATATTTTTTCTTGTGATGAAATGATGTATCAAAGAACTAAGCATAATTTGCAGTTAACACACTAAAATGTGTTACTATACTCTATTTTTCAAATATGTGAAACCTGAGTGGATGTGCATTTCAGAGTTTTTAGAAACCACTAATTTTGGTTGGAGATAGCTTTCAGTGTTGTACTTTTCTCTGTAAAGTACATGATCTAAAAGGGTTTTCTTTTTATAACTTTAAATAGTAGTTCGGAATTGTTCTTCAGTATTTTATTCTTGCTCCATTTACTTAATTTCTTGAGTGGTACTTTTCGGAGGAGGCAAAACTCAACATAGGAAGGCCATTTGTTTGCTTTGTTTGTTTCTTTTACTCAAAACTATTCTCAGTCCTATACCCATCCCATTCTGAATTTATCAGTGACATTGCACATGATTTCCACACTGTACCTTCCCTCGTGCCATTTTTGGGGTATGAATATACCTTTCTTGAGGAGAATCCATTGTTAAACATTGTACACAAATTAATATTTATGAATATTTCTCTTTATCAGCAAGGCACACATAACAGAATCTGATTTGTTACCAAATTTCTCAAAGCATATTTCATCACTTGCTGTACAGTTAGCCATTGTCCAATCATCCATATTCATTGATTCAGTTTTCTTTTTGCTGCTGCTGTTATAGACACTCTTTTAACCCACTACCTAAGCCCTTTCCTGTCCAACATCACTTCCAGCTTAGAATCTTTCAGTCACATTACTTGCATTTTACCAATCCCTTATGTTTTGTAAGAAAATCCGATAGCGCCCCCATTTCTTTTTGGGAGAACCATAATGACTATTCATGGTATTTGTACCTGTTCAGCCCTTCGGGATTTGTGCTGCAATGTACTGTGTCCTGACTCTACTAAGGTCTTTCCCTTTGCAGACTTCAAATATTTTATTACACATACATGACTTACGTTTATTGATCTATGTCTTTACTCTTCATGAAGTATGTTAAATGTCACCTTTTCCACTGTGACATTAACTGCAGAATAAAACGTTTGCTATATGCTGGCTCCAACCAATTTGTTTCCCTGTTACAGGATCATCCCCAACTTTTTGCCTTCCTCCTATTTTTTTCTGACTCCTTTTGTTGACGTGAGGACTCTGGGCACTGTACCACTGCTGATCAGTGTTAAAGTGCACGTGCTCTCCCTTCTAAACTTGGTATGATTGACTTGCACATAATTGGCATATTTATCTACATGTAATTCCCTTGTACAGAGGTGTATCCCTATACCCAGGGCCTGTAAACTAAATGCTACTAGTAGGCCTGCACCACAGTTTGTGCCATCCACAGAAGTAGCCTTTCAAACCTCTCAGGCCTTCCACCGCAGGCCCTGCGTGCACAGTTACTGCCACCTGGAGGTGCTGAGGAGACTGAAGATGCCTACCGGCCGGGCAGGACGCAAAGATTTCTGCCGGTCAGGCAGAGAAGAGCTGTACTTCACGCCATGAGCCCGGAGGCTCGTTCAGTGGGATTGTGGTGTCCAAAGGAGAGGCGGAGCTGGCTGGAGCTGCCCCACCTTCCCCTCGTAGCGCCGGAGAACCGTGGGAGGCTACCCTGCTCCTTCAACAGTCGTGGACTGGGTGTGAGGGGGCCTTGAGGACTGAGAATCCATAGTTCCTTATGTGGAGAGACTAGGAGGAGTCTCCCCACCGGCAGAATAGGTGCGTGGGCCCCGTTGCCCTCCCCTCTAAGGTTGCCCCACTGTGGGGGGAGGGGGAGGGATGCTTGACTTGATTGGGCTGTCCGTGAGGCATTGTGGCCTGTGGCTTTACCGCCTTGACAATATCAGTAGCGGGGTACCCTCGAAGGAGGTCCCCAGTCCTGTCAGTATAATTTTACCATTGCTGTAGGACCTATACTAGGAGTGCAGGAGCTCCTGACTAGGGACACACGTGTCCCTGATAACCGCAGTTCTGTAATAGGAGCGCAGGAGCCCCGCTGTTGGACAGGGGCATAATGGAAAGATTTCCTTATTTTGCATTTATGATAATGCAGCTGATGGATTCTTGAATGTTCCATTGTATGGGCATTCATGATGATGTTCTGGCCTCACTGATATGTTCATGGGACATGTGCATTTTGGGTGTCTGACATGTGACAGGTGGGAATGTTTTGTTGTATGTGCATTCATGATGATGTCTTGGCATTTCTGACAAGATGTTTATTTTGACATGTGCTTTTCTCGTGATAAAGAGGACCTTAATACTGCTTGTGTTGCAGAATCCCAGTAGCCTATATTTTTAGCTGAAAACTGCTGGGTTTAACAGGGTACTAGTGATCTGTGTGATCTAACAACTGCTTGTGTAGCAGGGTATTACTGATACATGTTGTGTTTGGTCTAATGATGTTTTATGCAATACAATTTATTTTTATATAACTTGGTGTTGTGTTTCCTTTGTGGTTTATTGTGTCACATGTGTTGTGTGTGTTGGGCAAATGTTTTACACATTGTCTCTGGGATAAGCCGGTCTGCTCGTGCCAAGTTACCAAGGGGGTGAGGATGCGTTGTCTTGGGTTTGAAACTCCCTCGCCCTGACTAGAGTGGTGGGTTCTGCCTATCCATGGTGAATACTGTAGCCAACCAGAAACCCCATTTTTAACTTTGCAAGTCCTATCCCTCACCGCTTATCACCAAAGTTCCATTGTGACTCATTATTGCACTTAAAACTGCAATTAGACCATTGTGTTTTATTTTCCTGATTTATTTATTAATTTTTCCTGTGTCATCTTACACCTGAGATTTTTGTTTTTCTATACTTGTGTTTCGTGGGGTTACATTGCTTTCTTAATAAACTCCCAATTCTTAAGTGACTATCATTCCACATTTAATACTATATTTGTAATGTTATCCTAGCGTACTTTTTGGAGTGTTGGCTCATTTTTTAATATCCCTCTATGTTTGTGATGGATTTAATAATCGATATTGATTGTAAGGTAGAACACATTTGATGTTATACCTTTACTTTGTGGTCCAGTTCATGGTTTGGTGCCATTTCTAATTATAGTTTAATTAAACTTTAACATCATAGCCTGTTTCATGACATTTTTGTATCATTTAATTTTCTGTGCATTTTATATCAATTCTTCTCAAACAATTAGACACACTCAACAATTGGGTTCATTGACAGTTATTGAACAGTCTTAAGGAAGTTGTTGCCAACAATAAATATTTTTTCTGTTACAAATAGATCAGTTACAACGGTGTCTTCAGTGTGTGTTCAAAACTTCCATTCCTAATTTCTAGCCACTTTCTTCATTTTCATTAAGTGTGGTTTATATTTCTGATTGTGTCTTTTCATATTCACATCATCGGTATTTCACCAGACAACATCCTTAGCAAATCTAGTTCTTTAGAATGTATAGTCTTCGAAAAATGTATCTAAAGGTAATGTTATCTAAGGGTGACATTTCTTTCAGGGGTGTGGAATTCGTATAACCCGACGCCTAGGACATATTCTTTGGGGTCAAGGACAACAAGTTTTCATGTTTATTTTGTCCTTGGGACAAGTAGGTCCAATCCCCTGCAGCACAAATCTTTGGCTGCCAGTTTACAGGGAAGGCAACTGTCTGCAGTTGAGGTAATATTTGTGTCCATGTGTTAATGCTGTTTGAACTTGTATTTATGGTTCATTAATGCAAAGCCTTTATTATTAGGGTGAGCACGTTGTAAGGTCACACTGCACTACTGACTGGTTGCAGTAAAAAAGTGTGTACACAAGTTTGAAAAGTTTAACAATACGCAGCTACATATAATGCTTACAGAATGCTCTCAGACTAGATTCAAATGTTTGCAAAAGCTTGTAAGCAAAATAGTTGATTCTTTGTTTTCAAAATCAAATATTCAGAAAAAAATGCAAGTAGGGGAAAAAAGTGTTTTGCTACATTACTGTAACATTATAGATACTATTTCATTGAAGCATCATCTAGTAAACTGTTAATGCACACTAGTATTTCCCAAAAATATTCATAATGGAACATTTGTGTAACAATTTTCAACACAAATATGTGACACATGAAAATAAGCAAGCACTGGCAAAGCTAGCTGATCCAACACTGTTGGACACTCGTTTGGTTTTGTCAGTGTATATCTTGTATTGACCTGGCTTTTGTAACAATGTAATGTTGTGAGAGCTGCCATGCCATCACCATTGTAACAAATATTTGCAAAAAGCAAAAAAGAAAAAAAAATGACTCAAAAAGCACACTTTGCCACAGTAATTCCTGGCACTGAACAAAATTACTTAGTGTGCCCGAAATGCTTCTGGTGTAAGAGCTGAATGCTACCACTCAACAGTAAAGCCAGCCAATAGGTGGATAAAGAGCAAAATAGAATGTTATTAAAAACAAAATGTTTTGGTTAATGTCGGACCTAATTGGGGGCACAATTCTTAAAGCAAGTCACAAAAGTGCACCCATAATACATGTCTTTGCATTAGTGGCTTTAATGAATTCATAAGAATTTGCAGAAGTAGACCAGGATATTGTACACCTACAACATATTTGTGTACTGTATTTTATCATGATCAAATAAGGATGTGTAGATTTGCTCAGATGAAAATCTATTGAGCGTTTACAAGTTTACTTTCCCGCCAAACTTTTGTTTTCCCCCAACCCTAGAAGAATTTCTTCCCTTGTCGGGAGTAAATTTCCAACCTTTCTTGATATGGGAAAAGATTAGAGAAGAGCTGGTGAAAATCCTTAAAACATGCATTTCAGTAGGTTTGCACAGACTCAAAGGCATTCCAACCCTGGAACTATTGCTTACTGCTTCCACCAGCCCCAGTATGTAGATCTGTGGAAAGGTGGCAAAATAAGGAAATTGCTATAGTAAGGCTTGAAATTGCTAGTATTCAAGGCCTACTATACTATTATTCCTGGCATAATCAGAGAGGCTGTTATCAGCTCTTACATAATGAGTGCTGCCCTAATCTGTCACCAAAGTACATGGCACCAAAGGTGCAAGTAGACTTTTTTTTTTTTACAGGACAAGTAGATTTATTAAGCAACCAGTCCCATGGACAAGTAGATATGTTATTAAATTCCACATCCCTGTATTTCCCATCAAAGTTGTTCTTTTTTGCGAGAAACATTCACAATTTAACCTCAGAAGATTTTCAGATAGTGTTATAGGTAGTAATCTATGTAAATTCTAGATTTCTTTTCTTAACATTACACTTCTTACCATTCAGATGTGAAATGCTTCCATATAGATCTTATAAACCACTGGTGAATAAAGTATCTCCAGGTAATTTCTGTCTTGTAAATAAGTCGGTGTCCTTTAAAATTGACGTTACATATTTAATTAGTTCCTGTAAATGAAAATCAATAACATATGCAAGTGAATTACCCATTATCCATCTGCATAAGAAGTAACATCACTGGTTTCCTACCAAAAATGTCTTCCCTTAGTGACGTTATCAGGAAAGATGCACATAGGACGGCCTGCTAGTGTGCCACAGGCAAGCTAGTCAGGTCCATCCGGGTCCAGCACTAGGACCCCTGGCCCTCTTCCCTCCCACTATAATTCACTACTTCCCCACACCACTACAAGCCCTGAACCCTGGTCGCCTTTCACTGCACTGCTGCTTTCTTCACTGCCCAGCACTAAAGGTGCATTTTCTGCGTCACCTGCCCTTTCACATGCAACCCTGCCTCACCCCCATACCACAGCTCACCCCATACCATACCTCACACCCCCTCCATCTCACACCCCCCCTCCATCTCACACACCAGCACACTTTGCACACATGACCCCATTCGCTTGACCCCCTCTATACTGCACCGCTCCCTGCATACTCCTTAACACTTGCTCCCCACTTAGCACGCCACTGAAATTTGAGATGCTCTGCACAACCGCTCACTAGACCTGCTGTTTCTGACTGAAACTTGGACTGCTGTTTCATCAGCCCCTGGTCATCAGCCCCCTTTAAAAAAAAACACCAAAAAAACGAACGCAGTCCCAAAGACACTAGCGAACAACTGGCCTATCTCTCTGCTGCCCTGGCAAAAGTTGTGGAAAAGATGATAAGCAACTAGCAGCCTCTTCAACTACAACCAGCTCCTCAACACCGCTCAATCCAGAATCTGGCCCAACCATAATAGAGAGACTGCCCTGATGGGAGCCACAGATGACATCCAGATAATAATGAACAGAGTAGACAATGTGGATCTAATAATATTGCACCTTATTGCAGCCATCTACACCATCTCCGACTCTATCCTTTTCATTTAACTAACCAAAGTTAGTATCCAGGGCCCCACACTTTGCTGGATTTGTTTTCCCTGGCAGGCATCGCCAAGTCAGTCAGCCTAGCGTGGTCCCCTTCACTTCCTCCACTGTCAACCTTATCTGCAGAATTCCATAAGGACCCTCACTCTGCCCCACCCTGTTCCATGTCTACATTACCGCAGTAGCCAGCATCATCTGTGCCAACAGAATGAACATCATATGCTCTGCTGATGACACCAAACTGATTCTCTCAGTGAAAAACATTCAGTCACCTACACCAATTTCTTAGCCTACATGAAGTCGCTAGATGGATGAAAATTAACATCCTCATGCTCAGTCCAGTCCAGACAGAAGTAGTACACTTCATCAAAGATATCTCGCCCTGGCACGCCACCTGATTGCCATCCACACTCTGACCCACACCCCTTTGACAACCCACACAAAGGACTTTCGAATACTAATCGACAACCAGCTTGAAATGAACGGCCAAATGAATGCAGTTTCTCTTTTCCACACACTCAAGATCTTCAAATGGCTACCCATCGTCACTTCCACAACCGTCACCCAAACCTTCCATCGTCAGCGGACTGTACTATGGTAAAACATTTTATTCTGGCATGAACACTCAACTTACTAGGTGACTCTAGGCCTTAGAAAACTCAGCAGCCAATCTCACTCTGCACTCATCATCCTGCACACTCATCGCCCTACACTTCGAAGAGCTCCCTTTGCTATCATTTCCCAGACGAGCACTCATCAAGCTCCTTATAAATACAATACAGGGCCTTACACAATATTGGCCCTGCATACTTCAACAGAAGCATAAACCTCTACAAACATGCCAGGCACCTCTGCTCAGCCGAACACCTACTTGCACACACTCACACTCATTGAGACCTGGCAGTCGTTACTTCTCCTACTTTGCACCTAAAGCCTGGAACTACAAGCCCCATGCACATCTGAGCTGCTGCCTCAGTTCTTGAATTGTGCAAGAAACTGAAATCCTTGCTCTTCACCTAATCCCTGCCCTGCTTTGGCCTATATATCTCCCTCTTCAATGCCAGAATAACCCTCCTGGGTGAGTTGTGCACTATGCAAATATAACAAGGGTTGAATAATACTAATTAATGATACTGTTGGGTAGTTGGATGATTTGTTTCTTCTGCGTGTGATATCTTATCTCCTATTAATGTTACAAGCCAACTTATTGTTCTTAATGATCTATTCAGCAATTTTAGGAACAAAGACTGATACTGTGATCAGTGCCTCATAAGTCATATCAGCTGATGTTACTATACTAACATCATAGGTTTTTTTGTTAGTTACTTATATCATAACTTAGTCGTTGAATTCTTAACATAAGCTTAATCTAAACTTCAAAAATAAGTCACTTACATATTGCCTTCAGAAAGTGAAAGTGATGGCCAACAACACAGGCTTGCGAACAAATGCAGTCAGCGAATGCAGGGGTATGGCTCCTCCACTCTAGAGGAGATGCTGCCTTATTGTTGACGTACTGGACAGTCCTCCACAGCTTTAGAAGAATGCACAGCTTTTGGACGAGTCGATCAGTCCAGTTATCAAGTTCCAACAGCAGGGCAGGGTTTGTCACCAAGTGGTGGTTAAGTACTCTGTTCTCATGGTGACTGCTCTTCTTTGATCCTTCTGTTCCCAGTAGTCCAATCTAAAGTCCAGGCCTCCGGGTTGGCCCTAAATACTGAATTTAGGTGTGTTTATTGGGGTGACTAACCCCCGTCCCCTTCACAGGGTACCACTTCCTTTGGGGGTGGGCATATTCCTGACCCGAATTCCTATTTTCACAAAAACAAGATGGTGGAACCCTTCCTCAAGTATTTGCTTCAGGTAGTCTACATTAGGGATGTGACTAGCCTAGAAGTGCAACACACCCCTGAATAAATGGGCTTATGGGGCAGGGGTGTTGGCATTCCCCAGGTCTAGGGGGAAGCTAAGATTGCATATTAAAGACGGAAGGGGCTTTGAAGCCCCAGGCTCTGATATGCTAAAACGCTAGCCATCCTGTTGGAAGTGTGATCACCTTCCTAAGGTGGAGGCATTGTTTCTATCCTCTGAGAATGCATGCTTTCACCTGCAGGGGGTCAGAAACCAGTCTGTGGTGGCAGGCTGGTTGGCAAGCACAGTAAGACTAGTAGGTTTTTAGGGGGCACCTCTAAGGTGCCCACTGGGTGCTTGTCATAATAAATCTGATATAGGCATCAGTACAGATTTATTAAGATAAGGTGTTTGATACCAAACACCATGTGTTTCAGTGCAGTTGTCATGTAGCTAGGTCATTCCTAATGACCAGAGCCCAGTACTTGTCCTTTAAATGGCTGCCTGACCGCTTGCAATATATAGCAATGGAATTCAAAGGGGTACATCTTGTCACGCAAATCTGCCCTCACATGTCATATCATGCACCCTCCTGTAGAATGCTAAGGCATGCTGGGAGTGACTTGCATATATTACTTGCAGTGGGGCATGGCCATTGAATCATTAATTCCCAGTCGTCGAGGTGAGAGTCCCACTACACATTTTAAAATCAGTAGAAAACATACTCGTAGCGTATAATCTTTAGAAGACATTACTTTCATTGACTTACATCATTTATAATGAGCACCTTGAGACTCTCACGGGTAAGTAGCCATACTGATTGGTTGTTTGATTGAACCAAGCTTCAGCCAATCAGGCAACAGCACCCTCTAGAACACTCACTACAGAGGCATTGTCCCTCAGAGTTTCTACTGCACATCTTGTGAAGGGAGTCTCCATGAGCTCTACTCAGTTCTTAAGCACATAACCTACTTTTAGAAATCCAAACACCTCTTTACTCTTCCATCTAACAGAGACTGACAATATAATGTCAGAAACATCTAAGAAAGGACTTCAGACCCTGTGGGACCTATGGAAAAAAAAAGGCTACACTTTGGAGATCCACACTGCCTTCATCCTGCCAACAAGAGAAGACCAAAATCTGTTGCACCTTTTCCTACAAAGTTCTCAAGGATAGAGAAAGCAGGCTTTTGTTTTGGCTACAGAAGTTAAAATAATAAAAAGGCTGGTCTTTCTGAAGAGGAGGATATAGCGTTCTCTTCCAGGGGATCTGTAAGGAAATGCCTCCTTGGCATGGTTACCCCCTGACTTTTTGCCTTTGCTGATGCTATGTTTTGAATTGAAAGTGTGCTGAGGCCTGCTAACCAGGCCCCAGCACCAGTGTTCTTTCCCTAACCTGTACTTTTGATTCCACAATTGGCACACCCTGGCATCCAGATAAGTCCCTTGTAAGTGGTACCCCTGGTACCAAGGGCCCTGATGCCAAGGAAGGTCTCCAAGGGCTGCAGCATGTCTTATGCCACCCTGGAGACCCCTCACTCTGCACAGACACACTGCTTGCCAGCTTGTGTGTGCTGGTGAGAACAAAACGAGTAAGTCGACATGGCACTCCCCTCAGGGTGCCATGCCAGCCTCTCACTGCTTATGCAGGTATAGATAAGTCACCCCTCTAGTAGGCCTTACAGCCCTAAGGCAGGGTGCACTATACCATAGGTGAGGGCACCAGTGCATGAGCACTGTGCCCCTACAGTGTCTAAGCAATACCTTAGACATTGTAAGTGCAGGGTAGCCATAAGAGTATATGGTCTGGGAGTCTGTTTTACACGAACTCCACAGCACCATAATGGCTACACTGAAAACTGGGAAGTTTGGTATCAAACTTCTCAGCACAATAAATGCACACTGATGCCAGTGTACATTTTATTGTAAACTACACCCCAGAGGGCACCTTAGAGGTGCCCCCTGAAACCTTAACCGACTATCTGTGTAGGCTGACTGGTTCCAGCAGCCTGCCACAACCGAGGCATGTTGCTGGCCCCATGGGGAGAGTGCCTTTGTCACTCTGAGGCCAGTAACAAAGCCTGCACTGGGTGGAGATGCTAACACCTCCCCCAAGCAGGAGCTGTCACACCTGGCGGTGAGCCTCAAAGGCTCACCCCTTTGTGCCAGCACCGCACGACACTCCAGCTAGTGGAGTTGCCCGCCCCCTCCGGCCACGGCCCCCACTTTTGGCGGCAAGGCCGGAGAAAATAATGAGAATAACAAGGAGGAGTCACTGGCCAGTCAGGGCAGCCCCTAAGGTGTCCTGAGCTGAAGTGACTCTAACTTTTAGAAATCCTCCATCTTGCAGATGGAGGATTCCCCAATAGGATTAGGGATGTGACCCCCTCCCCTTGGGAGGAGGCACAAAGAGGGTGTACCCACCCTCAGGGCAAGTAGCCATTGGCTACTAACCCCCCAGACCTAAACACGCCCTTAAATTTAGTATTTAAGGGCGTCCCTGAACCTAAAACTGTAGATTCCTGAAACTACAAGAAGAAGAGGACTGCTGAGCTGAAAGAACCCTGCAGAAGAAGAAAAGAAGACAAAAAACTGCTTTGGCCCCAGTCCTACCGGCCTGTCTCCTGCCTTCTAAAGAACCCTGCTCCAGCGACGCTTTCCCAAGGACCAGCGACCTCTGAATCCTCAGAGGACTGCCCTGCTTCAAGAAAGACAAGAAACTCCAGAGGACAGCGGCCCTGCTCCAAAAAGACTGCAACTTTGTTTCAGAGGAGCAGATTTAAAGACCCCTGCAATCCCCGCAAGAAGCGTGAGACTTGCAACACTGCACCCGGCGACCCCGACTCGACTGGTGGAGAACCAACACCTCAGGGAGGACCCTCCGGCGACTCCGAGACCGTGAGTAACCAAAGTTGTCCCCCCTGAGCCCCCACAACGACGCCTGCAGAGGGAATCCCGAGGCTCCCCCTGACCGCGACTGCCTGACTCTAAAATCCTGACGGCTGGAAAAGACCCTGCACCCGCAGCCCCCAGCTCCTGAAGGAACGGAACTTCAGTGCAGGAGTGACCCCCAGGAGGCCCTCTCCCTTGCCCAGGTGGTGGCTACCCCGAGGAGCCCCCCCCTTGCCTGCCTGCATCGCTGAAGAGACCCCTTGGTCTCCCATTGATTTGCATTGGAAACCCGACGCGTGTTTGCACACTGCACCCGGCCGCCCCAGTGCCGCTGAGGGTGTACCTTTTGTGTGAGCTTGTGTCCCCCCCCGGTGCCCTACAAAACCCCCCTGGTCTGCCCTCCGAAGACGCGGGTACTTACCTGCTGGCAGACTGGAACCGGGGCACCCCCTTCTCTCCATTGAAGCCTATGCGTTTTGGGCACCACTTTGAACTCTGCACCTGACCGGCCCTGAGCTGCTGGTGTGGTAACTTTGGGGTTGCTCTGAACCCCCAAAGGTGGGCTACCTTGGACCCCAATCTTAACCTGTAGGTGGTTTACTTACCTGCACAACCTAACAATATTTTACCTCCCCCAGGAACTGTGAAAATTGCACTGTGTCCACTTTTAAAACAGCTAAATGTGTTTTATGTAAAAAGTATATATGCTACTGTGATTATTCAAAGTTCCTAAAGTACTTACCTGCAACACCTTTCAAATGAGATATTACATGTAGAATTTGAACCTGTGGTTCTTAAAATAAACTAAGAAAATATATTTTTCTATAACAACACCTATTGGCTGGATTTGTCTCTGAGTGTGTGTTTCTCATTTATTGCCTGTGTGTATGTACAACAAATGCTTAACACTACTCCTTTGATAAGCCTACTGCTCGACTACACTACCACAAAATAGAGCATTAGTATTATCTCTTTTTGCCACTATCTTACCTCTAAGGGGAACCCTTGGACTCTGTGCATGCTATTCCTTACTTTGAAATAGCACATACAGAGCCAACTTCCTACAGGATCCTCTTCAATAGTTATAAGCACTGAATATTCCTGCCTACGTGCGGGGACCCTGGAGTACACATCAAATAAAAATGTGTGTTTTTGTGAGTGTGTCATAAAAATTGTACCAAGAATTATGGGAACATAATTATATACACATGTATTAGCATGCATCTATTCAGCCTATATTAAAGGCTAAAAAATGTTCAAATTGCATTGAGATTTTCTTTAATAAACATCTCACCAGACCCACACGTTTCAGTAAAGCAGAAAAGAGAAAGCATTAAATGTAAACACAGCCCTTATTGAAAAGAAAACTGCATGGAAATGTACAGGCATTGTTAGCCAATAGGCTGCATTAAAAGCATAGAAAGAGAATACTGGCACTGTACCTTGAAGAACTCCATGACCTCTAGTATCCTACCATGCCCCAAATGTGACAGCTCAGTTCTTTTTGCTGGCTCCTTAAGTGAGGATCCTGGAATAATAAGCTCTACAGTTTTTGACAATTTTGTCAAGAATTCTCTTTCCGAATTAAAACATTTGAAATTTTGAAGTGTACGTGACCGAAAAGTATTTTTATTGGGCACATTAGGCCACCTCTTTTCATCCAGTGCCCTTGATGTGGCAAAAAAGATTGGTGCAATCTGATCCTCACTCAGTGTGCATTGTTTGGCTTCTTCTCATCGTCCACAAACATGTTACTACCGTCAGAAATTTTCTAAAAGAACCCTGAAGGACAGGGAGAAGGTAAAGCTGCACACCCTTCAGAAAAGAGGAAAGGTAGGACCTTCAAGTGGCCTTGGGAAGTCTCAGGAATTCTTCAAAGAGCCCTCTTCTTGAGAAAAATCAGCACACAGAGGAAGATCAGAGAAATTATGGGAAGAATGGCTGGCAGGAAATCAACCTCAGGGGAAATACCTATGTGTTGGCCATTGGTGGCAGGATCCCCGTTGATGTTGAAGTGCACTGCGTCAGAAAGATCACTGTCGAGGGGCGCCCCAACTGCCCTGTCAACCCAGACATGTCAACGTTGAGGCCTCTTATTACAAGACTTCAAGATTGAAGTCAAGACGGTCACTGTCCACTCATTTGGCATTGCACAGAACATAGAAGGTCGGGACACCAACCTTTGCCGTCGGGCAGATCATCGCACCGAAGATTGATGTCAAGGCACACATCAAAGTCTCCATGTTTGACATCAAGGGATTCAACAGCTCTGCGTGGGACGTTGACACAACATGCACGGCCAATAGAAATGACACAAAAGACGAACTTGAGACATTCGGCGACAATGAAGACTATTCAGGGTAATGCCTATCATGCAGAAAGATCCAGATTGATGTTGAGAAACAGAAGATCGACGTCAAAAATGTGTACTTACTCAGAGCTTTCAATTGTACAGCTTTCAGGCAGTCATGACTCCCACAAGTTGTGAAACAGTCTCCAGCCACTAACCTACCTCCACATGGGCTTGGGACCCTCAGAAAAAGTGGTGACCCTCGTCAGAGTCCAGGTTCGGACTATCTTTAAACGTATACACCATTTAGTCTCTAATCGTACACCAAAGCATACTCCCCCCAGCTACATTTTCTCCAAATGTTCTTCCTCAGACACAAGCATGATCTTCAAGAAGGCATAGGAGTCCACAGAGACATAGATCAGTCTAGGACTCCTTGGAGATGTAGGTTGAGATCTAGAACACCTCACCAAAGCACATCTTACAGATCTCATCAGTGTCACCAGTCCAGGTCTGACCGAGCGTAGATCATCTTCTTGGTCAGCCACATCACGTTAATCGGTGAGAGGCTACTCTCCAACATTGTCAGGCTCACCTCCTGCAAGGGTTCCCCCAGTGGATGACCTCATTACTCTTAACGAGGTTCTTAACAGAGGAGCTACAAAGCTGAATATTGGCATACCTGTACCTGTCTTGTCAGCATTTGTGATATTCAAGATGCTCTTTCACAGAACTGCAGCTAGTCCTTTCCTTTCTCTGGTACCAGGTCTGTTGAAGCGTCTCTAAGAGCGGTGTCGTTGCGCATACTAAAGAAATACAAAGCTCCTGACCAAGACCCCTTTTCTTGAAATCTGATCCTCCACCAGATTCTGCAAGCATTACAGCAGCAAGAAAAACGCATCCGGTGGCATCATCGTCAACCATTCCTCCGGTTAAGGATTGTAAACAAATGGGCTTTTTAGGCCAAAAAAATGTGTGGTACATCTGTATCCTTTATGAAAGTGGCCGGCGCCTCTGCGCTGTTAGGAAGATATGAAGGGTCACTTTGGGACTCTGTTGAGGTTTACAGAGAAGTTGCTGAAAGAGAACAGGCAGGATTTTGAGGAAATCCTACAGGAAAATGGCCTGGTTGCAAACCAGATGATTAGCGCAGCTACAGATGCTTCTGACCTCGTGGCTCGCAGACACTCCCATGAGATTTTCTCCCAGGGTTCCTCATGGCTCAGACTTCAAGGCCTTAGACCTGAAGCCTGATAAAGAATACTGAACCTGCCATTCACAGGGAACCTGCTGTTCGGCACACATGCGGATGATGAAGTGGCCAGTATGAAATCTGAGCTAGATACACTCAAGGTGGTTGGCCTAGACAAAAGAAAGGAATTCCTTTGCAAGTTCAGGTCTTACGATCGGCGACCTTAACATCAGAGGGCTCAATGCTGTCACTGGCTACCGCAACAACTTCAAGTTAGATAAGATTACCATCCACTGCATCCAGCTCGAGGAAAAGGAGCTTCTCGTCCATCAGCTTTTTCTTCCAAAACGCCTGCAAAGCAATTAGCTCTCACTTCCCTCTCTTCTCCGTCCCCACTCTGATCTGGGGAAGTATAGTCAAACACCTGGACGGGTGGTGCAAGATAACAAACGACAAGTGGGTCTTGAATTTTGTTCAGAATGGTTACTCACTCAAATTCAAGTTTCCTCCCCCTGCCCTTACGCCAAAGAAAACATTGCATCATCAACAAGCCTTGTTGCAAAACAAGGTAAACATTCTACTCCAAGAAGAAACCATAGAAGTTCCATCCTCTCACAAGGGCTTGGGAATATACTCTTGTTATTTCCTGGTAAGGAAAAAAGTTCCAATTCAAGAATACAGACCCATCGTAGACCTAAGACTTCTCAACAAGTTTATATGCAAAGAGAAGTTCAGAATTTTGGCACTTCACCAGATCTACACCCAACTGCATCAGGGGGATCGGATGTGTGCCATCGATCTCCAAGGTGTGTATTTCAACATCCTAATAATCCGGAAACATCAGAGATTTTTACGCTTAAGAGTAGCATCTGAGCATTTCCATTACAAGGTACTGCCCTTCAGGCTTAAGTCAGAACCTTGCTCTTCTCAAAATGCGTGGCTGTAGTTGCAGCATTCCTGCGGAAGAAGAAAATATAGAGTGTTTGCACAAGAGCAATATCAGGTCTGTCGCGAGACCTTGAAAAACCTGGGTTTAGGAGGCAACTTTAAAAAACAAAAAGCTGGCCTGTTGTGTGGTGGGTACCAGAGGTACTTACACCTTATTACAGTTCCAGATATCCCCTCTTAGTGAAGTGTAGGCAGTGTCTAGAAGCCAGGCTCCCTAGAGGTAGCTGTAGATGAGCAGTCAAGGCCTATCTAGGAGACATGCAAAGCTCATGCAAAACCACTGTAGTCACACAGCACTTGCACAAATGAAAGAAAATACTCAGTTGTACAAAAATAAAGGTACCTTATGTTTGGTCACACAAAACCACAAAATACTAGAAGGGCAACCCTCCAATAGGAGATAAGTAATACACTAATTATATAAACTAGTAAACAGTAATAGGCATAGAAGAATGTTAGAAAACAGTGCAAATAGCAATAACCAATAGTGACCCTAGGGGGAGCCCAGGCCATATACTAGAGCAATGGATTGCAAACACAGGACCCCCACCTAGGTAAGTGGAATGTGTAGAGGGGAGCTTGGAAGTACCAGAAAACCACAGAGGTAACTATCACAGTACCCCTCCACCCCCAAACGAAAGCAGGAGTAAATCACTGGAATTTCCACAAACCACCCAAAAGGAGGAAAAAGAAGAGAAGAAGACACCCAGACAAGACTGCAAGAGACCAGCAGTGGATTCCTAGAGAAGACATGTGGAGAGAGGGGACCAAGTCCAAAAGTTTCATTGGAGTCCAGGAGGAGCAGGAGCTACAACCCACCCAGCTGAACCTGCAGGAGTTGGTCGACGGTGAGGAAGAACAGGTCAGCACTGCAGCCCTGGAGCTGAAGAAGAGTTCCTGATGGATCCAGAAGATATCCCACGCTGAAGTGAATATTGCAGGCGTGTGTTGGTGCAGGAATTCCACCAACAAGCCTTGGCAAAAGCAAATTTGTGGGTAGTGGAAAGGAGGTGCTGCTGGGGACTAGCAAGGCCCGGGAGGACTCAACCCAGAAGAGGTGAGGGAGTCGGAGGGGACCTTCAGCGACACAGACAGCCCACAGGAGCAGAGGCAGTACCCACAGGACGGGGACACAGGAGTCGTAGGAGGAGCCCAGGCAGCACTGTAGAAAGGATCCCACACCGCATGAGAACCACGCAGAGAGCTGTGCGTGGCAGGAAGGAGTGCTGGGGACTGGAGCTACACGTTGCCTGAAGATCCCTTGGAGGAGATGCAAACAAGCCTTGGCAGCTGTATGGGGGTACTGTCCTTCATGGGAAGGCAAAGGCTTACCTCCACCAAAGTTGGACAGCTGGCAGAGAGGACCACTCCGGACCACCACCCGTGATGTAGGATCCACGTAGACGGTCATCGTTGGCGCAGGTGCCTGCGGATGCAGAGGAGAGACTCCTTCACTCCAAGGGAGAATCCTTCTTTCTTCTAGTGCAGACTGACGGCACGCCGTCCTCAGTGGGTGCACAGCCGGTGGAAATGTTGCAGTTGCTGGCAGGAGCCCTGGAAACAATGTTGCAGAAGAGTTCTTCTTGGAGGCAGCTTGTCAGGTCCTGGAGGTTCCAGTTGCAGTTCAGAGGCCAGAAGCCAAAGTGAAGGTTGTAGAGGAATCCTTCTGGAATCTTGAAAGCCAAATCTGAGGACCCACCCAAGAGAGAGACCCCAAATAGCCATGAAAGGGGTGTTGGTCAACTAGCCAGGTAAGCACCTACCAAGAGGGGGCTCTGATCTCGCCTGGCCACTGAGATACTCCCAGAGGTCCCTGCCACCCTTGGAAATAAAATTGCAGAACCCAGGGACCCTCTGGAGGAGCTCTGAGCACCGAGTGGTCACTCCCCTTTCCATTGTCCAGTTTCGTGCGAGAACAGGGACTGGGGGTCCCTGAACTGGTGTGAACTGGTTTATGCACAGAGGGCCCCAAATGTGCCCTTCAAATCATACCAGTGGCTTGGGGAGGCTACCTCTCCCAAACCAGTCACACCTATTTCAAAAGGGAGAGGTTGTTACCTTCCTTTCCCAAATGAAATCCTTTGTTCTGCCTTCCTGTGCTTGATCAGATCAAGCAGCAGGAGGGCAGAACCCGGTCTGAGGGGTGGCACCATCTTGGGCTGCCCAGAAAACCCAGTAAGACTGGTGGTAGCCATGCTGGGGTCCTCTAAGGAGCCCCCAGAGTGCATGGAATCCTACTTCCAATACTTGCAACAGTATTAGGGTTTGATTCTGACATGTTTGATACCAAACATGCCCAGAATTTGGGTTTACCATTATGTAGCTGGACATAAGTAGTGACCTATGTCCAATACATAAATAAAATGACGTCCCCGCCCTCACAAAGTCCAGGAAAATGGAGCTGGAGTTCATGGGGGCACCTCTGGGAGTGCAGGGTGCCCTCACACCCAGGTACTTGCACCCTGCTCTCTGGGCTAGGAGGGCCTGCCAAAGGGGTGACTTACAGTGACCTGGTGCAGTGACCTGGTAGTGAAAGGGTTGCATGCACCCTTTCACGCAGGCTGCAATGTCAGGCCTGCAGAACATTTTGCATGGGCTTCCTATGGGTGGCATAATATATTCTGCAGCCCATAGGGGTCCCCTGGCACCCCAATGCCCTGGGTACCATGGACTAGGGACTTTCATGGGGGCACCAGTATGCCAAATGTAGGGTGAAAAAGGTTCCAGCAACCATGTTTAAAAGGAGAGAGCATAATCACTGGAGTCCTAGTTAGCAGGATCCCAGTCAACACAGTCAAACACACTGACAAACAGGCAAAAAGAGGGAGTAATCATGCTAGATAGAGGCTACTTTCCTACACTGGGCTACATTTTACCTCTATTATGGTACACCTAGCAGCCATTACTGCTTACAGAAAGTCCCCTCCACTGAGATCATTCTTCCAGATTTCTGTAGTAAAGTATTTTTTAGAGGGTCTGAAAAAAGGTGTTTTCATCTATTCGCAACCCCTCTCCTCCTTTGGAATTGAATGTGATGCTTTCAAAGCTCATGGGTCCACCTTTCGAACCAATACACAAAACATCCCTGCAACACATTGCCTGGAAAATTGCTTTCCTGGTAGCCATCACTTTGGCACCCAGAGTGAGCGAGATTCAAGCTCTTTGTTTCAAAGAGCCGTGCACTGTGTTCTATGCCAATAGGGTGGTGATGAGAAACCATCTTAGTTTTCTCCCCAAAGTGGTGTCTGGCTTCCATATTAATCAGACAATTTCACTTTCTATATTTTCCCTAATTGCCAGCAGAAAGGGTGTTAAACATTTAGATCTTTAGAGGGTACTGAAATTCCATCTAGAAAATACCAAATATATCAGATAATCTGACTGCCTGTTTGTTAGCTATGTCCCTTTGGGTATAGGCATTGCTACATCTAATCATATAATTTCTTGATTAATAGTTTCTTGCATTCTGTTCACCAACCAGCACTTAGCTGTCAGTCCCAAAGCTCACTCAACATGGGCAAAGTGTCAACAGCAGCCCTACTAAAGAATGTTCCCATCTCAGAATTCTGCAAAGCTGCTACTTGGAGATCGGTACATACTTTCCCAAGACATTAATGTCTAGAAACAGACAGTAAGACAGACACTCAAATAGGGCAGACCTTCTTAAGAAATCTATTTTGATTATTATAGTTGTTTGTACTAGGTTTTTATTTGACCGCAGGGGTTCTGGGATGGGTTTTCTACACTGTTCAGTGCTTCTGACTATTGGTGAGAATCCCCAGGAAGAGAAAGATAAGTTAGTTACCTGTAACAGCCTCATCAAACTCCTAAGCAATCCGCCAACCTTCTCCCCGGACAAATCTTGCATGCAGCAGTTCATACATGGCTGTGTTCTATTTTTCATATGTCCGTAAAAAAAAGTACCTTTGGTGGTTGAAACGTGTTGGTGGAGTTTGAGTTCTTCATCTCTATTGGAAGATAACATTTTCAATCACAGGGTTTCCTGTGTGTGCCGTGTTTGACCTTGTCACTTGGTGGAGAAAATATATATATATAAAAAAAAAAAATTGGACCATTTGTAAATGTACAAATAGGAGGATGATTGAAATTATTATAATGAAGTAGAGATGTATTAAATAGAACGTGGTAAATTAGATGAAATGTGCTATAAAAACGAGGTTGTATTTTTAGTAGTAGTAATACATTCTAAGATGGCTGCCATTGGTGTATGCATTAAATGTAGTCCGTTTTTTGTTTTTATGTCTATAGTATCAGTTATAATGGAAAGGGAAATGGGGTTTAGAATATCTCTGTGAGCAAGAGAGCTGAGTCTCCTGAAACGCGTTGGAGAGCACTTGCCTTTTTTGTTTGTCTGCCTGATTAAAAGATATCTGGACTGTAGCAAGTAAGTGGCTGTAACATCGTCTTCTTTATAAGAAGTACTGTTGACTATGTATAAGGGTTCGCAACCCTGTTGAAGCCTGCTGTGCTGGGTGCTGACTGACTCGCGTCTTTTTGATATTTTATATATATATATATATGTTCGATGGCATGTGTAGCTGCAGATACACATGCGGTGCACATCCCGCCATCTGGTGTTGGGCTCGGAGTGTTACAAGTTGTTTTTCTTCGAAGAAGTCTTTTCGAGTCACGAGACCGAGGGACTCCTCCCATTTCGACTCCATCGCGCATGGGCGTCGACTCCATCTTAGATTGTTTTTTTTCCGCCATCGGGTTCGGACGTGTTCCTTTTCGCTCCGGGTTTCGGGTCGGAAAGTTAGTTAGAATCTCGGAAAAATCGTCGGTATTGTTTGCGTTCGGTATCGGGTTAGTTACAACAGATCGACACCGAATTAAGAAGAGCTCCGGTGGCCCCTCGGGGTTTTTTTCGATCCCCGTCGGGGCCTGGTCGGCCCAGCCACGTGTCTCTTCAAGGCTGATGGAACGGACCCCATTCCGCTTCTGTCCAAAATGCCATAACAAGTATCCATATACAGATCAACACCTGGTCTGTAACTTGTATTTGTCACCAGAACACAAGGAGGATTCTTGTGAGGCCTGTCGAGCGTTTCGGTCCAGGAAGACACTCCGGGACCGAAGGGCCAGAAGACTGCAAATGGCGTCGGCGCCGACAGGACAAGAAACATTCTCCACCCAGGAATCGATCGGACTCGGAGGAGGTCGATCCCGAAGAAACGCCGAAAACCGTGAGTAAGACGTCGAAGCAGAGCACTCACGAGAAGACCGCTAAAGCCCAGGGGATGCCACCGCCAACAGGCCATGGCTTAACCCGAAAGATAGGTGACCGTCCATCGGCACCGAAAAAGGGCGAGCTGGTGTCGAAGTCATCCGACTCCGGTCGAGATACCGGCACACAGCAATCTCGGGCCCGAGATAGCGGGTCCGAGAAGATTCGGCATCAACACAGCGGCACCGAAATGGGTCGGCATCGAGAAGGCACGACGCCGAAAATAAAAAAGGTTTCGTCCGAGCCGAAAAAGGCTGCCGAAAAGGTTTTGGTACCGAAACATCCGGCCTCGGAACCGAAAAGTAGTTCCTATTCAGAGGAACAAGGACTGTCCTCACAAATGAAGACACACAGATTTCAACAAGAATTAGAGACAATAGAGCCAGATCACACACAAAGAAGGCTCTTTATTCAAAAAGATACGGGGAAGATCAGCACTCTTCCTCCGATCAAGATGAAACGTAAACTTGCCTTCCAAGACAAGGACAAACAGCCACACGCAAAGGTGGCTAAACAAGTGACACCACCACCATCCCCACATCACTCTCCACCACCATCACCTGTAGCCACTCCACCAATGATGCAATCACCAACTCATACGGGAATGAGTCAAGATGACCCTGACGCATGGGACCTTTATGACGCACCAGTGTCAGATAATAGCCCTGAATGCTATCCAGCAAGACCATCGCCACCAGAGGATAGTACAGGCTACGCTCAAGTGGTATCAAGAGCTGCAGCATTTCACAATGTCAGCCTTCATTCAGAACCCATTGAAGACGACTTTCTTTTTAATACACTGTCGTCTACACACAGTCAATATCAAAGTCTTCCGATGTTTGCCAGAATGCTCAAACACTCCAAACAAGTGTTTGAAGAACCTGTCAAGGGGAGAGCCATTACTCCAAGAGTAGATAAAAAATATAAAGCGCCACCAACAGACCCAGTGTACATCACACAACAGCTAACACCAGATTCTGTTGTAGTGGGAGCAGCGCGCGAAAGAGCCAACTCACATTCTTCTGGAGATGCACCGCCTCCAGATAAAGAAAGTAGAAAATTTGATGCTGCAGGCAAAAGGGTGGCGGCACAGGCAGCAAACCAGTGGCGCATTGCAAATTCCCAAGCTTTGTTAGCCAGATATGATAGGGCCCATTGGGATGAGATGCAACACTTTATTGAACATTTACCAAAAGAGTTCCAAAAAAGAGCGCAGCAAGTGGTAGAAGAGGGACAGAGTATCTCTAATAATCAGACACGGTCAGCAGTGGATGTTGCAGACACAGCTGCTAGAACTGTCAACACAGCAGTAACAATAAGGAGACATGCATGGCTGCGTACATCAGGATTTAAACCAGAGATACAGCAAGCTGTGCTAAATATGCCATTCAACGGACAGCAGTTGTTTGGGCCGGAGGTGGACACTGCCATAGAAAAACTTAAAAAAGACACTGAGACGGCCAAAGCCATGGGCGCACTCTACTCCCCGCAGAGCAGAGGCACATTTCGAAAGACACAATTTCGAGGGCAGACCACAGAAGCCACAACCTCACAAACAAAGCCCACTTACCAGAGCCAGTATCAGCGGGGAGGTTTTCGGGGACAATATAGAGGAGGACAATTTTAAAAAAAATAGAGGAAAATTCCAAAGTCCCAAAACTCCTCCAAACAAACAGTGACTTCAAGGTCACAAAGCCCCAACACATAACACCTGTGGGGGGAGACCAACCAAGTTTTACACACATTGGGAGGAAATAACAACAGACTCTTGGGTCTTAGCAATTATCCAGCATGGTTTTTGCATAGAATTTCTCAAATTCCCTCCAAACGTCCCACCGAAAACACACAGTATGTCAAAACAACATATAGACCTTCTAGGAATAGAAGTTCAAGCATTGCTACAGAAAGAAGCAATAGAATTAGTACCAAAACAACAATTAAACACAGGAGTTTACTCACTGTACTTTCTGATACCCAAAAAAGACAAAACTCTCAGACCTATACTAGATCTCAGAACATTAAATACCTACATCAAATCAGACCACTTTCACATGGTTACTTTACAAGACGTAATCCCACTGCTCAAACAACAAGACTACATGACAACACTAGACTTAAAGGATGCATATTTCCATATACCAATACATCCTTCACACAGAAAGTACCTAAGGTTTGTATTCCAAGGGATACATTACCAATTCAAATTGTTGCCATTCGGAATTACAACTGCGCCAAGAGTTTTTACAAAATGCCTGGCAGTAGTAGCTGCACATATCAGAAGGCAGCAAATACATGTGTTCCCGTACCTGGACGATTGGTTAATCTAAACCAACACGCTAAAACGGTGTTCACAACACACAAAATATGTCATAGAAATCCTACACAAACTAGGTTTCTCAATCAACTACGCAAAATCACACCTTCTGCCGTGTCAAACACAGCAATACTTGGGAGCAACAATCAACACAGCAAAAGGGATTGCCACTCCAAGTCCACAAAGAGTTCAAACATTTCACAATGTAATACAAGCCATGTATCCAAAACAAAGGATACAAGTCAAAATAGTAATGAAACTACTAGGCATGATGTCTTCATGCATAACCATTGTCCCAAATGCAAGGTTGCACATGCGGCCCTTACAACAGTGCCTAGCATCACAATGGTCACAAGCACAGGGTCAGCTTCTAGATCTGGTGTAGATAGACCGCCAAACATACATCTCGCTTCAATGGTGGAATAGTATAAATTTAAACCAAGGGCGGCCTTTCCAAGACCCAGTGCCACAATACGTGATAACGACAGATGCTTCCATGACAGGGTGGGGAGCACACCTCAATCAGCACAGCATCCAAGGACAATGGGACATACAGCAAAGACAGTTTCACATAAATCACTTAGAACTGTTAGCGGTATTTCTAGCGCTGAAAGCATTTCAACCCATAATAACCCACAAATACATTCTTGTCAAAACAGGCAACATGACAACAGTGTATTACCTAAACAAACAGGGCGGGACACACTCGACACAGTTGTGTCTCCTGACACACAAAATATGGCATTGGGCGATTCACAACCACATTCGCCTAATAGCACAATTTATTCCAGGAATTCAGAATCAGTTAGCAGACAATCTCTCTCGAGATCACCAACAGATCCACGAATGGGAGATTCACCCCCAAATACTGAACACTTACTTTCAAATTTGGGGAACACCACAAATAGATCTATTTGCAACAAAGGAAAACTCAAAATGCCAAAACTTCGCATCCAGGTACCCACAACATCAGTCTCGGGGCAATGCCCTATGGATGAACTGGTCAGGGATATTTGCGTACGCTTTTCCCCCTCTCCCACTCCTTCCATATCTAGTAAACAAGTTGAGTCAAAACAAACTCAAACTCATACTAATAGAACCAACATGGGCAAGACAACCTTGGTACACAAAACTACTAGACCTCTCAGTAGTACCTCATGTCAAACTACCAAACAGACCAGATCTGTTAACACAACACAGACAACAAATCAGACATCCAAATCCAGCATCGCTGAATCTAGCAATTTGGCTCCTGAAATCCTAGAATTCGGACACTTAGACCTCACACAAGAATGTATGGACGTCATAAGACAAGCTAGGAAGCCTACCACTAGACACTGCTATGCAAATAAGTGGAAAAGATTTGTTTATTACTGCCATAATAATCAAATTCAACCCTTACACGCATCTGCAAAAGATATAGTAGGATACTTACTACATTTGCAGAAGTCAAAACTAACTTTCTCTTCCATAAAAATACATCTTACTGCAATTTCAGCTTACCTGCAAATTACGCACTCAGCTTCATTATTTAGGATACCAGTCATAAAAGCATTTATGGAAGGCCTAAAGAGAATTATACCACCAAGAACACCACCAGTGCCTTCATGGAACCTCAATATTGTCTTAACACGACTCATGGGTCCACCTTTTGAGCCCATGCACTCCTGTGAAATGCAATACTTAAGTGGAAAGTTGCATTTTTAATTGCCATCACATCTCTAAGAAGAGTGAGTGAAATTCAAGCATTTACCATACAAGAACCATTTATTCAAATACACAAAAATATAGTAGTTCTAGGGACAAATCCTAAATTTTTACCAAAAGTAATATCACCGTTCCACTTGAATCAAACGGTAGAATTACCAGTGTTCTTCCCACAGCCAGATTCTGTAGCTGAAAGAGCACTACATACATTAGACATCAAAAGAGCACTAATGTACTACATTGACAGAACAAAACTAATTAGAAAAACAAAACAACTATTTATTGCCTTTCAAAAACCTCATACAGGAAATCCAATTTCAAAACAAGGCATTGCTAGATGGATAGTTAAGTGCATTCAAACCTGCTATCTTAAAGCTAAAAGAGAGCTGCCTATTACACCAAAGGCACACTCAACCAGAAAGAATGGTGCTACCATGGCCTTTCTAGGAAATATTCCAATGAACAAAATATGTAAGGCAGCAACATGGTCTACGCCTCATACATTTACCAAGCACTACTGTGTAGATGTGTTAACTTCACAACAAGCCACAGTAGGTCAAGCGGTACTACGAACATTATTTCAAACAACTTCAACTCCTACAGGCTGAACCACCGCTTTTGGGGAGATAACTGCTTACTAGTCTATGCACAGCATGTGTATCTGCAGGTACACATGCCATCGAACGGAAAATGTCACTTACCCAGTGTACATCTGTTCGTGGCATTAGTCGCTGCAGATTCACATGTCCCCACCCGCCTCCCCGGGAGCCTGTAGCCGTTTAGAAGTTGATCTTGAACATTTGTAAATTTGTAAATATATTACTTTAAACTTCATTATGTACATACGTATTCACTCCATTGCATGGGCACTATTACTAGCATACACAACTCCTACCTCACCCTCTGCGGGGAAAACAATCTAAGATGGAGTCGACGCCCATGCGCAATGGAGTCGAAATGGGAGGAGTCCCTCGGTCTCGTGACTCGAAAAGACTTCTTAGAAGAAAAACAACTTGTAACACTCCGAGCCCAACACCAGATGGCGGGATGTGCACAACATGTGAATCTGCAGCGACTAATGCCACGAACAGATGTACACTGGGTAAGTGACATTTTCCATATATATATATATGTTCGATGGCATGTGTAGCTGCAGATACACATGCTGTGCACATCCCGCCATCTAGTGTTGGGCTCGGAGTGTTACAAGTTGTTTTTCTTCGAAGAAGTCTTTTTGAGTCACGAGATCGAGGGACTCCTCCCATTTCAGCTCCATTGCGCATGGGCGTCGACTCCATCTTAGATTGTTTTTTTTCTGCCATCGGGTTCGGACGTGTTCCTTTTCGCTCCGGGTTTCGGGTCGGAAAGTTAGTTAGAATCTCGGAAAAATCGTCAGTATTGTTTGCGTTCGGTATCGGGTTAGTTCTAACAGATCGACACTGACTTTGGAAGAGCTCCGGTGGCCCTTCGGGGTTTTTTCTATCCCCCGTCGGGGCCTGGTCGGCCCGGCCACGTGTCTCTTCAAGGCTGATGGAACGGACCCCATTCCGCTTCTGTCCAAAATGCCTAACAAGTATCCATATACAGATCAGCATCTGGTCTGTAACTTGTGTTTGTCACCAGAACACAAGGAAGATGCTTGTGAAGCCTGTCGAGCGTTTCGGTCCAGGAACACACTAAGAGACCGAAGAGCAAGAAGACTGCAGATGGTGTCGGCGCCGACAGGACAATGGCATTTCGAGGAGGAAGAAGAAACCTTCTCCATCCAGGAATCGGACTTGGACGAGCTCGATCCCGAAGAAACGCCGAAAACCGTGAGTAAGACGTTGAAACATAAAACTCACGAAAAGACCACAAAAGCCCAGGGGACGCCACCACCAACAGGCCATGGCTTAACCCGAAAAATAGGTGACCGAACATCGGCACCTAAAAAGGGCACGCTGGTGTCGAAGTCATCCGACTCTGGTCGAGATACCGCCACACAGCAATCTCGGGCCCGAGATAGCGGCTCCGAACAAGTTCGGCACTGAGACAGCGGCACCGAGAGACAACGACGCCGAAAATAAAAAAGGTTTCGTCGGAACCGGAAAAAGTAGCCGAAAAACTTTCGATACCGAAACATCCGGCCTCGGAACCAAAATCAAGTTCCTACACAGAGGAACAAGGACTGTCCTCACAAATGAAAATACATAGATTTGGACAGGAATTGGAGACAATGGAGCCAGACTACACCCAAAGAAGGCTCCAAATCCAAAAAGAAACGGGGAAGATCAGCACTCTCCCTCCTATTAGAATGAAACGCGAACTTGCCTTCCAGGAGAAAGACAAGCAGCCACAGGCAAAGGTGGCTAAACAAGTAAGCCCGCCACCGTCTCCACAACGCTCGCCGCAACCATCACCGGTAGCCACTCCACCTATGATGCAATCCCCGACTCATACAGGGATGAGTCAAGATGACCCAGACGCGTGGGATCTTTATGATGCGCCAGTGTCAGATAATAGTCCTGACTGTTATCCAGCTAGGCCGTCGCCACCAGAAGATAGTACAGCCTACGCACAGGTGGTGTCGAGGGCAGCGGCATTTCATAATGTCAGCCTGCATGCAGAGCCCATTGAAGACGACTTTCTATTTAATACACTGTCGTCCACACACAGCCACTACCAGAGTCTCCCCATGCTACCTGGAATGCTAAAACACTCCAAACAAGTGTTTGAGGAGCCTGTAAAAGGAAGGGCCATTACTCCAAGAGTAGAGAAAAAATATAAACCGCCACCAACAGACCCCGTGTACATCACACAACAGCTAACACCGGACTCAGTTGTAGTAGGGGCAGCTCGCAAGAGAGCGAACTCACATACTTCAGGAGATGCACCACCTCCAGATAGAGAAAGTCGAAAATTCGACGCAGCAGGGAAAAGGGTGGCGGCACAGGCAGCAAACCAGTGGCGTATTGCAAACTCACAAGCTTTGTTGGCCAGATACGATAGGGCTCATTGGGACGAAATGCAACACTTTATAGAACATTTGCCCAAGGAGTTCCAGAAGAGAGCACAGCAAGTAGTAGAAGAAGGACAGAGTATCTCCAACAATCAGATACGGTCAGCAATGGATGCAGCAGACAGAGCTGCTAGAACTGTCAACACAGCAGTGACAATAAGGAGACATGCATGGCTGCATACATCAGGATTTAAACCCGAAATACAGCAAGCTGTGCTGAATATGCCATTTAACGGACAGCAGTTGTTTTGGCCGGAGGTGGACACTGCTATCGAAAAACTTAAGAAAGACACTGATACGGCCAAAGCCATGGGCGCACTCTACTCCCCACAGACCAGAGGCACATTTTGAAAAACCCAGTTTCGAGGGGGGTTTCGAGGGCAAAGCACAGAACCCACAACCTCACAAACAATGCCCACTTATCAGAGCCAATATCAGCAGGGAAGTTTTCGGGGACAATATAGAGGGGGACAGTTCAAAAAAAGTAGAGGAAAGTTCCAAAGTCCCAAAACTCCACAAAAAAAACAGTGACTTACACGTCACAAATCCCCAACACGTAACACCTGTGGGGGGGAGACTAACCAAGTTCTACAAACAATGGGAGGAAATAACAACAGATACTTGGGTATTAGCAATTATCCAGCATGGTTATTGCATAGAATTTCTCAATTTCCCTAAAAATGTCCCACCGAAAACACACAATATGTCAAAACAACACATAGACCTTCTACAACTGGAAGTACAAGCGTTGTTACAAAAAGAAGCAATAGAATCAGTACCAGTTCATCAGAAAGGAACAGGAGTTTACTCTCTGTACTTTCTCATACCCAAAAAGGACAAAACTCTAAGACCTATATTAGATCTCAGAACGTTAAACACCTACATCAAATCAGATCACTTTCACATGGTGACATTACAGGACGTAATCCCATTGCTCAAACTGCAAGACTACATGACAACACTAGACCTAAAGGATGCATACTTCCATATATCGATAAATCCTTCACACAGAAAGTACCTAAGAGTTGGATTCCAAGGGGTACATTACCAATTCAAGGTGTTGCCATTTGGGATAACAACTGCGCCAAGAGTTTTTACAAAATGCCTGGCAGTGGTAGCTGCGCATATCAGAAGACAGCAAATACACGTGTTCCCATACCTAGACGATTGGCTAATCAAAACCAACACGCAAAAAAGGTGTTCACAACACACAAAGTATGTTATCGAGACACTCCACAAACTAGGTTTCTCAATCAACTACACAAAGTCGCACATTCAGCCGTGCCAAACACAGCAATATTTAGGGGCGACAATCGACACAGCAAAAGGGGTTGCCACTCCAAGTCCACAAAGGGTACAAGCTTTTCACAAAGTAATACAGGTCATGTATCCAGAACAAAGAATACAGGTCAAGATGGTAATGAAACTACTAGGCATGATGTCCTCATGCATAGCCATTGTCCCAAACGCCAGATTGTACATGCGGCCCTTACAACAGTGCCTAGCATCACAATGGTCACAGGCACAGGGTCAACTTCTAGATCTAGTGTTGATAGACCGCCAAACATACAACTCGCTTCTATGGTGGAGCAACATAAACTTAAACCAAGGGCGGCCTTTCCAAGACCCAGTGCCTCAATACGTAATAACTACGGATGCCTCCATGATAGGATGGGGAGCTCATCTCAATCAACACAGCATCCAGGGACAATGGGACACTCAGCAAAGACAACTTCACATAAATCACTTAGAACTACTGGCAGTATTTCTAGCGCTAAAAGCATTTCAACCCATAATAAGCCAAAAACACATCCTTGTCAAAACAGACAACATCACAACGACGTATTATCTCAACACACAAGGAGGAACACACTCAAATCAGTTGTGTCTTCTAGCACAAAAAATAAGGTATTGGGCGATTCACAACCACATTCGCCTAATAGCACAGTTTATTCCAGGGATTCAGAATCAGTTAGCAGACAATCTTTCTCGGGATCATCAACAGATCCACGAATGGGAGATTCACCCCGAAATACTAAACACTTACTTCCAAAGATGGGGAATACCACAAATAGACCTATTTGCAACAAAAGAAAACGTCAGATGCCAAAACTTTGCATCCAGATACCCACAAGATCAGTCTCGGGGCAATGCGTTATGGATGAGTTGGTCAGGGATATTTGCATACGCTTTTCCCCCTCTCCCACTCCTTCCATATCTAGTAAACAAATTGAGTCAAAACAAACTCGTACTAATAGCACCAACTTGGGCAAAACAACCTTGGTACACAACACTACTAGACCTCTCGGTAGTGCCTCATGTCAAACTACCAAACAAACCAGATCTGTTAATTCAACACAAACAACAGATCAGACACCCAAATCCAGCATTGCTGAATCTAGCAATTTGGCTCGGGAAATCTTAGAATTCGGACACTTAGACCTTACACAGGAATGTATGGAGGTCATAAAACAAGCTAGGAAACCAACCACTAGACATTGCTATGCAAATAAGTGGAAAAGATTTGTTTATTATTGCCACAATAATCAAATCCAACCATTACACGCATCTGCTAAAGACATTGTAAGCTACTTAATACATTTGCAAAAGTCAAAGCTAGCTTTTTCATCCATTAAAATACATTTTACCACAATTTCAGCTTATCTGCAAATTACACACTCAACTTCATTATTTAGGATACCAGTCATTAAAGCATTTATGGAAGGCCTAAAGAGAATTATACCACCAAGAACACCACCAGTTCCTTCGTGGAACCTCAACATTGTCTTAACTCGCCTCATGGGTCCACCCTTCGAACCTATGCACTCATGTGAAATGCAATACTTAACATGGAAATTTGCATTCCTAATTGCTATCACATCTCTAAGAAGAGTAAGTGAGATACAAGCATTTACCATACAAGAACCATTTATTTAGATACACAGGCATCAAGTAGTCTTACGAACAAATCCTAAATTCTTACCAAAAGTCATATCACTGTTCCACTTGAACCAAACAGTAGAACTACCAGTGTTCTTTCCACAGCCAGATTCTGTAGCTGAAAGAGCACTACATACATTAGATATCAAAAGAGAGTTAATGTACTACATTGACAGAACAAAACTAATTCGAAAAACAAAACAATTATCTATTGCTTTCCAAAAACCTCATACAGGAAATCCAATTTCTAAACAAGGCATTGCTAGATGGATAGTTAAGTGCATTCAAACCTGTTATCTTAAAGCAAAAAGAGAACTGCCTATTACACCAAAGGCACACTCAACTAGAAAGAAAGGTGCTACCATGGCCTTACTAGGAAATATTCCAATGACCGAAAAATGTAAGGCAGCTACATGGTATACGTCTCATACATTTACCAAACACTACTGTGTGGATGTGTTAACGGCACAACAAGCCACAGTAGGTCAAGCAGTACTGCGAACATTGTTTCAAACAACTTCAACTCCTACAGGCTGAACCATCGCTTTTGGGGAGATAACTGCTTACTAGTCTATGCACAGCATGTGTATCTGCAGGTACACATGCCATCGAACGGAAAATGTCACTTACCCAGTGTACATCTGTTCGTGGCATTAGTCGCTGCAGATTCACATGCGCCCACCCGCCTCCCTGGGAGCCTGTAGCCGGTTAGAAGTTGATCTTGAACATTTGTAAATTTGTAAATATATAACTTTAAACTACATTATGTACATACGTATTCACTCCATTGCATGGGCACTATTACTATAATACACAACTCCTACCTCACCCTCTGCGGGGAAAACAATCTAAGATGGAGTCGACGCCCATGCGCAATGGAGCCGAAATGGGAGGAGTCCCTCGATCTCGTGACTCAAAAATACTTCTTCGAAGAACAACAACTTGTAACACTCCGAGCCCAACACTAGATGGCAGGATGTGCACAGCATGTGAATCTGCAGCGACTAATGCCACGAACAGATGTACACTGGGTAAGTGACATTTTCCATATAGTTATATATATATATATATATATATATATATATATGTATATGTTCGATGGCATGTGTAGCTGCAGATACACATGCTATGCACAGGTCCTGCCATCTAGTGTTGGGCTCGGAGTGTTACAAGTTGTTTTTCTTCAAAGGAGTCTTTTCGAGTCACGGGACTGAGTGACTCCTCCTTTAAGGCTCCATTGCGCATGGGCATCGACTCCATCTTAGTTTTTTTTCTTTCCTCCATCGGATTTGGACGTGTTTCTTTTCACTCCGGTTGTTCGAGTCGGAAAAATATTACAAATTCGCTAAATTTGTCTATCGCTTTTGATCATCATCCATCATCAACACCTCGGTACCGGCGGATACAGATCTGTACTTGCCCTTCGGGGCACCCGGCGCCGAACTTGGGCCTGGTCGGCCCAACCAAAAGTATTGTCGAAGCCTCATGCACCGGACCCCGTTTAGATTCTGCCCTCGGTGCCACGCCAAGTATCCCTACACGGACCAACATCTGGTTTGTAACCTGTGTTTATCTCCAGATCATCGAGAGGATTACTGCGAGGCCTGTAGATCCTTCAGCTCGAAAAAGACTCTAAGAGACCGAAGAGCGCAAAGGTTAGAGATGGCGTCCAGAAGCACCAAACGCCTCGATGCAGAAGAGGCGGAGATGATCCACACCGCCATCTCCGTTCGGGGGTCCGATTCCGAACAAGAGTCTGACTTCGACCGACCAATCAGAGCGGGCCAGCACGTGAGTACGCTTGCCCAGACCCAATCCCAAATACAAGGCCTCGGGACGCCACTGCCAGAAGGCCATGGCTCCACCCTTAAGAAAGCTACCGGTGACCAAGCAACATCTTCGGCACCGAAAAAAGCCACACCATCAGCAAAGCCTTTGGCCTCGAGCCGAGGCACAGGCTCCAAAATTATAAGGCACCGACCCATCGAGTCGAAGCCCCGAAAGTCACTCTCGGAGCTGAGGCCAACAAATACTCCAGGCCCTTCGGTACCCAAAAAAACGGCTTGCTGAGGAATTGACACAAATGGAGGATTTCGATGAGAAACAGGCCAGAATTCAAATCCGTAAAGACACTGTGTAGGAAGTTGGCTCTATATATACTATTTCAAAGTAAGAAATAGTGTGCACAGAGTCCAAGGGTTCCCCTTAGAGGTAAGATAGTGGCAAAAATAGATAATACTAGTGCTCTATTTTGTGGTAGTGTGGTCCAGCAGTAGGCATATCAGAGGGTAGTGTTAAGCATTTGTTGTAAACACACAGGCAATAAATGAGGACCACACACTCAAAGACTTAATCCAGGCCAATAGGTTTTTAGATTGAAAAATATATTTTCTTAGTTTATTTTAAGAACCACCGTTTCAAGATTTACATCAAACACTTTAAATGTAAGGTACTTCACTTAGATACTTTAGGAACTTTTAATGAATACAATTTCATGTACAGTCTTTGTAAAAATGGCAATAAGCTATTTCAAAAGTGGACACTGCAAAAATCAACAGTTCCTGGGGGAGGTAAGTAAAGGTTAGTTTTGAAGGTAAGTAAAACACTTACAAGTCTCAAAGTTCAAGGCAACCCCAAAGTTACCACATCAGCAGCTCAGGGCCGGTCAGGTGCAGAGGTCAAAGAGGTGCCCAAAACACATAGGCGTCTATGGAGAACAGGGGTGCCCCGGGTCAGTCTGCCAGCAGGTAAGTACCTGCGTCCTCGGGGTAGACCAGGGGGGTTTTGTAGGGCACTTGGGGGGGGGGGGGGGGGGGGGAGGACGACACACAAGAAGGCACAGAAAGTACAACCTCAGCGGCCCAGGGGCGGCCGGGTGCAGTGTGCAAACAAGCGTTGGGTTTGTAATAGGAATCAATGGGAGACCAAGGGGTCTCTTCAGCGGTGCAGGCAGGCAAGGGGGGGGGCTCCTCGGGTAGCCACCACCTGGGCAAGGGAGAGGGCCTCCTGGGGGTCACTCCTGCACTGGAGTTCTGATCTTTCAGGTCCTGGGGGCTGCGGGTGCAGAGTCTTTACCAGGCGTCAGGATCTGGGAGTCAGGCAGTCTCGGTCAGGGGGGAGCCTCGGGATTCCCTCTGCAGGTGTCGCTGTGGGGGCCCAGGGGGGGCAACTCTGGTGACTCACGGTCTCTGTCGCCGGGGAGTCCTCCCTGCAGTGATTTTTCTCCACAAATCGAGCCGGGGGCGTCGGGTGCAGAGTAGCAAGTCTCACTCTTCCGGCGGGAAACACAGTTGTTTTAAGGTTGCCCCTTTGAAACAAAGTTGCAGTCTTGGGTGAACAGAGCCGCTGTCCTCGGGAGTTTCTTGGTCCTTCTAGAGCAGGGCAGTCCTCTGAGGATTCAGAGGTCGCTGGTCCCTGGGGAGAGCGTCGCTGGAGCAGTGTCTTTAGAAGTGGGGAGACAGGCCGGTAGAGCTGGGGCCAAAGCAGTTGGTGTCTCCGGGTTTTTCAGGTTAGCAGTCCTCTTCTTCTTAGGTTGCAGGAATCTGAGTTCCTAGGTTCAGGGGAGCCCCTAAATACAGAATTTAGGGGTGTGTTTAGGTCTGAGAGGGCAGTAGCCAATGGCTACTAGCCCTGAGGGTGGCTACACCCTCTTTGTGCCTCCTCCCAAGGGGACGGGGTCACATTCCTATCCCTATTGGGGGAATCCTCCATCTGCAAGATGGAGGATTTCTAAAAGTCAGTGTCACTTCAGCTCAGGTTGCTTAGGGGCTGTCCTGACTGGCCAGTGACTCCTCCTTGTTTTTCTTATTATGTCCTCCGGCCTTGCCGCCAAAAGTGGGGGCGTGGCCAGAGGGGGCGGGCAACTCTACAAGCTGAAATGCCCTGGGGTGCTGTAACAAAGGGGATGAGCCTTTGAGGCTCACTGCCAGGTGTTACAGTTCCTGCAAGGGGGAGGTGATAAGCATCTCCACCTAGTACAGGCTTTGTTACTAGCCACAGAGTGACAAAGGCACTCTCCCCATGTGGCCAGCAACATGTCTCGAGTGTGGCAGGCTGCTAAAACCAGTCAGCCTACACGGGTAGTTGGTTAAGGTTTCAGGGGGCACCTCTAAGGTGCCCTCTGGGGTGTATGTCACAATAAAATGTACACTGGCATCAGTGTGCATTTATTGTGCTGAGAAGTTTGATACCAAACGTCCCAGTTTTCAGTGAAGCCATTATGGTGCTGTGGAGTTCGTGTATGACAGACTCCCAGACCATATACTCTTATGGCTACCCTGCACTTACAATGTCTAAGGTTTTGCTTAGACACTGTAGGGGTACAGTGATCATGCACTGGTGCCTTCACCTATGGTATAGTGCACCCTGCCTTAGGGCTGTAAGGCCTGCTAGAGTGGTGACTTATCTATACTGCATAGGCAGTGTGAGGTTGGCATGGCACCCTGAGGGGAGTGCCATGTCGACTTATTCGTTTTGTCCTCACCAGCACACACAAGCTGGCAAGCAGTGTGTCTGTGCTGAGTGAGGGGTCCCCAGGGTGGCATAAGATATGCTGCAGCCCTTAGAGACCTTCCCTGGCATCAGGGCCCTTGGTACCAGGGGTACCAGTTAAAAGGGACTTATCTGGATGCCAGGGTGTGCCAATTGTGAAAACAAAAGTACAGGTTAGGGAAAGAACACTGGTGCTGGGGCCTGGTTAGGAGGCCTCAGTACTCTTTCAAATCAAAACTTAGCATCAGCAAAGGCACAAAGTCAGGGGGTAACCATGCCAAGGAGGCATTTCCTTACAGAGCCCATGCTAAATGTGTCTGCAGGCCTGCCATTGCAGCCTGAGTGAAAAAATGCATGCACCCTTTTCACTACAGGTCACTGCACCAGGCCACTGTATGTCACTCCTGTGGCAGGCCCTCCTAGCCCAGAGGGCAGGGTGCAAGTACCTGTGTGTGTGAGGTGACCCCTTCATGAGCAGAGGTGCCCCTACGAACTCCAGCTTCATTTTCCTTGAGTTCGTAAGTGCGGGTTTGCCATTTTACGTATATACTGGACACAGGTCACTACCTATGTCCATCTACATAATGGTAACTCCGAACTTGGGCCTGTTTGGTATCAAACATGTGTGAATCATCCCCCAATACTGTTGCAAGTATTGATTGCATAATTCCATGCACTCTGGGGTTCCTTAGAGGACCCCCACCTTTGCCCCTACCAGTTTGAAGCGTTTTCTCGAGCAGCCTGAGCTGCTGCCATCCTACAGACAGGTTTCTTCCCTCCTGCTGCTTGACCAGCTGAAGCCCAGGAAGGTAGAACAAAGGATTTCCTTTGGGAGAGGGAGGCAACACCCTCCTGGAGGTGAAGTTCCTGCAAGTCGTGGAAGAAGTCCAGCTGCGGGGTCCAGGAGCTGCAGAAGATCCCAGGAGGCGCCTACAAGCTGCCCCTCGCCATTCGTCAGATTGCGGGAGGGTTCATGACCAGCCTGTTCATCAACAATCACTGGCAAATGCAAACAGGGGCAAAAGAGGAGTTTGCACAATTTTGGGGACCAGCAAGGTTCAGGAGACTCTACCCTTCAGGGAGAGTCAGAGCTGGCCCTCAGCACACAGGAAGGCCAACAGAAGTCTGTGGAGCCCCCTTGAGTGACCCACAGGGAGAAACAAGGAGGCCTTACCAGCCCAGCAAAGCAGACGTCCCACATCACATGAGTTGCAGGACAGGAGCTGATCTTCGGTTTGCAGAGTGCTAGAGTCCAGGGCTTCTTGGAGCCTGAAGATCTCCCGGAGGAAGAATCTACAAGCCTTGCAAATGCAACAGTTGTGGTGCGCAGGGGTGCTAGTCCAGTGGCAAGAGCAAGGGCCTACAGTCTCCCAACCTGGATAGAAGACATACAGGACCCAGAGGAGGCCAGAGACTCGCCACCTGTGAAGTAGGATCTTCAGATATCCAAGGACAGTAGACCTCACCAACCAGTCGACGTTGTCTTGAGGTGCCTGCGGTTGCAGGGGAGTAAATCCTTCAGTCCAAGGGAGATTCATTCATGCTTCCTGGTGCAGGTAGAGTCCTTGTGACCCTGAAGGATGAAGCCTTGTATGTTGCAGAATTCTTGCAGGATCCAGAGAAGCAATGTTGTAAGGGGAGCCTTCCCACCAGAAACAAACTTGTTTAGTTTCCGCGAAGACCAGCAGTGGTTCCAGAGGCCAGGAGCAGAAGATATCTTGCATAGAGTTCCTTGTAGAGTCTTGACTGATGAATATATGCGCCCCCACCACCACCTTCCTCCACGTGGGAGCCTTTAAATTACTGTAAAAGGGGGTTGGTCACTCTATGCAGTGACCCACCTATCAGAGGGGGTCAGGAACGTCACCTACCTGGCCTAACCAGTCAAATGCTCCTAGGGGCCTCTGCACATCTTATTTTCAAGATGGAAGAATCAAGAGGCCACCTGGCAGATCTCTGTGCACCTCCGAAGGGGAGGAGCTGGATTAGGGGACTGGTCTGTCCACTGTCCTTTGTGTAGTTTCTCTCCAGAGTGGGAACTGGCGGTTCCTGAACTGGTGCAAACCGGATTATGTAAGGAGGGCAGCAAATGTGCCCTTTAAAGAAGTCTGGTGGCGTTCAGAGGCCACCCTACCCTAGACCCCTAATATACATTGAGAGGTGGTCACACCTCTCTCTTTTAGAAAATGCTTTGTTCTGCTTCTCCGGCCTCAGCCTGACTCACCAGTAGGATGGCAGAACAGTGTCTGGGTTAAGCAGCAGCTTGGGCTGGCAATTAGACCCCCTAAGGCTGCAAAGGCAGAAACCGGGGGACCCCCTAGGAAGCCCCCAGAGTACATGCTATCATGCACGTAACACTGGAATCAGCATAGTTGCATGATTCCAACATGTTTGATACCAAACATACCTGATTTTTGAGTAGCCATTATGTAGTTGGACCACTTGTGTTGACCAGTGTGCACTACATATCTTAAGGTGGCTTCCCCGCACTTAGAGTCCAGGAATTGGCCTGTCGTCTGTTAGGTAACTTGCTAATGTAGGCGTACCCTCACACTTGGGGACATGCACCCTGCCTTGGGTTGAAAGGCTTACCAGAGGGGTGACTTGTAATGTCTAAGTCAGTGGTTTTTAAACGTTTTAATGCCATGCCCCCCCCCCCCCCCCCCCCCCCACAATAGAATTTTTCACAGTTATTCTATTAAGTTGGCAATACTTAAATATGCCTCAACTTATTTAAATACTGCATTTAAGTTCTGTTACCTTTTTTAAAATGCTTAAACCAAAGCACTGTTATTTTCATAATGCTTCTTTTGGCCAGAACCTGGTGCCCTCCATGGGATCACTTGAGGACCCCCAAGGGGGGGCTGCTCCCCCCCCCCAGTTGAACACCTCTGGTCTAAGTGCAGTTGCTACGTTTAGCCGTTAGAGAGTGCATGCACCCTTCCACACTGTCTGAAATGGCAGACCTGCAATCACAATTTGCATGGGCTCCCATGGGTGTCATAATAAATGTTGTAGCCCATGGGGACCCCTGGTGTAGCAATGCCCTGGGTACCTAGGTACCAATAGGAAGGACTTACATGGGTGCACCAATGTTAGGGGAGAGAGCACTGGTCCTGGTTAGCAGGATCTCAGTGCACTACAAGCAAAACATACTAACTCCAGGCACAAATGTGGAGGGACTACAACCAGAACCCAGCTTACTACAGCATACACTTGAGTTGGAGCTATTGGCATTGTAAATGCATAACTGAACTTTTTTTTGCCACTTTAATTTGCAATCCTGTTGCATATTTTGGTCCTTTCTGCCACATAATTCCAGTGGCCGTACCTATAAATAAGGGGCTAGTAGGCCTACTTGATTTTTTTTTAAATAAGGCCCTAAAAACACAAACCACTCCAGGTGCAAAACATATTTACTTGGCAGATGGTACAGGCGACATTGCCCACAGGGCAATGAACAAATAATTTTACTCAAGAATGCATGCTTACTGGATCACTGTCCCTTTACTGCAGTCTGGGGTCGAACTTAACACCCATAATTTTTCACTCGCTTGAGGAGAGCCACCTCACATAATACTGAACTAAAATATTAGTTATAAATTATTGACCATTGTACAGCATAACCAACAGCTCTCCTCGATTTTAGGTTTATAAATGCACGCACACACAGCTCAAGTGTCCCAGACTAATACGTGTGTAGTTCATCTAGTCACGTTTCTGCTTTGTATTCGCAGCTCGTATCACATTATAAAAATAAAACTACAAGTCCCAGAATGCAAAGCAGAAACATAAACAAAATGACCTAATCACGCTTCAAACTAGGAAGCTGGGGAACTCTACGAATATTACTCCAAGGGCTGGTTTCCAGCTTGGATCACATTATAAAAATAAAACTCCCAGAATGAACGTGTGCGGCAAAGAACGTGTACTAAGCAGATCAGAGTGTATGTAATGTAAATATGTGAAAATAACTTTGGCGATTATATTCTTTCTGGAGAGAGAACTTGCTTTTGTCTAGTGGAAGCTTGGAGTCATAAGGTAACGCAAAGAACGTGTACTAGAAGTATCCAGACCACTGGCTTCGCCCAAGTCCTGTGCCCAGTCCATGGCAGGGTCATCCTGGTATGCATAAGGGTCCAGGGACCCCTCCAATTCCTCCCCGTTTCGTACTTATAGGAAAATGGGTCTGAATCCGACCTTGGGCGAATAGGGCCCACCGAAGCCAATGGCGGTGTCAGCCAACTCCACTCCGAGGGGATAAGAATTGGTTCGACGTCGATAGTGGGTACTACCGACGTCGGGAGCGTCGACAATCGACCCGGCGCTGGGGAAGGTCTCGAAGTTGCGACAGACGTCAGTGCGGATCCACGCACGGATCCGGAGGCGACCTCAATGGCCAGGGCCTAAGCCGTCGGGCCTGAACCCGAAGGCCCCTCAGCCGAACCAGTTGGGCCGTATCTGGGTCAGCCCGCCCAAAGATGAGGTGCATGGCCTCGTAAAACTCCTTAAGTTGGGTGGGGGTCGCTCCGGGAAACTCGGGAAGCGTGGAGTCGACTCAGACACAGGCTCCGAGGACGGAGGTCTAGTGCGTGTACGCTCGTCCCGTGTCGCATCGGCAGAGTGACAGGGTAAAGTCAGAGAGCGATGGGACTTCTTAAACTTCTTCTTCTTACCTTGATCAGAGGACTTCTAAGAAGACGAGTGGTGATGGCTCCACGACCGATCTCGAGACCTTCCTCTCGAGCAAGACCGGGACCTACGCGGAGTCGAGTGCCGGGCCGCCATTAGCTTTGGGGACCAGGTCGTGGTCGCGCTCGAGGCACCACAGACAAATGCGATTAGGATCCGTCACCGACATCGTCCGATGGCGGTCCTCACAAGGCTTGAACCTGGTCTTCGGGGACATCTCAACGCACCAAAGTCGTACCAAAAACTTTGACAAAATGGTCTAATTCGGCCAAAAAAATAGCATAGGGTAGCTCTCTCCAGAACAGCGCATGGCACGGAAAGAAAAGAACTGATGTCACTACGTGAGGGTGGCATCTATGTACTACTTCCGACGTCATCATGGCGACCACGACGCCTGCAGAGTCGACTGACGCCACCTACCGACGCGCCAGGATACTGCTCGAAGAAAAATCTCCAGATCCAGTCTGATGCCTGGGGAAATTCTAAGGTAAGGAATCTGCAACTAGAAGTCTTTATCAGATACACCACACCCAGTAACACGCCCATAAAAGTCATAAAAGACATACAAACTCGACTCTCTATAGAACATACCTCTTGCCTCTCCCCTTCACTCTTGGATATCTTGACTGACCTTGAGATAGATTCTGATATTGGCGTAGAGAGTGTACTTAAAACTTCCTCAAAATTTACACCCTGTCTACCGACTGACAATGTCTGACATTTTTTTTAAACGAGTAACATTAGATCTATACCAACTGGAAGATCTGTATCACACAGGACGTAAAACCATAACAAACGGTATCACCAAAGAAGAAAGATGCATTACATTATGTTTCAAGAGCGCGAGATCTCATTAGCAAAGAAGCCGACAAAGAGGGCAACATAGTCCTCATGAACAAGCAGTACTATCTGAATGAGATAGATCGACAACCCACCGATATTTTTGCATATCAGAAACTTACACACATCCTCTAAAGAAAGTCATTAATTGCATACATCAAAAGCTTAGATATTGGAGGGATAGATCTCTCATTTTTGACATGGAGTACTTCTACAGGTACAACCCTACACCTACATCACCATGCATCTACAGACTTCCCAAAATACACAAAACTGGTGTCTTTCCACCAGGCAGACCCATCATTTCAGGGATAGTTTCTCTGTGGGGATCCTATCAGAACACAGACATTTGTTTACAACCTACCCTCATACATTAGGGACACAAAGGATCTACTATGTAAAATTAGTGATTTTGAGTGGACAGAGGGACACTTTCTAGTGACCTTGGATGTTGCCTCATTATATACGAATATTCCCAGAACAGAAGGTATGGTTGCCATACAGCAGAGGTTCCCAACCTTTTGACTTCTGTGGACCCCCACTATATCATTATTGGAGCCCAGGGACCCCCACTGAATCTTTATTGGAATCCGAGGACCCCCCCCAACTGAGTCATTATTTAAAGCTGGGGACCTAATCTGTTAATATTATTTAATTGTCTAAGCTGTCGCGGACCCCCTGAGGAGGCTTGGCGGACCCCCAGGGGTCCCCGGACCACAGGTTGGGAACCACTGCCATACAGCATTTTCTGGATACACAAGACGCTACCCTATTGGAACACTCAAACATGCTAGTAGACTTTATCAAAACCGTTCTGGACAAAATTTTTATACATAATGGCACATGTACTGTCAAATACACAGAGTAGCTATGGGGGCAAAATCTTCACCTTCCTTTGCAAATTTATACATGGGTTATTTTGAAAAAAAACATCTTCAGCAAAAGTGCCCTCCTGAACTGACACAACATATCCTATACTGGGGGAGATATATAGATGATATACTTATGTTTTGGTCTGGGGACTCAGACCTTCTCGGACTCTTTCTCCAACATTTGAACACAAACACATATAACATCAAATTCTCTAGTGAACCTAGTATGACACTAGTCAGTTTTCTACACAACACCCTATACATAAAGCAGAACACAATTGGCTCCAAACTATATAGGAAACTGACAGCCTGCAATGCAATACTTCATGCAAAAATAAATCTCATCCCACCTCACATATTAGAGCTATCCCCTTAGGAGAAGTCACTAGAATTAGACGAAACTGCAGCGAGGACAACAATTTCCATAATGAACTAAATCAGATGAAAAGACTTCACACAAAGGGGCTACTCCCAAAGCATTTTATGTAAAGCCAGTAACAGAATCAAAAAAACGAAGTCAGATTTACTGACCACATCTAAAAAGGAAAAACTATACAGCAAATTATCTCTCATCACTTCTCACAGTGGGTTAAGATAGACAAAATTTTGCACAAACATTGGTCTTTCCTATTAGCCGACAATTCCCTTAACAAGGGTCTTTCCAGTAGACCCAGCATCACCTACAGCAGAGGTCATACACTACGGGACTCATTGTGTCATAGTTTCCTAACACCCAACATCACCGATACATGGTTACCCAAACCGCCCCAGCGGTTCTTAGAAGTGTGGCTACTGTAGGATTTGTTGTTACCTAAAAGACAAGATGGTCAGTCTCCAATATAACACCAAGACTTCATATAAAATCCATAAGTTCGTCAACTGCAATACCAAATATGTTGTATATTGTCTAGTATGCATATGTGGCCACATTTATGTTGGCAGTACCATCAGATCACAAAGGATAGAATCCAAGACCACATAAGGGCCATTTGCACGAACAACACTAACTACCCTTTTGCCACAGACTATAATACTGCCCATGGTCAACAGGAAATTTTAGGCATTAGTGCACATGGTATAGACGCGGTAAGTGTACTACCACGGTGCAGTAATAGAACACTGATCCTGAGACGCCTGGAAAGCAATTGGATTATTAAACCCAGGGCAGTGGAGGAGGGATTAAATATGGAAAAAGATCTACATGTTTTCCTTTGATTAATAGTATAAATCTCTGATTGTGTTTAATTTCTTTTAGTTTAGCTATAGGATCAATTTTTGTCTTGTATGACCTCTCTTGTATCAAACAAAACAATAAGGGAACAAAGGGAATGACTCCCGTTTTCTAGCTTTGCTTGTATTCTGCATATTATATTTTTCAATGTATGTATTAAATTAATGCTTTGTCCTTTTGTCCGGAAGTCATCTGTCTCTCGTTATATACTCCTTATTTCCCAATACAAGTCACTATATTTTTGTGTTTCACGTAACTACTCCACTACAAGATGGAGCCCATGGTCTTTTCTTCACTCCTCCCTGGCTAGACCACTTTCTATTACCTTTATTGCACATAGGTAGCACACTCACGAATGTACCAGATACGACTGCCTTACTCTACACGGCACAGGACACTGTTGATCAGGTGAGCGCGCTGATTTTACAGACGGAGGAACGGGGTCAACATGTTCTCTACTCTGCCTTTGTTCGGCACTACGTGCCCTTGTCCAACACTTTGCCATACCCTATTGCTACAATGTCTCGGGGGTAGTGACTAACAGCTGAGAATGCTCTTTCACAAAAAGACGCATACCTGAACTCTGCAATAAAGCCTTTACGCAACAAACAAAAACTCAATGTTAATTCCTTGAACTCTTGCTCCTACTGACTACATGGCATATGTTATTGATAACCAGGTGTACCAGCTGGGGTAACAGCACAGTTACGGCACTCTTTATCATACACTGAACATCCTAGTGAAATGTATTTCATTTCTATCATCTACTACATTTTGTAGCTCGTCAGATATGCTATGTTTAACAACTCTTATCTATATTCACCACTTTTTATAACAGAATACTCACCTGATGATATACACTACATTACTATTATTTTGTCTCAATATATACAATGCTTGGACCTCTTCACTTAATCAAGTATATTTCAGGCTTATCATGGCCATTCTCTACAGACATATGTATTGAAATACGACAGAAAATCCAGACTGATTTAGAAAACACAGAATGTTCAAGACTTCTTAGTTATTCCTCTTTTCCACCTGGGGGAAGACGTACCTCCCAATACTTTTGGATACTACTTTCAAGAAAATTCTGGGTTCGTTCAACATTTCTTCAGTGATTTAGTATTGTTTATTTGGCATCCTGGTGACACTGTAATTACAACACAGGTTTTACTATATGCACATTTAATGATCCAATCACACTGGGCATGTGCTTTGCATGCTTACTGTAAAGAAATGGCTCCCTGTTGCAGTTACCCCCCACTTTTTGCCTGATACTGATGCTGACTTGACTGAGAAGTGTGATGGGACTCTGCTAACCAGGCCCCAGCACCAGTGTTCTTTCACCTAAAATGTACCATTGTCTCCACAATTGGCACAACCCTGGCACCCAGGTAAGTCCCTTGTAACTGGTAACCCTGGTACCAAGGGCCCTGATGCCAGGGAAGGTCTCTAAGGGCTGCAGCATGTCTTATGCCACCCTAGGTACCTCTCACTCAGCACAGACACACTGCTTGCCAGCTTGTGTGTGCTGGTGGGGAGAAAATGACTAAGTCGACATGGCACTCCCCTCAGGGTGCCATGTCAACCTCACACTGCCTGTGGCATAGGTAAGTCACCCCTCTAGCAGGCCTTACAGCCCTAAGGCAGGGTGCACTATACCACAGGTGAGGGCATAGGTGCATTAGCACTATGCCCCTACAGTGTCTAAGCAAAACCGTAGACATTGTAAGTGCAGGGTAGCCATAAGAGTATATGGTCTGGGAGTCTGTCAAAAACGAACTCCACAGCTCCATAATGGCTACACTGAATACTGGGAAGTTCGGGACCAAACTTCTCAGAATAATAAACCCACACTGATGCCAGTGTTGGATTTATTAAAACATGCACACAGAGGGCATCTTAGAGATACCCCCTGTATTTTACCCAATTGTTCAGTGCAGGACTGACTGGTCTGTGCCAGCCTGCTGCTGAGAGACGAGTTTCTGACCCCATGTGGTGAGGGCCTTTGTGCTCTCTGAGGACAGAAACAAAAGCTTGCTCTGGGTGGAGGTGCTTCACACCTCCCCCCTGCAGGAACTGTAATATCTAGCATTGAGCCTCAAAGGCTCAGGCTTCGTGTTACAATGCCCCAGGGCACTCCAGCTAGTGGAGATGCCCGCCCCCTGGACACAGCCCCCACTTTTGGCGGCAAGTCCAGGAGAGATAATGAGAAAAACAAGGAGGAGTCACTGACCAGTCAGGACAGCCCCTAAGGCAACCTGAGCTGAAGTGACTCTGACATTTAGGAATGTGACCCCCTCCCCTTGGGAGGAGGCACAAAGAGGGTGTAGCCACCCTCAGGGCTAGTAGCCATTGGCTACTGCCCTCCCTGACCTAAACACACCCCTAAATCTTGTATTTAGGGGCTCCCCTGAACCTAGGAAATCAGATTCCTGCAACTTAAAGAAGAGGACTGCTGAGCTGAAAAACCCTGCAGAGAAGAAGACACCAACTGCTTTGGCCCCAGCCCTATCGGCCTGTCTGCCTCCTTCGGAAGAAAACTGCTCCAGCGACACGTTCCCCAGGGCCAGCGACCTCTGAATCCTCAGAGGACTGCCCTGCTTCCAGAAGACCAAGAAACTCCCGAGAACAGCGGCCCTGTTCAACAAAGACTGCAACTTTGTTTCCAGACGAGCAGATTTAAAGACCCCTGCAATCCTCACAAGAAGCGTGAGACTTGCAACACTGCACCCGGCGACTCCAAGACTGTAAGTAACCAAAGTTGTCCCCCCTGAGCCCCCACAGCGACGCCTGCAGAGGGAATCCCGAGGCTCCCCCTGACTGCAACTGCCTGACTCTGAAATCCCGACGCCTGGAAAAGACCCTGCACCCGCAGCCCCCAGGACCTGAAGGATCGGAACTCCAGTGCAGGAGTGACCCCCAGGAGGCCCTCCCCCTTGCCCAGGTGGTGGCAACCCAGAGGAACCCCCCCCCCCCTGCCTGCCTGCAACGCTGAAGAGACCCCTTGGTCTCTCATTGAAACCTATTGGAAACCCGACGCGTGTTTGCACACTGCACCCGGGCCGCCCCCGCGCTGCCGAGGGTGTACTTTTTGTGCTGACTTGTGTCCCCCCCGGTGCCCTACAAAACCCCCCTGGTCTGCCCTCCGAAGACGCGGATACTTACCTGCTGGCAGACTGGAACCGGGGAACCCCTTCTCCATTGAAGCCTATGTGTTTTGGGCACCTCTTTGACCTCTGCACCTGACCGGCCCTGAGCTGCTGGTGTGTTGACTTTGGGGTTGCTCTGAACCCCCAACGGTGGGCTACCTTGGACCCCAATTTGAACCCCGTAGGTGGTTTACTTACCTGCAAGAACTAACAATAACTTACCTCCCCCAGGAACTGTTGAAAATTGCAGTGTCCACTTTTAAAATAGCTATATGTGTTTTATGTAAAAAGTATATATGCTATTGTGATTATTCAAATTTCCTAAAGTACTTACCTGCAATACCTTTCAAATGAGATATTACATGTAGAATTTGCACCTGTGGTTCTTAAAATAAACTAAGAAAATATATTTTTCTATACAAAAACCTATTGGCTGGAATTGTCTCTGAGTGTGTTCCTCATTTATTGCCTGTGTGTATGTACAACAAATGCTTAACACTACTCCTTTGATAAGCCTACTGCTCGACCACACCACCACAAAATAGAGCATTAGTATTATCTCTTTTTGCCACTATCTTACCTCTAAGGGGAACCCTTGGTGTAAGGAAATGCCTCCTTGTCATGGTTACCCCCTGACTTTTTGCCTTTGCTGATGCTATGTTTTGAATTGAAAGTGTGCTGAGGCCTGCTAACCAGGCCCCAGCACCAGTGTTCTTTCCCTAACCTGTACTTTTGTATCCACAATTGGCACACCCTGGCATCCAGATAAGTCCCTTGTAAATGGTACCCCTGGTACCAAGGGCCCTGATGCCAAGGAAGGTCTCTAAGGGCTGCAGCATGTCTTATGCCACCCTGGAGACCCCTCACTCAGCACAGACACACTGCTTGCCAGCTTGTGTGTGCTAGTGAGAACAAAATGAGTAAGTCGACATGGCACTCCCCTCAGGGTGCCATGCCAGCCTCTCACTGCCTATGCAAGTATAGATAAGTCACCCCTCTAGCAGGCCTTACAGCCCTAAGGCAGGGTACACTATACCATAGGTGAGGGCACCAGTGCATGAGCACTGTGCCCCTACAGTGTCTAAGCCAAACCATAGACATTGTAAGTGCAGAGTAGCCATAAGAGTATATGGTCTGGGAGTCTGTTTTACACGAACTCCACAGCACCATAATGGCTACACTGAAAACTGAGAAGTTTGGTATCAAACTTCTCAGCACAATAAATGCACACTGATGCCAGTGTACATTTTATTGTAAAATACACCTCAGAGGGCACCTTAGAGGTGCCCCCTGAAACCTTAACCGACTATCTGTGTAGGCTGACTGGTTCCAGCAGCCTGCCACAACCGAGACATGTTGCTGGCCCCATGGGGAGAGTGCCTTTGTCACTCTGAGGCCAGTAGCAAAGCCTGCACTGGGTGGAGATGCTAACACCTCCCCCAGGCAGGAGCTGTAACACCTGGCGGTGAGCCTCAAAGGCTTACCCCTTTGTTCCAGCACCGCAGGACACTCCAGCTAGTGGAGTTGCCCGCCCCCTCCGGCCACGGCCCCCACTTTTGGCGGCAAGGCCGGAGAAAATAATGAGAATAACAAGGCGGAGTCACTGGCCAGTCAGGACAGCCCCTAAGGTGTCCTGAGCTGAAGTGACTCTAACTTTTAGAAATCCTCCATCTTGCAGATGGAGGATTCCCCCAATAGGATTAGGGATGTGACCCCCTCCCCTTGGGAGGAGGCACAAGGAGCGTGTACTCGCCCTCAGGGCTAGTAGCCATTGGCTACTAACCCCCCAGACCTAAACACACCCTCAAATTTAGTATTTAAGGGCTTCCCTGAACCTAAGAATTTAGATTCCTGAAACTACAAGAAGAAGAGGACTGCTGAGCTGAAAAACCCCTGCAGAGGAAGAACAGAAGACACCAACTGCTTTGGCCCCAGACTTACCGGCCTGTCTCCTGCCTTCCAAAGAAACCTGCTCCAGCAACGCTTTCCAAGGGACCAGCGACCTCTGAATCCTCTGAGGACTGTCCTGCTTCAAGAAAGACAAACTCCCGAGGACAGCGGCACTGCTCCAAAAGAACTGCAACTTTGTTACAGAGGAGCAGATTTAAAGACCCCTGCAAATCCCCGCAAGAAGTGTGAGACTTGCAACACTGCACCCGGCGACCCAGACTCGAATGGTGGAGAACCAACACCTCAGGGAGGACCCTCCGGCGACTCCGAGACCGTGAGTAACCAAAGTTGTCCCCCCTGAGGCCCCACAGCGACGCCTGCAGAGGGAATCCCGAGGCTCCCCCTGACCGCGACTGCCTGAACCTAAAGTCCAGACGGCTGGAAAAGACCCTGCACCCGCAGCCCCCAGCACCTGAAGGAACGGAACTTCTGTGCAGGAGTGACCCCCAGGAGGCCCTCTCCCTTGCCCAGGTGGTGGCTACCCCGAGGAGCCCCGACCTTGCCTGCCTGCACCGCTGAAGAGACCCCTTGGTCTCCCATTGACTCCCATTGGAAACCCAACGCCAGTTTACACACTGCACCCGGCCGCCCCCGCGCTGCTGAGGGTGTACTTTGTGTGGACTTGTGTCCCCCCCGGTGCCCTACAAAACCCCCCTGGTCTGCCCTCCGAAGACGCGGGTACTTACCTGCTGGCAGACTGGAACCGGGGCACCCCCTTCTCTCCATTGAAGCCTATGTGTTTTGGGCACCTCTTTGACCTCTGCACCTGACCGGCCCTGAGCTGCTTGTGTGGTGACTTTGGGGTTGCTCTGAACCCCCAACGGTGGGCTACCTTGGACCCAAAACTGAACCCTGTAGGTAATTTACTTACCTGCTAAAACTAACAATACTTTACCTCCCCCAGGAACTGTGAAAATTGCACTGTGTCCACTTTTAAAACAGCTATTTGTGTTTTACATGAAAAGTATATATGCTACTGTAATTATTCAAAGTTCCTAAAGTACTTACCTGCAATACCTTTCAAATGAGATATTACATGTAGAATTTGAACCTGTGGTTCTTAAAATAAACTAAGAAAATATATTTTTCTATAACAAAACCTATTGGCTGGATTTGTCTCTGAGTGTGTGTTCCTCATTTATTGCCTGTGTGTATGTACAACAAATGCTTAACACTACTCCTTTGATAAGCCTACTGCTCGACCACACTACCACAAAATAGAGCATTAGTATTATCTCTTTTTGCCACTATCTTACCTCTAAGGGGAACCCTTGGACTCTGTGCATGCTATTCCTTACTTTGAAATAGCACATACAGAGCCAACTTCCTACACTTACTATCTCTGATCTCCTCATTACACCTAAGCTGTCCACTGTCCTCCATATCCCATAGGGATATCCGCCAGTTTATTAGAAGGCATGATCATCCAAGAGACTTTCTTTCATCACCCAACGTTTGGTAATATACAATGACAATTCCCTGTTACCATCTGTTATGTTCTTATTGTCATCCTATTCCTTGCTTATTTGATTTGCAGCCTAGAGAAAGTCAAAATGACGAAACACGTGTCGGCTGTATGTTCGGTTTACTATTTCTTGAGAAGAATAAACCTCTGTCAACTATAGAAACTTGTCTTTGAACTTTGAAATTTACTCTATCACTTGGATGAACATTGTTGGACTACACCGGTGTGCCCTGGTATCTTTTAACAATTGTCAATCCTGATTGGCCTTCCAGTAAGCATTTTCAACACCAGTGGTGGTTGGGTGCTTAACCAGGCTGGCACCCACCTCATTTATTTCTGTAGGACTAAAGGATTTCCCCTAAGAAGTATACATACATATCGGATTGGATGTGCAAACTCTATAGCATCAACCACCCTTTTTGTTGTATTGTTAGCTATTTTGAGGAACACTGTTTATAGATGGAGTGTACAGGCTTTTCAGTTCTGTTGCACTCTAGAAAATAAACCTTTGATAACTAGACAAAGGGCAGACTCTATCGGAAAGAAAGGGGTTCTGATGACTTCTGTAGCCAACGCCTCCATACAGGAAATATGCAGAGGAGTCACATGGACCGCATAGCATTACTGTTTTGACTTAAATTCGCAGAAAACAGGTAAGTGGAGCAAATCAGCTCAAAAATATTTTTGCTTCCTCTCCCTCTTATAGCCTGTGCCAAAAAGCAGGTGATACCTCTACTAAGTCTGTGCAAAGTATGTGGATCTAGAAGTGATTTCATGTTGCAAAATAAACCAGTTACTTGCATGTAATTATGGTTTTAGATTTTGGAACTCTTAAAGGTTCACATGCTGAAGATATAAAGAAAAAATAATCCTAAAATGATTGCCACCCACATCAGAATTTCATGATTACTGTTGACATCCTGCAGTGTCTCAGCTTAATGTGACCCCTAACCACAAATTAACAATGTTTTGAAGAAAACAGACCCTTCATCCCATGTACCAGATGGCGAGATTATGTAAAGTGTTGGAATCTAGAAGAGTTTTAAGCTGCTAAACCATAATTACAGGTAAGTAACTGGGTTCTTCTTCTCTCCTTTGAATAGACACAGATTGACTGACATTGTATGACTTAATTGCTGTATCGGAATTTCAGGCAATAACTTTGAAACTATTTATTTATAGAGAGAATAATCCCACTCTAGTAGAGGTTTTGGATGGTGTGGTGCGACTGCCAGAATCTGTGCACACTGCTGTCAGATACACAAGCATAGAACTTGTGGGGGAAATGAGTGAGGTAGTAGATCGCAACCCGCAGTTTCTGGGTGAGTGTTCATCCTTTCATTTACATGTTTTAATAGAAATGCATTAGTCTTATAATTGTTTCTAACGCCCTCCACAGCAAGCCGGTGATTAATATTTTGTAATTTGTTGTTACATTTGTAAATGTTTTGTATACATTCACTTGGTAGCCCTTAAAACCAAATTAATGTATTTCTTTGTAGTAGTGTTTGGTGGTATTATGTTGCTTTAACGTGTCCCATATGTAGATGTCTTCTGCACATAATATATTATAATCATTAAATGTTATATCTCAGAGAATGATAAACTGCTATGGCATCAGTGCATCCTTGGGACTCTAGTGGGGAAATGGTAGTTTAGGGGCTAAATGTGTATGCTGTGTGGAAAGGTACTGTTATACTGCTCCATTCGTTCTCTGTGATACGTTTCAAGGTGGCCTCTATGTTGGATCTCTTCATTAGTGACATAAAAGGTGATTTACATGCTGCTTTCTGTCTGATGTAAACATGTCACACCAGTCCCCTATAACAGTTAGTCAGGTTGTAGCTCTAGTTTTTCTGATTGATACTTCTAACTATAGATTCCTTAACTTGTGAATTTCCCCTGGTGCCAGACTGGATCCAGTGTCTTTTCATGGCATTGATCCGGTGTGCTGGTAGGTGGAGTCGTGCTGCTTAGCGTCAGCTTTGTCTTGCCTGGCACAGAGGTGAGTTTCTTTGTTTCCACACCTTCAGACAAAGATCCACAAAGCGCTCCCAAACCTTTCCCTTGTTTGTGACATATTTCGGTAGCAAAATATCTCTTCAGTTATGTCCTCACCCAAAACAGGGTTTAAACCTTGTAGGGATTGTTACAAGCAGATGTCTTTGACACATCCCCTATGGTGTCTACATCTGGTGTCTAGGGTCATGGCTTACGAGGCCTGCACCTCATTGAAGTGCAGGGTAGTTCAGGAACGTTCAGCCGAACTTTAGTTGCTGAACACGAACGGAAGGTGCGCAAGTCCTGCTCACAGCCGAAGGTGCTGACCCTCTCCCAATGCCATTGTAACAGATCCTGTTCACATTCAAAGCCCTTGGATAAGTCCTAGAAAAAAAAGAAAAGCAAGCCAAAGTGGGAATCCTACCCATCTTACTGTCTAATTGACATCAAGGTCTTTCTCAGTCCTGGTTCCCTTCCAAGGAACTGATTCCCCCATTTCGCCCTGATGCACATGGAGTTTCCCCGCAAGGTGACTGCAAATTGAGGTTTTCAGCAAACTCATGCTGTACATATTTAGCAGTCTGTGGACTTCCTTTGGGTATGTCTTTGGGACCCACATGAACGAGGAGGCATACAGTTGAGTTACCATTTGCTGCTCATTCCTTCACTGTTTTCCTCTTGACCCCACACCGAGGCCTGCCCCAACTCTGGGCTCACGCCCAATCTGACTTCAAACCTGGCTCCACAACCCACTCCTTTTCCTGTCATGTTGCTGTCAACCCCTACACCAGAGTCGAACCATATTATTTTGCCAGACTCCGATGCAAAACCCACTTGTTCAAAGTTACATTATACCCCACAAACATTCCAGCCTCATTCTGACTCGGACAGAACACTTACTCTGCCAGGAAATAACTCTCCACAATTTGTATGGCTCAGACTTTGATCAGTGCCTGCATATTCTTAGATGTTAATGGAGATGATGCAGATGATGTCCAGTATTATGAAGTTAATTTGTACATTCTTACGGAAGGCTAGTGGTCTGTAACACCTTCTGGGACACTTGGTTGAGTTCTCTTTTTCTCTCATGGGAGAAATCAACTTTTTTTTACTATGAACATCCTGCCTGTGGCTGAAGTTTGTAACTACCGCTCCCGCCCCCATTGAGATTAAGACAAAAGTGCTGACGGCAGATCTGCAGCCTGGACAGGTGTCCACAGTTAGTCTCTGTTTGATATAGAATTCTAGCTGCAGATTGATTTCCTTTTAATTTCCTAGGAGTCAGACTGTAACTGGAAGATTTTTTGTGAGCAGTACCCCTGTGTTCCAGAAGGTGGCATCGATCAGCTTTGCTTGCGTCGTACGCCCCAAAGTGAAGTCGCAGTAGTTATATAGGTGCCTCCTAGGTACGCCACCAGTTCTTTTCTTTCCACACCAGCCATCGCTGATCCTGAGAAGAGCTACCTCTCAGTCACTTTTTGACTGGATATTTATCAACTTTTTGTCGATCCTTTTTTCGATTTTCCAACTCTGAAACAGAGCCTGAGGGGTTTTGTCCAACGCTGGCAGGAACTGTGCTTCCTAGGAGAGAGCCTGAACCCTGTTACATCAGGTTAGGCCTCTGTAGGACACCAGCCATATGAAAAAGACCCAAATATGGACCAGTGTGAGGAACTGGATGAAGCCAGTGGACTTGATACTGCTCCAGATACTGGTCTGCTTTCTCCCCCAACCATGGCTATAGACGAGGGAGTATCATATGCTATGGTGGTGCCGAGGTGGCTGAGGTCCTTGACCTTCAGCTGCCTTCGGTGGCAATCAAGACTTGGATCTTGACAGAGGTGTTACAATTGGGAGTTTCCTCATCTGAGCCTCTTCTTCCATTCATTGAAACTGTCACTGATGTCCTTTTAGGTACCTGGTTCAAACCAAACACAGGGTGTAGGAAGTTAGCTCTGTATGTGCTATTTCAAAGTAATGAATAGCATGCACAGAGTCCAAGGGTTCCCCTTAGAGGTAAAATAGTGGTAAAAATAGATAATACTAATGCTCTATTTTGTGGTAGTGTGGTCGAGCAGTAGGCTTATCCAAGGAGTAGTGTTAAGCATTTGTTGCACATACACATAGACAATAAATGAGGTACACACACTCAGAGACAAATCCAGCCAATAGGTTTTGTTATAGAAAAATATCTTTTCTTAGTTTATTTTAAGAACCACAGGTTCAAATTTAACATGTAATATCTTGTTTGAAAGGTATTGCAGGTAAGTACATTAGGAACTTTGAATCATTTCAATTGCATGTATACTTTTCAAGTTATTCACAAATAGCTATTTTAAAAGTGGACACTTAGTGCAATTTTCACAGTTCCTGGGGGAGGTAAGTTTTTGTTAGTTTTACCAGGTAAGTAAGACACTTACAGGGTTCAGTTCTTGGTCCAAGGTAGCCCACCGTTGGGGGTTCAGAGCAACCCCAAAGTTACCACACCAGCAGCTCAGGGCCGGTCAGGTGCAGAGTTCAAAGTGGTGCCCAAAACGCATAGGCTTCAATGGAGAGAAGGGGGTGCCCCGGTTCCGGTCTGCTTGCAGGTAAGTACCTGCGTCTTCGGAGGGCAGACCAGGGGGGTTTTGTAGGGCACCGGGGGGGACACAAGCCCACACAGAAATTTCACCCTCAGCGGCGCGAGGGCGGCCGGGTGCAGTGTTAGAACAAGCGTCGGGTTCGCAATGGAAGTCAATGAGAGATCAAGGGATCTCTTCAGCGCTGCAGGCAGGCAAGGGGGGGCTTCCTCGGGGAAACCTCCACTTGGGCAAGGGAGAGGGACTCCTGGGGGTCACTTCTGCAGTGAAAGTCCGGTCCTTCAGGTCCTGGGGGCTGCGGGTGCAGGGTCTTTTCCAGGCGTCGGGACTTAGGTTTCAGAGAGTCGCGGTCAGGGGAAGCCTCGCGATTCCCTCTGCAGGCGGCGCTGTGGGGGCTCAGGGGGGACAGGTTTTGGTACTCACAGTCGTAGAGTAGTCCGGGGGTCCTCCCTGAGGTGTTGGTTCTCCACCAGCCGAGTCGGGGTCGCCGGGTGCAGTGTTGCAAGTCTCACGCTTCTTGCGGGGAGTTGCAGGGTTCTTTAGAGCTGCTTCTTGAAACAAAGTTGCAGTCTTTTTGGAGCAGGTCCGCTGTCCTCTGGAGTTTCTTGTCGTCGTCGAAGCAGGGCAGTCCTCAGAGGATTCAGAGGTCGCTGGTCCCTTTGGAAGGCGTCGCTGGAGCAGAGTTCTTTGGAAGGCAGGAGACAGGCCGGTGAGTTTCTGGAGCCAAGGCAGTTGTTGTCTTCTGGTCTTCCTCTGCAGGGGTTTTCAGCTAGGCAGTCCTTCTTCTTGTTGTTGCAGGAATCTAATTTTCTAGGGTTCAGGGTAGCCCTTAAATACTAAATTTAAGGGTGTGTTTAGGTCTGGGGGGTTAGTAGCCAATGGCTACTAGCCCTGAGGGTGGGTACACCCTCTTTGTGCCTCCTCCCAAGGGGAGGGGGTCACAATCCTAACCCTATTGGGGGAATCCTCCATCTGCAAGATGGAGGATTTCTAAAAGTTAGTCACCTCAGCTCAGGACACCTTAGAGGCTGTCCTGACTGGCCAGTGACTCCTCCTTGTTGCTTTCTTTGTTCCCTCCAACCTTGCCGCCAAAAGTGGGGGCCGTGGCCGGAGGGGGCGGGCAACTCCACTAAGCTGGAGTGCCCTGCTGGGCTGTGACAAAGGGGTGAGCCTTTGAGGCTCACCGCCAGGTGTTACAGCTCCTGCCTGGGGGAGGTGTTAGCATCTCCACCCAGTGCAGGCTTTGTTACTGGCCTCAGAGTGACAAAGGCACTCTCCCCATGGGGCCAGCAACATGTCTCTAGTGTGGCAGGCTGCTGGAACTAGTCAGCCTACACAGACAGTCGGTTAAGTTTCAGGGGGCACCTCTAAGGTGCCCTCTGGGGTGTATTTTGCAATAAAATGTACACTGGCATCAGTGTGCATTTATTGTGCTGAGAAGTTTGATACCAAACTTCCCAGTTTTCAGTGTAGCCATTATGGTGCTGTGGAGTTCGTGTTTGACAAACTCCCAGACCATATACTCTTATGGCTACCCTGCACTTACAATGTCTAAGGTTTTGTTTAGACACTGTAGGGGTACCATGCTCATGCACCGGTACCCTCACCTATGGTATAGTGCACCCTGCCTTAGGGCTGTAAGGCCTGCTAGAGGGGTGACTGACCTATACTTGCATAGGCAGTGAGAGGCTGGCATGGCACCCTGAGGGGAGTGCCATGTCGACTTACTCGTTTTGTTCTCACTAGCACACACAAGCTGGCAAGCAGTGTGTCTGTGCTGAGTGAGAGGTCTCCAGGGTGGCATAAGACATGCTGCAGCCCTTAGAGACCTTCCTTGGCATCAGGGCCCTTGGTACTAGAAGTACCAGTTACAAGGGACTTACCTGGATGCCAGGGTCTGCCAATTGTGGATACAAAAGTACAGGTTAGGGAAAGAACACTGGTGCTGGGGCCTGGTTAGCAGGCCTCAGCACACTTTCAATTGTAAACATAGCATCAGCAAAGGCAAAAAGTCAGGGGGCAACCATGCCAAGGAGGCATTTCCTTACACAGGGGATCCTGGGAATATGGCAAACACCTGCAGCCACCGTCCTGCCCGAACGGCAACCAAACTTACTCACCCAGCACCCTACCCCAGAGAACTTGGTGGTCCAAACCTCCACATCCCAAGGTGACAGACGCGTCACTCCTGGGATGGGGGTGTCCATCTGGGAAATGTGGAGATCAGAAGACCGTGCTCTCTGGCGGAATGTGGAGTCCATATTATGTGCTGGAGCTCCGTGCAGTCAACTGGTAATGAAAGCCTTTCTACCCTCTGTTGGAAAGTCCCTCTTTTTAGCATGGTTACCCCACATTTTCCTGTCAGTGTGCTTAGACTGTTTTCATTGGGATCCTGCTAACCAGCACCCCAGTGATTGTCCTCTCGCCTCTAAATTTGGTGGTCTTGGTATTCTTTACACACCATAGTTGGCATACTGGTGTACCCCTGTAAATCCCTAGAATATGCAGGGCTCGAACAATCCACTCAACCCACTCTCATTGGCGAGTCTTATTTGATCAGGTTGAGCTATTTTTAATACTTTCTCTTACCTTCTGGCAAGTTGACACTGAACAGGTGTTCTGTTCAGTTGAAAAGTGGAAGGGTAATAAAAGATTCCTTTAAATGCTGTTCCTATGTCACATTTGCTCTGTGTTCACAGACCGAGGTCAAGAGTGCGTTTTTTTCTTACAATTAATTTTCCTTCGGATTGCAGAGTTCCACGACTTTCTAAGGTGAACTGCGTGACCTGCTGCTTAGAATCTAAAATAAAAGGAAATAGGGTGTCAGGTTTTTCCTAACACACATTTAAGTGACTTAAGTCAACTGTGCAACATTTCAAAATATATTTCAATAGTTGTGAAAGCCCTTTTTTATATATTTGTGTGATGAAAAAATATTTGAATAGTATGAAAACAAATCAAATTACTTTACATGTGGATGTGCAAAGGATATGTTTTCTGAAACCCAATTTTCACAGATTGTTAATACACTATATAGTTTTATCAGTAAAGCTGCAAGTTGGTGGAGAGGTTTTTGGACATCAAGTTACTGTGTGTAGATGAACAGTAGGTTACCACATCATGGTTTAGTAATGTATTTATTAAAACTGCGAGTTTAAACAAACTGAGAAACTCTCCTGTCCGGATGGCAATGTTAGTAAAAAGAAATACTATGTTATGTGGGATAGACCTCATGGGTATGTGGACTAGATTCTTGTGATGCATGCAGCAAACATTAGTCTACTTAATCAAACAAAAGAGGTTTTGTTTCTACTGCAGAAATGCTGAGCTCACGTATTTGAAGGTGCACTCATGTGAGAATTAAGAAAAAGGCCACTCTGTAAACTATTTGGCTACGATCACACAATTTGAGACCCGTTTATGGGTCAAGTACATTCCAGTTAGGTTGTGTAAATTGCTTAAGTTATTCGACCTGCAGGTCTAGTAAAATTTTTATGATTATTTAAGCCCTGATATGGTACTTAGGTTCCCCAGGGCATTGGTACACCAGGGGTGCCCTAGAGACTGCAGCATGTATTATGCCACGCAGAGGAGTCCATGCAAACTGTGACTCAGGTCTGCCATTGCAGCCTGCATGAAATTGTGCATGCACCCTTTCCTCACAGATATAAGGCTTGCCTCATATCTTAGTCCCCGCATGTAGACACTGTAAGTGACCCCTCTGGTAGGCCCTTCAGCCCAAGGGCAGGGTGCATGTCTCTAAGTGTGAGAGTACAGCTGCATGAGCAGGGTTCCCCTACAGACCCCAGGCTCTTTTTCCTGCATTTTGTAAGTGCGGGGAAGCCATCTTAAGGTATCTAGTGGACACTGGTCAACACAAGTGATCCAACTACATAATGGCTTCTCCGAATGTAGGCATGTTCAGCATCAAACATGTTGGAATCGTGCAACTACACCGATTCAAATGCTAGTTGCATCATAGCATGTACTCTGGGTGTTCCTTAGAGGATTCCCCAGTTCTGCCTGTGCAGCCTTATGTGGACAAGCTGCCAGCCCAGGCTGCTGCTGACCCAAGACACTGTTCTTCTCTCCTGCTGGCAACCCTGGCTCAGGTTGGAGAGGCAGAACAAGGTGTGACCACCACCCCCTGTGTATTAGGTATGTAAGGGCTGGGCTGAGGTGGGGTGGCCTCTGAGCACCACCAGACTGCTTTGAAGGGGACATTTGGTGCCCTCCTTGCATAATCCTTGCCCATGGGGTACTCCTGGTGTACCAGTAACCTGGGTACCTAGGTAACGAATACTAGATAGTTAAATGGGTGCACAAGTATGCCAATTGTGGGTGTAAAAAGTTTATCTGCAATGAAATTTAGAGGAGAGGGCACAGGCACTGGAGTCCTGATTAGCAAGATCCCAGTGAACTACGGTCTAAACCTACTTAGGTAAGTAAAATGTGTAGAGGGGAGCTTGGAGTACTAGAAAATCACAAAGGTAAGTAACACAGTACCCCCGAGCGACCAGGAATTCAGGAGTAAATCACTTGATTTTCCCCAAACCATCCAAAAGGGAAAAAAGACACCCAGAGAAGACTGCAAGAAAACCAGTATTGGATTCCTGAAGAAAGAAGACCTGTGGAGTGAGGAGACCAAGTCCAAGAGTCACAGGGGAGTGCAGGAGGATTAGAGGCTACTAACCACCCAGCTGTGGATGCAGGAGTTGGTCGATGGTGATGAAGAACAGGTCAGCACTGCAGCCCTGGAGCCGGAGAAGAGTTCCTGATTGATGAAGATGCAGCCCCACAATGGAAGGAAGATTGCAGACGCGTGTCAGTGCAGGAATTCCACCAACAAGCCTTAGCAAAGGCAAACTCGTGGTTAGTGAAAAAGAGGTGCTGCCAGGGATCAGCAAGGCCCAAGAGGACTCATCCCAGGAGGGGCAGTCATAGGGGGCCCTCAGCGTCGCGGAGAGTCCACAGGAGCAGAGGCATCACCCACAAGATGAGGACACAGGAGTGGCAGAAGAATTCCATGCAGCAGTACAAGAGGATCCAAAGCCGCAGGAGAACCACACAGGAGGCTGTGCTTTGCAGGATGGAGTACCGGGGGCTGGAGCTACACATCACCTGAAGATCCCTTGGAGGAGATGCAAACAAGCCTTGACAGCTGCAAGAGACGCAGTGCACGGGGGTACTGTCCGGCGTGGGAAGGCAAAGGCTTACCTCCACCAAAGTTGGACAGCTGGCAGAGAGGCCCAAGAGGACTGCTCTGGACCACGACCCATGATACAGGATCCACGCAGCTCAGCAGGAGAGGGGATCCATGAAGCTGGTTGTTGCTAGTTGTAGGGGAGGGACTCCTTCACACCAAGGGAGATTCCTTCTTCTTGTGCAGGCTGAAGAGTTGCAGTCTTCTGAGGATGCATGGCCAGGGAAATGTTGCAAAGCTGGCAGGAGATGTGGAAACTAAGTTGCAGAAAGTCTTATTTGTTGTAGCAGCGTTTGTCGGTTCCTGGAGGGTCCAGTCGCACTTCCAGTGGCCTGAAGTTGAAGCAGAGGTTGCAGCGGAGTCCTGCTGGAAACTTGCAACCCGAATCTGAGGACCCACCCAAGAGAGAGACCCTAGGGGGGATTGGTCACCTAACCAGGAGGAGGCTCAGAAGTCACCTGTGTGGCCTGGCCACTCAGATGCTCCCAGAGTACTCTTCCAACCTTGGAAACAAGATGTCAGAACCCAGCGACCATCCGGAAGAGCTCTGGGCACCACCCCTGGAGTAGTGATGGACAGGGGAGTGGTCACTCCTCTTTCCATTGTCCAGTTTCGTACCAGAGCAGGGACTGGGGTTGGTCCCTTACCCAGTGTGAACTGTTTATGCATGGAGGGCACCAAATATGCCCTTAAAAGCAAACCAGTGGCTTGGGCCAGTTACACCTATTTCCAAACGGAGAGGGTGTTACCTCACTCTCCCAAAGGTAATCCTTTGTTCTGCCTTCCTGGGCTTGATCAGATCAAGCAGCAGGAGGGCAGAAACCTGTCTGAGGGGCGGTAGCAGCTGAGCTGTCCAGAAAACCCTGTCAGACTGGTGGTAGCAATGCTGGGGGTCCTCTAAGGAGCCCCCAGAGTGCATGGAATCATACTTCCAATACTTGCAACAGTATTGGGGTATGATTCCGACATGTTTGAAATCAAAAATGCCTAGGTTCGGTGTTACCATTAGGTAGCTGACATAGGTAGTGACCTATGTTCAGTACACGCGAAAAATGGTGTCCCCGCACTCACAAAGTCCAGAAAAATGGATCTGGAGTTTGTGAGGGCACCTTTGGTAGTGCAGGGGTTCCCCTCACACACAGGTACCTGCACCCTGCCCTCTGGGCTCATAGGACCTGCCATGGGGTGACTTAGTGACCTGGTGTAGTGACCTGTAGTGAAAACAGGTGCATGCACCCGTTGGATGCAGGCTGCAGTAGCAGGCCTGCAGAACCCTTTGCATGGGCTCCCTATGGGTGGCAGAATAACTGCTACAGCCCATATGGATCCCCTGGAATTCCAATGCCCTGGGTACCTAGGTACCATATACTCTGGACTTACATGGGGGGTCCAGGGTCCAATTGTGGAAGGAAAAAGGTACAATTTAGAGGAGAGCAAAGCTACTAATAGGCTTAAAATGGGGGCAACCATGCCAAGAAAGAGGGTACCCTCCTACAAGGTGTTACCAAAGGTAAGTGGCTTTTTCTTCAACAGGCACCTAGGTCTAACCTTGCTCTTGCCTACCGGCAGATAGGTAACTCCTCAAGCTCAGTCCAAACTTCTTTGCTGTGACTCCAGACACAGAATCCAAACTTATGGAGGTATTCCGAACACTAGTGTTCTGCACTGCCAGCTTCTCCCTTAGTTTAGAAAATTCTGACTGCCTTTCAGGGAGATACTGAGATGCATTGTGGGATATAGTCAACAAGATTTTGCTGACTGTCCTTGAAGAATTTTGTGACATTTTACTGCAGATCATATATGATGGTCAGGATACAGCAAAGTGTGTGATGCAAAGTGTGTGATGCCTCCTGGGTAGAACAGTACTGACTGCCTAAGTAGTACAGTCTATACCAGATTGATTCCTCTGTGCCACACTTGTATGAGACTCTAGGCGACATCCAAGTGTAGCTAATGGACATACCATTTGACGGCACATATCCCTTTGACGCCACGGTTGACTTGGCACTGCAGTGCTTCACTGAAAGCAGTCGCCCGGAGATAGTAAAGGGCATCTTCAGCCATTAAGAAAAATGAGTGCACTGTTCCAAAAAATGGAGGGTATTCAAGCACCTCTCACAGGCATACAATAATACAGAAGCAGTGGCCTTCATGCATCATCGGGCTATGCTCCACGTCAGGCTGGCACTGCAATGTCTGACGGGGGGTCCTACATGGGACCATCTAGCCATTAAAATTGTATGAATCTCGGTACCAAAAATCTTAGGTTACTAAGAAACAACTGGAGAGATACAAAATAAAATTGGCTCGCATACCTCCTCAATGTAAGAGAATGTTTAATAAACCAGCGAGGACCCGGTCAAGGTTAAAAACACAGGAAAAGTGAGGGGTAAATAATGATCCCACACTTTACATACTCAAAGGCTAAAGCACAATGACTTCAACCACTACAAAAAGTAAACTTGGACTTTAAGCTTTACATCAGTCTTGCCAAAGAAACACCATGTCGACAATAAGTTCTTTGTGGGGCTCCTTGCAGGAATGATTTGAAAGGCTGTGCAAAAGAGGATCTTGTAGAGGTGGATAGTTTGCAGCCCCTGTGAGTCTGAGAGTTCATTCTCCCATGGTTCAGGCTGCTGCCTCTGCTTTGGATTGTGGAGTGCCTGTCCTTGACATCTGACAGACTGCAATGTCGACATGATTGCACACATTCACAAAACACTATTGCCTTGACAGTGAGGTCTGGTAAGAGGGGCGCTTTGGCCATTTGTTCATGATGGGCTTTTTGGTCTTAATCCACTCCATAGACCCGGCACTTGGGTAGTTACTGCTTTGGAATCTATTTGATGGTAAAGAATATGTTGTTAGAAATAGCAGAAAATCAAGTTAATTACCTTTAGTAATGCTTCTTTTGGAGCATATTTCTTCTAAATATAGATTTACCACAGCATCCCGCCTCCTCTTTTCATGGAGCTGCCTCTTTTTAACATCTTAAAAGGGTCCTACTTAGTGTTACATGGATTCCTTCACTTCCAGGTTTGGTGTGGAGTCATTGTTGAGCCACATGGCACTGCCTAGGGACATGTTGGAGCACTGTGGAAAAATTGTGTTCGAAGCCTGTGTGGTTGTACGTACACATGCTTTGCATACTTCTGCCATCTAGTATTGGGTCTGGATGTGTGCAATTTGTTTTTATTTAAAGAAGTCTTTCGAGACACAAGGTACAGTGACTCCTCCTCTGGGTGATAATACACATGGGCATCGACTCCATTGTTAGATTTTATTTCCTCCATCTGGTTTGAACATTTGTGCCTTCATTCATTTTGGACTCGGTCACGTTTCTCCGTTCGACTTGTGCAACACCTTTCCCTTCAGTATTGTTTCCATCGCGTTTCCCATCTGCATACATTTGAGTTGCATACATTTTGCTCAATGGGTCAGCTCACTTCCATCATGGCCCCTGCAGGGTCTTGTCTTGAGGCTTTATTACCACCTTTTGAGAATGCCTGGCAGGTGATAGAACGGACACCCTTCTGTTACTGCTCGCATTGCCATTCAAAGTATCCCCGCATCAACCAACATTGTCTGTAACCTATGTTTATCACCAGAACACATGGAAGCAGACTGCGACGCCTGTAAATCCTTCCACTTGAAGAAAACCATTCAGGACAGTCAAGCGCATCGCCTCAAAATATGGAGGAACAGCAAGGGCTCTCCGCACATATTTGGCCATGAGCACGCCAGAGTGGATGGTCACCCTCAGTCGTCAGCTGTGAAAGTAGAGGCGTTTTCCATTGAGGGCTATTTCAACTCTGATCTGGAGGTCAATTTGAAGATGGAGGATGTTACACCGGCTCAACATCCTGTAAGTATGCTACCCTGTGATCCCCTACATTGTGTCGATCCTTCCAAAAGGCACTCAACCCCTCTAAATCCTCACCCAGAGGCCCTTGGTCCACCACTGCCTTCTGGCAATGGTCTGCACCGAGCAACCAGTTCAAACGTCCCGGCCTCTGGATTGGTACCGAAACTCTAATCAAAGCAGAAGCCTTCTTTATAGAGCACTTTTGTCCTGGAACGCAGCCTGGTGCCTACCTGACTCTACCATTGACGTCTAACACCTTGACACCGAGGAGATCTTTGGTGCCCAAACTGTAACCTGGGTCAAATCCAAAACCTTTGAAGCAGAGTTCCAAGTATGATTCCGACACAAGAGTGGAGCTCATTCTTCATAGATTCCAAGACCAGCTGGATGCAAACCAAAAGCTAATCCATATCCAGCCTCACATGGGACGTATTCTCACCAAAGTTTTGGCTTCAACGCCTCCACCACCTTAAAAGAGGTTAAACTCCCAAGAAACTCTGAACATGCTGGCTCCACCAAAACAGAAAAAAGTGGATAATGCCACCTGCCTCTTGCCTCTTTCACCATCCTCACCATCTCCCCTTTATCACCAGTAATCAAACCACCGCCCCTCCCCCCAAAAAACCACCAGCAGCCTCATCTTCGCCACCTCAGTATATAGAAGGCCCATTAGACATTTCACTTCAAGGATGTCCATACTGGGATACTGCTGGGTATGTTGGGCTGCAAGACACTTTTGGGACACCACCTCAGAATGACCCCTTGGATGTCTGCAACACTGACCTCCAGCAGGTACAGACACAGATTTATAGCCCGCATTTCCCTCCCCACTTCATAACGCATCATCTCATCATGCGGTTGTAGCTAGGGCTGCTGTGTTCCACAAAGTGAAACTACACAAAGAGATGTTAGAAGAAAACTTTCTCTTTGATACCCTCTCTCACTCATAGTGCCACGCACTTTTGCCCTAAAAAGTGAGCCCTTCCTGTAGGAAGTTGGCTCTGTATATACTATTTCAAAGTAAGAAATTGTGTGCACAGTATCCAAGGGTTCCCCTTAGAGGTAAAATAGTGGCAAAAGTAGATAATTCTAATGCTCTATTTTGTGGTAGTGTGGTCGAGCAGTAGGCTTATCAGAGGGTAGTGTTAAGCATTTGTTGTACACACACAGGCAATAAATGAGGAACACACACTCAAAGACTTACTCCAGGCCAATAGGTTTTTATATTGAAAAATATATTTTCTTAGTTTATTTTAACAACCACAGGTTCCTGGCCACAGAGTGACAAAGGCACTCTCCCCATGTGGGCAGCAACATGTCTGGTGTGTGGCAGGCTGGCAGAAACTACTCAGCCTACACTGGAAGTCGGGTCGGTGTCACTCTAGCGGTGCAGGCAGGCACGGGGGGCTTCTCGGGACAGCCACCAACTGGGTTAGGCAGAGGGTCGCCTGGGGGTCACTCCTGCGTCGAAGTTCGGTTCCTTCAGTTCCTGGGGGCTGCGGGTGCAGTGTTGGTTCCAGGCGTCGGGTCCCTTGTTAGAGGCAGTCACGGTCAGGGGGAGCCTCAGGATTCTCTCTGCAGGCGTCGCTGAGGGGGGTAGTCTCTGGTTACTCAAGGGCTCGCAGTTGCCGTGGAGTCCTCCCTGAGGTGTTTGTTCTCTGGATCTCGAGCTGGGGATGTTGGGGGCAGTGTGTGAAGTCTCACGGTTCCGGCGGGAACCGTGAAGTCTTTGGATGTTGCTTCTTTGTTGCAAAGAAGTAGCTGGTTTTGAACAGGGCCACTGTTCACAGGAGTTTCTTGGTCCTTTAGTCCAGGGCAGTCCTCTGAGGCTTCAGAGGTCGCTGGTCCATGTCGGATGCGTCCCTGGAGCCGTTTTTTTAAGTTGGAGACAGGCTGGTAGGGCTGGGGCCAAAGCAGTTGTCGTCTTCCTCCTTCTCTGCAGGCTTGTAGGTCAGTAGTCCTTCTTGTTTCTTCAGGTTGCATGAATCTGATTTCCTGGGATCTGGGGAGCCCCTAAATACTGAATTAGGGGTGTGTTAGGGTCTGGGAGGGCAGTAGCTAATGGCTACTGTCCTTGAGGGTGGCTACACCCTCTTTGTGCCTCCTCCCGGTTGGGAGGGGGGGGGGGCACATCCCTAATCCTATTGGGGGAATCCCCCAAACTCAAGATGGAGGATTTCTCAAGGCAGGGGTCACCTCAGCTCAGGACACCTTGGGGGCTGTCCTGACTGGTGGGTGACTTCTCCTTGTTTTTCTTATTATCTCCTCCAGCCTTGTCGCCAAAAGTGGGGGCAGTGGCCGGAGGGGCTGGCATCTAGCTGGGATGCCCTGGGGTCCTGCAACAAAAGGGGTGAGCCTTTGAGGCTCACCGCCAGGTGTTACAGTTCCTGCAGGGGGAGGTGAGACGCACCTCCACCAAGTAGAGGCTTTGTTCCTGGCCACAGAGTGACAAAGGCACTCTCCCCATGTGGCCAGCAACATGTCTGGTGTGTGGCAGGCTGGCAGGAACTGGTCAGCCTACACTGGAAGTCGGGTAGGTAATCAGGGGGCATCTTTAAGATGCTCTCTGGGTGTATGTTTCAATAAATTGCACACTGGCATTAGTGTGCATTTATTGTGCTGAGAAGTTTGATACCAAACTTCCCAGTTTTCAGTGTAGCCATTATGGAACTGTGGAGTTCATGTTTGACAAACTCCCAGACCATATACTCTTATGGCTACCCTGCACTTACAATGTCTAAGGTTTTGCTTAGACACTGTAGAGGTATAGTGCTCATGCACATATGCCCTCACCTGTGGTATAGTGCACCCTGCCTTAGGGCTGTAAGGCCTGCTAGAGGGGTGACTTACCTATGCCACTGGCAGTGTGAGGTTGGCATGGCACTCTGAGGGGACCTCGTCATTTTCTCCCCACCAGCACACACAAGCTGTGAGGCAGTGTGCATGTGCTGAGTGACGGGTGCCCAGGGTGGCATAAGACATGCTGCAGCCCTTAGAGACCTTCCCTGGCATCAGGGCCCTTGGTACCAGTTACAAGGGACTTACCTGAGTGCCAGGGTTGTGCCAATTGTGGAGACAAAGGTACAGTTTAGGAAAAGAACACTGGTGCTGGGGCCTTGTTAGCAGGGTCCCAGCACACTTTCAAATCATAACTTAGCATTAGCAAAGACAAAAAGTCAGGGGGTAACCATGCCAAGGAGGCATTTCCTTACATACTGTGCTTGCTGGGACGAGATGGAGGAACTCCTACAACATCTCCCAGATGAGTGCAGGAAAGGGGGACAGGAATTTGTTGCAGAAGGGAAACTAATGTTCGATGGCATCTGTCGCTGTAGATACGCATGTTTTTGCAATAGCTCGCCATCTGGTGTTGGGCCGGAGTGTTACTAGTTGTTTTTCTTCGAAGAAGTCTTTCGAGTCACAGGACCGAGTGACTCCTCCTTTTGTCTCCATTGCGCATGGGCGTCGACTCCATCTTCGATTGTTTTTTTTCCGCCATCGGGTTCGGACGTGTTCCTGTCGCTCCGAGTTTTGGAACGGAAAGATAGCTAATTTCGGAAGATTTTCGTCGCTATTGTTGCGTTCGGGATCGGCGTACTTAGATTCAACACCGCATCGAAGATCGAAGAGCTCCGGTGCCCTTCGGGGTAGTTTTTCGATCCCCCGTCGGGGCCTGGTCGGCCCGACCGCGTGCTGAAGAACGCCGATGGAACGGACCCCGTTCCGTTTCTGCCCCAAATGCCACAATAAATACCCCTATACAGACCAACACTTGGTCTGTAACCTGTGCCTGTCACCTGAGCACAGCGAAGACACCTGCGAGGCCTGTCGTGTGTTCCGGTCCCGAAAAACTCTCCGAGACCGTCGAGCCAGAAGACTTCAGATGGCGTCCGCGCCGACAGCCCACCGGGAGTTCGAGGAACAAGAAGAGGAGGGATCCTTTTCGATCCAAGAATCGGACTCCGAAGGATTCGACGATACACAAACCGTGAGTAGGACGTCGAAAACCACACAGAGGAAGATTTACAAGGCCCAGGGGACGCCACTGCCATCAGGCCATGGCTCCACCCATAAATTCGGTGACCGACCGTCGGCACCAAAAAAGGCCCAAACAGTGCCGAGATCGTCCGACTCCGGTCGAGACACCGGCACGCAGCCTTCTCGGGACCGAGAAAGTGCTGGAGACAAGCCCCGACACCGAGATGCCGGTGTGGACACGGCTCGACGCCGAGACAGCGGCACCGAAGAAGATCGACGCCGAGAGGTTTCGGCCCCGAAAAAGAAAAAAGTCACCTCGGAGCCGAAAAAACACGCAGACAGGGTTTCTGTGCCGAAACAAACTGCAAGCGACCCAGCATCAGGCTCTTATACAGAAGAGCACTCGCTAACCTCGCAAAAGCATAGGTTTGAGGAAGAGCTACAATCAACTGATGTGGACCATACGCAAAAGCGTATTTTCATACAGCAGGGGACAGGAAAAATAAGCACCCTTCCCCCCCATTAGAAGAAAGAGAAGGTTGGAGTTCCAAACTGAACAGACACCACAACCAAAAGTCGTGAAAAGAGTTACCCCACCACCCTCTCCTCCGCCCGTGATTAACGTCTCACCAGCACGAACTCCATCACACTCCCCAGCTCACACCACCATAAGCCAGGGTGACCAAGATCAAGACGCATGGGACCTATACGACGCCCCAGTGTCAGATAACAGTCCGGAGGCATACCCTACGAAGCCATCTCCACCAGAGGACAGCACCGCGTATTCTCAAGTGGTGGCTAGAGCAGCACAATTTCACAACGTAAGCCTCCACTCAGAACAGGTCGAGGATGATTTTTTATTCAACACACTCTCCTCCACCCACAGCTCATACCAAAGCCTGCCTATGCTCCCTGGTATGCTCCGGCACGCAAAAGAAATCTTTAAGGAGCCGGTCAAAAGTAGGGCAATCACACCAAGGGTGGAAAAAAAGTATAAGGCGCCTCCTACAGACCCGGTTTTCATCACTACACAGCTGCCACCAGACTCTGTCGTTGTAGGAGCAGCTAGGAAAAGGGCCAACTCTCACACATCTGGAGATGCACCACCCCCAGATAAAGAAAGCCGCAAGTTCGATGCAGCTGGTAAGAGAGTCGCAGCACAAGCTGCAAACCAGTGGCGCATCGCAAACTCTCAGGCACTACTTGCGCGCTATGACAGAGCCCACTGGGACGAGATGCAACATCTCATTGAACATCTGCCCAAGGACTTACAAAATAGGGCAAAACAAGTGGTTGAGGAGGGACAGACCATTTCCAACAACCAGATCCACTCCTCCATGGACGCTGCAGATACAGCTGCACGGACAATTAATACATCTGTAACTATCAGAAGGCATGCATGGCTCCGAACGTCTGGATTTAAACCAGAGATTCAACAAGCAGTTCTCAATATGCCTTTTAACGAAAAAGAACTGTTCGGTCCAGAAGTGGACACAGCGATTGAGAAACTCAAAAAAGATACGGACACTGCCAAAGCCATGGGCGCACTCTACTCCCCGCAGAGCAGAGGGAATTACAGCACATTCCGTAAAACACCCTTTCGAGGGGGGTTTCGGGGTCAGAGCACACAAGCCAGCACCTCACAAGCAACACCGTCCAGTTACCAGGGACAGTATAGAGGAGGTTTTCGGGGACAATATAGAGGAGGGCAATTCCCTAGAAATAGAGGAAGATTTCAGAGCCCCAAAACACCTACTACTAAACAGTGACTCACATGTCACTCACCCCCTCCACACAACACCAGTGGGGGGAAGAATAAGTCATTATTACAAAGCATGGGAGGAAATCACTACAGACACTTGGGTTCTAGCAATTATCCAACATGGTTATTGCATAGAATTTCTACAATTCCCTCCAAACATACCACCAAAAGCACAAAATTTGACAACACACCATTCCAATCTCCTGGAGATAGAAGTGCAGGCACTATTGCAAAAGAATGCAATCGAATTAGTGCCAAACACACAAATAAACACAGGAGTTTACTCACTGTACTTTCTGATACCAAAGAAGGACAAAACGCTGAGACCAATCCTAGACCTCAGAGTAGTGAACACTTTCATCAAATCAGACCACTTTCACATGGTCACACTACAAGAAGTATTGCCATTGCTAAAACTACACGACTACATGGCAACTTTAGACCTCAAGGATGCTTATTTCCATATACCAATACACCCATCGCACAGGAAATACCTATGGTTTGTATTCAAGGGAATACATTACCAATTCAAGGTACTGCCTTTCGGATTAACAACCGCACCAAGAGTCTTTACCAAATGTCTAGCGGTAGTCGCTGCACACATAACAAGGCAGCAAATACATGTGTTCCCATATCTAGACGACTGGCTAATCAAGGCCCATTCGTTAATAGAGTGCTCAAATCACACAAATCATATCATACAAACCCTCTTCAAACTAGGGTTCACCGTCAATTTCACAAAATCCAAAATTCTGCCGCGCAAGGTACAACAATACCTGGGAGCCATAATAGACACATCAAAAGGAGTAGCCACTCCAAGTCCACAAAGAATTCGAAATTTCAACACCATCATACAACGCATGTATCCAACACAAAGGATACAAGCAAAGATGGTACTACAACTCCTAGGCATGATGTCTTCATGCATAGCCATTGTCCCAAACGCAAGACTGCACATGAGGCCCTTACAACAGTGCCTAGCATCACAATGGTCACAAGCACAGGGTCACCTTCTAGATCTGGTGTTAATAGACCGCCAAACTTACCTCTCGCTTCTGTGGTGGAACAACATAAATTTAAACAAAGGGCGGCCTTTCCAAGACCCAGTGCCACAATACGTAATAACAACAGATGCTTCCATGACAGGGTGGGGAGCACACCTCGATCAACACAGCATACAAGGACAATGGAACGTACATCAAACAAAACTGCATATAAATCACCTAGAACTTCTAGCAGTTTTTCAAGCACTAAAGGCTTTCCAACCAATAATAGTTCACAAATACATTCTCGTCAAAACAGACAACATGACAACAATGTATTATCTAAACAAGCAAGGGGGGGACGCACTCCACGCAGTTAAGCCTGCTAGCACAAAAGATTTGGCGTTGGGCAATTCACAACCAAATTCGCCTAATAGCACAATTTATACCAGGGATCCAAAATCAACTCGCAGACAATCTCTCTCGAGATCACCAACAGGTCCACGAATGGGAAATTCACCCCCAAATTCTGAACACTTATTTCAAACTCTGGGGAACACCTCAGATAGACTTGTTTGCGACAAAGGAGAACGCAAGATGCCAAAACTTCGCATCCAGATACCCACACAAACAGTCCCAAGGCAATGCCCTATGGATGAACTGGTCAGGGATATTTGCTTACGCTTTTCCTCCTCTCCCTCTCCTTCCTTACCTGGTAAACAAACTCAGTCAAAACAAACTCAAACTCATATTAATAGCACCAACTTGGGCAAGGCAACCCTGGTACACAACGCTGCTAGACCTATCAGTAGTACCCTGCATCAAATTGCCCAACAGGCCAGATCTGTTGACACAGCACAACCAAAAGATCAGACACCCAGGTCCAGCATCGCTGAATCTAGCAATCTGGCTCCTGAAATCCTAGAATTCGGGCACTTACAGCTTACCCAAGAATGTATGGAAGTCATAAAACAAGCCAGAAGGCCATCCACCAGGCACTGCTATGCAAGTAAATGGAAGAGGTTTGTTTGCTACTGCCATATTAATCAAATACAACCATTACACACAACTCCAGAACATGTAGCGGGTTACTTGCTTCACTTACAAAAATCTAACCTGGCTTTCTCTTCCATTAAAATACACCTTGCAGCAATATCTGCATACCTGCAGACTACCTATTCAACTTCCCTATATAAGATACCAGTCATTAAAGCATTCATGGAGGGCCTTAGGAGAATTATACCACCAAGAACACCACCTGTTCCTTCATGGAACCTAAATGTTGTCCTAACTAGACTTATGGGTCCACCTTTTGAACCCATGCACTCCTGCGAAATACAGTTCCTAACCTGGAAGGTGGCATTTCTCATCGCCGTTACTTCCCTAAGAAGAGTAAGCGAGATTCAGGCGTTTACAATACAGGAACCTTTTATACAACTACACAAGAATAAGGTCGTCCTAAGGACCAATCCTAAATTTTTGCCAAAGGTTATTTCACCGTTCCATCTAAATCAAACAGTGGAACTTCCAGTGTTCTTTCCACAGCCAGATACCGTAGCTGAAAGGGCACTACATACATTAGATGTCAAATGAGCATTGATGTATTACATTGACAGAACAAAAAACATCAGAAAGACTAAACAACTATTTATTGCATTTCAAAAACCTCATGCAGGAAACCCAATATCAAAACAAGGTATAGCCAGATGGATAGTTAAATGCATCCAAATCTGCTACCTTAAAGCTAAACGACAGCTGCCCATTACACCAAGGGCACACTCAACCAGAAAGAAAGGTGCTACCATGGCCTTTCTAGGAAACATCCCAATGCAAGAAATATGTAAGGCAGCCACATGGTCTACGCCTCACACATTCACCAAGCACTACTGTGTAGACGTGTTATCCGCACAACAAGCCACAGTAGGTCAAGCCGTATTAAGAACATTATTTCAGACTACTTCCACTCCTACAGGCTGATCCACCGCTTTTGGGGAGATAACTGCTTACTAGTCTATGCAAAACATGCGTATCTACAGCGACAGATGCCATCGAACTGAAAATGTCACTTACCCAGTGTACATCTGTTCGTGGCATCAGTCGCAGTAGATTCGCATGTGCCCACCCACCTCCCCGGGAGCCTGTAGCAGTTTGGTAGTTACCTTCAACTATTTATATATGTATCATCTCAACCTTAAATAGGTGCATACTTAGTCACTCCATTGCATGGGCACTATTACTACAATTCAACTCCTACCTCACCCTCTGCGGGGAAAAACAATCGAAGATGGAGTCGACGCCCATGCGCAATGGAGACAAAAGGAGGAGTCACTCGGTCCCGTGACTCGAAAGACTTCTTCGAAGAAAAACAACTTGTAACACTCCGGCCCAACACCAGATGGCGAGCTATTGCAAAAACATGCGAATCTACTGCGACTGATGCCACGAACAGATGTACACTGGGTAAGTGACATTTTCATTCCAGCGTGTCTATTAGGTGCGCCCTGGACTCTGCTGTCATGGCAGCCAGTAGTATGAACACAAGTGTACTCCTTTATAGACATGCTTGGCTGCATATCTCCAGCTTTACATCTGATGTTCAGCAGAACACTCATAGCTCTCCTTACATACCACGAACAGATGCTTACAGGGTAAGCTCTTGCCGTCTTTTTCTCGAGGTTAAGGCCTGCTAGAGCCAGTCTCGTTTTCGGCAATTCAGCTTTAGGGGCCATTTTGGGGGTAAACTTAGTCAGCGGTCTAGTTGCCGGCTGACTCAACTTCTTTGATGAAATCCGGTGGGTTTAAACGCAGACACGCCGCTGGCGCGCCAAAGTGTACAAACTGGTATGTACCCCGAGCTGTATTTCTTATTTGAATTGCGAACTACAGTCTTTACATAACAATTCCCAAAACCAGAATTGTGGGCAGCTAGATTTCTCTGTAGATATACACACTTTCTGTAACACTTGTTGCGGGAATCTTAACACCCCCTGAAGTATGCGCTTCTACACATAAAGGCTCGAGGTAGGTGGATGCTAAGACTCCGCAAGCCTGTAAAGATAGAGCAACTACTTGGGGCTTAATTAATGCTCGCTCTTTGGTCAAACATGCTCTCGAAATTCAGGAGCTGATTAATACATCCAAAATCGACTGCCTTTTCATCCGTGAAACCTGGGCTGGAGATGACTCTAACCCAGATTTTTTAATTGCTGCTCCCCCTGGGTATTCCTTCTCTAGACAGGATAGAGAAGAGCGGTGGGGGGCTTGCTATCATTTTTAAAAATCATTTGAGCTGCGTGCTGGAGGCGCTCGATTACAGGCAACCGGTATGTGAAGGCTCTTATTTTAAAATTAAATCCCAAAATACTATTTTAACGGAGGGCCTCCTACTTTACAGACCCCCTGGCCCCAAGAAGGCCTTCCTCACTGCCTGGCCTTCAATGCTTGAACCGTTGATTCTAGCAAAGAATGCTATTGTTCTAGGCAATTTTAACTTGCATCTAGAAGACTCAACTGATCCAGCCATAATAGATTTCACTAGCTACATGCAGAGTTTGGACTGGCATCTTGGAGTCACTTCTCCATCCCATAAGGTGGGCCATATGCGTGACGCTATCTTTACGAGATCGGAACTGATCTCTAGATATGACAATAGGGCTTTGGATTGGACGGATCATTATCTTCTATTAAGTTAGTTAGTCCTGACCTTGCCCCCAAATTGCTCATTAAAGCTGCATTAAAAAAAACCATGGCACAAAATTAATGTGACTAATTTACCCCAGGCGCTTGAATATAGCTGGGCACAGGTGAAAGCGACTAACTGTACCAATTTGGAGATCTTTGACCTTGGATTGACAATTGCTATTGACTCGTTAGCTCCTCAGACTTTGGCAACCCCTAACGCAAAGCGATCCCCTTCTGCGCCATGGTACTCAGAGGATCTGAAAAATCTGCAAAGAGTTTATCGCAGGCAGGAGCGTAAATGGCTAATAAACAAAACTCAATTGGAAAGAGACAAACTTAGATGCACTCTTGAAAAGTATAAGTCGGCCATTAGGTTAGCTAAAATAAAATATTATTCTAAAGCCATTAGAGGCGATCAATGTCCCGAAAGAACTGTTTAGAACAGTACTTTCCCTGACGGCCACTCCTGTTACAGAGAACTCCCCTCTGCATTGTCAAGAGGTAGCTGACTTTAAAAAAAATAAAATTGTCAATCTGCAGACAGATTTTAGGTCTCCCCCCCCCCCCCCTAGACTTAGAGGAGGACAGGGAGGAGGCTATATCTCACTATAACCAGGGAAACCAATTACATAGCTTTCAATCTCTCTCTGTCAATACAATTGCAGAACGTCTTCTGTCGGTTAAATCCGGCTCTACCAACGATCCTTGCCCACCGCACATTTTAAAATTAGCTCCTACCCTTATTGCTGCCGAGTTGGAACCTGTGTTTGCGGAGTTTCTGCTGGAAGGTTGTTTCCCTGCGAACTGGAAAGAATCCATGGTCATCCCTCTTACTAAAAAAAAACCTGGTAAAGATGCTGCAGACTTTTCTAATCTACGCCCGATTTCACTCTTCACCGCAACATGGAACTTGCTGATTTTCTTCAAGCAAACGGAAGGTTGGATCTGTCCCAACATGGTTTCAGTCATGTGCACAGCACAGAATCAGCTCTAATTTCAACATCCGACATGATCCGCAGAAGAATGGACATGGGAGAAGGTACCATTCTAGTCCTACTTGATTTGTCTGCCGCCTTTGACACCATCTCTCCCCTCATCCTGTTCCGGAGCGCACATCAGGCTGACGTGAGGGGCAAGGCTTGGAATTTACTCAGATCCTTAATAACTGACAGATCCATCACGGTGTCCTGTGGGGAGCAGCGTGCTTCCCCCTTTCAACTTCCTTGTGGAGTGCCACAGGGCTCGTCTTAGTCCAACTCTTTTCAATTTGTACATGGCGCCCTTAGCAGGCCTGGCGCGCTCTTTTGGTTTTCAGATTGTATCCTACGCTGATGATACTCAGTTGACTATTCCTGTAGCTCACAACTGGGAGGAATCAAGAGAGAAATTTCGACTTTGTATGGCAGCGATCAATAATTGGATGGCTAGCAATTGGCTCAAACTCAATGGGGATTAGACCGTAATTATGTGCTTCGGTCGTACTAATATTCCCCGGGACAGTAGTTGGTGGCCAGAAGACTGCGGGTGATGCCCAACACCTTGCCTCTCGGCTAAAAACCTTGGCATTATATTTGATACTTCTCTTTCTTTTGACTTACAGATTAATCAAACTATTAAAGTCTGTTTCTGGACCCTGAAAACTATCAGAAAAATCTTGCATCTTTTGGAGGATGACCTGAGAATCCCTGTTGTGTTGGCACTAGTCACGACAAGATTAGATTACTGCAATGCCCTTTTGTTAAATGCTAACAAAACTTCCCTTAACAAACTGCAGACTATTCAGAACACTGCGGCGCGCCTTATAATGAATCTTCCTCCGTCCTCTTCTGCCAGTAGCAGCTTGAAATTGCTACATTGGTTACCTATTAATAAGAGAATTACATTCAAATCCCTCTGCCTAACTCATAAAGCTATACAGTCAGAGGGCTGCGAATACTTGAAGTCCACCCTCAACAGTACCAACCTAACAGAAACCTGAGATCCTCTTTCAAACACTTGATTGCGGTGTTCCGCTGTAATAGGGCTAGATGGGGTAGATCGAGCTTTTACCGTGGAAGCCGCAAGACTATGGAATGCTCTACCCATCGCGCTTCGTCAAACAGCTACCCACACTATTTTCAGAAAAAAATCTTAAAACCTGGGTTTTCTCTCAATAGGCGTGTTATTCTTCCTGTAGGGAGCCCTCTGATTTTCCGTTGACTTGCCCAGTTTAGCGATTCGATGCGTCTTGCCGGAACGTGCTTTATAAATAAATCAATACAATACAACATATTCCTTCTTTCTGGGTATGTAGATAGCTACAGAAACTGAAAGTTTGAAAGCCCATGTAAAGCCATTCTAAAATGCAAGTCAAAGGAAACAAGTAAGGGAACTCTGCTAGATTCAGAGTAGCACTCCATGCGGAACCTATCGCCCAAAAAACAGGTCTCAGCAGTCTGGTATTCATTTCCTCAGAAGAAATGTCTAGACTAAATATTTTGGTTAGTTAGAAAGAACTTTGGTACTTGCTTTTTTCCTGGACATGAACCTCCCTCTTAATGTAAGGCAAAAGATCCAGTATAAATTAGTATAATCCATTCATGCAGATGCTTCTATAGTACTATGCATAAATAGCAAAAGAAAAGTAATTGTTTTCAATTGATATTCATTTATTTGAATATTCACATCATTTGGTTAAATGTCCCCCATTCTCCATACCCTTCCTTTCATCATTTTAGCTCTCCATTGCTGTCTAACTGCAAGGTGTATATTTTAGGTTTTAACTAATAGCTAGGCTACATCCATGGACAGAGTCCAGTTTTGGTGGTATGGCCTCTAACATCTATAATGCAGTGCTCTATCTGACCCTTGTGTGAACCACTGTTATTCACGATCCTGTCCAGAAGTTAGTGAGTTGGCGGTTTTGGGTTTGGAGTAATGCTGTTACTTGGTGAAAATGTCTCCTTTTTGCTTTCTCACAGTTTTTGCATATACAGCTATCATTAAAGAGCATTAAAAAAATGTGTATTTTCCTACACTTGCCATTGTATTTGGTGTATGTGGCAGTTATTTAAATTTGGAAATATTATTTTGGATTTTGCTGTCAGGCACTAACCTTTCCTTCTTGTGCCTCTCTCCTTAGATCCAGTGCTTGGTTATTTGATGAAAGGCCTGTGCCAGAAGCAACTGGCTTCAGCATCTGCCAAAGCCATTCATAACATCTGTTCTGTATGCAGAGACCATATGGCACAGCACTTTAATGGCCTTCTAGAGATAGCCAGGTCGCTTGACTCATTCATGCTGTCCCCTGATGCTGCTGTTGGGCTTTTAAAAGGTAATATTGATGTGTCCTGGCCAGAAGAGGTTGTACTTATAAATTGTATGCATTGGACCTAGACATCCACAACTACAGATTAACAGGAAACTAGACTAATGACCAATAGTGTTGCTTCAAGGTTCTTTAATTTCACTCTGGTCATTCATCCGGTCTCTTCTGAGAGCTGAATAGATATAGTAAGTGGTGAAAGGTATTTCAGTGCAGAAATACGCTGGTTGTAGAGTGGGTCTAACTTAACATCGGTATGTGTATGCAGGGTATTTTTTTAACGGTGGAGGTAAAATTCTATTGAAGAAAGTGTTCTGTTTCTTGAGAATCCCGTTAGAAGAAAATCAAAATCATGCATGTCCCTCTGGTGCAACACATTGTGTTTCAAAAGCAGTAATTAATAGCAGGTGATAATAGAGCATGAGGTTGTATAATTGCCAAAATAAGGCAGAACGGGGGAGGACGTAATTAAAGAAGCCTTTAATCCCATTCAGACTGAAGAGATGAACCACCAGATGCTCTGCAAGCTCCAAAGCCCTGTATGAAACATGTTTGATGTGTTTAGTTGAGAAATTTCAAAGAGAAATAAAACAAAATGAGATGGAAGAAGTAATCAATTTGGGATTTAAAGATGATTTTGGGGCATCCACTTAACTGTTGACGATCACTACTGCTTTCGGGTTTTAAGTTTTCTATTTAATTGTGTACAAAAGCTAAGCTGTTCAGCTGTGGATCTGTATAAGCAGTCCATATTCGAAGTGGTCATAGACAATTGAATACTAAAAGCAAAACACAACAGACTAGGCCCAGTCTGCAGGGCTACCAACAAACACTGTTTGTAGCATGTATGAGTGTAGATACATATGCTGTGAGTACTCCTTCCAAAATAAAAACAAATCAAGGCTATCCTACTCCTCCATTCAGTTACATTTAGCTGCCATTGATGCATTTATTTAGAACAGGGAATATTTAACTATTCAAAATCCCCGCGTTAGAAGCCTTCATGGAAGGCATTAAAATAATCATCCCACCCAGGGTGTTGCATGCCCCAGTCTGCCACCTGCCCCAGCCGGAAACCTCTGTGTGTCATTACTAGACTCATGGCCCTCCTTTTGAAATACTTCACTCTTGCCCTCAACACTTCCTCTTATGGAAGGTCATCTCTCTCCTAGCTATTACTTGCCTCAGGCATATTAGCAAATTGCAGGCTATTTACACTACAGAAGACTTTCTTCCAGGTGCACCACAACAGAATTGTTCTTTCAACTAACCCTCAGTTCTTTCCCAAAGTTGTCACCTTTTCATTAAAAAAAAGACCATAGAGCTCCTGACTTTTTTTTTTTAATCAGCCTAACTCAGTAGTTGAGAGGGCACTAAACACACTTGAAGCTAAGCGTGCCATATTATACTATATTGACAATACCAAACACTTTAAAAAAAAAAAGCTGCTTTTTGGTGCCTTTGCTGAACCTCATAAAGGCCATCCTATATTAAGTCAGATATAGCCAGGTGGATCGTCAAATTGAAACAATCGATCATTGGCATCAGTGCGATGTGCATTACCATCTAAAGAAGGTGTGACCTTGTGACATGAAAAACTTGTTCAAATTAAAACAAGTTGCAATTGTGCAAGCTCAACACTAGATTGCCGAAGTATGCATATCGTGAATCTACAGCACTATGAACATATGTTTACAGGGTAAATATATTATATCTATGTTTAGATTTTATACTGTTGAGCCGGAACATGAATTTGCAGTTGGTAAGAAAAATTGAATTCTACAGAATTGGATTTTTCACAGTCACATGCTTGAATCATTCGCCGTGGTCAAAGTGGGAGTCCCAGAGTATAATTGTAAAGCAGTACAGTATGCTGCACATATTATGGCTAGAAAACATTCACTTCATTTACTTATCCACATCAGTTATAAGGAACCAATCTTCAGCCAATCAGGCGACAGCACCCTCCAGAATACTCTCAACAGAGAGGCGTCATTCCCTCAGAATTTCTTCCACATGTCGTGTGCAGGTTGTTTCTGTGAGCTAAGCTCAGTTTATCACCAGTTTTTCTCATTAGAAGAGACTTATTTATCAGTAAATACAGTTCGTTCACTTTTCAGTAAAGGACTTTTCAGACTTTGGAACTTGTGATGGTATTTAGTGTCTACATCCTTCACACAAGGTTAAAGATTGTAAAAATATGCTTTACCTTTTCTTCTAAGACTCCTAAAGATAGAGAGCAAAGGCTTCTAATATGGCCTCAAAAATTAAAACCTAAGGAGGCTTTGATTTCTGTGGAGGATAGCGAGGATTCCTCAACCAGTAAAAAGGAGACGGAAAAGAAAGATCACATGATCAGAGTTCTTCAGAGTAACCAAAAAAAGCATTATGAAGACCTATCCTGAGTCTTCAAGAGAGCAGAGGACATCAGAAGAGCACTCTTATAAACAAGCATTGGCAAAGCTTTGTCAATATGTTTCTAGCTATAATGTACAGCGGCGCTGGCTTCAGTGCAGCATGGCCGAAAGTTTTAAAACAAAAAAAGTTCTATTATGCAGGCAATGCTGGCTGTTTTAGTGTTTTTATTTTTCCTTTCCTTTCAGCCTTGTTGTAATATGGCGAAGAAACATTGGCAAAGCCAATAGGTCTCACATAAGCAAGACTTATTGGCCTTTCCAATGCTTCTTTCACACTGTAATGATTAACTCTTTACAGGATGGTATGTTTTGTGATGCTCGGTGCAGTGGACGAATTGCACCTGGAAAGAGCATTCTACAAGTGCACCACCAGGGTCTGTTGAAAGCAAGACACCTGCTTCTCTTTTTTCGAATTTTTTTTTTTTGGCTTGTTACATCTTCACAGGATATATTCATATCATGTTACAGATAGTGAAGTGAGTTAACCCATCACCACTGAAACATGCAGTCATGTGTGAAACCCTGCAAGGACATCTCAGCTTTTCTTCCTTCTGAAGTTGGCAAATTGATTATCTTTACCTTCAGCAAAAGAAACGCCTTTTATTTACAGCTGTTAGGCACTACAGAAATGGTGTGACGATCTGTACAAAAGCAAATTGATTTCAAAACGGCCTTTATGTTGAGATTGTGTTCACTTTTTTTATTGGCATTGCATTGTACGGACAGCCTGATTCCTAGTCCTGATTGGAATGTTGCAATCTACATATGTGTAATAAGGGCATTCTCCTGTGTGCTTGTTCTTTGTTCTATAGCTTGGCATATCATGTTATAACTGAGGGGAAATGTTAATAACTTCAGTTACAATGTAATTCTTGCTTGATGCTGAATTAACACATTTAAGGCCCATTCCTCTTTTTCTGCTGTGTAAGCGTTACTGCAGACACGAGTTGTCCCCATGGGCAGAGGAGATGTTGACAAGAAACTACAAATGTGTTTTAAGTTGTCATGTCACATCCTGTCATTCTGCAGTTTACGTTTTAGAAAAATTGAAGAAAAAGCTGAAAAGTGTTTGTGATTTATAAGCATTGTTAGCAAAGGGGTATTTAACTTAGCCAGGGCTAAAAGTTATTCAACGCAATGTCTGTATTAATATCCTTTTAGATTTATACAAAAAATGTAATGCGCAGAAGCGATGTTTGACTAATATTGATTTTGTGCACAAATATCGTGAAACATTTTAAATGAAAATTTTAGCAACCTTCTGTAACCGTCAAAATATCCGCCCCTTAGCCTACTGATAGCTAGCCTTCAAAGTGTTGCTGTCTGTTTAAATAAAGACAGTGACAACGATTCCTGTGTTTCAAGGTGAACAGGAAACGGACAATAAAAAACAACCATTGGAATGCCCCTAAAACCACACCTGCAAGCAATAACACAAACATTCAGTAATGTTGTCCTTGCCCTGTTTGCGGGTGCCAAAATATTAAACTGCATCCATTAGTGTGAATGGAAGTCGAGGGTACTTGTTTCATCCTCCATCGGGAAGATAAAAGGCTGTCCTCCGCCACCATTAGAATTTACTTTGTCCTACCGCTCTTACAGACATTTCTGCATCAGGTACATTAACCAGCTGTACGTGCTGGGCCCTGTGGAATGAGCTGGCAGTGGGCAGAGCTCAGGAGATGGTTTAGTACAAGGAGCAGCACCACATCCATTCCAGTGAAACAAATGGTTCACAATCACTCAGTGCATCAGAAAGATACCTACATTCACCTGAAAAGAAAAATGAGTCTTTTAAATAAAACTCGTTTGAGCGGTAAAAACGTGCTGCTCAGAAAGATTAAAAATAGTTAGGAAAGGTGGTCTGGCGGGGGTGTAGTCTTGCCAGGCAGCAAGATGGCCGCTCCTTAGAGGACTCTACCGTCCGGCTGAGTTAAATCCTATAAATTCCAAATCTAGTGAAGGCCCCTTCTGCGCAGTGCTATCATCAACAGATGCTGCAGTGTTGAGCGACTTTTGGGTGCGTGGCTGCCGCTTAACTGTGCCCCGAGGACCGAGCTGGTCCAGGCCCATCTTGGCAGAGCAACTGATGTGCGGGGGCCGAGGCGTGGCCTACGGATTCCAAATGGATGACTAAATGTTGTAGGCCTGAATGGTGGAGGCACGATAGGAGAATGATAGAGCGGCGGGAAGGCCTGTGAGCGCACGATCTGGCCGACAGCCTATGGGAAGGTCTGCGCTGGCACACGTGGTCCAGATTGGGCTGGTGCAAGGCCTGTGGCGTGGTCCGAGGCTCGAATGGTGGAGTGCTGGGCGCGGTCCTGCAGCGATGCGGGTGAGAACCTGGTAAGTGGGGGGCCCCCGGCCTGAGAGGGAAAGGCCCGGGGATTGCTTCTACCATGTATGCTCCCCACCTGAGGACGATCCTGTTGAGCTTGATCTTAAAGAAATATTACTGTATGTGTAAACTAGTCTTAAAACTATTGATGGCAAGCTAGACTTCCTCACTGCCTGCTTTGACCAAGTTAAACAACGCATGGGCACTTACAAGACCAGGCTGGACAATCTGGAAACGTGAATCTCCGACATAGATAAGCAAACTGTATCGAAAAAGCAAATCCTAAAAATGGACAGGATATTGGACTTTATAAAAGCTAAAAATGAAGATTTGGAGGCAAGGTCCCAACTCCGTAATCTCCACATTGCAGGTGTACTGGAATCTACTGCTATATCCAAAATGGAAGACTGTGTTGAAAATTTGTTACGTAGCCTATTAAGCGAGAACCTATCCCCAGTATTTGTAGTAGAACGAGCCCACAGGTCGCTTGGCCCCCACCCTCCCCCCGGGGTGCCCGCCAGACCAATAATTTCTAAACTCCTTACCTACAGAGATACAGTTCTACACTGGGCTCCTGAAAAAAGTCCACTGCAACACCATAGAAATGTCATGTCTCTCTATCATGACTTCATGCCCGCTGTACAAGCTGCCCACCGAGAATTCCTTCCTGCAAAGAAAGTCCTGCAGAAATCTGAAATACCATATGCATTACCATACCCCGCAAAGCTTGGAATTTCAGCTAATGGGAAAGCACATGTTTGATGCCATGTGTAGAGACACATACTGTGCATAAGCTCGCTATCTAGTGTTGGGTTCGAAGTAGTACAACTTGTTTTTGTTCAAAGAAACTTTTCGAGTCACGGGATCGAGTGACTCCTCCTCTCGGTAATACTGCGCATGGGCATCAATTCCTTTGTTAGATTGTTTTTCTCCGCTGTCTGGTTTGGATGTGTGTTCCTCTCGCTCAGGGTTCTCGGCTTGAAACAGTCTAAAAACGGTATTCTTTCCGTCTTACTATTGTCGTCGGTATTGTTTTTGAACGCGTATTCTTTAATAATTCAACCCTCGGTTCCTTTTTCTATTCTCTGAATCAAATTTCTCGACCCTTTCAGGAACAGAAAGGCCCTCTGGTGCCCTCCTTGGGGCCTACCTCTTCCACGTGGTATAGAACAATGCATCCCTGATATAATGTACTCCATTTCGATTTTGCCTTCAATGCCATTCAAAGTTTCCACACAGTGACAATCACCAGGTGTATAATTTGTGTGTCTCACTAGACCACAATGACCAGACCTGCGAAGCGTGCTGTTCTTTTCCGTCTTAGAAGATGCTTAGAGATCAAGAATTTCCGTGACTCTGGAGAGTCTATAACATCCCCTTCATCACAGGTGGAACCAATTTTATAAGTTATGGAGCCTAGGCCTCACTGAATTCAAATTCAACAAGGAACAGGGTGGATTAAAACATCACCTCTGACACTTTTAAAGAAGAAATTAACTTTTCAAGAAAGTCTTGATTCCTCTACACCTCCAAAGAAAACTACCAAAGAAAAGATTTTCATACTCGTACATCTCCACCTTCACCTACTTCTTCACAACATACTCCTCCACCAACATCTCCCCCTCATTCAGGATTCACACCACCTAGTTTTCCACCTGGTGGTTCTCAAGATATAGGGGATACATTAGACAAACAGGATCCATGGGATGAGTAAGAGACGGATCCTATTACACCAAATGATCCAGATCTTTACCCAGCTAGACCTTCACCACATGAGGATTACACATCATACCAACAGGTTATATCTAGAGCAGCAGCATTTCATAACGTGCACATGTAGAATGAGACAATAGAGGAAGATTTTTTATTTGACACACTTAGTGCAACACAAAGAAAATCCGTTCCTTCCAATGCTTCGAGACATGCTCAGACACTCAGAAGAAATATTTAAAGAGCCTGTTAGAGCAAGGGTGATCACTCCTAGAGTTGATAAGAAGTACAAGGCTGCAACCACTGATCCTTTATACATACAAAAGCACAAATTCCTCCTGGCTATTGTTGCATCTACTGCACGAAAAAGGGCTAGTAGCCAGCCAGCAGGAGGCACACCTCCTCCTGAGGAAAGTAAAAAATTAGATGCTGCAGCCAATCACTGGCGAATTGCTAATGCTCATGCTTTACTTCCCATATACGACAGAGCTCACTGAGATGCTTTGGAGGAACTTTTATAATACCTACCAGAAGAACATTTTAGGAAGTTGGCTCTGTATATACTATCTCAAAGTGAGAGAGAGTGTGCACACAGAGTCCAATGGTTCCCCTTAGAGGTTGATCGTGGCAAAATTAGATAATTCTAATGCTCTATTTTGTGGTAGTGTGTTCGAGCAGTAGGCTTGTCGGAGGGTAGTGTTAAGCATTTGTTGTATACACACAGGCAATAAATGAGAACACACACTCAAAGACTTACTCCAGGCCAATAGGTTTTTGTATAGAAAAATATTATTTTCTTAATTTATTTTAGAAGCACAAGATTCCAAATTCAAGTAAGTACATAAATTGTAAGGTACTTCACACAGGTAAGTATGGAACTTTGAATTAAAACAGTAATGTACACAGTTTTGGCAAAAATGGCAACAAGCTATTTTAAAAGTGGACACTGCAAAAATCAACAATTCATGGGGGAGGAAATTATTGGTTAGTTTCTCAGGTAAGTAAAGTGCTTACAAGTTCAGTCTCCTGGGCATAGGCAGCCCTCCGTTGGGGGTTTAAGTCAACCCCAAACACCCAGCAACACAGGGCCGGTCAGCTGCAGAGGTCAAAGTAGGGCCCAAATAGCATAGGCGCCTATGGAGAACAGTGGTGCTCCGGTTCCAGTCTGCTAGCAGGTAAGTACCTGCATCCTCGGGGAGCAGGCTAGGGGGATTTTGTAGAGCAATGTGTGTTGGGGGAGCCCTAAACGGGCACACAAAATAGACCTTCAGTGGCACAGGGGCAGCCGGGTGCAGTGTGCACAGTAGGTATTGGTGGTCATTATGACCCTGGCGGTATTACAACCGCAGGGCCAAAACGACGGGAGCACTGCCAACAGGCATGGCGGTGCCTCCCGGCGTATTTTGACCGTGGCGGTAGCGCCGCGGTCGCACCTCCGGGGCCAGCGGTTTTCTGCCACAATGGCCCCGGCGGATGTAATCCGCCAGGGCAGCGCTGCTTGCAGCGCTGCCCAGGGGATCGCTGCCCAGGGGATACGAGTCCCCGACCGCCAGCCTTTTTCTGGTGGTCTGAACCGCCAGGAAAAGGCTGGCGGTACGGGAGTCGTGGGGCCCCTGGCATGGGCAGTGCAGGGGCCCCCTGACAGGGCCCCATGCGGCTTTTCACTGTCTGCTGTGCAGACAGTGAAAAGCGCGACAGGTGCTACTGCACCCGTCGCACGGCCACAACACCGCCGGCTCAGTTTGGAGCCAGCTCCCATGGTGCGGACCTGCGGGGATGTCCAAATGGGCACCGCGGGAGTGCGGCCACATTGGCGACCGCACAGCGGTTACAGCTGTTGTAATGAGGCCCATCGGGTTGTAGATAGGAATCAATGGAGAGACCCGGAGGTCACTCTGGTGATGCAGGCATTGCACAGGGGGGCTTCTCGGGCCAGCCACTGACTGGGCTAGGATGAGGGCCCGTCTGCTGGTCACTCCTGCACCGGTAGTTGGTTCCTCTCGGTCCTGGGGGCTGCAGGTGCAGTGCTTCTTCCAGGCGTCGGGTTCCTTTGTTACCGGGCAGTCGCGGTCAGGGGGAGCCTCTGGGTCCTCTCTGCAGGTGTCGCTGTGGGGGTGCAGGGAGGTTGACTCAGGGTGTCCACATCATTGGAGTCGCCAGAGGGTCCTCTCTGCGATGTTGGTTCCCCTAGACACAAGCCAGGGATGTCGGGTGCAGAGTGTGAAGACTCACGCTTCCGGAGTGAGGCTGGAATCTCTTTAAAGATGGTTTCTTTGTTGCAGTTTTAGACAGCCGCTGTCCTCTGGAGTTTCTTGGTCCTTCAGGGGCTGGTCAGTCCTCTGAGTCCTCAGAGGTTGCTGGTCCTGCTAGATGCGTCGCTGTGCAGGTTCTCTGAGTCTGGAGACAGGCCAGTAGGGCTGGGGCCAAGTCAGTTGTCGTCTCTGTTGTATCTGCAGGGCTTTCAGGTCAGCAGTCCTTCTTCTTTGTTCAGGTTGCATGAATCTGATTTCCTGGGTTCAGGGTCGACCCTAAATACTCAATTTAGGGGAGTGTTTGGGTGTGGGGGCAGTAGCCAATGGCTGCTGTCCTGGAGGGTGGCTACACCCTCTTTGTGCCTCCTCCCTGAGGGGAGAGGGGCACATCCCTAATCCAATTGGGGCAATCCTCCAAAACAAGATGGAGGATTTCTTAAGGCAGGAGTCACCTCAGTTCAGGACACCTTAGGGGCTGTCCTGACTGGTGGGTGACTCCTATTTGTTTTTCTCATTATCTCCTCTGGACTTGCTGCCAAAAGTTGGGGCTGTGTCCTGAGGGGCAGTCATCTCCATTAGCTGGAGTACCCTGGGGCGCTGTAACACCAGGCTTGAGCCTTTGAGGCTCTGCAGGCGTCGCTGTGGGGGCTCAGGCGGGACAACTTTGGTTACTCACAGTCTCGGAGTCGCCGGAGGGTCCTCCCTGAGGTGTTGGTTCTCCACCAGTCGAGTCGGGGTCGCCGGGTGCAGTGTTGCAAGTCTCACGCTTCTTGCGGGGATTTGCAGGGGTCTTTAAGTCTGCTCCTCTGTAACAAAGTTGCAGTCTTTTTGGAGCAGGGCCGCTGTCCTCGGGAGTTTCTTGTCTTTCTTGAAGCAGGGCAGTCCTCTGAGGATTCAGAGGTCGCTGGTCCTGGGGAAAGCGTCGCTGGAGCAGGTTTCTTTAGAAGGCAGGAGACAGGCCGGTAGGTCTGGGGCCAAAGCAGTTGATGTCTTCTTTTCTTCTTCTGCAGGGGTCTTTCAGCTCAGCAGTCCTCTTCTTGTAGTTGCAGGAATCTAAATTCCTAGGTTCAGGGGAGCCCTTAAATACTAAATTTAAGGGCGTGTGTAGGTCTGGGGGGGTTAGTAGCCAATGGCTACTAGCCCTGAGGGTGGGTACACCCTCTTTGTGCCTCCTCCCAAGGGGAGGGGGGTGTCAATCCTATCCCTATTGGGGGAATCCTCCATCTGCAAGATGGAGGATTTCTAAAAGTTAGTCACTTCAGCTCAGGACACCTTAGGGGCTGTCCTGACTGGCCAGTGACTCCTCCTTGTTATTCTCATTATTTCCTCCGGCCTTGCCGCCAAAAGTGGGGCCGTGGCCGGAGGGGGCGGGCAACTCCACTAGCTGGAGTGCCCTGCGGTGCTGGAACAAAGGGGTGAGCCTTTGAGGCTCACCGCCAGGTGTTACAGCTCCTGCCTGGGGGACGTGTTAGCAACTCCACCCAGTGCAGGCTTTGTTACTGGCCTCAGAGTGACAAAGGCACTCTCCCCATGGGGCCAGCAACATGTCTCTAGTGTGGCAGGCTGCTGGAACCAGTCAGCCTACACAGATAGTCGGTTAAGGTTTCGGGGGGCACCTCTAAGGTGCCCTCTGGGGTGTATTTCACAATAAAATGTACACTGGCATCAGTGTGCATTTATTGTGCTGAGAAGTTTGATACCAAACTTCCCAGTTTTCAGTGTAGCCATTATGGTGCTGTGGAGTTCGTGTTAAACAGACTCCCAGACCATATACTCTTATGGCTACCCTGCACTTACAATGTCTAAGGTATTGCTTAGACACTGTAGGGGCACGGTGCTCATGCACTGGTGCCCTCACCTATGGTATAGTGCACCCTGCCTTAGGGCTGTAAGGCCTGCTAGAGGGGTGACTTATCTATTCTGCATAGGCAGTTTGAGGTTGGCATGGCACCCTGAGGGGAGTGCCATGTCGATTTACTTGTTTTGTTCTCACCAGCACACACAAGCTGGCAAGCAGTGTGTCTGTGCCCCCAGGGTGGCATAAGATATGCTGCAGCCCTTAGAGACCTTCCCTGGCATCAGGGCCCTTGGTACCAGGGGTACCAGTTACAAGCGACTTACCTGGATGCCAGGGTGTGCCAATTGTGTAAACAAAAGTACAGGTTAGGGAAAGAACACTGGTGCTGGGGCCTGGTTAGCAGGCCTCAGCACACTTTCAAATCAAAACTTAGCATCAGCAAAGACAAAAAGTCAGGGGGTAACCATGCCAAGGAGGCATTTCCTTACAATGTGTTAGCAACACAACAAGCCACTGTAGGACAGGCTGTACTAAGAACATTATTTCAGACAACTTCAACTCCTACAGGCTGACCACCGCTTTGGGGGGGACTATTGCTTTGTAGTCTATGCATAGCATCTACACATACCACTGAACGGAAAATGTCACTTACCCAGTGTATATCTGTTTGTGGCATGTTCCTATGCAGATTCACATGTGCCATATCTCTTTTCTTTATTCTCTATCACTCCTACCTTACCCTCTGCGGGAAACAAATCTAACATGGAGTCGATGCCCATGTGCATTGGAGCCGAAGAGGAGGAGTCACTCGATCCCGTGACTCAAACACTTCTTCGCGGAAAAACAACTTGTAACACTCCGAGGCCAACACTAGATGGCAGACTATGCATAGCATGTGAATCTGCAGCGGAACATGCCACAAACAGATGTTCACTGTGTAAGTGACATTTTCCATATATATAGAGATATATATATATGTTCGATGGAATGTGTAGCTGCAGATTCACATGCTGTGCATATCCCGCCATCTAGTGTTGGGCTCGGAGTGTTACAAGTTGTTTTTCTTCGAAGAAGTCTTTTCGAGTCACAAGATCGAGGGACTCCTCCCATTTCGGCTCCATTGCGCATGGGCGTTGACTCCATCTTAGATTGTTTTCTTTCCGCCATCGGGTTCGGACATGTTCCTCTTCGCTCCGTGTTTTGGTTCGGAAAGTTAGTTAGATATCAGAAAAATGTGACGGTATTGTTTGCGTTTGGTATCGGGTTAGTTATCACAGATCGACACCGAATTTTGAAGAGCTCCGGTGGCCCTTTGGGGTTTCGATTCCCCGGCAGGGCCTGGTCGGCCCGACCACGTGCGTCTACAAGACTAATGGAACGGACCCCATTCCGCTTCTGCCCCGAATGCCACATCAAGTATCCTTACACAGATCAACATTTGTTCTGTAATTTGTGTTTGTCTCCCGAACACAAAGAGGATACCTGTGAGGCCTGTCTAGCGTTTTCGATCGAGGAAAACGCTGAGGGACCAGAGAGCGAGAAGACTTCAAATGGCGTCGGCGCCATCAGGACACCAAGACTTGGAGGAAGAAGAAACCTTCTCCATTGCTGACTCGGACGAAGCCGAAACAGAAGAGATGCCGAAAACTGTGAGTAAAACAGCCCCGGCCAAAACTCGCGTTAAAATCATCAGAGCCCAGGGGACGCCACCGCCGGCAGGCCAGGGCTTAACCCAAAAATCGGTGACCGTCCATCTGCACCGAAAAAGGGCACACATGTGTCGAAGTCATCCGACTCCGGTCGAGATACCAGCACAGAAAAGACTCGGCCCGAGACACCGGGTCAGAACAATCTCGACATCGAGATACCGGCACCGAGATGACTCGACACCGAGAGATCGGAACACCGAAACACAAAAAAGTGGCTTCGGAGCCGAAAAAGACGGTGGAAAAGGTTTCGATCCCGAAACATCCGGCTTCGGAGCCGAAAACAAGTTCCTATACCGAGGAGCAAGGGCTTTCCACACAAATGCAAAGCCATAAATTCGGCCAAGAGCTTGAAGCAGGGGAGCCAGATTATACACAGAGAAGGCTCCATATCCAAAAGGAGACAGGGAAGATAAGAACTCTCCCTCCTATAAGGATGAAAAGGAAACTGGCTTTCCAAGAGAAGGATAAACCACCACAAGTAAAGGTGGCAAAACAAGTAACTCCGCTACCATCATCTCAATGCTCACCGCAATCATCACCAGTCGCTAGCCCACCTATGGTGCAGTCTCCAACACACACAAGCATGAGCCAAGATGACCCAGATGCATGGGATCTTTATGATGCGCCTGTGTCAGATAACAGTCCTGACTGTTACCCAGCAAGACCATCACCACCTGAAGACAGTACTGCTTACAGGCAGGTGGTGTCCAGAGCAGCTGCTTTTCACAACGTGACACTACACGCTGAACCTATCGAAGATGACTTCTTATTTAATACTCTGTCGTCCACACATAGTCAGTACCAGAGTCTTCCAATGCTACTGGGAATGTTGAAACACGCAAACCAAATATTTCAAGAACCCGTTAAAGGTAGGGCCATCACTCCTAGGGTGGAAAAAAAGTACAGACCTCCACCAACAGACCCTATGTACATTATGCAGCAACTGACGCCGGACTCAGTAGTAGTTGGCGCAGCACGTAAAAGGGCGGATTCACACACCTCTGGAGATGCACCACCACCCGACAAAGAAAGTCGCAAGTTCTACGCAGCGGGAAAAAAAGTGGCAGCACAAGCAGGCAATCAATGGCGCATTGCAAATTCACAGGTTTTGTTGTCAAGATATGACAGAGCCCACTGGGATGAAATGCAACACTTTATTGAACATCTGCCCAAAGAATTCCAAAAACGTGCACAACAAGTGGTAGAAGAGGGCCGAAGTATCTCAAACAACCAGATACGTTCAGCAATGGACGCAGCAGACACAGCTGCAAGAACTGTAAATACAGCGATGACAATTCGGAGACATGCATGGCTGCGCACCTCAGGATTCAAGCCCGAAATCCAACAGGCTGTGCTTAGTATGCCTTTTAATGGACAGCAGTTGTTTGGGCCGGAAGTGGACACAGCTATCGAGAAGCTGAAAAAAAATACAGATACGGCCAAGGTCATGGGCACGCTCTACTCCCCACAGAGCAGAGGCACTTTTAGGAAGACACAATTTAGAGGGGGGTTTCGGGGTCAAACCACAGAACTCTCAACTTCACAAACCAGGCCCACATACCAGAGCCATCATCAGAGAAGAGGCTTTCGGGGACAATACAGAGGGGGACAGTTCCCTAAGACTAGAGGGAAGTTCCAAAGTCCCAAGACCCCTCAAAACAAACAGTGACTTCAGTGTCACAAATCTCCAACACGTAACACCAGTGGGGGGGAGACTAACAGATTTTTACCAAAATTGGGAGGAAATAACAACTGACTCGTGGGTCCTAGCCATCATCCAACATGGCTATTGCATAGAATTCCTACAATTACCACCAAATGTGTCTCCAAAAACACACAACATGTCCAAACAACACATGGATCTATTACAACTAGAAGTCCAAGCGTTGTTACAAAAAGATGCAATATAACTAGTACCCAACCATCAGAAAGGAACAGGTGTTTACTCCCTGTATTTCCTAATACCAAAAAAGGACAAAACACTGAGACCCATCTTAGATCTCAGAACACTAAATCTTTACATCAAATCAGATCACTTTCACATGGTGACACTTCAAGACGTGATTCCCTTGCTCAAACAGGACTACATGTCAACATTAGATCTCAAGGATGCTTACTTCCACATACCCATACATCCTTCCCACAGGAAATACTTAAGGTTTGTAATCCAAGGGGTACATTACCAATTCAAAGTGTTACCGTTCGGGATAACAACAGCACCAAGAGTATTCCAAAAATGCCTTGCGGTAGTAGCTGCACATATCAGGAGGCAGCACATACACGTATTCCCTTACAAATCCACGAATGGGAAATTCATCCCCAGATACTACAAACGTACTTTCAAAACTGGGGAACGCCACGAATAGACCTATTCGCAACAAACGAAAACGCAAAATGCCAAAACTTTGCGTCCAGGTACCCACACCCTCACTGCAAGGGCAATGCGTTATGGATCAGTTGGTCAGGGATATTTGCTTACGCTTTTCCCCCTCTCCCACTCCTTCCGTATCTACTAAACAAATTGAGTCAAAACAAACTCAAACTAATACTAGTAGCACCAACTTGGGCTCGCCAACCATGGTACACAACACTACTAGATCTGTCAGTAATACCTCATATCAAACTTCCAAACAGACCAAATCTGTTAACTCAACACAAACAACAGATCAGACACCTGAATCCAGCATCGCTCAATCTAGCAATCTGGCTCCTGAAGTCTTAGAATTTGGACATTTAGACCTTACCCAAGAATGTATGGAGGTCATTAAACAAGCTAGGAAACCTACTACAAGACATTGTTAAGCAAATAAATGGAAAAAAATTGTTTATTACTGCCATAATAATCAAATTCAACCACTACATGCGTCCACAAAAAACATTGTAAGCTACTTACTACACTTAAAAAAAATCTAAGCTAGCTTTTTTGTCCATTAAAATACATCTCACAGCGATATCTGCCTATCTGCAGATTACACATTCAACATCACTCTTTAGAATCCCAGTCATAAAAGCATTTATGGAGGGTCTAAAGAGAATCATACCCCCAAGAACACCACCAGTTCCCTCATGGAACCTCAATATTGTATTAACACGACTCATGGGTCCACCATTTGAACCCATGCACTCTTGTGAGATGCAATACTTAACCTGGAAAGTAGCCTTCCTAATAGCTATCACATCTCTTAAAAGAGTAAGTGAAATACAAGCATTTACCATACAAGAACCCTTTATACAAATACACAAACAAGTAGTTCTCCGTACAAATCCAAAATTCTTACCAAAGGTCATATCACCATTCCACCTAAACCAAACTGTGGAACTCCCAGTCTTTTTTCCACAACCAGACTCAGTAGCTGAAAGGGCATTACATACATTAGACATCAAAAGGGCACTAATGTATTACATTGATAGAACAAAACAATTTCGCAAAACAAAACAATTGTTTGTAGCCTTTCAAAAACCTCATGCAGGAAATCCAATATCCAAACAAGGCATTGCCAGATGGATAGTTAAGTGTATTCAAACTTGCTATGCTAAAGCAAAGAGAGACCTGCCTATTACACCAAAGGCACACTCCACTAGAAAGAAAGGCGCCACAATGGCCTTTCTAGGAAATATACCTATGACAGAAATCTGTAAGGCAGCCACATGGTCTACGCCTCATACATTCACGAAACATTACTGTGTGCATGTGTTAACGCAGCAAGCCACAGTAGGACAGGCAGTATTACGAACATTATTTCAAACAACTTCAACTCCTACAGGCTAAACCACCGCTTTTGGGGAGATAACTGCTTACTAGTATATGCAGCTACACATGCCATCGAACGGAAAATGTCACTTACCCAGTGTACATCTGTTCGTGGCATGAGATGCTGCAGATTCACATGCGCCCTCCCGCCTCCCCGGCAGCCTGAAGCCTTTATAAGTTGATGAAAATTATATATTATATGTTGATAAAACTTGTAAATTTGTAAATATATATCACTTTTAGACACATTATGTACATACATACTTACTCCATTGCATGGGCACTATTACTATATACACAACTCCTACCTCACCCTCTGCGGAGAAAAACAATCTAAGATGGAGTCGACGCCCATGTGCAATGGAGCCGAAAGGGGAGGAGTCCCTCGGTCTCGTGACTCGAAAAGACTTCTTCAAAGAAAAACAACTTGTAACACTCCGAGCCCAAAACTAGATGGCAGGATAATGCACAGCATGTGAATCTGCAGCGTCTCATGCCACGAACAGATGTACACTGGGTAAGTGACATTTTCCATATATATATATATATATATATATATATATATATATATATATATGGAAAATCTGAGAGAGAGTTAGGAAAAATAGCAGCAGAAACAAGTTGCAGAAGTCCGCATAAAGAAATAACGCAGCAATTTACCACTTGGTAATCCCTGGAAATTGATAAAACAGAATCTGTGTAAACAAGCCCCTCGAAAGACATCGCCTGACATTTGACCTTGATCTTTCAATGCACAGCAAATGAGACGAGATGAAAATGAAACTGAATAAAATATATCTAGGTTAAAGTGCACAGCTGCAGGCCTGGTCTTGCTAAAATAACTTGCATGGAGCTATAACTAAAATGGCTACACAACACCCTCCCCTTGTCGGTTTAAAGGTGGTTCGAATTCTAGTTATGTATTAAAGGTACTCAAATTCAATAATGACAATTTAAAAAAGACACCTGAGCAAATATAATAGAACAATTTAAAATGTTAACTTGTGGCATAAAAAAGGCCGAATTTCAAGAGTCTCAGTCATTTTGGAAGTTGCCAATTGAATCCGGGACAAGTGAAAACAGGAAATCTTCCACTTTGGCAGGTGATAAAGTAGGAAACTCATCGCCAAGAAGAACCAAGGAGCATTCGTGTTCCGTAGCCCGAGAGTCCGCCAAGGCAGCAACATTCCGTGGTGTGCGCACTATTGAGTTTCAAGCTCATCCTCCCTGAAGGGCAACTCATGAAGAGCTTCCCATAGCAAACACACCATCAACGCACATGTCTTGTAATGAGCCCTTAGCAAGAACATCAACAGATCAGCCTCCAGTGAAAGCAAGCGCTGTGTAGAAAGAAAAAGTTTCAGTGCATGTTTGAACGAGCACCAGAGGCACCGAAACACGGGCTGCACACAATGCAACACCGGTCTGAATGACCGAGACCAGTCACACTCCAATTGCTCCAGGAGAGTTGCTCCGAATTACTGCATTATGCGTGCATGACACCTGTGCTTGTGGGAGCGCTTTCAGTCGTCCTTGTTGCAGCGGGACAGCTATTGTGCAGAAAAAGTAGCAATAGCAAAATGCCACCTGTTATAGCCAAAGTTATTGGAAATCTCCTGAAAATGCTGGAGAATATTGAGTGGAAGGCTGATGGTATTAAACCGAATATAGAGCAGGAGGTGTGAACGAAACCAGAACCAACAGCCTTAAAGAAATGTGTGATTCCAGTAGTACTGGACGCATTAAATATTCGTCCCACGAGCTCACCAAAGTGTCTCGGAAAGTTAGTACTTAAAAGGGACTGTATTTCTTCTGATGACCTCACAACCTGAAGCACATAGGTCTCACGTGCAGATGTGAGCACCACATGTTTTTGGAACAATAGAGCCTTGAGTCTCCTCAACTTGTCAAAAGTCACATTAGAAGTAGCAATATGGGGCAAAATCTCAGCTACCTCTTTGTCTTGTGGGAGGAAAAAGTAAGCTCCCACAGCATGTAACAATCTTAAAGACTGAAACAACATAAACTATTCCGGCTCGCATCCCACAACAGTTTTCATTATTGAGGAGAACATAGCTGCCATTTGAAAGCACCTGGAATGCAGGTGTAATTAAAGGGACTAGAAATCCCTTCAGATGACAAGCCAGGTTCGCTGCCGAAGCATTACACGCCCGTGCAAGGACAGCTTTTTTCAGACCCTCGAATGGCAGACAGAAGTCTCGCATTAACTACCACTAAGAAAGACCTCTTTCATGCCACTGAGACATTTGTACGAGAAGGGCAGCTCCCACACCTCATGGATGTAACTATCTCCCAGCCTTTCTTATCTGCCTACCGGAAAGTGTTTTAAACAGGACGTGAATTTGAAAGAGGCAGATTAATGACCCTGTATATTAACCATTCAGCAGATGGTATTTCAGGCAAAGTAAAAGGCAATTTTTCTAACTTTTTAGATGTTTAACATGACATAAGTCGCTTCTTTCTTAGCCATTAGTAGTCACATTAAATTAAATGCAGAAAATATGTCTCTTGCGCTAACGTGTTGCGAGGGAACGCGACCTGCCTTCAATGTTTGAAGTGTCCAACCCAACTGCATAATAGACCTTAGTTGACCTTGTCCATTGTGTAAAGAAGACGTATCACTTTGTATTATGTCTATTGCAGAAGACAATGTTATTTAAGGTGTTCTCTAACAGCATCTAATGAGGAACTCTTCAACCATTTCTGGCATAGTTTCCCATCACTGTATGTTGTTACTATACCCGCATGTTCGGATGACACACAGCAAGGGTCCGGCCTACTAGTTCTCAAACCCCGTGGAGTTTATAGAATGTTTGAAACCCATTGGTATTTATTGGCCACAATAACCACCAGACAGGACGTGACAGTGAAGCATTAAACGTGCCAGTCTGGACCCATTCATCGAGCTGATCTTCTGTTACATTTACATATCTTTGCCATTTGTGAAATTTTGCAGGGGCAGAAATACTGGCCGCATTCAATTCCTTAATCTTCGCTAAGCATAAACAACGTATTTGTTGTACAGTTTCATTTAAAAATATCATTTGAACAGGTATCAGGCATGCTCTAAACAAAGCTTCCTTCCCCCTTATTTGCCAATTTCTAGTTCCCCATACACTTTTTAAGTCAATCAACTTCAGCCAACGTTCATGGCCTTCTATAGCCAACCGGCAAGCAAAGGAATCTGAATAAATACATTTCGTATCTGTCAATTATATGTGTAAATTTTTCATTGATGACAATTTAAAATAATGACTCAGCATTTTTAACATTGTGCCCAGAGAAATATGCAAACTATTCAGAATACGTTTTAGAACTCCCTTGTGGTGGAGTTAGACAGTGTTCCCATTGTGTGTAATTAAAAATAGGCTTTGGGGTACTTTCTCTGTGAATGAAATGGTTCCCATAATAATTATAGCAAAACATATCACCATAAATCTCTTTCGATTGATAAACATCTTGCTCTCAAATACAGTATAATACTGCAATTCAGTCATCATGGAATCAACTGTTTTCACATCCCAGAAACAACTCCGGATATTATTACATTGTTCATTGAACATTTAAACACATATGGTACTTGAATGACCTCTGTTGGGTCATATATATATCACATGTTACTTTATCCCAAACAGTTCCGCCAGGAATTGGTATAGTGGAAATGTTCCTAAAAGACAAGTCTCTGCGGATCTTGTGAGAAGAAAAATTGGGTTTTAGATCCACATCCACTAGTTCAACTGTTGATCTTTCATGAACAAAATGGCCATGTTTTAATAGAAAGAATGTTATGACAAAACCAGTCCAAAGGAGGAACGCTAGTACAGTCAAGGAAAGCCATAGATAGTTCCATGGGAAAATAAAGTAATTTGTTTTGAGCCAGTTTATCAGCTTACGTGTTTTTGACAGTTCTGATGTAGAAGAGGCAAATGAGTCTGAAAAGGTGTAGTTGACGTCAGCGATGTATCAAGCAGTTTGTGCAAAAGCTGGAGCCATATTTGTAGGAGGAGAACCCGTAGTGATAGTGGGAATGTAAGTTATGCCAAGATTTAGAAACCCCAATAGGGATTGGAGTTTTTTAATTGTGTTTGGAGGTTGTAACTGTGCGCGTTGTTCCAAGAATTGTGGCGCTAGGCTCTTTCCTTCACTCAATAGCTCATATCACAGAAACAGGATGCTAAGGAAGGCTATTTTCTTTTTCTTAAAATTGAATTTGTAGCCGAATTCGTCAAATCCCACAACAATTGGGGCTATCCATCCTAAATGTTGCCGTAATTCATCATCTGTGAGATAGATAGAAATCTACATAGGGCAATGCTTCAGGGTCTGTGTCATGTAATATTGAAGTCACACAAGCTGCAAACAGTCCCGGACTGTTCTGGTACCCCTGGCGTAAACAACTGAATTTTGTTCTGGGAGCCTAGTGCACTGAAACTGGTTAAGTTTCTTCTCTCAGGCGCTTATTTTGGCAGAAGAAACCACTGGAAATATCCAGTGTTGTTCTGTATTTTTTATGCACTGTGTTGTTCGAGTGCTATGCTGTGTGGGTTTTGTATAGCATATGTGCATGTATGACTGTTTATATGTCTGTAGTCTAAGACTATTCTGTATGAATGGTCCGGTTTAGCTACTGGGAATACGAGATTATTCATTGGTGAGACACAGGGTTCGATTACGCGTTGGTGCTCCAGTTGTGTGAGGATTTTTTCCCTCACGGGTGCTTTAGCATCATGTTTTATTGGATGTTGGGGTTGATTTTTAATAGGGAATACATGATAGGGGGAATCTTTATCCCATCCTACGTGGTTGTGATATAACACGGGTGCCTGCGCCAGTCCCCAATCAGTGACATAGAATTCTGCGAACTCCTCAGGAGCAAGGGGCGAGAAAGAAGGTTTGATAACCTCTTCCCCATATGGGCAAGTATGGACAAATTCAGGTGGCCAATCCCTTTCGGACAGTAGTATATCATATATGTTTACAACGCCGTCCCAAAAGATTGCGTCAGTTGTGCTCTCAGTGTCTCCTTCTAAGAAGTCATCAATTGCTTTCAACTCCAGATGCTCTAGAATATTCCGGCGAACTATTGTGGCCTCTGACGCACTGTCTAATAGCGCTAGTGTCCACTTCTTGTGCTTCAAGAGAACCCTCTTCTTGAGTGGCATGTCAAATGCAACTGCTGCCTCCTTTTTCTTTTGGAATTGGAGTTTTTGTTGGGGAAGTTTCTCTTCTTTTTTTAACAGAAATTTCTGTTGAGCGTTGATTCCTGTCTCCGTTTCACATACTCAGTTCTTCGCTCAGACCGCCCACCTCAGTGCGTTTTTCCAATTAGTCCTGAAAGGAACGATTTTGGCTTGTATTGGTAAATTGATATCTGTTAAGTGTTTTTATATTATCTCTGTTTCTGAGATTATATCTATTCAGTGGGGTCTCAGTATGCAGAGATTCTCCCCTTTCTTTTTTAGGGGTTTGTTGTTTTTTATCCCCGCGTTTCTCAGTACCCTCCGGAGCTTGCTTGGTAGAATCTTTATCAGATTTACCTTGAAATTGTGTTTTTGTTGGTCTGGCCCCTAGACTTTCTCGTCCAATGCTAGTGTAGGTCTCCACGATAATCTTTGGCAGCTCGCTTTCTTGGTCCTGTGGAGGAACGTCCCGGAGCTGCATGCGCACCGCTAGTGCGACCGCTTCCCCTTTAAGGTTACTTAATATAATTGAGGATACTGTGGCAAAATTGACCACTAATTGCATCCAGTCCAGTGCCGGGGCAGCCTCGTATTCATATTGAATTTGTTTCAACACTTCCGGTAAATTGCCAACTGTTGGTATACCATGGTGTGGTAATATAGAGCGTGGCAAATACCGTGCCCCATGTATCTACTGTGGGAACCATCCCAAATGCCAAGCAAATTTTTAGTATTCTATGTTTATCCTGAAGTTCCATAGGGGGAAATACTTCTTCCAGCTCGTTTATTTGTTGAGCTAACCAAAACTGAATTTCTTCTCGATTGGTGGGTACCTTATCCATGATCGAATGTACAGTTGCAGGATTAATACCTGACGTTCTTGCATGTGGTTGCGCTGAAGCAGCACGTGCTGAGTTTGTGTTTAATGTTTGCATTACAAATTGTACTACTCAACTGTATATTGCCGTCAGTTCACTGTATAGGCGATGGACCTCAACTTCCGTGTGAGGTGTAGAAGTGGCCAATAAAGGGCCAGGTAGGACCATCATTACTTAGAGGTCCTAACCTGTAAAATTGTGTGGGGGTAGGGCGCCATCAAGCCAATTATTATGTTCTTGATAAGATAGAGGTATCTCTAAATATGCATACGCTCTGTATTGTGCAGGTACGTTTGCAGGTGTATAGTGATGAAATGTGATTGTGTTCCCATCACCTGCTGGAAAAGTGACCCAAGAATATAAAAGTTCTGTTCTATAGGCCGGGTGAGTGTCAACAATAAATGTGACTGGACCCGCCCTGGGCCATTAGGCCATGTGCCAGTAAATGTGCAGTAAGGGGTGCTCGCATATTGACTGCAATTTCTACTTGTTGTGGTTTCGCCATGATGAATGGTAAACTTGTTCATAGATAAGCACACCAAATGGGGATTATCCTTTTAGAGTTCAAGCTTGACCAACCTACAGCGTTAATTAGGTACTCCCTACTTAGCTGAAGAGGAAATTCTCAAGACCACGGACGTCTCTGTACATAATACTGAGGTATCTTTGTATGTAGTGAGACAGAGATACTCCGGAGGACAACCTTAAGCGAATAACACCAGCAAATGAAAAGCCAGAAACGGTGAGTTACAAACCACAACCCCAGAGAGCACAAAGGCCCTCACCCCATGGGGTCAGAAACTTGTGTGTAATGGCAGGCCGGCACAGACCAGTCAGCCCTGCACTAGAGGTTTGGGTGAAATACAGAGGGCATCTGTAAGATGCCCTAGTGTGCATTTTTCAGTAAATCCAACATTGGCATACCAAACTTGGTACTCTTCACTGAAGCCATTTTGGAGCTGTAGAGTTCGTAATGAAAACTCCCAGCCCATGTACTCAGTGTGGCCACTCTGCACTTACAATGTCTATAAATGGACTTGGGCACTGTAGGGGAAAATTGCTCATGCAACTAGGCCCTCACCTGTGGGACCTCAGACTGCCTTGGGGCTGTAATTCCTGCTAGAGGGTTGACTTACCTATGCCACAGGCAGTGATTTGTGGGCATGGAACCCTAAGATGAGTGCTGTTTCAACTTTACTTTTTTCTCCCCACGAGCACACACACAAGCTGCAATGGCAGGGTGCATGTGTTTGGTGAGGGGTCACTTAGGGTGGCACAGTGCATCTTGCAGCCTTTAGGGAGGCATAATAGATGCTGAAGCCCTTAGCGACCCTCTCTGGTCACCGGGTCCTTGGTGCCTTTGGTACCTTTTACAAGGGACTTAGCTGTGTGCCAGAGGTGTGCCATTTGTGGAGCAATGGTACAGTTTTAGGGAAAGAACAAAGGTGCTGGGGCCTGGTTAACAGGATCCCAGCACACACTCAGTGTAGTTAGCATCAGATATCAGTCAAAAAGTGGGGAGTACTGCAGACAAGGGGTCTGTTTCCTACACACACCATCAAGGCCACCGACCTCAGAGCAGATTCCTCAATTGATTCCAGTGTGCCCTGAGTTTCCCTGGCCGCCATCTATCTCACTACAACAAGGTCATCACTGTTTTGTATATTAATTGTGCCATCCATCCTACAGTAGATTGAGGCCTTCAGAGAGGCTATTTTGCAAATGTTTAGTACTCTTCTGGCTCTTTCTGATGTGCCTTTACATCTCATGCCACCGCTAGACCATCCAGTTGTGTTGTTGCAAGTGTCTGTCCCCAGCACAGACTGTCTCCTTTGCAGAGGTTATAGTGCCCTTACTGACTCTGGTACAGATTTATACTTTGACATCAAAATCAGTTCATGCTACTTTGCCTCTGGTCCAGCACTGCCGGTAGATAATCCACTACAGATGACTTGTCTGATCCTTAACAACGGCTGCCGAGTTTTATTGATATCGTTGTATGATGTTGTTGCCATGCACCCTGATCCTGTACCACTGCCACATTGCAGCTATCAACAGAGGATTCATTATATTTTTTAAGCTCTGGCTTTGATCCTGTGCCAGAGCATGGTGCACCATAGGACAGCACATATTTACACTGATATTTGATACCTTTGTACTGTGGCTTATAGGATGCTTGTGGATTGATACCTTCCCAGAGCTTGACTCACCATATGGGCCACCAGTGGAAGAAAGTGCCTAATTTGCAGTGGTGATTCAGAAGGCAGCCACAGTGCTAGAATTTCAGCTGCCCTCCATTGTGACTAAAATAGATGTTTTGAGGTAAATTCTACAGCCTCGGCTGGCAGCATCCAGGCCCTTACATTTAATGCCATCCAGCTGAACCATGTTCTTGCCTGCTTGTGAACAGGCAGATGGCCAGATGCTCAGGCAAGTGCCTGGTGACCCTTATTCTCTTGTTAAGCTCCCCACTCGTGAGAAACATTTTGTACAGACCTCTACAAGTAAGCAGAATCCTAACTTTCCCAACCACTCTGTCTGATAAATATTCCATAAGAAATGATGCCTTTGACAAATGTATGCCCAGCACTGTGTTCTGTAAACATAGTGTGTGTCTGGGCTGGTATGCGAATCATTTTTCCATAGATGCACAAGCTGCACTAATGGGCATTTCCTTTGATGGTCTTGCCACTTACAAGAGAAGGTTTGTCTCTACCTTGGAATGCTCTAAATACCACAGATCTACGTTCTTTTGAGCTGTTGATCTCTGCCAAACAATTTCTGCATCATTTCTGTACATTTAGGGGCTATTCCAGAGCATTGTATGCTTAGTAAGTGACAGATTTTGCATATGAAGAGACAGTTTTCACATCTTGTGATGCAACAAACAGCCCAGTTATCTTGTAGGCACTGTGCCAGCCAGCAAGAGAACCAGTCTTCGAGCTCCTTCACCTCTGGCACGATGACCAACAGTTCGATTTAGTTTTCCCTTAGCAGCGCATGCCCAACCAGTGGGAAGCATAAGCCAGAACTTTCTCATGGATCTAGCACGTCTGAGCAAATAGTTTAAAAAAGGCTAGGGCCCTGCCTTTTCTTTCTTCTCCACCCATTATTCTCCTCCCACCAGAACCAGTTTAGGAAGAACATGTGTCCATTCTGCTACAGGAGTTGCACCTGTTGCTCTCTTAAAGGTTGCCATAGAGAGGGTGCCATACTCTTAAAAAGACTAGGGTTGTTACTCTAATTTTCCTCATCCCAAGAAAGGAAGAGGATTTTCAATCCCTTGATGCCTTCTTGCAGAAGAATAAATTCAGAATGCTTTCACTGGTTCAAACTTTCAGGAGCATTTTCAATTTACCATGCTCTTCTTTGGCCTCATCAGCCCCCCCACATGCGTTAACTAAAGTGATGGGGATGTTTGCGCCCATATTTGGAGGTCAGTAGTGTGTTTACATACCTTGAAAGCTGGCTGCTGAAGGCAGGTTCACCACAATCCATCGTAGACCACTTCCAGGCGACTGCATAGCTAATAAAATTACTGGGGTTCACAATAAATGAACCAAAGTTCCACTGAATGCTTTTGCAGAGACTTAATTTCATTTGTGTGAACATGGACATGATATGGTGGTCAGGGATTTTTGTCCACAGTGTAGTGTTCAGGACATTCAGTCTGTGATTCTTGGTGTGGGTTTTGCTGAGTCTTTTAGCTTTGTTAATCCTCCTTAACTGTGTCAGGTGACCCGTGTGCCTTGCAGCGAAACTTGGAGTTCTAGTGTGCCCGGCTTCAAGACAGCTTTTCTGACATCTAGGTCTTGGACGACCCAGCTCAAGATATGCAGCATTGGCCAATCAACCTGTTTGTCCAGCCACAGGCTCCTCTGCTTCCCCCTTGCAGTTATTGTTGGTGGTGGAGGTGTCACTATTGGGATTAGATGAGGGGTGGATCTTCTAGGAGAGCCAAATTCACATCCGTCTTTTGGAGCTGTAAGTTATTGGTTTGGCCTTGAAGGCTGTCCTGCGGATCCTGTGCCAGAAAGCTTTTTCTTTCTGGACGTGGCTGGAACTCATGGGCATCTTTACGGTTGCCAGCCACCTGGCAGAGCCCCTAAATGTGAGAATAGAAAATCTGAGAACGTGTTGTCTGGCTGATCACAAGTTGCTTCTGTAGCCCGAGGTTGCCCAGAATGTCTTCCTCTAGTGAGTGGAACTCTGGCTGGATCATTTCAGAGTCATTGAAAACGTGCAGTTTTGTGCAATTATGCGCAGTGGAGTTTCCACAAGAACTAGTAGATGTATTCTGGCATTATTGGAACAGGATAGTTCAGCAAGCCTTCCTGCCACTGCCTGTCCTGAATCTACTTCTGGACAAAATCAGGAATGGCTGCCCATAAGTTATCCTAGTGACTGGATTGGGCAAGTAGAATGTATGGTATTGGTACCTCTGACACATAAATATCTGTCCTCTGATAGAGCTGCAGCTCCCTGGGGGCCCCCTGTCTCAGCAACAGGTCAGCATCCTACACTCTAATCTACACAGGATGCACCAGCATGCATGCAGATTGAGCAGCATAAACTAAGTTTGCTTGCCGACTGAAGTGGTGGATGTCATCCTTGTTTCTTATGTGACTTCAAAAAATCCAATTATGCCAGGAACTGTGACAAATTTGTAACTTGGTGCGGTGCAACACATACCTGACCCTCTGGTTGTCCACTCGATGGTCGTCCTTTTAATGGTGTTGTCTTCAGCCCAGCAAGTCCTTACAGTTGGCACTATAAAAGATTTGTTGGCCTTTTTACATTTGCTAGATATCCCATCCTAGTTTAAATAAACTTTTATGATGCCGCTTATGAAAGGTTTGAAACCTTTTCTCCCAAGTTTTTTTATGATGGATCTGTGGGACCTTTACTTGACATTTCTCATGTATTCACCCTTCAAGCCTACAAATAGCTGCTCGCTGTGTCTCTTGACCTTAAACTCTTCCTCATTGTAATCATGTCTGTTCGTCATATGAGTGAATTGCAGACAGTGTCTGTGCTGCCACCTTATACCACATTTTTCTATTCAAGTTGATACTGAGTACCTAAGCAGCCTTTCTACCAAAAGCCTTGACCCCCTCCCTGTAGGCTTTCCATCACTGTACTAACTTTCTTTGCACCACCTCCCCTCGAAAGTAGAGTGGTGCCGTCAGTTTGACTCCAAAAGGGCTTTGTTTTTATCATACTAATGACCATGGAGTGGACAATCAGCGTTTTGTGGACTTCTTATGAGCAGAGAGGGAAATCAGTGCAGAAGAGGTACTTGACCTGAGAAGAGCTCTGCATCAAGGTCTGCTATGGACTGACCGAGAAGCAGCACCAGAAGGTCTGATAGTCAATTCCCCCTAGGGACAGGGATTTTTCTGGTGGATAATCTGGTCAACTGCAGTTTTCTCTTTGCCCTCCTGCCTTCCCCGTTGTGTGGAATTGCCTCTTTATAACATTTGAAAAGGTTCCTAGTTAGTATTAAGCGCATTGTTACTAACAGCATGCTTTCTGTCTAATGCGGAAAAAGGGAAGAAATTGATGTCTGCGCATGGGGTGGCTCTTATTTGTAGCTTCGCTTCATCACTTCTGGGGCAGTATGGAGCCAGCATGGAGCTGTACGGTGCCATGTAATCTGCTCAGAGGAGCACTGCTTTGAAAACAAAAAATCCTGATCCAGTCTGGCACCTGGTGGATTTTATTGTAAGGTGAGGAATAACCTGAGGTTAGAGTATGCAACAGAAGGCAGAAACTTGTTCTTCTGGTGTTCAGAATGGTGAAAGCTCCATGTATGTATATTGTAATTCTGTGGAATGAACTATCCAATCACTCCCCTGTCCATAATCTTGGGTGCTTTCCTGCTCCACAGTTTTGTGTGCATTGTCAATAAAATGCCCTCCATTATTTGTTAGCACTCTGAAACTGGATGAATTCTCACATCTCCAACGCAGGGAGATGGAATACAGTCAAAGAAGTTTGGCTGGCAATTCTGGTCGCAGCTCCAAGTAAGTAGGCAGCTATAGACCTACCCGAATTAGGGAGTAATGCAACAAAGTTGCTTCCAGGCCTGTTATTGCAACAAAAATGTAATTATGAAGGCCCTGTGATACCAGTAACTATTGCACTAGCTATCTTTGCTGCAGTAGAAATCTGTTGGGTCTGCAAATTCAAAGTCCCTGAAAAAGATTCCAGTGATCTATACCAAACTTTGGGGTTTCGCCGATATTTTATTAATGCATACTTCCTTCTCAAACAAGCAGAGAAAAGCTTCATCAATGGAGATAGTGATTCAAGCTGAAGTAGTAAGACTAGAGCAGTGGTTCCCAAACTTTTGACTCCTGAGGACCCCCAGTGAATCACTACTGAAAGCCAGGGACTCCCAAGCACTTTGTATTTCATTTCATACATTAATACAGTAATTCGCAAAAAAATAAACAAGTACACACCAAACAAATGCTCTAATCACTAAAGCTATAACTATTTCATATTAAAAAAAAAATGCAAAAATCGAATCATTTTAATGGGAAGATTGGTGCTGCATCTCAGCGACAATCTTTTCAATTTTTGATTTTATTTTGGAAAGTTGAATCCTCACGGTCAGATTCTACGTTTTCCCAAGCGATTTATGTATTTATTTTTTAGATACATAATTTCTGAGAAAACTTTTTTACATAAATATGTGGTGGGGAAAGAAAGTAAAACCTTGAGTGCCTCTCATCTACTGTTGGCCCCTATGTCACTTTTATTTCATTTGTTTTATGGCATCTCTCATACCGGTGTAGGGAGTCTGAGCACTTTACATCACACACATACAGAGACAATTAATCATATGTTTGTAAATCAATGTATAGAAAACATTACGTAAGGCAAAGAGAACTACAAGATGTAAAATTCACGTCATCCATACTGGAAGGCATTTTCTAAGAGTGCTTGGTCTGGAGAAGCCAAAGTGAGGGTTCAAAATATAACATAGTGGTTAGCATTGACTTTAATTATAAGAATTTATTTCTACATACAAATTTTTTAGCCTCATCAGGATAATGAAAGACTGAGGAAAAAACATATCTTTCTACCTTGTACTGTGCAGTTTGACCTTAGCTCTTTGACTGCACTTCATAGCTCACTGTGCTAGATTACGATTGTAAATTATGAACTGCACAGTAACAAAAGAATCTGTGACAAAAGCAGAAACCCACTGTGCTATGCACATAAAATACTGTTCTTCGATATAAATGATACGCGTTCTTTGCAGCAGACATATTAGCCATCTTTGTTACTGTAGGAAGCTGGCTTTTTTTTTTTTTGCAGCTAGTCAAAGTAAGGGCACACTATGCAAAAAGTCTAGACTACCCCTATTTGGTTTTGCAGGCCTTTCTTAAATAATCCGAAGTGCTCTGTTTGTGGGACTGTGGTGGAGCAGGTTAGGCTTATCTGAGGGGAGTGTTAAGCATTTGTTGCACCCAGTCAATAAATGTTACAGACTCAAGAAAGAAATTAGAGGCCAATTTATAAAAAATAACAGATTTTTAAACAATTTTGGACACCAAAATCATATTAAAAATACACAAATAGCAGGGCTCGAGGCATGCACCCCGAACACAGTAATGGTTTCCTATGAAAGAAAAAACACTTATTGCATAGGGTTACTTGTAGACAGAATTTGGTGTCCCCTGTGGAATTTAAGGTGCTACAAAGCCACAGTCCAAATAACTACCAGCAGTTTGGGTTTACCTGCCCTCGCATATCCAGGTGAAGAGGTTCTGGTTGGGTTGGTAGCCTCGAATACTGCACCATAGAAGACTGTGGGCACCTATGAACATAGCCTGCAAGGAGGGACTTGAGGACAAGTCCGGCGGAACCCCAAGGGGGTCTAGGCTCGTGAGGGTCTTTGGAGCAAGGGAGCACAGCTTGTTGGCCTGAACTCAGACTGTGGGGCTCAGTTGCAGAGGTGTTTATTTGGCTGGTCACTTGTATTTGGGGTCTTTCACGCTTCTTGGGTTTGATCTGCAGAGAGGAAGGAAAACACAGCACCAGGGCCAATCCTGGTTTGGCCTCATCGGTCCTCAAGTCCCACATCGTGCAGGTCGGTTTTGGCAGCAGGGGTGTTCGGACTGGACACTCAACAAGCTTTGGTTGATGCAACGGCCCCCTGGTACCCAGGGTATTGGTGCATGGGGGGGCTCCTGGAGAGTCTAGTGTCTCTAAACTTGGAGGAAAGACGAGGCTTACCTCCTAGAGCCACAAAAAAACCATGCTCCTGGCATGATGCTCCCTCGGTGGTCCCGGTGGCCAGCAAAATGCTGTACTGCACAGATGCAGTAAGTGCCTGCAGTTGCAGGGAGATGGCTCCTCCACCCACGGGAGATGCTAGAGGATTGGTGGAGTGCTCTATGGTCCTCCAAGGGTTTGGGAGAATACACAGCTTTCGGAAGAGCTGGGTTGTTGCAATTGTCGAGGTATCAGCAGCAGGGCAGTGTTTGCCTCCCTATCTCCTTCTGTTCCCATGTAGGCAAATCTCAATTTCTGATGTCAAGGAGGACCCCTAAATACTGAATTGAGGGGCGTTCGGAGGAGTAGGTTAGTAGTCAATGGCCTACATACCCCTGGGATGACTACACCCCCTTTATGACCACTTCCTGTGTGGAGTGGGCATAACCCTGCCCTAGAATTCTAAGTTTATCTAAAAACAAGATGGTGAAACTCTTCCATGAATGTCTCTAAGGTGTCATCTGGGTGCATGTCAGAATAAATCATATCCTGGCATCAGCACAGATTTATTATGATGAGGTGTTTGATACCACACACTAGTATCTTAAGTGAAACCATCATGTAGCTGGGTAACCTGTAATGACTAGTGACCAGTACATGTTCTCAAAATGGCTTCCTGAACGCTTTCATTACCTGGCAATGGAACCAGGCATTAAAGGGGCACATCTGCTATGCAATTGCGCTCTCTCCTGTGATTTAAAGCACCTTGCCTTAGGTCTCTAAGGCCTGCTGTAAGGGTGACTTAAATATAATAAATGCAGTGTTAGTGTGCATTACACACAGGTTTAAAAGGTTGTGTTTTCGTAATGGTTTGCACAATTTCAAGCAACCTGCTATGTCAGTCTGCATGCAGTTTGTGTATGGGTCCCTAAGGGTGGCATAATACATGCTGCAGCCCTTAGGGTCCCTCTTCATACCCAGGTCCTGGCTACCAGGGGTACTAAACAATATTTCATACTGCTGCCCACCCTCCCTCATTTTGGGGTAACCTGACAGTGATTTGCTTTGCTTACTGCTTCCGTAGAGTAAGTTATAGATGCCCAAGCACTGCGTGTGACAAAAGAGAAATGCAGGACAGGAACACCCTAAGGAAAGTCCCCAAAACATGCTGCTGTTAACCATCTGATCAAGGCCTTGTACCTTTACAAGATGTGTAAGGAAATGCCTCCTTGGCATGGTTACCCCCTGACTTTTTGCCTTTGCTGATGCTAAGTTATGATTTGAAAGTGTGCTGAGACCTGCTAATTAGGCCCCAGCACCAGTGTTCTTTCCCTAAACCTGTACTTTTGTTTCCACAATTGGCACACCCTGGCATCCAGGTAAGTCCCTTGTAACTGGTACCCCTGGTACCAAGGGCCCTGATGCCAGGGAAGGTCTCTAAGGGCTGCAGCATATCTTATGCCACCCTGGGGACCCCTCACTCAGCACAGACACACTGCTTGCCAGCTTGTGTGTGCTAGTGAGAACAAAATGAGTAAGCTGACATGGCACTCCCCTCAGGGTGCCATGTCAACCTCACACTGCCTACAGGTATAGATAAGTCACCCCTCTAGCATACCTTACAGCCCTAAGGCAGGGTGCACTATACCATAGGTGAGGGCATAAGTGCATGAGCACTATGCCCCTACAGTGTCTAAGCAAAACCTTAGACCTTGTAAGTGCAGGGTAGCCATAAGAGTATATGGTCTAGGAGTCTGTCATGCACAAACTCCACAGCACCATAATGACTACACTGAAAACTGTGAATTTTGGTATCAAATTTCTCAGCACAATAAATGCACACTGCCAGTGTCCATTTTATTGTAGCATACACCCCAGAGGGCACCTTAGTGTTGCCCCCTGAAACCTTAACCAACTACCCGTGTAGGCTGACTGGTTTTAGCAGCTTGCCACACATCAGACATGTTGCTGGCCACATGGGGAGAGTGCCTTTGTCACTCTCTGGCTAGTAACAAAGCCTGTACTGGGTGGAGGTGCTTCACACCTCCCCCTGCAGGAACTGTAACACCTGGCGGTGAGCCTCAAAGGCTCACCCCCTTTGTTACAGCACCCCAGGGCACTCCAGCTAGTGGAGTTGCCTGCCCCCTCCGGCCACGGCCCCACTTTAGGCGGCAAGGCCGGAGGAGATAATGAGAAAAACAAGGAGTCACCACTGGCCAGTCAGAAAAGCCCCTAAGGTGTCCTGAGCTGAGGTGACTCTGACTTTTAGAAAATGCAGATGGAGGAGTCCCCCAATAGGGATAGGAATGTGCCCCCCTCCCCTCAGGGAGGAGGCACAAAGAGGGTGTAGCCACCCTCAGGGCTAGTAGCCATTGGCTACTAAACCCCCAGACCTAAACACACCCTTAAATTTAGTATTTAAGGGTTCCCCAGAACCTAGGAACTCATATTCCTGCAACCTAAGAAGAAGGAGGACTGCTGAGCGGAAAACCCGCAGAGAAGACAGACACCAACTGCTTTGGCCCCAGCTCTACCGGCCTGTCTCCCCACTTCTAAAGACACTGCTCCAGCGACACGTTCCACAGGGTCCAGCGACCTCTGAAGCCTCAGAGGACTACCCTGCATCTAGAAGGACCAAGAACTCCAGAGGACAGCGGCTCTGTTCCACAAAGACTGCAACTTTGCAACAAAGAAGCAACTTTGAAACCACACACGTTTCCCGCCGGAAGCGTGAGACTTTGCACTCTGCACCCGACGCCCCCGGCTCGACTTCTGGAGAACAAACACCACAGGGAGGACACCCCGGCGACTATGAGACCGTGAGTAGCCAGAGTTGACCCCCCTGATCCCCCACAGCGACGCCTGCAGAGGGAATCCCGAGGCTCCCCCTGACCGCGACTGCCTGCTTCAAAGACCTGACACCTGGTAAAGACTCTGCATCCGCAGCCCCCAGGACCTGAAGGATCCGACCTCCAGTGCAGGAGCGACCCCCAGGTGGCCCTCTCCCTTGCCCAGGTGGTGGCTACCACGAGGAGCCCCCCCTTGCCTGCATCGCTGAAGAGACCCCTTGGTCTCTCATTGAATCCTATTGCAAACCAGACGCTTGTTTGCACACTGCACCCGGCCGCCCCCGTGCCGCTGAGGGTGTACTTTCTGTGTGGACTTGTGCCCCCCCCCCCCGCCCCCCCCGGTGCCCTACAAAACCCCCCTGGTCTGCCCTCCGAAGACGCGGGTACCTCCCTGCTGGCACACCGGAAACGGGGCACCCCCTTCTCCATTGAAGCCTATGTGTTTTGGGCACCACTTTGACCTCTGCACCTGACCGGCCCTGAGCTGCTGGGGTGGTAACTTTGGGGTTACCCCCAACGGTGGGCTACCTTGGACCCAAACTTGAACTTTGTAGGTGGTTTACTTACTTGCAAAAACTAACAAACACTTACCTCCCCCAGGAACTGTTGAAAATTGCACTAAATATCTACTTTTAAAATAGCTATGTGTCATTTATGTGAAAACCGTATATGCTATTTTGCTAATTCAAAGTTCCTAAAGTTCCTACATGAAATACCTTTCATTTGAAGTATTACTTGTAATTCTTGAACCTGTGGTTCTTAAAATAAACTAAGAAAATATATTTTTCCATACAAAAACCTATTGGCCTGGAATTGTCTGAGTGTGTGTTCCTCATTTATTGCCTGTGTGTGTACAACAAATGCTTAACACTACTCTTTTGATAAGCCTACTGCTCGACCACACTACCACAAAATAGAGCATTAGAACTATCTCTTTTTGCCACTATCTTACCTCTAAGGGGAACCCTTGGACTCTGTGCATACTATTCCTTACTTTGAAATAGTGCATACAGAGCTAACTTCCTACAAGATGGAACTCGTAAAGAAAATCATATGTACATTCACACCAGGCCAATATATTGAATGGTACTGCACAACGTTTGAATCAAACGTATAAATAAAACTAATTTTACAAGTTGGTGCACTTTCCTCACTGACTGTATTGACTCTTGTACAATTAGCCTTCAGTCATTTTATTACACAAACCATCTTTCTACTGTATCTCTAGCTCTGACCCAGTTGTGTAGATGAAGTGCAGGTGCAGTTGTGCTGAGCTGGGATTCAAACTGCACATGTGCACAAAAGTTTGTTGGCTTTATATTTTAACTTCTCAAGCACATGCTTTGGTATGGTAAACAGTTGATCAAATTTGATTTCTCCTGATATCATTTTGGAGGTTCTAGTTCCATAACGAGACATACATAACAGTAAGCATTAATCCCACCTTGTTACTCAGTCCTGATGGGTTCCATTTTCCCTTGCAGGAACAGCTTTGGTTCTTGGCAGATTGCCTTTGGAGAAGATTTCAGAGTGCCTTGGTGAGCTCTGTGCAGTACAGGTAGCAGCCCTGAAAAAGGTAAGAAGGAGTTGAAAGTAAAACAAGACCTGATGTTTAGTTAGAAACATAATTGCAGTTTGTGGAGCTCTGATATACCATCTTTAGAATCTTGTAGCAATTTCTAAAGAGGTTCAGTTTATAGAAGGTTGTCTTGGTAGCCAGGCGCTGAAAAACAAAAACATATGTTCATACCTGAAATAACAGAGATTTTTCACAGAAAAGCATTTTGATGCTTTGATGGTCTCCTAGCAAATCGCAAAGAAAGTGAAATTAAAAAGAACAATAGGAGAATAACTTTGATAGTCCTTGAACCCTAGGACCAGAGAATAGGGTACATTATTCTCACATACAGGCAGAGGGCTCATAAGAAAACAAACAAATCAGACTGCGACATATAGGATCAGATATAGTTGTCATAAGAGAGGTATACCCAACAGGCCATCTACTCAAGGACCTCTTTCTGTCATACAGTGAGTCAAAAGATAGCGAGCACAAATGCAAGGTTTCTTACTTTCTTCAACAGACTTGATAACCTTTATAAATTAAATGTGCTACCTCCCAGTGCTACATAGTGTGTTAAGATTTAAAGTAGCCTTTAAAAGAGTTGGAAAGGCAGACCCCTGCAAACGTATCACACCAAGAATTGGAAAGACAGACCCTATACAATTCTATTTTCACTATAGCCAGAAATAGAGCCCGTAATGCATTGACCGCAAAAGACTAGATGAAGTGAACAAGAAAATAGAGAGAAAAGCAGCAACCCAGTAGATGATCTCAAACTCTAATTCTTCCTTTCAAAATTTGGCCATCAACCCTGAGACCAAATAGGGGAGTTAATGCAATATGTCCCTGGATAAATACAAAAGAAGATATTTACAGAGGGTAAACTCTATCCAAATCCTGCCTAAAATCCTCTTTGTATTGGGCACATTCAACCAATTGACCACACTGCTAAGTATGGTTATGGTACAAGGTAGATGTGGATGACTATGAATCTCTGGGACTCTCACTGCAAATACAGAACTCTTTAATTATAGTCCTTTAGCAGCCAGGATGTGTTTGACAGCACTCTAAACAAATCCTTATCTGACAAACACATCTAGTTGCAGATTCCTTACTTTCAAATTTCCCCAAGACATCATTCCGGATCTGGAGACTTTTTTTTACTGCCAAGGAGGAGGCCTGGACTGTATTCTCTCAAGCTGTTGCTGATGGAAGAGAAGCAGCAAATTTCATGATCAGATGTGGGCTGGGCACGACTGACTCGCTGGGTACAGCGGTTGCATTAACAGTGGCCCCTAGGTGCCATGCCTGGTCGAAGACATCTGACTTTTTTGGGTGATGTCCAAGCCAATCTGTTTGACATGTCTTTTGATGGCATCCATCTCTTCAGAGAGAAGGTAGACACTGCGCAGGAGCGCTTCAGGGATTCTCATACTACGCCTGGGTCCTTGGGCCTCGCAGTAGCCCCTCATCCCCCCTCAGCTGGCCTTTCACCCCCTTTAGTGACTATAATTGGGGCACCCAGCCATGTCAGTTCCCCTCTAGCTACCATGCTGCGTATACTGCCCAGCCTATGCCTGGCCAGGGACACGGAATTCACTGTCCTCGTGGTTCAGGGAGTCAGCGGTCTGGCCAGTCTGTTCCTCCCCTCAAAACCCCCACCCAAACCTTCCTAATATGACACTTCCCCACTAGGGGCCAGTTGGAGACAGGATCCACAATCACCTGCTCCGCTGGCAGTCCATCACATCAGACAGGTTGGTTTTGCAGATAGTCCAAAGGGACTACTCCCTTCCCTTGCAGACTGCCCTTCCATCAATGCCACCATCTTACAATCGGATAACTGAGGATCACTTGCCTCTTCTCCTAGAGTAGGTTATAACACTTGTTCCAGGGGAGCCATAGTGAAGGGTTTCTGTGCTGAGAAGTAGGTTGTGGTTGTTATTCCATCTACTTTTTGGTGCCCAAAAAGGACAAAGGCCTTCACCCTATGCTAGACCTTTGGTCCCTCCATCTCTTCATCAAGAAGTTCAAAATGCTTGTAGGAAGCTGGCCCTGCTGTGTGATGTGCACCTATGGTGTTATCACCTTATACCAGATCCAGGTATCCCCTATTAGTGAGGTGTAGGCAGTCTAGAAAGCCAGTGCTCTCTAGAGGTGGCTGTGGATGAGCAGCCTGGACTTATCTAGGAGACATGAAAAGCTTATGCAATACCACTGTGGTCACACAGCACTCTGATGAATGAAAGAACCACACAGTGTTAAAAAAAAATAAAGCTACTTTTTTGGTGTAATACAAATACTAAAATACTGTATAGGCAATACTCCACTAGCAGGTGAGTAAAGACACTATTATATACACAGAAGTCAGGAATGAGTATAGAAAGCAATAGAAAACAGTGAAATAACAGAAAATAATGGAGACCTTGTGGGGAGGCCAAATTATATACTAAGTAAGTGGAATGCGGAAATCAATCCCCCACCCAAGGAAGTGGAATCTGTAGAGAGGAGCTGGAGGAACTAGGATCCCAAAAGGTGAGTGCCAGGGTGCCCCCAAGCGACCAAGAGAGACAAGGTAAGTACCTGCTTTTTTCCCTAACCCACAAGTAAACTTTGGAAAAGAACTGTACAAGATCCAAACAAGACTGGAAGGCGTGTCTGGTTGGGGCAGGAGCCACTAACCACCTTTCTGAAGATGCAGGACCAGGTTGGTGGGGAAGAGCAGGAGTCTGCTGTGTAACACAGAAGCAGGAGAAGAGTTCCATAAGTGATGCAGTCGATGTCCCACGTCGGAACAAGATGTGCAGTCAGTCAGTGATGTGGAAAAACCACCAACAAGCCTTGGCAAAGGCAAGAGTTGCAGATGACTTGCAGAGCTGCCAGGGACCAGGAAGGTCCAGGGGGACTCAACCCAAGGAGGGGAGTCCCAGGTGACACTCAGCAGTGAGGAGAGCCAGAAGTCATGGATGCAACCCCCACAGACAACAGGCACAGCAGTGAAGCCCACTCAGCACACCTGAAGAGGAGCCCCAGGTCACTGAAGCAGCAGGCAAGAGTCTGTGTTTTGCAGGGAAGAGCGCTAGAGGCCGGGGCTATACAGAGCCTGAAGATTCCTTGGAAGCAGAGCCAACAAGCTATGGAAGCTGCAGGAGTCGCGGTGCACAGGAGTTCTGTCCTGCAAGGAGAGGCAAGGGCTCACTGTCTCCCAAGTTGGACAGCTGGTAGAGAGGACCAAGGAGACCACTCAAGACCACCACATGTGATGCAGGATCCGCACAGTTCCGGAGGAGGAAGGATCCAAACAGCAGGTTGTCCTTGAAGATGTTGCCGGCGGATGCAGATGAGTAACTCCTTCACTCCAAGGGAGATTCCTTCTTGCTTCTTGGTTCAGACTGAAGACTTGCCGCCCTCGGAGGATGCAGTTACTGGAAGGAGACGGAGAAACAATGTTGCAAAGCAGAGTCATCGCTGGAGTTGCAGGTGGTCGGTTCCTGGAGGGTCCAGTTGCAGTCCCGGTAGCCAGAAGATGAAGTAAACGATGCAGAGGAGTCCTGCTGGAATCTTGCACGTCTAATCTGAGGTCCCACCCTGGAGGGAGAACCTAAATAACCAAGGAAGGGGGATTGGTCACCTAGCAGGGTGACCAACTATAAGGAGGGGACTGTGACGTCACATGTCTGACGCTGCCACTCAAATGCTCCCATGGGCCTCTGCCCACCTTGAATTCAAGATGGCAGAATCAAGTGGCCACCTGGAGGAGCTCTGGGAACCATGCCTGGGGTGGTGATGGACAGGGGAGTGGTCACTCCGCTTTCTATTGTCCAGTTTTGTGCCAGAGCAGGGACCCGGGGTCCCTGGACTGGTGCAATCCGGTTTATGCAAGGAGGGTACCAAATGTGCCCTTCAAAGTTAATCAGTGGCTTGGGGATGCTACCCCTCCCAAGCCATGTAACACCTATTTCCAAAGGGAGAGGGTGTTGCCTCCCACTCCCAAAGGAAATCTTTTAATCTGCCTTCCTGTGCTTGACATGGTCAAGCAGCAGGAGGGCAGAAACCTGTCTGTAGAATGGCAGCAGCACGGGCTGCCCAGGAAAACTCTGCAAAATGGTAGGAGCAAAGCTGGGGGTCCTCTAAGGAGCCCCCAGAGTGCATGAAATCATACAACCAATACTGAAAACAGTATTGGGGTATAATTCCGACATGTTTTATACTAAACATGCCTTGGTTCGAACTTACCTGGATGTAGCTGGACCAGTACACGGGTAAAATGGCTTCCCTGCACTTACGAAGTCCAGGAAAATGTAGATGGACTTCCTAGGGGCACCTTTGCTCATGCAGGGGTGCCCTCACACAAAGGTACTTGCACCCTGTCCTCTGGGCTAGGGTGGGCCCTTCCATAGTGGTGGCTTACAGTGAACCGGTGCAGGAACCTGTAGTGAAAGTGTGCCTGCTCCTTTTCACACAGTCTGCTATGGCAGGCCTGCAGACACATTTTACATGGGCTCCCATGAGTGGCATAATACATGCTGCAGCCCAGGTGGAACACCCGGTGCCCCATTGCCCTGGGTACCTAGATACTGTATACTAAGGACTTACATGGGGGCACCAGTATGCCAATTGTCAGGTGTACAAAGTCAGGAACAAGCCAGTGGGTTAGCAGGATCCCAGTAAACACAGTCAAAACACACTGACAACCGGCAAAAAGTGGGGGTAACCATGCCAAAAAGAGGGTATTTTCCTGCAGTGCTCACTCAGGCTCAAATTCTGTCTGCCTTGGACCCAGGTGATTGGATGGGAGAGCTGGAATTGCAAGGCACCTACTTCCACGTTCCTGTCCTGTCTGCCCACAGATGTTACTTGTGGTTCACAGTAGGCCACAAGCGCTTTCAGTTCACCATGCTCCCTTATGGCCTTACCAGAGCCCCTCAGGTGTTCACCAAAGTGATGATGATGGTTTCAGTGCCTCTGCTCAGATCAGGGGTTTCAGTTTTGTCTCCTATCTCGACAGATGGCTGTTGGAGGCAAGCTCGCCCTGGGCTTCCGTCCCCCACCTCCAGACTACGACGGACCTCCTGCATACTCTGGGGTTCACTGTAAACATGCCAAAGTCACACCTGACCCCCTCCCAGACGCTCCCTTTCATCGGAGCTGTTCTGGACACAGAGCAGTTTCGGGCTTATTCTCCCAAGCGGTGAGTCAGATATTCAGGCTATGATACTGATGTTTCAGCCTCTATCCTGGATTTTGGTGAGGATGGCTGAGGCTGCTGGGCCTCATGGCCTCCTGCAGCCAGCTGGTGACATATGCCAGATGGCATATGCAAGCTCTTCAGTGGGACCTGAAGTTCCAGTGGAAGCAGCATCAGGGGAATGTCTCCAGCAGGCTCCAGATCTTCAGAGGAAACTGCGTGAGATCTGGATTGTGGCTGACTACGATTGGGTCAGAAGCAGATCCCTCTCCCTTCCCCAACCAGATCTGACAGTAGTGACAGATGCATCACTCCTGGGGTGGGGCAGCCACCTGGGAGAGGTGTCTGGTCTCTGGCAGTCTGGCCTCCACATCAACATGTTGGAGCTCCGGGCAATCAGACTAGCATTGAAAGCATTTCTTACCTTTCTCAAGGGGAAGGTAGTGCAGGTGTTCACGGACAACTCCCCTGTCATGTTGTACTGCAACAAATAGGGTAGAGTGTGGTGATGGGCCCTTTGTCGCCTCTGTTTCTGGCTGGAACAGCAGGGCATATCCCTGGTGTTTCAACATTTGGTAGGCTCTCTGAACTTCAGAGCAGACAAACTCAGCCGACAATGCTTAGTCAATCACAAATGGCATCTCCATCTGTAGGTGGCGCAAGGTCCCTTTCAGCAGTGGGGAGAGCCTTGGTTAGATCTGTTCGCCTGCTGAGGGTATGCTTTGTCAGCAGGTTTGCGCATTGGAGTTTACAAGGTGGCACTCGCTCAGTGACACCTTTTAGTTTTGAATGGAGCTCAGGCCTCTTGTACACCATCCTGCCCATACCACATCTGCCCAGAGTTCTCAAGAAGATCAAGAACTGCTGGGCCCAAGTAATCATTGTGGCTCCGGACTGGGCACGGAGAGTCTGGTATCCCGCGGTATTGAGCATGGCCATTGATCCTCCGATCAGACTGCCTCTTCAGGAGGATATTCTGTCTCAGCAGCAGGGATGGGTTCTTCACCCAAACCTGTCCAGTCTCCTGTTCCTTCATCGAGATTTAGCCGACAGTTGACAGCTTTTAACCTTCCACCCGAAGTCTGTTATCTTGGCAGCCAGGCATCCCTCTACCAAAATGGTGTACGGCTACCGTTGGAAGGAATTTGTGGCATGGTGGACAGATTTCTTTTGATTCACTTTCTGAGGTTCTATTTAAAAAAAAAAAATCTTTGGCCCTCTAGGGCTCTGTTTTGGGCACACTCAAATGTTATTTGTCTGCAGTTTCTTCTTTTCTCTGCCTGCCTGGTGAGCCTTCTTTGTTTAAATCTCCTATTGTAAATAGATTCCTTAAAGGCCTTACTCTTATATTTCTGCTTCCCCATTCAGTATGCCCCAGTGGGACTTGGTTTTGGTTCCCAGCATTCCTGATGTGTACCCATTTCAAGCCTCTCTAATTGCCCTCTCAGACTTCTCATTTTGAAAACAGGCTTCCTTGTGGCCATTACATCTGCCCGAAGGTGAGTGAGCTGCAGGCATTGTCATCTAAGCCTCCCTCCCTACCTATCCATCTATCCTGAACAAGTGGTGCTGCACACACAGGCCTTCTTCCTCTGGGAACGTGGTAATGCTCTTCCATGTAGTCCAATCCCTCACCTTGCCTACTTTTTATGCACTCCTGCATCCTTCTAAAGGAGAGGAAAGACTCCACCGCCTTCACCCAAAAAGAGCGTTGGCATTCTTCCTTGATTGTGCCAAATGGTTCCAGATGGATGATCAACTCTTTGTTGGCTATGTGGGTGCGAAGAAAGAGCGGGTAGTGCAGAAGAGAACAGTCTGCGGATGATTCGTACTCTGCTTTAGAACGTGCTTTGCACTGATTAAGAAGCAACCACCTGAGGACTTGCGTGCTCATTCTACCAGAGCTAAAGTTGCAACAACTGCGTTAACATGCGGAGTCCCAGTCCTGGGCATCTGTCAGGCGGCAATGTGGGTATCACTGCACATGTTCACCAAATACTACTGTGTGGACAGTCAGGTCCATAGGGATCGGACCTTTGCCCATTCAGTCCTGCAGGACTGTTTGGTGTGATCTTGGTTCCACTGATCCACCTCCTGGGATGGTATTGCTTGGGTATGTATTCTAAGTAAAGAATCTGCAACTAAATGTCTTTGTCAGATGGGCCAATTACTTTCCTTAGGTAGCGCCTTATCTGGTAGCTACAATATCTAGTTGCGGATTCCTTACTGACCCATCCATCCTCCCTGCTCTGCAAACTGGTTTCTGGAGCTAGAGACTTCCCTTTCAGGGTCTTAGTTGTGACGCACCAGTAGTCAGTGTGCTTCATGGCTCTGCACTTCTGGCGTGGAAAGTTGTGAAAAGAAACTTAAGTCAGCACACTGGGTAGGCACCTGTACAGGACCTTCAACGTCATATCCGGCTCGCCAATAATGGACACTGAGCCGATCAACGTCACCTATAGTGCACAGCTGTACTGCTCGAGAAAAGTCTCTGGCTCCAGACTGACGCCTGTGGGAAATTTTAAGGTAAGATATCTGCAACTACATATTGTCTCTACCAGATAAAGCGTTGCTGAAGTTAAGTAACTTGTCCTTAAAATAAGAAAGGTGGCTTGCTGCCAGAGTTTGAGCTAGTGGAGCAAGCAGGCAACGGGAAATTTTCATAGGTGAAAACATGCTTCTAAAAGTGAAATTGTGCTATTTGGCTGTTCTCATGCAGACCCTAAGACATTCACACTAAGGCCCAAGTATCTCACAGTAACATCACAATGGCTGCAAATCTCACCTGCTTGGCCCTTCTTTAAATGTTGCCACATAAATAACGGAAAAACAACATGGTAAAGGATGGAATATTTGAATTCATTTCAGCCACTGGCAATAGATTGGGGCCATATCCCAATCCATCGTTTTTCACCCACCATGGCACCTTAGTTTAGACCCAGCCATATGCAAATCGGGCTTCATCCTGCTTCTTATAGGAACAGTCAAGCCTGAACTGCCAGGCCAATTCTCCCTGAACAAGAACACAAGCAACCCAGGACTGGTTTAGCCCTTTGTAGTAGGTTAAGAATGCAGCATTCTTCTTTGCCTTAGTTCTGTATTCTAAGGCAAGTTAAATTGTACTATCATACAATATACTTTCTAACATGGTGCATGTATATATTTGCTGTCATTGGTTCTATATTTATTCTTGTTTCGTGTTCTAAGTTCTATAGCAGTTCTTCTGTCATTTGTACTTGCTTCTCCTTGTGCATGGATGCTCCAACAAAGTGCTACAACATACCCCAGTTTGGATGGTTATTGCTACCAAATTTAGGCGACAAAACAGGAGTAAACCCAGAGGGTGCATCCATGTCGACTATGGGAGGGAAACTCGTTTGATCAACAGAAAGAAACTTGTTTGTGATCAACAGAAGCCTCAATATTAACTTTCTCAAGTTCAACATACCTGTTTGTGGTGATCATTTCAGAGGCACAGCAGACATCAAGGTGTTAGGAAACCACCTTTTTGAGCGGAGTGATGTGCATGTGCACCTCGATTTCCAGAGGAGGAGGAGCGGAGTGCACAGTGTCCCTGGACTGATTATTGGACTGGAGTGCAGTGCATGAGATAAGTCATACCCATGATCTGCTCTGCGTGTGAGTTTGGAGCGTGCTGACCCAATGCCCGTAGTGTAAGTGCTGGTTGTGCTGCAGAACAGATTGAGAGCATTGGCATACGCTGGAAAGGAAGCGTGACCATCTCTTCATGCTGACACAAAACTCGTTCAGGCAGAGACGCAGCGCATGAGTAGCATCACACAGGGACGATGCAGTGTATGAGTAGCATCACATGCACGGTATTGTGGGAAATTTGTCCTCACGTGACTCATGCATTCTGCGCAACTACGTGGGCGCCCATTACAGTTTGGGAAATATTTTTCCCATCCTTTATAGCATTTTACAGTGCAATTTGAAAGCAAGCTGTGGTATTCTTCAAGGCTTGCTCATATTTTCAGGAGGAAAGTTTATTCTGCACTCCTATTTTGTGATTGATTTTTTTTATTTTTATATATATATATATATATATATATATATATATATATATATATATATATATATATATATGTTAGATGGCATGTGTAGCTGCAGATACACATGCTTTGCACATCCCGCCATCTGATGTTGGGCTCGGAGTGTTACAAGTTGTTTTTCTTCGAAGAAGTCTTTTCGAGTCACGAGATCGAGGGACTCCTCCCATTTCACGAACAGATGTACACTAGGTAAGTGGCATTATATATATATATATATATATATACATATATATATATATATATATATATATATTCGGTGGCATGTGTAGCTGCAGATACACATGCTGTGCCTTATACTTCTGCCATCTAGTGTTGGGCTCGGAGTGTTCCAAGTTGTTTTTCTTCGAAGAAGTGTTTTCGAGTCACAAGATCGAGTGACTCCTCCTCTTCGGTACCATTGCGCATGGGCATCGACTCCATGTTAGATTGTTTCTTTCCGCCGTCTGGTTCGGATGTGTTTCCTCTCGCTCCAAGATTTCGATTTGGAAAACTTTAGAAAACCTTCCCTTTCGTCGGTATTGTCTAGATCGCGTTCTACATCTAGCATCAAACCGGTAGTACCGTCGGAAAATCACTTTGCTTGCCCTTCTAGGCGCTTGCTCCAAACTCGGGCCTATTTGGGCCGATCGCGTGGAGACACTGATGGATCGGACTCCATTCCGATTCTTCCCTCGGTGGCACGCTAAGTACCCATACACATACCAGCATTTGGTTTGCAACCTGTGCCTTTCCCCAGACCATCGGGAGGAAAACTTTGAGGCCTGTTGATCGTTTTGATAAAAAAAAAGACTCTTAGAGTTCGAAGAGCAAGAAGGCTGGAAATGGCGTCGAAGAGCAGTGAACATCTCAAAGTCACCGAAGAACAACAGGCACAAACCGCAGTCTCTATCCGAAACATCAGGAGATTTTCCTGCTTGTACAACACCTTACAGGATCTTTGAGTGCCAGGGCAGACAAGCTCTGCAGTTGATGCATTGTGGACCCCGAATGACGTCTCCACCTAGAGGTGGTGCAAAGACTCCTCTGAGAATGGGGAGAATCTTGGCTTGATCACAGTTAAGAAGGTACAAGCCAGCATTTCTGCATGTTGAAGTTTCCAAAGTGGCTCTTGCTCGAAGACTCATTCAATTTCAAATAGAACTTGGGACTACTTTACCCCTTTCTGCCAATACTTCTCCTGTCCCAAGTTTGTCAAGAATATCAAACTTGATCGGTCCCAAGTCATCTTAGTGGATCCAGGCAGGGCAGAGAGAATGTAGTATTCAGAACTCGTGATCATGGATATCTTTCCTCCAGTCGGACTGCTCTTTCAGTGGGATCTGTGGTATCAGCAGGGCAGAGTCTTGCACCCCAACCTGCACACTCGTCACCTTCATGCTTTGAATTTCAATGGTGACAGCTGAGTGTTTTAAATCTTCCGCCCGAGATCTGCAGTTTTATTCTGGCAACCAGGAGTCCTGCCACACAAAAAGGTATGTGCTTGATGTTGGGACCTGTTTGTGGCTTAGTGCTCCTCTTGACAAGTTGGTCAGCTTTCTGCTGGCTGTCTGACGTGCTATTTGTATTATATTTGGCCCTGCAGCTCCATGCCCTGGGCACTGTTAAAGGTTAGCACAGCAACCCTGTATGGTTAAGTCACAAGTTGCAACTTTTTTTGTTTTTTGTAAAGGATTTACAGCATCTGTTCCCACCTACCCCTTCTCAGTGGGACCTTAATTTGGACTTAGTGGGACCTTAATTTGGTCTTAACATATCTGATGTGTTGTCCATTCGAACCCATGCAGAGCTGACCTCTGACTGTTAAGTCTGTGTTCTTCATGGCGATTACATCGGCGAGAAGGGTCAGCTAGCTTGAAACTCTTTTGGTTAACCCTCTGCACATCAGCTTTTTTCCAGACAAACTGGTTCTTCGCACTTCTGCAAAAGATAGTGACTCCCTTCCATGTTGGCCAGAACATCACTCTCCCAATGTTTTTGAGTCACCCTTCTGAGGAGGAAGAGAGACTCCATTGCCTGGATCCAAAGAGAGTCCTGTACTTATACATTGGTTGAACCAAAGAACACAGAGTGGATGGACCATCAGCTTTTCTTTCGGTTCGTTAGAGCGAAGAAAGGCAGAACAGTGCAGAAATAAAGCATCCGCCTCTCAGTGGATTGCACTTTGCTTTAAAGTCTATGCATTAGCCAAGCAGCAGCCCCCTGAGAATTTGTGGGCCCATTCCACCAGACCTGGGGCTGCTTCTACTGCATTAGCGCATGTTGTACCTGTCCTGGACATCTGCAAGGCTGCTATGTAGGTGTTTCTTCACACATTTGCGAAACGTTGCTGCCTAAACAGTCGGGTCCATTGAGACTGACATTTTTCCAGTTTGTTCTTTCCAGAATGTGGTTATAACCAGTTTTTTGCCCCAACTCCGTGGAAGTATTGCTTTGGGATCTATTCTTTGGTGAGAAATCTACAATTAGAAGTCTCCAGCAGAAGAATAAGCTACTCACTTTCGAAAATGCCTTTTCTGATACAGACTCTAAGTGCAGACTCCTTACCGACATTCCCATCCTCGCCTAAAAGATCCAGTTGGATTCTGCACACTAATCAAAAAATCATTCTGATGTGGCTCTGGCTTTTTAGAGTGGCAGTAGTCTCGAAAAAACAGATGTCAGACATCAGGGTGGTGCCCATTATAGGTAACACCCATGACACCGAGCCACTAGCGCGCTGAGACACTGTTCATGTCTTTACAGATCCAGTCTGACTCCAGGTGAATCCTAAGGTGAGAAATCTGCAGTCAAGAGTCTTTACAAGAAAAAGCATTACCCAAGGTAAGAAACTTGTTCTTCATAAGTAGCAAAATAGGAAATAAGTAAGGGAGACAACACAATAAAAAAATATATTTTTTCTTTTTGTTTAAGATAAGTCACTGCAGTTCTCTCATTCAAATGCAATAAAATCATTGCAAGGGACTGATCCAACTGCCCACAAAATATACTCGAACTCACTTAGGTGGGCCACAGCTGGTTGGGAGCCAGTCGCTGGGTCCAGCAGTCTGAGTACTCTCTGTAATTGTATTCTTTACTGTGGTCTAGCAGAGAAGTGGTCCTGATGCTGGAGATATAGGAGGCTGAAGATTCTGAAGCGATAAGATCAGTGTTCTGGTGGCACCCTGGTATCCATGAGTATTAGTGGTAGTTTCTGGCCTCAGTACTCTTATCTCCCATGATGTATCAAGAGAGGCCAGTGCAGGTCCAGTTGCTGCTGGTCAACTAATCTCCCTGGTATAGTGGTCTCAGCAGCTCCTTGCAGGTAAATAAAAAAATATTTTGGGGGTGGGGGGTGTCCAGCTGTAGCAGTAAGGCATTCCTGGGCAGCTTGGGCTCTCAAAGGGGGGTTGGGGGGGGGGGGGGTCGGGTTTCCTAACTTTGTGTAGGAAGCTGGCTCTGTATATACTATATCAAAGTGAAATATAGTGTGCACAGAGTCCAGGGGTTCTCCAGAGGCTTAACAGAGGCTAAAGTAAATAAAACGAATGCTCTCTTTTGTGGTAGTACGGTCGAGCAGTTAGGCTTATCAGAGGGTAGTGCAAAGCATTTGTTATACACACACACGCACACACTCAATGACCACTCCAGACCAATTGTTTTTGATAATCTGTTATAAAAATGGACACAGTACAATTTTCTGAAACAGTTCCTGGGGGGAAGACATGTTTGGTCATTTTACAGGTAAGTACAACACTTACAGTTTCAGTCTCCAGGTTTTAGGAACTCCACCCGTTGGGGTTCAAGTTAACCCCAAATACCCATCACCAGCAACGCGGGGCGGGTGGAGAGGTCAAAGTTGAGCAATTTTAACGTGGGCTTCTATGGAGACAGGGGGTACTCGGAATCAGTTCTGCTTGCAGGTAAGTAACCGCGGCTCAGAGGGCAGACCAGGGGGGACCACAAGTAGGCACCAAACACACACCCTCAACAGCACAGAAGCGGCCGGGTGCAGGGTGCAACAGGACGTCTGGTTTTCAATGCTGGTCTATGAGGAGACCCCAGGGGGGGGGTCACTTAGAGGCTGGAGGCAAGGTCCGGGGGAGGAGGGGTCTAGGGCACACCACCGGTTGAACAGGGAGGAGGGACGCCTGCTGAAAGCAGAGGCACCGGGGTCGGTTTCTCCGAGGCCTGGGGGCTGCAGGTGCAGTGTGTCCTTAGGTCAGATATCTTTGTCCGGAGCTTCGCGGTCAGGGGGGTCCTCAGGATTCCCTCTGCAGGCGTTGGCGTGGAGGGGTGAGGTGGAGAGGTCAGCCCAGGGTGGGCACTTGCTCGCAATCGCCTAGGGGACCCTCTCTTGCTGGGTGGACTATGTGGGTATGGGCCGTGGGTGTTGGGTGCACAGGGATCAAGACTCGGGTATCCGGAGTGAGTTGGGAGTCCTTGGTTGTAGGTTTTCTTAGACAGAGCCACTGCCCTCAGGAGTTCTTGGTCCTTTTGGGTGCAGGGCAGTCCCCTGGAGTTGACAGAGGTCGCTTGTCCCGCTGGACACGCCGCTGGTCTTTTGCAGGTTCTTTAAAGCAGGAGTCAGGCCGGTAGGGCTGGGGCCAAAGCAGTTGTCGTCTTCCTTCTCTGCTGGGGGTTTCAGCTTAGCAGTCCTTCTTGTAGGTTGCCAGGAATCTGGTGAGTTGGGAACCGCGACAGCCTGTAACAAGGAACCCGATGCCTGGAACCAGCACTGCACCCGCAGCCCCCAGGACCCCCCCCCGTGCCTGCCTGCATCGTTGAGGAGACCCCCGGGTCTCCCCATTGATTCCTATCTGGAACCTGACGCCTGTTTGCACTCTGCACCCGGCAGCCCCAGTGCCGCTGAGGGTGTACTTTCTGTGCCTGCTTGTGTTCCCCCCCCCCCCCCCCCCCCCTCCCCTCCTGCCCCAGCTGCCCTACAAAACTCCCCTGGTCTGCCCTCCGAAGACGCGGGTACTTACCTGCTGGCAGACTGGAACCGGGGCACCCCGTTTCCATTGAAGCCTATGTGTTTTGGGCACCACTTTGACCTCTGCACCTGGCCGGCCCTGAGCTGCTGGTGTGGTAACTTTGGGGTTGCCTTGGACCCAACTTTGAACCCTGTAAGTGTTTTACTTACCTGTGCACTTAACATTTACTTACCTCCCCCAGGAACTGTTGATTTTTGTAGTGTCCACTTTTAAACTAGCTTTTTGCAATTTTTTTCTAAACTGTACATGCTATTGTGATTATTCATAAGTTCCTATAACACCTGATTGAAATACCTTTCATTTGAAGTATTACTTGTAAATCTTGAACCTGTGGTTCTTAAAATAAACTAAGAAAATATATTTTTCTATATAAAAACCTATTGGCCTGGAGTAAGCCTTTGAGTGTTCCTCATTTATTGCCTGTGTGTACACAACAAATGCTTAACACTACCCTCTGATATGCCTAGTGCTCAACCACACTACCACAAAACAGGGCATTAGAATTATCTCTTTTTGCCACAATCTTACCTCTACGGGGAACCGTTGGACTCTGTGCACACTATTTCTTACTTTGAAATAGTGTATACAGAGCCAACTTCCTACAGCCATACAAATGCACACGGTCTTTTTTACTGTGGAAAGATTTGATTGCCAAATTGGTAAGGACAGGGATACATTCTGACACCTTGCCTGTGGTAAGTCCTGAGCATTGCAACCAAAGTTGATACATCAAGGTATCAGACAACTCGTTACTTTGTTAGACTAGAAAATAATGTTCAAATTAATGAAACAAGTTGTATTGTGTGACTTTTACATAGTTGACACTTTGTAGGTTTCAGTCTCCTCCTCAACAGTTACACAAGCAGCCTGTCCCAGAGAGAGCTTTCTGCCCTTCTGGTGAGACATGCTTACAACTCCAGGAAGGGAAACAGCAGAAGCATGCAGTCAAGAGAGGGGTTACATCTCTCTCACAGGAAGTCAGACAGGTGTTGGTCAAAAAGGCGAGCTTCATAGAAGCTACCTTTTGAAGGGCAAATTAGTAACATTAGATAGAGAATCTGCTCCATTGTCTAGTTAAACAGGCTGACACTTGCTGGTTTTCCAAGGGTATGAAGCCACACCTCTGGGTTGAGCTAGGAAGCCCTGGATGCCATGAGTTGTTGGAAGTGGGCAGAATGGTGCCCATTTGCTACTATCAGTGTCAGTGCAGTTTCTGAGCAAAAATAGGGCACATGTGACACCCAGAACTCAGATCTCGACTGGACTGGGTGATGGATCGAAGGAAAACTGCCCTGCAGCTGGAGCAAAAAGACTCCAAGGGTCAGTTGGCGGACCCTTTGTTAACAGCACAGGGCCACAACAGCAAAGAAGCCTGCTAGGGCAAGTTATTAGCCCAGAATCTGCACACAGTCCCCAACCGCTGCCGTTCAGTAGACCCTTCAGGAAGTCCCCTATTGACTATATAGCACCCATAGCATCCTTGAGCATCTTCATCATCCTGTATCCCTTGCAGTAAGAACACTTCTATACGAACCTACAAACAAGGATAAAAGTGCATAGAACTGACTGAAAGCTGCTTCACATTTTACAGTAACTATTTCTGAGGGCCTTGCTGGTCCAACTGACTAGCTCCCTGTTGAAGTTAGTCATCCAAGTATCTAATGGACAGCCATGTAATTAGCAGAAGTTGGGGGCTCAAAGTTTCCAAGTGTCAACTTCTTTGAATTTGCAAGTGGTTGTTCCAGGTTAAGTGAAATCTTTTGTCTTAATATACCTTGTAAATTCAATATTACTAGAACCCTCCGGGGATCTCTTGGATTCAGGTTTAAACAAATACAGTCTTGTTTATTAAATTGATATCTGGTTTCTCAAGTTTCTTGTTGATTTGCTCTTCGATTGTTTTGGTGTGTTTTAAATGCTTTAAACATGTTCCCATGTGTAAGCCTTGCTGCTCCGAGCCACAACTACCCAGGTTTGAGCTTGGGGGTTTAACAAATGAAACCTTCTGGTTCTGAAGGGGTTGGTAAGTTTATTACACGGTGAGGTCACACAACCACACCAAATAATACACCACATTCCCTCACATGTATTAAAAGACTACATAAATCAGTGTTTATTCACATTTTCAAGTGATGCTAATATAGGGACAATACCCATGTTGGATATCTGCCGTTGGAGATCAGCAAGATTTTGTGCTTGAAATACACTATTGCTTGAGCAGGATGTTGATTTCTTGTGTGCCTGTAGATCACAAGACCCCAATTTTGTTTCTTCTGTCAATGATTAAACTATTTGTTTTTATAACCTCTTATTGTTATAGGAGTCTGAATAAGTCACATGTTTTGTTTTACATAAACTGTACTCGGTCCTCAAAACACATTACTATGGAGTAAACAAGTCATAGCTTTTAAATGGACTTTTACCAACAGTCAGTTGTGCATATTGCTTTCTTAACTAGCTTTGTGTGACTTGTTTTCATTGTTAAATGTGTTTGTTCCATCTTCAGTTAGCATAATGAAAAGGAGGGTATGTATTGTGGAGCGTGTGTGTGTGTGTATATATAAATATATATGTTCGATTGCATGTGTAGCTGCAGATACACATTCTGTGCATTAGTACACCATCTAGTGTTGGACTGGGAGTGTTACAAGTTTTTTTTTTTTTTAAGAAGTCTTTTCGAGTCACGGGATCGTGTGACTCCTCCTCTTTGGTTCTATTGCATATGGGCATTGACTCCATTGTTAGATTGTTTTCCCGCAGAGGGTAAAGGAAGGAAGGAGTGAGAGTATATAGGTATAAAGTAAGAGATGTCCATCCTACCCATCCATCCTGCACACAGAAAATACCTCAGGTTTGTCATTCAGGGAAAACACTACCAATTCAAAGTGTTACCCTTTCGAATAACAACAGCGCCAAGGGTATTCACAAAGGGCTTGGCAGTAGTGGCAGCCTACCTAAGAAGACAACATATACATGTCTTTCCATATCTAGACGATTGGCTAATAAAATCAAGCAGTCATACACAATGCCAAAATCATACGCGTTATGTAATACAAACCTTATACACACACTAGGCTTCTCAATAATCACACCTTGAACCAGCACAAATACAACAGTATTTGGGTGCAATACTAAATACTCAGGAAGCTCTAGCATATCCAAATACACAAAGGATGCAAGCTTTTCAAAACACAATCACACAAATACAAACAAATCAACAATACACTGTCAGATTTGTCATAAATGTTTTAGGAAAGATGGCATCATGTATTACAATTGTTCCACACGCAGGACTAAACATGCGGCCCTTACAACAGTGCCTTGCACAACAATGGTCACAGGCACACGGTCAACTCCAAGATCTAGTGTTGATAGACCGCCAAACATATATGTCCCTTCAGTGGTGGAATTCCACAAATGTAAAAAAAAAAAAAAGGGGCGGCCATTTCAAGACGCTGTCCCTCAGACCATAATTACAACAGATGCATCAATGGTTGGTTGGGGAGCTCACCTAAGCAATCACACCATTCAAGGGCAATAGGTTGTCAAACACAAACAGCTACACATAAACCACTTGGCGTTATTAGCTGTTTCTCTAGCACTCAACGCTTTTCAACCTCTTCTCACACAGAAGAATGTTCTTATCAAAACAGACAACATGAGAACCATGTATTATCTCAACAAACCGGGTGGGACACATTAATCCCAACTGTCCATTCTAGCCCAGAAATTTGGTAATGGGCAGTCCACAACCAAATTCATCTATTAGCACAATACATTCCAGGGATAGACAATCGGTTGGCAGAATCCTCAGCAGAAACTACCAACAAACTCACGAATAGGAGATTCATCCTTAAGTACTTCAAAAATACTTTCAAAAGTGGGGAACACCAAACAGACTTGTTTGCAACAAGCGAAAACACAAAATGCCAAAACTTAGCATCCAGACACCCACATCCCCTATCCAAGGGCAATGCTCTAAGGATCAATTGGTCAGGGATATTTGCATACGCTTTCCCCCCCCTCTCCCACTCCTTCGGTTTCTAGTCAACAAGTTGAGTCAAACTTCACTCAACATGATACTCATAGCACCAGCATGGGTACATCAGTCGTGGTACACTACATTATTATATCTGTCGGTAGTACCACACTCCAAACTCCCATCCAGACCAGCTCTGTTGACCCAAAACAGAGGTCAAATCAGGCATCCAAATCCCAAGACACTTAATCTAGCAATTTGGCTCCTGAGGTCATAGAGTTTGGATATTTACAACTCCCATCAGAATGAATGGACGTTATTGAGCAAGCAAGAAAACCCACTACTAAACAGTGCTATGCAAACAAATAGAAAAGATTTGTATATTACTGTCAATCCAAAAATATAGCCCCTCTTACAGCATCAATAGAAGATATTGTATGTTATTTACTTCATTTACAAAAATCAAATTTAGCATTCTCTTCAATAAAAATTCATCTTACTGCAATTTCAGCATATTTACAAAATATACAACATAGCTCTTTATTTAGAGTTTCTGTCATTAAAGCCTCCATGGAAGGTTGAAAACGCATCATTCCACCCAGAACACCACCAGTTCCTTCTTGGAATCTAAGTATAGTGCTTAGAAGTCTTCTGGGACCACCATTTGAGCCTATGCGCTTGTGCCAAACCCAATTTCTAACATGGGAGGTTGCCTTCTTAGTGGCAATTACTTCTTTAAAAAGAGTAAGTGAAATCCAAGCCTTTACTCTTGAAGAACCTTTCTTCCAAATGCACAAACACAAGGTTGTACTAAGAACAAATCCAAAATTTCTACCAAAAGTGGTATCACCTTTTCATACAAATGAAACAGTGGAACTGCCAGTCTTTTTTCCACAGCCAGATTCTGTGGCAGAAAGAGCTTTACATACATTAGACATCAAAAGAGCTTTAATGTACTATATAGATTATATATGTAAAAAAAAAAAAAAAACACACAGGCAATCCTATATCAAAACAAGGTTTAGCACAATGGATCTTAAAGTGCATCCAAACATGCTATATTAAAGCAAAAAGACAGCTTTTAGTTACTCCCAAAGCACATTCTACAAGGAAAAAAGGTGCGACATTGGCTTTTTTTAGGCAATATACCAATGGCTGAAATATGTAAAACAGCTACATGGTCAACACCACATACATTCACTAAACACTACTGTGTAGACGTATTATCACGACAACAAGCTACAGTAGGTCAAGCTGTTCTAAGAACATTATTTCAAACAACTTCAACTCCTACAGGCTGACCACCGCTAATTTATGGGAGGACAAACTGCTTTGTAGTCTATGCACAGCATGTGTATCTGCAGCTACACATGCCATTGAGCAGAAAATGTCACTTACCCAGTGTACATCTGTTCGTGGCATGTTCTGCTGCAGATTCACATGCATCCTCCCCAGGAGCCTGTAGTCGTTTAAGTTAAAAACATTTGTACATATGTAGATACGTTTACATTTGCATGGACATCTCTTACTTTATACCTACATACTCTCACTCCTTCCTTTACCCTCTGCGGGAAAACAATCTAACAATGGAGTTGATGCCTATGCACAATGGAACCGAAGAGAGGGAGATATATATATATATATATATATATATATATATATATATATATATATATATATATATATATATATATATATATTGCTGTTCTCCGTCTGTCTTCAGTTATGTTGCCTTGTTGTCTTTTGTCTACTAGTTAAGAAAGTGACTTAAGCTTTTGCTGCCAATATCTGAGTAACCTTTATATCTGAAATTTGAATCCCAACAAGACCAACTCTGCTTTATATCCTTCCATTGTCAATAAGTTTTGAATACTGTTAATTTAATTTGAGCTAAAATTGCATCTTTTATTTGCAGCACTATCAGAGTACTGGCATCGAACTGCCCAGTAGTTTAAGACATATCTTTGAGGCATGAGTTCATACTAACGTTTTGATTGATTTTTGTTTTATTTATCTTTTTTCAGTTGCTTGGTCAGGATCCTAGTAATGGCATTTCATCAGACCCCACAGTTTTTTTGGATCGATTAGCAGTAATATTCAGGTAAGAATTGTTTGGTGAAGATATGCACTGGTAGCTATTAGGCCAAGTTTAAAAAAAATAATAATAATAATAATCTAATGCCTACAAGTTTGCAGACTCATTCTTTTAAAAATAAGTATCTAATAGAGACTTCTAACTGCAGATTCCTTACCTTAGTATTATCCCCAAGTGTCAGACTTGATCTGGTCTTTTTCCTTGACCAGTAACGCTATGCGCCAGTGTAGAAAACTGGCTCATTATACAGTGGACCAAAAAGAGTTACACTAAGTCTAAGCAAACCTCAGAGGTATGATAGAGGCACAAATGACCACTCAAATGCTCTCTTCTGTGGTCGTGTGAGCAAGCATTTAGGCATATCAGAGGGTAGTGCTTAGCATGTAAGGCACACACTCATACAGTGAGACACACACTCAGTAATAACATCCAGCACCAATTTATAAAAATAAAAATACTTTTATATAAGTTTAGATACCAAGATCACCAGAATCAGGCAAGTACCTTTCAATATAGGGATTTTTAGAGTTCTCAAAAGTCAACACTTTGCATTTTTTCTGTAGCTTTAATGTTAATTTATTTGAGCGAAAACCTACACTTTGAACAGGTACTTTAGGAATCTGGCCTGGTGCAATGTGGACTCCTATGGTGTTATCACCCCATACCAGGTTCAGGTATCCCCTATTAGTGAAGTGTAGGCAGTGTCTGGGAAGCCAGGGCTCTCTAGAGGTAGGTGTGGATGAGCAGCCAAGACTTATCTAGGAGACATGCACAGTCACACAGCACTTGCACACATGAGAGAACCAAAGTGTTAGTATAATAAAGTACCTTTATTTTTTTTAACACAAATACTAAAATACTGTGTAGGCCATCCCCCAACTGGAGGTAAGTAAACACCCTATTATATACACATTAGCAATCAGTAAGGAGCATGGAAAGCAATAGGCATTGGTAAAAGCAATAGCAGTAGTGAACGCCCTATGGGAGGGCCAAACCATATTCTAAAAGTGAAATGTGAAGGGCAGTCCCCAACCCAAGGAAGTGGAATCAGTAAAAGGGGGCTGGAGGAACTAGGAACCCCAAGAGGTGAGTACCAGAGTGACCCCCAGGAGATCAGAGGTAAGTACCTGGTTTTCACCTGAGCCAACAGGAGGACATATGCAAGACTTAACCAAGACTGGAAGAACCCAAAGGTGGATTCTGACAGAAGATGACCTGCATAAGAGGGGACCAAGTCCAGTTTGTGATGGAGTGTCCAGTTGTGGCAGAAGCCACTACCCACCCTTCCTTGGATGCAGAACCAGATTGACAGTGGATGTAAGGAAATGCCTCCTTGGCATGGTTACCCCCTGACTTTTTGCCTTTGCTGATGCTATGTTTTGAATTGAAAGTGTGCTGAGGCCTGCTAACCTGGCCCCAGCACCATTGTTCTTTCCCTAACCTGTACTTTTGTATCCACAATTGGCACACCCTGGCATCCAGGTAAGTCCCTTGTAACTGGTACCTCTGGTACCTAGGGCCCTGATGCCAGGGGAGGTCTCTAAGGGCCTGCAGCATGTCTTATGCCACCCTAGAGACCCCTCACTCAGCACAGACACACTGCTTGCCAGCTTGTGTGTGCTGGTGAGAACAAAATGAGCAAGTCGACATGGCACTCCCCTCAGGGTGCCATGCCAGCCTCTCACTGCCTATGCAAGTATAGATAAGTCACCCCTCTAGCAGGCCTTACAGCCCTAAGGCAGGGTGCACTATACCATAGGTGAGGGCACCAGTGCATGAGCACTGTGCCCCTACAGTGTCTAAGCAAAACCTTAGACATTGTAAGTGCAGGGTAGCCATAAGAGTATATGGTCTGGGAGTTTGTCAAACACGAACTCCACAGCACCATAATGGCTACACTGAAAACTGGGAAGTTTGGTATCAAACTTCTCAGCACAATAAATGCACACTGATGCCAGTGTACACTTTATTGTAAAATACACCCCAGAGGGCACCTTAGAGGTGCCCCCCTGAAACCTTAACCGACTATCTGTGTAGTCTGACTGGTTCCAGCAGCCTGCCACAACCGAGACATGTTGCTGGCCCCATGGGGAGAGTGCCTTTGTCACTCTGAGGCCAGTAACAAAGCCTGCACTGGGTGGAGATGCTAACACCTCCCCCAGGCAGGAGCTGTAACACCTGGCGGTGAGCCTCAAAGGCTCACCCCCTTTGTTCCAGCACCACAGGGCACTCCAGCTAGTAGAGTTGCCCGCCCCCTCTGGCCACGGCCCCACTTTTGGCGGCAAGGCCGGGGGAAATAATGAGAATAACAAGGAGGAGTCACTGGCCAGTCAGGACAGCCCCTAAGGTGTCCTGAGCTGAAGTGACTCTAACTTTTAGAAATCCTCCATCTTGCAGATGGAGGATTCCCCCAATAGGGATAGGATTGTGACCCCCTCCGCTTGGGAGGAGGCACAAAGAGGGTGTACCCACCCTCCAGGCTAGTAGCCATTGGCTACTAACCCCCTAGACCTAAACACGCCCTTAAATTTAGTATTTAAGGGCTTCCCTGAACCTAAAGATTTGGATTCCTGCAACTTACAAGAAGAAGAGGACTGCTGAGCTGAAAAATCCCTGCAGAAGAAGAAAGAAGACACCAACTGCTTTGGCCCCAGTCCTACCGGCCTGTCTCCTACCTTCCAAAGAAACCTGCTCCAGCGACGCTTTCCCAAGGACCAGCGACCCCTGAATCCTCAGAGGACTGCACTGCTTCAAGAAAGACAAGAAACTCCCGAGGACAGCGGCACTGCTCCAAAAGAACTGCAACTTTGTTACAGAGGAGCAGATTTAAAGACCCCTGCAAATCCCCGCAAGAAGTGTGAGACTTGCAACACTGCACCCGGCGACCCCGACTCGACTGGTGGAGAACCAACACCTCAGGGAGGACCCTCCGGCGACTCCGAGACCGTGAGTAACCAAAGTTGTCCCCCCTGAGCCCCCACAGCGACGCCTGCAGAGGGAATCCCGAGGCTCCCCCTGACCGCGACTGCCTGATCCTAAAGTCCCGACGGCTGGAAAAGACCCTGCACCCGCAGCCCCCAGCACCTGAAGGAACGGAACTTCAGTGCAGAAGTGACCCCCAGGAGGCCCTCACCCTTGCCTAGGTGGTGGCTAACCCGAGGAGCCCCCCCCTTGCCTGCCTGCACCGCTGAAGAGACCCCTTGGTCTCGCATTGAAATCTACAGAGAACCCGACGCTTGTTTGCACACTGCACCCGGCCGCCCCCGCGCTGCTGAGGGTGTACTTTCTGTGTGGACTTGTGTCCCCCGCGGTGCCCTACAAAACCCCCCTGGTCTGCCCTCCGAAGACGCGGGTACTTACCTGCTGGTAGACTGGAACCGGGGCACCCCCTTCTCGCCATTGAAGCCTATGCGTTTTGGGCACCACTTTGAACTCTGCATCTGACCGGCCCTGAGCTGCTGGTGTGGTGACTTTGGGGTTGCTCTGAATCCCCAACAGTGGGCTACCTTGGACCCCAATCTTAACCCCGTAGGTGGTTTACTTACCTGCAAAACCTAACAATACTTTACCTCCCCCAGGAACTGTGAAAATTGCACTGTGTCCTCTTTTAAAACAGCTATTTGTGTTTTATGTGAAAAGTATATATGCTACTGTAATTATTCAAAGTTCCTAAAGTACTTACCTGCAATACCTTTCAAATGAGATATTACATGTAGAATTTGAACCTGTGGTTCTTAAAATAAACTAAGAAAAGATATTTTTTCTGTAACAAAACCTATTGGCTGGATTTGTCTCTGAGTGTGTGTTCCTCATTTATTGCCTGTGTGTATGTACAACAAATGCTTAACACTACTCCTTTGATAAGCCTACTGCTCGACCACACTACCACAAAATAGAGCATTAGTATTATCTCTTTTTGCCACTATCTTACCTCTAAGGGGACCCTTGGACTCTGTGCATGCTATTCCTTACTTTGAAATAGCACATACAGAGCCAACTTCCTACAGTGGACAAAGAAGGTCAGCAGTGCAGCACTAGAGATGGAGAGGAGTCCCAGGAGTGATGCAAGTGATGTCCCACATCGGCGGTTGAGATGCAGTCGGCCAGTGGTTCTGCAAAACCACCATCAAGCCTTGGCTAATGCAAGAGACTGAGAGGAAGGTTTTCAAGGCTGTAGAGGACCAGCAAGGTCCATGGGACTCCACCCAAGGAAGGGGAGTCCGAGGTGACCCTCAGCAACTGGGAGAGTCACAAGAAGAGGAGGCAGCCCCCACAGGCAACCACTGGCAGCAGACACAGGAGTCTCACTGATGCCCACTCAGCACACCTCGCGTTGTGTCCCACGTCACTGGAGGTGCAGATAATAGACTATGCTTTGCAGGAAGGAGTGCTGGGTGCTACACAGAGCCTGAAGATCCCTTGGAGGAGGTGCAGCCAAGGGTTGCAGTGCATAGGGGTACTGTCCTCCAAGGAGAGGTAAGGGCTTACCGTCTCCCAAGTTGGACAGCTGGTAGAGAGGACCAATGGGACCACTCCAGACCACCACCTGTGATGCAGGATCCACGCACTTCCGGAGGAGAGGAGATCCACTCAGCCGGTCATCATTGCAGTTGGTGCCTGGGGATGCAGTAGAGTGACACCTTCACTCCAAGGGAGATTCCTTCTTGCTTCTTGTGCAGACTGAAGTCCCTCCACCCTCAGAGGATGCACAGCTGGGGAAATGTTGCAGTTGCTTGAAGAAGTTGAGGAAACAATGTTGCAGAGCAGAGTCGTTACTGAAGTTGCAGCCTATCGGTTCCTGGAAGATCCAGTGGCCAGAAGTCGAAGTAAATTTTGCAGAGTAGCCCTGCTGGAATCTTGCATGTCGAATTTGAGGATCCATTTAAGAGGGAGACCCTAAATGGCCCTAAAAAGGGGTTTGGTCACCCTCAAGGTGAACACCTCTCAGAAGGGCAGAAAGGGGGCTGTGAAGTAAACTGCCTGACCTGGAAACTCAAATGCTCCCAGGTACCTATGCACATCTTAGATTCAAGATGGCAGACCCAAGTGGCCACCTGGGGGAGCTCTGGGCACCACCCTGGGGGTGGTGGACAGGGGAGTGGTCACCTCCCCTCTCCCCTTTCCTTTGTCAAGATTCACGCCAGAGCAGGGATCGGGGGTCCCTGGACCAGGTGCAAACCCGTTTATGTAAGAAGGGCACCAAATGTGCCCTTCAAAGCATACTGGTGGCTTGGGGAGGCTACCCCTCCCATGCCATGTCACATATTTCCTTGGGGAGAGGGTGTTGGCTCCCTCTCCCACAGAAAATCCTCTGTTCTGCCTTCACCTGCTGGAGCTGGTCAAGCAGCAGGAGGGTAGAAACCCTTCTGGAGGGTGGCAGCAGCGTGGGCTGCTTGCAAAACCCCAAAGAACTAGTAGGAGCAGTACTTGAACTCCTCTAAGGAACCCCCAGAGTGCATGGAATCATGCAATCAATACTGGCAACAGTATGGGGTATGTGTAGGAAAGTACCATCTTGCCTGGCATGTTACCCCCATATTTCATTGTATATATGTTGTTTTAGTCTGTCACTGGGACCCTGCCAGGCAGGGCCCCAGTGCTCATAAGTATGTGCCCTGTATGTGTTCCCTGTGTGATTGCCTAACTGTCTCACTGAGGCTCTGCTAACCAGAACCTCAGTGGTTATGCTCTCTCTGCTTTCCAAATTTGTCACTAACAGGCTAGTGACTACATTCACCAATTCACATTGGCATACTGGTACACCCATATAATTCCCTAGTATATGGTACTGAGGTGCCCAGGGTATTGGGGTTCCAGGAGATCCCTATGGGCTGCAGCATTTCTTTTGCCACCCTTAGGGAGCTCTGACAATTCTTACACAGGCCTGCCAGTGCTGCCTGAGTGAAATAACATCCACGTTATTTCACAGCCATTTACCACTGCACTTAAGTAACTTATAAGTCACCTGTATGTCTAACCTTCACCTGGTGAAGCTTGGGTGCAAAGTTACTTAGAGTGTGGGCACCCTGGCACTAGCCAAGGTGCCCCCACATCGTTCAGGGCAAATTCCCCGGACTTTGTGAGTGCGGGGACACCATTACACGCGTGCACTGTACATAGGTCACTACCTATGTACAGCGTCACAATGGTAACTCCGAACATGGCCATGTAACATGTCTAAGATCATGGAATTGTCACCCCAATGCCATTCTGGCATTGGGGGACAATTCCATGATCCTCCTGGGTCTCTAGCACAGAACCCGGGTACTGCCAAACTGCCGTTCTGGGGTCTCCACTGCAGCTGCTGCTGCCGCCAACCCCTCAGACAGGTTTCTGCCCTCCTGGGGTCCAGGCAGCCCTGGCCCAGGAATGCAGAACAAAGGATTTTCTCTGAGATAGGGTGTAACACCCTCTCCCTTTGGAAATAGGTGTGAAGGCTGGGGAGGAGTAGCCTCCCCTAGCCTCTGGAAATGCTTTGAGATGGTGCCCATCTCTGCATACGCCAGTCTACACCGGTTTAAGGATCCCCCAGCCCTGCTCTGGCGCGAAACTGGACAAAGGAAAGGGGAGTGACCACTCCCCTGACCTACACCTCCCAGGGGATGTGCACAGAGCTCCTCCAGTGTGTCCCAGACCTCTGCCATCTTGGAAACAGAGATGTCTGTGGCACACTGGACTGCTCTGAGTGGCCAGTGCCAGCAGGTGATGTCAGAGACTCCTTCTGATAGGCTCTTACCTCTCTTGGTAGCCAATCCTCCTTCCTTGGTAGCCAAACCTCCTTTTCTGGCTATTTAGGGTCTCTGCTTTGGGGAATTCTTCAGATAACGAATGCAAGAGCTCACCAGAGTTCCTCTGCATCTCCCTCTTCGCCTTCTGCCAAAGGATCGACCGCTGACTGCTCAGGACGCCTGCAAAACCGCAACAAAGTAGCAAGACGACTACTAGCAACCTCGTATCGCTTCATCCTGCCGGCTTTCTCGACTGTTTCCAGGTGGTGCATGCTCTGGGGGTAGCCTGCCTCCTCTCTGCACCAGGAGCTCTGAAGAAATCTCCTGTGGGTCGACTGAATCTTCCCCCTGCAACCGCAGGCACCAAAAGACTGCATATGAATATAAAAGAGGGTGAGGTAGTGAGTGATTGGCGCTCCTATTTCCAAAATTCTAACTTCATACAAGTATATAAACACCGTGCACAGAACTGAGGTATCCACCCTCCAGAGTTGCCTCCACGATAAACCCTAAGGTTATCTAACAATAAATTACTGAGAAATGGCACACATGTAGTATTTAAATTTCAACAAACTAGTAGTGTATATCCAACCATAAGGTGGAACATTTCTTACGTTATAAATAACATTTATTCAAAATTGATTTCACCAGTTCAGAATTAAACATTCTTCTGAAATTTTACAAAGATATTTCATGCTCTTCATAATCCTACGGCTTATTCAATTCACAATCCTATGGTTTATCCAATTGTCACATTTATATATCCATAATTTCCAACTTGCTTGTCCGTCAACACGTGTTTCATCCGGGGGAGTGCCCCAGGGATTTCTTCAGGACTTTCTTGTTACTAGGATTTCATCAAGACTTCCTAAAACAATATTTCCATACATAATAGATCAATTTCAACATCCGTTTTCATCCCCTAACCTCATTGTTAGTCGTCTATCAACCGTGTCCAGTCACTTAGTGAGAACCATGCAGGTCACCCTTCTCCCTTCATAAGTGATTTCCATTAGTGTCAGTATAAGTGAAGAGATTATTTTGCCCCATTAGAGTATAAACTAAGTAAAAGTGAATAGAGATAGATTAAGTACAAACACAAACAAATTTAATTTATATAAATTGGATTGAAATAGAATAATATTATTAATAGTGTGTTCCTTTCGTAGACCATGCTCTGAACTATTTTAAAAAGGACCCCCCCCATTTTTAGTGCTATATATCCACCATTAGCCTAATGTATATCCCACATATCCACTAATTTTACCTTAATGACTCCATTGTTGCTCATTTCTTTAACACCTCATAGCATTCATTCTTTTTTGAGGAATAAACTCTATTTATATGTGCGGCAAGGAATAAAAATGTATAATTGTTTAGTATGTTTTGCTTATTTTCATAACAAATTGCAGCGTTAGTTTATATTTTTAAAACGCTCACCTATTACTACTTACATGTCTCACTTTACTATATATTCTGTGTCCTTGCCTTTCTCTCCCGTAATATCTGTCGTGAAATAAACCTACAATCAATTATCTCCCAAGTTAGAGTCCGTCCGGCATACTCTAGCGCTGACACTAGCTTTTGTATCTTACCCTTATAAATCCATTTGTTGCCGGCTAATTATATTGGAAGGAATGATAGTAATTTATTTTTAGAGATAGGGCGTGCTTTGCACGAGTTAGGCTCCAATATGAATAAACAATTGACCATATGCATATACTACATTCCTGGCATTAGATGTTTCGTTTAGTAAGATTCCATTTACTATTTTCTTTTCTGTTTTTCACTTATACGGACGTACACGAAGGTATTGTAGTCCGGTTTCTATTTTTAGTACTACTAAAGGAATCAGGAAGAGGAATAGCTTAAAATGAAGTACATCTTTTATGTTTTCACACGGAAGGGCAAAATGTTGCAGTCCGTCTTCTATTATGGTTACGGAATCGAGGCATTTAAATAGAACGCGCATAGGAAACTCGGTTTAGACTGGATGATAGCGTACTCGCCGGCAACAAATGGATTTATAAAGGTAAGATACAAAAGCTAGCGTCAGCGCTAAGAGTATGCCGGACGGACTCTAAATTGGGAGATAATTGATTGTAGGTTTATTTCACGACAGATATTACGGGAGAGAAAGGCAAGGACACAGAATATATAGTAAAGTGAGACATGTAAGTAGTAATAGGTGAGCGTTTTAAAAATATAAACTAACTCTGCAATTTGTTATGAAAATAAGCAAAACATACTGAACAATTATACATTTTTATTCCTTGCCGCACATATAAATAGAGTTTATTCCTCGAAAAAGAATGAATGCTATGAGGTGTTAAAGAAATGAGCATTGAGGTAAAATTAGTGGATATGTGGGATATACATTAGGCTAATGGTGGATATATAGTACTAAAAATGGGGGGGGGTCCTTTTTAAAATAGTTCAGAGCACGGTCTACACAAGGAACACACTATTAATAATAATATTCTATTTCAATCCAATTTATATAAATTAAATTTGTTTGTGTTTGTACTTAATCTATCTCTATTCACTTTTACTTAGTTTATACTCTGAGGGGCAAAATAATCTCTTCACTTATACTCACACAAATGGAAATCACTTATGAAGGGAGAAGGGTAACCTGCATGGTTCTCACTAAGTGACTGGACACGGTTGATACACGACTAACAGTGAGGTTAGGGGATGAAAATGGATGTTGAAATTGATCTATTATGTATGGAAATATTGTTTTAGGAAGTCTAGATGAAATCCTAGTAACAAGAAAGTCCTGAAGAAATCCCAGGGGCACTCCCCCGGATGAAACACGTGTTGACGGACAAGCAAGTTGGAAATTATGGATATATAAATGTGACAATTGGATAAACCATAGGATTGTGAATTGAATAAGCCGTAGGATTATGAAGAGCATGAAATATCTTTGTAAAATTTCAGAAGAATGTTTAATTCTGAACTGGTGAAATAAATTTTGAATAAATGTTATTTATAACGTAAGAAATGTTCCACCTTATGGTTAGATAAGATATACACTACTAGTTTGTTGAAATTTAAATACTACATGTGTGCCATTACTCAGTAACCAAAAGACTGCATCACTGGTCCTCTGGGTCCCCTCTCAGCACGACGAGCGTGGTCCCTGGAACTCAGCAACTCTGTCCAAGTGACTCCCACAGTCTAGTGACTCTTCAGTCCAAGTTTGGTGGAGGTAAGTCCTTGCCTCCCCACGCTAGACTGCATTGCTGGGTACCGCGTGATTTGCAACTGCTCCGGCTCCTGTGCACTCTTCCAGGATTTCCTTCGTGCACAGCCAAGCCTGGGTCCCTGGCACTCCTTCCTGCGGTGCACAACCTTCTGAGTTGCCCTCCAGCGTCGTGGGGCTCCCTTTTGTGACTCCGGGTGGACTCCAGTTCACTTTTCTTCTAAGTGCCTGTTCAGGTACTTCTGCGGGTGCTGCCTGCTTCTGTGAGGGCTCCCTACGTTGCTGGGCGCCCCCTCTGTCTCTTCTTCCAAGTGGCGACATCCTGGTCCCTCCTGGGCCACAGCAGCACCCAAAAACCTCTACCGCGACCCTTGCAGCTAGCATGGCTTGTTTGCGGTCTTTCTGCGTGGGAAAACTCTGCAAGCTTCATCGCGATGTGGGACATCCATCCTCCAAAGGGGAAGTTCCTAGTTCACTTCTTTCTTGCAGAACTCCAAGCGTCTTCCAACAGGTGGCAGCTTCCTTGCAACCTCAGCTGGCATTTCCTGGGCTCCTGCCCACTCTCGACACTGTCGTGACTATTGAACTTGATCCCCTTGTCTTACAGGTACTCGGGTCCGGAAATCCACTGTTGTTGCATTGCTGGTGTTTGTTCTTCCTGCAGAATCCCCCATCACGACTTCTGTGCTCTCTGGGGGTAGTAGGTGCACTTTATACCTACCTTTCAGGGTCTTGGGGTGGGCTATTTTTCTAACCCTCACTGTTTTATTACAGTCCCAGCGACCCTCTACAAGCTCACATAGGTTTGGGGTCCATTCGTGGTTCGCATTGCACTTTTGGAGTATATGGTTTGTGTTGCCCCTATACCTATGTGCTCCTATTGCAATCTACTGTAATTTTACTCTGCTTGCATTACTTTTCTTGCTATTACCTGCATAATTTTGGTTTGTGTACATATATCTTGTGTATATAACTTATCCTCATACTGAGGGTACTCACTGAGATAATTTTGGCATATTGTCATAAAAATAAAGTACCTTTATTTTTAGTACTTCTGTGTATTGTGTTTTCTTATGATATTGTGCATATGACACCAGTGGTATAGTAGGAGCTTTACATGTCTCCTAGTTCAGCCTAAGCTGCTTTGCCATAGCTACCTTCTATCAGCCTAAGCTGCTAGAAACACCTCTTCTACACTAATAAGGGATAACTGGACCTGGCACAAGGTGTAAGTACCTCTGGTACCCACTACAAGCCAGGCCAGCCTCCTACAGTATGATTCAGATATGTTGATAACAAACATGCCTAGGTTCAGTTACCATTATGTAGCTGGACACAGGTACCTGTGTCCAGTACACAGGAAAATGGCTTCTCCGCACTTACGAAGTCCATTATGTAGCTGGGGGGATCGTACTGACCAATCCCTGTCGTGGAGCTGGGAGTCCCATGGTAAAACTTATAGCAGTTCTATGCCGAACAGAGCCTTCAGTGGCTGTGAGAAACACTAACTTTATTACCCTCTTCACATAATTTGGAAAGAATATGGGACAAGAGTACACACTTCCTGCCGTACTTGCGCACATTTTGCCCACATGCATTGTGGTAATTGCAGCACTTGGTAACATTCTCTTTAGTTTAAAGTATTTATTATTTACCATTGTTGGTGCAGCTAGTGCTGTGTAACTCTTTAAGTTTGAAGTGCTGAACATGCTGCTCAGTCTTCGCAGGTTTCTCTACCACTCGTAGAGTACAGATGTATTACAATGAACCAGTCTGTCCAGTATCTCACCCAGGAGCCAGTCGCAGAAAGGGGAATAAGGAAACTCCCAACAGTACTAAATAACAGCGCTCACATTGGTTGAATTTTTTCTTATTTTTATTTTTATTTATCATGCACTGCATTTATCATAGTGCATGTGGGTGAATTGTCTGCTTATATCTCAGTCTCACCTGCTGGTAATCTTGAATGCCAACACTTGGGCACTGCGAGCCAGTGCCCAGCGGAAGTGCCCGACCCCTAAAACATGTTGTAATTGATTTAAAACCACCCATTTATTCCGTTAGCTCTCCACCAACTGGCCTACCTAATATTTGGTGTGGTCCTGGGTTGCTGTGGCACAGAGCAGTCTGGCTCAACTCAAAGGAGAACGAGTGTAAATTATTTCAGTCCAACATAGTTAATAAGTAAGAGACGTGATACAATAAAAATCTCAGTCCAGTGTTGTAGGAAGTTGGCTCTGTATGCACTATTTCAAAGTAAGGAATAGTATGCACAGAGTCCAAGGGTTCCCCTTAGAGGTAAGATAGTGGCAAAAAGAGATAATACTAATGCACTATTTTGTGGTAGTGTGGTCGAGCAGTAGGCTTATCAAAGGAGTAGTGTTAAGCATTTGTTGTACACACACAGGCAACAAATGAGGAACACACACTCAGACACAATTGCAGGCCAATAGGTTTTTGTATAGAAAAATATATTTTCTTAGTTTATTTTAAGAACCACAGGTTCAAGATTTACATGTAATACTTCAAATGAAAGGTATTGCAGGTAGGTACTTTAGGAACTTTGAATTAGCAAAATAGCATATACAGTTTTCACATAAATCACATAGAGCTATTTTAAAACTAGACAGTGCAATTTTCAACAGTTCCTGGGGGGAGTAAGAGTTTGTTAGTTTTTGCAGGTAAGTAAACCACCTACGGGGTTCAAGTTTGGGTCCAAGGTAGCCCACCATGGGGATTCAGAGCAACCCCAAAGTTACCACACCAGCAGCTCAGGGCCGGTCAGGTGCAGAGGTCAAAGTGGTGCCCAAAACGCATAGGCTTCAATGGAGAAGGGGGTGCCCCGGTTCCAGTCTGCCAGCAGGTAAGTACCCGCGTCTTCGGAGGGCAGACCAAGGGGTGGTTTGTAGGGCACTGGGGGGACACAAGTCCACACAGAAAGTACACCCTCAGCGGCACGGGGACGGCCGGGTGCAGTGTGCAAACAAGCGTCTGGTTTGTAATTGAAATCAATGGGAGACCAAGGGGTCTCTTCAGGGATGCAGGCAAGTGGGGGTGGGGGGGGGCTCCTCGGGGTAGCCACCACCTGGGCAAGGGAGAGGGCCACCTGGGGGTCACTCCTGCACTGGAGGTCGGGTCCTTCAGGAACTGGCGGCTGCGGGTGCAGAGTCTTTACCAGGCGTCGGATCTTAGAAGCAGGCAGTCGCGGTCAGGGGGATCCTCAGGATTCCCTCTGCAGGCATCGCTGTGGGGGCCCATGGGGGGGCAACTCTGGCTACTCACGGTCTCGCAGTCGCCGGGGAGTCCTCCCTAAAGTGTTTGTTCTCCACAAGTCGAGCCGGGGGCGTCTGGTGCAGAGTGTCAAGTCTCTCGCTTCCGGCGGGAAATGCAAGTTTGTTGCAAAGTTGCTTCTTTGTTTCAAAGTTGCAATCTTTGGTGAACAGAGCCGCTGTCCTCTGGAGTTCGTGGTCCTTCTAGATGCAGGGCAGTCCTCTGAGGATTCAGAGGTCGCTGGTCCCTGTGGAAAGCGTCGCTGGAGCAGTGTCTTTAGAAGTGGGGAGACAGGCCGGTAGAGCTGGGGCCAAATCAGTTGGTGTCTCCGTCTTCTCTGCAGGGTTTTTCAGCTTAGCAGTCCTCTTCTTCTTAGGTTGCAGGAATCTGAGTTCCTAGGTTATGGGGAGCCCTTAAATATTAAATTTAAGGGCGTATTTAGGTCTGGGGGGGTTAGTAGCCAATGGCTACTAGCCCTGAGGGTGGGTACACCCTCTTTGTGCCTCCTCCCGAGGGGAGGGGGGCACATTCTTATCCCTATTGGGGGAATCCTCCATCTGCAAGATGGGGGATTTCTAAAAGTCAGAGTCCCCTCAGCTCAGGATGCCTTAGGGGCTGTCCTGACTGGCCAGTGACGACTCCTTGTTTTTCTCATTATCTCCTCTGGCCTTGCCGCCAAAAGTGGGGCCGTGGCCGGAGGGGGCGGGCAACTCCACTAGCTGGAATGCCCTGGGGTGCTGTAACAAGGGGGTGAGCCTTTGAAGCTCACCACCAGGTGTTACAGTTCCTGCAGGGGGAGGTGATAAGCATCTCCACCCAGTACAGGCTTTGTTACTAGCCACAGAGTGACAAAGGCACTCTCCCCATGTGGACAGGAACATGTCTGGTGTGTGGCAGGCTGCTAAAACTAGTCAGCCTACACAGATAGTCGGTTAAGGTTTCAGGGGGCACCTCTAAGGTGCCCTCTGGGGTGTATGTTACAATAAAATGTACACTGGCATCAGTGTGCATTTATTGTGCTGAGAAGTTTTATACCAAACTTCACAATGTTCAGTGTAGCCATTATGGTGCTGTGGAGTTCGTGCATGACAGACTCCCAGACCATATACTTTTATGGCTACCCTGCACTTACAATGTCTAAGGTTTCGCTTAGACACTGTAGGGGCATAGTGCTCATGCACATATGCCCTCACCTATGGTATAGTGCACCCTGCCTTAGGGCTGTAAGCCCTGCTAGAGGGGTGTCTTTCCTATATTTCATAGGCAGTGTGAGGTTGGCATGGCACCCTGAGGGGAGTGCCATGTCTACTTAGTCTTTTTATCCCCACTAGCACACACAAGCTGGCAAGCAGTGTGTCTGTGCTGAGTGAGGGGTCCTCAGGGTGGCATAAGATAGGCTGCAGCCCTAAGAGACCTTCCCTGGCATCAGGGCCCTTGGTACCAGGGGTACCAGTTACAAGGGACTTACCTGGATGCCAGGGTGTGCCAATTGTGGAAACAAAAGTACAGGTTAGGGAAAGAACACTGGTGCTGGGGCCTGGTTAGCAGGCCTCAGCACACTTTCAAATCAAAACTTAGCAGTAGCAAAGGCAAAAAGTCAGGGGGTAACCATGCCAAGGAGGCATTTCCTTACAAGTGTGTTCTACAAATGGTATATTTTTATCTTTACTAGCCAACAAAACAACAAACATCAGATGTGAACTAGAGTCTGAGTTTTCTGGAAGGTTTTCATAAATCATTGCAGTTCACACTGAAAGTTTAATAAATCACTGCTTTTTCACTTGTAATAGTAGATTGTTTTGCCTAGTATGCAAGGATCTGGGCCAGTTTCAGGCTAACTGCAGTGCAGGTTGGATGCAGGGGCTGTGTTGGTCCCAGTCGAACTTCTACCTTCACAATTAAAAACATTTCTGATCTCTTTGTCATCGACTGGTTGAGGGTCTAGGACTCAATCTACCAAGCTGTACCAGTGAAGTCCAGGACAAGTCCAGTGGGAACTGGTCATTTGGGCACCTAGCAGCTGTAAAGCTTCATTAGCTTTAGTGTCTTTGAAGCTTAACAGAAAGCTAACCAACTAGCCCCTGGAGTCCACTCACTGGCCTTTGGCACAAGTGGGAGCAGGTGCAGCCTTTGGGGTCTCTTTCCCCGAAGTCAACTGCCAGAGCAGCCTTCTCTTTTTGAAGTACTTTCTTGGCTCAGTAGGTGAAGTTTTTCATGGTGCAGCCTTTATTTCGGAGGTCCACAGGTTCAATAAATTCAGTCCTTCTGCTGTTCATTCCAGTAGTGTTCTGAGGCTGGTAGCCAGGGGTGCCACTTTTATGCCAGTTTCAGATTTGTTGGTGAAGAGGACTCCCTGAACAGTTGAGGTGAAATTCCCATTAGCAACCATAGCAACTCTCAAATTACTTTCTGGGGGATTGGTACTAAAGCAATCCGTGAGGAGGAAATGGGATGGATTATATGTTGTTGTTGTGAGTACTGTGTTTATTGTAGTAAACTTCCATTCTCTTTAGGAACAATCAGGTTTCATTTGTCAACCCTTAGCTCAACCCTGGGTATCTGTGAGTCAGCCATTCTGGCTTAACCAAAAGAGCAAGCGTAAAGCATTTAAACAGCACCAAAACAAATGAAGAAGAAGCAAGACCTTCAAAAATTCTGACATAGATTTATAAAAATATCTTATTTTTTTATGAACACCAAAATGAATTAGATACACTGGAGGTTTTCCTAAGATCTAGAAATATACAAGGAACGATAAAAGAAACTTTTTTCTTGACTGCGAACAAGCACTCACAGTTTCAACCAATTTGACAGTTGGAAAATTTTTCAAGAAAACTTTGTCAGATTGGAATGTGGATCCTTAGAGTTACTTTGGACAACCGCTCTGGCAAGGAGTCAGTCTGGTGGACCAGCAAGCTTCTCAGAAACAGTTACTTAAAGAGAAAAGCAGTCTCCAGTCCAGTTCCAGCTTCCCTGGCCATTGACAAAGAGATAGAGGATGCTGAAGATGCTCAAAGATGATAAAGATGCTGTTTGTTCAACAGGAGTCTTCCTGGAGCTACTCCTCGGTCCACAGTCTTGGTGTAGCAACTTTGACCACAGGGGTCGACATCCTGCTAAGTCTTCTTTGGTCCATTGAAAGTCCAGACGCTACTGGGCTACCTGGCAAAACAGACTCATCACTCTCCTTCTCAGAAACTAAATTCCTCTCTGACAACTCTCCTGTGTCCAGCAGACTTTGGTGCAATTTTTGAGTGTCTGGTCTCGATCTCCCAGGCTGCCCTGTGATGAGGAGCGGTGATCTGGGTTGCCAACTCATTCAAGCAGGCTTCATCAGCTTTTGTGGCTCTCTGTGCTGGGAACAGGAAGTCATCCAGCGGACGTTTGGGGTCTCTGCTTCTGGCTGGGTTTCGGGGACGACTTCTCCATGAGCAGGACACAGCAGGCAGAGTCCTTTCCTTGCTAGCCCAAGGACCAGCAGGTGCTGTCCAAATTTCCTGCAGCCTCTTTTTCGCTAGGGCCTTGGGCAGCAGGGCAGTCCGTCTTCAGTCCTGTTCTCCAACCCAGGCAAAATCTGAGTTTTGGGTTCTCCTTTTTTGCCTAGAAGTTGCCCTTACATGATTTCAGTCACCAGCCAGTAGGCCACTAGGTCCCCTCCCACCTGATGACAACTTCCTGTGACGTGTGGCATCTAGCTAGCTTACAATGCATCATTGTGCCTGTGGGGAAATGGGGTGTATTAGATGGTGTGGTTGTGTGACCTCACTGTGTAATACACTTCCCAACCCCATTAGGACTCTTAGGATTTGTCTTTCAACCCCTTTGCTCAATTCTGGGTATCGGGCACTGAGCAGCAAGGCATACACTGAAGAAAATGTGCAAAGTATTTAAACAGCACAAAAATTAACACAGCATTCAAGAAATCAAACACCAATTTATAAAAATAGCTTACATTTTTTCGATATAAGAATTTAGACATTAGAACGTAAAAGATCCACTGGAGACAAAGATTTACAAATAATACTAAATCAAGTACTTGCACCTAACCACAAATGAGTCTTGGCAAAGTCAGCAAATTAAACCCTTATACACTTTTTCAAAGCAAGTAAGTGTTAGTGTGGTCAGTTAGAAGTACATGGGTCGACCAACTCTAGGAGGTAAGCTAGTCAAGCGGACCATTAAGGTCTTTAGAAACTTACCTCTGCAGGAGAAGCAGTCCCTCAGCAGTTCTAGCACTTTATCCGTGCAGTGGATTCCTGTGAAGTGGCCCTGATGCATGGAATGGAAGATGTTGAATATACTCTAAGGATGCTGTGGATGCAACAAGATTAATAGGTGGCTTCCTGCAGGGATTCCATGGTCCACGATAATGGTGAAGGGGTCCTGGTTACAGGACTGATGTCCCATGAAGTCCTTTCTTGCCTGACCTGAAGTCCAGTAGTCACTGGACTACCAGTCGCCCTTTGTCGCTATTACAGGCCAATCCTTTATAGGTTGATAACTCGCACTCAAGGGGGACTTGTTTTACTTGGGGGACCTTCAGGGTGGCACAACTAGTGCTGCAAGCCCGGGGGTACCCATCTAATTTACTCACCCTGGGTACCAAGGTACCATATAATAGGGACTACAGGTAAGTTAGCCATTTCCAACTGGATGCAGATAATTAGACATACTCTTTAGAGTCATGGCGCTAGCACTGAGCTTTGGTTAGCAGGCCTCAGTGCACTCTGGATCGAAAAACTAGCAGCATCAGTCGAAAATCTTGTTGGTGACCATACAAAAAGACACATTTCCTTACTGCGCTCTTCCCTAAAGCATTGGCCACTGGGACATGTTTGGGGATTGTTGTGGCAACCAGATAGACCTTTTGCAAGCCATACTGGTGGATGTTTTGTTTGTTTTTATCTTTAGCCCTGCAAGGACTTAAACTGGGCACTGTTAAATGCTTCTTGTTTGCTGTAGGAAGTTGGCTCTGTATGTGTTATTTCAAAGTAAGAAATAACATGCACAGAGTCCAAGGGTTCCCCTTAGAGGTAAGATAGTGGCAAAAAGAGATAATACTAATGCTCTATTTTGTGGTAGTGTGGTCGAGCATTAGGCTTATCAAAGGAGTAGTGTTAAGCATTTGTTGTACATACACACAGGCAATAAATGAGGAACACACACTCAAAGACAATTCCAGGCCAATAGGTTTTTGTATAGAAAAATATATTTTCTTAGTTTATTTTAAGAACCACAGGTTCAAATTCTACATGCAATATCTCATTTGGAAGGTATTGCAGGTAAGTACTTTAGGAACTTTGAATAATCACAATAGCATATATACTTTTTACATAAAACACATATAGCTATTTTAAAAGTGGACACAGTGCAATTTTCACAGTTCCTGGGGAGGTAAAGTAATGTTAGTTCTTGCAGGTAAGTAAACCACCTACGGGGTTCAAATTGGGGTCCAAGGTAGCCCACCGTTGGGGGTTCAGAGCAACCCCAAAGTCACCACACCAGCAGCTCAGGGCCGGTCAGGTGCAGAGGTCAAGGAGGTGCCCAAAACACATAGGCTTCAATGGAGAAGGGGGTGCCCCGGTTCCAGTCTGCCAGCAGGTAAGTACCTGCGTCTTCGGAGGGCATACCAGGGGGGTTTTGTAGGGCACCGGGGGGGACACGAGTCAGCACAAATATTACACCCTCAGCAGCGCGGGGGCTGCCGGGTGCAGTGTGCAAACACGCGTCGGATTTCCAATGGTTTTCAATGAGAGACCGAGGGGTCTCTTCAGCGGTGCAGGCAGGCAAGGGGGTGGCTCCTCGGGGTAGCCACCACCTGGGCAAGGGAGAGGGCCTCCTGGGGGGTCACTCCTACACTGGAGTTCCGATCCTTCAGGTCCTGGGGGCTGCGGGTGCAGGGTCTTTTCCAGGCGTCGGGATTTCAGAGCCAGACAGTCGCGGTCAGGGGGAGCCTCAGGATTCCCTCTGCAGGCGTCGCTGTTGGGGCTCAGGGGGGACAACTTGGGTTACTCACAGTCTTAGTCGCCTGGGGGTCCTCCCTGTAGCGTTGATTCTCCACCAGTCGAGTCGGGGTCGCCGGGTGCAGTGTTGCAAGTCTCACGCTTCTTGCGGGGATTGCAGGGGTCTTTAAATCTGCTCCTCTGGAAACAAAGTTGCAGTCTTTGTTGAACAGGGCCGCTGTTCTCGGGAGTTTCTTGGTCTCTTGGAAGCAGGGCAGTCCTCTGAAGATTCAGGGGTCGCTGGTCCTGGGGAGAGCGTCGCTGGAGCAGTTTTTCTTCTGAAGGCAGGAGACAGGCTGGTAGGACTGGGGCCAAAGCAGTTGGTGTCTTCTTTCTTCTTCTGCAGGGGTTTTTCAGCTCAGCAGTCCTCTTCTTCTGTAAGTTGCAGGAATCTACCTTCTTAGGTTCAGGGGAGCCCTTAAATACTAAATTTAAGGGCGTGTTTAGGTCTGGGGGGTTAGTAGCCAATGGCTACTAGCCCTGAGGGTGGGTACACCCTCTTTGTGCCTCCTCCCCAAGGGGAGGGGGTCACATTCCTATCCCTATTGGGGGAATCCTCCATCTGCAAGATGGAGGATTTCTAAAAGTTAGTCACTTCAGCTCAGGACACCTTAGGGGCTGTCCTGACTGGCCAGTGACTCCTCCTTGTTATTCTCATTATTTCCTCCGGCCTTGCTGCCAAAAGTGGGGCCATGGTCGGAGGGGGCGGGCAACTCCACTAGCTGGAGTGCCCTGCGGTGCTGGAACAAAGGGGGTGAGCCTTTGAGGCTCACCACCAGTTGTTACAGCTCCTGCCTGGGGGAGGTGTTAGCATCTCCACCCAGTGCAGGCTTTGTTACTGGCCTCAGAGTGACAAAGGCACTCTCCCCAGGGGGCCAGCAACATGTCTCGAGTGTGGCAGGCTGTTAAAACCAGCCAGCCTACACAGGTAGTTGGTTAAGGTTTCAGGGGGCACCTCTAAGGTGCCCTCTGGGGTGTATTTCACAATAAAATGCACACTGGCATCAGTGTGCATTTATTGTGCTGAGACGTTTGATACCAAACTTCCCAGTTTTCAGTGTAGCCATTATGGTGCTGTGGAGTTCGTGTTTGACAGACTCCCAGACCATATACTCTTATGGCTACCCTGCACTTACAATGTCTAAGGTTTGGCTTAGACACTGTAGGGGCACAGTGCTCATGCACTGGTGCCCTCACCTATGGTATAGTGCACCCTGCCTTAGGGCTGTAAGGCCTGCTAGAGGGGTGACTTATCTATACTGCATAGGCAGTGTGAGGTTGGCATGGCACCCTGAGGGGAGTGCCATGTCGACTTACTCGTTTTGTCCTCACCAGCACACACAAGCTGGCAAGCAGTGTGTCTGTGCTGAGTGAGGGGTCCCCAGGGTGGCATAAGATATGCTGCAGCCCTTAGAGACCTTCCCTGGCATCAGGGCCCTTGGTACCAGGGGTACCAGTTACAAGGGACTTACCTGGATGCCAGGGTGTGCCAATTGTGGATACAAAAGTACAGGTTAGGGAAAGAACACTGGTGCTGGGGCCTGGTTAGCAGGCCTCAGCATACTTTCAATTCAAAACATAGCATCAGCAAAGGCAAAAAGTCAGGGGGTAACCATGCCAAGGAGGCATTTCCTTACATTGGCTCTTTCTGCTTTTTACACGTCTCAAATCAGTCCCCTTTTGTTTTGTTTTTTTGTTTTCCTTTTTTTGTGGTTGTTCAAATCACCTATTGTGGTGATGTTTTCTAAATGTTTTCAACATGTTACCTGCAGAGCTGTTTGTGATGCTACAGGGGAACTTGAATCTGGTTCTCACCTTTTTGATGTGCACCCTCTTAGAGGGAATGCATAGTTTCCTGCCATGACTTAAACAACCCTGATTTTATTGTTTTATTTTTTATTTTAATTTTTTTTGGTGACGATCACATCAGCTCTACCTGTAGTAGGGCTGTGGGCCCTATTGGTCAAGACACCTTAAACACCCAGGCTCCCGACAAACTGATGCTGAGGTCTCAGGCTGCATTCCTGCCTAAAGTAATGACACCTTTTCATGTCAGACAGGCTATCACCTGCCCACCTCACCCTTTGAAAGACTCTGAGATCCATCTGTTTCTACATTGATTGTACATGAGACCATCAGGTGGATGATCAGCTCTTTGTGGGCTTCTCGGGAGCAAAGAAAGGGAAGACAGTGCTGAAAAGAACCATCTCTAGATGGCTAGTACTCCACATTAAAATCTGCAACATGCTATCTGAGAAATAGAAACCTAAATAATTCGGTGTTCACACCACCCGAGCCTTGGTTGCTGTTTCAGTGCTGACATGTGGAGTGCCTGCCCTGGCTATCCATCTGGCTGATGAGTAAGCATCAGCGCACACATTCACAAAGCACTGTTGCCTTGACAGTCAGGTCTACTGGGACTGGCATTATTTTACCTGTTTAGTCCTGCTGAAATGTTTTGGTCTGAGCCTTTCCACAGACCCACCACTTAGGGGGTGCTGCTTTGGTATCTATTCTCAAGTTAAAGAAATTGCAGTTAGAAGTATCCACAAAAAGTACAAGTTAACTAGCTGTGGTAACTCTCCCTCTGGTGTATACTCTAAGTACAGATTCCTCACCGTCAACCCATCTCCACTTTCAATGGAATGGAGACGTTTCTATCTAAAAGGCCCCAATCTACAGATATGGAAACTGGTCATACCTATTTCCTGATGTGCTGTGCATATGAGGACATGGGCAATCCTAGGGAATTAAGACATCAACACAAATTGGTGACTCCTGTATGCTGCTCTTTCTGATGGATACAACTACCTGTGGATTCCTCACCTGATGAATACTCCCATGGCGCCAGCATTCGACGGAAATCTTCTTACTAGTCTCTGCACGTCGACGAGGACGTCACTCTAGCCCACGCGACGCAGTCTGACGTCATACACGCAATAAGAGGTCCTCGCCGACGTGCCGATGACAGTTCCCTTTTTTCCTTGCATTCGAAACGGTTATCTTCGAGGGAGCTACTGTTACCTTCGTGGTTACAGTGTATTGTCTGCTGCGTAGTCTTCTCTGCGGTAATAATGTCTCAGAGGAAGTCGGGTTTCAAGCCCTGTCGAGAGTGTGGGGGCAAGATGTCAGTTACAGATCCTCACTCCGACTGTCTATGGTGTTTGAGCTCCGACCACGACGTCTCGACTTGCGATTCATGTCAACACATGAATCCGAAGGCCCTCAAAGAGCGTGAGGCCAAGTTATTCATGGCAAAGTCAAAGAAGAAGGAGAAACATCATAAGAAGTCTTCTTCGCCAAGGTCTCACCGGCGTCATCGAGACTCCCGGCGCCGTAGAGACTCACGACGTCATTCCAGCAAGGAGTCTCGTTCGAGGTCACCTTCGGCTCGGCGTCGGAGGACTTGGGAAGTCAGCCCCACGGTTACGCCGCATCCATCGACGCCGTTGCCCTCTCCGGCGTCACCGACTTCGCCTGGTCAGGCGTCAGTGATTGAGGTGGTGCAGCCTCTTGTGTTTTCTCCGGCGTCGCAGACGTCGAGGCCGGCGTCGGGGTCGCCCTCGATCCAGGCACCCCAGTATCCGGCTTTTCCCACTCCTGGAGCCGATAGTACCGCGTTTCTTAATGCGATGTATACCATCTTTCAGCAGATGGCTCCAGGAGCTGCTCCGGCTGGTCCTTCGGGGCCCTTGGCCTTTTCGTTGGGTGATCCTGCGCCTCTTCGGCCGGCACCCTTTATGCCCTTTCTCCCTTTTGGGAATGTGGGCTCGGCGTCGGTGGCCGCTCCGGTGGCTTCGGATGTTTCGGCCCCGGAGATTGCCCTTCCGTCGAAGTCAGGATTTTGCCCTGTGACTCCGGTTGGTCCATCGGCTCCAAGACCTCGTCCTCCGGCTCCTACCTTGGCGCCGAAGCTGCCTGTGGCGCCGGACGCGGCGTCAGATGCTTCTGGAGATCGGCGCCGTTCTTCGACGTCGGCGGAGGCCATGTCGACTCCGCCTATCGAGGAGAGACTTCATTCGAGGAGGCGTGCTCTCCGTCTTTTAGAAGAGCGGGAGTACCAGCGAGTCTTAGAGGAGGGAGAGATTGAGGACTCTGGAGACGGACTACATGGTCTGGATACAGCCAGTGGGCTGGACACTTCCCCTGAGTGGGACCTTTCATCTCCAGGGGAATATATGGAGGAGGCTGCTTCCTTTCATGCTGTGGTGAGGAAGGCAGCGAGCTTTTTGGACCTGCCTTTGCCGGTGGCAGAGGCGAAGCAGAATTTGCTGACAGAGGTATTGCATCCGGCCTCTGCTGCAGCTGAGCCTCTCTTGCCATTTAATGAGGCTTTGCTGGATCCGGTGTTGGAGGTGTGGAAGAAGCCGGTGTCTTCCTCGGCCGTTCATAGGGCTGTGGCCAGGAGGTATCGAGCTGCACCATCTGACCCTGGCTTTCTCTCTAGACACCCTACGCCGGAGAGCTTGGTGGTGCAAGCCTCCTGTTCCTCAAAGTCAGCGCCTGGTTCCTTCCCGACAGTGCCTGGAGACAGAGACTCCAAGAAACTGGATGCGCAGTCCAAGAAAATATTTTCGTCATGCAGTTTGGCATTGAAGGCCACCAACGCAACGTGCATTCTGGGGAGGTACATCCATGCTCTGATGGATGATATTTCGTCTTCATTTACGGAGCTCCCCCAGGGTCTCTTGGATGTGGTCTCGGACACCCAGGCTGCCGCGACCCAGATTATCCAGTCTGGGCTGGACACGACCGACTCGGTGGCCAGGGCGATGGGCACGGCTGTGGTGGCAAGAAGACAGGCCTGGCTCCGAAACTCAGGGTTTTCGGCGGATGTGCAGTCAACCCTGCTGGACCTCCCGTTTGATGGGGACAGACTGTTTGGAGCCAAGGCAGATTCGGCCTTGGAACGATTTAAGGAGAGCAGAGCCACAGCCAAATCGTTAGGACTGCAAGCTCCTTCTTCCTCTGCCTCTTCTAGATTTTTCAGGAGGTTTCGGGGATTTGGGCGTGGTTCTTCTTCCTCTTCCTTTCGGGGGAGGTTCCAGCAACCCGCCTCTTCCCTCCCCTATAGGTCATTTAGAGGGAGGGGGAGGGGTGGGGCCCGTACCAGAGGAGCCTCTCAACAGCACTCTGCCTCTTCCTCGTCCTCTGGAGGGGTGCAGCAGGGGAAGCAGCCTTAGGCTTCCACCGTTTCCCACTCACTCCTCTCCTGTAGGGGGAAGATTACAGCATTTTCTCCACAAGTGGAAGTCTATCACCACGGACACTTGGGTTCTCGGCATTGTGGGGAAAGGCTACGCCCTTCCCTTTCGGGAGTTCCCGCCCCTCATCCCGCCCCGCCCATCTTATTGTTCAGAAGAACACCTCCTGTTGCTAGAACAGGAGGTTCAAGTCCTCCTTTCAAAGGGCGCGGTAGAGTTGGTCCCAGAGCAGGAAAAGGGTCGAGGTTGTTACTCAAGATACTTCCTGATTCCCAAAAAGGATGGTCAGTTGAGACCAATCCTGGATCTGAGGATCTTGAATTGGTTCCTCAAACAGGAAAAGTTCAAGATGCTGACCCTAGCACAGGTGCTTTTGGCGTTGAACAAGGAAGATTGGATGGTGTCGGTCGACTTGCAGGATGCTTACTTTCATATCCCGATACTCAAGTCGCACAGGAAGTATCTCCGGTTTGTGGTAGGGTCGCAGCACTATCAGTTTGCGGTCCTCCCGTTTGGTCTTACTTCAGCACCTCGAGTCTTCACAAAGGTGATGTCAGTGGTTGCGGCGGAGCTCAGAAGGAAGGGGATAGCAGTATTCCCTTACTTGGACGACTGGTTGATCAAAGCCAAGTCCCCCGGAGCTTGTGTCGCATCATCTGCAGTCAACAACCCAGTTGTTGTTCGACCTGGGCTTTTCGGTGAACGTGCCCAAATCTCACCTGGAGCCCTCTCAGCGCCTCCTGTTCATAGGGGCAGTACTGGATACAACATTGAGTCAAGCCTTTCCTCCGCCTCAGCGGATTCAAGATATTCAGGAATTGGTTCCAATGTTTCGAAATGGAGCGGTAGTTCCAGTCCTCAAGGTCCTTCGTCTGCTCGGTCTGTTCGCCTCCTGCATTCTGTTGGTCACGCATGCTCGCTGGCACATGAGGGCTCTTCAGTGGTGCCTCCGAAGGCAGTGGTCTCAACACAAGGGAGATTTAGAAGGTACTGTCAAGATCTCCAGAGATGCTGCTGTGGAATTGAAGTGGTGGATTGCGGGCAACAATCTTTCACAGGGAAAGCCGTTCGCGCAGTCGCCACCAGTGGCCACGGTCATAACGGATGCTTCCACCCTAGGATGGGGAGCTCATCTGGGGGATCTGGAGATCAAAGGGCTTTGGTCTCCAGAGGAACAGGTGTTTCATATCAATCTGTTGGAGTTACGGGCTGTACGTCTGGCTCTCAAGGCCTTCCTCCCATCCCTTCGTGGTCAGTCGGTACAGGTCCTGACGGACAATACTACCATGATGTGGTACATAAACAAACAGGGAGGAGTAGGGTCGTACCTTCTCTGCAGAGAAGCTCTTCGGCTATGGTCCTGGGCAAAGGACCATCAGATTTGCTTGGTGGCAAATCATCTGGCCGGGGTCTTGAATGTACGTGCGGACAGTCTCAGTCGCCAATTCTCGGCAGACCACGAGTGGCGTCTCCATCCAGATCAAGTCTGTTTAATCTTCCAGATGTGGGGGTTTCCTCGGATAGATCTGTTTGCCACTCGGGAGAACGCGCATTGCCCGTTATTCTGCAGCCTCCAGTATCCGATGCAGGGAGCGTTGGGGGACGCGTTTCAGATAACCTGGTGCGACCAGTTGCTTTACGCGTTTCCCCCCATACCCTTGATTCCTCGAGTGTTGAGGAAAATTCGCCAAGACCGGGCCCAAGTCATCTTAATAGCTCCGGATTGGCCAAGGAGGGTATGGTACTCCGACCTTCTCCAACTCTCACTGTGCCCTCCGCTCCGTCTCCCTCTCAGGGCAGACCTCCTCTCGCAGTCGCAGGGGCAGGTTTTACACCCCAACCTCCAGAGTCTGCACCTACATGCTTGGAGATTGAACGGGGCAACCTGAGTTCCTTCTCTCTCCCGCCTGATGTAGTGGATGTTATCTTAGCGGCCAGGCGACACTCCACTAAATCTATCTACGCTAATAGGTGGTCTAAATTTGTTATGTGGTGTGGAGAGAGACAGATTGATCCCTTACATGCTCATCTGTCACATGTTTTGTCTTTTGCACTGTCTCTAGCGCAGAAAGGTTGTGCAGTGGCTACCATTAAGGGTTATTTGTCGGCCTTGTCAGCCTTCATTTGTCTTCCAGACCAACCATCGTTATTTAAATCCCCTATTGTTCTCAGATTCTTGAAAGGTCTTCTGAATCAATATCCTCCAAAACCATTCGTTATGCCTCAATGGGATTTGTCCTTGGTCCTGACTTTCCTTATGGGGTCCCCTTTTGAGCCTATGCATTCTTGCCCCTTAAGGTATTTGGTTATTAAAACAGTATTCCTGGTAGCTATAACATCTGCAAGGGGAGTGAGTGAGTGAGTTGCAGGCCTTATCGGTTAAACCCCCTTATATAACGTTTTATGGGGATAAGGTGGTGTTGAGGACCAAGGCTGCTTTCCTTCCGAAGGTTGTTTCACCCTTCCATTTGGCTCAGACAATCACTTTGTCCACGTTTTATCCTCCGCCTCATCCTTCAAAGGAGGAAGAAAGACTACATCGCCTGGACCCAAAAAGGGCGTTGAGCTTCTATATCGACAGAATGAAGGATATCAGGCTGGAGGATCAGCTGTTTGTCGGATACGTGGGCGAGAGGAAAGGCAGTCCACAAGAGAACACTCTCCAGGTGGGTTGTTCTTTGCATTAAAATCTGTTACTCTTTGGCAAAGAAGGATCCGCCTGAGGGCATTAGAGCTCACTCCACCAGAGCTAAGTCGGCCTCTTCGGCCTTGGCCAGGGGTGTTCCTGTGGTCGACATCTGCAAGGCCGCAACTTGGTCGTCCCTTCACACTTTTGTGAAACATTACTGTTTGGACTCTGAGGTCAGAAGGGACGGTCATTTTGCACGGTCAGTGCTGCAGGATTTCTTGGTTTGACCATTTAGGCACCCACCGCCTGGCGTGGTACTGCTTTGGGACTCTATTCATCAGGTGAGGAATCCACAGGTAGTTGTATCCATCAGAAGAACGAGTTACTTACCTTCGGTAACGACTTTTCTGGTGGATACATTAGCTACCTGTGGATTCCTCACGGTCCCACCCGCCTCCCCGTTGCCTTTTTGGTCTCTCCAAGCAATCCTTGAGTGTGCTCCTTTTGGTCTTCAAAGTTGCAATACATTTTGCATATATGATATTTGTATATATGTGTATATTTATATATAAATCTATATATATTGTGTATATACATGATTCGTATGTATAAATATATTTATTTGTTTAAAAAAAAAAAAAAAGGTTATATTAAATCTACAGCTATTTTATTGCAATGTTGTGTGATTTACAATATTAAGAGATGTTGCTTTGCTCTTTCATTACATTGTATTATTATTATTCTCATGCACGTAAAAAATGTTGGTACTGTCATCGGCACGTCGGCGAGGACCTCTTATTGCCTGTATGACGTCAGACGGCGTCGCGTGGGCTAGAGTGACGTCCTCGTCGACGTGCAGAGACTAGTAAGAAGATTTCCGTCGAATGCTGGCGCCATGGGAGTATTCATCAGGGGAGGAATCCACAGGTAGCTAATGTATCCACCAGAAAAGTCGTTACCGAAGGTAAGTAACTCGTTCGTTGTCACTACCTGAGCAGAACAATGTTGACATGGAGCTGCACAACACCACTATCGACGCAGGAGTGCTGACGGTCCCAGACACACCTGTCCTCCAAAGGAAATCCTTTGTTCTTCTTCCTTGTGCCAGAGTTGAGCTCCGCAGGAGGAGAGCAGAACAGTGTCTGAGGTCAGCGGCAGCACTGGTTTGCATGCAGACGCTGCACAGGCAGACATGGGAGATTGTAAGGAAATGCCTCCTTGGCATGGTTTCCCCCTAACTTTTTGCCTTTACTGATGCTAAGTTTTGATTGAAAGTGTGCTAGGGCCCTGCTAACCAGGCTCCAGCACCAGTGTTCTTTCCCTAAACTGTACCTTTGTCTCCACAATTGGCACAGCCCTGGCACTCAAATAAGTACCTTGTAACTGGTACCCCTGGTACCAAGGGCCCAGATGCTAGGGAAGGTCTCTAAGGGCTGCAGCATGTCTTAAGCCACCCTGGGGACCACTCACTCAGCACATACACACTGCCATACAGCTTGTGTGTGCTGGTGGGGAGACAAATACTAATTCAACATGGCACTCCACTCAGGGTGCCATGCCAATCTCACACTGCCTATGGCATGGGTAAGTCTCCCTGGCGACTGTGATCCCGTGAGTAGCCCGAGACGACCCCCCTGAGCCCCCACAGCGACGCCTGCAGAGAGAATCAAGGGGCTTCCCCTGACCACGACTACCTGAAACAAGGAACCCGACGTCTGGAACAAGCACTGGCCTGAAGGAACCGAACTTGAGTGCAGGAGTGACCCCAGGCGACCCTCTGCCTAGCCCAGGTGGTGGCTGTCCTGAGAAGCCACCCCGTGCCTGCCTGCACCGCTAGAGTGACACCCCCCCCCCCCCAACCTCCCAGTCCCGCCATTGAATCCTATCTAAAACCAGACGCCTGCTTTGCACACTGCACCCGGCCGCCCCAGTGCCGCGGAGGGTGTGTTTTTTGTGCCTACTTGTGTCCCCCCAAGTGCTCTACAAAACCCCCCTGGTCTGCCCCCCAAGGAGCGGGTACTTGCCTGCTGGCAGACTGGAACCGGAGCACCCCTGTTCTCCATAGGTGCCTATGTGTTTTGGGCACCCCTTTGACCTCTGCACCTGACCGGCCCTGAGCTGCTGGTGCGGTAACTTTGGGGTTGCCTTGAACCCCCAACGGTGAGCTGCCTATGCACATGAACTGAGACTTGTGTCTTACTTACCTCACAGTCTAACCTTTACTTACCACCCCCACAAACAGATTTTTACAGTTTCCACTTTTAAAATAGCTTATTGCCATTTTAACAAAGACTGTATATGATATTACTTTTATTCAAAGTTCCTAACTTACCTGTGTGAAATACCTTGCATTTTGTGTTTACTTCAAATCTTGAACCTGTGGTTCTTAAAATAAACTAAGAAAATATATTTTTCTATATAAAAACCTATTGGCCTGCAGTAAATCTTTGAGTGTGTGTTCCTCATTTATTGCCTGTGTGTACAACAAATGCTTAACACTACCCTCTGATAAGCCTACTGCTCGACCACACTGCCACAAAATAGAGCATTAGAATTATCTAATTTTGCCATTATCTTACCTCTAGGGGGAACCCTTGGACTCTGTGCACACTATTTCTTACTTTGAAATAGTATATACAGAGCCAACTTTCTACAGGGATCCTCTAAGGAACCCCCCAAAGTACATGGTTTCATGCAACTAACATTTGAACCGGTGCAGTTGTATGATTCCAACATGCTTAATACCAAACATGACCAGGTTCGGAGAAACCATTATGTAGTTGGACCTCTGTGCTGTCCAGCGTCCACTACATACCTTAGGATGTTTCCCACACTTAACAAAGCCCAGGAAATGGAGTCTGGAGTTTGAAGGGTAATTTTCTTCATGCAGGGGTACCCTCACACTTAGAACCATGCACCCTGCCCTTGGGCTGGAGGGCCTACCTTGGGGGTGACTTATAGGGTCAAAGTGCAGTGACCACGATATAAGGCAAACATTATATCAGGGGTGAAAGGTGCACTTACCATTTGTAAGGAAATGCCTCCTTGGCATGGTTGCCCCCTGACTTTTTGCCTTTGCTGATGCTATGTTTACAATTGAAAGTGATTTCACCTAGGTTGCAATGGCAGGCCTGTTGACACCATGCATGGGCCCTCATGGGTGGCACAATACATGCCACAGCTGATGGGAGTCCTTTGGAGTATCAATGCTCTGGGTACTAAAGTACCATATACCAGAGACGTACAGGGATACACCAGTAGCCAATTGTGGGGTGTAAGAGATGTTTACCAACCAAATTTAGGGGGAGAGAACACACTGGTTAGCAGGATTCCAGTGTACCACAGTCATAACACACTGACACCAGACAAGAAGTGGGGGCAACCATGTCAGATCCTACAGCCTCAACATCAACTGTGCCCCCTCCTGAAGTAAAAGCAAGAGAATGCATCTGCTGGGCAGGAAAATGAGGCAACAACCCAGTGGACCATTGCCAATTCAGCACCCTCCTCTATCACTAAGGGCACCAGTAATGCAGCAGGATGGAGGACCTCATGCAATCTCTGCCTGCAGAGTAAAAGAGAGCAAAGGCAGTTATACAAGAAGCCAAAAACATTGCTAACTAATGCCTGAAGCCAGCCTTCGGTGTGGCAGATAAAGCCAGCAGGCAGATGTGCACAAGGACAGGGCTCAGGCGGCACGCCTAGCTGAGAGCCTCTGGAAACACTGCAGCAGATAAAAAAGGACAATGAGGTGTCAAAGGTAGTACCCGCATTGCAGTTCTGGGAGTCCTTCAAACGAGGAAGCATGCCAACCAAAAGACCTACAGGCAATTGAGTTTTCGAGCACAGCACTAGCCCTCAACAAACAAAAGGGTTTGGCCAACAAGCAGCGCAACATCACAATTTGCATAAAATCAGTCCCAAGAGTGTTGACTAAATGTCTGGCTGTTGTAACCACACACTTCAGAAGGCAGGACATACAGGTCTACCCATACCTAGATAACTGGTTGGTAAAGGCAATTATGAAACGCAAGTGCCAACAAGACATAAAAACAGTAATCCACACCTTGCACCAATTGGACTTCACTATAAACCTGAAATAATTGTCCCATTCCCTAAGACAGTGAAAATTGTTCTGGGGCTTCAAGTTAAATTCAAGTAGAGCACGGGGTTATCCATTGTCGAAGAGAGCAAAAGCGGTAACAGACCAAATTCTCCTTTTACCTCTATTATAGTGAGGACAGTAATAAAAGTAATAGGTGTGATGGTTTCATATATTCCTCTAATACCTCAAGGTTGACTGCAGATGCGGCAAATCCAAGAGGGATGGTTGCACTTGGTAGGGTCCTGGGAGTTTCTAGCCGCTGTCGCTGCAGAGATTCAAAGGCAGATCAAGTGGTGGAACAGGGAGAAGGGTGACTGTGGGGAAAGCATGCAAGATGCCAACTCTTTGAGAGACCATATCCGTGGGCGCATCCCACATGAGATGTCAGACGCACCTGGACAGCCTGAAGGTCACAGGCCTCTGGAGTTCTATGGAGGTGATAAAACACATAAAGCTGTTGGGCCTGATGACCGTGTTCCAAGAACTGAATGCTTTCCAAATGCAGGTTAAGGGAAAGACATTGTGTATCCTAATACGTGCTGATAAAAAGACTCCACAACATCGGCATTCAAGGGGACGCTCTCAAATGGCTTTCTGCATTTTCCAGAAGAAGCCAGAGGATCTACCTCCCACCTTTCACCTCTGAACCCAAGGAAGTCACCTGTGGTGTCCTCCAGGGCTTATCCCTCAGCCACACGCTGTTCCACACATATATGTATGACCCTGCTGGCCAACATTGGCCAAACCCACTGGCTCAACATAATTTCCTCCGCAGATGACACACAACTTATCCTCTCACTCACCGACGGCCCCTTCACCACCAGAACCAACTTCCATAGATGTATGACAAGCGTCGCTGACTGGATGAAAAACTGCCTGCAACTGAACACAGACAAGACGGAAGTACTGATCTTTGGCAACAGCAGTAAGACATGAAATCATTTCTGGTGCCCATCAGACTTAGGACCCGCACCGACTCCCTCCGACCATGCCAGAAACCTTGAAATCATCATTGGCAACAATTTAACAATGAACTCCCAGATCAACACTGTCGCCTCCACCTGCTTCCTCACTTTGCAGATGCTAGAGAAGGTCTTCAAGTGACTACCCCTACAGGCAAGACGCACCGTGACACAGGCTCTCTTCACCAGCCGACTGGACTACTTCAACACCTTCTACATAGGAATCGCTGCACACTTCTCACAGAGACTTCAGACCATACAGAATGCCACAGGCATACTCGTCCTTGGCCTTCCCTGACTAACCCACAGCACACTCCACCTCAGGGAGCTCGCACACAAGGCTCTACACAATCAAGGTCCCACGTACATTAACCATCGCCTAAACTTCCACCAACCATCGAGAAGACTACGTTCTGCCTCCCTTTCACTTGCCCGTACTTTATGCATGTACCGAAGCACAAGTGGAGGACTCTCCTCTCACATTGCAGCACAAACCTGGAACAGACTCCCCACACACATCCGAACCATCACCTCATTTCATAAAATCCATATGGCCCTCAAGACCTGACTGTTTGAATAAGCCTCTGGGACCTGCATGCGCCTAAATACCCTATCAGGTGCTTAGCCATGCTTTAAAAAAACCTGATTGATTGAATGATCCAGATGGTCAATACAACAACAATGTTCTATCTCAAGCTGGGCAGGGAAAGAAGCTTTCCAACAGTTGCAGATAGCATATGGAAACTAGCAATTTGAAAGGGGCCCAACACTGGCAGCAGTACACTTTCCAGGCATCCAGAACATTGAAGCAAACAAACAAAGCAGGCAAGCCAGCGCATACTACGAATGGGAACTAAAACTGGAAATACTAGGAGCATTTTCAGCAGATAGGGCACACCAAGCATAGATCTGTTTGCAAGCCCAAAAAAGGCACAGTTCCAAGACTGTGTGCCCAGGTATCCACACCCACAGTTCAGAGGGGAATACCCTGTTGATAGTATTGTATATGCCTAGCTACGGATTTTCCCTGCTAGCAAAGGTACTAGACAATTGAGATACACTCAAACATCACTTGGTTTCACTGCACTGCAGTGGGCCTGACACACTTGGTACTCAGACATTCTAGAATTATGGGGATAGAGCATACCCCTAAAACCTGCATAATATCTTCTAACGATATAGGGGATTAGGGTCACCTGCAACCACCCACTCTTAACCTAGCATCCAGGCCCCTGAATACCTAGAGTTCGGTCACCTACACCTTCCTCTCAGGGCAAGGGAAATCCTCACAGCCAAGGAAGCTGTACGAGAAAATGCCCCTCCGAGTGGAACTGATATGTCCCATTGTGCAAGAACAACAGGTTAGAAACCATGACAAGAACACGGTTCTAATGTAACTTGCCTGATATTATCCTGACCTATGCATCCCTAAAGGTTCACCTATCCGCCATTGTGTCCTATGCTGGGAGACAAACCAGGAACAGGTTTTTCACCTTACCAGTGGTAAAGAGATTCTTAAAGTATCTAAGAAGGTAGCTCCACTAAAAGCTGTGCCAACACCGATTTGGAACATAAACACCATGCTCAGGCAACTGACTGCAGAGCCCTTTGTGCCCATGCACTGAACAGAGCTCGAGTTCATAACACTGAAGGCAGCCTTCTTAATTGCCATCATGTCTCTGGCAGAGTCATCGAAATGCAAGCACTCATGACCTTAGAAGTGTACCTTCAAATTCATATGAATAAGTTAATGCTAGGAACAAAACCTCAATTCCTTCTTAAAGCAGTGTCACAGTTCCATGTTAACTGGAGCATTCAACTGCTGGCCTTTCGCTCCGGCCGAAAGAGCACTGCTGTTCTACAACATGCATAGGGCACTTATTTACTATCTCCAGGAGACAAAAGCCCTAAAAGAACGGGAACTCTACTCTGTCTCGCAGTTAAATGCATACCAGTAACCAAGGGTACCGCTGTGCGATGGATAGTGCAAACAATCCAAACCTTCTGCAAAAGAGCTGGAAAACTATTGCCAACAAGTCCCGGGGCGGAGTCCACGATGAAAAAGGGGGCAACCCTAGCAGCCTTGACAAACGTGCCCATCAGCAATATTTTCAAGACTGTAACATTGTTGTCTAAGCACCGCTTTACAAAACATTACTATATGGGCATTCACGACGAAGCACAATGGGTACTACAACACCCATATTTCTCAGAGACAAAATCAATACACAGCATGTGATTCCAGAAAAGGAATTAAATAGTTCACATGCAACCCACCAGCCTCCCCAGGAATTGACAAGGGCCAAACGTTTGAAACAGTACATCAGAAGAGTGGGAAGTTCCAACTGCTACAAGTCACCAAGGGGGTAAAAAAGAATCGCGCAGAAACTTCTGGGGCACATGCCTGATGTCACAGAGAGGCTGAACCAAATGGTGGTGATCGATGCCCCCCGCAAAAAAATACACTATTCCAGATCCAACCACTAGATTGTGGAATAACGCAGAGCATATTAATCCAGTTCTCTTCGAGCTACGAAACTACTCCTGCAGGTAAGTAATCATTTCATTCCTCACTTCTTCAGTTAAATTTTCGAAAGACACCCTAATGGATCCAGAACCACTGGACCATTTGTTTCCATGCACCAGCAGCTCTGTCCCTCACCTAGAAGTGACGCAGAGCCATATATATATCTGGCACCACTTCAAACTAACACCAGTTTCTTTTGCTTTTCCTCTCCCTTTGAGGTTGATGTAGAGCTCTGCTCATGAACTTTTAGTTCTTTAGTCTTCAAACTTACCTGATCAGTCCTCCATATTTGTGTCATGTTGTGCTTTGTTTTGAAAGGGCTTACATATTTGCTTCCACCTCCACCTTCTACAATGCATTGAAACTTTGATTTGCTACGTAATGTCTCAGTGCATACACTTTTGAGTCGGTGCAGAGTTGTTTAATGTTTGCTTATCCTTAAGATGGTTTTCTTCAATTATATCACGTCTGGATGCTGTGGCAAATTAATTTTTAGGCTCTTAACAGTATAACCATCATATACTAACTTCTTCTCAAGCAAGTTGGTACTTCGGACTTGTGCGTCCATTACTGCTGAAAATGGCATTGGCCATCCTTGTGGAGCAGTTCTAAGCTTTCTTTTCACTGCTGTCTAATGTTAGAGGAGAAGCTTCACCAACTTCACCTTCAGCGGGTCCTTAGTTTCTGTATAGATCAGATTAAGGAACATCGAGTGATTGACAAACGTTTTATTAGATTAGCCATTGCGGAGAAAGGAAAGGCGGTCCAGAAAGCGACCTTGTCGAAATGGATAGTAGTTTGTATAAAGAAGTACTATGCCTTGGACAAGAAGGAACTTCCTGAGTGCTTTGAGGCTCATCCTTCTTGTGCCACAGCAGCTACTACAGCGTTAGTTCGGGATGTTCCTGTGCTGCACATCTGCTAGGCTGCTGTATGGGTCAGTCCATGCCTTCAGTAGGCCTTTATGCATCGACTCTGTTCTGCATTGAGGACAATTTTGCCATCTCAGCCCTGCAGAACTTTGAAATTGTAATGTCTACTTGTGAAAACCTGCACCGTTTGGAGAGTACAGCCTTGGTATTGATTCATAAGCTGAGGTATCCATGGTTAGAAGTACCCTTCATCTACTTACCTTCAGGAGAGGTTTCTGGTGGATCCTCCAACTCTCCTTATGTTGTGGAGTGGACTTCGAGGGGTGTGGAAGGTTTCACTTGTAAACTGACAGTGCGCAGTGGTGACCCATACTGCTTCTCCGGACCCGCGTTGCTGCGCGGAAAATAAAACTAACCTCAGCTTCTTGGAGGAGGGACTAAATGGACTCCAATGTGATATCCGGGGATGACGTCGCAATGGAGTCGTACGATTCTCTCTACTGATGTTCAGAGGTATGGCTGAAGAAACTTTTTCTGGAGATTTCTGAGATAAGGATTCTGCGGCTAGTCTGTGTCTCTACTGGACAAGGCGTTTACGAAGGCAAGTAACTTGTTCATGTAGCTTTGCACCACTTCAAAGAGTGGAATGAGTCTGCCATTGTCTCCAGTGGCATGCTAACTGGCACACTGAAGCAGTTATTGGGGAACGTTTTTTGGATCCAGACTTAAGTAATTCAAAAGGTACAAATCTGTAGACATTGTACCCACCATAAAGTTACCCAAGGTGAGTAATTTGGTCAGCACATTCAGCAGCTCCTGTGGAATGTTACTGTGCTGGTAGAATGCATTTATTGGTCAGTAAACTGAGTACTGTCAGCGCATTATAGTAACATCTATAAGTGCTTAGAAATCACATCTGAAGCGCTATATTAAACAAGCATTTACAATGCAAAGGGTCTTGCGTTTGCTCATATTAGAGCTGATCGCGTTGTAAACTCCTAACCCGACTTTTCACCTATCGGGCAAAAGTGCAATTGTGTACACAACCCGAAAAAGTGAAATTAACTATGTAAAGCTCTCAACTTCTGCCAAATTAGAGAAAAAGTAGTCCACGAGCCCGATGGAAAACAGCGAGCCTCGCATGTTTTCTGTACTTGGTCGCTGCGCTCGAGGAGGGCTAGCCACCGGAAAAGGCATGACGTATGTTTGCCTTTGACTAATGAAAGCAAACCGATTTTATTAGGCAAGCCCACGAACCAATAAAAAACATGAAGTGCCCTTTTCTAAATACAGGGATGTGGAATTCCTATCGCCCGACGCCCGGGACATCTTGTTTGGGGTCAAGGGCAACAAGTTTTTATGTTTACTTTGTCCTTGGGACAAGTAGGCCCAACCCTCTGCAGCACAAACCCTTTGGCTGCCTGTTTACAGAGTGGAACTCTCTGCAGTTGAGGTAATGTGTTTCCAAAAGATAATGCTGTTCGAACTTGTATTTATGGTTCATTATTTGAAAGCCTTCATTATTAGGGTGAGTGCTGTAAATAAATGTTTTGAGGTCACACTTCACTACTGACGTTGGTTCCAGTACAAAAAAAAAAAAACGTGTATACACATGTTTGAAAAGTTTAGGCTATGAGGCTAAGTATAATGCTCCCAGAATGCTCTCTGATTAGATGCAAATGAAGTGTCATTTAGTAAAATATGTTGATGCATGCTAGTATTTCCCAAAAATATTTCTAATGGAAAATCAGTGTAACCATTTTCAACACGATTATGGGAAGCATGAAAATAAACAAACACT